>NC_080674.1:30109682-31359682 GCF_030445035.2 Dasypus novemcinctus | reverse complement strand
CATTGAATATCTTCCAGTTTGTAGGCTTTCTCTTTAATCGGTTTCTTCAAGGTTTCATGACATTCCCTAGCTGCCTCTTGATTGGCAGATACTGTCTCTCCTGTTACTTTTATATTGCGAGGGCTAAACCTTTAAAAAAATTTTCAAACCAGCCATTGCTGACCTGAAAATCCACCAGCGTAGACTCTTCAACTTCATTTTCCTTTCGGGCATCATGTATGATGCAGGGACACTATGCTTGGGACTCATGATTTTAATAACGTTTATTGTATTTAAACTACACAAGAAACAAGAACCTTGAAATGCAGAGATAACTGCAAGATGTTATGTTGGCAACCCCAAACCAGGGTGTTGAACTGCAGGATTTTCTACAAATTTAATTTAAAGAAAAAAAGTTGTGTACCTATTCATTTATGTTATTAAGCAGTAAAATAATAATGTATAGGTAGTATGCATAACAGTACATACATAGCATTCAATTATGAATTAAAAAACGTATAAAGATATATCTACATTTCTAGCCTTTGTGTATTATCTGCTGGCTTTCACATTCTTTTCATAAACTTTACCTTTTAAAAAAACTGGGTATGTTTATAGTATTAACAGATAAAATATGTTGATATTATGCAATACTATGCATATATTTATGCATATCTGAGTTTCTAAACATTTTCTGTGTCATCTGGTGGTCTTTGCTTGTCATCTGTGGCTTCCACAAAACTCCCATTAATTTCCCATTAATTTCTTTTGCGGACCTGTGATATATCGAAACCATGGTAGAGAAAGTCATACTGGGTAAACAATAACTATAATCTACTTTATCATGAGATAGAAGAGAAGACTATTTTTCTCATTCTTTCAAAGTATTCCTTAAATTTACAGAAATTTCAATTATTTTATTTGTTGTTTTGTCAGATAACATATATTTTCATGAAGTGTGAAATAGTGCCTCAGCTGCAGTAACAGCATTCCATCTTTCAACATGAGGAATTAATTCTGCTAAAAATCCTTTTTAACCATTTTTTTCTGTTTTAAACAGATTATCTCAAGGGTATTGTCAGCCAAAGGGGTGTTGAGACAAAGTACCAGAATGCTATTGGCTTTTATAAAGACTGTTTTTTGGGGGTAGAAGCTTACAAGTTACCAGGCCCTAAAGAGTCCAACTCACGTTACCATAAGAGGTACTTTCGCACTCAAAGTCTGTTGCCCCATGTTGACGCAAGATGGCAGATGATGCCTGCAAGGTTTCATCCTTCCTCCTTCCTTTTAATGTTCCATGGTCCCAGCTTCTTCTGGTCTTAGCTGTAGGCTAGTGCTAGGGCTCATCTCTCTCCCTAGGGTTTATTTTTTTCCAGCCTCAGCTGCTTTGTTCTCTTCATAAGGTCATTAGTAGACAATCAGGCTCTCCTCTCTTCCCAGGGCTTCTGTCATATCTAATGAGCTGTCTCTCTTCCTCTGTGTTCTTCTTCTCTCTGTGTCTACTTTATCAGCCCAAGGAGGCTGGGACTCAACGCTGACTCACACTCTAATGGCATGGTTGAATCAAAGCCCTAATCTTAACATAATTTAATCAGACTTCTCAGCTGAATCTAATGTAATCAAAGGGTATCATGCCCAGAGGAATAGACCAGTTTATAAACATAATCAATATATATTTTTGGAATTCATAAATAATATCAAACTGACATAGGTATATAATTACAGAAAATAATAAACATGTCATTGGTTTTTCTATGGCTGTGACAGTTAAATAAAGGTATTATGTCAATAGGAAAAGTTAATGAATGTATACAAGTCAGTGTTTTAATGGAGTACATTCCCGTATAAAGGGCAATCATATATTTATTTGAAAATTTACAAAATCTGGGACATGTGTTTTAGTTTGTCAAAGACATGCCAATTAAATGTACATGAAATGGGTTGGCTTTTATAATGGGGATTTAAAAAAAAATATTTTAATCAATTTTATTGTTACATATTAATAAAGCATAAATCCATCCAAAGTGTACAATTAGTGGTACTCAGTGTAATCACTTATTTGTCCATTCATCACTTCAGCCATTCTTAGAGCACTTTCATTATTTTAATAATAATAAAAAAAACAAAAAACTCAAAAATAAGCAAACAAAATTCACTTATCAATCTCTATATGCTTCCCCTGCCATACATAATTGCTATTCTTTTTCCTTCTCTCCGGTATATTTGTATTTACATTTTTAGAAACAGTCTTATCATCCATATTCATGTTTTACATGAGGTTTTACTATCTTATACTGTCTATATTGGGGGTGTTATTTAAGGCAATTGCTTATAGTTCCAAAGGTTTGAAATTACCAATTCAAGGCATCATCAGAGATGTTTTCTCACCAAAGTCAGCCACTATAGGGTAAAGCAAGGTGGTGGGCATCTGTGTCCAGGTCTCTGCCTTACCCATCTCAGTATCTCTCATAGCCCAGCTGCTGGAGCTCAGCTGTGGGCAACCAGGCATAGGGCTCATCTTTACCTGGGCCTCCTCTCTTAGTCTTGGCTGCTCTGCTTTCTTCCCAAGTTTAGCTGTGCACTGTCAGGCATGTAGCAGGGTTTATCTCCTTTTGAGCTGCTCTGTGGGCCTAGCGTTTTGGGGGCTTTGTGCTTAAGGGATCCTCTAGTCCTCTCTCTATTGACAGGATAAAAATGGCAGAGTTCTCTTTTCCTGTGTCTCTCTTCCTTTGTGTCACTTTTTATATCAGATGCAACAAGAGGGCAAAGACTCAATCTGAGTCATGCCTCACTGATGTAGTCTAGTCAAAAAGGACCTCATACCCACAGGAATGGTTTAGTTCAAAAACATAATCTTTCTCTTTTTGGGATTCTAAAGATTTAAAATGGCCACATGCTCAGATGATAAAAATAACCATTTTTATACATTGCAGTAATTTTAAATAAAAATTATAAAGGAAAAAGTAACCACATTCCTTTCTCTAAATGTTTTTGCTTATCTTTCAAGTCTCTATATGATTATGTGGGACTGTAACTTATACCATGTTTACTTGGATGATGTGTTCAACTTAACCCTTGTCTTAAATTGCCAGAGCTGTTTTGACAAATACTAGATACTAGTTGGCTTAACAATCATGTTTATCTCATGGTTTTGGAGGCTAGAAACCCAACATCAAGCAGGGCTTGGTTTCTCTGTCAAAGTATTGGCATGCTTCTTTTCTCCAAAATCTATGGGGATTTAGCAATCCTCCTTGTGTGGCTATTTCTCTCTCCTTGAGGCTGATTCCTGGGTTTCTGTTGACTCCTGGCTTCTGACTTTTTTCCTGTGGTTTTCTCTACCTTCTGGCTTCTACATTGCCTAGTTTCTTATAATTTCTAATTTCTGTTGACTGATTGTACCCAAATTCCTCTCTTTATAAAACTTTCAGGCATATGGATTAAGATAACCCCTGATTAAATTTGGTCACATCTTAGTAGATAACAGCATCTTTGAAAGGTCCTATTTACAAATGGGTCACATCTACAGGAACCCAGATTTAAATTATTACATATCTTTCATTGGGATTCTTGATTCAATCTAACACAACCCTATAGATATTTTCCCCATTTAAAAATATTGTTAAAATATAGATTATTTAAGATTACTCCACAAATGCCAAATGTATGGGAAGACAATCGCTTATTTAGCCCATTCACTAAAGGTGTGTGGGGTATATATTGTCAAATTTATTTGCATATGTAGATACACAGGTACATTAGTTTATATTTATATAAAATGTATGGTATTTAATATCTATATTATTCTACATGTGATATTTTAATAAAATAAGCACATTATTGTAATTTTAGCATTATAGAAAGAGAAAAATGCAGACAGGGATATATTAACTTACTTTTTCTACATCACCACTATTAATATTTTGTTATATTACTTTCCAGTATTTTTTCATGCATGGCATACATATTTATATTATTGTTGATAAATACTCACATTATAAATTAGATATCTCCAATGTGCATCTAATAGTTTTATATACACTGCATAGTTAAATACAGGCCCCCAAATACCATTAACTTTTCCAGAGTGAAAGTACAAATAGAAGCCCTTGGCCCTTTGACCTAAGCTCTTCTCTACTCATACCAAAGGCTTTACATGAATTTTTGTGGGCACCCCAAATAGCTTACTATTTTAGTTTGCCAAAGGGCTGCCGATGCAAAGAAATGGACCGGCTTTTATAAAGGAGACTTATTTAAGTAAAACGTTACAGTTCCAAGGATGTCAACTCAAGGCAACATAAGAGGTGCTTTCTCATCAAAGTCAGCTTCCACATGTCGAAGCAAGATGACGTGATCTTTACCTAGTCGCTTCCTTCTCTGGGTTGCACTGTCTCCTGGAGCTCAGCTGTAGGCAAACAGTAGGGTACATGCTCTTAGGCTCAGCTGTTCTGCTTTCTTCTACATTCAGTTGCAAGCTATTGGGCAAATGGTTCATCTCTCCCTGGGTCTCAGCTCATTGAGCCTAGTCTTTCACATGGCAGAATCAAATTTGGCAAGGCTCCTTTTTCCTGTGTGTCTCTCTCTGTGTCCCCATTTATGTCAGACCCATCAAAAGGGCATAGACTCAACCTGAGTCATGCCTCATTTTCATAGTTCAATTTGCTAGGTTCTCACACCCACAGAAATGAATTTAGCTCACAAACATAATCTTTCTCTCTTTGGGATTCATAAAATAATTGCAAACTGCCACATTTGCCTAAATCCCAGCTATACCTCTACTCTGACTGCAACAATTACTTTTTTGGATACCCCTCAATTTTAAGGATGTATGTTCTTGTGGTGTCATCTGCATTTAAGTGGCTCATCCTGGGAAGAGAATTGTGCTATCACTGAAAGTGTGCTTCAGGACCATTTTGGCAGGAAATTCTGGGGCCTTGGCTACTGGTGTTTGGTCTGCAATTGAAAATTTGGGATCTGAGTGAACATATCCTTTTGATCTCTGAGACTTCTCAGTCAGTAGGTAGGACCAAAGCAGGAATTTGCTAAAGATCAACTCCCTAAGTAGAAGGCTTTATTAGTCAGGTTTCTAAGGGTTAATTTTGTTAATATTAATGTCTGCAGTAAAATGTAAGTATTTCTGCTTTGTCTACCTATTGTAAATATCTCACACAAGGCTGGAATGATATGTTTAAAAATTGACTCCATCACTCAGCTCCTTGATTAAAACTTCCCAAAGTCTATTCTTTGTACTTCTAACAATAACAAATGAAAGACAAATAAGAGTCAAATCTGCAGATTACAGCATTTTATTTCTGACATGTAAAGTTTTACAGCAGCAAGGCAGGCAATTACTTGCAAAACTGGAAGCAGCATTGATATCAAACAGTGACAAAAACAATTTGTATAAACATAAAAGTTAGTTATTGTGAGTAATATTGATTAGATGGGGGTTCATCCATTGTATAGAGATGGACTTGGAGCTGGTGGGCTTTATTTTGTATTGGATCAAAAGTAAAACTAGAGGCTTGATTGACTTTCTGAGTTGGCCACCTTAGTAGAGATTTCAAATCCCAGAAATTTCTAGAGGGAATTTGAATAAGAATTGGGGCATAGGTTTCTGTTTTATGTTGCATTTGTTGGATTTTTGGCTCCAAGTTTTCCCCTATATGATTTTTATCAATTTCCTCAATTTCAGTAATTTTTAGTCTCTTGTTCACCACTGGAAGTTTCTCATGTATCATTGCTGACTTCATGGGTTACATGAAATTCAAGATTTTCATTGTCCCATTAACACTAGTTTTGTACTCTTAGTTGTATCATTTGTTGAAGTAGTGGCTATGCAGTAGCATTAAAGAGTCAAAAGATCAGACAACAATGCTGAAGATTATGAATATTATGACTCAATGCTGAAGATTATGAGTATTATGACAAGTCCCCCTATGAGGGCATCTCTGTGCCAAGGTCATCATGACTTCTAGAAGCCAGCCAAAAAAAGAATTAGATGAATCAGATTTGGAAAGTGTGTAAGTTTATTTGGTTACTTCTCTAGCATAGGCTGCCACTACCTCTTGTTAAATTTTTTTAAATTGTCATTCTTAGGACTCAGGTGCTACTGGGAAGCCATCCTGGGGTTACTGAAGTCCTTCAGCAAGGAGGGCACATCCAGCTCTGAGCCAGGTTTTTATTTTAATTTGGGGAACTTATTATTGAATTGTAGTCAAGGACACTGGAAAATCCTCCTTAATCACATATTCTGGTTTTAAAATCATAAGCTGTTGAGCAAACTTTGTTATTTGTGCTGTAATTCTACATAGAAATTGGCAAAATGGTCTCCATTATATTTCTCAGTTTCTCTCCTGAGTGAGCTTCTATTTTTATAATGGCAACTTCTCTTGGGAATATTAGTGCCATGAGGAGGTTACTTATAGAAGTTCATTTTTTTCATGGGATTCCTTGCAGATGTCATGAATCCACTTTGCTTCTAGAACATTCCAAAGTCACTGAGTGTATCAAAGACCTACATATTTACTCTCTGAGTGTCTGCCTATTTACAAACTCTAATCATAGCTATTAATTCACCATTTGGCGAGACTTATCATCAGGTAAGAGTTTATATTCAAGACATTCCTGGGAAGTAGCTACAGCATAGCCTCTTTGATAGTTGCTGTCTTCAGTCCTAAGGCAGTATCCATCTACAAAAGGAACAAATCAAGATATGGAGGAGAATGTCTCTGAGATATATGCTAGGGGTAGAAATTTCATGGAGGATGGAAAAGTATCCATGGGGCTCATCTTCCTCTGAGAGATTAAGGCATGTGACTGGATTAGAGAATTACATTGATGGATAGTTATACAGAAGGAATGAGTAAAAGGATTTCATATGAGGTCAGTCTGTCAGTGTAAAGATGTTGGATATTTGCATTTATAAGAAGAGTTTGTACTGCATGGGCGGCATTCAATATATGGGGAGTTTAGAACCACGCAGGTGTAATCTCAACCAATTAAGCAGCTATGACAACAGCCCTAAGACAAGGAGGCTAGGTTTCCATAACTGGGTAAATATTTAGACCATAATAATCTATAGACCTCTGCTGCATTCCATACTGCAGAGTTAGGACTACCAGAGCATGTTCATCTTTTTCTCTTGTACAAATTGGAAGAAAATTTTATCATAATTTGGAAATCTCAGAGAAGGTGGCTGTAACAAACTTGTCTTTTGTTGGATAGAGGCCTTTTCTGCATTATCAGTCCAAGGGAGGGGTTCTGGAATACTAATTTTAGTAAAGTCATAAAATGAGGTGCTATAGCTGAGAAATTAACTATCCATTACAGACCATAACCAGTTGACCCTAAGAATCTCCTGAGCTGCCTCTTTATGATTGGCCTAGGGAAGTTTATAGTGAAGCTGTCAGGTGTTAATCTATCCTCTCCTGTAATAGATCATGACTGAAATAATGTATAGTACTTTGACAGAATGTAGTTTATCCTTGGATATCTTATATCCCTTTTAGGCCAATGAATCCACTAAGTAAAAGAAATCTTTCTCACAAACCCCCTAAGTTTTAGAACAACTTATTAGATCATCCATGTATTTAATTAAAGTAGAACTCTGTGGGAAGTTTAAATCTCATACATCCTATTTGGACCTTAGAGAAATAGGAGGGAACCTATGTAAATCCTTGAGGCATGTATTAGTCTGCCAAAGGGGTCCAAAGCAAAGTACCAGAATCTGTTGGCTTTTATAGAGGGTACTTATTTAGCATAAAGGCTTTCAGTTACAATGCTGTAAAGAGTCCAGTTCAAGGTTGCATTCTCACCAAAGTCAGTGCCATGTGTTGAAGCAAGATGGTGTCTGATGTCTGCCTGTGTTTTCTTTCCTGGGCTTCTTCTTGCTCTTGAGCCTCCATGGGCCCAGCTCCTTCCCTATCTTAGCTGTTCACTGGCATAAAGCTTTTCTTTCCGGGCTTTCTTAGCTGCTCAGCAGCTGTTCTCTTTAGCTGCAAACTATTGAATATCAGGCAAATGGCTCATATCTCCCAGGGGGGACAGAATCAAAAAAGACAAATTTCTTTTCTCTGCCTTGTGTTTTCTTGAGTGTCTATTTATATCAGCCTTGGGGGGGGGGGGGGTTCAAGCCTAGTCATGCCTTACTAATGTGGTTGAATCAAAGGCCTAGTCTTAATAGGTAATTTAATCAAGGGCCCCTCAAGTGAATCCAAATAATCAAAGGTTATCATTCACAGAATAGATAAGCTTATAAATATAATCATTAACTTTTGGAGATTCACACATAATCATACATGTTTCAAGGCATGACAGTTTATGTGCCTTGGTATTTTTCTCAGGTGAAAGCAAATAAGTACTGACTTTCAGGATTAAGAGGGACACTGAAAAATTCTGTGCATAATCCCTTTCAGTAAAGTAGGTGAACTCTGAGGGGAGAAAAGACAAGATAATATTTGGATTAGGGCCTACCAGAAATCCTGGAAATGCTATTTTGTGTATAGTTCTTAAGTCTTAGACAAATTGATAACCACATCCTCCTGGTTTCTTAGCCAGAAGTATTGGATTGTTACATGGGCTAGTACATGGCACAGGGAGTCTTCTTTTGATGAAACTCTGTAATATGGATCTTAATCATTCTGTAGTTTGTGATTTAAGGGACTATTAAGGCAACTTTGGTAAAGGTCTAGTTGTATCTATTTTACCCATGTCAGTCACATCAGCTGAATCTTTGACCCTCAAGGCCTCTAGGACTAATTGCCACTTCTTGGGGAGGACTTGTGTTGGAAACTGCAGAGCTGAACGTGGGTAATCAGTTAGATATTAAGTGATAGCAAATCAGAGTCCTCTGGAATTTCTTGGAAGAGTAACATTGGCTTGTATTCTATTTTAAAATGTACTTTGCTTAATAATTCTCTATACCTAAAAGGTTAATTGGTATACTCTCCCAAAGAAGAAAACAGATGTGTATCTTGTAAGGGTCCTATAATTACATTCAATGTTTTAGACAAAGGGCTCGTCTGAAGGTTGTTTGAAATTCCTACTAAACTAACAGTTTGGTCAGTCTGAGGTGGAGGTGCTGGAAGTGTAGCAGAATTCCTCATTGAGAGTGTGACCTGCGTATCAATTAAGAAAGTCTGTTTTACCAGATTAATGATTAATTGTAAATTGAAATTCTCCTTTTTCATTTAATTGAATCAAGGGAAAGAGGCCATATTCTCCTTTGGAGCCCTCTCAGGATTGGTGTGTTAGGAAAATCTGATTAGTATTGTTTACTTTTGTTCTGAAGGGCTGGCATTCTTTTCATTTTGTTCTCCAGTGACCCCTGTGTTTGCAATATCTACATAGGACTTTATATAAATTATTGGTGAGATAGGTCAGGGGGGTATTTAGTTACTTGATTTGCAAGGGAGGCCCTAGATCCTTTCTGTCATAAGTTGCTTTTCCTGTGCATAATTTTGTTCATATTAGAAGTTCCCCAAAGAAGCCATTGCAAAGACTGATAGTCCATCATCAGATCCACCCATGCACAGAGAATGTTACAGATAGCATATCCATAGTGTGAGTACAAAAGAATCAGGAGAAGAAAGAGATATAGGGCAAATGAGCCAATGGGAAATGAAATATTGTTTATATACTGTGTGTTTCAGTGTCCTAAACTTTCCATCTCAGCCACTTGGATACTGTTCTGACCATAACAAAGTCTCTTAGGGAGTGGAACATAAATCTGGACAGAAACAGGAGCAACTTTATGGGTAGAAATGGAGGCTTTGAGAGAGAAGTCAGGGAATTAGAGAATGGGAGGGAGGAATGAAGTCAAACCAAATAGGGGATCTGACATTAGAACCGAAATCCAAATTGCAGTGTTCAGCTGGAGGAATGGGTTCACCTCAGAAAGGTGAAATCTCAGCAGTTAAATAATCAGCACAAGCATTCTGTCATGGGCACCTTACCTGGCCAGTCTTGGCAGTCTTTAGTCCCCAAGGGACACCTTCTATATTTCCCTGGGGCCTCCAAACATGTCAAAAGACAAAATTGCAGTTGAGTTAGAAGATTACGGCATTTTATTTGGGGCAACGAAGATTTGCTGCAGCAACGAAGTCAGGTCACTTGCAAAAGTGGAAGTAGCTTCAAATTTCTAGGGATGGTAAGCAACAGCCACACAAGGGAACAAGAGATAAAACTCAAATCTGTCTCCCTGAGTTGAAAGGGTACAGGATTCTTATATGATTTGGAAGTGTTTGGTTTAAGGAGGTGGAATGAGGTGACACAGGATGGGGTGAAATGACATAGGTCAAGAGGCATTGTTAGTTGGAGCATGCAGTGGAAAATCATGCTTGCTCATACATTTTATGATCAAAAATAACAGCCTTAGCATTACAAGGGACAGAGATTTTAGTATTATAATTCAAGTCTGAATTTTACATGTGCAGGTAAGGGTAGCCAGAATTTTCTGATTTTGTCCAGTTTGAAGAAGCCAATAAAGGAGAAATAAAAATAAATAAATAAATCAGGAACTGGGTGGGATAATGTTATTAATACTAAAGGCTGGGGTGACTGTTAGGGGCACTACCACGGTATGGCCAAGATAATCAAGGGGAGTCATCTGGGAGGCAAAACAAGGAGGCTTCAATTACTCTTAATGAAGTAATGATCTTTTCTTGGTGTAAGGGTATTGTCCCGGTCTCTTAATGAGCTTATACCAAAGTGTTGTGGGAAACTGGCTTACCTCATTTGTTGCTTGCTGTTATTGTAGAATATGTTGCAAGTTTCTTCTTGTTACTGTAAATTACCTTATTATAGATGTTGCAAGTTACTTCCTGTTATTATAGAAGATGTTGTAAGTTGCTTCCTGTTATTGTAAATTACCTTATTATTGATGTTGCAAGTTGCTTCCTGCTACTGTAGATATTGCAAGTTGCTTTCTGTAGCAAACAGCTGCTCGTTAGCATTCAAATATATAGATGTGGAAACTAGGGTTGAGGCTCCCAGTTCCAGCAGCTGTTGAATCACCTGGTCCCATCTTTTACCTCCTCTCTTGTCTCTCTCTCTGTCTTTTATTTTGTGAAATTCTGCATCACCTTCCCTTCCAGGCAACCGATAGCTAACTTAATGCAATACCAAAGTGCAAATTTGTTTTTTAAATTAATTTACTTTAATTTTGTTTCTATTTTATTTATTTATTTATTTTTCCTCAAAAAGGATCACCCTTTCTCAACCGCTGTCTTTATGTATGGAATACAGTTCTATACACCCAAAATGTCCTGGTACATGACTCCTATCTCACCTGCAATTCTGAGTGTTAAATTCAACATTCATTGTTTTATGTCTACTAAACACTTTACATTCCCCATACATTCATTTCGGCTTTGGAAGTAGTTCATTCCTGCTTTTGATCTCAATATATATTTGAAATTTGTCCTTTATGTGGAATGAGGGAACAATTTTGAACCTGCCAGCACACATTTTTGTCATTATTTCTCTTGTAGATGATCTTGATTTTAATTATATGCAAAGATCTCATCTGTGCATAACATAATTTATTTTCTTTGTTTATATAACATTATATATGACTTTTAAAATCTTCTTAGGTAAGCATCATTATTCTCTTCCTCCTGAATAGCATTTTGTAACAATGGCTTCAGACACAGAGTTTATTTAATAAACATGGTATGATAATCATTCCTCTCTTTACTAGACTTAAGAAAGCCAATTACCCCAGAGACCCATGTTTATCCATCACTCACCATTTCCTCAGTTAGTGAGGTGATGTAATTGTAGCTGTATCAGGATTAAGCTGGGACCTTCTACTGAAAGTCTCACTAACATCTCACTCCCTCTCCCCACCAGAGTTGGATGAGATTTCAATACCCTCCTTAGTTACCAATTATATCTCCCTTAGGGAAGAACATCAGAAACATGATTTCTTCTACTTTCAACTTCCCTTTCCTCCATTCATGATCTAAAGAAATAACTTTTGATTAAAGGACTTGAAAAAAGTTAGTAATAGTTGCTGTTTCTGTGTACCACAGGAAAAGTACCCGAAAACTGCTGAATAAATCTCCTCACTTCATTGGTTTTTGAGACATTAACTCTACATGTAGGAAATATATCATTCTGTAACTTCGGAGGAAATCTATACTACTACCTCATAAAATACTATATTTGTTTTATAAAATAATTATTTTTAGTCTTTTATATCTTATAGAAAACTTTCATATATTTTCTCACCATGAAAACATGTTTAATAGTGGAATTCACATTGTTATCCTATCTTGAAATTCAAAACATTCAATGTCTTAGAGTAAATAACTTCTCCAGGATTCCCCAGTTGTGTGTTTGTGTGTGTGTGTGCATGTGTGTGTATTGTCTTGAATCTAGGTCAATGAAAGATTTTTATGAGCTGATTAGGAAGTAAAAATTTCAAATACATGTTTTGTATTTGTGTGTACATTTTCCCTAGATTGTGTTGGCATCATCACTCTAATATTAAATTATACATCTTTATATGTCTAAACAATAAAGAAAAAAATAAAACTAGTTTAAATGTGTAAAAACCATAGCTTTCAGTTTGAAAAATGTAACTCATTTGTAGCATGTTTTTTTATTTATGCATGTTTCTATATATGTGTATAAAATACTTATTGAATTAATATATTTCCTTTATCAATGGCAGGCTTTCATTAACATATCTGCTAAATATGATTAAGGAAGCAAACAAAACAAGAAAAAAAAATCACCTACTGGGGATCAGAAGTTTCTCATTAAATTCAGAGTCACTAGTATATCCCCATGAGTACAATTAAATACAAACTAAGCCAGTTACATATAAACTGGTAGCTAAAGAGGTGGTTGATGGGTAAAGATTTGCTTAGTAAAATAATGAGAAAGCTGCTGCCTTCAGAAATGCGCTAATAACTAGCATGTATAATTCCCCACCTATCCCAAAGAGTTTTAGCAGATAGTATGGGAGAAAATGTATGCAAAAACAATCTTCAATATTTCTAGCTGGAAATTAATTGTAAAATAAATCAATTGCCATCATATTAAATTTGATAAATTAATAATCTGAATACTATGCTAAATGTAAAGTAATGTATATTATTATATTCAATTTCAGTTTAGTTTTTAAAATTGAGTTCGTTTATGGCTTATTACATGCAAAATGTTTACAAAGTAATACCACATATTTTCTTTAAATAAGCTTGCCTGTAAAATTATTACAATACTTATCTATAAAAAGATGGTATCATTTAGGATGTTAGAAATAGTGAGATCATTGCTAAAATAAAAATAATTTGTTATTACCCCCCCTTAAAAATAGTAAATATACCAACGTATCACTTTAAAATACTTTTTACACCATGAAGCAGCATGAAGTTTAAAGATTAAACTTAAATGTATTATTATTCACTATTTGCCAGATTCACTCTTGGTCTAGGTATCTAATTACCTATCATGTTGGTATTATCAAATTTCTCAAAAATAACAATTTTGTTATAAATCAAATACAATTCATTAATGGTCAGAGGAAATGCGAATGTTTTATAAATAGTATAGCATAAGATTAATTTATTTGAAGTTAAATATTAAACATTGTATGTATAAATTAGTATGATAAAAATCTAGACTTGAAGGAAAAAATACTTATAAATATGGTGTAGCAAAGTAGGTTTTCTTAACTCTACAAAACCATGGAGGGATCCCTTGTTAATCAACTTTATTTATATTACAAATTTGACTCAAAGAATGTAACATCTGTAATAGACAAACCCTGAGAATTGTTCATAAACAAATCTCTTTATAGCAAAGCTGTATCTGTACACTTTTTTGTTAAGAATAATAAAATGGGATTGCTGTATATTTAAAGGCTCTATATTTTGATGTTTTAAACATTGTTTGCAATTGCAGTTGAAGCTTTTCTAACTACAATTTAATTTGTTGGCTACCATCTTTTGAAAGTTTGACTTGGACATTTTCTTCTTCATCTTGTAGACTATTCAATTTCAACTTCCTCTTCCCTCTTACACCTTCTCAAATAATTGAGATCCAACTTTTGGCCCCCTCTCCTCAAAAGTTCCCTTTACAAAATTGTGAATGACGTTCATGATGCAAAATCCAAGGGTCACATCATACTCTTCAACTTCCTTAACCTCTTGCCAACACCTGACAGAGTTAGTTCATCATTTCATTCTTCTTTAAAAAATGAATTCCCCTTCACTGTAACACTGAAATTTTCCTTTTAGTTATTTTTTATTTCTGACTTATTTTAGTGTTTGATACTTCTCAGAATCCTTTGCTGGATCCTGTTAATTTTCCAAAACACTATCTTTTTTTTTTTTTAGTTCCCAGGGCATAGTCCAAGTTCTACTTCTACTCTCGACCAAAGTTCTCTTGCTGACATCCTTAATTAACAAATATATTCTGATGAGTCACAAATGTGTAGCTTCAGCCAGAAACTCTGGCAGGAAATCCACATTAATATTTACCACTTCCTAATTCAGTTTTCATATGGATATTTAATAGCATCGAATATAATATATCCATCACTAAAAGTTTTGCTCTTCCCCACAGCTCCCTACTCCAAACCAAATCTGACCAGTGGTCACCACATTCACTATGATCACATCCAAACCACCATCATCTATTTTCTAGAATATTGCCACGTTCATAAACAGATAACCCTGTTTCCATTCTTGTTCTGCTCCTAAAATATTGTTTCCACACATTACCCTGAAGAGTCATTTAAAAATACGTCATATTTCATCACTCCTCAATTCAGATTTATCCAAGAGTTTCTGTCATATTCAGAGTGAAACCCTAAATTGCCTACAAAGCTGTGTACCTTATACTCCCTGGCAAAAGCTCCCACAACTACACTTACTTCCCACTATGCCTCAGCTACGCTGGCATCCCTTTGATTTTCAGACTTAGACAGCTGTTACTTTGTCATTCTTAACAATGACTAACTAGGAGGAATCAGTCTTCAAATATGTAATTTTTAGTACAGCCATTTAAGCTGTATGGTAAGTAAAATGGTGATAGAGAAGCCCTCAACCCTACAGTAGCTTCAGTCTTTTTAATTTAACACAGAAAAAAGGAATACTGAAACAAGTAGAAATTAAATTTCCATAGTAAAATCTGTGTAATGCTCATCCTTTTCTCTACTGACAGTCATATTCACACAAATAAACAATTAAGAAGGTGTTTATGATCAATACCCATTTTTCCAGGCAGTTTTATAAGATATTCTGTATTTTATTTTATCAAATGGTGTTTTTCAGCTATGGTGGATATTTTTTGTGAAGCTTTTCACTATGTTCCTCATCTTGTGAGGCTGTCTTGTATGGACTATAAGATGAAACAAATTTGACCGGAGGGTAGCATTGGAATCTGGATATATTCCTCTTCCAAAGGTGGGACAGCTCCTTGCACATTGAGTTTCTTCTCAGGTTTCTGGAAATTGATCGTTTTTCTCACCCCTTCTGGCTTAGTATTAATAGCTGTGCTCAGCTTTTAATATCACTACGAGTTATTCAAGGTATTGAATTCTCCTGTGAGCTCTCTTTGACCAACACCTGTTAAAATTATAAATTGCATCAATTCATTAGAATTCTTGATAGTTTATTTTGGATTTTTGAAAATTATTTGTGAGATCTGTTATAACATGCAGTTTAGAAATAAGGTAACAATACCCAGATCTTCTACTTTTTAAAATTATCTTTTTTTAAATACATAGATCACACAATATGTTACTGTAAAAAATATAAGAGGTTCCTATATACCCCACTCCCCCACACCTCCCACTCCTCCCACATTGACAACCTCTTTGATTAGTGTGGTACATTCTACACAGCATGGATTAGTCTATGCTGTAGTTTGCACTCTTTCCCAGTGCATTCAGTGGGCTACGGCAGGATAAATGTCCTGCATCTTCCCTACAATATCATTCAGGACAACTCCAAGTCTCAAAAATGCCCCAATATCTTTATTTGAGTAGTCTTAGAAGGACTTTTATTAGACTTGCAAGATTTTTTTTTGTTTAATTGTGTTTGTGGATAGTTAATTTTGGCCAGGTACAGTAAAGTTAAAGGGAGGTAGAGGAGAGGTGAAACATTTGTTTTAAAATTTTTCACAGTTTGCTATTGACATAATCTAAGAACTGCTCTATAAGCACTGTAACAGCCTCATATCAATCCATGCGAGATCATTAACATAAAAATCAACAGCTACTATATGTATCTGCCAAAGCATGTCCTGGTCACAAGTTCTACTACCTTGAGGTTAAAAGTAGAAATCTAAGAGTTTATATAGTTGATGACCTTTGATATTTTCATAAATGATTATTACGAATCTTCAGTCTAAATTTTGGGTAGTTCTGGGCTTTGCAGTATGCATGGTTAAACCTAAAACCTGAGTTCCTTTAAAATTCTTAAAGGACCAGAATTGAATTCTTGAATAACACAAATACTTTTATATGGAAATAAAAATGAGCTTTCTCCTTCAATCTACAATGTGTTAAATTATATTAACATATTCATAATAATGAACCAACTTATTTTCATAATAAAACCAAATGGAATGTTTCATAACTTGTTAACCTTTGATTCTGTTCAATAATATTCTGTTTAGGTTATTTGCAATTATATTTAAGAAGTGAAATTAGCTTATAATTTTCATCTTCTCAACAGTCCTTCACTGCTTTTGACAGAGTGCTATAAAAGCTTCAAAATAATTTTCAAACTAAGACTTCTATTATAGTCACTGAAAAAGTTTTTATGAGATTTGAATTATCTTGGCCTTCAAAACTTTAAAAATATACCTGTAAAACCATATTTGGCTCATTTTGTGTGCACTTATTTTCATTTTTGTTGATTTATTTCCATTTTTTGTATGTATTTGATTCCATTTGTTTTTCCATTTTGTTTTGTTAAGAGAACACTTTTAACAACTGATTCAATGTTGGCAATTAAATATATAGAAGTACAATAGTATATATTTTTGAGCCAGTTTTAATATTTTTTTATTTTATATAGGTATTTATGTTTCTAAATTCATTGAAATAGCTTTATGTTTTCATTTTAATACCTATTGTATCTGTGATTAATATACAATTTTTTAAAAATGATTAATTTCCAAGATACTTTTCTCCATAATTAAGTAGCAATATATATTCTTTTTGAAGTTTTGCATTTCTCTTCAAACAATATATATATATCTTTATTTTATCACTCTCTTTGAGAAATGACTTAAATGTTTTACAAAATAAACATTACTTATTAATATACAGTAAAAAGTTGCACAATCCTACTTTACTAAGCATTATTTTAGTTTCCTAGGCTGAAGAGTCAAATTCCATGAAATGGGTCAGGTTAAAGAATGGGAACTTATTTACCCACAGTTCTGAGGCCAGGAAAATGTCCATTTGAAGGCATAGTCAAGGCTATGCTTTCTCCTCCAGACTGTGATCTTCTGGGGCTGGCTGCCAGTGAACCTCTGACCCCCTGTCACATAGCAAGACACAAAGCAAAATCTCCTGCTCTCTTCATTATCTTTTGAGTTTATAGGTTTCTCCCTCCATCTGAATTTCATTCTGCTTGTAATAGCTAAATGAAACCCTGAAAATCGTGTTCTTAAAGCTAGTCCATTCTGGTGGGTATAAACCAATGGTAAGAAAGGCCTTTTGATTAGTTTACTTCAGTTAAGGAATGGACTAGGGTGGGTTTAACCTTCTTACCCTATAAACAAAGGATGAATTCAGAGAGAGAAGAGGGAAAACTATGGAAGCCAGAGCTGAAAATAATAAAATACAGAAAAGAAGGGAGAGACCAGCAGATGTCGCCATGTGCCTTGCCATGTGACAGAGGAGTCCACCGCCACCAATTGCTGATCTTTGGCGAGGAAATATTCCTGATGATGCCTTGATCTGGACATTTCCATGGCCTCATAACTGTAGGCTTATAAGCTAATAAATCCCCATTGTAAAACCCAATCCATTTTCGATATATTGCATTTTGGCAGCCTAGCAGCCTAAACCACCACTTATAAATTACTCCAGTAAGAAGATAAAGACCCATCCTCATTGAGAGGAATGTAAACACTGTTACAGCTTCATGCCAATCTTGTGAGATCATTAGGATAACCTTCCTCTGTCCCTTTTAGTCCAGGCTAACAGTGGTTCTATTTATACAAATTATGCAAAAATCTTGTTGGCTTTGAATGGAGTTCACAGTGGTACAAACCATCAGACAATAGACTTCCATAGATATTCCCTGCTTAACTGAATTTCCAGTCCTGAACTGTCTAACTGGCTTCATGTTCAGTTAAACCCACATGGAACACTAGTCACTATGGACTCATTTTCTGGAAGCTCAGAATTTTTAAAACCATCCAATTCTGGTTTCTTTATGCCAGAAGGTTAGATCTCAGCTTACCCCTTTCTTCTGTCATTTCACTATAAACTGCATGGAGAATACAGACTGCACTTTCACATTTAGCTTGGAAATCTCTTCATCTAAGTATCCGAGGTCATCACTTTCAAATTCTGACTTCCATCTGGCATCAGAACTCAATTTTGTCAGGTCAGTTTTTCCAAGATTGTGGCATTCTGAGCCTGGCTGCCAATTTTCCTTGGTTTCTATGTCATATGGCAAGACAGATGGTAATGTCTCCTGGTCTCTCCCTTCTCTTCTGGGTTCCATATCAGCTTCTTGCTTCCTGTGGCTTTCTCTCTTCATCTGAATTCCATTCCACTTATAAAGGACTCTAGTAATAGGACTAAGACCCATCCTGATTGAGGTGGCCACACCTTAACTGAGGTAACTTCAACATGTCCTATGTGCAATGGGTTCACACACACAGG
The DNA here is from genome assembly GCF_030445035.2 of Dasypus novemcinctus. Lineage (NCBI taxonomy): Eukaryota > Metazoa > Chordata > Mammalia > Cingulata > Dasypodidae > Dasypus > Dasypus novemcinctus. The sequence goes on along the minus strand of NC_080674.1, from coordinate 31,340,841 downwards.
AATGGATTAAATTTAAGAATGTGTTTTTATGGAGTACATACAGCTTCAAACCATGACAGCATAATACAAGTTTCTGAGGGAAAAAAGTGCCTGTGTCTGTTGAGCCATGTGCAAAATTTTCTATTTTGAAGAAAACAGTATTTTTGACAAAATACTTGTCCTAAATATTTTAAATAAGATCTCTTTATATAAATAAATATGCCTATGTGTGTGTATGCATGTGTGTGTGTGTTTATATATACATAGAGAGAGACACTCTTACTAGGAATTCAGAACACTTAAATTTTAGGTCTTATCAACAGGTATTCATGTGGGATATTTTCTTAGTGAATCAGAAAAATTCTGAGACTAGGGGCCTTAGTATAAAGAGACATGCCTATTTCCATGGATTTTATATACCCTCATATAAGAATACCTTTAATTTCTATATCAAAACATTATAACCATTAAAACAATAAGAAAGCTTATAATAATGTTAAAATTATTATAAGGTTAAATGTCTATAGTTTAAACACTTTGTCTCTGTCCATTACACACAAATACTCAGCAATTTCAACTTACCCCTTTCATTACCTACTTCTATCATTTTTTAAAGAAATTTTACATTTAATTGTTTCTATCACTACAACTAAGATTAGTAATTAGTTATTTGGAAGTAATGATTTTGCCTTACTGCAACAAAACCTTAGGATCACCTTAAGTATGAAAAAAAAATCAGTGATTCATTGTTTATAAGAATTCCTTTTTACCACAATTTATTATACATACCATATCAACTAAATGTCAACTAACTCAAGTTAAACATAGTCATAAAGCATCATCATATTTTTCTTACTTGGGAACTTGTAATTATCTTTAGAATTTTTTACATGAATGGACTCAATCACACTCCTCTCTCTCTTCCTATACTATTGCTTAGTACATGGGCCATTCCTTCATCCATAAACGTGTATAGCTCTTTTCTCCCCTTCAACCTTCACACTTCATTTTCTCTCTGTCCTTTGTACTCTCCTTGCACATTATATCTTTGGTGGCCCCACTCCTTTACCTGAACTAATTCACTTAACTAACTCTTACGTCTAATTCCTACCTATGTTCAAATTACAGGATTTTTTTTTTTTTTGGCCATCAAATCTGGAGTAGGTACATCTGATCTGAGGTAGAAGATGAAAGACGAGATTCCAATCTGATATTTAGTTTTCAGTTCTGAGTACCCGAATAGTAGATATCAGGATAGAAACTAAGGCTAGATTCCTATATTTGAAAGTTGGTAGCCATGAGGTGAGTTATTCATTTTAGATGACTAATTTATTCAGAAAGCATAGATATAGTTGTCAAGAAGTCTGAGGCGATTACTCTGGAGCATTCCAACATTAAGCAGTCAATTAAATGAGAAAGATGCAGCAATGCTGAGAAGGTGCAGCATGTGAGCTAGAAGAAACTAGAGGGTGTTCTTAGTCAAGAAACAAAACATAAGAAATTTAACTTAGTTGAATAAGATCTCCAACAGGTGGAATACAGCTACCTAACTTAAGAATTTGACAAACTGGAGTTACTAGACAAAAATAAAGCAATTATAGTGCACTGTTGAGGATGGGAATCCAATTGCAGCAGGTTGGAAAGGAAAGAGACATAGAATAAGTGGGCTTTAATTTTTCAGGAAAGTAGGTGTTTGATATGGTTTTACAGTAGAGAGATAATTCTTTTAAATTAGGAATGGCCAGAATATGTGCACATGCTAATGAGAACAATGAAAATAGAAAAACAGACTGTGGAGAAAGAAAGGGGAAGCAATTTTAGAGGCTTATTCCTTGAGCTGGTGAAAGTCAATGGGATCAACCACAGCATCTGAAGTATTGGCCCTAGGTAAGAGTAGGACACATCACTACAAAAATGGTTCCTATTTTTCTAGGAGGGCATGCTGGGAAGTCAAATGACAGTGGAAAGATAAAGGAGGTTTCATCTCCTCCCATTTTCTTAAAGTGTAAGTTTCAGATGAATGAAGAAAGAGGAAAATATTCTAAAATTAAGCATCTGGTTTTCAAAGGAACAAGAATGTGAAGTTTGGACAATGATGAGAAGTAAGGTTTTTTGTTGTTTTTTTTTGGTCATGATTTAAAAGTGATAAATTGACAGTTATGCTATTTTCTTCAGGCATATTCTAAAGCCAATTAAAATTTGCAATAGTCATATTACTAATTTTAAGCAGGATTGTGACTTTGTCACTAAAATTCACAGAAGGGCAAGAGGCCAAACGATGTTAGGAGGAGTTTGCTAGTGAACCATACTGTCATTCTATGGAATCAAAGTTGAGCAAAGAGAAAAAAATATATGTTGCTGACGATATGTACATTGAAAAATGATGTAGTTAATGGATTCTTATTGAAATTACATAAAACATTATTGGAGAAGAATATTAAAATAAGGAACCTAAAATGATAGCTAATACTGAGTATAACATTATAGCAGGATGACTGAAATCCTTATATTTCAGAAATGTTCCAATTATACAATAATGACAAGTTCTGATGTATGACCAAAAGAGTGTTTGTCTGGGGAAAGATGGAATGAAAAATCTTTAGATTTGGGAAGGTCAGGAAAATGGAATATTGAGGTCTTGAACTAGGATTAGTTGTGGAATAGAAGGTGCTAAATATTTCAATGAATATAAAGAGTAGTAATCATGAGGCTAGTTTAGATAGAGAGAAGAAGTGTTGTTATAATTTGATTTCAGGTATTGCAAATGAAAGTGATATAATTTTAAAACATCAGCAAGGGGCAGTATGGATGGACATATATACTACTTTTGATCTCTAAGGTCAAAACATTTTAAACTAGCATTTACATACAAATGTAAGATATTTTAATAAAGTAAAAAAAGTTCATAAAGTAAAAATTTCTTTAACCATAGAAAGTATCAATTTGTCAAGAAATTGATGATACAGTAGCATCTTTGAAATTTTAAGTGCTAAGTAGATTTTTGCAGGGGTCATTACTTAGTCTGCTACTATTAAACATTTTTTAAATTAATGATTGGGGTGATGAACCAGAGTGTAACTTTATTAAATTTGCTGATGGCACCAATTTGGTAGGACAATTAGCACATTTAAAAACTGGATTAAAATTCAAAATGACCTTGATGAGTTGGAGAGGAGCCTGGATATAAACAAGATGAAGTTGATTAAGTTCATGTGCAGTAATTCATTTAGTCGGTTTCCCATTCACAGTGGCCAAACCATTATGCAACTCTGATCGGAACTTTTAATCAGAATAGTTTGAGTGATCTATCTTCATTGCGGTACAGTCACAGCAAATGTGAAGTCAAAATTTGTGTGCATCCATCTGGCATAAAAACTGACTAAGTTATTAGTTTAATAAGAATCATGATGCTGCCATGGTTCTTTAAAGAATGCTTATCCAGATTTATTGGGAAGGTTATATCTATCCTAAATCACTTGCTGTAAGACAGAATTTCTAAACTGAGGAAAACAAAACAAAACAAAAACTATGTATATTTATATTGGATAGATCAAATCATGCCATGCAATGTAACAATAATATTAAACAACAGTAATGGTAGAGTCATGACTATAACCCAATGAAATAAGGGTACATTTGTGTTGCTGTTTGTATATTAGCCACTTAATGTTTAGGGGAAATTTCCACAACAGAATTATGGTGTCAAGACTTGAAAAATGAATTCCCCATGAATAAAGTGTTTTATGTCTGAAGACAATTACTTATGAAATAGGTGTAAAGTTTACAGAAATTAAAAATAGACCAGTATTTAGACTCATCAGCATTTTTCTTTGTTGTTGTTTTCATTCTTTTTGTGATTCAAGGCCTACCCTGAGAATCTCATGCAAAATTTAAAGCACAAGGGAAGAAAGTTTTCAGAGAGAAAATTTTCAGAGATTCAGGGTTTTAGAGATTCCCTGAAAACCATTTATGGCACACTTTCTCTGGCCAGTAGATCCAAGGTTAAGAAATGGTAAAAATTGTCTTCTCAGTATATGTGGTCTTAGGACGTATGGTTTCTAAAGGAAAGAACAAATGATATGTATGTTCTCTGGAAGATTGTTAAGTACACACTGTAGCTTTTATTTATGAGGATATAGGCTTTTATCTGCAATATGTGTTATCATGTCTAGTGGCTGAAAATAGAATTGATTTTATATGTGGGCCTTAATAATCTAGAAAATCCAGTGGATAAATTAATCATAAATCCATTCTATATAAAATACTTAATTATAAAATAAAACATAGATATAGAAAACCACACAAATCACATGTATGGACTAATGAAATATTACATGGTCAAGATGCTGGTCAAGAAAGAGAACTCTGTTAACTAGCTCAGATGTCCCTTCCAAGTGCCCATTCCCAAATTCTACTAATATGTAACCATAATTTGACTATTTACAGTAATTATTTCCTTACATTTGATAGTTTTATTATGCAAATATTCACCTCTAGATATTATACATTAGGCTTGCTAATTTTTCTAAATATAATTTTTTTGTAAAATTTGATTGAATTAAAACAAATACATCAAAATGCACAGATCTTAAGCATATACAACTAAGAATTTTTACAAGGTAGACACAATTTTGGGAAGTATAACTACTATCCATATCAGGATAGATAATATTACCAGCTCTTCAGAAGTCATCTTCAATTCCAACCTATAGTTGAGTCATCTATCAAAATAGATAAGTTCTGTTTTTTTTCAAATTTTATATAAATTTTATTGTAGAGCAAGTTTTCTTTTGTGTTTTGTCTTTTAGTCAATATTATGCCTAGAAGATTCATCCATGCAGTTACAACTTCTGTTGTTTCTTATTGCTCTGGGCCATAAGCCTACAAACTACTGCCCACAGGCCTAACCTGGCACATTACTTGTTTATATACAGTCGCAAGGTGATAGTGTCTTTTAAACTTTGTAAATAACAATAATAATAAAGAATATGCATCAGAGACCATATGTGGATCATAAAACATAAAATATTTATTTTTTGACCCTTTACAGGAAAAGCTTGCTGACTACTCTTCTATGGTATTCCATTGTATCAAAAACAATTTACTTTTTTTTTAATTAGAGAAGATATGAGTTTACAAAACAATCATATATCATGCATAAAATACAGGATTCCTATACAGCACTCCACCACCAAAACCTTGCATAGGGTGGAACATTTGTTACTATTGATAACAGCACCTTTTTAAAAATAGTTGCACTATTTTTTTTTATATTTACCTTTGCTACAATTGATGAAAGATTATTAATATGGTTCTATCTATCATCCATTTTTTACTTTATGTGTAATTTTTCTTATATACCACCTTATTATCACCACTGTGTTAGTATCATACATTTGTTGTAATTGAAAAAAGATTTTTATACTTGTATTATTAACTATAGTCCATCATCCACAATAGGGTTCACTGTGTTGTACAGTCCTATGTTGTATCTTTTAATTTTTTATTCTAGTAATAAATACATCCTAAAGTTTCCTCTTTTAACCACATTTACATATACAGTTCAGTGCTGTTGATTACACTCACAATAATGTGCTACCATCGCCACCATCCATTTCCAAACCTTTGCCGTCAGGCTAAATAGAAATTCCGTACACATTAAGTATCAACTTCCAATCTATCTCTTGGTAATCTATATTCTAGATACTAATTACATGAGTTTGCTTATTAAAATTACATCATAACAGCAAAATCATGCAATATTTGTTCTTTGGTGACTGACATGTCGCTCAACATGATGTCCTAAAGGTTCACTATGTTTTCACATGCATCAGGACTTCATGCCTTTTCACATCTGAATAATATTCCCTTATATGTGCATACCACATTTTGTTTATTCATACATCATTTGAGGGGCACTTATGTTGCTTCCATCTTTTGGCAGTTGTGAATAATACCGCTGTGAATATCAGTGTGAAAATACTGTTCAAGCCCTTGCTTTCAATAATTTTGGATACATAACTAAAAGTGTGATTGCCAGGTGGGCTGGTTTGCAGTGTGTACCCCACAAAAACATGTTCTGAAATTTAATCCATTCCTGTGGCTGTGAAGTAATTATAAATAGGGATTTTTGATGACGTTACTTCAGTTAATGTGTGGCCCACCTCAATCAGGATGGGACTTACTCCTATTACTGGAGTCTTTATAAGAGAATGAAAATCAGGTACAGAGAGAGAAACCACAGGAAAGGTGAGGCTGAAATGGAACCCAGAAGAGAAGGAAGAGAGCAGGAGACACCGCTATGTGTCTTGCCATGTGGCAGAGGAATGTAGAATCTCTAGCAGCCAACCACAGAATGCAACCATCTTTGGGGAAAAAGCATTGCCTTGATGATGCCTTGATTTGGACATTTTCCCAACCCCAGAACCAGGAGTAAGTAAATTCTCATTGTTTAAGATGAACCATTTCATGGTATTTTCATGGGTAGCTTAGGACATTAAAACACCAGGTCATGTGGTAATTCCAAACTTAACTTTCTGGGAAAATGCATTCCAAAAAGAATCATCAAACCAGAATTCCATATCCAAAAACAATATCCTTCAAGAATGAAGAGGGAATCAAGACAGGATCAGATAAAAGAAACCTAAGAGAAACTGTAACCAGCAGACCTACTGTAAAAAGCAAGCTTAAAGGAATTTCTCTTGTCTAGACAGAAAAGAAATTATAATAGAAGGAAGGAAGAAAGAACATGACATTATATATGTGTATATATATATACATATTTTTTTCCTTCTCCTATTCAGTATCCTAAATTATATTTGAAGTTTGAAGCAAAAGTTATGAGACTCTCTTATTTGGTTCTGAATGTATAAAAACATTTAATATAATTACATTATAAACTGAATAAGATGAAGGGATGTAAAGGGAGGAAAGTATTCTACAATTTATTAAAACTGATAAAATGACAAGTAAACTGTGATGTCTTAGGTATATATAACGTAACACAGAAATCACTAAAAACTATATGGAAAGATATACTCTATATAAATCCTATGGAAACATCAAATTATAATTATAAACTATATTCAAGTAAACCAGAGAAAAGAAAGAAAAACATAACAGAAAAATTAAAAACAAAACAAAACAGGGAAGACAAAGAGAAAAATAAAATGTCATACTTGAGCCTTAAAATGACTATAATTAGATCATATAGAAATAGTATAAATGGACCAATTAAAAGACAGATAATAAAGTTAACATCAAAGGTGATCCAAGTACGTGATATCTAATAATATCTACTTCTATATAATAGCATAGGCTGCTTGAAAGTAAAAGTGTGGAGATTAATATATCAGAAAAAATTAATCAAAAGAAAAGAGCAGTTTCTGTAATAGTATCAAGTAAATAGACATTGGAACAAAGAATATTACCAGAGTAGAGAGGCAAAATGTGATTCTACTTTATAGTAGGAGAGTTCAATACACGTTTTCAATACTGGATTGAACATCTATACAGAAGATCAATAAGGAAATAAAAGACTTGAGTGATAGTATAAACTAACAGGACCTAACATACAAATAAAGAACAATTAATCAAATAGTAGCAGAATAAACATTTTTCTCTAGTACAAATGGGTAATTCTCCATGATAGACCATACATTAGGTTACAAAATAAATTTAATAAATCAAAAATATTGAAATTATAAATTTTTAAAGCAATTAAATGAAGGTAGAAATCAATAACAAGTGGAAAATACATGTGGAAATTTAAAAGCATCCTTTTAAAAAAGATTTATTTCATTTATTTATTTCTCCCCCATGTCAAAATAAAACACTTTTTTTTTAGCAATGTGGATGTGAACTTTATTTTTTTCCTATTTGTTTATAATGTTACATTCAAAAAAATATAAGAGGTCCCTACATACGCACCTCCCCCCCCCCCCCACTCCTAAATCAACAACCTCTTTCATCATCATGGTTCATTCATTGCATTTGGTGAATACATTTTGGAGCACTGCTGCACCACATGCATAATGGTTTATATTATAGTATACACTCTCTCCCAGTCCACCCAGTGGGCCATGGCAGGACATACATTGTCCAGCATCTGTCCCTGCAGTACCACCTAGGACAACCCCAAGTTCTGAAAATACCCACACATCATATCTCTTCTTCCCTCTCCCTACTCTTAGCAGCTACCATGGCCATATTCTCCACATTAAGGCTACAATTTCTTCCATTACTAATCACAATAGTTCCATAGTAGAATATCAGTAAGTCCACTCTAATCTACTCTCTATTATTCCTCCATCTTGTGGATCCTGGGATGGTTATGTCCACGCCACCTCTATATTGAGACGGGGCTTAGATGATGGATGCAATTCTGCTTGCAGTTGTAGGCACTCTTGGCTCCCTGGTGTGGTGGTTGACATTCTTCACCTCCCTGTTCACTGGCTGGGATAAGTCCAGTAAACCAGAGGGTGGGAGTTGCAAGTCTGCTGAGGCTCAGTTCCTGGCTGTCACATGGATAGTCCAGAGATTCAGGTCCCCTGGGTATATACCAACTCCAGCACCAACCACAGTTCCAGTAAAAGTGACAGAAGAGGCATGAGCAGAAAGGTCATATCTGAGTCCAGTTCCATCACACTCAGGAACACAAACTCGAAAGAGGGCCAACTGACGTGGCACTGAACTCCAGAGCCATCTGCCATAACCATAGAACCTGGGGATCTCTGTAGTCCTCAGGAGAAGCAAAACCTGGGGTTGTATCTACTTTGGCTGTCTCTGGGACCCTGCTTAAGCTGGCATAAGTGTGACTCCTCTGATGACTTCCTGACTCTTTTTTGGAAACTCATGGCCATATAAACTCATTTGTCCTTTCCATTTCCCCCTTTTATTCAAGGTCAAAAAGTAGTTTTAAAAACCTGATGTTACATGAAGGCTGAGATAATCTGCTGGTCTGAGTTGACCCTTTTATTCAAGGTCTTTTTCTAATCACATTATCAGCTGGTGCTTGGTAGTAATCCCTTGGCAATAGGAAGACTCATCCCTGGGAGTCATGTCCCATGCCGGGGGAAGGTAATGCATTTACATGCTGAGTTTGGCTTAGATAGTGGCCCACATTTGAGCAACAAGGAGGCTCTCAGGACGTAACTCTTAGGCATCCTGCAGCTCTGGGCCTAGCTCATATTTCAGGTGCACAGGCTCATAAGCATATTTATCAGTATCAAGGGCTCATTGTTGGACCATCCTTTATTGGTCTTTGACATTGCACTTGGGGGATTGTTGCTATTCCATTGGGGAATGTGATCGAACTGTCCTGGCTAGGAACTCAGCACTCCCACAGTTATAATTTTTAACTGTAACCACATGAAAATATCCAAACATTTTTATGTACCTTGTATACATGCTCTGGAGAACTCCTTCCCAACCATGTGTCCACATCAATAACACCCCACACAAGTGTTTCTCCCCTGCATAGTTGAACCTCTCTGTGATTCATAGCTTCTTCAAAAATGAAGCCTAATATATTGCCAATTTCCATTAATAGTAAAGTGGAATATAGTGATGGGTTTAAAGGTTAGATATAGAATACATACTAATTTAGAAAAATTAAATAGAGTAAAAATAAATTGGGGTATCAAAAAATGAAAAAGCTTTGTGTTTGAGGTTTTGCCTTCCATCACTTCAGTAGGTGTTGCCCTGTATCTACAGTGGAAAGGTGATTTCTTTCATTTCTTCCTCAGAGTCTACATCCCTTCTTTCTTTTTTTTCTTCCTAATTATTAGTTTTGTCTTCAAAAAAGTTTCAGATCACAATAATTCACATATATAAAATAGTGTACTTTCACATATCCAACATCAAACACTTTGTCCTTTCACAGCAATGATCTTTTTACATGTTCATATTATATTTGCTGCAGCTGATGTACAGATATTGAAACAGTAGCTTTCAACCAAGGTTCCATTTTAGTTTACATTATGGTTTATTTTTTATACTATACAAATTTCTAAATTTTTAGTTATCTTATGTTTTACATTATGGTTTACATTTTAGCCTATAGGCCTTTTTTACATTTTTGATGTAATTTAACATGTCCTTTAGCCATCATTGCATGATCTTGTGGAACACTTCCATTGTCCCACAGTTACTCTGACGCCATCTATTCAATACCTCTTCCCCCCTCCCCACAGCACCCATAGTGACAATCAATCTTTATTACTTGAAGGACTGTATTCACAGATAACTTGCAACAATGCTGAGGGAATCAACTGCCCTAACCCATTGGGAGTCATCAATTCTCTTGAAAGACACAAACCAGATAACTTAGATAAAATGGACAAATTCCTAGAATGCCCAACTACTTACACTGACTCAAGAAGAAATAGATCTCACAAACCAATAATAATAAAGGGATCAAATTAGTAATAAAAAAACTACTGAGCAAAAATTTCCTAGCACCAGCAAATGGCTTCACAGGTGAAATCCAAGAATATTGACATCAATTCTGCTCAAACTTTTCCAAAACAATTGAACAGGAACAATTCTTAACCCATTCTATGAGGTCAACATCTCCCTAACATCAAAGTTAAAGATAATTTAAGTAAAGAAAATTACTGATTAACATTGCTTATAAATACAGATGCAAAACTCAACAAAATACTAGCAAACTGAATCCAATAGCATGTTAATGATTCCACACCATATTCAAGTGAGATTTATTCTAGTAGTCAAGTGCTTCAAGATATGATTGTCTCAATTAATGCAAAAATTCATTTGACATAATCTAGCATCCCTTTATGATAAAAAACACATAAAAATCTAGGAATAGAAGGAAATGTCCTCAATATGATAAAAAGCATATATGAAAAAAACCACAGTTCATATCATACTCAATTGTGAGAAACTGAAAGATTTCCTCCAAAAACCAAGAACAAGACAAGGATATCCACTGTCACCACTATTATCGAACATTGCATTGGAAAGTGTAAGCAGAGCAGTTAGGAAACAAAAGTAATAAGAAGCATCCAAATTGAAAAGGAAGAAGTAAAACATTCCCTATTTTGTTGACATGATCCTACATATAGAAAATTCTGAAAAAAACATGTACACAAAGCTAGCGGAACTATTAGGTAAGTCCAGCAAGATGATGGGACTCAAGATCAAAAAGAAAATTTTAGTATTGCTTCTATTTCTGTAAACTAGGAATGAATAATATGAAGAGAATATCAAACCCAAAATCTCTACTAACAATAGCAACCAAAAGAAACAATATCTAGGAATAATTTTAACCAAGGATGTAAATGATTTGCACATGGGAAACTACTGAACATTGCTAAAATATATCAAAGACAACATGAATAAAAGGAACGAATTCCATATTCATGAACTAGAAGAATAAATGTTAAGACTTCAGTTCTACTCAAAGCAGTTTACAGTTTCAACACAATCTCAATAAAAATTCCAACAGAACTTCTTTGCAGAATTGGAAAAGTCAATCATCAAATCTGTATGGAAAGGTAAGGGGCCCTGAAAAGCCAAAAATAACTTCAAAAAGAAAAATGAAGTGGGAGGACTCATACTCACCTATTCTAAAATGTATCACTAAGCTAGAGCAACTGAAACAACATAGTACTGTCACAAGGACAAACAGACTGATAGTATCAAATTGAGAGTTCAGAAATAAACTCTTAACATATATGGCCAATTGAATTTACAAAGGTGCAATGTCCATTCTAAGGTCTCTTCAACAATTGGTACTGGAGAACTGGATATCCATACGCAAAAGAATGACGAGGGACCATTTCCTCACACCATACACAAAAATTAACTCAAAATGGATCAATGACCTAAATATAAGAACTGAAAATATAAAACTCCTAGAAGAAGCATAGTTGTTATCCTCACAACTTTTTGTTAACTATGGTTTCTTAGACTTTACACCAAAATCATAAGCAACAAAATAAAAAACAAAAATATTAAAAGGGAATTCATTAATATTTTTTTTTCTGAAAGACATAATCATGAGATAAAAAGACAACCCACAGAATGGGAGAAAACATTCAATAACCACAAGGTTATTGGATGTAAAATATCCATAACAACATAAGAAACAAGTTAAGCTTAAGGAATATTTTAGATCAAGAGGAAAGCAGGTATTCAAATCAGGACCAAAATATTAAAATGAATGTATAGGAATGATTAGCTGATTCTTTTTTTAAAGATACTTAAATTACATAAATGACACATTAAAAAATGTAGGGGATTCCCATATCTCTACTCTCTATCCCCCTCACACACTTTCCCACATTAACAACATCCTTCAGTAATGTGATACATTTGTTACAATTGGTGAACACATATTGAAGCATTGCCATAAGTGTGGATTATAGTTTACATTATACTTTAAACTCTCTCACGCACAATTTTTTAAGTTATGAAAAGATATATAATGGCCTGTATCTGTCATTGCAACATCATTCAGGACAATTCCAATGTCCCACAAATGCCCCCATATTACACCTATTTTTCCGTTCTTCCTCACCTCAGAACCTCTGGTGACCACTGCCTCCAGATCAATGACAAAAATTGCTAGAGAAACTGTAAGTCTCTAGTAGATTAACAGTGAGTCTACTCTAGGGTAAGTCTACACTAGTTCATTGTTCATCCCCAAACCTGAGGATTCTGGAATGGTGATATCCATAAGCCTATAATTCAGATCCCATGAAGCAGATGGATGGGATTATCTTGCTTGCAGTTGCAGAGACTCTCTGTTCCTGGGATGGGCATAGTCCATCATCATCTCCTTGTTAGTTGTCCTGGCTGAGTCCAATGAACTGGAGAGTAGGTGTTCCAACTCCGTTGAAATTCAGGGCCCACTGGCACATGGAAAGCACAAAGATTTAAGTCTCTTGGACATAAACCTATCAACTCTAGTACTAACTAGAGGGTCAAACAGAAGGGGCAGAAGAGACAACTTAGTCTGACTCTTACACTGGGGATCATTAATTCCAAAGTAGGGTCCATTGACAGGTCTCCAAGCTCTTCACCTGTCAGCTCTGCCTATAATATCTGGATATCTCTGGAGCCCTCAGGAACCCTGCTATTTGAGACAACATTTACTGTGGCAGTCAATGAGATCTTGATGAGACGTGCATAAGAGTAACCTCTGGAATGACTTCCCGACTGACTTTGAACTCTTTTAGCCATATGAATGCACTTGTCTTTACCCTTTCTCCCTTTTAGTAAAGGTCTTTTTCCAGTTGCATTGCTAGTTAGTGTTTGGTAGTAATCCCTCAGTGTAAGGTAGGCTCATTCCTGGAAATCATGCCCCATGCCAGGGTGAAAGTAATGCATTTATATGCTGAGTTTGGCTGAGAGAGAGGCCATATTTGAGCAACAAAGGAGGCTCTCAGGAGGTAAGTCTTTGGCAACCTATAATACTGGCTAAGTTTCAATTTCAAAAGAAAATGTTCATAAGTAGTTATGAATATCAAGGCTGAAACCTGGGCAGAGATGGGGACCATCTCGCTTCATGATGTGGCCACTCACCGGCATCAATATTACCTGCTTTTAGTGAGAAAACATCTCTGATGGTGGCTCTGTTTGGACTTTCGATGACCTAGGAACTGTAAGCTTTTACTCCAAATAAATTATTTTTAAATAAGCCAACTGATTTCTGGTACTTTGAAACAGCAGCTCTTTGGCAAACTAAAACAGAGGGCAAATGTCTTTGCATCTTTTTCATCTTCATTTGCAGCATCGTAGTACCACCAAAGAGTGACATTGTGGAAAGCAGGGTAGTGTTTCCAGCCACTAAACCAGCTACTGTTGAGTTGAGTAAAAGCACTTTTGCAGGTCTTTCAAACTTTTTATTTATTTCGTATGTATACAATGTCAAGACTTTATCTTTAATGGTGAGAAAACAATTCCCTGATAACATTTTTTCTTAATTTGACCCAAAATATTTAAATTTTGAAAAATATTGGAAATATTATAACTCACACATTTATCTTTTTAGCCTATAGTGTCTGAGCTATTTTGCATTATAGTCACATGCACATAGCCAGGCGACTTGTAATTGATCACACACCATCGATATTGTACCCTGGTATATATTAGAATTCATTCCCATTTCTGTATAAGCAGATGATTTTTCTTATATTTGATCTTCATCCTGCCACTGAAGCTTCCTTTTCTGTTCAGTAATGAAAAGAAAGCATAATTCTGCCCAAACAAGCTTGGATTCATTTCTGCCAATAAATTGGTTTTATGGTTGCTTTGCTTTCTCCCAGAATACTTAGAAGAAAATTTGGATATTTACTTCCCTAACAATGTACTCTGTGATGTGTATTTTCTGTTTCTAACATGAATCATCCAAATGAGTAGTTTTATGGGATTACAATTCTGGGGTTTTTATTCAATTATTTATTTTTCTATGTACATATTTATCTATCTGTTAAAACATTGTGATGGTCATGGGGGCATTGAAAAGATTGTTAAAGATTGTTTTTCATAAACTGAACTTGAATTAAATATTCTAAATATTCATAACAAACCTATATGAAAATATTAATAATTTCATTTTTCTCCTGGGAATACATCTAACCCTGAACTTTGAAAAGTAAGATTGGGGCACTTGAATTCCGTCCCCTAAATATTGGAGGAAATTATGTACTCCACACTTAGGTTTAGCTCTTAAAATTTCTAAACCAAAATACTATATCATCCCATTGCATGGCAAAATTGAAGACAATATATTCAAAATAGGAACCATCAAGGGAAGGAGCCTGAGTCACTGAAATGCTGTATAAGCAGAAACTCATATTTCTAACAATACATAGAGCATTGAACTCTATGTTTTGAGAAATAAATGTTTATTGTACCCTAAAAAGCAATCAAATTTACTTTTTACAGCATGATTAATACAAAGAAACATTGATAGAGAGCAGAATACAGAATAATGAGGGTAGAAGTAACAGAACTGAAAGTAGTCTAGGTTAATATGTGGGACAGAGTTGACTAATATTCTTTTACTTCTGTCCTATTCACTCTGTTCTATCACTAATTCATACCCTTTCATAAAACAATCAATTACACCAAATTGAATTTTTTCTTCACCTGAATATTGTTAATAGGTGCATGGTGATTTGCACAGTTCAGGTACCCAGAGTTGCATGAGGATTCCTTAAAGGATTTCTTAAAACATTTTTGTGATAATGTCACATTACTGTAAATTACTATAACAGACAGGTAAAAGTGTCATCTTGTATTATCAGTAACTTCTATCTTCAAGAATGCTTTTATCTCATGTATTAGTAAAATTTGCTTTACAAAGAGAGATATAATTTGATCCATTAAGAATTAGGTTCACAATACTTGTAAGCTGTTTTAAGAAATAACCAAATGCTGTAAAATAATTCTATATTGTAGATGCCACAGCCATGTGAACACATGCAGCTTTTGTAAGGATCTGTGGATAGAGTGGCCTTTTTTCCACATGTTTAGTTTCAACCTAGGAAACATCTGACAAACTGATTGCGGCAATAACAATTAAGAAGAGGAAACATAATCAAATTGCTATAGAGCAGAGACTACAGAAATGGTCATAAAAATTATTTCAATAATTCTAGTATTTGCAATAAACTCTCATCTCTGCTTTTCTATGTGAAACAATTACAGAAACTCCTTTTCTAGATTTTTCATCCAAAAGAAACTGATTTACTCCCTTAGTTCTAAAAGCAAGGCACAGGATATGGATTTAATTTTCTTATTTTATGACCAGATGTGGTATTTAATTATTACTGCTCAGTAAATAAAGTGGTTGCTGTGATAGATTGAATCATGTTCCCTACAAAGACATATTCAACTTTTAAGACCTGGTCTTGTGACTGTGAACTAGTCTGTATATAGGACCTTCAAAGATCCTATTTAAATGAGGCAAAATTGGGTCATGGTGGACCTTAGTTTGATATGGCTGAAGTCCTGATAAGCAAAGGAAATTCAGGCAAAGGAGAATCAAAAGAAAGAGAACAAGATCACCCTGTAACAGAGAAAGAGATGAATCTATAAGCCAAGTTATGCCAGGAATTGTTGGCAAGCCATCTCTAGCATGCTACAGATTCCAGAAGAAAACATGGTCTGAGGATGCCTTTATTTGTATTTCTAGTCTCCACAACTGTGGGATAATAAATTCCTCTTGTTTTAGCAAATCAGCCTGTTATATGGGTCATAGTTTCCCTGGCAAACTAAGACAGTTTGCATTGTGGAATGAGGAGACAAAATAATTACCTTTAGTAGTAGTAAACCACCACAATTTTTGGACTTAAAGTGAATGTATTTTTTGGACAAACAGCATGTTAAACATATTACCTAATTGTACCTGACAGCATCTAATTTATATTAATTTATTAAGAATATAAACAATTACCCAGTGGGAAAATATTTCTGTTCTCTCTAGGTCTACATATTTTGTATCAGACATCTTTTATACTTAGATAGGCATAACGCAATTTAAGCTACTTGCAGGATTTCAAAGATCTATTGTGGTTTGAAGTTTTGTACCCAAGAAAAGAATGTTCTTGAACTTAATACATCTCCATTGTAAGACCTTTAGATAAGGTTATTTCAGTAAATGTGAGGCTCAATTCAATCAGGATGGATCTAAATTCTATTATTGGAGACATTTATAAATGGAATGAATGCCAGATGGAGAGAAAAATCCATGGGAAGCAAGAAGTCAAAGGTTAAAAGAACCCAAAATATAAGGGAGAGGTCAGAAGAGGGTCTATGATCGAAGCTTTCCTATTAGACACAGTATTGACGTTTGTGTTGAAACTATTAAGAAAGAATCATAGTCATAATGGAGATGCTAAAAGATAGGATAAAAATCTGGAGCTGCTGTTGGACATCTTTATCTCCACTTGGAAAAGAATTCCTGAAATTGCAGGAACTGAGAGGAAAGAGGCATTAAGAGATGGAGAAATCAAAATTCCTTATAATTATTTTCAAGCACCTGAACACAATTCTACTATGATGTTTAAATTCATATGTCAACTTAGCTAAGTTATGGTATCCAGTTTTTTGGTCAAGCAAGCACTGGCCTAATTGTTACTACAAGGGTATATTGTAGATGATTTGCATCTATAGTTAGTTGACGCATTTACCGCTGACTGCATCTATAATCAACAAAGGAGAAAATCCTCAGCAATGAAGGGAGTCTCCCAATCCAATTACTTAGAGATATAAAATCCAGAACTTCAGGTTTCAGAAGTTAGAAGAATTTCTGCCTCTGCTTCAGTCAGCTTTCTTCTCCTGGGGAATTCAACTTTACCTTCATCGGAATTTCCAGTTTGTGACCTGACCTTTGGAATTCAGACCTGCCAATTCCAGTGGTCATGTGAGCCAATTTCTATAATCTCTTAATATTTATATATATTATTTTCAGCCAGTTCTAGTTTTCTGGAGAATCCTAACATATATGACTACTGTAGTTAGATTTTTCCCTCAAGTCCTTTCTTTCATTGCATCAGTGAGTTTATGTTTCTGCTTAAGCCAGTGTGGCGGTTTGAAGCTGTATGTACCTCAGAAATACATGCTCTTAAACGTCATCTACTCCTGTGGGTACAAACATATTGTAAGAAGTAATTTTTTATGTAGTTACTTCAGTTAGGGTGGGGTCACCTCAATAAAAATGGCTCTTAATCCAATTACTGGAGTCTTTTATAGGTGGAATGAAATTCAAACACAGAAAGAAAGACAGAGGGAGCAGTCAGAAGCTGAACATCAGCAGAACCTGGAAGACAAGGAAGAGACTAGGAGATGCCACCATTTTCCTTACCATGTGACAAAC
The DNA here is from genome assembly GCF_030445035.2 of Dasypus novemcinctus. Lineage (NCBI taxonomy): Eukaryota > Metazoa > Chordata > Mammalia > Cingulata > Dasypodidae > Dasypus > Dasypus novemcinctus. The sequence goes on along the minus strand of NC_080674.1, from coordinate 31,323,011 downwards.
TAAGGACCAAAGGCCACTAACAGCCAGCCCCAGAATACCACAGTCTTTAGGGAGAGAGCATGCTTGGTCGATGATTTCATTTGAATTTTTTTCTTAACCTCAGAATCTCAAAGTAGAGGCTTAGAATAATCTGAGACAGTGCATCTATGAAAGGTTCTATTTTGTTCTCTTATGTGTCATGAGACCTAAAGTAGTCACTTTTGACAATTCGTCCAAATACTTCTAAATGTACTTAGTGCAGGATCATTTACTTTAAAATGGACCATCCATAAATCATACAGTGCCACAATTGCTCTTGTCTGGGTTCATTTTGTCAAAAATATAATAATACTTTAGGTAAAGGACATTCTCATGCTTTGAATGTGTCTTGGTCTGAATTAAATGTCATTCATTAGATGATAAAGTAAAGTACATTAACAAAATGATTTTCTAATTATATTTAAAGTTGAAATTTTATTATTTCATTCATGGAACACAGAGCACAATCATCTAAACTATTTACTGAGTCATAACCTACTTCTTATTTTCAAGAATAGTACATGATACTTTGATCTGAGTATTACCATGCAATTAATTCTGGGAACCATACATTTAAATTATGTGACACATTTTTATGTCAGCAAATGCATCTGGAGTGCTGAATTTCTTCACCCTTTAAACACTAGCATTGCTTCATTAACATTTTTATTCATTCAGATATGAATTTGTTGTTTTGTACCAACTATTCTCTTCTGAAAATTCAGGGTTGTGGTCATTGTGCCTTGCCTCCTATTGTTTTACCACATTAGTTGAGGAAAGCCTGTGGATTAGACCTAGAACTTCACTCCAGCTTTCCAGTTCTTCCTCCAAAACACCACCTCAGAACATGGAGTTTACAGGTTATACCTGGTTATTTTCCCCTAATCTTTTTAAAAGTCTCCTTTGTTCCTAATATTAGGCTGTCATTAAAGCATCTCCATATTCCTGGAAATAAAATCCCTCCCCACCTTGCTCTCACTTTTTCTTTACTTTTCTGTGCATTATAATAATTTGAGACTTACCCTTTCTTTAGGCTACTAGACATTTATTTTTATTTCTGATATAAAATTACAGCTGCACACAAATGAGTAACTTTTATGACTAAAGTAATAGGAATGCTTTTTTCAACTTCAATTAATTTTTTCATTTTTATTGCATGAATATATATAACAATTAAATCAGCCATTTTAACCAATTTTAAGTGTACAGTTCAGAGGCATTAAGTTGCTCTCATCACTACCCTCCATTATCAAATGTGTCTGTTACCTCAGAAAGAAACTTTGTAACCACACCTGGTTACTGACATAATGAAAAACACAGTCCAATAGAATAGAATTGAGTGTCCAGAAGTAAACCCTCACATCTATGATCAGATAATTATCGACAGGGGAGCCAAGTCCATTCAGTGGGGAAAGAATACTATCTTTAGTAGAAGTGCTTTTTAAAGTGCAGTTATGTTCATTTTTTTTTCATTATTAGAGAAGTTGTGATTTAATAGAAAAATCATGCTTAAATACAGAATTCTTATCTATTACCACCATCAACACTTTGCATTAGTGTTGAACATTTTTTTACAATTGAGGTTAGCTCATTTTTATAAAAATCCATGGTTTAATTCATTGTTAGTGTAATGTAATTCTGTGGATATTCAAAAAGAAAGTTTTTCTGTAACCATATATGCAATCTGACATTTTTTCTTATAATCGCATTCAGATGCATATTTCAGTGCTGTTAATCACATTCACAATGTTGTACTACCATCACCACTGTCAATTACCAAAACATTTTCATAATTCCAAGTAGGAACTCTGTATACTGTAAGCCTTAATTTCCCATTCTCTTTCCCTACCCCATCCTTTGGAAACCTATATTCTAGATTCTGACTCTATGGGTTTTCTTATTCTAATGGTTTCAAATCAGTGAGATGATACAATATTTGTAATTTTGTGTCTGGCTTTCTTCATTCAAAATGATTCCTCCATGTTGTTCCATATATCAGAAGCTCATCCTTTTTTTACAACTGAATAATATTCCATTGTATGTATATACTATATTTTACTTATTTGTTCAGCAGTTGATGGATACTTGGGTCGCTTCGATCTTTCAGCAGTTGTTGATAATGCCACTGTGAACATCAGTGTGAAAATATCTGTTTGAGTTCCTGCTTACATTTCTCTTCAGGATATATGTAATAGTGAGATTACTGGGTCATATGGTTGTTCTATACTTAGCTTCTGAGGAACCACCAGCATAATTTTTCATTCCCACCAGCAATGAATGTTTCTATTTCTGTGCATTCTCTCCAAAACTCTTTATTTTCTCTTTTTTTTAATAGCGCCCATTCCAATGGATGTTAATTGATATCTTCCGGTGATTTTGATTTGCATTTCCCTGATGGCTAAGGATGTTGATTATCTTTTCACGTACTTTCTGGTCATTTGTATATCTTCTTTGGAGAGATATACCAATTGACTGAGTGTTCTTCTTTCTCCACCTTTTCTCTAACACTTGCTATTTTCTGCGTGTGTGTGTGGTTTTTTGTTTTTTTGTTTTTTTGTTTTTTTATTGCAGTCATTCTAATGGTTGGGAAATGGTATCATGTAGTTTTTATTTGCATTCCCTGATAGCTAATATTATTGGGTATCTTTTCATGTGGTTCCTGATCATTGATATATCTTCTTTGAGAGATATCTATTCAAGTTTTTTGTCCACTTTTTTATCAGGTAGTTTATTATGTCTGTCCTTATACCAGTCCCATGCTGTTTTGAATAATGTGTCTTTGCAATAAATTTTAAGATTGGGAAGTGTGAGTCCTCTAACTTCATTCTTGCATTTTTGGGACTTGGAATTGTCCTAAATGATATTGCAGGGACAGACGTTGGACATTATATATCCTGCCATAACCCACTGAAAGTATTGGGGGAGAGTGTAAACTACAATGTAACCTATAATCCATGCAGGGCAGCAGTGCCTCAAAATATATTCACCAAATGCAATGAATGTGCCACAATGATGAAAGAAGTTGTTGGTGTGGGAGGAGTGGGGGGTGGGGGGTGGTATATATAGGAACCTCTTATATTTTTTAATGTAACATTTTTTGTGTGATCTATGTATCTTTAATTTTTTTTTTAATTTTAAAAAGAGTATCATTTTAAAAATATGACTTTATTCAGGGCAGCTTATGGTTCCATATAAATTTGATGATTGGCTTTTCCATTTCTGCAATGAAGGTTGTTGGAATTTTTATTGGGATTACATTGAATCTATAAATAGCTTTGGATAGTATTGACATCTTAATGATATTTAGTCTTCCTATCCATGAACACAGATTTCCCTTTCATTTATTTAGGTCCTCTTTCTTTTAACAATGTTTTGTAGATTTCTGTGTATAACTCATTTACATCATTGATTAGATTAATTCCTACATACTTGATTCTTTTATTTGACATTTTGAATGGAATATCATATGGAATATTTTTTTTCTTGATTTTCTTTGTCCAAATGTTCATTGCTTGTATGTTGAAACACTGTTGATTTTTGACTATTGATCTTATACCTTGTACTTTTGCTGAACTGATTTATTAGCTCTGAGAGCTTCATTGTGAATTTGCCAGGGTTTTCTGTATATAGAATCATATCATCTGCATATAGGGGAAGTTGTACTTCTTCCTTTCCAATTTCGATGGCTTTTATTTCTTTTCTGTGCATAATTGTTCTGTCAAGAACTTTCAGTACAATGTTGAATAACAGTGGTGGCATTGATCATTCTTGTCTTGCTTCCTGATTTTAGGGGGGAAAATTTCTTTTACCATTAAGCAGGATATTATTTGTGGACTTTTTATATATGCTCTTTATTTTGTTGAGGAATCTTCCTTCTATTACTGGTGTTCTAAGTGTTTTGTTTTTATCAAGAAAGGGTGCTGTATTTTGTCAAATGCCCCTTCTGTATCAATTGAGATGATAATGTGGATTCTTCCTTCATTCTGTTAATATGGTATATTACATTAATTGATTTTCTTATATTGTACCATCCTTGCATAACAGAGATAAATCTCATTTCATCATGGTATATAATTCTTTTTACATGCTGTTTGAGTTGGTTTCCTAGTATTTTGTCAAGAATTTTTACTCCATAGTCATAAGAGATATTGCTCTTTAAGTTTCTTTTATTGTGGTATATTTATGAGGCTTTGATATGAGGGTAATGTTGGCTTTGTAGAATGAGTTAAGGAGTGTTCTCTTCAATTTTTGGGGGAAAAGTTTATGCAGAATTGGAGAATTGCAATAATTGGTAGAATTCCCCTGTGAAGTCATCTGGTCTGGGTTTTTTTTTGTTGTTGGCTTTTTTTTTTTTTTTTTTTTTTTTTTTGCTGGGAGGCTTTGATTACTGATCCAATCTCTTTATTTATAATTGGTTTGTTGAGATCTTCTATTTCTTCTTAAGTCAATGTAAATACTTTTTGTGTTTCTTAGAATTTGTCTATTTCATCTAGGTTATCTATTAGTTGGGATACAGTTGTTCATAGTATTCTCCTATATTTCTTTTTATTTCAGTGGTTGGTAGTAATATCCCCTTTTCATTTCTCATTTTCTTTATTTGTAGCCTCTCTCTTTTTCTCCTTGTCAGTCTAGCTAAAGGTTTGTCAGTTTTATTGCTCTTTACAAAGATCCAGTATTTGGTTTTGTTGATTGTCTATATTATTTTTGGCTTTCTGTTTCATTTATCTCTGCTCTAATCTTTGTGATTTCCTTCCTTCTGCTTGTTTTGGGTTGTTTGCTCTTCATTTTCTTGTTCTTCCAGATTTGAGGCTAGGTCTCTGATTTGAAGTCTTTCTTATTTTTAATGTAAGTATTTAGTGCTATATAACTTTCTCCCGCAGCACTGCTTTCACTGCATACCATAACATTTGGGATGTTGCACTTTCATTTTCATGTATTTCAATATATTTCTTAATTTTGCTTTTGGTTTTCTTTTCAACCCATTTGTGGTTTTTATTTGTTTGTCTGGTTGTTTGTTGTTGTTTGTTTTTTTATCCCCCAGATCTCGTATGTGGGAAGCCGGTGCTCAATTACTGAGACACATCTGCTTCCCTGAGTTTGTTTTCTTTGTTTGCTCATTATTTTGTTTTTGTTTTTGTTTTTGTTTTTAAGATTCACCAGGGATTGAACCTAGGACCTCCCTTGTAGGAAGCAAGCACTCAACCACTTGAGCCACATCTGCTCCCATTCTTTGGTATTTTAATGGTATATCACTTAATTACAACGTATTTGTGAATTATAGATTTATCCCTCTGTTATTGATTTCTAGCTTCATTCTATTGTTGTCAGAGAATACCATTGCAAATATTTTTAAAAATATGAACTTGTTTTCTACCCAACATTTGTCTATCCTGGAAAATTATCTATGTGTAGTAGAGAAGAATGTATGTTCTGGGTTTTTTTTTGGGTGCAGTGTTCTATATATATCTGTTAGGTCTAGCTGACTTACTGTATCATTCAAACTCTGTACTTCCTTATTGATCTTCTGACTAGATGTCCCATCCATTCTTGAGAGTGTGTATCAAAATCTCCTACTATTAATGTAGAACAATCAATTTCTCCCTTCAAATCTGTCAGTATTTGCTTCATATATTTTGGGCCTTTGCTTTTAGGTGCATATATATTTATAATTGCTACATCTTTCTAATTGTCCCCTTTACCAGCATATAATGACCATCTTTGTCCTTCATAACAGTTTTTGTCTTAAATTCTATTTTATCCAATTTTAATATAGTCACCTCAGCTCCTTTGATCACTACTTGCATGGTGTATATTTTGTATCCTTTCGCTCTCAACTTGCTTGTATCTTGGAATAAAAGTTGAATTTCTTGCAGACAGCAAATAGTTGGGTCATGCTGTTTAATCCATTTGCCAATCTTTGTCTTTTGATGAAGAGTTTAATCAATTTACATTTAAAATCACTATTGATAATACAGGACTTTCTTCTGCCAGTTTGCTATTTAGGCTTTGTAACTTTTTTTGTCCCTCACTTCCATTAATGCCTACTTTTATATTTATTTCCTATTTTGTGTTGTACCACATTGAGTGACTTCTCATTTCTGTCTGTATATACTTTTCATCTATTTTCCTTATGGTTACCATGGGGTTAAAATTGAAAATCCTAATATATAACCATCATATTTGGTTTGCTACCATCTTAATTGCCACAGCATAGCATGCACATAAACTTTTCCTATATTCCTGTTCCCCCCCATTTTTTTAATACTTGTTACCCCTTATACCTTTGTACACTGTATGTGCAAAACCATAAATTAATATTAATTTTTATGCATTTACATTTTAGCACCTGTAGGAAGAAATAAATGGAAGTAAATTTACATACCACACAATAAATACTGGCATTTAAAATTACCCAAATGGTTATCTTTACCACAGGAATTTCTTTCTTTATGCTGCTTTAAACCACTACATAGTGTCTTTCATTTCAATCTAAAGAACTCTCTTTGCCATTGCTTGTAGAGCAGATCTAGTGGTGATGAACTCCATCAGATTTTCTCTAGTTGAGAATAGCTTAATATCTCCCTATTTTTTTAAAGAGTCTTGCTAGATATAAAATTTGGGGCTTGCAGTTGTGAACTTTCAGCACTTTAAATATTCCAACCCACTGCCTTCTGCCTTCAATAGTTTGTGATGAGGAAGTGGCACTCAATCGATTTAGGACTCCCTTTTTTCATAACACGCTGCTTTTCCCTTGCAGCTTTCGGAACTCTCTCCTTGTACTTTGCATTTGATCGTGTGACCAGTATACACTGGGGTGCATTTTATTCATGTTCACCTTATTTGGTGTTCTCTGAGATTCTTAGATGTACATATTCATGTATTTTAGTACATTGGGGAATTTTCTGTCATTAGTTCTTTGAGTATTCTTTCTGTCCCTTTCTTTATTTTACTTGTGGGACTCCCATAATACATATACTCATATGCTTGATCATCTCCCATAATTGTCTTAGGCTATTTTCTATTTTAATATTTCTTATTTTCGTTCTGCTCCTCAACCGGAACTAATTTCAAATGTCTTGTCTTCAAGTTCACTGATTGTTCCTCTGACAGTTCCAAACGCTGGAAACTCTCCTGAGCATTTCTTTTGTTTGTTTGTTTTCCTTAATTAATTTATTAAAGTATATCACTCATACATAAACATACTTCAACAAGAAATGTATAATAATAGTTGTGAACTTACAAAACAAACATATATAACATCATACAGGACCCTCGTAACTCACCTTACCGCCAATAAATAGCATTGGTGTTAAATCTTTTTAACTAACAATTAAAGAGCATTGTCAAAATATTACTACTAACCAAAGTAATTTTCCTCCAACCAAATCATTATTATCTTTATATCATTTATATATGAACATACATAAGCAGTTAAGTGTAGAGTAAAATTTGTAAACTTACAAAGCAAGCATACATAACATCATACAGGGTCTCATACATCAACCTTCCACCAACATCTTGCATTGTTGTCAGACGTTTGTTACAAATTGTGAAAGAATATTGTCAACATTTTAACTAATCATGGTCCTTATCTTACATTTGGTGTGTTTTTCCCCCAACCCACCCTATTATTATTTTCACTGTGATCTTCAACACCAGTACTTGTGTTTGGTTCCTTTTTAAAATTTCTATCTCTTTATGTGTTGTATTAATCAGGGTTGACTAGGGAAACAGATGCAAGAGGAGATATCTGTAAACAGCATGAGATTTTATACAATTCTCTCACACTACCATGGGGATGCACAGGTCCAAATTCCAGAAGGCAGGCTATAAACCAAGGGCTCTGATGAAAGTGATTGATAAGCTCCCAGGAGATGCTGGCTATTTGAGGTAGAGAAGAGAATTCTTTTCCTCTGAATGCTGAAATCACTTCCCCTTTACAGGGCTTTAACTGATTGGATGAGATGTCACTCATTGGTGATGGTAATCTCCTTAGTTGGTTGTGGATGCAATACATCTATACAATCAAATCACAAATGATTAAAGTCCATGAAATGCCCTTGTACTACATTTAACCCATTGCTTGCTTCACCAGACAACTGGGCACCATTACCTGGCCAATTTGAGAAATTATCCTAACCATCACAGTCCGCCCTTTTCATCCTGATAGTCATACACATCACCTGAAGCCATAGTTAAACTCTAAATAAACACAATAACAGATATATATATTCTGTCTAACAATATTCGACTGCCCTACATGCAACTGGACACACACTAATTCCCTCCAGAATAAGATGCAAGTCCTTTGGAAATATTCACTCTTAAACTTGACATTCTTAAATATTATGACAGGAAACTAATATAACTAAAGTTATACAAGAAGGGAAAATGTTAGGAAAGAAAACAAAAATTTATTTTATGTACATAAACAAATATACTCATAACAAAACAATGAACAACTATTCATGACCATTACAGTCCTCATATCTGTAACTAGTCACATGATTGAAGTTCTTATTTATTACTACATTCTTTACTACCCATTCCATGTTCTCTTTATGCATAACAAGCACTTTAGCAGCCCATGGTTCTTTGCTTGGTGAGGTGACCCAAACTTTCATTGTTTTACATTTGGGCCAGGTGGCAGGCTTACCTTCTAGTTCAAAGGAATCATTGTTGTGTTCCCTAATGAAAACACTCTCCTTTAGGAGCTAAGACTTGTAGACTAGCAGAGCTTAAGCTTGCAGGGACAGGAAGCAAAAATTTTCCTAGTGGATCACTGGGGGTAATAGTGAGTGGTGCCACTCCGCTTGATTCCTGGATCCATGAATCCTGGCTATGGGAGAAATAGCACCATAGAGTGGATGCTGATTTAGACTGTCCACAGCCTACTGGAGAACAATTGCCCCAGCTTGGAAAGGTATTGCCACCTAATTGGCGCCATAGTTGAGTATTCAAAAGCAGGCAGTGGAGGTATAATTCTAGTCTTGCCAGCTAAAAGCAAAGTATTTCTGGTGGTGATTACTAATGGCAATTCAGAAAAAAGAATTTGCCAGATCAGTAGCTGCATACCAGATACTAGGGGATGCATTGATTTACCCAAATAACGATACCACATCTGGAACAGCAGCTGCCATTGGAGTAACCTCCTGGGTAAATTTACAATTGTCTACTGTCATCCACCAAGATCCATCTATTTTCTGCACAGGTCCAATAAAAAAGCTGAATAGAGATGTGGTGGGAATCACCACCCATGCATCCTTTAAATCTTTGATGGTGACACTGATCTCTGCAATCCCTCCAGAAATCCAGCATTGTTTCGATTTACTATTTTGATAGGTAGGGGCAGTTCTAGTGGCTTCCACTTGGCTTTTTCTACCATAATAACCCCCACTCCATAAGTCAAGGATCCAAAATGGGGATTCTATCAGTTACTGAGCATGTCTATTCTAATTATGCATTTTGGAACTAGGGAAATAAAGACCAATGGGTCCGGGGACCCACTGGACTCACTGTGAGATGCACTTTAGCTAAAACTCCATCTATCACCTGACCTCCATAAACCCTTGCTTTGACTGGTGGACCACAGGCAACTTTGGATTGCCTGGAATTAATGTCACTTTTTCTAAGCCAGTGTCTAATAATTCCCTAAATGTGTCATCATTTCCTTTTCCCCAATGCACAGTTACGATAGAAAAGGCCACTGTTCTTTTTGGGGAAATCTGGGAGGAAGATTAGCAGTATAAATTTTGGCAGTATAAATGGGTCCTCAAGGGGACCTCATCAAGGGGCTCTGGGTCTGTAAATTGTCTTAAGTCTGGGAATTGATTAGGGGGCCATGATTCCCTGTTTCTGTAATTCAGGCTAGGATTTTGTTCATTTGACCTAAAATTCTTCTGCTTATACAGATCAAGAAGGAATTTAGTAGACTGCCCATCTACTTCACTTTTAGGTATTCCACAATCTTAGTCAATGCCATACAAAGCTCTAAACTCAGACACTTTTGATTGCTCCTTTGAGTTGGCCTTTCATTGCAGTAGTCATGCCTACCTTGTCTTTGGTGATTAACTGCTGCTACTTGGCTTATGCCATACTTAGACCCAGTCATCCTCATAGTGTTTAAGCATCCTAGTTGCATGACAGCAGTTGCCACAGTAATATCTAGACTACAGAGAAGAGCAATTACAGAGCTTTTCAGGGTAGATGAAATAGTTTTACAAATTTATTCCTTTCAGTCTTTGTTAAAGGAGTGTCCTCTGGACATTCCTGGGGTGGGTGGGCAGGACTTAAAGAGTGAATCCATTCTAGCATTCCAATCTCTCCAGTCTTTGGATCCTCTCATCTACAGTACACAAGGGTAAATTGGTCTTCTTGACCTCAGACATTTTAGGCCATCTTTTGGTCCATGTTTCAGTCAAACACCTGAACAAACAAACATGTTAGAGCTCTTTATTTTATATAACCCCATTGAGCTACATAATTGAATCTAGAATCTTTGCTTAGTGGGCCCATGTCAATAAATTCAGCTGGATCAAACTTTGGTGGATTCCTTCCACCATTATCCCATACCATTAATAGCCATTCTCACTCATATTCCTCTGATTTCTGTCTATATAAGTTAGAAAATTCATTCAGTTCTTTTAGAGTATTGTATATTTCATTATGGGTCAAACTTTGTATTTCACCTTTGGGGACTTGTTGTGATTTTAGTCTAGCTATAGGTCTCCAAGAGAAAAGGAGTGGTGGGGATTGCATAAGGAGAATAATTAGAAATGTCTTGCAAGCTACTGACCTCAGGGCATTCCTTTATTTTTTGTCTGGTGAAACAGGATTAATCTCTTCATGTAGGGGTTGGATGGCAGACTCCTCAGGACAAAGTAGATGTTGGATGATGGTTCTTCAGGACAGGGAGGAGGTGGAGACTCATTGGCCAGTCTTGAGATTGGGCAGCGCAGGCTTGACTTTGGTGGGTAACCCCTCAGGACTGGGAGGAGGTCTGGACTCCTTGGGGCAGGCTGGAGGCTAAGGGATACAAGCTTGACATTGCATCATCTTCACAGGGCAGACCATTATAGGTTTATCTGGCAAAGTCTAAGCTGACCTTATGGATTCAATGTCCCCAATGATATCATCATCAACCCATATGTCTCTATCCAATTCCCAGGATTCTACTCTTTTCCAATTAATGTCCTTACTTTAACAGCAGACACCCTGCAACTTTGAGATTTTAGTTTTCATTTTAACTCTGTTACTCATACAATGAGACTCTGAGTCTTTTTTTCAGAGATTTTAAGTCTGGGGCTGCATGAAACAAGATTTTTTTTCAGAGCACACATAGACAATTTCACATAATTCATGTGGTGCTAAAGTTGCAAACTTGAAGACCTTCGTTCATTTTTTTTTTTTTTTTTTTTTTTGGTAACTGTATCCAGCATATTTAGGAACAGGCAGCCAAAATCATTGTAACTTAAACTCCACAAGACTCTATTCAGGTGTTAAAAACACGCTCACCCAGACCCTTGGCTCTATAGGCATAAAAGTAGTTGTATCCATCCTGATATTTTACATATCTCTATTGCTAACCCATGTTATGACTGTCAGTGGCTTCTTGATTATTGGAAAGAGAGTCACTGCCCTTGAATCTAATCAGGGTAGAGAACCAATTGCAAAAATCTCAGAAACAATTCAGAAATCCCATTTTTAATATTCTGTTTCTCAAGAACTACTCTCGGTACCAAGCTGTATTAGTCAGGCTTGTCTAGGGGAACAGAACCATGAGGAGATAGTTGTAAATAGTATGACATTTTATAAAATTTCTCTTACATGACCATGAGCATGCACAAATCCAAATTCTGCAAGGCAACCATGGACTCCAATGAAAACCATGGACTCCAATGATTGCCCTTGATAAGTTTCCAGGAGACACTGGCCTTCTGAGGTAGAGATAGGAATTTTCTCTCTGAATGCTGAAATTCTTTTAAGGCATTCAACAGATTAGATGAGATCATTGCTGATGGCAATATCAGTTGGTTGTAGATTTAATCAACCATCTATGCAATCAACTCACTGATGATTAAAGTCCATGATATGCCCTTGTATTACAATTAGTCCAACTTCCTTGACCAGACAACTGGACACAATTACCTGGTCGAATTAACATATTAGTCTAATCATCACACATGGACTCTCATATTGTACATTCATTATTTTCCTGATATCTTTTAGTTCTTTCTTCATATTTTCCTGCATCTCCATAAGCATTCTTAAGATAAGTTCCCATCCCTGTTTTTGGAAAAGAGGAATTTTGCATCTCTTTCTGTCACTAGTGAGCTAGCTAGGGACCAGACTCCATTACCTGCTGTAAGAATGTGCGATGGCCAGTAGCCACCACACAGAGAGAGCCATTTACTGTTCTTTACCATAATTTATTACTTTCTTCCTCCTGCTCTTCCCTGAATACTGCACAGTGTTCTTCTGACTTCTGTGTTTCTAAATATTTGTTTCAGGCAGTTCCTGCCTCTTTAATAGGTGTTCTTATGGAAGAACTAAGTCCTGGGGCTCACTACTCTGCTATCTTCCCAGGAAGAAGAACAATTGTATTTATTTTTTATAGATTATTATTTAAAGTTTAAAGATACAAACTGCTGAAAATGCTAAACAACCCTGATTTAATTCTCCTCATTATATTGAGATATATCACCTCATTATTTTCACTAGCCTAGTATTTACTGAACATCCACTGCTCTTATGGCACTATAATAAGCACTTAAGCACAGATATTAACTAAAGGAATATCCATTTTACTCTTCTGTAACAGAGAAACTGGAGATATAACACATCGTGTTTATATACTTCTATTATATGACACCGAGAAAAGTAACAGAGTTAACACCTTATAGAGATGAGCAGAAAATGAAGAGGTGTTTAGAGAAAAAACATGCTAAAATATATATGGCAAAATTAAGAGAACTGAGCTAGAAGGATGGCCATAAATTGAATGGCATGCAGTTTTAAAGTTATTAGAAAATTTCCTGACAATTAATGAGAACACAATGAATGTTACCTATTATTATTACACACTTTAATATTATTGATATTCTTAGTATGAAAACTAAGTGCTAAATTTGTCAAAACTTAATTCACTACCTGCTTCATATTCAATAACTATGAGTTTCAAGTAAATTATTTGAAAAGCACTGAGCCCGAAATGACCTCAGCTTTTATGACTCTAGAGCCTTTGAGGGATTTGAAGGTAAAAAAGAACTGTAGATAATTATGATATAGTTCTGACATTTTCTTTACAGAATTAAACCACTCTATGAAAATAGACTATGGGAATGTAATAGAGTTGGTTGAAATAGGAATCAACTGGGACCTTACAGACCAGGTTAATGGTGCTTGATTTTATCCTAAAAGCACAGGAAATTGCTGCAGAATTTTAAATTTGGAAGCTGTCTATTTGCATGACTTTTAAATTGAACACTATGAGTTTGTGTAGGAATTCAGTTCATCTGGGACTAAAATAACTGTGGGAAACCTATTTACTTGTGTTGATAAGGGCTATTTTTGACTTAGTCAAGAATATGGCTGTGTAGATGGAAATGAGTTAATGCATTTGAGAAATATTTAAAAAGTAATATAAATAGAGATAATCAATGACTTGATATGTCATTATGACAAACTAATGGCATGATAAATTAGGTTGTTGGTGGATTGAGTCTGAGAACAAGAAAGAATTATTGATTAGAACAGTATAAACTTGACAACAAATATGCTAAGTGTGAAATTGAGAGATATGCTAAAAATCATTGTTGATTTCTTCAAAATTCTGGAAATCAGGAGAGAACACTACACTAGAAATTAACTTCATGTCAGAATATTAGAGTTCCATAGAAAAAAAGAATCAACTGGATAAATATATATATATATGTATATACATACACACATATAATATAAATATTATAGATTTATTATAGGAATTCATTTATGCAACTGTGGGACTGACATATCTACGTTCCATATGGCAAGCTGGAAACTGAGAACTCCAAAGAAGTCCAGTCATAGCTGGCTGACTGAAGTAGAGATAGAAATTCTTTATGACTGCTGAAATCATTAGTCTCCTTTCTAGACCTTCCACAAATGGATGAGACATCTCTTATTGGTGGGGCAATCTCCTTTGTTGATTGTAGGAGTAATCATCCAGAGATTCAATCTACTGACCCATGATTTAAATCCATGAAATATCTGTACAGTGACAATAAGGCCAGTACTTGCTTGAGCAAATAACTGGATACCATGACCTTGCCAAGTTATACATGATTTTAACCATCATAGCAAGATATAGATATTTAGCTTGCATAGAATAGCATGATGATAAGTCATTTAGACTAGGAAATTATTATAGGGTATGAGAAGAGAAGAAAAATGTCTCAATGTATTCAACATGTAAAAATTGGAAAATGAAATTTTCCTATAGCAGAATGAGATCTTAAGCCTAGTGAATTGGTACAAAACGGATTGGGGTGGGGAGCCAAGATGGCAGCAGAGTAAGGAGCTCCTGGATTCAGCTCATGATTCAGAGCAGTTGGTGGCCACCCAGAGCTACCTAAAGCACCTTTTGGAAGACCCAGGAGACCAGAGGAGTATCCTGCATTATCCTTGAGAGTGTGAAAGGAGGAGACTACCCATTTGCACAGACAATTTATGAGTAGAGCACTCCACACCATGGAGGTTGGAGCCCGTGGCATGCAAGCTGCCTTGTTAGCTATTCCATGGCTGAAGTTGGAAGCTCCATTTCCCTCAAAAAACAGTGGGGGAAGATACGGTGTGGCATTGACTTCAGCTATTGATTGGTGGATTCAGTGGGCTGAAGCAGAATCCTAGGAACAACTAAACTTTGAGCCTGTCCAGGTCAGAGGGAAACCAGTGGCCACCATTTCAACTCTGCCCCAGACACGAGGGGAAGCAGGGCTGACTGAAAATCATAGTGCTTATAAGGACCAGTTTCTTTCCACCCAGGCTGGTTTGCAGTTCTAACCTAAATCCTAGTCCCACCTCTGGCAGGAAGGAAGCTGGGGGGACCTGCACCACATCTCCAGGAAGTTGCAAACCACACTACAGAGGGTGGTGCACATCCTGCTGTAGGGGCACAAGCCGCTTCTGGAACTATTCTGTGGCTCCATTTCCCATAAATGGTGGAAAAAGAGACAATTATCCACTGACCTTAGCTAATGATTATTGGACTTGGGTGGCTGAAGTATAATCCTAGAGCCAGCTAGAGTCTGAGCATGTACAAGCAGGAAATAGTCCGGTAGTCACCATTTTTACTCCACCCCCAGCAAGAGAGGAAGTCGGGCTGACTGAAATCCAGTGAAGTCAGGGATGGGCTTCTTTCCGTCAAGTTTGGACTGCAGCCCTTTCCTAGGCTCCAGCCCCACCTCCAGCAGAGAGCTACTGGTGGGACCTGCACCAGGTGCTCCAGGTAATTGCAAGTGTTCTCTGTTGGCACAGGTTAAAACGTCTTACACCTGGGGCTGCATCCCTGCACTCCAGGAGAATAGGAGAGGAGCTGGGTATCCTTGGCCTCTCTGAACAATGGTAGGAGTTTTTAGCCCACAAAAGTAGGTTTATTGTGTGCCTTTGAACCCATCTCCACCTCTGTCCCCTCAAAGGACAGGGAGGTCTGGTGTTCCCTCAGCGTCTCAGGGCAACTTCAGGCAGTTTTGGCCTGCACAAGCCTGACCATTGGGCACCTGTGGCTCCACCTCCATCCCCAATAGGACAAGAAACTGACTGTGTTTGCCCAGGCTCTCTGGGTAACTGCAGGTGATTTTGGCTCACACAGTCTGAACTGGTGGGTACTTGTGGACCCACCCTCACCCCCCAATAGGAAAGAAGGGGACTGGTGTTTCCACAGCCTTTTTGGGCAATGGCAGACCTTTGGGCTTCATGGACTGGACTATTGGATGTCTATTAATCCATCTCCACCCCTAATAGGATAGGAGGGATCTGGTGTCTCCACAGCCTTTCTGGACAACAGTGTATACTTTCAGTCAACAGGGACTGAACTATTGGGTGACTATGGATCCAACCCCATGCCTTAAGAGGATAGAAGGGGTCTGGTGTTTCCTCAGCCTCTCCAGGCAATGGCAGCTATTCTTGGCCTAAAGGGACTGAACTGTTGAGTGCCCATAAAATTACCCCCACCACCTAATAGGATAGGAGGGGGCTGGAGCTTCCTCAGCCTCTCCAAGCAATGGTGGGCACTTTGAGCCTACAGGACTAAACTATTGAGTATTGGTGGTTCCAAACCCACCCCCTAAAGGGCAGAAGGGACAGGATTCCCTCAGCCTCTCAGGACAACTGCAGACATATTTGGCTCACAGAGATTAGATTGTTGGGGACTTCAGAGAGTTCATTCCCACCCCCAGCAGGGAGAGGGCTGGTGCTACACCAGTTTACCTGAGCAACTGTGGTCATTTTGGACCCACATGACATAGATTGCTGACCACAAATATAGCTCTATTCCTACCTAAGGTGGGGAGGAAGGGGTGTGAATCTTCATCAGTGTCTCCAGGAGACTAAAGACAGTCTTGTGCCCAACTTATTATACATGGCTACAGCTCTGTCCTTATCCCTGACAGGGGAGAAAGGTGAAACAGGCTTCATCAATTCCTGGGGCAATGTGGGAGCTTCAGCCTCCATAGTTTACAACACCAGTTACATCCTTGGCTGATACTACACAACCAGCAAGGGAGAAAAGACAAGAAATCCCTAAACTAAAGGGAGAAACTCCACCCAGAATAAATACATCTAGCAAGCCAGATTCAGAAACAACAACAAAAAATCACAATCTATACCAAGAAACAGGAAGAGATGACCCAGTTAGAGGAACAAGAGAAGCCTGCAAATGACATAAAAGAGTTGAGACAACTAATCTTAGATGTTCAAGCAAATCTCTTTAATAAATTCAATGAGATGGCTAAAGAGATTAAGAACATTAAGGAGATACTGAATAAGCACAAAGAAGAATTTGAAAGTATACATAGAAAATAACAGACCTTATAGGAATGAAAGGTGCAATAAATGAAATAAAAAATACCCTGGAAGCATATAACAGCAGATTTAAGGAAGCAGAAGGAAGGATCAGTGAGCTTGAAGGCATGGCCTCCAAAAGTGAACACACGAAAGAACAGATGAAGAAAAGAATGGAAAAAATTGAACAAGGTCTCAGGGAACTAAATGACAGAAAGAGACATGCAAACATATATGTCATGGGTCTCCCAGAAGGAAAAGAGAAGGGAAAAGGGACAGAAGGAATATTTGAAGAAATAATAGTGGAAAATTTCCCAAATCTATTGAAGGACATAGATATCTGTGTCCAAGAAGCACAACATATTCCCATCTGAATAAATCTGAATTGACCAACTCTGAGATATATATAGAATCAGAATGTCAAATGTGAAAGATAAAGAGCATTCTGAAAGCAGCAAGAAAAAAGCAATGCATAACATATAAAGGATAGCCAATAAGATTAAGTGTCGATATCTCATCAGAAACCATGGAGGCAAGAAGGTAGTGGTTTTCTGCAGGAGAAAACCTGCTGGCCAAGAATTTTATACCCAGCAAGATTATCTTTTAAAAAATGAGAGTGAGATTAGAATATTCACAGCTAAACAAAAATTGAAAGAGTTTATAACAAAAAAGACCAGCTTTGCAGGAAATACTAAAAGGAGTGTTGCAGCCTGAAAAGAAAAAAACAGGAAAGAGAGGTCTGGAAAATAGTCTATAAATGGCAACTGTATCAGTAACAATAACTACACGTGTCTAAAATAAAATGACAGATAAAATGTAAAGATCAAAATGGATGAAATAAGAACGCTTTTACAGTAATAACATTGAATGTAGTGGATTAAACTACCTGGTCAAAGGATACAGACTGCTAGAATAGATAAGAAAATATAAACCATCTATATGTTATCTTCAAGAGACTCACCTTAGGTTCAAGGATACCAATAAATTGAAAATGAAAGGTTGGAAAAGGTATTCCACAAATACAGTAACAACAACAACAACAAAAATCTGGGGTAGCTATAATTATATCAGATGATATAGACTTTAAAAGAAGAACTGTTATTAAAGACAAGGAAGGACATTATATATTAATAAAAGGGTTTAGTCACCAGGAAGAAATAACAATCATAAATATATATGCACCTAACCAGGATGCCCAAGATACATGAGGCAAACACTGGTAAAACTGAAGGGAGAAATAGACATCTCTACAGTAATAGTTGGAGTCTTCAATACACCACTTTCAGCATTGGACAGAAGATCTGGGCAGAATATCAATAAAGAAACAGAAAGCTTGAATAATATGATAAATGGACTAAGCCTAATAGACATATATTGAACATTGTACCCCCAAACAGCAGGATATACATTCTTTTCAAGTGCTCATGGATGTTTTTCCAAGATAAACCATATGTTGGGTCACAAAGCAGATCTCAATAAATTCAACAAAATCAAAATTATACAAAGTACTTCTCTGATCATAACGGAATAAAGTTGGAAATCAACAAGTGGCAAAAAAAGGGAAAATTCACACATATGTGATGATTAAACAACACACTGTTAAATAATCAGTGGGTCAAAGAAGAAATTTCAAGAGAAATCAATAAATATCTTGAGACGAAATACAAATGTCCAAAAAGAACGTGAAAAAATGTTCCATATCACTAGCTATTAGAGAAATGAAAATTAGAAAACAGTAAGATATCATCTAATTCTGCACTGAATGACCATTATTGAAAAAACAACAATAAGTGCTGGAGAGGATGTAGAGAAATACAAGCTCTCCTTCACTATTGGTGGGAGTGTAAAATGGTGCAGCCTCTGTGGAAAACAGTTTGGTGGTTCCTCAGGAAGCTAAATATAGAACTGCCATATGATTCAGTGATTCCTCTACTAGGAATATATCCAGAAGAACTAAAACCTATGACACGAACAGACATCTGCACACTGATGTTCATAGCAGCATTATTCATAATTGCCAAAAGATGGAAACAACCCAAGTGTCCATCCACCAATGAGTGAATAAACAAAATATGGTATATACACGATGGACTACTATGCTGCAGTAAGAAGAAATGAAATTGTGACAATTGTGATAATACAGATGAGTCTTGAAGACATTATACTAAGTGAAGTAAACTGACACAAAAGGACAAATTGCATGGTCTTATTAATATGAACTAAATGTGAATAATAAACACATAGAATTAAAACCTAGAGTATAGATTATTAAGAGGTTAAGAGGAGGGTTGAGAAGAACTACTGATACATAATGTATATAGAAGTTTTAATTAACTTGACTGTAAAAGTGTGGAAATGGATAGAGTTGATGGTAACATATTATTGTGAGTAGCAACTGGTTTACAAATGGGATTGTGACTGAAAATGGTAGTCTGAGGAAGTAAATGTCAATAGAAAGAAAGCTAAATAATAATCTAGGGACTGAAGAGCACAGTGAACCCAGAGGTGGATGAGTATAGTGGTTAAGGATAAAATGCAAGAGAGTTCTTCTGTGAGCTAGAGCAGATGTACATCACTATTTCATGGTGATGGGAAAATGGAGAAGCATTTGAAAACCACAATTTGTGTTTTTCACAATTGTGGTTAACAGCAATGCTATAATATTCTTGCATCAATGCCAAAGCTCTACTGTGTTGATAATGGAGGTGTATGGAAAAAGTGTGCCAAATGTATGCTATGGACCTTGATTGGTGATAATGTCTGATGATATTATCTCATAATCTGTAGCAAATGTTCCACCATGGTGTGGTGTCATACGGGAAATCTACGTATCCATACAATTAGTTTGCAAGTTCACAACATCTGTAACAAAAGTATATTTAAAACAATAGTGTGGGTTTGGGGAAAAATACACCAAATATAAGAAAAGGACTATAGTTGGTAGCAGTATTTTGATGATGCTCTTGCGTAGTTTGTAACAAAAGTTTCACAACAATGCAAAATGTTGGTGGAAGGGTGATGTATGTGTCCCCTGTGTGATGTTATGTATGTCTTTTTGGAAGTTCACAATCTTTACTATACACTTATTGTTTATGTGTGTTCATGTATGAATGATATAATTTAATTTTAAAAAGTTAAAAAAAAAAGGAATTGTGGAAGCAGGTGAGGAAATGGAAAGGAATGTATGAGGAATGTAAAAGTGGCCAGTCTAGATGAATGTTAAGGAGTATTCAAGTAGGGCAAGCCTAGAAAGTGTCCAGTGATTTAAACTTTATGAAGGTTATGAATGAGCTTATGAAAAGTATTTTATTGGGGGTGCTGTGAAGTAGTAGAAGCCAGAGTCAAATTGACAATGGGGAAGACTGGGAAAAATGAAAATTAAGAGTATATGAAGTTTATATCTGTCATTGCAACATAATTCAGGATAATTTCAAAGTCCTGAAAATGCCCCCACATTACATCTGATTTTCCCTCTCCCTCCCCTCAGAACTTCCAGTGGTCTCTGCCTCCACATCAGTGATAAAAGTTCTTCCATTGCTAAAATAACTATAATTCTAGAGTAGAATAATTGTTAAGTCTATTCTAGTCCATCATTCATTCCCCAATTCAGAGGAATCTTGGATGGTGTTGTCCACTCCATCTCTAATTGAGAGGGGACTTAGATCCCATGAGACAAATGAATGGGACTATTTTGCTTGGAGTTGTAGTCTCTCTTGGGATGGTTGTTTTCCATCATCATTTCCTTGTTAGTTGTCCTGGGTGAATTCAATGAACTGAAAATTTGGTGTTGCAACTCTGTTGAGATTCAGGACCCAATGGGCACATGGAAAGCCCAAAGATTAAAGTCTCTTGGACATAAACCTATCAACTCTAGCACTAACTATAGGTTCATCATAACTTAAAAATTGTGTGGGAGAGAGTTTAAACTATAATGTAAACTATAGTCCACACTAAGTGGCAATCCTCCAATATGTGTTCATCAAGTGTAACAAATGTACCACACTAATGAAGGAAGTTGTTAATGTGGGAAAGTATGAGAGGGGTAGGGAGTGGGGCATATAGGAATCCTCTACAATTTTTACCTATCATTTATGTATTCTAAGTATCTTTAAAAAATTAAAATTAAAATATAAAAATTTAAAAAATTAAAAATCTAGCAGAAAGATAAAAGAGCTAGTGAAGAAAGTTAAAACTATCATAATTATTACATTTTATTTGAAAATATTACAACCATATTTTCTAACACATTCACACATGCACATAGAAATATGCAGGCTGTGGGTAAAGAACTATGGACATAAAATAAAAATCACAATTCAATTTACATTTTAAAGAAAAGAATATATGAGGAAGGGATCAGGATGTAGCTCAAGTGCTTGAGCACCTGCTTCCAGGTATGAAGTCATGGGAGCAATCCCCAGTACCTCCTGAAAAAACAAGATTATATGAGGGCAAATGTTTCCAGAAATTTGCATTTTCAGAGAGTTAAAGAGATCTTTAAGTATTTATTCCAGTGAACACTGGAAAATAGAGCAATAAAAATGACAAACATTCTTCCATTGCACATCTCTTTCTTCCTAAACATCTTTGTCTTGTCCATTTTGCCTTCTAAATATCTCCTTCTCCCTAACTGTCTCTTCATTACTCCATTATTTTGGGTTCTTATCTTTTATCACCTGGATAATATTTGAAAAATCTTAATTAATCTATCTACCTTCACTGCATCCCCATCCCAGTCTATCTTCACAAAGCTACGAAAATAATCTTTCTTGAGAGAACCTGTACCTCTTTTCTATTCTTAATTTAATTGGCTTCACATTTTATCAGTGTAACCCTTAAATTTTTGAAATAAGAACATGGGCACTTTGCCTCTCACTTCAACTTCAGTCATGCTCCTGAATGACACTCTTTTGTTATTTAATGTACTTTGAATATATCAAGGAGTACTTTCAATACTACTGGGTATATTTTTACAGCAGTTCTCTCTTGACCTCCTTGGTATTTCCATAATATCAATAATAGTTCATTATTCAGTCTCTATAATTTTATTGGTCATTTCTTTATTTTCCTATTTTAGACATTGTGTTCCTGAGGTTAATGATTGTGCTTTATCCAATACACAGCTTAGTAAGTCTATGGTATTATTAAAAGCGGTTTTTCAATTTCCAGTCCTTTTCTCTTTCTGAGCATATTGAAGTTTATCCTTCTTGACCCTGTTAATTTAAGTCTAAGTGATATGGGTCACTTCCAGTTTGGATCATGAAATAGCTCAAGATCCTCCCAAATACTATTTTTCTGTTAAGGTGACTATGGAAGCACATGCAGAAATAAGCTTCTGCCAACCCGGGACCATGAATGATTCTAAGTTGCACCTTTGAAGTTAATACAAAGACATTTTGAGCATTGGTTGTTATCGCAGCTAAACCAATCCAATATGACTGATACAAAGTCACAGGAATGCCTGCAGAAATGATGAATCTGTGAATAAATACATGAAGGAATAAATGCTATGGAAGATAAACTTGTAATATGAGTGCTCAAAACGAGGTTGCTAAAGCAAAGATAAAATGTGTTGTCAAATTATTCACAAAATTAGGGGGAGAAATTGTGGTTAGCTTAGATAATTCAGAACTGAAAAGAATGTAGGGGAAAAAAAAAGATGAGGAACAGAAAAATAAAAATTCTTGAGATTGAATACAGAGCTGCTACCAGAAGATATAATTAAGAAGTAACCAACCCAAATAATGTTGTATGTGTGTGTGTGTACAAATTGATTCTCATTAATTTACATATGTATAAATTTATATATAATATATATAAAATATGTAATGTGTATACTAAATAATTTTGTGTATGATAAAATTAATAATTTTAAATATAATAAATATTATATAGTGCAATATATTATACTATATATTATAAAATGTTTGTATCTAATAAAACCATATAAATTTATGTATAGTATATATATAAAATTAAATGTTTATATTTAAATATATGTAAATCAGTGGGCATGGCAAGCAAAGGAATAGTTTGCTCTAGGATGTTTAAAATTCATCAAGGTATTACCATTTGGAAAAAGATAATTTGTTAGGTAACAAAGGGTTTCCAAATTTCCAAACCTTTTGAAGGCACTCTGTAATGTCCCAAGAGGGTAGCTTAACTTTTAATTTCGTGTATTTTGTACATTTCCAACATTTATGGTAGTCTCCAAATAATATTTAAATTTCTGCAAATATTCCTCAGACATTTTAAACTAGATTTCCCTTGCTATATGTTACACTAGGCCATTTTAAACCAACTGTAGATATAAGTACCTTCTTTAAATGCTCATAGTTTAAAGTTATGGTGTTTAAGAAAATTTTACTTAAGTTTTCTGGTTAACAGATGCAATGTAAAATTCAGAAAATGTTAAAAAAATTAAATTGGTTATTAAATAATACTGGTCCTAAAAGTTCTTAATTTGCACTTCACCAGAGAGGTTCTATATTTGGCCACCTCTGCCTAGCTTGTCACCTGCCACCTTATTGCCACAGCCAATCTATTTCTCCCCATGGCAGTAACATGACTACCACTCTCCCCCTTAATCTGGAATTCAGCCCTTCTAACTACCTTCTTTGGGACATAGAGAAGATAAAAAAGTTAGGCTTCTGTTTAATTAATCTCTGCCATTACTCTAAACTTATATAAAACACCCAAAAAATAACTGTAGAAATGCAACTGAAATAAAAAATCATGCAAATCCTCATTTTATTATGCCGAGCAGCTTTGCATTTCATGTACTAAAGCTTTCCATTCAGATTTAAGTCTATTATTTTGACATTATATTTACATAAACATAGGATCCATTTATTACTTTTCTGGCTTAATCAAGTTTCCTCTCTCTAAAAATACAGTGTAATTTGTCCTCATCCTGATATATGAATCTTAACTTCTCCAATGGAAAACAGTGAACTATTGACAGTTTAAAAATAGCAAGTGTTCCTCTTTCCTTCTGCACATCAAGAGGTTCATTAGTTTTACAGTCCCATGTTTTACCCTTGTTATGTTGCATTATACTTGATTCAGTTAAGCAAGACAAAATTATTTTCAAGCATATAATGACAACTTGATGTATTCTAAAAACAATGGAAAGTTTAGAAATAATGACAGGAAAAAGGATTCAGATTTGATGCTGAGAATTTAAACCAGATAAATCTGAAAAGTGAAGATGATAGAATATTAATTTTAGAGAAAAATAATATTTTTAAAAATCTTTATTAATATACTAAGCCTGGCCCTCAGCCATTAGGATTATCTTCCTTACAATAAATTCTTAGGGAAATAATTGAACATCAGGGTTCATTTGCATCATAAATATAACTCAGTGTAAGTGTGTGCCTGTGCTTTAACTGCTGGCTATACATTAGACTCAATCATTGGCTTATATTTTGTTCTAAACCAAGAAAATAAGTGTTCATTTGTAGCCATCAGGAGGTGTGTTGTAAGTATCCAGTACTTAGATAACCTACAACACATCTGACTTTAGTGGCAGCAAAAGGTCATTAAACTGTAACTTCATTTACTTCCTCCTAATGTGGTAATTAATTAGCCCTGGAGAAATCTTCCCGGCCATATCTCCTGCACATAAGGCAAGAGAAGCACTACTTTAAATCTTTGATTTAATATCAGCCAGTGTGTTTTTCATAAATCAAAATGTCCTTCACAATCAGAATTAGCCTAACCTTTAGAGTGACTGTGTGTCCTCCCACTTGATTTGAAGTGAAAAAGTAAAATATACTGTCTAGCCTTTCCAGATCTTTCCCTTAAACTGTTTTGATTTTTCCCTAAAGCAACTTCTAGAAAATATAAGTAAACTAATAACTTTTTGGTGTTTTGGAGGCAATGTGAAAGTCTTTTTCTTTTCTCATTAATGACATAACCATGTCATTTTTCAATGCTCAATAGAAGGACCCTGAATGCATTAAAAAAGATGGTCGTCTTAAATTCTCTTTATGTAAAAGTTTTCTAATTAATGCCACACCTATCAAATATTAATATTCATTAAGCTTGTTTTTTCAGCAGGAGAAAAAGGATTCAGCTAATAATTTCGAGGTAGAATAAGGAATAAAGGGCAATAAAAGTGATGCATATATGGATAAATCTTAACAAACCTTGAACTATAACAAACATAATATACCAGTATGTTTAAATAGACTTAAAACACATAGCAGCAGTAAGAGTGGGATTAAGGGATAATGAGAGGATATTAGGTAGGGGAGAGCAATTACAGGAATTGCCAAAATACATGTTATAACTATAAAAATGAAAATAGACAAAGTAATTCTTTGGTAACAATTAACTCCAGAATGATAGTTGTTTTTCATTTTAAACACACTACATGCCCTACATAGTTTGGTGGCTATGGTCTTTCGAGTAACTCAAGGATGCAAGCTAATGGAAGATTGAACTTGACATGTCCATCTACGGAAACCAGGGCAATGGGAAGAGAACATGGTACATTACAAACTGGCTCTGAAAATGTCTCTCCCCCAAATAACTCTCATCATTCCTGCTCATATCCCACTGGCCAAGGCAAGTTACATAGGCGGCATGGGAAACTTCAAAAGGGATGGAGACGTGGGATCTTACCTTGATTCTGCCAAGAATAAAGCTAAAAATATTGGGGGAAAAACATTGATGCCTATCTCAGTCCACCTGTCTGGATACCAGACATTCTACTCTGTATTACTCATCCAGGCAAAATATGTTTACCCTTTTCTAAGAGACACAATCCAAATATTGTATCACTCTGGGGCCAAAAACATTTAAGCTAATAGGAAAAATGATCTTTCCATACATCAAATAGAATTGGAGTAACAAGGATCATAAAACTAAAATAAATGTTCCTATTTGGAAAGAGGAATAATGGGAAAACAGCAAAATTAGTGGTCCATATCAATTCTCAAATGCTACTGGAAATTTATAAAGCTATTATATTCTCTAACAGTGTTCAAGATACATTACATGTTGTCGGTCCAAATCTTTCTGAAAGAGATTTTTTTTTATTATTTTTTTTAAGATTTATTTAATTTAATTTATTTCTCTGGGACCATGGAGCAGCACAAGGCTGAGGAGATGAGCCCTGCATTATGCCTGATCCCCACATGGCAGGACCCCAGGATCACCAGTGGCTGACTGCAGTGAGCAAGCATCTCTAATGGTACTTTGATTTGGACATTTCCCAGCCTCTGAGCTGTAAGCTTTTACCCTAAATAAAATCTCAGTTATGAAAGTCAACCCATTTCTGGTACTTTGCATCAGCAGCCTTGTCGCAAACTAATGCATTCAGCATTTTTCTTCCTTTGTGTCTTTCTCAATTTACTAGCAGATACCGTGTCTCTATCAGACTTTAGAGGACAAAAGATACCCTTTGTATCTTTTCCCTGAACCGTTTTTTTTTTCAATTGAAAATATTTATTGAGCTCTATTGTAATGGAGTCAAGGGTATTAGCAACAGGATAATTGTCAAACCCTTTGAGTTTATCTTTTCTGGCAGAAAGTCTGGGTTTAATCATTTCTAATTATCAAAGCATCTCTCAAATTCAGTTTTTAATTTTTTTGAAAGTGGTTGAAAATCCTTTAATTCTCCAAACTTTGTAACTCTATTCTATTTCATTTCCAATGGTACATTAGTTTCTGAGCTCATCTCTTCTTAAAATTTTTTTTTTTTTTTGCTAAATATGGCAAACAAGGTATTACTGCATTTTCACTACCCAGTGTTGGCAAGAAGAAGGAGCAATCAGAATGCTTGTTCACAGAATAGGAGTATATATAGTGATGCAATAATTTTGGAAGTTAGATTGGCATTATATGGTAATGTTAAAGATGTACCTAATGCATGATAGAAAGTAGACTGCGTTATTCCTAGTAGATATGAACAGGAAGAAATAATAAGGTAATCAACAATGAGATAATTAAATTGCTTCATATTCATAGGATAAATAGAACAATAAAAATAAACCAAAGTTCTACTCCATAATATACATAATTTTCACAAACATAATATTGACTTAAATACATAACACAACAAATATATAAGGTGAGACTAAATAAGCAATACAGGCAAAATTAGTGTATGCTCAGGGATGGATACATAGGTAATTACATTTTAAAGAATATTAAGGAAAATTTTCACAAATTATAGGGTAAGGGTTATACCCAGGTAATTTGCAGAAGGACATTATAATTATAGAAGCATGACTGGAGACTGTAATAATCATGTTTATTTTATTGAATTGAATAATAATTATGGCTCTAAATTGTACTTTATTTGTACTCAGCATACATATTTTGTATATTATTTTTATGTATGATAGAATGCATAATACATAATAAAACAAATGCAACAAAATATTTTAAAATGAATTAATTGGTCTTCCACACTTAGCAATAATGATTTAATTGCCTGAGAAACTTAAATATTAGGCCCTGAAAATTTTTAGAGATTTTTATGTTTCAATGAATTTTCCAGCATGGCATGTAGTAGCTCTTTGAACTTGGGAGCATTATTTATATCTCTGAGCCAGTTTTGTTATATATCCCATACAGATTCTAAGGGAATCTCTAGAATATGCATGCTATAGATTTAATAATACATGGAAATCACTTTGAACTGAACCTTATAAATGCTAAGATTGCTTTTATTATTAGCATTAGCATTGTGATCATCATCATTACATTATTAGACCACATGATAAATTAGTAACGAACTGGGACTGTTCTTGAACTTTCTTACTTCACAAGGAAGCTCTCATTCAGCTAACACATACTGCTTTTAGGTTCCTCAAGGGCTTTGTGCAATTTAGTTATGTTTTCAGAATCATAAATCATCTCTGTCAAGCCTAGCATGTTGAGGCAAACATTCTATTATGGTGAGATTAAATTTTAATTTTTTGGAAATAAATGTATACTACAAGGATAATACCCTCATTAGATGAAAATCACTGCCTTTTGAGGTGATGTCAATAAATGTGCCTGGGATACAATCAGCACTCTAGAATCTTAGAGAAGAAATTATACCAACCATCAGAATTCTTCTCAATAATTTAGCTCTTTGGAAATCAGGAGTTTTGAAACATGGTCAGTTTTTGAAATGCTCGTATATGAATCTTACTCAAAGAAAATAATATAAATTTAGAGATGTCTTTATTGGATGATATCAGTAAAACAAGCCTTGTTTTATGATTGAGGTTAAAATAAATGTTTAAGTGAAGCCAAACAGTCAGCAATGGTTATTTGTCTGTTGATTGACTTTTTATTGCCTTCTTAATATTCACACTATTAAATTCATGTTTAATGAATGGTTAAGGCAAGCAGAAACACACACTTGCCTAATATTAAAACTTATTTGTTTTTGTTTTCCGTTAGATTTCTACTCATTTATTTAATTTAATACATTTTGTGCTGTGCAACCAGAATGCTTATTGTGGTAATCATAACAAAAAGACCAGCTACACTGTTATTTTAGGTCATGTAGTTAAGACTTAAACTTGCCACTAGATGGAGACCCAACCCTTAAAATGCTAGTACTTATTAGCCAAAGCATAATTAAAAGGAATGTGAAAATATAATGCTTAAAGAATGTGTCTTAAAACTTTGAAATAATCAAATACAAATGATTTCCACTTTTAAATTAAACTTTTCAAAATAATTGCTTATATAGTGAATTATATTTTGATTGTTATATTGGTAGGCAATAGGAACCTTAAAATTTAGTTACTTCAGTTTTGATGTCATTTCACAATTGCAGATAAAAATATCTTTAAAAAACATTTTTATTAGACACTAAAGATTGTTATCAAAATTAAGTAACAACCTTCAGAAATATGTTTCCCTGAATGGCACGCACATTCCAAAATACTACTCATGCTTGTAAAAATCAGTGAAGGCAAATCATACCAGTTGTGGATATGTACAGATATTTAAAAAAATAATTTCCCAGTTCTCAGATCTCACAGTCTACTATGGGATAAAACCCAAAAGCAAGCAAATATTTTTAATACAATTTGATAATATAATGTGGTTATGCTTTGTTAGTACAAAGGATGAGATTACTTTAGTCTAAAAGTTTTGGGAGGACAGTGATGTTTACAGAGAAAAGATAACGGTTTAGTTGAGTCTTAAAGAAGGAAAACCAGCATTTTTGAAGATGCATAAAGGTAAAGGGGGAAGTTGATGTGTGTAAAGCCAAGGATATGAGAAAATCCCTGAGGTATTTAGAAATGTAGTAGTTTTGGGAGTGGACAGAGTAAAATGAGTACACTCTAGTTAAAGCACGAGTGAAGAATCACAGTAGGTAATGTTTCTAAAGGCCTTGAAAATGTGCCAAAGGGTTTAAAAATATAAACTATAGTTAATGAAAAGAATTGAATGTTTTAAAATAAAGATGAATTGGGAAGCCAGAAAATAAGAGGTATATTCTGTAAGCCTAGGAAAGAGCAGATGAAATCCTGAATCAAACTGTGGGAGAGGAAATGAAATGAAAAGAAGTTAGCAGATACAAGCACATCTCATTGACAAATTATTATCCTCCTTCAGTCATTCACATGGACAAATGTATGCCTTGTGCCAAATATTGTCGAAGGTGATTTGTTGATCTATTTCACCTATTCACCGTTAACGATAGTCATATGATTTAGGTGACAGAGGAACAAGCAAGTACTTTCAAGATTTTTAATAAGAGGCAGGATGAATGTTGGTTTATACAATGTAGAGAATACAAAAGTGGGATTGAAATGGTATTAAGGTGGAGAGAAGCAGGAAAGTGCTATTTTAGATTCAATTTTGTGATTTTTCTAAGGACAACAGAGTTGTGATGTATAACAAGTAGCTGAGAATACTGATGAGACCGGTGCTTTATGGACATCTGGACTATAACAATTTTTTGCCAGTCAAATCGGAAAAGCAACATGTTGGGAGTGAATGAGGTCGCCTACCATGGTAGTAAGGGAAGAAAGCAAAGAAGAACCCCGACATTAAGGTGGAAAGCGAATGAATAAATTATTAATACGTATAATGATAGTTACAGTAATATTATTTTAATATAATGTAATATGTATTAAGGATTTATCATGTGCTGGGCACTCACTAAAATGCCTTAAATGCATTAATTCATTTTCTCACAAAACAATTCCTATGAGGCAGGCACTATTATTATTAAGCTTTTACAAATGAGCAACGTGCCCCAGGAGGAGTGTTCCAAAGCTAAACCGCAGGTCTAGATTAATTGACTATACTTTGAGCTCTTCTTACTTAGGTTGTACTGCCTCTTAAAATGGAGTTCTATGCTACATCACACGTTTTCCTTCTCTTGAGGTGGTAAATTATATTAGCAAATAACCAGAAGTTTCAGCATTCTTTCATTGTTACTTTAAACTTTACTTGGTAATAGTGTATTGAGCTTTTTGCATTGTATTGGACTAATTTCACGGTTTTCTTTTCTCGCTTTTCTTTTTAGAATGTCTACTTCTATATCTACAAGTACGATTGGGGTAGTTTTACTGTTTGCTAACTTTTTCTAACTTACGTTTTTTGAAAGGAGATTTTAGGAATGCAGATGACTTTTCAGTCATGTATTGCAATGAACAAAAATTTAGAGAAAGTGATCAATAACTTAAGAGAGTCTGTTGTATTTGTTGTTTGGGGGTGATGCAGCGCTGTGTTTTGTTCCTGGCTATGAGAAGTTTTAAACTGATTTTTGGCTGCGGTGGTCTGAGTCAGTCGAAAGAGGTTGACATTACAAATCTGAGAGGAATTGATGAAAAATTTACGTACTGGAAAGACAATTAAGGAAAGAGATGGTAGCAGAAGGAAACCTATGGACCTTGGGTTCCACGCACACTCCTTTCAAAAACACAGAGAAAAGTAGTAAGGAGTCAGGATACGGGGGGATTTCCT
Organism: Dasypus novemcinctus; assembly: GCF_030445035.2. Classification (NCBI taxonomy): domain Eukaryota; kingdom Metazoa; phylum Chordata; class Mammalia; order Cingulata; family Dasypodidae; genus Dasypus; species Dasypus novemcinctus. Next base: position 31,292,018 of record NC_080674.1, on the reverse strand, counting down.
CTGAAAAATTCTACAGCCTGCCACAAATTACCTTCAGCAGTGGGAAATGATTTAATCAAGGAGCTGGGCATTTAACCACTTCACTCATTCGGGAAAAATGTGAGATAAAAAACAGATGGCAAGTTTAAAGAAAGGGTAAGAGAGACTCTGATTTTGAAATACAGTGCTGTGCATCTCAAGTACTCAGTATGTAACAACATCTTAACCAAAGCAGAAATGCAAAGTTTAGAAGCTAACTTTCCTTTCTCAAAGTCTTCTACGATATTGTGTTGCCCTTGTTGCATTTGGCAAATGAATGAGAATTGAACACATTTCAAAATTGATGAACCAGTAAGTGTATAGTTGATAACTTTTTGAATTATTCTTAAGTGGAAGAACATGAAAACCAAACAGAGTAAAAAATAGCAAAAACAGGAGTATGTAAAATATATTTAACATAAATTCAGATGCTTTATATGTCAATTATTACTCATTTTTATCTATGATTTTACCTTTGTTCCAGATAATGTTAATTATATATTAATCTATATCTGTTTTGTCCAATACTATAACCACCACCCAAATGTAGCTAATTAAATGTAAATAAAATGAAATATTCAATAACTCATGCATAATAACCACATGTGGCTGGTGGGTTCCATATTGCCTATTGTAGAAATAGAGTATTTCCATCAAAGTAAAACATTTTATTGGAAATTGGTGATATTAAATGAATAAATGGAAAATATTCATTTTTCAAAAGTTGACGTATTAAAACTGAATCTTTGCTGAATTCGCAAGAAAAATTTCCTTTTCTTAAATGCTTTTATGTTCTTTGTGTAAGAGCATCTATTCCTACTGGAGAAAAAATCCTACTTACTTCAAAATTTACACAATTTCATGGTATAGTGACATAATAGCATCAGGAGCCATTGTATTTTAACCTATAATTTTACACTTTGCTTTTCAGTATTAGTGAATCTTTAAAAACAATCAGTAAATCTTTTATCCAAGGTATCAGTCTGAGAACTGGAAACTTGCCTTCCTACAAAAGTGATTGGTTAGTGAAATCAGTAGTTCCTCTCTTCCCTCTGTGACTGCAAAGACTAAATAAAATATAAGTAAATATTTGAGTCAATTGGCGTATGACCCTTATTTGTTAGGGCCCAGCATTTGGTTGTTTCTTGAAATAATAGACTCAAAATGGAATAATAAAATACATACATGTGTACTTACTGGAGGTCTATGATTGTGCACACATATACAAATACATATTGAGTTTATTATACAACAAAATATTCACATTTTCATAAAGGTTAAGGCATGTTTATAGATACATTTTGGCCAAATGATATTTGATATTATCATTGCAGAAAGCATACCCCTGTACATCATTTATTTTTTTCTGTGTTTAGTTCCTTTACTGTGCAGAAATAATTTAAAACACCTGTGTAGCCACCAGAGTGCAGAATCTGTTTTATTTTTACAATTTCCCCAAAATCTTTCACAGTTATCTGGCCCACACATATTTTTCTTTTCATATTATTTTTATTATCATACAAAATGATTCAAACTAGCTTATATAAAAATAACAAATCTCATCTAGTTCAAATATATTTTAATTTATTTTAATAATATTTAGGTGGCATTGCTACAATGATAACTACATTTGAGAAAAACACATCTCTTTCTTCATAAGTATAAAACTTCAGTGGTGGAAGTGGAATTTAATGGCCATCCAGAGGACAGCTGACATGCTGCAGGCATGTGATGTGTCCTGGGCATCAATCAATGTGATTAACAGAGGCAATGGGGCTTATCACTAGTCCAGCAAGTGGTAAGTGGAGTAGGCTGGATGATAAAGTTTGTAATGAATATTTAAAAAGTGCTACTGAGAAAAATCATTCTTGCTTCAGTTATTTGAATTGATTGACTTGAATATACTAATTAAATATGCCAGGTTGTAGGGTAATATTATACCTTACTCTACATACATCAACACAGTACATTATAAGTATCTTTTTTTCTGGCAAAAATTAGCCCATTTATTAAGGCATAATATTTCTTTTTTCCCATTACAACATGAGGTATAAATAAAACCTCTATGGAGAAAACATAACAAATATTGATAATCAGGAGAGGATGTAGCTCGGTGGTTGAGCACTTGCTTCCCATGTATGAGGTCCCAGGTTCAATCCCTGGTATTGACTAAAAAAAATTGATAATAATGCATGACAAGTATATATGCATGTAGGACGAAAAATCAAAACATCACCTGCATTCACATTACATGATGATGTGAACAGCTAAGCATATGAAAATCATGACTGAAATCATAACTCAGCCTTGGGTGTCTAATGAACATCATTGCCGAATGTAACAGGAAGTATTGTCACCCACCAGAATGGTAACATGAAGGAAAAATACTTGAAGTCACCGATGGGCCCTAGGCATGAGTCAGTCTGCAAAGCAAGCCTACAGACTACCAAGAATCGTCAGTTCTACCTGGTCAAAAACACCTTTCTCCAAATTAGTGTTGTGTTTCACCTTTACAAGAAACTGAGTGCAGTTCTCAGAACTCCTGTTAAGAACGAGGTATCTTATACCAAATCCAGCTAGGTTGACAGATGCAGACTCACTGCACAGCTTGATACTGCTGGAGCTCACTCACTGAGGAAAGAGTCCACCACTTTCGCATTTCCCCTTCTTTAGTTTTTTCACTCTCAAATTCTTATTTTACTTTCAGTTCCACCTATGAAATTAGTGCTATAGTCATTGAGAGTATTTAAACTCTTCCAAGTTCAGTGCAATCCAATGAAATTAGACATTCTACAAGCTACTTCTGGCTGGTCTAGAAACCTTCAGTTTTCAGTTTTTCTCCAAGTTGGTACTCTGTTTCTGCTCCTATTCTACTGCATGGATTCTTCACCTTGACTGGAGACACAATTTTGGCCAGATAAGAGAATGTTTGAGAATGTTTATTTATTAGAGATGAATAGGAATGTTAAATAAATTTACAGATAAGGAGCACTGGAATTGAAGTTGAGACTGTGCCTAGGATTTATGTGGGAGTGGGGTGGGAGTGGGTACAAGAAAATACATCTGAGTGTCTCATCCCAATAGAAAATTTCCTGAAGAGAAAACGTTTATGGGCATATACTTTAAGGAATCTCAGTTGAAATAAAAGTAGATACAGCATGCCATCATTACACCTTATTTTCCCTCTCTAGTAAGTGCTAACTGCTCTCATAAAATAGATCTCTAACTAAATGGTTACTAATATATTGGTATGGATTAAAGTATGTCCTGAAAAAGGCATATATAAATCCTAACCCCTGGTCCTGTGGATATGAACTTATATGTACAAATGATCTCTAAAGATATGATCAGTTTAGATGAGGCCAAAAAGGATTAGGGTGACCCTAATCCAATAAGACTGGTGTCCCTGTCAGCAGAGGAAACTTGGACACAGGGAGAGAGAGAGAGAGACAGACAGAGAGAGAAAGAGAAAGAGAGACGGTCATAAGATGGAGGCAGGGAGAAGAGTTATGTCTCCACAAACCAAGGAACACCATGGATTGCCGGCCACCCACCAGAGCCAGGGCAGAGAGCAGAGACATACAGCGAAGCAATGGGCTTTTCCCCATGACCCTGCTAACACCTCGGTTTTGCACTTATTGCCTTCAGAATCATAAGAAAATTAATTCCTGTTAAACCAGCTAGTCAGTGGTACTTTGTTACAGCAGCCCTCGCAAATAGACAATCACTAACCCTGGACAAGGTCTCCCTTAAATAGTAGCAGTTTGCACCTTCTTAGTATTTTCTGTGTAATTTGGGAAAGGCGTCTCCCGAGATGCCTGGCTCACAGCAGTCCACAAACGGTTGCAGCTGACCTGTCGTCACATCTGTAATACATGGTCCAGCACCCCTGGCTATCATTGATTCATCCAACAGAAGACTGATTGAAACTGAGCAGTTTCTCTCCAGCCAGTATTTAAAGTTTAGTGCAGTGAGATCCTAAAATGGAGATACTGTGGAAGGGAATAATGTTAATTTTAGCATTCTGTAAACTGGGCAGCAAGGCGCTACTGCTTAAGATACTGCCGCTGCCCTGATGGCCTTTTTTGAGTCCTGGTGTTTCAGTGCTTCCATGCACTTCCAATTTCCCCAGTTTTGATTTCTGTTTATCAAATATAGGGTACACAGTTTCAAAGTGAGTCATAAGTTTCAATTTCTACATATTTCATTGCTAAGGCAAAATAAGTGCACTTGAAAGGAAGAAAAAAGACTATGTGAGGCCAGAGGGATTGATCTAAAGCTATATAATGTTGATATAGACACAATGATTTCAGAGATAACATGTCTGCACACTGATGTGTACAGGAGGTAACAGGTCTCACTAATTGTGGACAATAATTCAGAATAAGTTCCAAAGCCATAGAAATGTCTCCAAATGGATAGGAACTCAAAAGACTTGTATTGATGGGCTGTAGCACTGGCCCAGATGGGGAATATTGTGTTAATATTATATTTTTCAGACCATCATATTCTTGAAATCCTCCATCTGAAATCCATGCACACACACACATACATACTCAGGTTAGATCAAGGAACAGTATTCTCTTAGGTCAGCATAGAGTAGTTTTAAATCAAAGATCGTTGTGCCTGCATCATATTTTAAATAGATGGTGCTGAGAGATGACTGCCATGCTGGATGAATTTTCCTTTATAGATTATCTTTGATTTCAGAAGAAAACATAATTCATCTTTGAAAGAAGGAGAAAAATAAAATGACTGAAAGAGACAAGCTTAGTCATATGCATTTAAATATAATAAGCTTACAAAACATAATAAAACCCTGACACCTCTTTAGTCATATACAACAATGAATATTTACTCTAGAGAAATGGCATAGGCTTTACCCATTTTAAAATTCTATTTGATTTGCATTTCTACCTGACAGGATTAGGTTTTTCAAAATCTTAGATGAGCACAACTGAATTTTCATTCAGGTAAGGGATTAACAAATCACAAACTAATGCATATATAGGAGGAAAAAAATACTTTTTATACAATGATCCAGAGAACAACAGTGTAATTAAGAGCTACATCAGGAAGAAATACAAATCAATTTAGAGTACGATGTGTACTTAAATGATTCAAATGAAGTTTACCTGAGTATTGCTGTTGACAGCTGACATAGACGGCCTAGTATATTACTTTGTGAATTCAAAAATATAGGAAACTTCTCTGTTTCCAGGAGTAAAGAATAAAATAAAATATTTAAATAATTATTTTCTCCTACACAAGTGTCATTTTCCAGAAAACAACCAGAACAGAGACAGAAAAGATTAACAATAGAGAGCTGAGAGCCAAGCTTTAGTGCAAAAATGTTTCAAAGGAAGTGAGGTCCTAATTTGAATCAACATCTAATTAGTTCATTTAATTACTCTGTGTCAGGAGTAATTGATTTTAGACTTAGAAACAGAAACACATCTGCTATGGGGAAAAAGTAATTGTGTCTCCTTAAATTGGAAGTTGGACAAAGGTTACATTGGAAGAGTACGTATCATGAGAGAGGTTTTATCTCCTATTTGAACTATTGTTTCAACATTTTCTTCTCATAGTTATCACAGCATTAAAAATCAGTGTAATTTAGACCTAAACAATAAAACACTCACATTACTGAAATAAACTTTAACATCATCTGTACAAAAATATATCATATACATGATATGCAACTAAGGATTTTCTAACTCCATTAATAGCTTCTTGGTTACAATTCGACAGGTATTTTTATAAACTGTATGTTTTGATGTTATTCCTGCAAAAGGCAGAAATTATTATTTGCCACACTACTTCCTCTTTGAAGCTGGAAGAAGGAGAAAAATCCTCCCTCAGCACTAGTCCTTAGTTCTCTGCGCAGATCGGACAAGTGTCTTCTCAAAGAGAGACACTTTTTCTAACCTCATTCTGGCTTTAAAATGCTTGATGTTAGAATTGCAGTACTTCATGTCCCATGAAGGCACCATAATAGGGTGCCTTACTTGAGGGACTAGAGGAACAGGGAGGATGAACCTGGATTGTGCAGCTTGTTTGTAGGAGAGAAAGCTCATTTTTAACTGTGAAACCCTAGAGAAGGCATCTATTCCCTCTGCCACGCTCTCAGACTTATAGACGTGAGCATAGAACTCTATATCGCAGTCAAAAATCTTTCATTTCTGCAGAAACATACCTAATTTTAATTCATCATGTAATTCAAATATATAGAAAGCATTTCCTTACTAAAGTGTTCTATTATTTTAAAATATTACATACTAAAGCCTGCCATGCTTTACTGTATGCTTCTCCAGTGGCTTTCGTATGTGCATTATTCAACGAGTTTCATTTAGAGCAAAGGCTAGCTGAGTGGAAACCTGACCTTTTGTCCCACTGATACCTTAAGGGCAGAAAAAGAGAATAGGAGTTACCATAGCTTACTTTGTAAGTATTCCCTCTGGGTTGTTTTACATTTCATTTTATTTGTGCAAGTCTTAACCCTTCCTTTTAAAAATGTTTCCACTATTACCAACAACACTGATTGATTGCAAAAATTTGGAATTGACCAAAAACTATCTAAAGAAAGTAATTAAATTATGGGTATACTTTACGTAGGTGTGTGTGTATAAATATGGGCAATTTCTTTAGTTAAAATAATTAAATAATATATTTATTATTAGTTATTATAATCTATTATTATTAATATATATTAGGACCATACTGAATGTACATAGATTTAACATGCATAATATTTACTAATGCTTCATGAATATCTCTCTATATCATTAAATATTTTAAAATGAGAATTGTAAGGATTGTATAGTAGTTCAATATATGGATATATAGAGATTCATGTAAGCAATTCCATATTGGCAAATCCATCTGTTTTGTGTGTACAGTTATGATTAGTGTTACTATTACTTTGTACTTTCTTCTCATAACAGTAAAATAAACATTGCAATTTTTGAGTTGAAAATACAATATATATGTTCTCTAAGACTACATAAAATACACTTATGAAGCAGGCTAATAAAATAGGGAATCAATAGATGGATTTGGAACCTGGCAAAAAGTTCACATGGACATCAAAACTCCCCAAGATGGCTGCTGGAAAACCCCTGCAAGATTCTGCCGTTCAGAATGAGAGTTCCTCCAGAAGCCAGGAGAAGCCCTGGATATTCCCCAAAGGTCTCATCATTGGGTCCTCCTGGGGGATTGATGGGGGGGGGGGGGGTAATCAATCAAAACAGCGAACAGCTGGAATGCCTCCCCTGCCATTAGCAAAAGGACAGAATAATTAATGATTTAAAAAGTAAGTGCAAAGGCAAAAAATCCCTATTCTTACTTTCTTCACTCCAGGAAGGAGCAATATTCATTTTGGAAGATCATCCAATCTTCCAAGTCCAGAATGGTCCCAGAAATACCCAGGAGAAGGGGCTCTGTGATTCCTAGGGTGGCAGGAATCAGAGAAGTAACTCTAAATATTCCCCAAGACTTGAAGCCTTGAGCGCTTCGATTCAGAGTAGCCAAACATTTCCTGAGATTTATCTTAGGAGCTTCTATTTGGGTAACAGTGCAGTCAGTCTCAGACTCTGAAACAGGGGAACCAAGAACTGTTCCAGACTCTGAAATAGGGCAAACAAGAACCAGAACAGTAAACTCTGAACAGCCTCCATGCTTTGAGCCCTTCTGTTCAGAGGGCAGTCAAATGTCCCCTGAGTTCTTGCTCAGGTGCTTCAATCTAGGTAACTGCTCTAAAAGTTTCACCAATCTGTCTTTGACACTTTGGTCTGAACTTTGAAGTTCTCAGGCATCCCCCAAGACCTAGGTCAGTCACAGGAACATGCATTGGCAGAGCTCTGGATTAAATTCTCAGGATGCTGAGACCAGAGCATCAGCTCCAAATATTTGGAGTGGTAAACAGTTTAGTCAGACTTGAACTCTGGAACACCAGGTCTGTCGAATAAAAATCACTTTGTCATTCTTCCTAGACTAAAGGGCATGAACACAATAGGAGCGTCTTCTCAGAGATCAGGAAATTCTGCCTACTGCCGGTCTACATGGCCACAGCTATAGCTACAGCTGAGAGGAGCTTCTATTCTCGATCATATGCAGAGGGACATTGAATATGTTAAAAGTCCTGGTAAACTTCATTTTCTAAGTAGTTAATGAATGTGCTTAACCCAGATAATCCTCTTAATCCTTGTTCTAGAACCTGTCCCACTCATATCCTGGGGATGACTGGCAAACCCACATGCCATCCTGCAAGGGCTCATTAGCTATTCAAAACCTTGCCCTCCACCGGAAGGGAAACAATAAACAAGGTGAATAAGACCACTTCAGCTTAGCCCCTTTGAGATGTTCCATGAACAACCTTTCTTCATCCAGGATTTGAAAAACCAGGTTCTGATTAAACTTGGCAACTAAATAAGTCTCACTTTGAATTAGAGTCAAAATGGAAGGCACTTTACTCTGTAGTTCTGATCATTCCCACAGCTGATAAGGGAATTCCCAGCTTGGTGCAGTAATCCTGAGTGAAGCCAGCTGCCCAAGAAAGTGCCAGTTCACCAGAAGCATATGATGGAACACACAAGTGCTAGTCATTGGATGGCCTGAAATCCCTCTTCAAGAGAAAAAGCTCAGTAGTGCCTGTGTCAAAGCCAGCAGTTCCTTCTAACTGTAGTTCAAATGCCTATTGCTAGGGGAAGGGCAAACCAAATGCCCTTTTAAAAAACCTTGTCTGTTTTCACTTACTGTCATTTCTCCCTATATTGTAACTAAAAGGGCAATGCCTCTTCTCATTCCTCTCTTCTACCATAAGAACAGGGATTGGGAATTTATACCAAGCCCCATTGCTTATTGCAATCTCTCCCTAGAGTTAACCAATAGCATAAAATAACTGAAATAATATGGTTTCCCACCAACTTTGGGAAAATGCAGCCTTTATAGGCACCTGGCCTTTTCTACTTTTGTGGCCCAGTATCCTATTAGTGGGATCATATACCCTCAAAATTCTAATCAAGTTTATTTCTTCCAGAATCAACATCTTGTTAGTCATATGGGGACTTCATTTGGCTTTACCCAGAAGGCCAGACCCATCTCCCTCAAACTGAGATAGAAGAGTAGGAGGATTTTACATCTTGTCAGGTAGGGACTACCGCCCCTAACAAGCAGGAAGTAATTACAGAAGAAAGACCATCATCCTTCAGGACCCCTTTAAGATTAAAGGTGTAAATGCTCTGAGTGGGAATGAAGCAGACTAGGTAAAAGGGAATCAATAGACAGATCTGGAACCTGGCAGAATGTCCTTTCAGATAGCAATACTCCCCTAGCAGGCTGATGGAAGACACTCACAAGATTCTGCCATTCAGAAAATTTCCTCCAGAAGCCAGAAGAAGCCCAGATATTCCCCAAGGACCTTATCATTGGACCCTCCTGGTAAACTGATAGATGGGGTAGGCAATGAAAACAGCAAACCGTTGGAACTCCTCCCCTATCATTAGCAAAGAGACAAAATAATTAATGGTTGAAAAGTAAGCGCAAAAGCAAAAAACCCCTATTCTGGCCTTCTTTGCCCTCACCTGGATCAATGTGCAAGTAAATCCGGGGATTTATAAACTAAAATGGGAAATTGTATTCTGTAAATCGCAACTTTTTATCACTTTTTAGCCCCTTCCTCCATACCTGGGACCTATGATCTGTTATTTTCTTCCATTTATCTTCTCAGCCTTCTCAGTAAGTAATCTTCTCAGGTTACTTACTGGCCTAAGTAACCTAATGTGTTTTTGAAATTCATTTCTACAGCATAGTCAAGAACCTAGATAAAATCCAGTTACACTTATCTGTATTCAAAACTACTTTCCTTTCACTGACTTAAAATTTCCTCCCACACTATTGGAACATTTCTGCTGTTCCCTCCAGAACTTATATTCAGTCAGCTTCAAGAAAAATAATACCTTTGAACTCTTTTTGGAAGGTTCCTTTCGCATATATACTAAAACTGAAACCTGGTTCTTCCTCAGTGACATTCGCTACTGCAAAATCACCTTTTCCTTTTTTTTTTTAACTCTAAATCTTAATTGCCATCCTTAGTCCTTCCAGATTATTCTCCCTCCTTTCTTCCCAGAAGAGGCTCCTTCTGGTAGTCATCAACTGGTCTCAAAAATCCCTTCTGCTCATTCTTGAAGATTTTAGCTTCTGTTCCGTAAGTGTGTTCTCTAACACTTTTTTTCTTTCTCTTTCAGTTTTTATTGCCTTTTTAAAAAAAGATACTTAAGTCAAACAATATGTTACCTTAAAAAAATATAAGGGGTTCCCATATACACCATTCTCCAGTCCCCCACTCCTCCCACATCAACAACCTCTTTCATCGGTGTGGCACATTCATTGAATTTGGTGAAAACCTTTTGGAGAACTGCTACACTGCATGGATTATACGTTACATTGTAGTTTACACTCTTCATTCTAATGCTCTCCCAACTGAGCTATCCTGGCCCCTTATCCATTCAGTGGGTTATGGCAGGATGTATAATGTCTAGCATCTGTTCCTGCAACATCAGTCAGGACAACTCCAAGTTCCGAAAATGCCCCCATATCACACCTCTTCTTCCCTCTCCCTGCCCTCAGCAACTCCCATGGCCACGTCTTCACATCAATGATACAATTTCTTCCATTGTTAGAGTCACAAAAGTTCTATAGTAGAATACCGGTAAGTCCTTGGTGATCTAAAGCCATGCAGACGGTATTTCCAAAAATCTAACCAGACAGAGGTCCTGAACCTCCTCTCTTCCAAATGTCCAAAACACAGAATCTGGAACCAGATTATCTGGATTCAAAACTCACCTCCCCAAAGTACTAGCTGTTGGTCCTGAGGCAGGTTATTAGACCTGTATATGGCTCAGTTCTTTCACCTATACAATAGATCTGCCTTCCTCATAGTATTGCTGTGAGAATTACATAAATTAATACATGTGATTCATTTAGACTCATGCCTGGTATATAGTAAGCATTTAATAAAATTGTTTGTGGCCATTTTCATAATTTGCTGCCCTATCCAACACATGTAAGCCAGTGGTTATACTCTGCTCTTATCAACAGTACTGTAATGCTCCATAATCTCAATTCCAAGAATCTCTCTCTCCAACTACTACAATTTCCTTGTCTACTAACTGCCTTTAGTATCAATTCCTTTTCCCCTCTGAGATGTATAAATCCTTGGTTCTGGTCATGCAACCCATTCCATGTCCTAAATTCCCACCCAATTCATTTTAATTTCCCAGAGTCACTCTGGGGTTTGCCACTTCTATTTCTTTGCCATTTTCAGGTCGTCATAGTCACCTGACAAAATTCCAGCTCAATTTTCATTTCATTCCTGCCTGTATGCATCAACCAGTTCATGGGGAAGCACACTTAATGGAAACTCAAACTTCATGACCATTAACTTCAGAAACCCTACCCCCTATTTTTGCTCAGCTGTCATGTTTCTTTAGTCCATTCACTCTCCAAATTCCTTAAATGGCTAATTCAAACATCTGCTCTTTCTTCAAGCCTCTAAATTGATTTTGCTTTTTTTTTTTTTCTACAGAGAAAATCAAAGCAATTAAGAGACTTTCCACAAGCCCCTATTGCATATGTGAGCACCTATGTGTATTTGGGCCCACATATTCTCCTTTTAATAACTATGGTTGAATTTTATGCTCTATCTATAGCCACCACTTGCATTTATGTGTCTGTCATAATCCCATCCCTTCCTACCTATTCATGGAAATTTGTTCTAGCTATTTTCTTTTATTTCTGTTCTTTTACAATGCTGCCCTTCTATTGAGTAAACAAGAATGCTGTTGTTTTTCTTATTACTAATAAAAAATAAATAAAAAGCTCTTTTCCATTTACAAACTCTTCTCTCCTTTTCAGGAAAAAAGAAAATAGAGTGTTGGTAATGTTTTCTTTACTCATTCCCCCATTTTCCATTCACTCTTTCTTCACCACACTCCAAGTATGTGTTTACCCATCATTCTGATGAAAATACTTTTGTCATTGTTCAGTATCTTTTCTTTCTAACTTCATTTATAAGGAATATTTGGTAAAGTAGGGCTCATCCATTTGTAGGAAATATTTTCTTTATTTGACTTAGATTTTACTGATTTTCTTTTTACTTCACTTACTGCTCCTTCTTAGTCTATTTTTTCCCATCATCTGCCACTCTCAAAGTTAGAGTTCCCTACAACTTGTGGCTCAGATTATTTTCTTATCTCTCCACACACTCCCTTTGTTATTTAATCCTCTAAATGATCTCTAAATGATGAAGGATTTCAAATGTATTTCTTGATTTTGGAATTCTCCCATTACTCCAGACTCATATAGCCAGCCCTCTTCTCAATATTGTCACTTGTGCATGTAATAGTTGTCTGATAAATTGCTTGTCCTAAATGGAATTCCTGGCATTCATTTTCCAAAATGGCTAATTTCTCAATATTTACCTTCTTAATAATGGCAATTCCATTTTTGCAGAAGCTTGGGTCATAAATCCCTGGAGTTATTTCTGCTTCCGCTTTGTCTCTCACACTTCACATTTATCCTCAAATATATCCAAATTCTGACATCATCTCACTATATACAACAATATAAACCTAATCCAACCACTCAAATACATTGTACTATTGCAATTAAAATGTAATTGATCTTCTTGCCCTACAGGCTATTCTCAATAGTGCCTCCAGAGAGACCCTTTTAATTTTTAAGACAGATCCTTTCAATTTCAGTTTCAAAATTCTCCAATGACTTTCCATTTCACTCTCATAATTACAGTGGTAAAGCTAACAAAATGTCAAAGTCTTTTTCTACAAAACTCAGCCTGGCAATTCTTTAATTCAGTAGCCTTATCTGCTGCTAATATCCCTTGTTTGTTCCATTATCCTTGCTTTCCTTAAAGACTCCAGGCATTGTCCTTTGCCTTTGCTGTTTCCTCTGCCTGAGAATTTTAATCCCAGGCATTTGCCTAGCTTGTCACATCATCTTTTCAAGATCATAGCTTAAATGTAAACTTCTCAATGGAGGCTTTCCCAGTCTTTCTCTACCACCACTCCACATTTACCTTGGCAGAATATATATAATGCCTGGATATTTTGCTCGTTTTATTTTCTAGAAGAGTTACTGATTGATGTTAAGCATTTAATAAAGATGAGTAGATCGGAGGACTAAATAAATGGTTATTGAAAGATGACTTTTAAAGTAAAGTAAGACATCATACAGTTAAACTGAAAATTACATAAACATTATTGTTACATATATATTACATTTTTTTATTTTATTAAAATACTGTGCATGGTACTTTTGTAACACATATTCTATCAATGCTTTGCCTTCGTCTTTGAATTCAAATACACAAAAAAGTAATAATTTATAGTACATGGATTGAATATATTGGTTGAATTTCAGTTATAAATGAAGATACATAGATCACATAGTTTCTCCATACCAACATCTGAGAGTTGATTACGTATTATAGAAATTCTTAAATTTTTCTCCACAGCAAAACACAGTAAGAGAGACTCATTAATGAAGTGATATCCCTTGGTAAGGTGAACACAAATTTTAAAAAAAATGCTTCTTTCCAGATATTATAGTCCAATATACTCAGAATGGGTTTCTGAGTAAATACAGAAATTAAAATAAATGCAGAAAATGACCCACAACCTGATGAAACAGGTTAAAAACCAAACAAACATAATGTTAATAGATAAACTTCTAAGCTATGGCTCTGTTCTCACCAATATATATATAAAAATCAGATTTTAATATTTATACTAATCAGATCTAGTACTACAGTAACTATGACTAAATATACATATACCATGAAGACTCCTTTATATACAGAATGTCCTGATCCCACAGTTTTTAACACTCATTTTTTTTCAAACTTCACAGTGGGAAGTTTTCTACTTTATTTCTTATAGGAATGCCTATTTAATTGTTTCCTATTTGCTCTTAGTATTTGCAGTGTAGCTGAAAGAAATAGCACATCACTGAAGCATTTGAGTCATATATGTGAATACTGTTCTTCAGTTGGTGGTTATTGGAAGATCTACAGACCTTATTACTGTGTTTGATGACTTCTTCAATGCTTTTGCTTGCCACTCTGAATTCAGCCAAATCCTTTGTAATTGCTGTACATTAGGACAGCCTGCCAGCAGTGCTACCTCGTGCACTCACATATTTTCAGGTTGCACTCCAGTGATTCCTTAGGGAGTGTTCTCCCTGTAAACAGTTGTACTACTTCAACATTAACCTTTGGATAAATGCTGGAATAGGCTACCAGCCTCCATTCTTACCCAGATCCTATTAGTGTCATTGTTAATTCAAGTACTATCTTTTTTGTTGTAGTACGACATATGAGTTTCTAAAAATCACCACACTATGCAAAGCTGCACAATAAAAACAGAAGGCTATTGGGGAAAAAAAAATAGGATTACTAATCCAGGAAACAAAAATTTTTGAGTGGCATATAAAATTAAATATTGAAAAATAATAGCCCATTTTTAACATAATAAGAATAAACTTGAAAGGAACCTTAAGTTTGATTATGAAAGTGGGTATAAGGTGCTGCTGGGACAGTTACCTGACATTGTATGTCCTCCCATGGCCCACTGGGTGGACTGTGGGAGAGTGTGGGCTATGGTGTGGACCACTGACCATGAGGTGCAGTGGTGCTCAGAGATGTACTCACCAAGTGCAATGAATGTCTCATGAGGATGGAGGAGGTTGTTGTTATGGGGGGAGGAGAGAGGTGAGAGGGATGGGGGTATATGGGGACCTCATATTTTTTTAATGTACCATTAAAAAAAAAAGACAAAGAAAAAGGTGTATGGAAAAAGTGTGCCAAATATATGCTATGGACCAAGATTGGTGGTAATAATCTGATGATATTATCTCATAATCTGTAACTAATGTTCCACCAGGGTGTGGAGATGTAAGAGAAATCTACACATCTGTAAGATTGTTTTACAAGTTCATAATATCTGTAATAAAAATACATTAAAAATAGTATGTATTGGGGGAAAAATACACCACATGTAAGATAAAGAATCTAGTTGTTAGTAATATTTGACAATGCTCTTGCATAGTTTGTAACAAATGTTTCACACCAATGCAAAGAGTTGGTGGAGGGGTGATGTATGAGACCCCTGTGTGATGTTATGTATGTTTATTTTGTAAGTTCACAATCTTTACTATACACTTATTGTTCATGTGTGTTCATGTATGAATAACAAACGTCAATAAAAAAATTTAAACCAAAAAATAAGGCAACTAAAAATTTTTTAAATTGTACAGTCTAAAATGTAAACCATAATGAAAACCGTAGTGGAACCATGTTTGAAAGCTATGTTTCAATATCTGTCGTTTTTTAAATAAATCTTTTAACATTCAAAAAATAAAATAAAATAAATAATAAAAAATAAAAATATCTAAAAAAAAAAAAAAAAAAGAAAGGTTCCAGCTTGTGAACTGTTTTGAGTCATGGAAGGAGATGTCTCTGAAACTGGACAGAAAGTGGTCTGGCCCATAACACCTGTGGGGAGTTAGGATCTCTGGTAGATGTTTCAGGTATGCACATGTTATATTTTATGTAATCTTACATGACTGTTCAGAGACATGCAGTTTTCTGGGTACACATGATGCTTACACAGAACTGTTCATAAGCAAACTCAAAATCATATTATGCTCACATTGTTGTCTATTACGTCAATTTGTGTAAATTAATATTCTCAAAATAAGCATTACCATAAAAATAAACTATACTGATTTACTGAGGTGAGCTTGTATTACTTTTGAAAAACTGGGTTTTAACCACTTATCACTTCCAAAATTGTAACATTAAACAATGGTTCAATTTACTCAAATAATTTATGTTATTCTGAGAAGAAAAGAACAGGAAAAAAAGTAAGTAAAAAGTTAAATCAAACCACACAATTAACTTGAAGGGAAAAACTACTCACGAAAACAAATGCTATTTGATAACTTAGCAAATGATTAAATTAGTTCCTTCAGGATGTGCTAAGGTTTAGAGCTTAGAACAGAATCAACACGGGGAAGACTCACCTTTAGGGTTTTTGAAAAAACAAACAAAAAAACGACAAAATTATTTAGGCAGTAAAGGACACAGGTGAAAGCAGTGATAGGTAACAAATCCTATAAAGTATTTATTATTTGGTTGTTTGAGGTGTTATTTTGAAGGATCTGGTAAAGAAAAGAAAGAATATAGAAACAGAGCAAATAAAGGAAGTGGTAGAACAAGACATGCAGCTAAGCTGCATACAGAAATCAATCGACAGCTATTAATTCCCAAGTAAACAATCCAGTACTCAGGATGATCTGTAATCCAGAGGGTGTGTGATGGGTATAAAGACAAAAATAAAATGCAGGGAGGCAAGTCCAGTAACCAAGATGGCAGCATAAGATGCCCCAGGGTGCTGCTCCCCCAAGGAATCTTTGAACAGCTAGCAAAAACTGGCAGAGCCATCTTCCATTAAACCCGATTAAAGAATTAAAAGGTCATAGTAATATTGTGAGTTCCTGACTCTTGGAGTGTTCCAAGACAAAGAAACATATTTATTGTGGAATTATTCTGGGCAAATCAGCACCAATTAGGCCCTGAAAGATGCATTTGTTTTGTTTGTTTTTTGTTAACTCCTGACACTCAAGGAAATCACTCTCATGTCACTATCTGGATACAAACTTAAGAAAAAGAAAGCTCAGAGACAAAATCCCAGCATTAATGCTCTAAAATATTAAATAGACAGTGTTCAACAAAAGAAGACAAAACAAACAGGAAGTGAGGAACCATCAAAAAGAACAAAATAAAACTCCAGAAACCATCAAAGAAGTCCGACTTTTGTCATACTAGATAAAAATTTTTTAAATATGATCCTCATTATGCTCAAAGAGATAAAGGAAAACGCAGAGAAAGAGCTAGGAAAATAATGAATAAACAATCTAAGAATCTCAATAAAGAGATAGAAAATTTAAAAAGAGACCAAAGAGTAATACTGGAGCTGAAGACCATATAACTGAAATGAAAAGTTATCTAGTTTCCACATCATATGGAACAGCCATAAGAAAGAATCATGGAACTTGGAGACAAGACATTGGAAATAATTGAGACTGAGGAAGGAGGAAAAAAAATTAAAAAGCAGTCAGAGCCTCAGACACCTGTGGGAGAGCATCAAGTATACCAGCACATATATTATAAGAGTTTCTGAAATGGATGAAGGCAGGAAAGGGACAGAAGGAATAATCAAAGAAATAATGGCAATAAACTTCTAAAATTTAATATGCATATTCCAAAAGTCCATTGCCCCCAACCAAGATAGACTTGAAGATAACCATGCTTAGACACAGGTAATCAAACTTTAGAAAGTCAAGGACAAGAAGATAGTCCAGAAAGCTGAAAGAGAAGGAAGTCCAAATAAGATTAATTCTTATTATATACAAGGGAGTCCAAATAAGATTAATTCTGACTTCTCATGAGAAATCATAGAGGCAAGAAGGCAGTGTGGTGAACTATTTAAGTTCTAAAGAAAATAATTAACAACCAATAATTTTATGTCCAATGTGTAAGAAAGAAATCTTTAGAAGAAAACAAGGCTCACCCCAATTGTGGAGAAGAAAAGAATTTATTTTCAATCTTGCAAGAAGGGGCGCACAACTAGAAAACATGGCCGGTGTACTGAACAAAGAAAAATGACACAATTTATACTCCTAAGCCTAGCATGCAAGCCCTTCCTCTCTTTCCCCATAGATTTGATACTTCAGAGGTAACACTCTATCCTGAGAAGATCTAACTTTCCCCACAAAATTTTTTGATTAACTGCTCCTGCCATCACATTTCAACCATTTTAGTTTTTTACCTGCTCCTTTGGCAAATAAGGAATGGAATTTAGTGGTTAATTGGTATTGACTTAGGTCTTTCTTGTGCATCTTTGTTTTCCTGGCTTTAGGACTGGCTGAAGCTGGTTTCCTTTGTTCCTGCTTAACCCAGGAGTGGGAGACTGAGGCAGTCGGCTGCCAGGTTACATTAACTTTTTTTTCCCAATATTTGAAAACTAAACCAATTTCCATTTCATACAAATGGGACTGTCTTTCAAAAATAAGATAGCATTTAAGTCATTCTCAGGTAAACAACAGTTGAGATAGTTCATTATCATTAGGAATTTGTAACACGCAATGTTAAAGAGAATTCACTAGACTGAAAGGAAAGGACACTAGTCATTGGATCAAGCACCATAAAGAAATAAAGATCTCTGGTAAAGGTAATCAAATAGATAATTTTGCATGTCAACACAGTAGTATTGCATGTATGAGTATGTAACTCCACTTTGAACTTCTTACAAGTTATAAAATACTAATGCATAGAAAGCAATGGTAAACCTATGGCTCTGAACATACAAGGTATAGTATACAATTTGTAACAAGTATAATGAAAAGGTTAAGGAACACAAAGGTATAGGAACATTGTATGTGTATGCTATTGAAGTTAATTTGGTATCAAATCAAGCATGGTTTTTATATATTAGGATGTAAAATATAAGCCCCATGCTAATCACAAAGAAAATATATTAGATACATATTCATGGAAAACAAAATGGGACCCAAAATGATACAGTACAAAAAAATTAAATAAATATGAATCTAAGCATTGATGGAAGAATTGAGGGACAGAAAGTTATAATACTTACAAAGACCAAATAGCAAATTGTGAAAGCCAGTCCTACATTATTTAGTTATTCTAAATGTAAATGAATTAAATTCTTCAGTCAAAAAGCAGAGATTGGCAGAATGGATGAAAACATGACCAATCTACATGCTGTTTATAAGAGAATCACCTTAAATTCAAAGACACAAATAGTTTGACAGTGAAAGGAATAAAAATGTATAAATATTTTCATCCTTTCACTTTCAATCTACATATGATAGGTGTATATATATATATATATATATATATATATATATATATATATATAATGCAAAAAGGAAACAAAAGAGAGCTGAGGTAGATAAAACAATATCATAAAACAGGCTTTAAGTAAAAGACAGTTGTAAAGAATGCAAAATGTACCTTCTCCATCCACAATTGAATGATACTAGAAATCAATAACTGAACAGAAAAATCCACAAATATGTTGAAATTTTAAAAAGCACCCTAAAACAAAAACGTATCCAAGAAGAAATCACAAGGGAAATTAGGAAGTATTTTGAGGCACATGGAAACAAAAATACAAAATATTATAACCTATGGGGTGCAGCAAAGTCAATGCTGAAAGGGAAATGTAGAGCTCTAACTGTTTACATTAAACAAGATGAAAAATCTAAAATCAGAGATCTAACTTTACAAATGAAGAATCTAGAAAAATGAATTCAAAATAAACCCAAAACAAAGTAGAGGAAGGGAAATAACAAGGAGAGGATTGGAGATTAATGAAATAGAATATAGAACACATTAGAGAGAATCAGCCAAGCCAAAATTTGTTTCTTTAAAGGGTTCAATAAAATCAACAGATCTTTAACTAGACTATCAGTGAAAGAGAAAAGACATAAATAACTAAAATCAAAAATTAAAGAGAAGGAATAAATAACAGCAACACAAATATTAGGATTATAAGAGGATACTCTGAACAACTCTATTCCAATAAATTATATAACTTAGATGAAATGGACAAATTCCTACAAACACACAAAATACCATCACTGACTCTAGAAGAAATATGTTACAACAGACCAAAAACAAATAAAAAGATTGAAACAGTGATCCACAATTTCCCACAAAAGGAAAACCTATGATTGATGAATTTCCCAAAATTTCCAAGAACTAACACAAAATCTTCCAAAATACAGACAAGGGAACACACCGTAACTCATTTTATGAGGCCAACATCACCTTAAGACTAAAGTCAGATAAAGATGTATCAAGTAAAGAAAATTACAGGCCTATACTACTTAGAAATATAGATGCAAAACTCTTCAACAAAATATGGCTAATCAAATCCCCTGGCACATTAAAAGAATTATATACCATGAACAAGTGGGATTCATTTCACACAGGCAAGGGTGGCTCAACATAAGAAAATTAGTTAATATGGTACACCACATTAATTTAATGAACGAAAAAAACCCCACATATATAGCAATTGATGCACAAAAATCATTTCACAAATTCTAGAACCCCTTCTTGATAAAAACACTTAGAATAGGAAAGAAGAAAACTTTCTCCACATGACATAGGGTCCACAGCTGAAACACCCACAGCTAATATCATACGCAATGGTGAAAGACTGAAAGCTTTCTACCTAGATCAGGGACAAGACAAGGATATCCACTGTCATTCAACATTGTACTGGAAGTTCTAACCAGAGCAATTAGGCCAAAATAAAAAGGAATTTATCTATGAATGTATCTGTGTATATATGTGTTCATTCACTCACCTCTATTTAAGGATAAACCAGTTTTGTAAACTAGAACATGCTCATAAATACAAACTGATGTAAGAGTCTCAGAAAAAGTCATGTTCATCCATTGTAATCTGTGTCCTGTGGCAGTGTTGTAATTTCATGAGTGGTGGAGTACTTTTCTCTGGAACTTTAGCCTTTATTGAAAGGTGATATTCTAATGGGTGTCTACTGTAGACCTCATGGTTTTCTGCCTTACTTCCCTGACACTTGACGGATGATTATTTTAAATTATATAATACTTTCCATAAGGGAATTCCTTTTGTTTCTGACAATGTTATTATAAGTAAAGTATTACTGGATTAACAGTCTTGAAAAGAATTCCAAAAATTGGTAGAAGCCAAGTTACTGCTAAGCGGTCATATTTAAGTTAAAAAAATTACTCTGCAAAGATTTACATTCTTCTCGGCTTTATACTTCTATACTTCTGACAAGAACCAGGCAAGGACTCATAAAATAATATATTTTTTTTATATTATTCTCATGATTTACAAATTGCACTGTTTTTCTTTTCTTTTCTTTTCTTTTTGAGTAAATTAAAACAAAAAACTCTATTTCCTGTTAGGAACTTTTTTCTTTCTTCTACAGTGTGCTTCACTAGCATAATCAAGTAAATTTTTGATTAATTAGAGAAACCACACACATTTGGAAGTAATATTTTCAGTTTGTATTAGTGTATATTTAAATCTCTGGTCAGGTTGTGTGGTTAATACTGCAAAGAAGTCTAGTAGAAGTGGAACACATGTTTTGAACCCTATGCCATTTACTGGATAAATGAGGTTCTCTTTTGAATTGAATCATTAGTAATGTTTATATTTCACATTATTTAAAATAGATTTTGTTGACATTTTAATTAATATATTAAATATTGAAAAGTATTTGAAATGATGTGATATTTAAGATGATATGAAATTAAATAAAGGTAGTATGCATCTAATAATTTTCAGAACAGTCATATCAGCATGGCGTTTAAAGGTTGAAGTAACATAATATCCATCCCCCCACCCCCCCAACCCCCCAACCCCCCACCCCCGTTGTCTGTTTTCTCTGTGTGTTCGCTGCGTGTTCTTCTTTGTCCACTTCTGTTGTTGTCAGAGGCACGGGAATCTGTGTTTCTGTTTGTTGCGTCATCTTGTGTCAGCTTTCCTTGTGTGCAGCGCCATTCCTGGGCAGGCTACACTTTCTTTTACGCTGGGCAGCTCTCTTTACGGGGCGCACTCCTTGCGCATGGGACTCCCCTACAGGGGGGGCACCCCTGAGTGGCAGGGCACTTCTTGAGCGCATCAGCATTGCACATGGGCCAGCTCCACATGGGTCAAGGAGGCCTAGGGTTTGAACCACGGACCTCCCATGTGGTAGACGGACGCCCTATCCACTGGGCCAAGTCCGCTTCCCTTTGACTTCTAATATTATACTTGTTCCTATAGTTAACATTAAAAACAGTGCACTAAATTCATATGAAATATGACTTTGTTGTTTGATCTATTCAAAGCTGACTAAAATCTTCTAATGATGATCTTAAACTGCTCTATATATCTTCAAGAAAAACAAAACAGAGATTTAAAAACAAATAAAACTGGAAACTAAAAGCCACAGGGAAGATTTTGGAAATGAATGAGAGTATAATCTATAATTTCCAAACTGTGAGCATTATGATATGTATATATATTTCAGAACTCCATCTATTTTTTGAACTAAACATTTGATCTAGAATTACTAAGTGCAAGAGAAGCACGACGTATGAAGTTGGAACCCTGGTTTTAGAGAATTTTTATCTTGAAATTGATACTTATATTCAAGCTATGTATTTCTGTCATTGCATCCTGTCATATCACTGGCTTGCAGGTAATAACAGAAGCAAAAGAAACCACTGAAGGGGAAAGCACAAATTAAACTGTAGTGAGGAAAGCCTCTGCATGCCAGAAAGAAGCCTTAAAGAGGACACTGTTTCTGAACATGAACTTCAGTTTCTATGTCCAGGAAGCATACTTGCAGATTATGGCAGTTTTAATCAAATATCTTGGCTTTTAGTAAATATATATATTCACTATATATATATATATATATGCAAAATGTGTGCAAACATCACAATGCGTGTGTTTAACCTCTAGAAACAACAACGAAACTATAAGTAATTTTAGTTTAAACTTAGTTTCATTTGAAAAACAAAAAGACAGAAACCATTTCATTTCACTTGCTTATGAACAAGATTGTATGTGCCTCAGAGAAACTAGTAGGATAGGCATTTTTTAAATGACATTTGTCTAGAGCCTTCTTTTTATCATCAGGGAACATATGACCCTCATTACTTCAGCCCGTTTGCTCAGGATTCTCCTAGGAGAAAAATTACTCAAATAAATTAATTTGAGAAAAATTTTAATGGCAACATTATTTTAATGTATCATATTCTCCAGACAGTGTTTCAATAACAGGGATTACCATTAGCTCATGTCAACAGATTAAATTGGAACTTTTATGTTTCATGGTAAGGCTGCAGAGGGAGATTATTTTTAAGTGAAGGGAATAGGTTTGGCTCTCTTAGCCTCTAAAAATACCTAATCTTTGTGCAGACACTCAAACAACCATCTTATTATCGAATATCCCAAAGCACTCTCTAATTATCCAGCCTTGATTTTTCCTTAATGAATAAGGTTTCCCCTGATCATTTTCCTAATTAGTACTTATTAGCTAATAGCTTCAAATATGACACTGTAAAAAATGCTTGATCAGAGATTATTTTTAAGTGCATTCCTTGCATTTGGTAAATTTCTACTCACAAACAAATATGTTAATTTTGTAGAAGAGTCATTAAAAGCACAAAGTTGCACTTAAAACAGACCTGGTTTTAAATAAAGATTTTGTAATATGTGAAACGGGTAACCTCCGTCCCCACTGAACTTCAAATATCTTCAGTGGTAAAATGAGGAGTGTATTAAATGAGTTGAAATATATAAAGATCACAGTATAGTTACTGATATTCAGTTGACTAACACATCTTATATATTGTGAAACGGAACAAAAATAGTATTGTGATTAAAAGATTAGATATTAGAGGTAAATAATCCAGATATCACCATATATCACCAAAATAGTAACACAAACTCCCTAAGTCTCAGTTTTCTTTTGCTTGAAATGATACCTTTCTACCTCAAAGTTTGTTTTAAGGCTTAAATAAGATAATTTTGGCAAATTGTAGCTTTTAAATTTGTCACAAAATGCTTGGACAAGTGCTTTATAAAATATAAAGCCACTTGAGACATTATAAGTGATGATTTAAATTAGAAAGATTAATTTACTGGATATGGAATAATCTTAATTGTTTTCCATACTTACACAGATTACCTCCTATCTGAAAATATAGTGAAAATAAAGCGTTTGACAAGTTATTAATTTGTGATTTATTGTTAATGATGGAATTATTTTTCTCCTTAGAAGATAGCCTAGGTTTAATTCATATCCTCATATGATAGGATTCCCAGTGGGATGACATTGCCATTCTGCACAGCAGTCTAGCCTTAAGACCAAATTACTGAAATTTTTTTTCTGGTTCCTGAATAGACACAAATTACATTTTAAGTGTCCTTAGCTTAATTTATCCTCCTCCTTAACACTTAGAAACCTGGTGCTTGTTTGCCAAAAGCTAATCCAACATATTTAGATTAAGTGAATTTAACCATTGTTTCCTTCTATTTCTAAGTGAATAACAGTAATGATGCAATACATTAACTTTACATGTTTAGAATGATTTCACCACATTAATCTTATGCATTTGTTTTTATAGCAAGAAAAAACCCCACAATATCAATCAATCAATATAATCTGAGGAGTTTTCTCTATCCATCTCTATGGCATTAAGACCCAGGCTCCGTCTATATGGTGAACACGTTTCCTTTGCTGTCATCAAATTTTTGCCTTATGTCTCGTGTTTAAACATACCACTTCAACTCCCACATGTAAGTCTACATCCTGCTCAGTGTGCCTGGAAAGTGCATAGATCACCTCTGCTTATATTCAATGTCTAGGAACCTGCTTCTAAGACCATGTCCAGCCATATGGGAGCCTCCTGGGTGGCCATGTGCCCAACTAAGACATCTATTATTATAGAAGGAGAGGTGAGAGGCAGAGGGGAGGAGGCAACTACTAGATGACTCTGCCTTAATAAATTTCTCTTTTGATTTTCCATGAAGTTTCATAAAGACATGAAACTAGGTGTGTCTTCGATGTGTGTAATAGTGCACTTCTGAAGACTTTGCAAAAATTGTTAGCTCTTAATCTTTAAGTTGCATGCTTTAACCAACACTATTCCAACCACATTGTTGATTCACTCTTCCTATGCCCCTATATCAATCATCTGGAATTCCCATGAGTCTTCACAATCCTGAAAATCTTTACTGAGATAGAAAATTATAGTTATTCATGGATGGGATGGTCATGAAAATCCTTAAAATCTTCCCAATGCCTTAATTTTAGTATAACCTAAACAACTTACTAAATTCTCATAAGAGCATCTGCCTTCCTTTACCCCTACATTTCTGAATGGTCCCAGTAATTACCCAGTTATCCATGCCTGAAATGGGACATTACACAAAATTCCTCTCTCCTATAACATCAAATGAACCACAAAAATAAATTACTTTTATACTCTAGGCATTTCTGTTCAGAATTTCTTCATCTCCATGTCTCCTGAAATCTCTTTTCCTTCTCCCCTTCTGGTCTCTTTTCCCTGCTTTCATCAACACAGCTTTTAGAATAATCTTTCCAAGAGGATTGCCTTAAAAATTCTACTTAATTGCTTCTTACCAACTATAAAATGAAACAATGCTAAACTGCTTAGTATATTACAGAAGGGATTTATGTTTCAAATTCACCTGCCATTCTTATTATCTCAAAATTTAGGCACATTGTAGCTAAGTACTATAGTTTCCTCATTATGCTACATTACTTTATGCCTTCATTCCTTTTCATAGGTCACCTGGAAAAACCCTAAAACAACATCTAGAAGAGTGGAAGTTCTTTCTCCATAGAAGATTTTCTGATATTTGCCTATATCTAAATCCTCCCTTATTCAGCTATCTTCAGGCACTGCATTTTATTCCACAGCAATATTGTTACCTATGAGCATCAAGGAGCATATGACATTTTTTTTGTAATATTCTCTTCTTAAATACCTTTCCAAGAGGGAAAAAGGTTTTCTTTATATCTTAATATTTTCAGTGCATAGTGCACATAATATATATTTCATAGATGGAAATCCAAGTATGATTTTGGCTGAGAGATTTCATTTTGGTTGTGATTAAAAAATACATTTTCATCGACTTCCTGAATGTGTAAAATATTTTCTACATATGTCTTAAATACTACCTGCTAAATATTATCTTCACTAGAGAGTATCATTATAGCATAAACACTTTTAAATAAAAAGTTTATGATACAGCTTTAGCTTCTTAGCTTCATGATCCATGGAAAAAAAAGAATTAAAATATGATGTTAACCTTAGTTCGTTTCAAAACTAAGGCATATTTTACAGTATTTATTCTTGATAATTTGAAATTCCAGATATTTCTAAAAAATCACTCAATAGATCTTTGAAAGATTTTGCTCTTTTAGTATGACCCTGGAGGCATTTACTCATAAGTATTAATAAGTATTTTGCCTTCAGTCAAGGAAATCTGAAGAATCTCATGGGGCAGCAGGCACATATTATGTTTCTTTAAACCAAGAAAATGAGCAAATCAATTTGCATTTTGAAATCCACAGAGAACAACTGCTAGTTAGATTGTTGTGAGTTCCTCCAGGAACAGTAGGTTGAAGAATTCCTTGCAATATCATATGGTGACATTTTTATTATTAGAAACTATTTTTGCATGTACAAATAAAATATGTTCTATGCTATTGCTTTCTCACTGTGAGCAGTATACTTAAAAACTGATTCATATTGTTAGACTTGAATCTTTATTGCTTACCACAGGCTGCTTGTCATGTGTGAGTCCTAAGGGCTATTGCAATTTTTATTGCTACTTGCATACTATTCAAATTATATGAGTGTATAAGACCAATTAAGAGAGTCCTTTATTTCATAACTTTGGGTACATTCATGGGAAATTTGTTTTAGAGCTGACCAGAATACTTCTAAAGATGTACTTTAAATAGCTCAACTGAGAATTATTTTAATGGGATGTTATGTAGTATGCTAACGATCAGTAAGTTGTGCAAGTAATAATGCAAAATAAAAATAAGTGTTCTATGCAAATTTAACCAATTAACTAGTCCAAGCACATTAAATCAGCACATAGTAAAAACAATGGAAATTTTTTGCTACCCTCCCCATTTTCTGTTTCTGCAGCCCTGCCTCAGAGAGATAACAACATCCACAATTTCTAGAGAGTTTTCCAACTGATGAAACATCTTTATTCTACCTATATTTCACAAGGAGCTGTGTAGGTGAGTCACATGCTCTCGCCAATTGAATATAATACTTATTCATTTAGCTATTATTCACATATTTTCCTGGCTTTCCCTTTCTGTTGTATCTTCAGTTTTTCATTTCAACTGGCTTATTTACCTTGAAAACAAACAAGTGTAATAATTTGTGTGGTGTAACCCTTTCCGCTGCCTTGTTTTAAACTCAAATAATTGCCTCAAGTCCTTGCTAAACTTACCAAAAAAAGTCTCCATCCAACAACTCTGTTTCTTCACTTCCCATTTCATTATACAGCCACTACTCTTTTTCTAATATTTTATCATATCCATATGCTCTTTCCTATATCTAATTTAACATTTTTTAAGTTCTACTCCCTGATCAACCATAGATCTTCTTTGCTTCAGTTATACTGTATAGTTTTGGTTCTTTGTTCTATAATTTTTTTTGGAGGTAGGTCACACTGTATTTTATTGAGTAAATAAAATGAATACATTATCACAAATAGCAAAACATGGATAATTACAATATAATTGAAACAGAATTATATAAACTCAATTCCTGGAAGTTGGTAGTAGGTTCATTGTTCACTCATTCTTCATTTATTCGTCTTTTATTTATTCATATACCGATTCAAACAAGGCATTAAACAGATGCACTATGAGTAAGGCCAGGACTTAAAGTGCCTTAGTGTTTGACAGAGAAAGGGGAAGAAATTATGTTTTGCATTTAATCTCCTTTGATTTTTACAATTGTGAATGAATCTTCCAATAACCAAGGAAACGAAGATGCAGGTATAGTGAATAACTTGCTCAAAACAGAAATAAGAGAAGGTTTGCTTTAGAACTCTGATCTGTCTGACTCCAAAGCCCACACTCTTCTTTCATTGTTATCATACTTTCTTCTTTTTTTTTTTTTTTAAGATTTATTTATTTCTTTCTCTCCCCTTCTCCCCCCTGCCCCAGTTGTCTGTTCTCTGTGTCTATTTGCTGTGTGTTCTTTGCCTCTTCTGTTGTTGTCAGCGGCATGGAAATCTGTTTCTTTTGGTTGCGTCATCTTGTTGTGTCAGCTCTCCGTGTGCGGCACCATTCCTGTGCAGGCTGCACTTTCTTTCTCACTGGGCGGCTCTCCTTACGGGGCGCACTCCTTGCACGTGGGGCTCCCCAGCTCGGGACACCCCTGCATGGCAGGGCACTCCTTGTGCCCATCAGCACTGTGCATGGGCCAGCTCCACACTGGTCAAGGAGGCCCGGAGTTTGAACCACGGACCTCCCATGTGGTAGACGGTCTCCCTAACCACTGGGCCAAGTCTGCTTTCCATTATTATTATTATTTTTTTTTTTTAAAGAAGTTGTAGGTTTACAAAAAGTTCATGCAAAAAATATCAAGTTCCCATATACTCACGCCCATTCTTAAGATTTTTGCATTAGTGTGGTCCTTCTGTAACAATTGTTGAGAGAATATTATTATAATTGTACTATTAACTATAGTCCGTGGTTTATTTTAGGACTTGCTAATACAGTGCTATGGTTGCTTTTTAATATTTTCATTCTAACAATATATACACCACCTGAAATTGCTTCTTTTAACTACATTCAGATATATATATATAACTCAGTGGTGTTAATTACACTCCCAATTTTGTGTTACCATCACCACTATACATCTCCAAAATTTTTCTGTCACTCCAAACAGAAACTCTATGATTTTGATTGTTTTTTCTGGGTGAATTTTATTTGCACTTTTTGTCCCAATTCTATATATAATTTCCAAGACTCTATTCTAATTTATCTTCTATTCTCTTGCTATAAACTTTGGAAACTATCATCTTCATGCCAATGACTGTAAAATACAACATTGCTAATGATTCTAACTGCAGATATAAATTTGTAACTGTTTCACGTCATTAGAGAAAGATGTTTACTGTCATCTCCAAAATATTTCAGTTATTTCAATAAAATATATGTAAAACTAGCATTGATATGTGTTTGTCTCTTAATGTGATGTTTCTTTCCTCTTTCTGTCTCACACTTGCAGCACATAGTCTGATATTCCAGATCATTTTAAGACTAACTACTGTATATCTTCTGAAACTCAGTTGTTAATAAATGCCCATTTATACTTTTAACATTTATGCTCTCTTTATTATTGACATACTGGAATGTTCATCACCACTTAAAAGTCTCCTATTATTTGAATTTTGATACCTAGATGACACTTGAGGGACCTTATTTGTATTAAGCTTAATATTTCTGTATGTAATGAAATACACTATATACTTTCCCATATATGCATTTTATATCTCTTTATTCAAGTTTAACTTAATTTTTATGTCATGCACATTAATATTTTCCGGTTACTAATAAATCTTTAACTAAATCACATTAAGTGGATCATGAAATTTCTTTCAATGTTATATTGAAAATGAGTTCTAAATTCTTACTGGTTAATTGATTTTTTAACATTTTTTGTTGCATAATTGTCTCTTTATTAGGGAATGTTGGATTTAGGTCACAGTAAAACCTTTCTGGGAGCCCATGTTGCTGAACATACTTGCATAAGTTTGACTACTAAAAATGTAATCTAGGATATCATTTGATTTATATAATATAGTATTTCATTCATTTCACCATTTCGACACATGAGAAATTTGCTTACCCTTACTAAGAGGGATGTTTACATGTTTTATGCATATATTAAACAGCCCTTCATAACCCATTCAATGGCATAAAATTTAATGATCACTAAAGATACAAAGTCAAATGATAAATAATCTCTTTTCCAATGAATTCTCAGAAGAGTGGGAAGAAAATTTCATTATTTTAAAGAGTGATAAATGGCATATAAGAATTAATCAAGCAGTGTTAAAAAATGAATGTGACTACATACAAAATGCCTTTCCAATTAATCAATTTAAATGCCTCTGTTGGGTTTAATATTTCTTTGTTGTGTTGAGTATCAGGTAATTTTATAGATGTCTTCTCTGGATAGTGAGAATTGAAAATATTCATAACACAATATAAAAATCTCTGATAATTATAGGATGAATCTGCATGGAACATATCATGTCATAATATTGTCACATATACAATCCATTCTCCTTTTGAAGAATGCATTAGGTAGGCATGGCTATTTACTACTCATATGAGAAAAGTAGGTCTGAAAGAGTTTTAATAAGTTATCAAACATCAAGACATTATTAAGTGAAGGACCCAGGATAAGAATCCAGATTGTCAGACACTGGGTCAAAAGCTCTTACATTGGACCCCAGGAGTGAAAGAGTCCACACGATTCCCTCAGGTAAATATTCCTTTTTCTCAATTACTATACACTAAAGGGATTCCTTCTTTTGTACTCCTTTGCAGTGGTCATAGCTGCCATCAGTGTAGCATTTTTAAAAACTTTATTGGGAAGGTTTTTGCTTTCATAAAGCAGCCTGAAGAAAACCAATCTGCTACTAAGATTCTAATTCCACCCTCCTTAAAAAGTAAGGCTGGGGACATTCAAGTAGAAGTAATATTGATCAGCAATCTAGTAAAGCTGCAGCTTTTATTTCAGAGAATAACCAAAGTGGTTTTATCTACAGAAATCAAGAAATGAATATAAATATAACCAAATAATAAAATGGTATTATGTCTAATAACCTCTTTTCAGATTCTTCCTTCTAAGTCTTAACTTCACTATGAGGAAGCAAACTTGGCTCCCTTTGTATTTATGAAATACCACCTGTAATTAACATATAAATACACTCTTATCTCTTTGGAGAATAAATAAAAGCATCAAGTATGCCCTGCAAGTTAAAAATATAGTAATTTCAAACAGCAACAGGTGTTTACTTTCTAAGTACTCAGATATAATGAAGGACCAAAAGGGTACCGAGTAAAAGCCACTTAACTTAAATTATACCAATAGCAACTACTAGCAGTCAAGGCATCACCTCTCCATGAAATGGAAAAGCTTGTTCAGGGTAACTTCTTTCTTGAATGCTTCCACCATTTCTTAAATTTGAGGAATATTTAACAGAAAACACTGCATTTGACAGAATGGAAAAAAAAAAAGCTTAGTAACTGGAAGCAATTATTATAAAGAAATGAAACTAATAACTTCATATCTTGATGGATGAAAGGATAGGTGATTTTTGTGGCATAAATTGAGAAAAATCCAGGTGTGCAATATTTTAAATAATCAGTAAATAAAATACGTATACATAAATCTTGAAAAAGCGTGTTTTGGGAGAATAAAAATCCAACTGGCATTTTCCTTCTACATAAAAATATAATAGTCTTTTCATGTGTTCTGCACTAATTAGTTATGACAGGATCTGCTTGAAGATAAAGACAAAGGTCTAGAAAATGTAGATTGTGAAAACATATGAAGAAATGAACACTCAGTTAAAAATAGAGATTCTGAAAAGTACTCTTCTGAAGGGATATTTAAGTAGCAATTGAATGATGTGATATATGTGTGTGTGTGTTTATATAAATATATATGTAAACATATTTAATGCAGACCAATAGTTTTGTAATCCATTATGCCAAATACTTATTCTTCAAAAGATAGTTCTTTTCAAGTCGAAGTAATACCCGTTGAATATAAATAGACTTTAAAATATTTTAGAAAGTTGAGCCCTCATACTCTGGTAATGGGAATGTGAAGTGGCAGCCACTTTAAAAATGAGTCTGGAAATTCCTGAAATGTTTAAACACAAAGTTACCATGTGATTTATTGTCAGCATTATTTATAATTGCCAAAGTGTGGAAATAATCCAAATATTCACCAAATAATGATAGGTATACAAAATGTGGTATACTTTTGCAACGGAATGTTATTAAGACATAAGAAGAATGAAATGATGCATGCTATAAAATAGATGAAACTTGAAAACACTATGCTAACTGAAAGAAGCCAGTCACAAAAGAACACTTATTATATGATTCCTGAAAGTACAGGACAGAAAAATCTATAGAGGCAGAAAGTAGATTAGTGGTTCCCTAGGACTGGAGAGTGGGAATTAGTTTAGTGGTATAAGTGGGTGATAACTGTATATTTTCACTTTATATTGTTATAAAAATAATCTAAAGTTGACTGAGGTGATGGTTGCAGATTTTTGTGAACATACTGAAGATCATTGAATTGTAAACTTTAAATAGATGAATTGTATGGTATGTGAAATGTATTTCAGTAAAGCTGTATAAAAATATCTGGATATAAACATACTGTAGATATTTACAATATTTTTCTGAGAAAAGGGCTAAAGCAAAATGGAGTTACTATGGATAAGAGGTTTAGAATAGTCTGGAGGCTATTCAGGAAGTTATTCTTATATCTCAACCAGATATCACAAAATACCAAGATATGCAAAACCCAAAGCAACCACGTTTCTGAGGAAATCTGGAGACAATGAACCAACCACAGGAAAAAGAAATCAGTAAACTGGCTAACTTGAAGAATATTTGGAACTCCCCGAATATACATCAATCATAGTTCTTTACAAACAACTTACATAATTGTCTTTTTCTTTAAAAACCCTTTCCTTGAAAGCCTCCAAATGGGACAGAGTTGGGTTGCTACCTGAATTGCAATTCTTAAGATCCCAAACAAATGCTTCTGTTGCCTTGCAGCTCAGCAGTAATATCTAGGTCAACATTTCATAAAGAGATATGTAATTTAGACTTAAGCCCTTGCTTGTTGCTCTCAACATTGCATAGCATTTTTGCCCTCTTTTCAAATATTGACATTAAGGCCATGGCTTGAAGATGACTGCAAGGTGTGCAATTAACGCTCATCCCAGATTTTCTATCTTGTGGGAACTTACTATTGTGCAAATTTCTTAAAAGCATTGGTGTTAAATAATTACTGACATGTCATAAAAATCAAGCACCTTTTTTTTTTTTTTTTTACTGAGAAAGATTGAAAAAATGTATGTGGTTAAGAAAACAGGAATTAAAACCTGAAAAAGCATTCAATAAATGGGCCACTCATTCATCTCTTAATGATATAACTTTTTAAAATATGTTTTTATTTCTTTTAAAAGAAATTTTAAAAAGATTACATAAAATATTACTTAAAAAAATATAAGGGATTCCCATATACCACACTCCCCACACCTCCCACTTTCCCCCACATTAACAATGTCTTTCATTAGTGCGGTAAATTCATTGCAATTGCTGGACACATTTTGAATCGTTGCCACACAGCATGGATTATAGTTTACATTGTAGTTTACACCTTCTCCCACTCCATTCTGTAGATTATTGCTGGATATATGATGTCCTGTATCTGTCTTTTCAATGTCATTCAGGACAATTCCAATTCCTGAAAATTCCCCCATAACATCTCTTTTTCCCTCTCCCTGCCTTCAACAACTCCAGTGGCCACTGACTTCATATCAATGATATCTTTCATTACTAGAATCACAGTAAGCCTATAATAAAATACCACTGTAAGTCCAATCTAGTCCATATTTCATTTCCCAGTCTTGAGGATTCTGGGATGGTGATGCCCACTCCAATGGGGTTTCAATTCCATATGGCTGATGGATGGGAATCTCTTGCTTGCAGTTGTAGACTCTCTTGTTTTCTTGGTATGGTGTTTGTCCACCCTCACCTCCTTGTTAGTTGTCCTGGTTAAGTCCAAAGAACTGAAGAGAAGATGCTGCAACTCCATTGATGTTCAAGGCCCAGCTGGCACATGGACAGCCCAGAGATTCAAGTCTCTTGGACATACACCTACCAACTCCAGTACCAACTCTAAGTCCAATAAAAGGGACAGAAACGGCATGTATATGGAAGTTATATCTGAGTCCAACTCTGTCACACTCAGAAACACAAACCCTAAATGATATTACCTTTAAGCAATTACTTAGAAATATCGATCATAAGTAATGAAGGTTACTTAGCGAAACTCAGACTAAAATATAGCTTATCCCTTCTCACTAAGCCAATTCTTGTAACCATTAAAGAATACTCCCCAGATTTTAGCCTGAAACTTAAAGTGAATATAAAACACAAGTTAAATGAGACTTGAATATATTTAAAAATACATAAAGAGAAAGGGAGGAAATATATCAACTAATAAGAATTTTCTTTGGAAGATGGTGTTATCATTGATTTAAGTAATTTTTTCTCTTTTATTATTATACATTTCTTATAATTATGTGCTATTTTTAAATGTAAAAATAAGCATTATAAATATAATATGAAAGCCTGCCTTTCTTTTGCTAAAAGATTTTCAACTTTTAGTAACAATATGTACTAATTAAATGTAACATATTATTAACAAAGTGGCATCACGATACCACAACTCAGTTGAGGAAGAAACCCATCAACAGTAATTAAATTTAAATTAAATTGTTACCAGGGACATGTTACCAAGATTTGACAGTGGAATAAAGAGGTCAATTACAATCTATACATGGATTCAGAGCATCTGCTTTTATGGAATTTAATTTGTAATTTGTATGTAAAACATCTTTTTCATATGTTCTCCTTTTAACAACATTTTAGTATTTCTGGAATGTCATTTCCAGTTGCCATACTTTAGTGTTGTGTCTCAGTCTCTTTTGCTCAGGGCTACAGCATCCTAATTCTTTGAAGTATTCCCTGCAGTCCTGAAAAGTCTATTTTGCATATGCAATGAAGTCCCAAACTTCTTCTCTATTTTCAGCAAAAGTTGATTCAGCCATGTTATGAGCTACAGAAATATTAAACAGAAGCAATGTGAATTATATTTACATTGATAAGATAAACATTATGAAATTAAGATCACTTCTGCTGCACTGATGCTGATTTTCCAAGATCTCAGAATGAAGCTTTTCTAGGTGTTCTTTGTTAATGAGAATCTATCATAGTTGTTTTGTTGGCATAATATCTTAGTTCACAGATCTCCAATGTGCAAATCATATAAATATGGAGAGATTACATAATTCCTCTAAACCTGCTTTATCTTTAAATGGGGATAATTATGATAATTACTACGTAAGAGTGCTGTGAGAAATGGAAGAGCTAACAATTTAGAAAATACTTCACTTAGACCCTGAAACATTGCAATCACTAAATTAATATTAGCTATTTGTAGTAATATTTTAAAAGTTAGTATTACATTCTTTGATTCTCATGTTTCTGGGCCCTTCAAAACAACTCTGCAAATACCTGAAGTCATATTGAATCATATAAAATAACAAAATGGATTTAAAAGACATTATACTTATATTTTACTTACTAAGAATATTAAAATTATAGTTAGAGTCTTTTTAAGAGAATGTGAGCACCATACTATTACCTTCCCGAGAATCTGAAATTGTTTCTAATATATAAAATCAGTAAATTGTTCTTTATGCAAGTGTTTTAATATTACATGTCTACAAAAAAGGTACTTGAAAGACAATATAATTGTAAACAGACATGAACTGATGTTACCCTGACCTTTGAAATTCTAAGGAGTTCAGTGGAATCACCCCGTTCTCTATTCTTCTAAGAATCCCTTAATGCCTGTGGTTCTGCCTCCAAGCATTTACTTCTACCTTTGTTTTTGTTACCACCGAGCCCTTGATCTCCCTATATTTCATTTGATATTGCTGCCCTGTGCTCTTTGCCCCATTAACCTCTAAGACATAATACATAGTGCCTGTCTTCCTTTGGTCTTTTTTCAGTTCTAGGATGATTCATATGGACATTCGCTGTTTTATAAGTTGCTTAAGGTCAAGGTTGCGTCTTATTCATTGATTTATCCCCAGTACCTGGTATGGCATTTGGCATACTCCAGGCATTCAAAGGATATTATTGAATGAAAGGTGACTAGGGAAGATATTTTAGTTTGCCACGCATTGCCAATGCAAAGTATCAGAAATCTTTTGGTCTTTATAAAGGGTATTTATTTGGGGTAAAAGCTTACAGTTCCAAGGCTCTGAAAAGTCCAACTCAAGGCACCATAAGAGGTGCTTTCTTACCAAAATCAAATGGTGAAGCAAGATGGCCATTGATCTCTGCCAAGGTTTCTGCCTTCCCCTACAGAATCTGCCATCTCCTGGAAATCAGTTGTGGAAAACCAGACATAGGACTTGCCTCTTATCAGCTCTTCTCTCAGTTTCGGTTACTCTGCTATTTTTTCCCAAGTTCAACTGTGATCTATCAGGCATGTGGATCATCTCTCCCTGGGCCTCAGTTCTTTGGTCTTCTTGGGGCTTCTCTCCTTGAGTTCAGCTGTAGGCTACCCTGGAGTCCTTTCTCTCACATTGCAGGATTAAATATGCTGTCTTTCTTTTCCTGTGTGTGTGTCTCCATTTACATTAGACCCAGCAAGAAGATGGAGGCTCAACCTGAGTCATGCCTCACTGATGTGAACCAATTGAAAGGTCCCATACCCACAGGAATGGATTAGTTCAAAATATAATCTTTTACTTTTGGAGATGCATGAAATAACTTCAAACCATCACAGAAGACCTCCATTTCTACAGTTCTTTATGTCTAAACCTTTTCATCTTCTCATAGCACTTTAGACAACCTGAATTTTAGATTAAATTAAAAAATATGTGACACATATTACCATACCTAACTCCCTACCACTCTATTCCATGAATGAACTTAAAGATAGTCACCAAAGTATAGGAAGAAAATTATTAAGTTTAATAAATTGATATTAATATACAATAAATGTTATGTGTTTATATAGTTAATATACATGGTTACTATTTTCTTGTTTTCTGAACTGATTATTCCTTTTTTGCAATGAGAAGTGGGACAGTGGTCCTAAATCTAAATTGCTTTATCTACCCCTTATAGCAACAAATATATAAGGATATTGTCCTTTTTACCACCTACTAGAAGTTATATAGTCAATAACCCAAAAGAAAGTTTTGTCATTCAGCTGCTTAATGTGTGTAGTCCCTATCAATGTTCTCATTTCTATTCAAGTAACTTATCTCTTTCCATCTGGTATGAACACTCTGTTTTCATTCACACTATCATCTAGGTTGTTTATGTAAAGACACAGTAGGGAGTACACTTGTTTAATCATGTAGAGTTATGTTCAACTAGAACAAATCAATGCTCACAGGTGAAAATTAAGCTGTCTTTCTAGGATCCAAGTTGAAGAACAGCAAAAACAATATGAAAATGAGGAAACAAAGGTGTTATGAGGAAAGGGAAAATGACTGAATCAGGAATATGCTAAGCATGGAATGTAAGTGTGATGAATGAAAGTTTGCAATATTGTGTGTCTGTTTTCTGTATAGAAACTTCTTCATCTATATCATAAAGTGCTTACATAAAATTTAACAGATATTTACAGCATAAATGGAAGACCATAATCTGTGACACACAAAATGATGAATAAGCTTCTTTTTTTTTTTAAAATGTCTTAGTTTGCTAGGGCTGCTATGACAAATACCACACAATGGGTTAGCTTAAACAAAAGGGATTTATTGTCTCACACTTTTAGAGGCTGGAAATCTCATATTAAGGGGTTGTTAATGTTTGCATTCTCCCAGATTCTGTAGCATACCAATAATCCTCTGTAATATGGTGACCTTTATCTTTTTGTGTCTATTCTAATTTCTACTGACTTCTGGCTTCTACTTATCCTGCATATTTGTCTGTGTCTTTGACTAGATTTCCTCTCCTTCTAAGGAATTCAAACAAATGGATTAATGCCTAGCCTGATTCAATTTGGCCTCATCTAAATAAGAAATTCAAAGATCCTCCTCATAATAAGTCCACATCTTACCTAAAATTAATGTCTTCAAAACTCTCAAAACTCCTATTTGCAAACAGGATGTGCATGTGGCTCACATCCACAGGACTGTTAAATGTGTCTTTTTGGGGGGGCTTAATTTATTTTATCCTCAATAATAAATTTGTTCTAAAGGTATGAGAGGTTCAAATTTAAATCACTTGAAATGAGCTAAAATAAATGTGAAATAAAATTAAAATAAGTATAGGGAAACGGACTTTGGCCCAGTGGTTAGGGTGTCCGTCTACCATATGGGAGGTCCGCGGTTCAAACCCCGGGCTTCCTTGACCCGTGTGGAGCTGGCCATGCGCAGTGCTGATGCGTGCAGAGGAGTGCCGTGCCACGCAAGGGTGTCCCCCGCGTGGGGGAGCCCCACGCGCAAGGAGTGCGCCCGTGAGGAGAGCCGCCCAGCGTGAAAAGAAAGAGCAGCCTGCCCAGGAATGGCGCCGCCCACACTTCCCGTGCCGCTGACGACAACAGAAGCGGACAAAGAAACAAGACGCAGCAAATAGACACCAAGAACAGACAACCAGGGGAGGGGGGAAGTTAAATAAATAAATAAATCTAAAAAAAAAGAAAAAAAAAAAAAAAGAAAAAAAAAATTAAAATAAGTATAAACATACCTAACCCACACCATGATAATTTTATCAACCCTCCAGAGAAGAAACTTGGCCCTTATAACAAATTTGCATCACGTAATCTTTTATATGATTTTTAAAAAACTTTCTATATCAAATATGACATATGATATGTATATGATATATAAGAGAAAACTTAGTATCCATGGCTTAAATAAGATGAAGCTTTATCTCTCACATAGAAGAATTTCTAAGTTAAGCAGTCCTGGTTGGGTAAGATGCCCTTTCAAAGTCATCAGGTTATTGTTTTCATCTATCTTTCTGCCCTGCCTACCTCAGCAGATGGTTTTTAGTCTCAAAGTCATTCCATAGTCCTATATAACTTCTGGAAATCTTATCAGTAATTCTGTATTTGAGGAAGCAGGAAGGAAGGTGAGAAGGGAGAGTGAGCGACAAGTCTGCTTAAAAACTATTTCTACAAGTTCTATCAAACAAAGTTTGCTTATACCTCATTAGTCAGAATTAGGCACAAGTTCACAACTATTGTCAAGGGAAACTAAGAAATGTACTATATTAGTTGAAAGCATTGCCATATCTTATAATATAGGGTTATTACTACTAAGGAAGAATGAATGAAGAAATATGTGTGTGAGTAATTAAAGCCCTCTGCCAAAGTTCTTAGTGGAAATACATTAAATTTACATTTTCTAATAATTTTTAAAACTATCATTATGTATGATTTTAGTTTTCTCAATCAACATATTATTTTAAGATTATTTCTCAAAGTAATTAGACTTTACCTCTCAATAAGATAATTGAATTTAGGAATAAATAGTCATGAATTGTAGTGTGTGACCTTCATAAAAAATTTATATCCGTCATGGGAGATAATTTTGTGGTACCGAACTTCAGTTATTTCATTTGGCTGAAATCTTTATTATTTCTAAATTTAATATAACCATTACATAATTTTATCACCTTTTATATTTTTCTATTTACTACACAGATAAAATAATTATGTGTTAATAAACATTTTGAAAATATACCACACCCAAACAACCAAATTTTAGACACTATAGCAATTATAATTTATCCTAAACAAAGAGTTGGTAATAGTTTCCTAAAATTTCATTTTGATTGCTCTGCTCTTATTCTGAAATATTTTTCTTAATGTGCTCAATAAATTAATTAATTGATTGTACAAATAATTATCATCTACTATGTGACTGTGGATGTTCTGATGACTTCAATGGTCGACAAAATAGCAGAAAGATCTCCGTGGTATCACAATCTAGTAGGTAAGAATTTTTAAAAAGTGGGATGAAGGCATTTTACTGAGCAGGTTTGAGGTGTTTATAACGATCCATTTCGGATGCTGGAAAAGCAATTGGTTGTATGAATCTGGAGCTCAAATGAAAGAACCAGTTTGGAGATAGAATTTAAGAAGTCATCAGCATATAGATGATATTAAATTCCCTGGAACTGGATTAAATTGCCTCTGTTATAAATAAACAGATAAAAAAGAGTTCAAGGCAATATAACATTTATATGCATCCCTTAAGGGAGTTCTAGTCAAGGCCACTGAAAGAAGTAGGCTGGGAGTTAGGAGGAAAACAAACCAAGGAGCTCTTAGTGAGAAAATGTTTCATTCGGAAGGATGTGATCATTTCTTTCAAATTCCATTAATGGTGAGTAAGATGAGGCCTCGGAAATGGCAACTGGATTTAGCATTCTGAAGGGTCAGGGGAATTTCCAGAGGAACTGTTTTAAAGTGGAAGGGCTAAGTCTGATTGTAGTTGGATAAGAATGAATGGAAGGAAATAAACAGTACCCTTAACAAAGAGAGAACTCTTTCATGAAAGGCTTCATGTGGCTAGCAGTACCTGGAATGAGAAATGGCGTGAAATGGCATGAATATGTGTTTTAAAACAGAAATATGTTCATGAAAATGATCCAGAGAAGCAGAAAAACACAAAAAGTACAAGTACTGGTTCAATGGCCATGTGCCAGGGAGAGAAGATGAGGTTTATTATGCAAGTGGAAAAATAAAAGGCTTCTAATTTGAATACAGATGATTGACAGTTGCTGCATTATGACATGGATATTTAAAGGGAGATAGGTATCAAGGATAACACATTGCTAGCTTATGTAAAATTATCTTTATTGAGATGAGGAACACTAGAAGAGATCCACTTGTAATTTTGATGTATTGATTTTTTTCTGCCTTTGAAATATCAGAGGATATATCTAGTAATAAATTGCATAAGAATAGATCTAAGTAAATATGAACTAGATATATAGATATATTAATTATCTGTAAATGGTCATTTATGATAAGACATGAACTGGATAGTTTTGGGAAACATGTAAGTGACAAGAAGGCTAAAGTAGAACTGTGCTGGCTTCCTTTTTCGGAAATTTCTAACAATGCCAAAAAAAAAAAAAAAAAACCTTTACATTATTTTTTTTTAACCACTCAATTTTACATTTGTACTTATTTTATGTTTACCAAAATGTTCACTTTTTAAATTAATTTAACAAATTATATTCTAGACAGTTTTCTGAGAAAAATGTATTCTCAAATCCATGTTAGTAAATGTTTCTCTATTCTGTGTTATCTTATCCTGTTTGAAATGGAAAGTTTTAACTAACCTATTACCAAATTACAGTATTGCCAATATATAGTCAATCCTTAATTCACCCTGCCGATTTTTTCTGCTGTCTTCAGAGTTTTCTTATATTTTTGTAAATTTTATTTTCTAAAAAATACATCCTTCAGTTGCCCTCACTGAATATATTTTAATTTTGACCAATTTTCTCCCTTTTCAATATGATTTTACTTATAGTCATCCTAAATCACACCAGTGTTTCTGCTGAAGAAAAAGATTTTTACATTAGTTAGAGAAGATGGAGATTTTCAATACAGAGGATTGCCTTAGTCCAGAGAAGTCAAATATTGCCTTAGTTCAGAGAAGTCAAATATTATGTAAAATAATAGAGAAATCATTTTAAAAATAACATATCCATTTAATATTTCTTCATGTGGAATTTTCTTAAACTTAACTGCCTGTAAATTCTTATAAAATAATTTTTACTGAATAAAATAAAGCATGCAGGAATTTTGAAAGACTTGTCCTTTGACTGCAATATATAGTAATACATTATAATTTAGCTATGTCTTTTTTTAATTTTTAACTTTAATTTATTTTTATTATCCTTTTTTTAAAGAGACATAGATCACATAAAGTGTAACTTTGAAAAATATAAGAGGTTCCCATATACCCCACTCCCCAGCCCACCCCCACTCCTCCCACATCAACAACCTCTTTCATCAGTGTGGCACATTCATTGCATTTGATAAATACATTTTGGTGCACTGTTACACAGCATGGATTATAGTTTACCTTGTAGTTTACACTCCCACCCAGTTCTTTCAGTGGGTTATGGCAGGATATATAATGTCCTATATCTGTCCCTGCAATATCATTTAAGACAACTCCAAGTCCCGAAAATGCCCCATATCACACCTCTTCTTCCCTCTCCCTGCCCTCAGGAACTCCCATGGCCACTATCTCCACATTGATGATACAGTTTCTTCCATTGCTAGAGTCACAATAATTCTATAGCAGAATACCAGTGAGTCCACTCTAATCCATATTTTATTCCCCCATTCTGAGGACCCTGGGATGGCATTGTCCATTCCACCTCTAAATTAAGAGGCTTAGATCCCATATAGCTGATAGTTGGGATTCTCCTGCTTGCAGTTGTAGACTCTTTCATTTTCCTGGTGTTGTTGACCATCCTCACCTCCCTGTTAGCTGACCTGGGTAAATCCCATGAACCAGAGAGTAGGTGTTGCAACTCTGCTGAGGCTCAGGGCCCAAGTGGCTCATGGACTGTCCAGAGATTAAAGTCTCCTGAGCATACACCAACCCCAGCGCCAACCGCAGGTTCAGTAAAAGTGACAGAAGAGACATGTGTAGAGAGGTTACAGCTAAATCCAACTCCATCACACTCAGGAGCACAAGTTCCAAAGTAGGGCCCCAAACTGATGCATATTGAATAAAATCATTTTGAAAAATGTTACAAAACTATTTTCATTTCCTCATCACTGAAAGCAAATACTATGCAATGGGTTAGTTCAAATGATGAGGATTCATTGGTTCACTGTTTTGAGGTTAGAAGAAGTCCCTAATCAACGTGTCATCACCACTGTGATTTATTCCAGAAGATTGTGGATTTCTGGGGGTGATTGCTGACAATCGTTTGTCCTTGGTTTTTCTGTCACATGGCAATGTACAATGTGGCTGCCACTGGATTCTCTCTTCTCTTCTAGGTTCTGTTGACTTTCACCTTCTGGCTGCAATTTGTTAACTTTGCATGCAGTTCAAATGGGACCAAACCATCTAATGTCCTTTTCAGAGTCTTCCTGGGTATCTGCACCTGCAAATTGACTCCACTGAAATAACTGACTGGACCCATGTTCAATCACACCCTATCGGTGACAGTTTGAGATTGTTTCTTAGTGTTCAAGAGTTCGGTTCTCAGCTTATTCATTTCCTCTCACATTTTACTATATCTCCTTACCTTGGAAATATCTTCAACTAAATATGCAAGTTCATTACTTTTAAGTTCTGCCTTCCATCTGACACCAGAACTTAATTTTTGTCAAGTTCTCTTGCTCTTTAAAACAAGGGTCACCTTTCCTCCAGTTTCCAATAACTCATCATTTCTTTCTAAGGCCTCATAAGAAGTACCTTTAATATCCATATTTCTCTTAACAATCTCTTCAAAACAAGGATTCTTCTAGCCTCTACCTATTATGCAATTCCAAAGCCATTTCCACATTTCAGGTACTTGCAATAGCAGCACAACAATCTAGGAATCAAATCTGTGTTAATTCCTTGGTCTCACAGCAAATACTGTGTCATGGTTTTGAGACCAGAAGTCCAAAATCAATGCTTCATCAAGGAGAAGACCGTGACATTCTGTCACGTGGCAATGCAAATGACAGGATCCCCTGGTTTTCTCTTCTCTTCTACATTTCCTTGACTTTCAGTTTCTGCATGCTCTGTCTGGACTTTTTAAAAACCTAGAATATCTAGAAATCAGTTATGCACATTTTTTCCAGTGAATTGACATATGCATGTCACTTTGTTCTGAATATAGTATGCATAAGTTAAGGCAGTTAGTTTTTTTTAGAAAAACCACAGATATATTCTTAGGAATATATTTACATATAAGTGGCAAGTTAATTTTATAACTTTTCACAAATATGAATTATTAATTCACACAAAACACCATATAGATAGATATAGATATAGACCTAGTTACAGTGAGAGAATATTTAAAATTTAGACTGATATCACAAATTGTGCAAGCATTTACATATCTCAGCATAAATTTCATAACTGTCTTTAAGAGACTGGCAGATTGTGGAAGATTTAGAGACTAGAGTCATCACTTTCAATGATTCAACATTTTAGAGGCCTTTTGTCTAGCAGTTGTGATATTTTGTCAAAGAATCTTATTTTAAATTGGATAAATTCTTGAGGAGAGATATTCACTTCAA
Organism: Dasypus novemcinctus; assembly: GCF_030445035.2. Taxonomy (NCBI): domain Eukaryota; kingdom Metazoa; phylum Chordata; class Mammalia; order Cingulata; family Dasypodidae; genus Dasypus; species Dasypus novemcinctus. The sequence goes on along the minus strand of NC_080674.1, from coordinate 31,248,203 downwards.
AACCATTACTAAAAAGACTGAAAGGATTGGCTTTGCAGATTTGGCCTTCTAAATAATGGTGATATTGTTTCTATAAAACTCACAGATTTTGGACTACGTTAAGAAAATTGTTACAATACTAAAATCTATTTTTTTCAAAGCCGAAGGAGAACTGGAATTCTCGAATAATAGCAAAGCTAGACAAGGTCTATGAGATCATTTAGTAAGTTTGTTTTTCCTTTGGAAACAAAGAAAAAATAGCTGTGGTAGATTGATTGTGGTCTCCAATACTTTACTTCCTCCTTGTAATATAATTGAACAACCATGACTTTTTTCTACGTGACTTTGCAAGTCCTCATGCTAGGGAAAATTTGAATTTGGCCTTGTGACTTGTATTGACTGATAGAATACAGCTGTGCAGTTTTAGCTTTAAAAGATACAGCACCTTTTTTTTGGCTTTCTTGAGCTTGCCAGTGGAACAGAGTCCACATGTGTACATTCTTCCTTCACCATTGGAGGCTGACTGAAGAAATGTGAAACAGATTTAGTCCAATTTAATCCAACCAAGATCAGCTAAACTAAACCTGACATGGACTTAGGAGTATTGTGATGGCTAAGTAATGTGAGGAAATTTATGGACTCAAATCAACAGCAAGTTCATTGCATCTATGACTGACTACACCTACAATCAACTAAGGAAGGCATTGTTGTCTTTAACAATAAGAGAAGTCTCATCCAATCAGTTGAAGGCATTAAAAGGAGAAGTAATTATTTCAGCAGTCATTAGATAGAAATTCCAGCTCTGTTCAGCCAGCCAGCTTCTCCTGGGGAGTTCATCAAAAACTTCCATCAGAATTCCTAGCTTGTAGCCTGGCCTATGGAATATGGACTTGCCCATCCCCACAGTCACATGAGACAATTCTTATAAAGACCTCACGATATTTACAGACATCTCCTGTGGATTCTGTTTCCCTAGAAAATGCTAAGAAAAATATAAAATAAAAATAGCTTGAAATGTTGAGATCTTGAAAGGGTTTTAAAAGTTGAGATATTCAGGAGAAAAAATACATATATATCATTTAAGTATTTTTTATGCATTCAAGTTATCACTTCTCTCAATAATACAGACACATTAAAATTTAAAAGAAATAATTCTTCCAAAGTAGTTGAATATACCATTTGATATTCAAATTATTCTCTATATAACAACCTCAATGGCAATAAAATGAAGTGTATTATGATAATATTTTCAAAATGGCTTAACTAATAGGACTATTGATTACTTTCACAAAAAGCATTCTGGAGACAGGGGGGTTCAAAGTAGTCTATCTAAGAGAAAAATAATTCCAGGATTCCCCATTAAGACTTCACTTGAGTCTTATTGGCTAGTATGAGTTCATATATCAACCCTAAAAGTGGTAAGTAGATAAAGAAACTAGACCATTCTTCATTTATCCCTGGATCTGGAGGACGAATCAAAATTCCATGAGAATATGACCACAAATACAAACCCAGAATTTCAGGAACTATTAATAACAAAGAAGATGCAGACTGTTTTGTTGATCAATGAACAGTACACTATTATTTTGGTGGAGGGCCTATACATAAACTTTTTTTTTTCTCTAAGCAAATTAAAAGATTAAATTTTACACCTATTTTCAGAATTATGCTCTTCTGAATGAGCGAACTGCCAGTATTGATGTGATTATGTAAGTGATGTTCTTTCTCACTTGTAGATTACATGTCTATACACTGCTTTTATTAATTTTTGTCACTTTCATGTATATAAGCTCTATGTCAAGATAGTTAAAGTAAACTTATTCTGTGCATTCATGCCTATTGTATATGGGCCTTTTGGTTATATTTAGGGAACAGTCCTTAAGATAAGATTACTTTTGTTTAGATCACTTCAGTTAAGGGCCTTGATTATGTTGCAGGATCCAGGGTGGGTCTTAATCATTTAACTGGAGTCCTTTATAAATGGAAGAGAAACACAGAGAAAGCTGCCTTTTCTCCCTGCCACATGAGGAAGGACTCCAGGATCACCAATAGCCACAGAAAGACAGGAAACCGGAGAGGATGAGAGAAAACCTGAGGCTGGAATCAGTGGAGTAGGCTGAGCTAAGAGATGAGGCTTGGGAAGAGAGAAGCCGTAGGCCTAATCACCAACAGCTGAGTTTGGGAAGAAGGTGAGCCTAAAGGGAAAAGCAGAGATCAGCCATCATTTTGCTTTGCCATATGGCAGGAGTCCAGGATCTGTCAACAGTCAACAGTTGGTGAGACAGATGATGCCTTGATTTTAACATTTTCATAGCCTCAGCACTATAAGTTTAACTTAATAAACTCCTATTATAAAAGCCAACACATTTCAAATATTTTACTCCCAGCCTCTTTAGAAAACTAAAACATTATATTTGAGAATATAGAAGATGTTCTTCATAGCCATAACATAGGGTTTGGGTGAAGGTATGGCTAGACATGTCTATAGATGTAAAATAAAGCATAATCTAGTACTTCAACATTCTGTTATAAAGTATACTAAAATTAAGAGAAATGGGAAGTCATTACTGCATTTCAGAGTGATCTCTCAAACTGCAGTATAAAATAAATGGATGAACATGAAGAGAAGAGATGAAAATTGTTTGGTCAATTGTGATTTGAAGCATAGCTGTGGCAATGAGGATGAAATGAAGTAAACATGATTGACAGACACCTGAGAGGTAAAAAATAGTAGAAATAAGCTTTATTGAATATGCAAGGACTTAAGGTAATGGAGCAATCATGGGTGTCTTTGAAGTTATTTAGTCAAATAAATGAATAGAAATTAAATCTATAAGATAAACAAAATAGTTAAAACAATTCTGTTAACAAGGATTATGAGCTCAGTTTCATGCATGTTGAGTTGAATGGAGTTAAATACAAGGAGGCAAAAACTAAATCAAATGATTACATTTATTTTCAGGCATTGAAAAGACATATTAATTGTGAAGATTGTATAGGATGATAGCAAAAGAAAACAATTGTGAAAACATAAAAGCTATTGTTCTCAAAACAAAAATAAGAAAATCAAAATACAAGATAAATAAAGAAGCACACAATAGTGGAACATATAAATGATTATGTCCAAGATGACTTAGTTGTACACAATTCAACGTAAAGCAAATGAAAGGTTATGAAACTCAATATTAACAAAATTCTGTCCCATGCTTGGGAATTGAAGCCAAAAGAATGGTTGAGATATTGTAACATGAATATATAGAATGAGAATTAAAAGGACCTAGGAGAAAACACTGAAAATCAGTATAATAGATACATCTAGGTTGATATTGTCATAATTTTCTACCTCAGCATTATTTCTTTTTTATATTTTTCATTTTTATTTTTAAAGAAGCTTTAGATGACATAAATATTACATAAAAATATAGGGGATTCCCATATACCCTACTCCCCACACATACTTTCCCACATTAACAACAACCTTCATTAGTGTGATACATCTGCTAAAACTGATGAACACATATTGAAGCATTGTTATCAACTGTGGGCTACAGTTTACATTATAGTTTATACTCTATCGCACACAATTTTGTTTTTATGACAAAATATACAAAGGCCTGTATCTGTCATTGCAATGACAATTCTAATATCCCAAAAATGCCCTCATATTACACCTATTCTTCCCCCTCCTTTCCTTCAGAACCTCTAGTGGCTACCACCTTTATATCAATGATGAATTTCTTCCATTGCCAGAATGAGAAGAAGTTTACAATAGAATAGTAATAAGTGCACTTTAGTCCATGTTCATTCTCCAATCTTGAGGATTTTAGGATGGTGATGCCCACTCTCTTTCGAATTGAAAGTAGGCCTAAGTTCCATTGGGCACGTAGTTGGAACTATCTTGCTTGCAGTTGCAGATACTCTCTGTTCCTTGGGATGGGTATTGTCCATCATCTCTTTGTTTGTTGTCCTGGTAGGTGTTGCAACTCTGCTGAAATTCAGGACTCAACTGACACATGAACAGAACAAAGATTTAAGTCTCTTGGACATCCACTTATAAAGTATAGTGCTAATTAAAGGTTCATATAAAAGGTACAGAAAAGTCATTTGGAGGGAAACTATAAATGAGTTTAAGTCTGTTAAATTCCAGAAGAAAGCCCACAGACAGGATGCTGAATTCCTGAGCTTGTTTGTCCTGCTGATAGTGTCTGGAATTTTCTAGAGCCCTCAGGAGCCCCACTGTTTGAGGCACTGTTTATTGTGGCAGTCAAAGATATCATGCTGAGATGTGCATAAACATAGCCTCCGAAATGATCTCCCAAATCACTTAGAAATATCTTAGCAATAAAAACTCATTCATAAGCAATATTCCTCCCTTTTTGTCAAAGTCTTTTTCAGGATGTATTGTTCGTTGGTGCTTGGTAACATTTTCTCAGTGCCAGCGAGGCCCATCCCCAGAAGTCATGTCATGCTGTAGGGAAGTCAGTGCATTTATATGCTGACTTTGGCTTAAAAAGAGGCCACATTTGAGCAACAAGAAGGCCTTCAGGAGTAAACTCTTAGGCAATATATAATACTGAGGCTAAGTTTCAACTTCACAAGAAAATGTTCATAAGTACAATCATCAATATCAAGAACTTGCTGTAATGGTCTGTCTTCCTTCACTAGTCATTGCTCTTGTACTTGGAGAATTCTAGCCATTATATTAGAGAATATAGCAGGACTCACCAGCATGGAAAGTCAATATTCTTTTGATCACGGTATGGGTCTCCATCCAGGAAGAAAACACCCTATGAACACTTGAACACGTTCAAATGCCCCAGAAGCATGCCCCAGGTGCACCCTTCCCCATATCCCGGCATCACTGACACCCTGCCCCATTGATTTTCCCCTGCAATAGTCATGTCCCTTTGGTGACCAAAAACTCTACAGAAATGAAGTCAACAAAATAACTAAATAAATGAATAAGAAAGTGAAATAATAATAGTTTTAAAAGTAACAAATAAAATACAAAAAGAAATTTTTAAAAATTGAAATAATATGAAAATTTTAATATTAAGTCTTGAGAGTTTTTCATCCTCTTCCTTCATTGGCAACACAATATAATAACATTCCTCCTGTCTTTCTCATTTGTGTACGTAGAAATATGTAACACTAGAGTTATGTAATTTATTGGTATTGGTAATAAAAGTAAATTCATTGCACTATATAGATTTATTATTTGGGAAAAATATTTAAATCCTTACCTTCATATTCCAGTAGAGATTCTTAAGGAATAAATGTACTATTTGGATCCTTATTGTATTTCTTTGGTTTCAGAATTTTTTTAAAGACATGAGCTAATTTTGTGTAATAAAAGATCTTTCTAGAATATTTGCATATTGAAATTCCAAGTTGCTTTATTTTAACATAAAATTCTATTCAGAATTTAAAACCATAATTATTTGGAAATGCAGATATGGATCTAGGCTAGATCAAGGACTTGAAATCATTATCACAGTGCTCATAGATTAGTACATCAAAATAAATTATGATAAAAATGTGACAAAAATACAATGTGCTTTGGCATTTTAGTAGATAGGATTACACAAATAATTTTTATTGGAAACACTAAATTTGGAAGAAAAATAACTAAAATTACTAGTGGCCATCTTTATTTTTAGGTAAAGTATGTTTTAAATCAAATCAAATTTTGAAAAATCACATATAAATGGGTATATGTGTATGTATGTATGTGTATATATGTATACCAATATCAATAGCAGATTTGAATAGAGTGAAATGCAACATAAATGCATTCAAATAGGGACATGTATTGCACCCTATGATTTGGAGTTCATCACATTAAGAAATCATTTTATATAAAAAAGATTTTTCTTAGTACTTTAGATACTTTTCCTGATAATTTATTTTTATATTTGAAAATATATATTTTATCAAGATTCTCATAAAACATATTTTTCATTAAAGTCCACAAATTTTTATTTCAAATAATTGAACACCTAAATATTTTACAAATTCATTCTACCACCAGAATTCTTAAGCTATAGAAAGAGTACCTGTTTTGGTATACTATTCTACTCAACTCCTGAATAAATCAACTTCTAATGTAATTTTTCCATAATCAACATGAAAACATAAGGGTAGGGATCCAAGACAGTAGAGCAGGAATGGCAACCTGCACTCCTCCTCCAGAAACTGCAAGAATATAGTCAGGCTTGTCTGGCATAAGGGAAGATGCAGGACCATGGGGGCAATAAGAGAAGGTGCCTGGAGAGGAAGAGCCCAGTTGGCTCCAAAAGTGGGAAGCTATGGGTAATAGGGCAGGAAAACCTGCTGGCTCAGAGGGAGAGTGAAGTCGGGGAGGTGATCTTGCTGGTGGGTTGGTATCCTGCTAGCTCTGAGAGTGAGGAGAGCTGCTAGGCAATCAGCTGTTTATGCCATAGCCCAGCATGCTCTCAAAGGGAGGGGAGTCATAGGGCTCCCCTATGACTGGTGGGGGTTGGCACTCTGACAATTCATGGGCAGAGGGAACCAGGGGGGATGATCAGGTAGGCAGACTGGCCCCCAGCTTGCCAAAGGGGAGAGAGGAACTGGGGGACTGATCTGGTAGGCAGACAGAAAGAGGAGAAACACAGAGAAACGTCAAGGAAGAAGATCAAAATGCATATAAATGGGACAAAGATTTTTAAAAATGATCTTCTATATGCTCAAGGAAATGAAGCAAAATACAGAGGAAGAATAAAGGATATCAGAAAAATAATTATTATGTTAAAGGAGATAAAGGAAAATATATCAAAGGAACTAAGATAGATCAGAAAAAAACATGAATGAACAATCTGATAATCTTAAGAGGTAGAAATTTTAAAAAGAAACAAAACACAGCTACTGGAGTTGAAGACCAAAATCAATGAAATGAAAAATTCCACAGAGGATTTCAATAGCAGAATAGAGCTGTCAGAGGAAAGAATCAGTGAACTCAAAGGCAAGACAATTGAAACAACAACAACAAAAACTCAGGCTAAGGAGTAGAAGGACAAAAGAATTATTAAAAGCAAAAATAGCCAAAAAGACTGTAGGAAATCATCAAGCATACAAATATACACATTAAGAGAGTCCCAGAAGGAGAAGGAAGAAAGGGGTAGAAGGTACCTTCAAAGAAATAATGATAGAAAAACCCCTACACTTAGGAAAAGTCATGAATATACATATCCAAGAAGTCCTGAGAACACAAAAGGAAATAAACTTGAAGAGATAAATATACCACAAAATACAATGGTCGGTGGAATGCCAAAAACAAAAACAAAAACACACACACACAAAAAGCAAACATAATAAAACCAAGGAGAGAGTTCTGAAAGATACAAAAGGAAATCATAATGCTTAGATTAAGTAATAATTTCTGATCAGTAACCATGGAGGTGAGAAAGCAATGTATTGAAGTATTTAATACCAAAAGAAAACAATTACCAACAAAGAATATTATATTCTGTGAGGCTTTCTTTCAAAATGAGGGAGAAATTAAGACATCACCAGCAAACAAGTTCTGAGGGAATGAATTACCATTAGACCTGCCCTACAAGAATGCTAAAGGGAGCTCTTCTAACTGAAAGGAAAGGCAATGGATGTTTTATGAATAAAGCATAAAGAAACAAAGTCCTCCAGTAAAGGTAACCAAATTGACAAATTCAAATGCCAATACTGTGTTTGTATTAGTCGACCAAATGGGGTGCTAATGCAAAGTACCAGAACTCTCTTGGCTTTCATAGAGGATATTTACTGGGTGTAGAAACTTACAGTCACAAGGCCCTAAAGAGGCTAGTTCAACATATAATAAGAGGTACTTTCTTATGCAAAGACATTTGCCACTTATTGAGGCAAAATGGTGGGCAACATCTGTGATGGTTCAGCTTTCCTCCTTCCTTTTAAGGCTCTGATGGTCCCAGCTTTTTCTGATCTTAGCTGTAAGCTGGCATAAGACTCATCTTTCTCCCCAGGGCTCACTTCTTTTCAGGATCAGCTCCTTTATTTTCTTCACAAGGTCAGCTGTAGACTATCAGGCTCATCTCTCTATCTAGAGTCTCTGGCATGTCTCTTGTGCTGTTTCTCTTCCTCTGCATTTCTTTATTCTGTGTCTCTATTTCTGTGTGAGAGTCTGTTTTATCAGAGTCTGATTCACACTCTAAAGAAGAGGTTGAATCAAAGCTCTAATCTTAACATAATTTAATCAAACTTCTCAAATGAATCTAATGCAATCAAATGCTCAAAGGAACAGCATTTGAACAGACAATCAAATGCTCAAATTAACAAAATATACTTTAAGTGAAAAACAATTATGAGGGACAAGGAAGGTCACTATATTCTGTTATTGGGGTCAAATGAACAAGAAGTCATAACAATTATATACATGTGTGTATATGTGTGTGTGTGTGTATATATGTATATATGTATATATATATATGAACCTAACAGCAGAGACCCAAAATCTTTGAAACAAATATTGACAGATTTGAAGAAAGAAATAGATTGTTCTACATCAAGAGCAAAACACTTATTCTACCACTCTCAATAAAAAAATAGAACATCTAGATAGAACACCTATTCAATCCCAACAGAAATTCCAAGAGCCTTCTTTGCAGAAATGGCTGATTTTTGCCAAAGGGGTAAAGATCTTCAATTGGGAAAGAATAGTCTCTTTAATAAATGGTGCTGGGGAAACTATCTCCATATGCAAAAGAAGGAAGGCAGACCCCTACCTGACACTAAGTATAAAAATTAACTCAAAATGGATCAAAACCCTAAATATAAGAACAAGAACTAAAAAAAAAAGAACTCCTAGAAGAAAACAATGGGAAGTATCTTCAGCACCATTGTATTCAGCAATGGTTTCTTCAAATTTACACTCAAAGTACAAACAACAAAATAAAAAAATAGATAAATTGCACCTTGTCAAAATTAAAACTTTAAAACTTTTGTGCATCAAAGGAATTTATCATGAAAGTAAAATGACAGACTATACAATGGGAGAAAATATTTGGAAACTGCATATTCCTATAGGGATTTAATATACAGAATATCTAAAGAAATCCTCCAACTCAGCAGCAAAAAGACAAACAACTCAATTAATAAATGGAAAAAGCACTTGAATAGACATTTCTCCAAAGAAGATATACAAATGACCAAAACACACATGAAAAGATCCTGAACATGTGTATTAGGTAGCCAACAGGGTGCTGTTGCAAAATACCAGAAATCTGTTTGCTTTTATAAAATATATTTTTTGGGGGGTAGAAGCTTGCAGTTACCAGGCCATAAAGCATAAGTTACTTCCCTCACCAAAGTCTTTTGCCACATGATGCAGCAAGATGACTGCTGACATCTGCCAGGGTTCAGGCTTCCTGGGTTCCTTGCTTCCAGGGGTTTATTTCTCTCTGGACTTAAGTTCTTTGTTTTCTCCACAAGGCAGCTGTACATTATCAGGTGATCAGTTCTGTTTCTCTCGTAAGGGTTTCTGTCATGTCTAAGGAGCCATCTCTATTCCTCTGTGTTCTCCCCTGTGTTTTCACTTCCTGGGCTCCAGCTCAAAACTCCATCATCATAATTCCAATTCTGTCCTTTGCCATGTCTTTTATCAGCAACCTACTGATGTGCCCAGTCAAAGCCCTAATCATAATTTGATCAAGACTGGGTATAGACCAGTTTTCAAACATAATCCAATATATATTTTTGGAACTCATGAACCGTATCAAACTGCTGCAATGTCATCAACTATTAGGGAAATGAAAATCAAAACCACAATGAGATATTTCACACCCAGTAGAATGACTGCTATTAAAAAAAAAAAAAGAAATTATAAGTGTTAAAGAGGATGTGGAGGTGTAGAAACACTCCATTATTTTTGGTGGAGATGTAAAATGGTGCAGCCTTTGTTAAAAGACAGTTTAGAAGGTCCTCATAAATTTAAATATGGAATTACTATATGATTTGACAATCTCACTTGTATGTATAAACCCAAAATGATTGAAAGTAGAAACTTGGACAGATATTTACACAATGTTTTTCATAGAAGCATTATTCACAATTGCCAAAAGTGGAAGCAATCCAAGTGTTCATCAACTGATGAATGGATGAACAAAATGTGATATATACACACAATGGAATATTATTCAGTCATAAAAAGGAATTAATTGCTGATACATATGACAACATGGATGGGCCTGGAAGACATTACGTTGAGTGAAATAAGCCAGACACAAAAGGACAAATTTGTATGATCTCACTGAAAAGAAATAATTAAAATAAGCAAACTCATAGAGTCAGAATCTAGAAAATTCTGGGATGGGCTTCAGGGGATAGGTTGGTTATAGGTAATAGGGAGTTAATGCCTAAATTTTTCACCATTTCTATTTGGGATAATAGAAATGTTTTGGTAATGGATAGTGGTGATGGTAGCACAACATTGTGAATGTAGTTAACAGCATTGAGTTATATATTTGAATGTATTTGAAAGGGGGAAACTTTGGTTGTATATATGTTGCTAGGATAAATATTTTTTTAAAAATCCATTGTAGTGCATAATACAAACAGTTACCCCTAAGGTAACCCATGAACTATGGTTAATAGTACATTTGAAAAATGTGCTTTCATCACTTGTAACTAAGTAACTAATATACTACACTAATGTAAGTTGTCAATAGTAGTGTAATATAGTTGAACCCTGAATTTTATTTTCTGCAAACTCCCTTCTTTAATTAAGAAAAAAAGCCAATGAGTTACCACTTCACACACATGGTTAAAATTGAAATAACATGTTAATATTATGTCAGTACATGTCAAAACAAAGGTTTTTAAAATTTTCATTTGCTTTAACCTAAAAAATTTTAATTTTTAGAGGAAAAATTCAATTGAAAGTTATACGAGGGGGAGTTTTTATTAATAGGATTTTGAAAAGGATTATATTTAACACGGACAGGAAATATTTACAATTTAAAGAAACACAAGTCCTTTGGAAAAGTATAGAGACTTATATAATCAGGTTGATAATTTGGGAATATGAATTTTTTTTTACTTATAGCATCGTAAAAATCTAGGTATTGTATGAAATTTATAATTTTAAAGAATTTAAAATATTTCTTTTCAACATCAAGGAAATGAAAAGATTCAAGTAAATTATTTTTAATAATTCAGTGTTAAGAAACATTTTGCTTGTAAGCAAGAGGCCTTGGTTATTTGAAGTACATGCATAATAACTAATAGAAACCCACTGAAATATAACATATTTTCCTAAACACTGAATCATTAAAGAACAAACAGTTGAGTTTAGCCGTTTCTTTCAAGGATTTTTAGTTTTAGAAAAGGAAACCATGGAAGTACAATTGATTTCTATAAATGTGTAAAAATGTTATTTATTTATATGATTTATTTTATAAATAATTTTGCATTTCTCTTTCTAAGCATCTCCCATTTAAGTAGGAGTAAGCTCTGCTCTCCTAACTATCTTAACTTTGTTATTCCACAATATTATGGACAATCCAATATATATTTTTTTCAGTTCTGACAGAAACTTTTGAAAGATTGAAGAATAAAACAAGAGTAAGTCAGAAGCAATGAAAGTCAACTAACTACATCAGAGGAACAGCTGGAAGTAAGGAAAGCAGTACTGGCAGCAGGGAAGAACCAGTGATTGATATCCTTGTTGTAAAGATGGATGAGATCATTCTGACAATTCCTGTTTCAAATTGAATTTCCTGCTGCTCAAACAACTTAATTTCATTTTATATTTTATTTTTTAACACTAGGTCTTTACAGAAAGTATTTCAAAAGGTGATTTTATCTTTGTAAGTTTGTAATTAAAATGTGAATGTTTAAGGAAGATTTATTTTTCCCTTGCTTAATATTTGTTGTGTTCCTAGATTTGGTTTATGTTCTTAACGTAACGTCAATATATCTTAGTATACGTCGTTGGTTGAAAACACAACAGATATGCGACTGTCTTTGGAGTTGTCATTTGTCTTTCTTGCCTACATTCTCAAGACAGGTATCTCCTGAGAGAACTAAGTGACATAATAGGATATCAGCAGGAAATCTAAGCTGTATGTCTTATCTGTTAATGCACACAATATGCCAACATTAAAATGAAGAATGACTTTCTGGTATAAAGATTAGAACATGCTCTCAAAAATAAAGCAGCCCTTTGTGAATTACATTTCATGCTTAGAGACCAAATGCAAAAATTAAATTGTACTGTCAATGCACACTTTCCACAAAGATGTAAAAATCTGCTTTATTTTTTCACAGCATATTATAGATTGTTAATGTATTCTTCTTTGCTTATATTTTCCAATCCTGTGGGATGTCTTAAGTTGAAAATTATACCCTGATTAGCCAAGAAGACTGAGGAAAGAACTGAGAAATGCTGTCAGGCTTACATAATTAAAACGATCACAGGTTAGGAATTAAACACTCGAAGGACTATTTACATTGTTTTTTTGTGTGTGATGATACAAAGTCTGGTATAAAGGAACCAAAGGAAATATAATGCAACATTTACTCTCCTTCATTATTCATCTACCATTACTCATATAAATAGATGTTTATGAGTGTCACCATAAAAAGCATTGAGATATAGGAATAACACTGAGAGGTTTCCAAAATTGTACTTGTTAATTAAACAAATGTCACTGAGTGCCAAACTTGTTAAACTCTGGTTATATTGAGATATACAAGAAAGCTATGATTATTACCTTTGAAGACATTATACTATGAGAAGGGAAGTAATAGGAAGAATAAAATAATTATGTAAGTAAAATGATTGCATTGATAAATGATATTGATAAGTTGTATGATAAAACCAAAAAGGAGGAGAATGCACCATAAAGGCAAAGGCTTGATGTGTTACAGTAAGACAAAAAGGACAGTGAATCTATTAAGTTTAGAGGTGAATGAGTTTGGGGAAACACGGCAAAAGATGGGGTGAGTGATATATAGAGTCAGATCACATAGATTCATGTTTGGGACATTCGATTTTATTAAAAATATAATGGGATTATTTTGGTTTGTCAGGCTATACAAAGTACCACAAAACAGTTGGCTTAGATAACAGAAATTTACTGTCTCAGAGTTCTGAAGGCTAAAAGTCAGAATCAAGGTATCCACAGGGCCATGTTTCTGTTAAAGTTGGCAGGGTGATGCCAGTGGCCAGGATCCATGATATTCTTGGCTTCTGTCATAAATCAATCTCTGCTTCAATCACATTGCCATATATATCAGTAATCTACTGATTGTGTCCAAATTTCTTCTGCTTATGAGGATACCAGCTATATTCCATTAAGGACCTACCCTGACCCATTTTGACCTCCTCTTAACTAAAAACATGCTAAAAGATCCTATTTCCAAATGGGGTTACATTCATAGATGTTAGGACCTGAGCATTTTCTTGAGGATGGGGTAAAAATTTAATCTGTAACAGGGATATCATTGAAGGATTTAATTAGGAGAATGGTGTGATCTAATTTATGCTTGAAAATGGACTGCAGGATCTGTTAGTGGAAGTTTTTAAGACTTAGAGTCTCAGAAGTGTGGGCAGGAAATAGCAGAAACATAGAATAGAGTAGTAGTAGAAAGAGTCAGTATATATCTTAAATATAAAGTTAAGATGCTTAGATGATAGATTGAATAAGAGGCTTAAGGGGAAAAAGTGATGATTTCTAGTTTCTTTTCCTGTGAATCTGGTAGAATGATATATAATGAGAATGGGAAGACAAGGATAAAAAACAACTTTATGGGGTTGCCATCAACATTCTCTTTAGGGCACTCTAAGTTTCACGGGCTACTAGACATTCACTATAATAAGTCTTCTTATATCTCTTGTTCCAGGGATGGGTGGCTAAAGATGTTGATTTGGCTATAAGAAGAATATTGATCCTGATATGACCAGACAATATAATCTAGGAAAGAAGCATTGATGAAGAAGAGTGTTTAAAGAGGAAGTAAAAAAGCATGAAAGCACAATGTCAGAGAAGCCACGAAAGATAAGTAGTACACTGAAAAGGAGGAAAAGTAAATGTTGGATGATGCCGTTAGTGTTAAAATAAAATGGAGAAACATTGTGGACATAGCAAGATGAACACTCATAGTATGTTTGCTTACATGAAGGCTATAATCACCCATCTTTTTTGTTTCTTCTCATTTATTTCCACCATGGAATTGTAGGTTTCCTCCTAGACCAGTTGGCTGACATGTTTGTTCCCTACCAATGATTTTTTTTTCTCCTTCACTTCACCAAGCACATGTTTTCTCATCCTTCAGGTTGCTGCTTGATATTGTCTTCCTTAGAATACCTTTCCTAGACCTACATCAAGATGATGATTTATGCTGCCCTAGAAACTTTATTTCTTCAAATTTTTCATTATAACTGTACCAAATTTATTTATGTGGTTATTTGTTCAATGTCTGCTTCATTAGCCAATTTGTTATTTTCATGGGTATATGGCCATATGTGTCTCTTTAATCTCTTTTACAATTGTAATCTCAGTATCCAGTATAGATCTTCACGCATATTTGGTTAAATGAAGACTAAACTCTGCATTAAAAGTAGGGTTATTTATGAGAAATAGAAGGGCTTATAGTTGGAAAGATGAAGAGTTGAGGAAAATGCAGTGGATGAAGAAAATATAACTTAAAGGGTAAATAAACAGTTTCAGTAGGAACTACTGAATGAAAATGATGCATAATGATAAAAAGCTTAATTTTGACTAATGCATTATTTTGAAGACATATAGTTCTTATCATTAATTGATATCACTTCACAAAACTAAAGACATTGAATTGAGTAAAGACAAAATTGTAAGATTTGTACATATATTAAATAGACTATGTCCAATAAGAACTTTTGAAATTTTGACCCTTATTCTTTTGGTTTCTCCTCTTGTTAGGTACTTAAATGTACCTATTGTTTCCTTTTTCATGAAGGCCATTGTGATTAAATGGGATTATAGGAACTATTTTAAGATTTTAGTACTTATAAGGAGTTTATCTATCATTGTCATTAATGTTATACATAACATATTTAATAGTCTGATTTTTATTTCTTCTTGCATGCCAAAAAGAAAGAAAATAGATCAAGACTTGTCTATTATCTATTATACTTTCCAAATATAGATATCCCTGAGTATTTTATTTTTCATGATTTCAGGCTCTTGTCAGTGATTATAAAGCATGGGATCCCTACTTCAGTGAAGTATTGCTTCTTGTGTCATGTAAATATCCTTATTAAATAAGTAAAACTGCAAGGCGTTGGAATTCATAGAATGTAATTTTGTTGATTTTTGCTTCTGTAATTTGTATTCAGAGGTGACTCATGAAACTCAGAGTAGAAAATCTTGAGGTCTATTAAGAATTGAACACTGCATACTTCACAGCCCTGAGTTTACTATAATTAGTGGGCCCCTATAACTTAGAATTTTTATCACAGATTTTATAAAAGCAAATTGGTAGCTTATCAAACTTGAAGTTTCTCCACCATTCCCCATCCAGGCTTGTAGAACACTCCCTCCTGTCATTCTGGGGACTAGGGGGTGGTGACCGACCTCTTTTATAACCACAACCTTCCATGGGGAAGCTGCAAATTTACAATTTTTACTTTCTCGATTAAATTGAAAAATTACAAAGCAGCAAAATGTTGCAGTCAATCCACTGGGGAAAAATTATATGCATATAAAGTAAAAGATACTGCCTTTTTCATGAACAGTGTGTGAGATATTTGAAAATTTTATGCCATTAGCACATTCACTATATCATTAACCTAGAAAATAAGAGGGAGTAATGAATGTCATTAAAAGCAGTTGAGTGTCCTACTGTAGCCTGTCCAACAAGGGCATAAAGAACAAGAAACAGAGCAAGACATTCTATTAGCAAGGCATTCTATTACCTTACAACCTGCCTGCTGGCAGGACTATGTCTGCAATGGAAGAGTGTATATATATTTATATGTATATTTACATATATACACAGTTCCTTTTCTTTTTTTTTTTGTTTACATATAATATTTCTTATGCATATAGGTCAAAATAAGGAGTTAAATTTAGACAGGATTATCAAGTGCCAGTCATAAAAGTGTCAATTAAATCTAATATAAACGTTTTTATTGTTAATTTTGAGGCACTGAGAATATCACTTGAATGTCCTCAAACCTGGTCCCATCACAACCTTCAGACTGCTGTGTTCACGTAAGGTTGGAGGTTAAAAGGAAAAACCATAGACAAAGGTGCCAAGAGGCAAAAGTATAAGGTTATTTCTGCTCAGGCTGCAAAATATATTTACTATTTATTGTGTTATGAGTCAAATAGCAATTACTTTTTTTCATTTATGTGCTGAATGCTACAGTCAAAATTCTTTTTTCTAAAGGTTGCCCCTATTAAAAATCACAGCTATGGCCAACCAAGGAAATGCAAATCAGCTGCTATCAAATTGACTTTGGTATAAACCAGTTATGATTTAGTGTTATCCCCAAGAATGTACCATTGTGTTATAGATTTTAGACTGAAGGGGAATTTCCTACTAAATATCAGTCCATAGTAGTTAATGCTCTCTTTGACAAAATGTGGATGGTGAAATATTTATAAGCTACTCTGTTTTGTTGCCTAACCTAAGTATGTCTGGATGTCCAGATAAATGGTTAGAACATATAGAGAGGCATGAAGTCTTCCAACATTTCAATGATATTCTATGCTATAATCTATATATTTTAAAAAATAGAAACAATAAGAATTATAAAATATGTTCTAAGGACTTTGAATATTCCATTGTTTAAAATATTGACTATTGCAGTAGTTTATTGATATTGAAATTCCTAAAAAAGAAGTAATTCTGACAAAAGTGTGAAGAATGACTTGGGAGGAAACAAAATATTATGGAAAATGACCCAAAATATATTCTTTATTTAGAACATTAGTAATTGAACATTCTTTAAAATATGCAGGTTATATCAAGACAAAAGGATTTGGAAGTTCAATAAATAAAATGAATAAGTAGTGTCTAGTTTCTAAGAATTATCTTTTTATGTTTTACAGTTTCTGGGTAAAGCTTATATATAGTGAACTGAAGAGAGTTTAAAGGTGCAATTTAATGTGTTTTGGAAGATACATGTACATCTATGTAACTAACACTACAATTAAGCTATAATATATTTACCTAGCCCCAGAAAGTACTCTCATTCACACTTGCAATTTCCACCACCCATAGGCAACCGTTACTTTTATGTCTATCATCTATCTATCTGTCCATCTGTCTGTCTGTCTGTCTCTTCCTCTGTTTAGGACTTTCTTTAAATGGAATCATTCATAAGGTACTCTTTTGTTGTCTGACTTTTTGGGCTGAATATGATGTTTCTGAAATCCATCATGCTGTTGCAGATATAAACTTCATTTTTAAAAAATTGATGATTAGTGTGTGTTAAATGATTATTCAATTATTTCTCATTTTCCTATTAATGGACTTTTAAACTGTTTGCAGTCCTTGGCCTTTATCCACAATGTGCCTAAGAATGTGAATATGAAAATCTTTTCATGGATATATGTTTTCATTTACCTTGGGTAAAAAAACACCGAGAAGATATTTAGCTGGATCTTGGAATAAGTGTATTTTAAATTTATAACTCCATATCTTAACATATTCACATGAGCTATTCTAGTAGATGTGAATAATATTCTTTTGGAGTTTTAATTTGGACTTTCTTGGTGACTAATGATGTTCATACTGGCCATTAATATGTCTTCCTTCTATGTTTTCATATGTTTAATTATGTATGAGTACATAAGTGTATGTACAATGCATTTGCTCATTTGATAGTTTTTTACCTTCTGACATTTTATTCTTGAACTGTATGATTTTACTAATCAAAACAAAATAAGTTCTTTTCTTCAAGGTCAGGTATTTAATTAAATTCAATTTCTCCAACACATATGAATTATTTGGATTTTCTATTCTTGTGTCACTTTTGGTAAGTTAAGGAACTTTTCCATATAATCTAAGTTGTCAGATTTACTAGGTTATTTCTTTCATATTTTCACATCGTTATCTGTATTTCTTCTCAGGCATATCTCCTAGCAACAAAATCCCTGAGTTTTTGTTTAAGCAAAAATGGTATATAAATCTTAATTCTTAAGGATATAAGTATATTTTTATTGGATGCAGAAACCTATCTTGACAAGTGTTTTCTTTTGTTGGTGGTGAGTTTTAAAAGGATATTTTTCCATTGTCTTCTGACTTCCAAAATTTTTAAGAATTCAATGATTACTCTTAGAATTGTTCCCCTTATATATAATGAATCTTTTTATTTTTGCCTGAATAAATTTAAATCTTTTTTTAAAATAGCAGTCTTCCTATAATGTGTCCATGTGTAGTTATCTTTGCACTTACCTCATTAAGGTTCATTGAATTTTCTAATTCAAATTATTTTGGATTTAATCAAATTTGAAAAACATTTTATTGCAGTAGTTTTTCCCTTGGATTGTAATTAAATGTATTTTAAATATATGGTGAATTTCACAAAAATAATAAGTGCTGTTCATTGTTTTCAATATTATTTGTTCTCTGGTCCTTACTTGTGATAATATCTATTGATCTTTCGCCATGCTGTAAAATCCAATATATTGTTTATCCCATCCTGTGATTATTTTTGCTTGTAATTTAAATTATTTTACTTTTAAGTTCTAGAATTTCCATTTGATTATTTTTATAGTTTCATTTTCACTTCTGTAGTTACCTCTTTTTTTAACTATTATATCCATCTTTAAAGCAAAATCTTTATATCCTATTTATTGTAACTGATTTAAAATTCTTGTCTGCTAATTCCATCATCTGGGTGATTGTGTAGTCTGTTTCTATTGACTAGAGTTACATATTTTCTACATTATGTGTCCTATGTCCCTGCATCTTTGAATGTCTACTAATGTTTTACTGTAAAATTAAAACACTAGATGTTATTTTGAAAGAAGCCTGGAATATGTTGGTTTTCTTTAAAAGTTGTTGAGTACTATACCTGCAGATCTTCTTTATATTTTCAGGTTCAGTTTTATTTTGTTATAGTAGTTCTATCTCAGTTTTGTCATACTATTACACCATGGCCCTTAGTCCTAAAATATGACCTTTTTGGGGTCTCTATTAAAAGTTTTCAGTTCTCAGCAAGTTCTCTCCCCTCTGATATGATTGGGACACCAAAATCTCTCATGACTATTTAACTTGTGATATTTTTGTTCCATTCTTAGCTCTACAGCCTTTATAATATTCTATCTCTATCCATGCACAGTCCAATTGTCAGTGAATGATCATAAAGGTTAGCTCTTATATAGAATTCAAATGTCCCGTTTAGGAAGGTCCCTCCACAGTCCCAACCTCTTTATCTTTTCTTCATAGCTAAGGAAGACTGCTCTTTGTTTGCATTTCCCCTTCTTAAATCATATTTTGAGAAATTGTCCAAATGCAGGAACCCAGGGTGAACATGGACCTCGCCTTCCCTGTGGCTAGATTCCTGTACTGGTTGTTGTTCAGTATCTAATAAAATTTACCTCCTATATTTTCTAGGTACATAGTTATGTTATAACTGGAATTCAAGTCAAAACTAGTACATCTATCATAGCTGTAAGCTAAAGCCATCCCACTTTTTCTTTTGTACTTTTTATCAAAATATAAAATCTTCACCATTGCATCAGACATGTTTCTAAAAATCTGATATAAATTTAAATCTCCTGGAAAAATTTTAAATATTTTAGATAGTCCTATCCCATGATTAGAAAGTCTGATATAATTATCTGATTGTAGCCTGGATCCTGGTATGTTTTAACATCTTCCAGCTGATTCTAATGTATAAACAGTGTTGAGAACTATTTGGCCAAAGTGTAGGCAAAAAATAAGGTTACCTCTACCTCATCCTGAGATTTGCAGTGCCAAAATTTCATTGTCAATATTTATAAAGGTGCTTTAGCTTTTACTTAAAGTGAATCCCATTTTAAGAAAGCCGAATAAAGAGAAATAATTTATAAACTTCTAAATATTTTAAATTAAAGAAAGGAAAATCCTATACTACACAAATTCTCATGGCCATTTGTTGTTAAATCTATATAAATTCCTATTTTTTGACTATTTAAGAGATCAGAAAAGACAATGGTATGAATAAATACACAGGAGAATTCTGCTCCCTAATTTCCTCTAAAATATTGATGAAAATACCTAAATTGTAAGGATCTTCAATATTAAATTCAATTTAGATAAAACAATAAGCATTATGCTTAACTAAGTATGAGTTTTTTGCATCCCACCACTGAAAGAATAAAATAAAGGTATGATAGTAGCAACTGATCTGAGTTTCACTATACGAATCAATATACCTTGGTGAGATGTAAATAAACATGTCCTTTGAACCCCAGCACATAAATTGGAATGTGAACTTCTCTGAATAAGAAGCAGAAAATATCATGTGTGGTTTAGAATCGGGTAGAAAACCCACCTACACCAAAGCTTTCATGTTTTTCTGCACATTATGTAATGCATGCTTCTGTGCTTAAGTTATTACCAATTATTTCCATTGCATGTCTTAGTTGCATTTGTTTCAACTGCATGATCCAAAGTGAACATCTTTTAATTTCTCAAAGCATGTAAGAAAATTCCTGTTTTAGTGAGATGTTACCAGCAATTGAGTTTGATACTTTTATAGTAATGAAACTTCCAATTAGAGTGTGTGGTTGAATCTTCAATAGCTCAATCCCTTGCCAATATACAAATTTTCACAGCTCTCAACTCTTGATACCCTCCCCCCACTTCCCACTAACATTAAAAGTGTAAATAGTTCATCATAATATGGAAAGGGAGATATTTTCACAGTTAAGGAGGTGTACTCCTCCATGAAATAAATCTAATGCATGAAGTTAAAATAACTATACAAACATTGCAAATTATCTACTTAGTGTCTTCATGATCCAAATGTCATGATTTTTTATCATTACATTACAAGCTAGGATTAAAAGAGAAGTTAAAATAGCAAATGTTTGCTCTGAAAAAAAAGATAAGAAAACTGCAGACAAAATCAATTTACATGTGAAGCAGTATAACAGAGATATCAACACTAAAAATTGAAATGTGGAAAGAAATCATAGACTTGAGGAATGTTTTCAAATATAGGAAAATGGATAAATAAACTAATTCATGGTATGTATCACAAAGGTCATATATATATATATATATGGCTGTATATGGAATTTTGTACATAAAAAACATGCTGGTATAGAGGTAGTAGAAAATGTTCACCATGTTACAGGAAAAAGTAAAGAATATTGATCAGTAGCCAAATGCATCAACTATTGAGGAAAACTATCCTACAATATTTAGAAGGATGTAAAATAAAAAGGTTAAAAAAACTAAAATTTTGGGATCTTCAGTTTACTGTGTAAAACAATAAATGCCAAAGAATAGTGAAGATGGTAGAATGTCAAAACTCTGATAAAAAATGGGTGGAACTAAAAATTTAATGCTTTGTTAAGTTTTTGCTATTTATAACTTTGCTATTTATAACTTCATGATAAAGGCTTTCTCACAAATAGAGGATTTAAAAATTTTTCATCAAGAAATTGTGGTGCGATGTCATTGGAGGAGGCAGACAACGCTCAACTGTCTCACAAATACAATGGATAAAGAGCAGAAAACTCACTGAGAGCCATACTTTGGGAGTCAGAAGACCAGGACAGTGCTTCACAACTCCCAGGATGATGAGAGACAGAGAGAGGAAGAACCCAAAACAAACGTGAGTTACCAAATCATGTGGTGGCTGGGAAGGGCTTCCCTCCCACAGCCCCAAGATATTCATGTAAAACCACTGGCTCACTGCAGCTAACTGAGAGGGGAGCAGACATCTTCTGCCTTGTCAGCTGTTATAGGAAAAAAGGAAGGAAAGGTAGGGGGAGATTTTCTTCAGTGAGTTTGGCCAGCAGAGTCTGCTTTGAATTTCAGCTCTGGTGAAATCGAAAGAAACACATCTATGGAAAGGTGCATCAAAAAGTGCCATCTGCTGACTGGCCTGGAAATTGCATACACAAAAGCTGTTTTTGGTTCTCTCTGTACACTAAATCCTGCAAGAAAATCTGAGCTCCATTTGTGAGTCCCTGGCCCAATTTTAATCAGTTAACCTGGGCAATTTTAAAAACTTAGAATAAGTTGATCCAAATATCAAAGAAGAGTTATGAAAAAAAAAAAAACAACAATAGGCAGGAGAGAGAAATTGGCTATCAGAGTATACTCACCAACATATTCAATATTCAGATGCCAAGATATAAGCAAAAACTTACAAACCATACTAGGTATAAGAAGAGATGGCCCAGCCAAAGAACAAACCAAATACCCTGAAAAGATACAGGATTTAAGGTAATTAATCCATAATAATCACAGCACTCTCCTAAATCAATTCAAAGAATTGAAAGAAAATATGACTAAAGATATAAAAGATAATAAGACACTGGGTAAGAATAATGAAAAATTTGATAGCCAGCAAAGAAAAGTAACACACTTATGGGAATGAAAGATGAAATTAAAAATACATTAGATTATGTATGTATGTATGAAGCATACATGGTATAATGTATAGTGTAGGCTCTGGAACTGGTTGGCTGACATTGCAACCTCTGCTCCATCACTGAAAAGCCAAACCATCTTGAGCGGTTTCCCTAAAAAATAAGTGCCTCAGTGATTGCCATTTCTAAAACAGGGATACCAACTGTACTTTCCTCATAGGACTATTGTGAGGATTAGATAACCTAATACATGCAGAACTTGTAATAGCACCTGGCAGATAATAATTGCTCAATAAATCTTAGTTATGTTATAATATGAAGTGACCAGCTTTAAAGTTGTGGTTTAGTAAGAGATATAGATGCAAACAGGAAAGCAATATTATAATCCTAAGTGCAATTAGAGGCCTCCCTTCAGGTTCATATTATATTAGGAAGGGAACAAATCAGGAAGGCCTTCCATTCATAAAAATTGAAACCATGGAGGTGAGAAGAAAGTGGTATGATGTATTTAAGGTGCTGACAGAGAAAAACAGCCAGCTAAAAATTCTGTTTTTGGCAAAGTTGTCCTTCAAAATAACGGTGAATTCAAAGTCTTCACAGACAAAGAAAGATTGATATAAAATGTTAACAAATGGCCAGAATTACAAGAGATACTAAAGGAAGTGCTGCAGTCTGAAAGGAAAAAAACAAGGGTGAGAGAATTGGAGAAGAGTATAGAAATGAAGATGACCAGGAAGGGTAAATTAAAGGGTAAAAAGGCAGACAATAGGAAGATAACGACAACAGAAATCCAAAGAACAAAATGGGTGAAGTAAGTAATGCTTTTGTAGAAGTAACATTGAATGTAAATAGCTTGAACATCCCAATCAAAAGATATAGAGTGAGAGAATGAATTAAAAAAAGAGCCATCTGTATGCTGTCTAGAAGAGTCTTACCTGAGATGCAAGTACTCACCCAGGTTAAAAGTAAAAGGTTGTAAGGCAGCAATGATTTAAAGATAAAAATAATTATAGGGTGGGTTTGGGAAAAAATACTTCAGTTAGTAGTAATATTTTGATAATGCTCTGTAATTATTAGTTAAAAATGTTTAACAACAATGCAAGGTATTAGTGGCAGGGTGAGGTATGAGATTCCTGTGTAAAGTAATATTTGTTTTGTAAGTTCATGACTATTAATATACACTTATTGTTTGTGTGTGTTTATGTATGAGGGATATACTTCAATAAAGTTTTTTTAAATAGTGAAATGTTGAAGAAAGATATTCCATGCAAATAACCAAAAAAGAGCTGCAGTGGTGATACTAACATCAGACAAAGTAGGTTTTACATACATGACTGTTATAAGGAATAGAAAAGGTCATTATATGTTTAAAAAAGGGGAGATTCACTAAGAAGAAATTTCTATACTAAATACTTATGCTCCTGAGTGCAACAAGTATGCCCGCTGTCACCATTTTTAATCAATATTATACTAGACATTCAAGCAATAAGTTTAGATAAAGAAATAAAAGGCTTAAATGAGATAATTCATATGAAGCATTGGCAAAGAGTGTGGCACTTGTATTAAAATAAGATTTTCCAAAAATATCATAATTAAAGTGCTAAAAAAAGAAGTAAAAGGCACCCAAGTAGGAAAGAAAGAAGTAAAACTTTCACTATTTGCTGATGACTTGGTCCTGTATCTAGAAATTCCTGAAAAATCCACAACAAAGGAACTAGAACTAATAGAGAGTTCAGCAAATTGGTAGGATACAAGATTAATATGCAAAAATCAATAGGATTTCAATACACTAGTGATGTGCAATCTGAGGAGGAAATCAGAAAAATATTCCATTTATATAGGAACTAAAACAACCAGATATTTAGGAATAAACTTAATGAAAGATATCAAAGACCTGTACTCAGAAAACTACAAAACATTGCTCTAAAAAAAAAAAAAAAAAAGGAAGATTTAAATAAATGGAAGGACATTCTGTGTTCATGGACTGGAAGACTAAATATCTTTAAGATGTCAATTTTACCCAAACTGATTGACAGTTTCAGAGCAATCCCAATTAAAATCTCAACAGATTCATTTGCAGAAATGGAAAAGCCAATAATCAAATTTATTAGAAGAGAAAGGGGCCCTGAATAGCCAGAAACGTCTTAAAAAAAAAGAGTGAAGTTGAAGGAATCTCACTTCCTGACTTTAAAGTATATTACTTAGCTACAGTGGTACAAACAGCATGGCACAGGCATAAAGACTGACAGAGACAAATGGAACTAAATCAAGAACTCAGAAATAGACCCTCACATCTAAAGTCAAGTGATTTTTGTCAAGATTGTTAAGCCCACCCAGCTGAACCAGAATAGTCTGTTCAATAAATGGTGCTGGGAAACCTGGATAGATATAACCAAAAGAAAGAAAGAGGATCATATGCAATAATTAACTCCATATGGATTAAGGACCTAAATATAAAAATAACAACCATTAAAACCCTAGAAGAAAATGTAGGAAAACATCTTCAAGATCTTGTGGCAGGCAGTAATTTCTTAAACCTTACTCCCAAAACACAAAGAAAAAAATTGATAAATGGGATCTCCTTAAAATTAAACACATTTGTACCTCAAAGGACTTTGTCAAAAGGCTGAAAAAGCAGTTGACCCAAGGGGAGAAATATTTGGCAATCACATATCTGTTAAAGGTTTAATATCTATGATATATAAAAAGCTGATACAATACAGCAATAAAAAGACAAATTACACATTAAAATATGGGTCAAAGACGAAACCCATGAAAAATGTTCAACATCACTTTTGAGCAGGCAAATGTAAGTAAAAATTACAATGAGTATCATTTCATACCTATTGGACTGGCCAATATTAAAAAGTCAGAAAACTGAAAATATTCATAAACCAGGCCTTCTCTGGTAAGACTCTGTCCTAGCTGAGTGGGACCCCAAATGTGAGGAAGTTTCTTTTTCAGACTTCCCTATTGTACTAGTAACTACAGGGACAGCTTCAGGCAATAAAGGTCATTTTCTCCCCATAAAGGCATCATGGTTTTAGAAGAGCTAGATTACCTGTGTCAAAGGGAGCGGCAATAATGTAAAACAAAGAGACTGCTCAGTCTAAGGAGATGACTTCTGATTTAAAATGAATAAGCATTCCTGAAGAGAATGAAGATATCACAAAAGGGGACAATTTAGAGAGGGAAGACAAAATCTTAAAAAAAATACATGATCTTGTGGTAGGCAATGGTTTCACAAACTTTATACCCTAAGCATGAAGAATGAAACAAAAAATAGATAAATGGGACCTCCTCAAAATTAAAATCTTTTGTGTTCAAAAGTGTTTATCAAGAAAGTGAAAAGGTGACTATTCAATGGGAGAAAATATTTGGAAACCACATAACTGATAAGGGTCCAATATCCAGTATTTATAGAAATCCAACAACTGAATAATAAAATGACAAATATCCCATTTAAAATATGGGAAAGAGACTTGAACAGACACTTTCCAAAGAGGAAATACCAACAGCTCAACAGCATATGAAAAGATGCTCACCATCCCTAGGGAAATGCAAATTTTAAAAACTACAATGAGACATCACTTTACAGCTACTAGACTGGCTGCTATGAAACAACAACAGGCGGACTTGGTCCAGTGGTTAGGGCATCCATCTACCACATGGGAGGGCCGTGGTTCAAACCCTGGGCCTCCTTGACCCATGTAGAGCTGGCCCATGCGCAGTGCTGATGAGCTCAAGGAGTGCCCTGCCACGCAGGGGTGTCCCCCCTGTAGAGGAGCTCCACGCACAAGGAGTGTGCCCCATAGGGAGAGCCGCCCAGCATGAAAGAAAGTTGCAGCCTACCCAGGAATGGCGCCACATACACGGAGAGCTGACACAAGATGATGCAACAAAAAGAAAGACAGATTCCCGTGCTGCAGACAACAACAGAAGCTGACAAAGAAGACACAGCAAATAGACACAGAAAACAGACAACTGGGATAGGGGGAGGGGGGGAGGGGGAGGGGGGAGGGGGAGGGGGAGGGGGAGAAGTAAATAAATAAGTAAATCTTAAAAAAAGAAACAACAACAACAGAAAACTCTTGTTGGAGAGGACATGGAGAAATAGGGACCCTCATTCACTGCTGATAGGAATGTAGAATGGTGCAGCCATTGTGGAGGACAGTTTGGCTGCTGCTCACAAAACTGGGTATAGAACTGTCATATGATCCAGCAATCCCACTACTAGGTATATGCTCAGAATAATTGAAAGCAGGAACATGAACAGATATATGCATACTAATGTTCAAAGGGCATTATTCATAACTGCCAAAAGATGGAAGCAACCCAGGCATCCATCAACAGATGAATGGATAAATAAAATGTGATATATACATACAATGGCATATTATTCAGCTGTTAAGAAGGAATAAACTACTGATGCCTGTGAAGAACCTCAAGGATCTCATGTTGAGTGAAATAAACCAGATACAATAGGACAGCTTTTACATGATCTCACTCATATGAACTAAATTTTTGAGCAGACTCATATAGGTAGAGTTTTGAAGATAAACCCCTAGGAGAAAGAAGGGAAGTAGAGAGATTGGTGAGCTGAGGCTTAGTCTGTGTAGAATTTATTATTAGGTTATTGTAAAGGTTTGGGAATGCATGGAGGTGATGGGGGCTCAGTGATATGAGTATGGTTAATGGTGCTGATATGTGAGTGTGAACGTGGTTGATAGAAAAGTTTTGGGCTATCCAAGATGAAAGCTAGAGGATAAAATGGATGACTGTATAACTCAGGGAACTCTGGGTGGTTGAGGATTGTAATTAAGAATACAAATGTAAGAATATTATTTCAGTAGCTATAATAAAGGTATGTCACTGGTAGAGGATATTGACAGTCAGGAGATATGTGGAGGGAAATGCACCTAAAGTACACTTCTATAGGATATTAATGTGTTGTAATAGGTATGTTTCCTCAATTAGTAGAGGCCCACACATTAGCTAACAAAATATTAAATTTCCATCCTGAGAAAGTCCTATTGCTTTCTCAAATAAAATGTCAAAAATTTCTGGAATATAAAAGTCATGCCTAGCACAAAAACACACCGATATGCCAAGCCCTTGATCTTAATGCTTATACTCATGAACCTTTTTCCTGTAAAAGTGAAACATAGCCTAATTATAAGAGATACCTAAAATTACCTCCTGAAAACCTCCTTGTTACTCAAATGTGACTTCTCTCTAAGTTGAACTTAGCAAAAAAAAAGCACTACCTTCCCCATTCCCCCTACCCCCACGTGGGACATGACTCCTGGGCATGAGTATCCCTGACATCGAGGGATTATTATCAAGTGTTAACCAGTGATGCATTTGAAAGAAGACCTTGACCAAAGAGGGGATACATTAACTACCAAAGAGTTTTTTTTCTCTCTCTCTTAATTTTTTTTAAAAGTTACCTTCAAAAAATATAAGAGGTCCCCATAAAACCCCCAATCCCCTCACCTAACTCCTCCCACATCAACAACTTCTTTCATCATCATGGGACATTCATTACATTTGGTGAATACATTTTGGAGCAGTGCTGCACCACATGGATAATGGCTTACATTGTAGTTTACACTCTCTCCCAG
Source organism: Dasypus novemcinctus (assembly GCF_030445035.2). NCBI lineage: Eukaryota > Metazoa > Chordata > Mammalia > Cingulata > Dasypodidae > Dasypus > Dasypus novemcinctus. The sequence continues at coordinate 31,220,047 of NC_080674.1, read as the reverse complement.
TCCACTCAGTGGGCCATGGTAGGACATACAATGTCGAGCATCTGTCCCTGCAATACCACCCAGGACAACTCTAAGCCCTGAAAAAGCCCCACATCATATCTCTTCCTCTCCCTACCCTCAGCAACTACTGTGGCCACTTTCTCCACATCAATGCTACAATTTCTTCCATTATTGATCTCAATAGTTCCATAGTAGAATATCAGTAAGTCCACTCTAGTCCATACTCTATTCCTCCATCCTGTGGACCCTGGGATAGTTATGTCCACTCCATCTCTATATCGAGAGAGTGCTTAGTTTCCACTTGGATGGATGATGGATGCAATTCTGCTTGCAGTTGTAGGCATTCTTGGCTCCCTGGTGTGGTGGTTGACCTTCTTCACCTCCCTGTTAGCTGGCCAGAGTAAGTCCAATAAACCTGAGAGTAGGAGTTGCAAAGTCTGCTGAGGCTCAGGGCCTGGCTGTCACATGGACAGTTCAGAGATTCAGGTCTCCTGAGTACAGTCCAACCCCAGCACCAACCAGTAAAAGTGACAGAACAGGCATGTGTAGAAAGGTCACATCTGAGTCCAACTCCATCACAGTCAGGAACACAAACTCCAAATGTGGCCAATCTCTAAGCCAAACTCAGCATGTAAATGCATAACCAAAGAATTTTTAAGGCTAAGAGATTTCAAAGTAAGTCAGGAAGTAATTCAAGAGGTTACACTTGTACACATCTCAGACTGATTTCACTAACTGCCACAGTAAACAAAGCCTCACACAAGACCACTCCCAAGGGTTCTAAAACTGGCTGGACACCAGAGGCAAGGCGCACTGCCTCATTAAATCAGCACCCACTCAGTGGCCCTCTTTGAGAGTATATGATAATTGATTTCCCCAATATAGCATAGTTATACTCATTTATAATTCCTCTTCCAATGAGTCTTCTACTCCTTTTATTTAAGCCTATAATTTTCAATATACCTATTAAATACATCTCTCAGAGACTTAAATGTTTGGATTGTTCATATGCTGGTTGAGCCCTGAATCCCAGCAGAGTTGTGGCCAACTCTTATTTTCCAATTGTTTGGATTTGCTCTGAACAACTGACAAAACAATGATGATGGACAAGTCCCATCCCCCAAACAAGGAATATCTACAACTGCAAGCGAAACAATTTCTTCCATCTACCCCATAATATCTAAGAACCTTCTTAGTCTGAAACAATCAGAGCAGGCATCATCCCGAATCCCAAATCCCTCATGACTGAGGAATGAACGACCATATGGGAGGAATGTAGCTGTAGATCAAAGAAGATTTACTGCTATTGTAGTTATTGTAGAAATTATAACATTGATATAAGGATAGTGGTTACCAGAGGATCACAAGGGAAGGGGAGGGTAAAATAGGTAGAAAACAGGGCATTTTTATGGCAGTGAAATTGTTCTGTAGGACACTGCAATGACAGATCCATGACACAATACATTTGTCAAAGGCTATAAAACTGTACAGCACAAAGAATAAGCCATAATGTAAAGTATAGACTTTAGTTAGAAGCAATGCTTCAACATTGGTTCATTAATTGTAACAAATGTACCACACTAATATAAGATGTTAATAACAGGAAATACTATGTGTGAAGGTGTATAGGGGGTTTCTAAAACTTCTCTAAACATAAAGTTTATCATTACAAAAGCAAACAAACCAAAAACATATATTACCTCATTTTTTAGCCATTATGATGAAATAAAACATAAGGGGCATTGCAAATATGTACATACACATGCATACATACATGCACACAATATATACATACATTGAATATACTCACTATAATTGTAAATTAATTCATTATAAATTTATTTGTGATTTTGGAAGTTGATTTATATTTTAATTTCCACACATTTGTAAATTAATAAGTATTTAGTTGATGTTAAATCATGTGCAATTTTATTAAATACTGTATGTGGTATGCGTGTGGGTATAAAATCCATGGAAGAACATAAAAATGATCTATAATTGTAATTCTAGAGGCATTTTTCATTATAAGAGATCATTTTTTAAGTGCCATAAATTAAACATTAAGTAAAGTTGGGAATAAAGATAAGGGGATGTTTGCCACTCTTGTCGAGCCATAACAGAATTTTGGGGGCAGTGAGACTGCACTGATGTACTACAGTTTTCAGGAGTTAAAGCAGATCCATGAAGAAAATTATAGTGCATAGGAAACAAAACCAAACAAGGATGAGACTTGTTGCTGGAAATTCAGCAACAGATAGGGGATGAAGTGGGCAGGAATACAAATACACAAAGAGGTAGTCATTAGTTGGATAAGGTCACGGGAAAATACTGGTAGAGGTGAAACACAGGGTGACCTTACAGAATTTCCTTCTTTAACAAGGTAGCTCATTTGACAATGCCATACAATAAAACCTGACACTACACTATTATATCCTCAGTTCTGATTTTCCTTGATAAATGCTAAGGAGTTAAATATGTATGAGTAACAGAAAAACGTTGGCATGGTTCTGTATAGTGTGAAAGAATTTGTGGAATAAGATTGTACATATAATTCAGATAAAGTAATATAGTCTCTTCCTGGTTAATGAAGTCTGGGGTTGTTTTTTGTACAACTATAAACCATAGGAGCATTGGTTATTGGGCAATGACATGATGGAGTTTTTTAAGGAGTGCTTTGGTTGACCTATGGAAATGGACATCAATTTAGTAATAAATGCCAGGTAAGAGATGATGGCGGTTTAAGGCATAACAGAGGTGATTATGGAAATAGAAAAATTTGTAGTATATGTTGAAGATAGAAATGACTTCTGTTTGGCAGAAATGCTGAAAGAGATGAGGGAAAGAAACTTTCTTCTTGAATAACTAGGTAACTATATCAACAGTATTATGTCTAAGCAAGTAAGTGGCAGTCAAAGTAACAGTGGCTTAAAAGAGATAAGCATATTTCCCTTACACTAAAATTCAGATATAAAATTCAAGTCTCTTTTTCAAAGATCACTGTGCTGCTGACTGCGCTCAGCTCACTGTTCTCCCATCTTCAGATATACCCTTCATCTTTACAGTCTAAAATGACAAAAAGTTCATTACAGACAGCAATATAGATGAAGAATCGAACAGCAGGAGCACACACCAGCATTCAATTAAGGAAACATCCTGGACTGTCAAAATTTTAGCTTATATCTCAAAAGGCAGAATTTAGAAACATGGCCTCTATCAAACCGATCTTTTTTCTTAGTAGCAATGAGATTAGCTAAAATTCTATCAGAACGTTAATACATGAGGGAATGGAGACTACAAGGAGACTTGCCAAAGCAACTGACCATAGTTCTAGTTTCACCAAACTATGGGTATTGGCACATGAATGGTTAGATAGCACAAGCCTAGTAACTAGTATCCATTCCTGGGATTATATAATAAAATACTAGCAAAGAACAGTCTAACTATATCTTAAATTTCTGGATTACTACAATGGGATGGTTTAACTGACTATAGCTATGCCAGTAGGCATGCAATAAGGTAATAGAGGCAATTTTTCATACCCATGGACAAAGTAGAAAGGGGAGAGAGAACAACCTTAGTGGCATTGAATGATGGACTTAGATCCCTGTCCCCCTGGTTAAAGCTTCTCTCTCACTTTCTCCTTCTTTCCCTCCCTTTCTCCCTCTCCCCAACCCACTTTGTGTATGGTTACTCTGATAAACAAAAAAATTGGTCCTGAAAATCACTTGCCAAACCATGAGATAAATATAAGCTACACAAGTGTAGGGATCTTCCTTTTATACTCTAATTCATTATATAACAGTCCACCACTACCCTATTCTAAAATGGAATGATATGCTTTCCAATGTGAGAAATAGCTGTGCAATAGTATTTACTCACTATCCCAGACTATTGATTTATAATTCTCAAGGAAGTGTTTAAGACCAAAGTTATAAAGCTGAGGATTTGCAATATAGGAAGAAATCCAAAGATGATTGCTAATATACATAAATTGTTAGAAAAAAGGTAGGTTCCCGTATTTAAAATCCATAAACTGACAAGATATGTGATATTGTTCAATAACTACAGAATTCAAAGGAAGAATCCCAAGAGGGAAAATATTTCCCAACTTATTCTATTAGACCAGAAGCCAAAAAAATTCAAATAAATAAATCTATAGACCAATATACTTCACAAATATAAGATTCTTAATAACATTTTGTCAAAGTCCAGCCAAATAGGTAGGGAGATAGATAGATAGATGATAGATTTATAACTAGATAGAAATGGATAGATTATGCTGCTGTGGGATTTATTGCAAGAATATAAATTTAGTTAAACATCTGAAAATTAATTAATGTAGTCACTACACGTATTAATATTAAAAGACAAAGGAAACACATATGATCATCTAAAAATATAGAAAAAGCATTTTACAAAATACAATATCTATTTCTCATAGCTTAGAAAACTTAGAATAGTATTTTCTCTCTCTGGTAAGTATTTTCATAAAAATTCATTTAATATTATATTTAATTATTAAATACTGGACAATTTCTCCCTAAAATTAGAAACAAGGCAAAAATGTCTGCTTTCACCACTTTTACTTAATGCTGTTTTGGGATCCTATCTGGTATAGTTGGCAAGAAAAAGAGATAAAATATATCCAGACTGAAAATAAAAAAGTAATTTTCTATTTACAGGAGACACAGTCATCTACATAGATAATTTTATAAACTCTACAAAACAGTTACTAGGAGTAATAAGTTTATCAAGGTTGTAGTATAAATGTACAGAGATAAATTGTATTTCTATACAAAAGCAATGATCAACTATTTAATTTTAACAAACCAATACATCAAATAGCATCAAAAATGTAAAATACAGGATAGATAAAAATATGACAAAATTCGTGCAACACATGCATATTGGAAACAGCAAACAAAGCATTAATGATAGAAAATAAAAATCTAAAGAAAATGGAGATATAGTGTTCATATATTTGAAGACTACATATTTTTTCAATTATCCCAAGTTTTTCTTTTGATTTAATACAACCTCAATCAATATACCAGCAGAAATATTTGAAGAAACTGATTAATCGATTGTATATAGGAATGTAATGGGTATAGAATATACATAACAGGGAAGCGGAATTGGTCCAGTGGATAGGGTGTCTGTCTACCACATGCGAGGTCCGCGGTTCAAACCCTGGGCCTCCTTGACCCGTGTGGAACTGGCCCATGCGCAGTGCTGGTGCGCGCAAGGAGTGCTGTGCCCCGCAGGGGTGTCCCGCGCATAGGGGACCCCCACGTGCAAGGAGTGTGCCCCCTAAGGAGAGCCGCCCAGCGGGAAAGAAAGTGCACTTGCCCAGGAATGGCACTGCACACACAGAGAGTTGATGCAGCAAGATGACAAAACAAAAAAAAGAAACACAGATTCCCATATCGCTGACAGCAACAGAAGCAGACAAAAAGAAGAACAAGCAGCAAATGGACGCAGAGAATAGACAACAGGGCCGGGGTGGGGGGGGGGAGGGGAGAGAAATAAATAAAAGTAAATCTTAAAAAAATAAAAAGAATATACATAACAACTTTGAAACTGATGAAAAAAGTTGGACAACTATTTCTTGTCCAGGAGTCCATAGGATTATCTAACTTCAGTTCTTACTGCATAGTTACAGTATATAAGACATTGTGGCATTGGCATCAAAATGAAAAAAATGGATAAATCAGAAAAAGAAATAGAAAGCCCAGGAATTCAACCACACGTATACGGCCAATTGATTTTAGAATAATGCATAAAGACATTCAGTGGGAAAATATCACCTATCAAAATATAGTGCCAGAATATTTGGTTAATATCTATATCTATATCTATCCATGTCCATATCTATATCTGTATCTATCATCTAAAAAGAATTTTAACACATACCAATCATTATTACAGAAATTAACTGAAATAGATCACAGACTTAAATGTTTCATATAAAATTATAAAATTTCTAGACAAAATATGAGGGAATAATCATTGAGTTCTTGGATTAAGCAAGAAGTTCTTAGGTGTAACATCAACATCCAACTCATAATAGAGTCATTAAAGAATTCTGACCTTCAAAAAGACATTAAGAGAATGGAAACCGAAGTCACAGGCTGGTAACAAGTATTTTAAATTATATATTATGCATTTTTGCCCAAAATATCATAAGAATTCTCAAAACTCTGATAAAGAAAACACAATAAAAAATGCGGAACAATGTGAACAGATACTTTATGAAAGATATATTGGTGGGACTTGCACATATGAAAAGGTCCTAAAAGTCATTAGACATTAGGAAATTCAAATTAAAACCAGAATGAGATACTACTACAAACCCATTAGAATGTCTAAAATTAAAGACTGATCATTACCAAGTGTTATTGAGGATACAGAGAAAAGATAATTCTCATTAATAGATGGTGGAACTATAAAGTGATAAAACCACTTTGGAAAACAGTATGGCAATTTCTTCAAAAGTTCTACATTCACCTATTATATGACTCTCTGTTTCTATTTGTAGGTATTTACCCAAGAGATATGAAAATGTATGCTCATAAAAATACTTGTACACTAGTGTTCACAACCACTTTATTTGTAGTAGCACCAAACAGAAAGTGACTCAAATATTCATCATCATGTAAATTATAAACAAATCATGCTATATCCACACAATGTAATACTGCCCAGAAATAAGAAGGCATGAGCTATCAATACCTACAACAATAGGGATAAACCTACAAATAATTATGCAGAGTGAAGGAGTCCAGACAAAAAGTGTATGTATTCTATGATTCCATAAGGGATCTACTTCATAATTTGCATGACTCAGTGCAAAATGAGAATGTGAGTGTCCTTGTTCAAAAATTATTCAGAATTTCAGGATGATGGCAGCAGAGTATTAAACCACCTGTAGGCTCTTGTAAGCATAGGTAACTATTTCACTGCACACGTTGCCCACTCATGGAGCCAGTTCTGAGACCATGTATGTGAAATTTGAGATAATGAAAACCAATCTTAGAGGCAGAAAGCAGATCAGTTGTTTCCTGGGGTTGAAGAATGGTGCAAGAAGAGGGGAGGCAGATATATTTATTATTTTGAGTTTGGTGGTGGTTTTAACCTGTTTATGTCAAAATTCGTAGTATTTTAGACTTTAATTATGTAGGTCTATTAATTTGTCTCAAGTAACTTCAATAATATTGTTAAAAACCTTGCAAAAATATTAAAGAATTTTAAAAAAAATCTATAAAACATAATATTGTCTGCGGTCACCCCTCGGGCTGAAGTGTGGTTTGCTGGCCTGGCGGGGGAGTGGCCGCGGTAGGCCTAATTCCAAGCCGCTGCCCCCATAATAGGGTGGCTGGTCAGACTCACCGCCACCCCTGAAGGAAGCTCGGCATGGGTGCAGAGTGCCCTCGGGTCTCCCCTTCTCGGCAGCCATGCTTCCGCGGCCGCCCCTCCTTCCGGATGGCTCCACGCGATGCCTTGAGGGGCGGCACCCTTCTTCTTCCTTCTCCCTGCGCAGGCGCAGGGTGGAAAAATCCAGTCTGCCCTTTTCCCCTCCCCCGACAGCAGCAACAGCCAGGCAGGGCGGAAAATTCCAGTCTGCCCTTTTCCCCTCCCCCGACAGCAGCAACAACCAGGCGTGGGCGGGAAACTCAAGTCTGCCCTCCACCCCAGCAACAGTAGCCACCAATCCCTAAACCCTGCCCCTTCCCCCAGCAACAGCGACAGCCAATCCCTAATCACCACCCCTCCCCCGTCCAGCACCGCCCACTGACCTTTCGCCAGCAACCAATCAGAACAGGGCGTGGCTTCGACCAATCAGCCTTCCCCAGCCCCTATAAAACTGTTGCCTTTCCCTCAATAAAGTGGACTTGCGTGTTTACCTTGTCTCCGCGGTAGTTCTTCTGCCGTGCGCCCTCCAGTCCTGAGAGCCCCTGACAAGGGCCTGGCCTCCCTTGTCCCCAGTTCGTCGCCTGCTTCTCCGGGCGACCCCGTCGTCGCCGGCTTCGCCGGGTGACCCCATCAGCCGAACCGCGCAACCCCTGTGAGACCGACCCCTCGTCTGCTGCCGGACCCACCCCTTGTCCCAAACGGGACCGATCCCTCATCCCAAGCAGGACCGACCCCTCGTCCTGAGCTGGACCAACCCCTCGTCCGCAGCCAGACCCCACCTCTACCGACCGAGCAAGCCGCCGCAATTGTCAAAAACCTTAAATAATATATCTATATCATCCCACTAGAGCAAATTAGTTAATATAGAACACAGAGAATAAATATCAGAGTTTTAGAATATCTGATAGCTATGAGGCTGTAAGGTGATTCTCAAAAAAGTCAAATATGCTGTCATTCCTATCTCACTTTGTATCCACATTATACTATGTTCTGACCAAAAGCTAAAATATTGCCGGCATATTTGCAAATCGAAGAAGAATGTATCATTTAAACTAAGAGATGCTGCTTAGTAATCTACATATCAAAAATGAAATCATATTTGTAATTAGAAAAAAACTTAGCACCCTATGCTAAAATAATGGAACACTGTAAAAGAAGTATATTTGAAGGACAAATCCAACCTTTATGAGTACTTTGGAAAAATGGCTAAATTTAAGATTGAACTACATGAAATAACAAAAAGAACTTAAAAAACTCTACAAAAAGTGTATTGATATAAGAGAGAGAGAGAGGATTCTACTGAGTATAAAATAAGGTATTAGAGTTATATAAAAAATTAAAAGTTTGGTAAAAACAAATCCAAATATTATGACTAAAAATGAGAAAAATTACGAATGTTTCAGTGACTTAAACAATAAAAGGAAATAATGAATAAGTGTATGATTAAATTGAAATAAGATGGCCATATTCTTTGAAATATATTCCTATATATCTGTGCAAAGTAATGCAGAAAAATATTGAAAAAAATGAGAGTTTTTCATCAAAAAAGTAGTTGAATAATTTTTTAAAGAATAGACCTGGGCTCCCCTAGGTGTACAGTATATAGCCACTTCTGTGACCTGGGCCTAAATTAAAGGTTAACAACCCTCCCCAGAGGGAAAAGTATGTATAGATGGTATTGTAAACTATTATCTCCTCAGAGTGGTAAAATTTCATTGTTGTGTGCATGGAGATAAAATCACCAGACCCCATATGTGCACACCAGGGGACCTTGGCAGAAGCTCTGTTCTCATACCTTATGGAATGTCTTTGTTCTGAAACCCCTTATCTCATCCCTCATTTTCTTACCTCCTTGAGGAGCACTGCCTTCATTCTCCAGACTTCCACCACTGAAGACTCTGTCCAGTTCATAAGTCCAAATAAAGCTTACATCTGATTCAGTGCCAGGTGCACTGAATTGTTTTATTTTATACTGTCCAGAGTTTATCTCTATTCTTCATATTATTTTACTTTAAATTTAACAATTAAATTGTTCTTAGATTCTAGTTGACAATTCTACAATTGCATGCTAAAGAAATACAGAATTAGCACCTTGAAAACCATGACTATTGTGAATGTGAATGAGAAAAGGAAATTTTAATTAAATGGAAATTTAATAAGAAATTAATTGATATACTAAATACTCTACTTGGAAAAGAGAGTGTACAGAAACTCAGAAGAGTTGAATTTAACTGTGGCTTTTCAGCTAAATAACAAGAAAAAGTGACAATATCACTTGCAAATCTTTACTAACACATTTAACTATTCCAGATTTCTTCCACTGAATATATAATTATTGATTAAATAGGCAGGCAGCATCAAATTCCTTATACTAACATCTGTGCAATGTTAAAAATTGTTTATATATGATTCTGTCAAGGTATGAGTTGCTGTGCTGAAATTGATATGCTATAAAATATAGTTTTATATTAACTTTATCTTTAACCTTGCTTGTAGTACTGGATTATTTACCTCTGAAATAATGATGCAAGAAAATATATACATTGTGCTTTATTTTCTTGTCTTAAGCTTCATTGATTTTTTATCAAGAAAAATATAGAATTAGTTAAAAATTAGTAAAAGAAAACCTAAAAATATTAGTGACACATATTGATATTTTGGTCTTGACAGAGTCTTTGAGGAATTTATTAAGCCTATTGATATATAGGCCTCAAAAAATGAATGATACTAGTCTACTATCCACAGAAATAGTTCATTATTTTAGAAGTTGTCTGATTACTACACTGCAGATATTGAAACAGAATTCCAAATATATTCAATTATTTTATATAATACAGTGAATGCTTTAAAGATCCCTTTATTAAATATCTAATTCCATATCATTTGGTGGGCTAACATTTTTCTATGAAATATTCTTAGTGTTGCAAATTTTTTAGATAGCTTTTTTCCTTTTGCCTTGTTTTGTTGTGTTTTGACTTGTCTTTGTCAATAATACAGTTTGGAACCCTAAAAACAACACTGGAAAGAAAAAATACTAATCACTTGCTTTAGCAAACTGCGCAAATAATAATTTAAAACTACGAATTGTCCTTCAAGTACAAATTTTCAGTTCAGTAACATATGTTATATTGTTTGAATCATTTCTTTATAGCTCTATCAGCAGGAATTATAAACAGAGAAACAAAAATTGTCCTTGCAATTTTATCTCTACTTCATTATAAAAAGAAAAAAAAAACAAGTAGGAATTATTCATTTTGTAAGTGAAAGTATGCATGATTAGAAAGTATTAGCTATAGCAGCTATCTAAATAGCAGTTCTCTGCATGTATACATATTTATGTGTTATATTCTGTTTTATTCTATTACTATGTAATGCAGTCTACATTCTTTTTTTTATTTTTACACATATTTTTGACCCCTTGAAACCACTCAGGCTTTTGACCTCTTCAATGTTACTTGATTTGAAACCTAAATCCAATATTTCTATGTGGAATTAGCATTTAGAAAATTCCTTTTTTAAAACGACTCTGAGGTAAATATCTTCATGGGCACAGAAATGTATGACATTAGCAACTACACAGTATCATTTTAAAACTGTATATCATTAAAATGATCATTACTCCCACTGCTAATTTGAATTTAAAGCCGAAGATAATATAAAATGAACAAGGATCATTTGAGTGACTTTGGCACGAGCATTACAGAAGTAAAATGGAAGAATACAATACAAATGGCAAACTGGAACCTGAAATTAGGAAATTAAGAGCAGTTGATCATTTAAAAATATTCTGAGGTCAATAAAGAGAGGATTATAGAAGTTGAGTCAAGCCATCACACTTTATTTAACTTACTCTTTGCTAAATAAGATACTAAAATTTATTTTAAAATGCACACATCATTATTCTGTCAAAATGTTTTGACTTGATATTAAGTAATATAAGCACTAAGAACTTGAATTTTCCTGTTGAAAATAAGAAAATTACAATTTAGAGAAGCAGAATCAGGTATTTTGAGGGCAAGTATATCCTCTTTAAGGGTAAAAGGCTCCATATTTAGAAAACATCATAAGCCTAACTATTGTAGTGCATATCTAATACAAACTATATTATCAGTTTTGTGAAAATATTTTTCAAAACTCCCAAATATCTCCAAAACATGTTCCCTGATAAAGATATCTTAAATTCAATCCCTTTATTTTCCCCTTACCCTAACTTAGATGATAGAAAACTATACTCTTATTTTTTATGTAATACACATATATGTGTGTCTTATAACTCCACTCCGTAAGTATTTCTCTGTGTGATGTGATATTTATTACTAGGGAACAAAATCTTTGTTCTAGAACTTATTTTTCGACATAGAATGAGAAATATTTGGTGTCTTTCTTTTAAATTTGACTCATAACTGCCAAAAGATGAACTTCTAATTTTGTATTTATGTTATTACAAAATATCAAGGAAGGACTGAAATAGAATGTGGTATAATAAATGTATTTTATTCATTAACAGCTAAGGCATTTCAATGGAAGAACATAATTGATCTTTAGCAGGTTTTCTCACTTAACGTTCACAGTGTTAAAACCATTTCAGTGGTCAGTTTGAGAATTCCATCTGCAATCCAGCCTGTTTTACAGAATCCTTCAGAATGTAGAGCTGTTATTTATTTGAAATTTGCTAATGCCCTTTCAGAGTCAATGCAAAAAAAAAAAAAATGCTGAGTTTGTGATTTTTGAATCAGAAAGCAGCTGGCACTGAAAAACGAAGTACAAACCCTTGCATTCTGGCAAGCTCCTAACAGCACTGAACTTACCACTAAAATCAGTTTGAACTAAACTTACTTTCCCAAGATTTGATCTCTTTCTTGATATGATGTGGCTGGCAGAAAATATACAAGTGCATTTTCTGAAAATGAAAGATGCGACTTTGTTTCTTTTTTTTTTCTCAGAATGACCATACACACTTAAGAGGGTTTCATATAGAAAAGTAAAAAATGGTTGTAGTTTAATAGATTTACTTTCACCATTGTAATCTTCTAATTCAATGAAATTCTGAGAGTATTAAAATTAATCTCTCATGATTTTTTTTTTTTTTACATCTGGGGAACTCTATTTTATGCATTTAAATAGAAAGTAGCATGACATATACTAAGTATAAACAAATATATCTCAATCCTATCAGGAAAGGAAAGTTTGACTTTCCAACAATCTAAAGAAATTTTATATATTATGTTTATTTGTGTGCATGTGTATGTGTGTGTAAGGATACCTATAAACAGCATTTTATCTCTGCCCTGATACCGTTTTAAGTGTTCTATATTCTGACTAGTCACAGAACAGCAGTCAAGTGGAAATGACAGTGACTGACAATTACAGAAGAAATAAAATGGCTTCCAGAAGTGCACGGAGACCTGTAGACCTCAATCAACTGAACTACAAATCCATTAAATGATTTAATTTTGTGTATCCAACTGTGAGATATATTTACCACTACCCAGACAAGAACTAAAGATAATACATACAGCCTGTAACACAATTCATCAAATAGTAATTGAGTTCCCTATGGTGGATAATCTGTGTGTTTCTAATACTCTTTCTGGGGAAAAAAACAACAAAACTAAACTAAACTGAAATTATCATAGCATTTAAAAGCAAAAATGGCTAACTAAAGTAAAAGAGTAATAACACCAGGCTTCAAAAGAAGGTAAACTTTAAATAAAGAAATATTAATCATCAAATTCAAATATTCTAACCACTCTACTATGAAAAGCAAACAATATGTGAAATCATCCGGTTAATGTTTGCCTTAAAATTGACAAGGTCATAAAATATGTGGTCACCATTAATTTTATAACAGCCATGCCCAAGTTCCAGTGTCTTGGAGAGCTGAACATATTAGAAATTATACATTTTCCATAGCACACTTCCCTAAAGTGAACATAACATATGCTAATAATTTATATTAAAAACTTCCAGTAAGTCACTGAGTTAAAAATTACACACAAAATGAATTTGCCAATGGTAAGAGCAAATTGTCCATTCAAAAGATTATAAAAGAGAGTAAATCATTCATTCCACTCATCCATTTATTCATTGGAAAATATTTTGAAACATCATTGTGTTCCAGGATTTGTGTGAAATTCATGATTCAAAGTATCCCCAAGGATACATAACATGATTTCAAGAGAGATTTTAACAGAACAATGAAAGTTCAGTTTTTCAGCAGAATAAGAGAAATTATTCAAAGCAAAGAGAAACCTTAAGAACATTTTTTTCATAGTTACATGTAATCCAAGTACAGATAATATAGACTAAAACTCTGCTTAGTTTTTATCAGTAATTAATCGTCAATAATTTTCTATGATGAATGAGCCTTAGTTTTAGGTTAATTTATTTAACTATTTTTCCAATATGTCTGTTCTAGAATTTCAGCAATTGTCATCAATTTTCACCTCAAACTTGAAAAACTATAATTTACTTTAATTTACTTTGGCATTGCAATTGCTGACGGGAAGCAAAATAAACAGACTGCAGCTAATGCGTGCATCTTCTACACAGGAAGAAGCATATGATGATTAATTATTATAAACATCTTATAATAAAATGAGCTGTAACTAAACAGATAAGGGAAAATTGATCAGCATAAAGTTTTAGGGAAAATCTAAAATAAACATCAATTATAATCACTTTAGTTCCTTAATTGGAAGACAAATGAGAAGATGTGAATGTTACAGTATAAGTATCTGATTAATTACTCAAAGTGATTAATTGGGAAGTGCCTAAGAAAAAATATAAGACAACTAAATAATTTGGTACATGCTTTCATATGATTTATTTAAACAATAAATTTTATATAAAGATAGAGAGAAACAGAGACAGAGAAACAAAGATAAAATATATTTATATATATTTAATATGTATATATAGTTGATACATATATATGGCAATTTATGTTTCAGTTTTTTCTTTATTAGCGAAATTGTAGGTTTACGGAACAATCATGTGCAAAATACGGGATTTCCATATACAACCATATTATCAACACCTTGCATTGGTGTAAACCATTTGTTACAATTGAAGAAAGCACATTTTTATAGTTTGATATGCTTATTTTAAAAATACTTTTCCTATTTGTGTTATAGGTCTTCCTAGAGTTCTCTATGAGAACAGTAATTGAATGCTATTAATATTTGCAAAACTTTGCTGAGTGCTAATATTTTTTTAGCACTGTTCTAGGGAGAAATCAGATGTAGATTTGTATACTTGCAGAAATAATATGAGGAATAGAAGCCTAAAAGTGTTAAAATGTTTATATAGTGCTGGGTGTGTAAAGTTCAAATCAAAACGTGCATGCAAGTGTTGCTACAGATGTTAAGACAGGATTGGAATTCCAAGAAAGAAGCAAGCTTTATTAGAGACCTATTGTAGTTTGAAAGCACTGCATATGTACTTAAACATTTTTTTAGGGATCTAGGACTATATTATTCATTGTATAGAAAGAGAAAACTGTCTTAGAGAAGTTAAATGATTTAATGAATTTGATGTTACTGGTGACTGATACAAAAAGGAAAGAAGGGATAGGATTGAATCCAATTCAGCAATATCTGTGTCTTTGGCTGGTTTATTTTACTGAGTTTAGGTCTTCCAAAAAAAGTCCTATCTGTTTTCTCCTCTTAATTTCTACTACCCACTGGGATATACTTAGAACAAAAAACTAAGAAACAAAAAATGAAAAGATGTTGGAATTGTGGCATTATTTTCACACTCTATGAATGAACAGATTTATTAATAGCTGTAGTCACCCTGTGAGTTCTTTTCTTGTGTACTAAGAGGGAAATATGACCCAGATTTATTGGATAAGTAGTAATATTTATAGAAAGCTAGCTTGCTTTACTCTTTCTTTGTCTAAATTAAACAACTGCTAAATGATATTTATTATGGTGCACAACCTAATCACAAAAGGTTAAGTTATATATAACTATGTTCTGAGTAACATATTACAATAAATGCATATCTTTTACCTGTAATTCTAATTGGAAAATAGCTTTCTCTTGACGTTCCAATAAATGTTTTAAAAGTCCTTGTTATTAATAACTAAAATATTATCTTTATAATTAAAATATTTCATGAATTAGATTGTTATGCATACTTATATTGTATATGAATAATTTCAGAATTTAGGAAACTAAGTCTAATTTTATGATTTAGTGCTTTCTCTAGGTAATAAGTAATCTGGTGTACATTACTGGTCACTGAATCTATTGAATTAATACACATAGAATTTTTTTGCACTGAATGTTTCATATATGCTTATATTTGAACAATTGACAATGTTGAAACATAAAAAGTGTTATCAGCAATGATATAAAATAATAAAATTAAATATTATTCAAAGTTGTACTAAAATTATTATCATATTTCATCATTGTGTACTTTCTCCATAAATATATACACATAGGACTATGTAGTAGAAACTTTGACATTAAAAGGGAATTCTTTTAAGTGAGGCGTCTCTGATATAGTACTTTCCTTTCTCAGGGTTAAGATAATTGAGAAGATAAATTATTAATTAATTAAAATATAACATTGTGAAAGATTGTCAAAAAATTATTTATACCAGAATGGTAGGCCCTACAGAATAATATCAGCTGCTCCGTTACACCCTGACATTCCTATCTGCCAATATATCACCCATTTCTTTATACAATATTAGATAAATACTGAGAGATTAGCACTTTCACCTCATGTTTTATACATTTTGTTGTCTATGAGAATATCCTTATATATATTATTGAATGGCATATAGCTCCATATCTGTAGACCTTTCTAATTTGCTACCATTCTACATTATTTTACAGTATCATATTTTAGGGCTTACTTTTTGTCCATTATCCATAATAATAAAGCTGAATCTCATCAAATTTCAATGCCCACACACAGATGGCTCTGAAGACACACTATAGGTAAAATAATCCTATTCCAAATGTTTTCATAGTTTTGTTTCAAGGCAAAACCAATACTTTATCCCTTGTTTCTATGGGTCATTTTAGTTTAGGGACAGTTTTCAAGTATTTTTTTTAATTTTTTATTTTTTTAATTAATTGATTTTTTAAATTCATTTTTTAAAATATTACATTAAAAATATGAGGTCCCTATGTACCCCCCACCCCCCTCACCCCACTACTCTCCCCATAGCAACATTCTCCTCCATCATCATGACACATTCATTGCATTTGGTGAATACATCTCTGAGCATCACTGCACCTCGTGGTCAATGGTCCACATTATAGCCCACGCTCTCCCACGTTCCATCCAGCGGGCCATGGGAGGACCTACAATGTCCAGTAATTGTCCCTGCAGCACCACCCAGGACAACTCCAAGTCCCAAAAATGCCTCCACATCTCATCTCTTCCTCCCATTCCCCGCACCCAGCAGCCACCATGGCCACTTTTTCCACACCAATGCTTCATTTTCTTCAATTACTAACCACAATAGTTCATGAATAGACTATCAGTAAGTCCACTCTAATCCATATTCTATTCCTCCATCCTGTGGACCTTGGATTGGCTGTGTCCATTCCACATCTATGTCAAGATGGGGCTTAGATTCCACATGGATGCTGGATGCAGTCCTCCTGCTTTCAGTTGTAGGCACTCTTGGCTCCATGGTGTGGTGGTTGACATTCTTCAACTCCATGTTAGCTGAGTGGGGTAAGTCCAATAAACCAGAGTGTAGGAGCTGAAGTCTGTTGAGGCTCAGGACCTGGATATCATATGGCTAGTCCAGAGATTCAGATCCCCTGGGTATTTCTTAAACCCCAGCACCAACTACAATTCTGGTAAAGTAACAGGAAAGGCTTGTGAAAAGAGATCACACCTCAGTCCAGTTCCATCCCACAGACACACCAACTCCAAAGAAGGGCCAACTGACATGGTACTGAATTCCATCTGCCATGACGATAGAACCTGTGGGTCTCTGTAGCCCTCAGAAGAACCAATATCTGGGGTTGTATCTACTTTATCTGTCTCTGGGACTCTGCTGAGGTGTGCATAAGGGCAACCCCTCTGATAACCTCCTGGCTCCTTTTTAGAGACTCATAGCCATATACACTCTTTTGTCCTTTCCATTTCCCCCTTGATTTAGGTCAAAAAGCATTTTTAACTGCTGTTATGATATGTAGACAGAGATATTTTACTGGTCTGAGTTGAACCTTTTATTCAAGGTCATGTTCTAGTTACGTCATCAGCTGGTACTTGGTATTGATCTCTCAGTGCCAGGGAGGCTCATCCCTGGGAGTCATGTCCCACACTGGGGGGAAGGCAACAAATTTACATGCTGAGTTTGGCTTTGAGACTGACCACATTTGAGCAACACGGAGGCTCTCAGGAGGTAACTCTTAGGCACACTGCTGCTCTAGGCCTTGTTCTTATTTCGGGTGCACAGGCTCACAAGCATAGCCATTAGTATCAGGGGCTCATTGTTGGACCTTCATTCATTTTTGGTCTTTGCCATTGCACTTGGGGGATTGTTGCTGTTCCTTTAGGGACTGTGATAGAGCTCCCCTGGCTAGAATCTCAGCACTCCCTCAGTTGTTGATTTAATTGTCTCCACTATGAAAATATCAAAACATTTTTATGTACCCTGGATATATGCCCTGTAGAACTCTCTGCCAACCATGTGTCAATAACATCCCACACTAGTATTCCTCCACTGCCCTTGTTGAACCTCTCTGTGATCCAAAACTTCCTGAAAAGTGAAGCCCAATATATTGCCAGGTTCCCTTAATAGTAAAACAGAATATAGCAATGAGCTTAAAGGTTAGATATAGAATACATATTAATTTGGAAAAATTCTACATCCTATCTTTTTTTTTCATTTTTCTAATTATTAAGCTTATCTTCACAAGAGCCTTAGATCATAGTAATTTATATATACAATAGACAGTACTCCCAAATATCCAACATAAAACCTTTTCCCTTTCACAGCAATAATCTTTTAACATATTCATACTAAATTTACTGAAACTGATGTACAGATATTGAGTCAATAGCTTTCAAACAAGGTAACATTTGTGTTTACATTGTGGTTTATATTTTAGCCTATACAATTTTCTAAATTTTTAGTTATCTTATGTTTTACATTATGATTTACATTTTAGCCTATCAGTTTCTATATGTTTTTGGTGTAATTTTACATGTATTATATCCATCCTTGCGTACTCTTGTGAAACACTTCTATTGCCCACACAGTTACATTGGTTCCATCTATTCAATACTTATTTCCCCCTCCCCTTAGGGCCCACAGTGACAGTCAATCTTCATTTCTTGAAGAGCCGTGTTCAGAGATACTTGCAACAATGTTGAGGGCTTGACATGCTGAACTGCCCTAATACCCTGGGAGCCACCATTACTCTTGAGAGATACAAAGTTCCCTCTATTTGATGGCCTCAGTCCTCCCCAGGATGTGGGTATACCTTCACTCTCATTATATGGGTCTCTACCCAATGGTATAACCCACTCTGGCAAAATGAGTTTTCAAGTATTTATACTCTGCAATAATTTATGCATAGCCAATTTATCCCATACCTTGAAATTTTTATATAGAAGATTTTATAGTTCTTTCTTAAATTTTGTTTCAACATGTATGGTAAACAGTAAAGCAAATTGGGCTATTTAATCTATCTTAAAGAGTATATTCATTTTTTTTACAACAGAGAGAGACCTGAGAGTAATGTAAGATAAACTTCATTTTAAGTGTAGAGTGTATTTTAATTTGATATGTACAATATATTAGAGTTAATTTTATACAGACCAACATGAACTAAGCAGAGTAAGTATTCATTCCCACAAATTATTAAACTGTTTTAATAAAGAAAGAGCTGTTAAGCTAAAGGAATATGTCTGTAAGTCTATGAGTTGGTCTCCGTGAAAAGTAAATTGATATCATAATCTTTTTTTCTTCTTCTGTAACAGCTTTGGGACAGGACTAAGCAAGAATCCTCAGCCTCTAACTAAGTAGAGAATCAGCATTTATAACTAGTTGAAAGAATAAATCTCTTTATAGCTCATCTCTACAAGGTTTCTCACCATGAAAATTTTGGTCCTCATTGCTTCTTAGATATTTAACAGATTTAAAAATACATTAAAGGGGAGCAGATGTGTTTCAAACTGTAAAGTGCCTGCTTCCCACATGATGGTCCCAGGTTCAGTTCCCAGGGCCTCCTAAAAGAAAAAAAAACAAAAGCAAAAGAACAAATAACAAGCAAACAAACAAAATAAATACCTCGGAGCCATTATGGCTCAGTGGTTGAGCATCGGCTTCCCACATATGAGGTGCAGGGTTCAATCCACATTTCTAGTACTTCATAATAAAGGGAAGAAAAAACACATTAGACACAAAGACAGGTTTGGTAAATGGAAGACAGGAATATAGAAAATATTGAGACAAAGGCAAAGAACTGTAAACAACTAAGAATTCAGAATGAGTGAAAGACATATATGGAAAAAGTTAAAGATGTAATTTAAGTTCAAGATTGAAAAGAGTTAGAAAATGAGTTAAGAAAATACTTGAAATTCAATAGCTAAAAATAAATCCACCCAAAGATTCCAGAAGATGTGGATGGATGAGAAAGTATAAATTTATAGAAAACCACTCTTGGGTACATCACAACAGATTAATTGAAAATTTAAAACACACAAAACACACACAAAACAGAGAGAAACATATAAAAAGTGGTCAAGGGAAAAATATTTGGCATATTATCTTATTATCTTGAAAGTAGCAATAGTAATACTGAGAACTGGTATCTACACAGAAATGATAAAAGGCAGAAAACAAGAGATGGACATTTTTAAGAGCTGAAAATTATGCCAAGCAGAAATTTTATTCCCTACCAGAAAACCAAAATAAATAAAAGCAAAAATAAAACTTTTTCTTGCAAATAAAAAAAAAAGTTAAACACTTTTTGGTATTAAAAAGACCCAGAATAAAAAAATATAAGTGCAATATGAATGTAGCAGTTTGATATGGTTATGAATTTCAAAAATAGAGAAGACCCAGAATAAAAAACATAAGTGCAATATGAATGTAGCAGCTTAATATGGCTATGAAGTCCAAAAATAGATTTTGGATTATGTTTGTAATCTGATCTGTGCCTGGGCCTGATTGAGTGATGATTGGGCTTTAATTGGGCCTTGCCATTAAGGCATTGAGTCCCTGCCCCTTCGTGGGTGGGAATTTACAGATAAAAAGCAAGACAAAGGATAGAGTTGTGGGTTTTTGATGTTGGAGTTTGATGCTGAAGACTTAAGCCGGAGTCTTGGGAAGTAAGTTCACAGAGGAAAGTGAAGCCAGCCTCAGGAAGAAAGGAACCTTGAACCCAGAGAAAAGCAAGTCTCAGGAACATAGGATCTCAGGAAGCCTGAACCCTCGCAGTCATCGGCAGCCGTCTTGCTCCAAATAGACTTTGGTGAGGAAAGTAACTTATGCTTTATGGCCTGGTATCTGGAAGCTCCTACCCCAAATAAATACCCTTTATAAAAACCAACCAATTTCTGGTATTTTTGCATCAGCACCCCTTTGGCTAACTAATACACTGAAATAAAAAGCAATAGGGGAAGCGGACTTGGCCCAGTGGATAGGGTGTCTCTCTACCACATGGGAGGTCCACAGTTTGAACCCTGGGCATCCTTGACCTGTGTGGAGCTGGCCCACGTGCAGTGCTGATGTGTGCAAGGAGTGCCCTGCCATGCAGGGGTGTCCCTCGTGTAGGGGAGTCCCACACACAAGGAGTGCACCCCGTAAGGAGAGCCGCCCAGCACGAAAGAAAGTGCAGCCTGCCCAGGAATGGTGCCCCACACACGGAGAGCTGACACAACAAAATGACACAACGAAAAGAAACACAGATTTCTGTGCCACTGATAACAACAGAAGTGGACAAAGAACATGCAGCAAAATGGATACAGAAAGCAGACAACAGGGGGGTTGATGGGGAAGTGGAAATAAATAAATAAAAAAGAATAAATTTTTAAAAACAATAGGTAATATAAATATATCAGTACATTAAAAAAGGAAAATTGACTTTACAAAAAAATGCAGAATTAAAATACAAGAAAACAATGATAAAAGCCAAAAGGGAAATAAAGTTCAAGTGACCTTAGACTACAGCATTATGGAAAATAAGGTAAAAATTAATTATTACTCTTGAAATGTAGTAAGTTTTTCATGCTGTAATCTCTAACCATTCTTCCAAAATAATTGAATATAAAAAAAATAAGAAATGACAAGTAAACAGAAAATAAAATGAAAGAGTAATGAATCCAAAGAGAGGGAAAGAAAGAATATGCATATGAAGTACTTGTTAAATTAAGAAACCTGTAATATTACCATAGATATAAAATAAAGTATATCAGTAATTACACAGAATTATAAGTGGGAAAATTTGCAAGTAAAAGAAAAAGATGATTAGAATGGATAAAATACCAAATCCCTTGTATTTCATGTGCTAAGAGTCACACAAAAGGGAAGTTTTAGGTAAAAGGGCAAAAAAAGCTATAATATGCTATTTTAATGTGCTAAAATTTGCTGAAAGCAATATACCAGAAATGAGTTGGCTTCTCCAATGGATA
Source organism: Dasypus novemcinctus (assembly GCF_030445035.2). NCBI lineage: Eukaryota > Metazoa > Chordata > Mammalia > Cingulata > Dasypodidae > Dasypus > Dasypus novemcinctus. The sequence goes on along the minus strand of NC_080674.1, from coordinate 31,198,012 downwards.
TTTATTAAGTTGCAAGCTTAGAGTTCTGAGGCCATTAAAATGTCAAAATCATGGCATCAGGCAAATCTCTTTTCCCAAAGACTGACAGCAGGCGATCTCTCAATCCCTTTGTCAAATCAGAAAGCACAAAGCAGAATTGCCCTTCTCCTCTGGTTCATCTACATTTGGCTTCCTGGTTTCTGTGGCTTCCTCTTTCAGGTTTTGCAGATTTCATCTCCTTGCTCTCCTGGCTTTACTTCTGTGTTCCTGTGGCTTTTTCTCTGTCAGCTTCTAGGGGTTTTACTGTGTCTCTCTCCATATTCATCCCATTTATAAAGAACTCCGGCAAGACGATTAAGACCCAACCTGGGTTACACCATACGGAAGTGATCTAATTAAAAGACCTTTAACTGAAGTAATCTAATCAAAACTTCCCAACTACAATAGGTCCACACCCCATAGGAACAGATTAGCTCTAAGAACATGATTTTCTGTGGTGCACAGAGTCAAACTCTAATCAAAACAAAGATGGAGTAGTTAGGTTAATATCAGATAAAATAAGCATTAACTTGAAATAATCACACTGTATGAAGAGAGGCAATATACAATTCAATTTAGCAGGAATATTTCACAATTTTAAACATACATACATTCAAAAACCTACCTTCAATAACATTTTATCCCACAGAGTTAGAGAGTAGATATACAGAAATTCAGAATCATTAAGCAATATTCTTCAAAATAATACACAAGCCAATAAAAAATCACATTGAAAATTAAGGAAAAATATTTTAAGGATAACAATAAATGTATATCATATCATTACTTTTCAACTGTACTTAGAGCAGTGCTAAAAGGTAAATGTATAGATTTAAGTGTATATGATAAAAAAAAGGAAAATAGAATTACTGATATAGGCTTTTATTCTATGAAGCTGGAAAAGAACAGCCAACCAGTAAAAATTTAGAAGGACAGGAATTTGTATACAACTAAAAGCAAAATCAATGAAATAGGAAACACCTATAACAATTTGAAAAATTAAAAGTAATGATAAAATATTAATAGAAACTAGTCAAGAAGAAAAGACAGAAGCTTAGAATTATGTAAGCATGTATGAGGAGGCATTGCTAAGAATCACATTGGTACCCAAAATAATAAGAGGTTAGTATGAACAACTTTAGAATGATAAGCAATTTTAATTTAATGTACACATTTTTTGAGAGGCATAATTTGTCATTAGTGAAATAAGAAGAAAAACTATTAAAAACCTGGATATTCCAATGCCTATTAAATAAAAGTTCTACAAGGAAAATCCCAGGCACAGTGGGCTTTATTTGTTAAATCCTCCAGTCATTTAAGGAAAAATTACCCATTTTCTTACACAATCTCTTCCAGAAAATAAAAATATGAAAGACATCCTAATTCACCATATGAAGCCATCAAAACCTTGATACCAAAACCTCAGAAGTACATTTAAACATAGAACATTACAGACTATTATGTCTAACAAAAAGGGCTACAAAAATCCTTAGCAAAATATTAACAAATATTCAATTCTAGAATTGTTTTCATTACAGGAATATAAAGGTGATTTAACATTAAAATAAGATAAAATAAAACAAAAACAATTGATCTGTCAGCCACCTGCTTAGGAAGTAGAACTCTGGAAAGAATATCACTCATACTTTTAAAGAAAGCAAAAGGCAGGTAATTTGTTTGGGATAGTTTGAAGCTTTTTGTGGATACCAGAAAAGATAAAGTTCTTGAGGTTAAGTCATTCCTGAATATATAAGATCCTTTGATTGAATTGGATTCAGTTGTGCAGACTTTGATTGAATTACTTCAGTGAGGAGTGACCAAGGATGGGTCTTGGTCCTCTTGCTAGAATTCCTTTTATAAACAGGAAAAATATAAAGAGACACACAGAGATAATGCAGTTGAGAAGGAGAAACACTGAGAGACTGAGAGAGAGTTCCAAAGGCCAGGGGATGGAATCAATGGATGACAGATGCATGGAAAGAACCCCCTAAATAAAAGAGAAGGCCTAGAGGAGAGGGGAGAGATGAGTCATATGCCTGATTACTCACAGCTGAACTTGTGGCGAAACTAAGCCTGGAATAGAAGGAAGAGACCCAGACTGGAGAGCAGCCATTACGTCTTGCCAGGATGCAGGAGTCCGTGATTGCCAGCAGCTGACCTTCAGTGAGCCAGCATCTCTGATGATGCCTTGAATTGGATATTTTCACAGTTTCAGAAGTGTAAGCTTTTAACCTAATACATTTTCATTTATAAAAGACAACCCATTTCTGGTATATTGCTCCCTGCATTTTTTATCAAAGTAAAAGACACTACATATTCTCTTGAATTCATGAGAAATGTGGTCCAGACAAGGATTGTTGGGACACAATCTTTGCTTACTGCAGGCAATCACCATTGCATTAGTGATAGTGAAATTATATTTTAACAAATTGTAAAAGTCCAGTGTGGGCTAGCATGAATGCATAGAATATCTGGGAGCCAAAATCCCAAAGACAAATTGCACCCATTCATGGGCTGTTCTCCTTTTTCCTCATTTGGTTCTCATGAAAATTACTAGAGTCAGGAGAAGTGAAAGGAGAAAGCCTCTCTGCAGATCAGCTTTAGACTTCTTAAGTGGCTTTACTGTTCTTTGGTTGTTGGGATCTGGCTGCCTTAAGTCCAGTCTTTCTTTAACAGTCTTTGCCCAGGCCTCTTCATTGTCTGAGAAGACATACCCTCATAGCCAGCCAGAGCTGCAAAAGGGAGAACATATGCACAAAGTCACCATGCTTATCCAAATTTGAAATTTTTGGAACCAGATTTCATCTTGATGAGAGGAGCTACAGTTTCACATGGTCAATGAAATGATCACAGTAATTGGTGGGGAATTGGTACCACTTTATAATCATTCTACCAAAGTAATGCCACAAAATAATGTGAGGGTAGAGAATGTAATTGATCAAGAGGGGTCTTGTTGCTGCTGCAAATGTCGTTTCTCTTGTTCCACATGATGCTTATTGAATGTCTTCAGATTGTGAAGATTAATCAAGATAAATACTAATGACTTGGTTATTTTCTGTATGTCTGCTATGTCTCACTAATAATCTTTAAAAGAAATCAAAATTACATTATTGAAGAAAGATATCTCATAATGTGAAAGGACTAAATTATCCAATCTGACATGAAACTATCCGTGGAGAAATAAATATAAATTTTTCAAAAGAAGAGATAAATGTGAAGATCTCGTTGGCCCAAAAGTTTGTATCAAAATAAAAATGTTGCACATTGCCATTCTGGTGACCTCATATGGAGCAACTTATTGAGCTTGTTTTAAAAATAATAAAGGGAATTTTATAAGGTAATGAAGAACCATATATGTAGTACAAATGTATTGGTTGAGATAAATGGAGAAAAGCCTAAATATTCAAGGACACAAGTAATCTCAGGCAAATAAAACAAATTATTGTATATAGGGGGTAAAATTAATTTTACTCATCAAAGAAAGAGCTACTTCCTCTTGGCAAGAAAATCTTAGGGTAATATATAGTTTAAACATTCTTAGATTCATCAGAAAACACATTTAATTTTTGATTCAATTCTCAGGTATCTTTCCTAGTAAGTCTCATAACATCCCATTGATATACCTGCAGAGACTGTGGAGTTAATTGATATGTAATTTGGTCAGGGCTAAAGCTACTAAGGATAAAGAAATTTTTGGAGCCCTCTGTGATTCTGTGTCCATTCCTTGAGCTGACAGCTTAAAACTCAAAGCCTAACATTTTATTTTTGTACATTTAAAAAGCAGAATAAGCAACTAGCCCATTCTTTGTTTCCACCAAAAGAGGTCGTAGTAACAACACTTGGTCTCCTAATTTCTGGTTGTATATATCTTTGTCTACTTTGCATAGATTGAAACATGGCAATATACAGCTCAATATTGATCATGGACAGTGCCAATTATGATATCCAAATAAAAAAGTTTTGAGATCATACTGAATAAGACCATACATAAATTGATATCAATGAACCTAAATTGCAGAATAACCCAACAATAACCTTAAAATTAACACATGATAATAATAATAATTATATACTCTGCAATGTGTTATTGAATGGCAAGTGAGAAATAATTATATAGGTCTGAGCTCCATTAATCCAAACTTTTAAAATATAAATTTATTGAGTTTTAATTGGAAACTATCTGGTAGGATGTTTTAATCTAAATTTAAATTTTTGAATGTAAATTCAATGGCTAAGGTAAACATGATTAAACTATGTATTTGCATTCTGGTAGTGGATCAAAAAGATTATTAATTTGAGTTAAAATTTGAAACTGACCCAATTGTGGACCCTGAATAACATTACTAATATGCTCTTTTATTTCACTTTGACTTTATAATCTCTGAATGAACACCCATTAAAGGGAAACATCAGAAGCATCACTTGATACAGTGAACATACTATACGTTCTATATTTTTTGTTATAATTCCCAATTTCTTTAAAATCCAGTACTAATGTTTCCTCTACTTGAAAAGGTAACATTTTCTTACTTTAGTAACTGAAAAATGTCTTCACAAATACATTTATTTTGTTTTTATTTCTTTCCACTTCATATTAACCATTTATGCACTTGTTTTATATATGGTCCCCAGTACAATTCATGAAGCATGAGATATAATCAAATTGAATATAATACAAAACTTTTATTGGCTTGCATTTTATAAAAATATTTTTTAAGGAATATGGAAAAGAGAAAAAAAAACTGAGGAGATTAAAAATAAGTACTTGGCACTATAATTAAGAAAATGATTAAATGTTAATTGTTTAAAAAAATAACAATTACCAAACTTACTCAGTTGAGTCATTTTTTTCCTCAAAGAAATGGAAAGACTATGGAGACAAAAAGGAGACAAAACAGGGAAGCGGACTTGGCACAATGAATAGGGCGTCCACCTACCACATGGGAAGTCCACGGTTCAAACCCTGGGCCTCCTTGACTGGCGTGGAGCTGACCCACGTGCAGCACTGATGCACGTGCAAGGAGTGCCGTGCGGTGCCACGCAGGGGTGTCCCCCCTGTAGAGGAGCCCCACACGCAAGGAGTATGCCCTGTAAGGAAAGCCACCCAGTGTGAAAAGAAGTTCAGCCTGCCCAGGAATGGTGCTGCACACACGGGGAGTTGACACAACAAGATGATGCAACAAAAAGAAACACAGATTTCTGGTGCCACTGATAAGGATAGAAGCAGTCACAGAAGAACGTGCAGCAAATGGACGCAGAGAACAGACAACTGGTGGGGAGGGGAGGGGAGAGGAATACATTAAAAAAATAAAAAAATAAGGAGACAAAACAGTCATATGCAATGACATCTATATGTACCAATGTATACATCACCATATAATCAATAATATTTTGGTTATACATATATACATATATATAATATGGAATTATATTATTATCTATTTATCATCTAGTATATTATATTATTATATATACATGCTTATGCTTAAACAGTATTTATGTTTGTATATTTGTTATAAAGTCACGTATATTGTACATATGTATATACTTCTATTGACCTCTTTCTGACCACATTTCTCTGCTTGTCTCTTAAATGGAACATGTCTAGTACTGATTGAACTAAATGTCTAATAATCATCAGATTGCCTCAGTAAAGTAGTTGTTTTTACTAAATTAATGGCTGTGTTGGATAAGTATAAGTATTCTCCTTTGCCTTTGAGAAGTCCAAAAGTTATCCTGAGTGAGTCATTTTAAACATTTTCATCATTTATTATTATTCGCTTCATTACTCTTTCAAATTTTGATATTTAATAAATGGATATAAAGATAAAGTAGGCTTTTATATACATATTTGAAATAAGAGGGGATTTTGACAGCTTGCATAAACCACTGAGAGTCATTTAAGTAGACACTAAAATCCTGACTCTTTCATAGGTGGTTAGTTTTTCTTGAAAATACTTTCCATTTTGATTCAATACAGCAATCCTTCCCATAAAGCCATCAGTTCAGAACTTCTGATGTATTTGGCAGATCATAGAGAATTGTATTATATGTTATATGAATTGGGGAATATAGTCAAACATGTATTACATTTAATTTGTTTTTTGTATACTTGATTATATATATGTTTATAGAAGAATATAATTACATGATAAATATTTATACTTAAAATCATAATTCTTTGTGAGCTATTCAAGGATAAAAATTGTCTGTATATTATTTTTGAGCAACCGAAAAGGATTTCCCTGTAGTAACTTAAGTCAAAAACGACGAAATACATTTCCTTCAAGCTTCCTGAATTATTTCATTCTAGGTTAAGATCCAGCATGATGAAGTTGAGCCCCAAAGGTATTCAGTGGAAAAGCTATAAGCCATGGAAAATGGAGCTTAAATTCAAAGTGCCATCTCAGAAAGCATAATAAAAATAGATTTTCAGTCTGCCCCAAACACAAATAGTAATGCCATAAAAAATGAAATATTGGGAGTATGATATTGCCATCTTTAATTTTTATAGTCGAGTTTTTCTCGGCTCTTCCTCTATGCTAGAAAATAATAACCTCACACTCTGACAGTCACCCACTTCTATTAGCAAACCTAGAAAGTTTGACAAAGTTTCAAAATATGTGAGCGATTTCAAGATTAGAATTTACTGTTTCAAATTATATTGCCAAACAAAGTAATTACAAATATGACAAAAATAATTTGAAATTATCATTTGAAATGGCAGTTTAATAGAACAGTTTTATCTAAACATGATTAGCAAGTATAGAATTGAAGGGCCAAGATTGACAGACTTTATTATGGCTATCAGAACACATTTCCTACAATTGGACTATTTCCAATCAGGAAGGCATTTTGCAAGCAGCTTTCAGTGATTCAACCCTGCACCATTGTGCTCTTATAGTGGTTCATCTGGTGAAGACTCAGGGACAGCATAAAGGAGGAGGACTGGATTTACCTATAGTAATTATTAGTAATTATGTTTTACAGTGTAGCACTCAGAGTGACGTTGCTGCCAGGTACTATTATCTGAAAAATCTTGGATTATTTTATATATTGTCTCTGTGTTTGCGTGTGTGTGTGTGTGCATGTGCGTGTTTATCCTTCTCTTAAAATACCTGCTATTAAGACATGATCTCCTTCATCCTTTGATGTTGCCATAATTTTTACTCCATGATAGAGCTGGCCCATCTTCAATGTCCCATATGATACAACATCAAATTGGCTGCTAATCAGTTCCTTTCAAAACCATCTCATTGTTTTCTTGACACACATTACAGTGCTCTGTAATTTTAACGTCAACAGATACAGATAAATATTCATCTATATTATACATACGAAACAAAGCTCTATTCGAGAGTGCCCATGGTTTCAGTCTGGTTTCAATCATAACCACAGTTGTCAACAGTAGCAGCAGCTCTGGCACAATTTATTACACCAGGGGTGGAGGGAGGTGTTACATTGTGTCCTGGAAACACAGGATAAGGGCACAACCGAAACTTTCAGAAAATGACATGTATTTTGCACAGAATAAAGAGTCCAGAAAGAGCAAAAAAATCTTCTTATCAGTTAGCACAGAGTTCAAAAGTAGCAGGGGAAAAATTCCCATCAATATTGGTCTCCTGCGGCAGTTGGAAAATCCTCCCGGTTGGGGTTAATAGATGGGAGCTCTGCATGTCCCACTTCACATCAGAGAAGAGATACCAGTCTGTAGAGTTTGAGTGTGGTTTTTATCCCCCTGAGGAGGAGGGGGGCCTGTCACTGAGATTTGCTGCTCTGATAAGCACCTGGGGCCGCTCCTTCCAGTTTCTGGATTTAAGGTCTGGCCAGGCCTTTTCATTAGACTTTAATATATCCCCCAGCTTGTAGAATGTCACATAATAGCAAAGGATGTGGGGGTAGCAGAAAGCTTGAGGGTGACTGTTTAGTATATATTTGTGATTTCTCCAGTGTTGGTTTGAAATTATTTATGAATCCCAAAAAGAGAATGATTATGTTTGTAAACTAATCTATGCCTGTGGGTAGGATACCCATTGACTGTATTGAATTCAAAAGATTAAAATTTACTTGATAACATCAATTTATGGTTTTTAAATCTACCTCACCAGCAGGACATGACTGAGGCTGAATCCCCCACCCCTTGGTGGGCTGATATAAATAAACAGACACTCATGCAGAAAGACACACAGGAGGGTCCTGGGGAGAGATGAGCCATTCACCTGATAGTTTGCAGCTGGGAAGTGAGTCGAGGCTGGTATAGGAAGCCCTGAGAGACAAGCTCTGTGCCTGCCTACAGCAGAGATCAGGAAGAACCTGGGCCTTCCCGAAACCTTGAGAGGAAGTTGAAGTCCAGGAAGAAGAGACCGGGTAGAGATCAGTGACCATCTTGCTTCAACATGTGGCAACTGACTTTGGTGAAAAAGCAAGCCTAAGTTGGACTCTTTAGGACCTTATAAATGTAAGCATTTACTCAAAATAAATATCCTTTATAAAAGCCAACAGATTTCTGGTACTTTGCATCAGCACCCCTTTTAGCAGACTAATACACCCTGTGAAGGAGGTAGGGGTAGTTGAGGTCTGGGAGATGACTACTTAATGGGTGTCTGTGAATTTCCTAATATAGCCTAGTAATGGAGTGCAGAAAAGCAGGAATTGACAGTAAATAAATAGTTAGGACTAAACTGAAAAAAACATTGAGAAGTTGTGGTAGCTGTACTTATGCCCTCCAAATTTAGACACGTTCTTTTATGTAATCCATATTCTTTATTGGAGCAAATCCACTGCAAATAGGTTCTCTGAAAGATGTTAATTAAGATGTGACTCAACTGGGTGAGGTTGAATTTAATCATATTACATTTATACCTTTATAAACAGAAGAAACTCAGAAATAGAGAGAGAAGATCCTGGGGTGGAGCAGGAAGCAGGATGTCAAGGGAGCCCGGAAGTCAGTGGAACTGGGTGGGAATTGCCATGTGATGGAAAACCAAGTACCCTAAGGATTGCCAGCTGGCCAGAACACCACCAACTCCAGGAGGAAGCAAACCTTTCAGCTCCAAAACCATGAGAAAATACATTTCCACTGTTTAAGTCAAACTATTATGTGGAGTCAGTTTTAGTAACGCTGAAAGTAAGTCAGTTTTTTTGTTTTGTTTTTAATGGGAAGTAGAGTGCTGCTATGACAAGTATTTCAAAAGTTGAAATAACATTGGAATTGGATAATGGGTAAAGGCTGAAGGAATTGTGGAGCACTTTACAGAAAAAGCGTAGATTGCTTGAAAAGATTATAGAAATATGGATGTTAAGTGTACTTCATATAAGGCCTTCAAATCAAACGAGGAATGTGTTATCGGAAACTGGAGGAAGCATGATCCTCATTACATAACCAGGCAGGAAACTTGGCAAAATTGTGTTCTGATGTTGCATGGAAGGCAGAACTGGCAAATGAGATTTAGCTGAGGAGATTTCACGTCAAGTGTGAAAGGTGCAACCTGGTCTCTCCTTGCAACTTATAGTAAAAATGTGAGATGAAAGGGATAAACTGAGAATTAAACTCTTGAGCACAAAGGAACCAGAAACTGATAATTTGGATATTTCTGAACCTGTCCAAATAGAGATGCTGGGGTGAATGTAAGCAATGTCACATAGAAGAGAGAAGGAGGATGTTACAGAAATAGAAAAGGGTCCATGTCACTGGCTTGTGAAGAAAGTAGAGAGTGGTATGAAATAAAATTGTAGAAGGAGGAAGGCTATTGTTGGAAAGGTTAAGAATCTTTGTCTTAATCTTGAAAGCTCTGGGGAGCAATTTAAAAGTGTTTAAAACAGGGGAAGTGACTAGATCAGATATTAATTTTGGAAATATCACTTTGATATTGTCACAGAGCAAATAGATTTGAATATAATCAGAGTAAATGTGGAAGAAGAAAATCCTGCCATTTAAGATATTAAGTTTAAAAACCAAGGCAGCAGTAGAGATAGAAATGGGAAATGTTTATGAATCAAAGTAGTTAGGACATAACCGTGATTTAAATCATGAAGAAGCTGAGGTAAGTAGAAAGGCTTCTAGTTTGCTGGGAAAAAGCTGACTGAAGGTTCAATTTGGAAATGATTCACATTTAGTTGAAACTGGAAATAGGCTAGTGGTTGTGCTAGTGTTGGGAGGCAGTATAGTGAGAAAAGATAAATGTCTAGGACAGCATGTAAGTAATTTCGACAGGGTCTAGAGTACAACAAAACTGCAGAGGGAAGAGCGCAGAGACAACCAAGAGAAATTAGTTCAAATTTTCAACTGCACTGCCTATACCTGATTGGTCAAGAAAATGAGACTCTATTAAAAGACAGATATTATTAGACTGAAAGAAAAACCAAAATTTGACAATGCTATTTTCAAGGAACATACATGTGTGTTACAAAAAATAGCAATCAGGTAAACAAAGATATATTAAAAATTATAAAAAAGAGTTGAAAAGTTGATATATGGTCAATCATATAAAATAAGATAAATAGGAGTATTAAAATCGACCAAATATACAAATGAAAATGTATTATTTATTGTATATACAGCAACCCTTGAAATATGTACCACAAATCAAAAAGAGCAAAGATATAATAAAATAATAAGACACAATAAACAGAAGTAAATTCATAGGAAATAAAGCTTCGATATTAAGAGATAATTATTAGAATAAAAAAGCATGCTGTGCAATCTTGATTCTATAGAAGAAGGTTTAAGCATGACCACAAAGTTAGAATCCGTAAAGAATGAGGTTGATAGATTAATCTGTACAACTACAGTTTGTACTGAATCTTGTATAGTGTAGGTCTATGCTTTCACTTCTGTCAGCATGAAAGATAAATATATCCATTTAAAAAATATATTTTTGTTAATTTGATTACTTAGAAGGGAATAGGTTTTCCGGTTTTAGTTAGCAAATTCACTTCTTATTAAATGAAATGTTTTATATTGTGTACTTTTATCATGTATTTAATCTGAAAGTGTTTTTGGAGTGATAGTAAACTCATACCCATAATTCATTTGAACTGTTTTTCCTATTTTGAGATTTTTATGGTATTTTCAAATCCAAGAGCTGTAAAGTACATTCCATTACAAAATCTTCAGTTTAAACACCTTCGCTTACTAAGATATGATCACCATCTGTATTTCTTATTTTACTTTTATATTTTCTGCTTTGAATAGTTAAGGTTGGATACAGAGCAATTCACTGAAAAGTCCATCTTTTCTCCTTTCTACATGACATGTTCCCATGGTTTTGCTCAAATTATTGCTCAGTCTCCTAATTCCAGGGAAGAAAATGTTCATTTAAAATTGTAGATAAAAGGGCATTTAAACTCTGTGGGTTTTTTTTTGGTGGGGTGGCTGTTTTTACACATTTATTTAAAGAAGATTTTTTAGAAGTTCTTTGCCTAGTAAATTTTCAAAGAAGCCAAAACCAAAACATATTTATAATTTTATTGTTAATGTAGGAAAATAATAAATAATTCATCATAAATTTATTGAGAACATATCAAGTTTAGTCTTGACACAGAAATTTAAATTTATTTTAAAAGTTTGAGACAGTTTTCCTTTATTTCCAGGTGTTATCTTAGTTCATTATCACACAGATGACTTTTCACCATAGTCTAGAATGATTTTTTTCTTTTTTTTTTGGTTATAGAGTTTGTATTTTTATGGGAAATTTTGATAAAAGAAACAAAATACAATTGCTTGGATAAAGTTTTCTCTTCTTTGAACTATTAGGTGCCTTATTTTTGTATCATGTGCCCTTACAAATCTCTTTTAGGGAAATATTTCCCCATTTCTTCTGAGAAAGAAGCCTGGCAGAAGTTATCTGTTTATATTAAGTGTCCCTATCACTTCTGAACATACTTTTGTTTATTTTAGTTTTTGTTTTGTTCTGTTTTAGCTGTTCTACATTGAGCGGCTGGTATTGAAGTGAAGGGAATACATTTTAATACAGTTGAAAAAGCTTTCAAGATAATTTACAAAAAATACAATGCATGTAAATAAATTGATAGAACACACAGATTAATGAAAATTTGTGTAGAAGCATATATATTTAAAAATAAAATTATGGAATTTTTGGATTGTTACCAACAGTCAAGAAAACTTTTGGAATTTGAGAAAACAGAGCAGGGTATCTAAAATGAACCCGAGTATGCAATACCTTCAATTTTTGTGCCTATTAAACTGACTTCTTCTTATGATAATGGTATAATTTTAAAGCCTCATGAATGTTAGGGATATAATAATATAGATTTCATGTACTTCCACCTAGGGGAAAATATGTGGAGAAGATTTGGCTGAAATTTCACAGCAGTTGCAGAGACCTGAAGGAAATAGTTTGGATTAGAGACAGAGAGGCTAAGTTGGATCTTCATGCTCAGGAACTTCCTGTTGATTTTAGTAGTTGTATATCATAAAATAAAAAATTCTGGAATTACATCTCCACATCCAATCTGTCTAATTCTCTAGTTGCATGGAAGGAAAACCCAGTGGGAGCAAATTGGTTGAGATCCAAGTCATACCTATCACAGGCGTAGCCACTCCATTAAGATAGCAAGCAGTATATAATTGGAAGCTGTACAAACATTATTTGTGTTTATACAGTTTCTTTTCTTGAGAATTTGAATTAAGAAATATTAAGAGAAAAATAGGTGTTAGCAATGGAGACTGGTGCCAAAATAATGTCAATAATTAGGGGCCACCATTTTTATTTATTATATGTTGACAGGCAATTTTAAGGTTGTACATCAAAAGATCTTGAACTCAAGTGTCCTATCACACAGCAATACACATTTATTTATCTTATATATCTGCTGTGTTCATTTGCTCATGGCTCAGCTTTGCTAGAAACTTTGCTGAGCTTGGCTAACAGGCATCGGTGGTTTGAATTGTTTACTCATGGTCTGGGCATGTCTCTGTAGCACATTTCTCTCATCCTGCTCAGGAGCTAACAGGCAAGCTTGGGGATTTCCTTCTTACGGTGATTACAGAAGGAAGAGTGAGCAAACCCAGTCACACAAGAACTTTTAAAGTTTGGTTTACATCATGGCTGCCATCAATCCATTGTTTGAAAACAAGCTACATGGCTAAGTTCAGAATCAGTATGGGAGAGCACTAAAAAATATATTTCAAAGGATGCATAGAAGGAAGGGCAAAGAATTGGGTTATTTTTGCAATTTGGCACACTGCTACTTTCCTCTCCCCAAATTTCTGCATCTTTACATAAGAGAAAAATACACAATCCCAGAAATAATGGACTATTTCTCCTTTGTTACATGGTTAGTATTTCTGCTTTAAAGAAGGGAAGGGATCTCTCTGTTCTGTGAGAAAAAAGGTTCATATTTGGATCATCATCATTTTTGGCTAAATCTGTTGAAAAATTGTATTTTCTCAGGACATAGGCATTCTCCAACTCTATATATGGGTATTTTGCTAGAGCAGATCCTGTTTCTATTGAGTGAGACCAGCTTGTCTCACAATTTCTTCTGTTTAGGCGGGTAAGTTTCTGGCACTACAGTAGGGAAAGATGATAATTCTGCAAGAAAGAAGAAGCAGATTTTCTATGTTATTTCTATGTATATTTTTCCAAGTAATCCTTTCCAGTGAAACAGGTAAATATTTTTATTTTTAACCCTGTTGTCTGGCTATCAAATGATTCTGAATTCATGTGGAACAGTGAATCTTGGGCATCTTCTCAGTGGTCTCAAACATGATAAAACGTTCATTATATACAAAAAGATATAGATGTTTGGCTTAGTTTAGTCCAGGTCAGAGAAAAAATATGTTAATAATTACAAGAAAAGGAACCACTTATTTTCTCCAAGTGAGATATGACAGATCAAAATGACCATCAAGAATTATGACTTTGACTTCCGCAATGTAATTTCAGTGATGCCTTCTACTAAACTATGAAGAAGTAGGAAGTTTAAACAGGAGCTCAAGGATAAGAAGTGCTGTAAGTGGGCACGCTCCCTAATGCCACCCACATTCTTCACAGGGGTACAACCAAAATGGTAATTGTATAGAGAGAGTGATTGCATGGGTCAAAGAAACCCATAAAATCACTGAATTTTATCTCTTTTGCAACTTAAAAGTCATGTGTTCAAACAAGGTTCTGCATCCTTATAAAAAATTAGAAATTTTTTGATACTAACAATTATATTTTTTATACTAAAGCTTGTACTAAGTTATATCCCTGTGACATAAGATTTGAGTCAGTTCAAAATGATGTATGCTGGACCACAGTTAGAAACCACATAAACATATAATAAATTATCCTGTATCACTATCTACCTCTGAATGAACTTAATATGCATAAATTCTTCAGGCAACTTGAGTTTTTAGTGGTACTGAGTTTTTAGTGCCATCCTACCTCCCCACATTATTTTCAGGAAAAGGGTATTCTGGCTATAGGAGCAAACACATCAGTTAGTGGTTCAAAACTGTAAAACTCACCTCTCAAACACTGAGAGCATTGACTTCTAGTTACATGTTTTATTCTAGACATTTCTAGAAGAAATGTATTTAGTTCTTACATTTAAGTATATGATTCATTGTGAATTAATGTTTATGTATGGTGTGAGGTGTTCATTTTTTTTCAATATGGCTAAGGAGGTATTTCAGAACCATTGGTTGAAAGAGCTATCCCATCCCGGTTAGGTTGCCCTGTAACCTTTAGTGAAAAACAACTGACCATAGAAATGTGGGTCTATTTCTTGATTCTCAGTGTTGTACAACTAATTATGTTTAGGTTTATGCCAACACCATACTGTCCTGATTTCTGTAGATGTATAGTAAATTTTGAAATAAGGTAATGTAAGTATTTTGAACTTGTTCTTTTGCAAAATTATTTGGCCATTGACCCCATTTTCATAGAATGAGAAAGATGACAAAGTCTATGACAAGTCTATGACAAGTATTAATGAGATACATGGATCAGAAAATTAACAGATAAATATAAGTTCCAAATCATCAGTGTGTCAAAATTAATTGAAATGAATGAAAATTAATGAAAAAGATCCAGACCAAATTTGTGAGATGACTCCATTTGGAGGGATGTTTTAATATAAAATGTGTATATATAAAACAGAGAAGCTAGAAAGTAATGTGCCAACATTTCATTTGCCATGGATTTCACTGTGGTAAATGGGACTGTTAGGGAGCTGCATCTGAAGCTTAAGGGTCTCCCAAACAGAGATGCTGGGTTATTCTGTCTTTATTCTTTCCTTTACTGTGTTCTAATTGTGGTAGATGGAATAATGGTCCCCCAAAGATTCCCATCTCTGAATCTCTGAGACCTGTGGAAATGTTACTCTGAATGAAAAAAGGGACATTAAAGTTGTGCTTAAATTAAGGATCTTGAGATGGGGGAGATGGATTATCCATGTGGGCTGATTGAAATCACAAGGATCCTCATAAAAGAGAGGGATGAGCATCAGAGGTGGAGAAGGGTTTGTAATAATGGGAGCAGAAGTTTGAATGATGGAGTCATGAGCCAAGGAATATCAGCAGCCAGTAGAAACTGGAAAAAGCAAGGAAGGGATTCTCTCCCAAATTCTCCAGAAGGAATATCTCTCAGGGGATGCCTTGATTTCAGTCCCATGAAATTCATTTGGAGCTTCTGATTTTTAGACTGTCGGATAACAAATTTATGTGTTGTTTGACTGAGTTTGTGGTAATATGTTGCAGCAGCAATAGGAAACTAATATACTAATCTTTAGTATGTTCAGGTTTAGGTGAGGTATAAAATTGGTATAAGACTGTTTGACAATACAACTCTGTATCAATTGCTAAGATACCATAGAAAAGCAGTTATTTGGCATTTTAAGAATCCTCAAAATTATGTCACTTTTTTAATAGGCTTTTTAATTGGAGTGATCTGAGTATATGGCGCATGCATGGGTGTATGTATTTGCATTTTCATTTTGAAAAGTAACCAATGTCTTCCTATAGTGAGTGAAATAATACTATTAATGTGATCACCACTCCCTTTTTTCATATGTTTCTAGTCTGATCCATTCTATTTTTTTATTTATTGAAGTATATCATTCATATATAAATATATATGAGCAATAAGTATATAGAAATGGTTGTGAACTTTTAAAACAAACATACATAATATCATACATGGCTCTCATAACTCACCCTACTACCAATAACCTTGCACTGTTGTGAAACTTTTCAACTAATGATCAAAGAGTGTCCTTAAAATATTACTACTAATCAAAGTACCTTATGTTTGGTTTATTTTCCCCCCAATCCACCTTATTATTATTTTTATATCATTTTTACATTAACATACAGAAACAATAAGTATATAGTAAAAGTTGTGAACTTACAAAGCAAATAAGCATAACATCACACAAGAGTCCCATACATCAACCCACCATTAACACCATGCATTGTTGTGAGACATTTGTTATAAATTATTATAGAATATCATCAAAGTCTTAGTACTAACTATAGGCTGTAGCTTAAATTAGGTGTATCCCCCCCCAACCCACCCTATTATTATTTTTTAAATATATTTTTATTATAGAACTTGTGAACTTAGAAAGCAATCATGCAGTTATGTGGAATTCCCATAAAACGCCCCTCTATCAACACACCACACTGTGGTGAAATATTTGTTACAGATTTTGAGATAATATCATCAGATTATTACCACTAACCATGGTCCATAGTGTACATTTGGCAAAGTCTTTCCATACTCCCCCATTATTAACAATGCATCTTTGGCATAGATGCATGAATATTGAAGTATTGTTGTTAACCACCGTCCATAAGTTGTATTTTTCCCATGCTTCTCTACCCTGAAATAGTGACATACATCTACTTTAGCTTACAAAGGACCCTATTGCATCTTTCCCACCAACCACAATTCTCATTCATCTCTGGGTTTACTGTGTTATTCAGTCCCTCGATTATTTTCTAGGTTTCTTTCAGCTGATGTTTACATCCCTAGATGACTCTTTCCAGACACATTCCCATTTATAAACCAAATATTATTCACTGTATGTGTTATCATCAACTCTATACATTTCCACACTTTTATAGTAAGTTAACTAAAACTTCTGCATATATTAAGTGTCAGTAGTCCATCCCAGTCTTTCTTTTATCTTTAAGAATTCACCACCTGGTATTCTAGTATAGAGTTATTGTGATTCTAGCAATGGAAGAAATTTTATCATTGATGCAGAGACAGTGGCCACTGGAGGTTCTGAGAGGAGGGAGAGGGATAAAGAGAGTGTACTATGGGGACATTTTCTAGACTTGGGAATTGTCCTGAATGGAACTGCAATGACAGATACAAGCCATTATATATCTTGTCAGACTTATAAAATTGTGCAAAAAAGAGTGTAAACTACAATGTACAGTACAATACACGCTTAGTGGCAATGCTCCAAAATATGTTCCTCAATTTTAGCAAATGTACCACACTAATGAAGGATGCTGTGAATGTGGGAAAATGTGGGAGGGGTTAGGAGCAGGGCATATGGGAATCCCTATATTTTTTATGGAACATTTATGTAATCTAAGTATCTTTTTAAAAAATGTTTAAAAAGGAATCCATCACCTACTACCAGGTCTTAAAGATGTTTTCCTGTATTTTCTTCAAGAAGCTTTATGGTTCTTGCTTTTATATTTCAGGTTTTTTTTTTTATATTTCAGTTTTTGATCCTTTCTGAGTTAATTTTTATACAAGGTATGAGATAGGGATCCTCTTTCTTTCATTTGGCTATAGATATCCAGTTCTTCCAATACTATTTGTTGAATGGAGTATTCTCCCTGAGCTGAATGGGTTTGAAAGGCTTGTCAAAAATCACTTGACCATAGATGTGAGGGTCTGTTTCTGAACTATCAATTTGGTTCCATTGATATATGAGCCTGTCTTTATGCTAATACCATGCTTTGTTTGTTTGTTTGTTTTTAATAAGATTTTTTTAAAAAATTTATTTCTTTTCCCTTCTCCTCTTTCCCCAGTTGTCTACTTTCTGTGTCCACTTGCTGTGTGTTCTTCTGTGACCGTTTCTATCCTTATCAGTGGCACCAGGAATCTGTTTCTTTTTGTTGTGTCAGCTCTCCATGTGTGTGGTGCCATTCTTGGGCAGGCTGCACTTTCTTTTGTACTGGGCGGCTCTCCCTACAGGGTACACTCCTTGTGAATGGGGCTCCCCTACGCGAGGGACACTGCTGCGTGAGAATCAGCACTGTGCATGGGCCAGCTCCACATGGGTCCAGGGTTTGAACCACAGACCTCCCATGTGGTAGGCAGACGCCCTGTCCATTGGGCCAAGTCCACTTCCCCACCATGATGTTTTTACCACTGTAGCTAGATAATATGATTTAAAGTCTGTGAGAGTCTTCCAACTTTGCTATTCCTTTTTAAGATGTTTCTGGCTATTTAGGACCATTTACCTTCCAAATAAATTTGATAATTGTGTTTTCCATTTATTTTAAAATTGCTGGTAGAATTATTATTGGGATTACATTGAATCTTTATATTAACTTGGGTAGAATTGACATCTTAATGATATTCTATCTTCCAATTCATTAGCACAGAATGTTATTCCATTTATTGGTCTTTTAAAATTTCTTTTAACAATGCATTGTAATTTTCTGAATACAAACACTTTGCATCCTTGGTTAAGTTTATTCCTAAATATTTGATTCTTTTAGTAACTATTGTAAATGGAATTTTTTCCTGACTTCCTTCTTAGATTGCATTTTACTAGTATTTCCCCTCTCCCATGTGGCGCCCTTGTCTTTTTGCTCATTGTTTTTGTTCATTGTTTTTGCTCATTGTCTGCTCATTTCTATTTGTTTTTTCTTTAGCAGTCACTGGGAATGGAACCTGAGACTTCCAGTGTGGGAGGTGGGTGCTCAATTGCTTGAACTTCATCCACTCCCAGTAGTGTATTTTAAAGTCTATTTCATGTTTTAAGTATAGCTATTCCAGCTTGTTTGTTGTTGTTGTTACTGTATGCATGGAATATCTTTTTCCATCATTCCATATTCAATCTCTTGGTATCCTTGGCTCTAAGGTAAGTCTCTTGCAGACAGCAATTTAGATTACTCATGTTTTCTCCATTGTACCAGTCAGTGTCTTTTGATTGGGGTGTTTACTCTATTAACATTCAATGTTATTACTCTAAAAGCAATTCTTATTGCACCCATTTTGACCTTTGGGTTTTAGCTATCATATTTTATTTTCACCACTCATGTGAGACTTTTAGTTACTTTTACTGATATAATCCTTACTGTTAGACTCTCTTCCAAATCTCTCTCTCATTTTTTCTCTTCAGATTGTAGCAAGCCCTTTATTATTTCCTGCAAGGCCAGTCTCTTCATTACAAACTTTCTTGGTTTCTGTTTATCTTTGTATATTCTAAATTTGACCTCATTTTTGAAAGCCAGAATTGCCAGATATAAAATTCTTGGCTGGAAGCTTTTCTCTTGCAGTAGGATAAATATATCATACCACTGCCTTCTTGTTTCTATGGTTTCTGATGAGAAATTGGCTCTATTTTTCTCTCTTTATGTTTTTTAAAATGTTACAGTGATAAAATATGAGGTCACCATTTACTCTCCCACCCCCCTCACCCCACTCCTCCCACATCAATGACCTCTTTCATCATCATGGGACATTCATTGCATTTGGTGAATACATTTTGGAGCTCTGCTGCACCACAAGGATAATGGGTGGAGACCCATACAATGAGTGTGAAGGTATACCCATATCCTGGGGAGTACTGATGTTTTCAAACAGAGGGAATTGTGTCTCTCAAGAGAATTAGTGGCTGTCAATGGGTTAGGGCAGTCAAGTATGTCAAGCCCTCAACACTGTTGCAGCTATCTGTGAATATGATCCTATAAGTAATGAAGATTGATTGTCACTGTAGGTGCTGTGGGAGGGCTAGAAAGGTACTTAATAGATGAAATCAGGGTAACCATGGGGCAATGGAAGTGTTCCACAAGATCATGCAATGAAAGATATAGGACATATTAAATTACACCAAAAATGTATAAAAGTCTTTAGGCTAAAATGTAAACCATAATGTAAAACATAAGATAACTAAAAATTTAGAAAATTATATATTCTAAAATAAAAACCATAATGTAAACCCAAATGGAACCTTGGTTGAAATCTATGTTTCAATATCTGTACATCTGCTGCAGCAAATATAATATGAATATGTAAAATGATCATTGCTGGGCATGGGATAAAGTGTTTGATGTAGGATATGTGGGAGTACCCTATATTATATATGGAATTACTGTGATCTAAAACTTTCGTGAAAGCAAAACTAATAGTTAGGGGAAAAAAAAGAAAGGATGTAGATACTGAGAAAGAAATGAAAGAAACTACCTTGCCACTGTACATACAATGTAACACCTATTGCAGTGATGAAAGACAAAAAATCAAAAACAAAGGTTTTTCATTTTTTCATTTTTTGATACTACCCCAATTTATTTTTACTTTATTTAATTTTTCTAATTTAGTATGTATCCTATATCTAACCTTTAAACCCATCACTATTATTCCATTTTACTGCTAATGGAAACTTGCAATATATTAGGCTTCATTTTTTAAGAAATTTTGGACCACAGAGAGGTTCAACTATGGCAGGGGAGGAATACTGGTGTGGGGTGTTATGGATGGGGGCATATGGTTGGGAGGGAGTTCTCCAGAGCATGTATACAGGGTACATAAAAATGTTTGAAATTGGCTCTTAATCTGATTGGGTATACCTTATATGTTTTATATTGTTTTCTCTTGTTGCTCTCAGAATTCTTTCTTCATTTTTGACATATGACTTTCTGATTAGTATGTGTCTTAGAGTTGGTCTATTCAGATTTATTCTACTGAAAGTACATTGTGATTCTTGGACATGGATATCTATGTCCTTCGGTATGGTTAGGAAATTTTAAACCATTATTTCTTCAAATATTCCTTCTGCCCCTTTTCCCTTCTCTTCTTCTTCTGGGAGACCCAAGACACATATATTTGCATGTCCCTTGCTGTTGTACAGTTTCCTGAGAACTTGTTCAATTTTTTCCCTTCTTTTCTTCATCTGTTCTTTTGTATGTTCACTTTTGGAGGCCTTGTCTTCAAGCTCATCAATCCTTCACTCTGCCTCCTCAAATCTGCTGGTATATGATTCCAGTGTATTTTTTAAATTTAATTTATTTTATTTATCATCCCCCTTGTCACTTGTGCTCACTGTCTGTTTTCTGTGTCCATTGCTGCACATTCTTTTGTATCTTCTTGTCTTCTCTTCTTGCCTTCTCTTTAGGAGGCACTGGGAACTGATCTTGGGGCCTTCTGATGTGGGAGAGAGGCATTCAATAACTTGAGCCACCTCAGCTCCCTGGTTTGTTGTGTCTCTCATTGTCTTTCCTGTGTTTCTTTTTTGTCGCATCATCTTGTTAATCAGCTCACCACACAGGCCAGCTCTCCAAACAGGCCAGCTCTTTCACCAGCAGGCCCCGAGAACCGAACTGAGAGTCTTCCACATGGTAGATGGTAGCCCAATCACTTAAGTCATGTCCCCTTCCCCCAGCATTTTTTATTTAATTTCTGGCAATTTCATTGCCATAAGATCTGCTTCACTGCCCAGGGCAGGGATGGAGGTACAGGTGTGGGCACCAGTTTATGTCATGTTGAATCAAAATGCCCCAGTAGACTTCTGGCTATTTAGTGTGTGCCATCTGAATGTACCTGCAGTATCCTGGAGAGGCTGGTGCAAGTTCTGCCAGGTTCACCCCTGACAGAGGTGGGGCTGAAGTCTAGGCTAGAGCTGCAGTACAGTCTGGGTGGAAAGAAGCTGGTCCTTACAATCACTCTGATTTTCAATCAGCCTCTCTTCCCCTCATGCCAGGGGCAGAATCAAATTGGTGGCTAATGGCCTCTTTCTGACTTGGACAGTTTCAAACTTTAGCTGCTGTTAAGGTTATACTTTAGCTAGCTCAATTTACTAATGAAACCAGTGGCTGTCTGTTTTCTCCAGACTTTTTTGGGGAAAATGGAGGTTCCAACTCCAGCCACAGAATAGCTCCTAAGGTAGCTTGCACTGCCAGAGTAGGATGATCATCAGCCTCTGTGGCATGGCCTGTATTTTCCTAGCGAGACAAGTGCAGGTGCTCCCAGCTTTCTCTCTGCTGGAGATCAGCTTGGGGCTTAGGCTAGACATGTGATCCATTCTGGATGCAAAGAACCTGGTCCCTACCAGTATTGTGATTTTCAGTCAACCCCATTCCCCTCATGCCAGGAACAGGGTAAAAATGTTGGCTACTGGCCTCTTTCAAACTTTAACCTTTCTTAGAATTATACTTTAGCCCACTGAATTTACTAATCAGTAGCTGAAGTTGGTGACCAACCATCACTTCCTCTCCCATTTTTGGGAAGTGGAGCTTTCAATTCCAAAAACAGATACCTCCCAAGGAGACCTGTGACACAGGTGGAGGATGAGCACTGGTCTCAGTCACATGGAATGTTGTCCTTATGAATCTTCTTTTATAAGGATGTTGCAGGATGCACATCTGGCTTCCTGGAACTCCCAAACAGATTCTTTAGATTGCTGTGTGGGTGATTACTAACCGCCCTGTAACATGAGCTGACTCTAGGAGCTCCATACTCTGCTACCATCTTGCTTGTTGTCCTTGATCCTCTCTATTTTCATAGATATTTTTTCTCTGTATGGATAGTTTAAATTTCTTATTTTATTTTGCATACTGTACTCTCTATTCTGAACTTAATATATATTGTTTGAAGTTTTAAAGATAAGAAGACACCAACAAGTTCACAATTATTAATTATATTAAATGATTAAATATATGAAGCTACATACAGACAGGTAAATTTATTTTTTCAATTTATTCATAATTTTCATGTACAAATAGATATAAAACTAACATTTTTGGAGAAAAACTTTTATATCTGTCATTCTTTTGGTATACGGATCTCTAAATAATTTTTTGAGCTCAAAATACTTCATAAAATGTGAATTGGTACTTACAAAATTATATTTATTTGAGTAAAAACATTTGCTGGTTATTTTCAATCTAAATGATTATTTTATGCACACTATTTGATTTTGAGGAAAATTGGCACCATTTACATTCCATATAAAATGTAGTTTGTCCTGTAATTGAGCTTTATTGGACCACAATGTAACAACATCACATATGTATTAGTTGTGATTCATGCTTGATTATAAATGCCAACTAAACGGTCACACCATTGTTTATTCTTACTTAATTTGTAGCAACTAAAATCATTTCAAAATGTTTAATTGCTTGAGATATTGGGAAAAAAATATGTGCATCTTCCTCAAATCCTGAGGGGAAAAGTAAAGCTTCTTTTCACTTTACTCCAATTCTAGTTATCTGGTTGAGGGGATTTTACTTCAATGCCACTTTGAAAATAAGAGGTCCTTGTATTCCCCTCCATCAGCTGAAAGCCACCAAGCATTACAATTCTCTGCCCATCCTATTAATAGACTTGCAACTGAAGCAGAAGAAATTCAAGGCCTTTATAGATCTTGGAGAATTTTACAACAGTGTCACCAGCAAGGAATCACAGAAAAAGCACTCAAAGCAAAATATACTTTTTGATGTGATAAGAGATTTTGTTTATCATCAAACTCTTTATCCTGATCTTGCAGTTTTCTTTTCTCAAACTAGCAACCCAATGATAAATTCTATTTAACCCTACATATTATATTGGGAAAGAATATTTTTAAGGGAGTAAGAGCAGGTTTTAATAAATCAAGAATGTGTAATTTGAAATGACTATAAATTTCTCCTAGATTTCTAACTATAAATGTAACATAATTTATCAGAATTAAAGCTTATTATGGGATGAATGGTTATTGCAAACTACATCAATTAGATGCTTCTTATTGTAATTTCTCAAATTTACATGCAAACAAAAAAATCAATCTTTGCAAAGCTTTAACTTAATGTAATTAAGGAAAGTATCTAAATATATCATCTTTGATTGGTAGTACAAAATTTCCAAAACTAAGCATAATTACCCACTGTACATAAATTCTTAGAGCTGGAACTATGAAAAATAGAGATCAAATTATATTGCCCCACTTTTAAAGAAAATATTTCTGAATTATGAATTTCAGTGGGTATTTGTCTTTCTGCCTTTGCCAAAATGTTGCATTCATTTAGAGTGGGATGAAAGCTCATACATCTTGGAGTTGGTGGGTTCTAATAGGGCTGAACCACTGGCTGTCAAGCCAGGCTATGTATTGGAATAATTTGGAAAGGTTTTTGAAAATATCCAAGTTTGTAATAACTTTAATATAGCTATTCAAATGATAAAATGCTTTCTGAGATTGATTTAGTAGGTCTAGAAGGAGATGCCATTACCTGTCATCTATCTTTTTAAAAAATATACATACATGATCTTATGCAGTCAGCATTGAAGGAGGCATTACCCAGTCTGCAAAACTTGACTCAAAAGTAGAAATCAGAGTGGCAGTCAGAACATTGTCTGGGAATTCTAGAGCACAAATTGTCTTTCTTGTTCTGAAAAGTGTGGTGTACAACTTTGATGCATGAAACTGCTTCAGTCATTCAGAGGATGCAGCCAGCACAAGGAAAGATGTCATCCCAAAAGAATCAGAAAAAAATTGATATGCAGTCTTGATTATGCAGTACTTGCCGTATATGCAACCTTGAGCATTTTCAATTACATATGCCAAAAACAACAAACAACCTTTTCTTATTTTATCAATTGGATGAGTTAATTTCCTCTTACTTGCAACTTAAATCATCCTGACTGATATAAAAATAGAGGTCCTTTATGCCTTGCACCTGTCATTTAATATTGCTTTGACATCTTTTTTTTTGTCTTAGGCATTACCCTCATTTTAATTATAAGGTGTGTCTTGTACCTTCATGAAGACTGCCATAAATTATCTAGTCAGAGGAGGAAACTTTGTAAAAAGATGGTAAAGAATACCACTCTGATGTAACCAGGCCATCATTCAATAGCAAAAAAGAAAAATCCTCTCCATAGTTAGAAAAGAGAAACCTGATAAGGTTGAATACTTGTGCCACAATTATTTATTAGTATATTTGACTTTTTATCTAATTCACTGTGAAAAATATATGTGTCTTAGAAACTAAATTATATATTTATGAATTTACTTTAAATTACATATAAAGTTAGTTGAGTTATAATTATTCATAAAAATGTCAAGTGTAAAATGATTTCCAAAAATTTATTATATTTCCATCTGTGCAACAAGTGAATATAGCTAAATAGGTATAAACTGAAAAAAAATTTGTTTAAAATATAAAACACTTCATCATATATATGAGTTTTTAAAAAAATGTGCCTGTACTAGTGCTCATAAATAATATCTTAGAAGCTATAGAGGAAACTGTGCTTTTTCTTTTGCATTTTTGAAAGTTTAAGGTAAAATCCATAAAAACATATTTTCTGATTTTTGCATACTCATTACCATCTAAGAAAAAGACAGTAGTCAAAATTAACCTGAGTAAAATCTTTGTAATAAATTGACCCAGTGTTTAGTATCACTAAGACTTAGCAATTGAAGGTATCCAAATGTTGTCAAAAGATACTTTAGATTTTTTAAAGATTAATTATTATAACATATACTATTAAGGTTTTTGTAACAAAATACAAAACTTTTCAATAATATACCATTGCTCATATATGGACATCATAATATTAATTAATTTAAAATGCCCTAAAATATTCTGGAAATAGTTTCATGCTGGCACAGTCCATTGTAAATATAATTGAATATTAAGAGGTAATTGATAATATCAATAAAGAAAATTCAAGTTAGGTTTAAAATTTATCCTAAAAATTTACTCCATTCAATATATTGTGTTTTATCATGGGCTCACACACATATAAGGTTTTTCTACAAATTTAGGTTATGAATGATTTACCTTTTTCTCTTAGCTTATTTATTTTTTGAAATTATCTATAGTACCATTTATTAAACATGTATTCAAAATAGTTTACAAAAATTCATCCATGGTGTAACACATCTCAGCACTTCATTCTTCTTATAGCTAAATATTATTCCTTTGTGCATATGTATCACATTTTTATCCATTCATTATTTGATAAATATTTGGATTGTTTCCATTTTCCAGCTATTGTGAATAATGCTTCTATGAACTTAGTTGTACAAGTATCTGTTTGAGACCCCATTTTCACTTTCTCTAAGGCTCTGTTTTCAATTTTTGAGACTGTTTTCATTTTCTAGGTGAGGAAATGAGAAGTCATATGTTAATTCCATATTTAAGTTTTTGAGGAACTACCATGTTGATTTCCACTCTGCCTGCACCATTTTTCATTCCCATAATTTACTTTTTAAAAACTTTTTAAATATGTTTTAGATTGAAGAGAAGTTACATAAAAAAAATATGTGATTTCAATATAGCCCATCCTCTCCTCCTCTCATGTTTTCCCCTATTAATAACATCTTAAATTAGTGTGGTACATTTAGTATAATTGATAGACAAATATTGAAGCATTGCCATTAACCATGGCTATAGTGTACATTATGGCTCACACTGCACTGTACAATATTATTGCTTTTGACAAAACGTCAATGGCCTGTATCCATCACTACAATATTGTGCAGAACAAGGCCCTAAAAATGCCCTATATTGCACATATTATTCCCTTCCCTGTCCCCTTCCCTCAGAATCTCTGGTTATCACTATATTTATATCAATGTTACAAGTTCTGCTTCTACTACTATATAAAAATGTCTACTTTTATTCATTGCCGAAATCGCCCCGTATATTTGTGCATTCCTCATTCTTAAAGGTATTGGTGTGGTGATGCACACTCTTTCAGATTAAAGAGGCAGCTTCGATTTTATGGGTCAGATGGAAGGAACTATTTTGCTTGAAGTTATAGGTGTTCTCTGGTTTGGGGGATAGGGGTTGTCAATCATCATCATTTTGTTTGTTGTCTTGGTTAAATCCAGTGACCTGGAAAGTAGGTGTTGGCTGCAACTCTTCCCAGATTCAGGGCTCTGCCTGAACGAACAGACCAAATATTTAAGTCTCTGGGACATGTATTTAATAAGTATAGTGCTAATTATAAGTTCAGATAAAAGAAGTGGAAGAACCACATGTAGGGAAATTATAAATGGGTCTAACTCTGTTACATTGGGTAAATAGGCTGTCATGTATTTCAAAGTAAGGCCCAACAATGGGGTGCAGACTTCATGGGGTTTTGTCCCTTGCATAGATGTTTCTAGAGCCCTCATTTGAAGCTTTGTTTACTGCGGCAGTAAGTGAGATTCACCTGAGTCACACATACATATAAATTCTCAAATGACCTCCCAAATCATTTTGAAATCTCTTAGCCATAAAAAAACTTTTGTATTTTATTCCCTTCCCCCCACTCCTTTTGGTCAAGGTCTTTTCCCAAATGCATCATTGGTTGATGCTTGGTAATAAAACCTTGGTAAAAGGAAGGCTCATCCCTGGGAGTGATGACCTATACTGGGGAGAAGGTAGTGAGTTTATTTGCTGAGTTTCGCTTAAAGCAAGGTCACACTTGAGTAATAAAGAGGTTTTCAGGAGGTAACTCTTTGATAATAATTATTAGACTAAGTTTCTATTATAAAAGAAAAAGGTTCATAAATACAAGTATTAATATTTAGGGTTGGCATATTCTATTTTCTTTTTTATTCTTTTTTTAAAGATACATAGATCACACAAAATATTACATTAAAAAATATGAGTTTCCCATATACCCCACGCCCCACACCCTACACCCCACTCTTCCCACATCAACAACTTCTTTCATTAGTGTGGTACATTCATTGTATTTGATGGGTACCTTTAGGAGCATTGCTACACAGCATGGATTATAGTATATGTTGTAGTTGTCGCTCTCTCTCTTTCCATTCAGTAGGTTATGGCAGGATATATAATGCCCTGCATCTGTCCCTGCAATATCATTGAGGACAACCCCAAGTCCCCAAAATACCCCAATATCACACCTCTTTTTCCCTCTCCATGCCTTCAGCAGCTCCCATGGCCACTGTCTCCACTTCAATGTTATAATTTCTTCCATTGCTAGAGTCACAATAATTCTATTGTAGAACACCAATAATACATCCACTCTAAGCCATATTTTACTCGTCCATCCTGAGGACCCTGGGATGGTGAGGTCCACTTCACCTCTACATTGAGAGGGGGCTTAGATTCCACATGGCTGATGGATGGGATTCTCCTGCATGCAGCTTTAGATTCTCTTAGTTCCTTGGTGTGGTGTTTGTCCATCCTCACCTCCCTGTTAGCTGTCCTGTCCTGGGTAAGTCCAACAAACCAGAAATTAGGTGTTTCAACTCTGCCAAGGCTCAGGGCCCAGAGGGCGGATAGACAGTCCAGACTTTCAAGTCTCCTGAGCATACACCAACCCCAGCACCAACCACAGGTTCAGTAAAAGTGACAAAAGAAGTATGCATATAGAGGGCACGTCTGAGTCCAACTTCATCACACTTAGAAGCAGAAATTCCAAAGTAGGGCCCACTGAAAAGGCACTGAAATCCAGAGCCATCTGTCATGACCATAGGACCTGGGGGTCTCCATAGCCCTCAGGAGCACCCCTACCTAGGGTTGTATCTACTTTAGCTGTCTCTGAGATCCTGCTGAGATATGCATAAGTGTGACCCCTCTGATGACCTCCTGACTCATTTTGAAGACTCTTAACCATATAATCTCATTTGTCTTTACAATTTTCACTTTTTACTCACAGTCTTTTTCTAGTTGCGTCACCAGCTGATGCTTGGTAGTAATCCCTTGGTGCCAAGAAGGCTCATACCCAGGAGTCATGTCCCATGCTGGGGGGAAGATAGTGCATTTGCATGCTGAGTTTGGCTTAGAGAGTGGCCACATTTGAACAAAATGGAAACTCTCAGGAGGTAGCTTTTAGTCACCCTGCAGCTCTAGGCTAAATTGAAATTTCAAGAACACGGGCTCATAAGCATAGTCACCAGTATCAAGGGCCCATCATCAGACCATCCTTCTTCACTGGTCTTTTACCTTGTACTTGGGAAATTGTTGCTTCTCCACCGGAGGAGTGCAACAGAGTTCCCCAGAATGGGAACTCAGCACTCCCTCAGTTGTCATGTGAAACTCTACCCCTTATGTCAATACTGAATGAACATATGAACATATCTATACCCAGCAGTGGAATTGCTCAGTCATATGACAAATCTATAGTTTTTTCAGGAACTGCAAACTGTCCTCCAAAATGGCTGGATCCTTCTACATTCCCACCAACAGTGGATGAGGGTTCCCATTCCTCCACATCCTCTCCAACACTTCTAGTACTATGATTTTTTATTAGCTGCCAGTCTAATGTCTAATGGGTATAAGATGGTATTGCATTGTAGTTTTGATTTTCATTTTCCTTATAGCTAGTAATGTTGAGTATGTTTTCACGTGCTTTTTAGCCATTTGTATTTTTCTTTGGAGAAGTGACTGTTTAAATTGCTTGTCCTTTTTTTAAATGAGTTGTTGTCTTTCTGTGTTTGAGATATAGGATTTCTTTATATGTGCTGGATACTTAGGCTCCTATCAGATATATGGCTATCAAATATTTTCTCCCAATTGGTAGACTCTCTTTTCTCTTTCTTGATAAACTCTTTTGAGATGCAAAAGACTTTAATTTTGAGCAGGTTCCATTTATCTATTTTTTTCTTTCACTACTTGTGCTTTGAGTTTGAAGTTCACGAAGTCATTTCCTATTACAAGGTCCTGTAGATGCTTCCCTATGTTGTCATCCAAGGTCTTTATGGTCTTGGCTCTTATATTTACATCTTTGATCCATTTTTAATTGATTTTTTATAAGGTGTGAGATGGTAATCCTCTCTCATTCTTTTGCATATGGATATCCAGGTCTCCAAGCACTATTTTGTTGAAGAGGCCATACTCTCTCAGTTGAGTGGGCTTGGTCACCTTGATGAATATCAGATGAGTGTATATGTGAGGATCTATGTCAGAACTCTCAATTCAGTTTCATTGTTCAATATGTATATCCTTGTGCTGACACCAGGCCATTTTGACCACTACAGGTCTGTAGTATGTTTTAAAGTCAGGTAGTTTGATTCCTTATATTTCAGTTTTCTTTTTCAATGTCTTTGGCTATTCGGGGCCTCTTTCCCTTCCAAATAAATTTCAAAGTTAATTCTTCCTGTTCATTAAAAAATGCAATGTTGAACTTTATTGGGATTGCATTAAATCTATAGATCAGTTTGGGTAGGATAGGCATCTTAATGATATTTAGTCTTCCTATCTATGAACAGGGAATATTCTTCCATTTATTTAGGTCTTTTTTTATTTCCTTTAACAGTGTTGTATAGTTTTCTGTAAATAAGTCTTTTACACCTTTAAATTTATTCCTAGGTATTTGATTTTTTATTTACTCAAAAAAATTTTTTTTCTTGATTTCCTCCTCAGATTGCTAATTATTGGTGTACAGAAATGCTACTGATTTTTGTGCATTGTTCTTATAACTTGCAAATTTACTAAACTCATTTATAAGTTCTAGAAGCTTTGCTGTAGATTTTTCAGGCCTTTCTATGTATAGGATCATGTCATCTGCAAATAGTGAAATTTTGACTCCTTTCTTTCCAATTTGGATATATTTTATATGTTTCTTGTCTCAGTCCTGAGCAAGTACTTCTAACACAATGTTAAATAGGAGGAGTGATAGTGGGCATCCTTGTCTTGTTCCTGATCTTATAGGAAAAGATTTTAGGATTTCACCAATGTGAATCATGTTAGTTGTGGGTTTTTCATATATACCCTTTATCATGCTCAGAAAGTTTCCTTTTATTCCTATCTTTTGCAGTGTTTTTATCAGGAAAGTGTGCTGTATTTTGTCAAATGCTTTTTCTGCCTCTATAGATATGATCATGTGATTTTTTTCCTTTGATCTGTTTATGATTGATTTTCTTATGTTCAGCCATCCTTGCATACCAGGGATAAAACCCACTTGGGCATGGTGTATAATTCTTTTGATATGTTGTTGAATATGATTAGCATGTATTTTGTTGAGATTTTAGCATCTAGGTTTATTAAATAGAATGGTCTGTAATTTTCCTTTCTTGTGGTGTCTTTGTTTGACTTTGGTATTAGGATAATGTTGGCATCATAGAATCAATTAGTCAACCTTCCTTCTATTTCTATTTTTTGGAAGTTTTAGCATGATTGGTGTTAGTTCTTTCCTGAATATTTGGTAGAACTCACCTGTGAAGCCATCTGGCTCAGGACTCCTCTAAGTTGGGAAGTTTTTAATGACTGATTCTATCATTTTACTTGTGATTGGTTTGCTGAGATCATCAGTTTCTCCTTTCGTCAATGTAGGCTGCTTATGTGTTTCTAGGAATTTGTCCATTTCCTCTAAATAGTTCTTCTTGTTAGCATATCGTTTTTCAAAGTATCCTCTAATGATAGTCTTTATTTCTGTGGTGTCAGTGGTGATATCCCCTTTCTCATTTATTTTGCATATTTGCATCTTCTCTTTTTTTCTTTGTTAGTCTAGCTAATGGTTTGTCTATTTTATTGATCTTCTCAAAGGACAAGTTGTTTGCTTTGTTTAT
Organism: Dasypus novemcinctus; assembly: GCF_030445035.2. Taxonomy (NCBI): domain Eukaryota; kingdom Metazoa; phylum Chordata; class Mammalia; order Cingulata; family Dasypodidae; genus Dasypus; species Dasypus novemcinctus. The sequence continues at coordinate 31,166,341 of NC_080674.1, read as the reverse complement.
TTTTTTGAGTGCTTTCTTATTTTCTATTTCATTTAGTTCTGCTTTAATCTTTGTTATTTCTTTCATCTTATTTTGGGGTTAGTTTGTTGTTTTTTTTTTACTAATTCCACCAAGTTGTAGTTAGGTCTTTGATTTTAGCTCTTTCTTCATTTTTGATGTGTGACTTTATGGCTATGAATTTCTCTCTCAGTATAGCTTTTGCTGCAACCCATAAATTTTGATATATTGTGTTGTCATTTTCATTATTTTCAAGGTACTGATTTCATTTGAGATGTCCTCCTTGACCCACTGTTTGTCTAAGAATGTGTTGTTTAACTTCTATATCTTTGTGTCTAATCTGGTACTCTGGCCCTTGCAGATTTCCAGCTTCATCCACTGTGGTCAGAGAAAATTATTTTGTATGATTTCAGTCTTTCAGAATTCATTGAGGCTTTCTCTGTGGCCTACCATGTGGTCTATCTTGGAGAATGATCCATGCACACTTAAAAAGAATGTATATCCTTCTGTATTTGGGTGTATTGCTTCTGTATATGTCTATTAGTTCCAGATCCACTACTGTATTATTCAAAATCTTTGTTTCTTTGTTGATTCGCTTTTGAGATATTTTGTCTAAGGGTGATAATGGTGTATGAAAACCCCCCACTATAATTATAAAGGCATCTATTTCTCCACTTAGTTTTTCCAGTGTTTGTCTCATGTATTTTGATGTGCCCTCATTAGGTGCATAAGTGTTTATTATTGCTCTTTCTTCTTGAAAGATTGTCCTTTTTACTAATATGTAGTGTCCATCTTTGTCTCTCACAATAGTTTTGCATTTAAAGTCTATTTTGTCATATATTACTGTAGCCACTCCTGCCCTTTTTTAGTTATTGTTTGCTTGTACGATTGTTTTCTAGCCTCTCACTTTCAATATCCTTGAATCCCTGGGCTGAAGGTGCGTTTCTTGTAGACAGCATATAGATGGATCCTGTTGCCTTATCTATTCTGCCAATCTGTGTCTCTTGAGAGGTGAGTTTTATCCATTCACATCCAGGTATTATTACTCACTAGGAATTACTTACATTAGCCATAATTTCTTGGGATTCATGTATGTCATATGTTGTTTTTATTTCTCTTTCTTTCTATTTTGTTGTTCTTACACTTTCCTCCATTGTCTCTTCTGTTTTTTTTCTTTCCTCCTGCAGAACTCCCTTTAGTATTTCTTGTAGGCAAGTTTCTTATTGGCATACCCTCTTAGTTTCTGTTTATCTCTAAATATTTTGAACTCTCTGTCATTTTTGAATGCCAGCTTGGTGGATAGAGTATTCTTGGTTGGGAATTTTTTTTCTTTCAGTACCTTGTCTGTGCCATACTACTGCCTTCTTGCCTCCCTGGTTTCAGATAAGAAATCAGCACTTAATCATATTGAGCTTCCCTTGAATATGTTTGGGAAGTTTTCAGCCATTATTTCATTCAACATTCCTTCTGTCCCCTTTCCCTTATCTTCTCCTTCTGGGATGCCTGTAATGCATATGTTTGAGTGTTTTGTGTTGTCATTCAAATCCCTAAATCTCTCCCAGATTATTTCTATCTTTATTATCTATCAATTCCTCTATCTGTTTGATTTCAGATTTACTGCCTTCCACATCACTAATTCTTTCCTCTGCCTCTTCAATTCTGCTGTTATTTGCTGAAAGTGTATTTTTTATTTTTTGGATTCTGCTATTCATCACTATCATATCCATTATTTTTTTGCATATGTTTACAATTTTTTCAGTATACACTTCAAGTGTTTACTTAATATCCTTAATCTCTTCCTTCACTTCATTAATTTGGTCCATACTATTTGTTTGGAGAGCTTTGATTAGTTGTTCAGTGTTTCGCTCCTCTTCCCGGTTTTTAGCTTGTTCATTAGATTGGGTCATGTCTTCCTGATTATTGGTATGGTGTGTAATTTTCTGTTGCTGTCTGATCATCATTTTATCTTGATGGGTTTTTTCAATTGGTTAGCTTCTCTGTCTAGCCTTGGGTTTTATTTAGGTATTGTTTTTTTTGTGTGTGTTAAGTTTTCTCTTTGACACTTTGTTCTTCTTATTCTATTTCCTTGCTGTTATCTCGTTCCCCTGAAGGAAAAAGATTAGGGACAGGGAAAGCAAAAGAGGCAAGAAAAGAAAAAGTCTAATAGTAGTTTTGACAGTAAATGTTAGCAGAAGAACCACATAAGACCTAGGAGAATGGATAGTAAACTCATGTAAGCAGTGTAGATTTATAGGAATAAAAAACTGGAGTACCTACAGTGAAATAGGAAACTGAATATAGAGAAGATGATATTATGAATTAAAAGGCCAGTTTGATCAAGAGAGAAGGAAAGAGAAAAGAAAGGACAATAACTTACAGAGTTAATAAAAGATAGAAAGCAGAATAGAAGTGTTAAAAATTAAAAGCCTGAAAAATTGGGGGCTGAACAAAGAAAGGTGGAATGTAAGATCAATGACAGAAGATGGAAGATAAAAAGATGTATGAAGTAAAAGAGAGAGCTTTGGTAAACAAAATCAGCACACTGAGAAAAGTGGAAATCAAGGATGAGGAACTACTGCAAACATGGAACAAGTCAGCAGTACTTAATAGAAAAAAAGGAAGAAAAAAGGGGTGGGGGGATAAAGAGGAAGAAAAGGCAAGGAAAGAAACAAACAACAACAACAACAACAAATAGATAAGCCCTTAATCAAGGAGTCAGCCAAATATTAAGTAAAGCCAGATTTCCCTTCCACACCCTGTGGAGCTTGTCAGGCTGCTGCTGCTCACCAGCCAATCACCCTGCAGCTTTCTCACTGCAAACCTTGAAGTGGGTTTTAGTGAGTAAACCAAGACAAATTTTGTAACAAAATAATTTCTCTCTCTCTCTGTTTTTATTTTTTTATTTTTATTTTTTTAAGGGAAGATAATAGCCCAAGGGAAGCTAATACAAGAATAATGTCTATGTTTACCCTGTCTCAAAGTTTCAGCCAGATGTTTAATATCCCAGTGGGTCACTACTCTAAGAGGACCCAGGAACTGAACCAGAGACCTTGCACATTCAAGGCTGAAATTCCTCCACTTAGCCAAATCCTCCTTCTGGGTCAACCTGCTCCTCAAAAAGAGTCCCCTTTCTGGGGAAGTACTGACTCTTTGCAATTGAACAAATTGATTAGGAGTCTGTCCTTCCCTCTTTCTCCCTTCCTCACTTTCCTCTCTCCTAGGGCAGCAGGAAGCCCATGTGAGAGCTCTCCTCTGAGACTCAAATGGGATCCTGCTGAACCAAATCACCTGAAAAAATGATTCTTAGTCTCTTTGAGCGATAGCACCCACACCTTGCTGGGAACCCTAAATATGCTATCGGAGACCTACCAAGCAGTTTCCACTGTCCTTCCCCCCCAGGTGGTTTGCACAGGTTAGTTAATTGCCTGACTGTACCTTCTCCCAGACCAATTTTCCCTATCCTAGGGCATTTCAGTAAATAAGCTGCCTCAGTAGATTCACCTCTTACCTCTTCCTAGTTTCTCCTCAAGCCAGCTGACATGTTTCTCAAAGCTCAAAAAGGAGGGTTCAGACAATTGAACCTGCACTAACCAGACGCCTCTGCACTCTTCACCAGAACCCTCCCACTCTTGGAGTTTGTCTGAGACAGGTGGGATTAGGGGAATGTTGGGGTTCAGGATTTGGGGGATGCTGGGTTCAGTGAATGTGGGTTTGCGGAACATGGGGTTAGGGAATGCAGGTTTGGGGAATGCAGGGTTCCGGTAACGTGGGTTCGGGGATCACATATTTGGCGAACGCGGGTTTGGGGAAGATGGTTTCCCGGAAGGCAGGGTTCGCGGAATGCAGGTTTGGGAGTTGTGAGTTCGGGGAATGCAGGATTTGGGGAATGCCACCATGTGACCGTTTGGGTTTAGGGAATGTCATGGCTACTTGCCCTAAGAGAAGGGCTTCGCCTTTCCACAGCTCCACAAGCACCAGAAACCTGTGGTTTCACTTTCAGCAATCACTTTTTGTTTCATTCTCTCCAGAATGATCTCCAGAAGCCTCCTGCTTTGTGGGTTCCCAAAATAGCTCGCTCCGGCAGGATTTTGTCCCCATTCAGCCTTTTTTTTTTTTTTTTGTAGAAGAGATGAGGTGTGTGCATGAACTCCAACTCCATCTTGCCCTGTCTCCTTTACTTTCTTTTATTAGCCACTGCCTATGTACTCTAGAGATTCTTGCCACTCTATAAAGAGGGTAGCAGGACTCCCCAGGATGGAGATTTAATATTTTGTTGGTTATTGTGTGGGTCTCCATCCCCTGAGTTATCAAACTATGACCACGGGGATACATTCATATTCTATAGAGGCAGATGCCCCCTTCTCCACGCATCCCCCCACCACCAAAATCCTACACCAGTGATATCCCCCAGTGTTGTCAAAAGAATACTCCCACAATTGTATTCTCAACTACAGTCTTCTACCTCCTCAGAGTTCACTTGTTCCTTCTTCCAGGCCTTCCCTAACTCTACAGATAACCCAAACCACAACACCCAACCCTATTCACACTCACACACCAGCATCACTACCCCATTCACATCACTACATCACCATCAACCCTACCTACTTCCAAACCACCTCTATCCATCTTATCAAGGATTTTGTCCAGTTTGAGCATCAGCTCAACACTCTACTTGATTTCTATCTCCTGATAACCTACCTTACAGACTCTATCTCTTTGAGTCTGCTCATTGTCTTTAGTTCATATCAGTGAGATCATGCAATATTTGTCCTTTATGACTGGCTTACTTCACTTGACATAAGGTCTTTGAGATTCATACAGGTTGTAGCATGTGTCAATAGTTCATTCCTTCTTGCAGCTGAGTACTATTCCAGCATATGCATACATAACATTTTGTTTATCCATTGATCCATTAATGGAAAATTGGGTTGCTTCCAAATTTTGGCAGTTGTTAGATGTTCCACATGAATATTAATGTGCATATATCTGTTGGTGCCCTTGCTTTTAATTCTTCCTGCTGTTTTTTCCTAGTAATGGGTTTCTCTGTTCATAAGGCAATTCTATACTTAGCTTCTTAAGGAAACACAAAACCCTCCTGACAATGACCATACCATTCTACATTCCTCCCAGTAGTGGATTAGTGTTACTATTCCTCCACATGTCATATTCTTTTTTTTTTTTAATAACAGCCAGTCTAATGGGTGTAAGATGATATCTTGTAGTTTTGATTTGCATTTCCCAAATAGGTAGTGATGTTGAGAATCATTTCATGTACTTTTAGTATTTGTGTTCCCTATTTGGAAATGCATCTATTCAAATCTCTTGCCCATTTTTTCAATGGGTTGTTTGTCTTTTTATTATTGAGATGTAAGCTTTCCTTATATAATGTATGTTGTATATTAGGCACTATCAGATAAGTGATTCCCAAGTATTTTCTCCCTTTTACTAGGCTGCCTTCATACTTTCTTGACAAACTCCATTGAAGCAAAAAAGCCTTTAATTTTGAGCAGGTCCCATTTATCTATTTTTTTTTATTTCATTGCTCATGCTCTGGGAGTAAAGTGTCTGAAACTACTTCCTACTAAAAGATCTCATAGATGATTTACCACATCATCTTCTAGGAGCTTTATGGTCTTGGCTATTATATTTAGGACTGTGATCCATCTATCTGAGTTGATTTTTGTATAGGGCATGAGATGGTAATCTTCGTTTATTCTTTTGGCTATGGATATCCAGTTCTCCAAGCACCATTTGTTGAAAAGACTGTTCTGTCCCAGATGATTGGGCCTGGTGGCCTTGTCAAATATCAGTTGGCCTAATATACACATTTTTGATGTCTGAACTCTCATTTCAGTCCCAGTCAGTATAGCATCCTTGTGTCAATGCCACGCAGTTTTGACCACTGTAGCTTTGCAATATGCTTTCAAGTCAGGTAGTGTGATTCCTCCAATTTTGTTTTTCTTTTACAAGAGGTTTTTGGCTATTTGTGGCCAAAATAAATTTGATGATTGGCTTTTCCAGTTCAGTAAAAAATACTGTTGGAACTTTTATTGGGATCGTGTTGTATCTGTAAATCACTTTGGATAGGAAAGACATCTTAATGATATTTAGTCTTCCCACCCATGAACATGAAATAGTCTTCCATTTATTTAGATCTTCCTTGAGTTTCCTTAACTATGATATGTGTTTTTCTGTGTACAAGTCCTTTACATTTTTAGTTAAGTTTACTTCTAGATATTTGATTCTTTTTGTTGCTATCATGAATTTATTTCTTCTTGATTTCCTCCTCAAATCACTCATTATTAATCTACAGAAAAACTACTGATTTTTGCATGCTGATCTTATACCTTGCCACTTTGTTGAACTTGCTTATCAGCTCTAGAGACTTTGTTGTAGGTTTTTCATCTCATTCTATGCATAGCATCATGTCACTTGCAAATAGTGAAAGTTTTGTCTCTTCCTTTTCAACTTTGATGTTTTTCTTTTTCTTTTTCTTATCTGAGTGCTTGAGAAAGCACTTCTAAAACATTGTTAAATAAGAATGGTGGTAGTAAGCATCCTTGTCTTGTTCCAGATCTGAAAAAGACTTTCACTTTTCACCATTAACTATAGTGTTAGCTGTGGGTTGTTCATATGTGCCCTTCATCATGTTGAGGAAGTTTCTCTCTAATCCTATCTTTTGGTGTTTTTTTTTTTAACAAAAAACGATGCTGTATATTATTGAATCCTTTCCTGCATTGATAGAGGTGATCATGTGATTTTTTTTCCTTTGATCTGTCAATGTGGTATATTACATTAATTGATTTTCCAGTATTGAAACAATATTGAACATCTTTGCATATGTGGAATAAAACATACTTGCTCATGGTGTATAAATCAGTTGATGTGTTGTTAGATTTGATTAGCAATATTTTTTTGAGGATTTTTGCATCTAAATTCATTAGAGAGATTGGTCAGCAGTGTTCTTTTCTTGTAGCATCTTTGTATGTTGCTGTGTATTAGAATGATGTTGGCAACACAGAATGAATTAGGTAATGTTCCTTCCTTTTCATTTTTTGAGAAAGTTTGAGCAGGATTGGTATTAGTGCTTTCCAGAATGATTGGTAGAATTCACGTGTGTAACCATCTGGTCCTGCACTTTTCTTGGTTGGGAGGTTTTTGATAACTAATTCAATCGCACTACTTGCAATTGATATATTGAGTTCTTATATTTCTTCTTTTGTCAATATAGGTTGCTCATGTATTTCTAGACATTCATCCATTTCATCCAAATTGTCCATCTTTTTGGCATACAATTTTTCAAAGTATACTTTTATTTCTGTGGTGTCAGTGGTGATATTCCCTCTCATTTCTGATTTTTTTTATTTGTATGTTCTCTCTTGTTCTTTATTTGAGGGATGAAACGGGGGTCCCTGTTATGGGACGAGTGGGGTCCCTGTTGCGGGACGAGTGGGGTCCCGTTGTGGGATGAGCGGGGTCCCTGTTAAGGGATGAGTGGGGTCCCGTTGTGGGACGAGCGGGGTCCCTGTTAAGGGACGAGTGGGGTCCCGTTGTGGGATGAGAGGGGTCCCTGGCGTGGGGAAGAAAGCCTCGTATGGCCGCTGAGGCTTCCCTCGGGGGCTCCAAAGGCGTGGAGGGCGCACGACCCAGGAAGGAGTCGCGGAGACAGGCTGATGGCACAAGTCTGGTTTATTGCGGAAGGGGACACAGCTTTATAGGGTTAGGGACTGCGTGGAGAGATTTGATAGGTGCGGGCGGGTACTGCTTCCTGATAGGTGAATGTAAGCGGTTGCTAGGCAGAGGGCAGGCGGAGAGGTTAGGAATGGGGGAGGGGAAAGGGGAAGTGAGAGCCAACCAGATGTTAGGCTAGGTGGGAGATAGTGGGAGGCGACCGTTATTGATGTATCTTGCCCGGGTAGGCTGAGGGCGTGGTCACCCGTTCCAGCTACCCTGAACTGCGGCTTCAGGCTGTGCACACGCCTGTTGCTGGGTTGGCTTAGCAACGGTGGCTCGCACTCCCACATTTATTAGTCTAGGTACGAGTTTGTCAATTTTATTAATCTTAATGAACCAGCTTTTTGGTTTTGTTAATTCTTTCTGGTGGTTTTTATTCTTAATTTCATTTAATTCTGCTCTAATATTTGTTATTTCTTCTTTCTGGGATTAGTTTATTGCTCTTTTTTATAGTTCCTTTAGATGTGCAGTTACATCTTTGATTTTAGTTCTTTCTTTTATAATGTAGACATTGACCAAAAGGGAGAAACTTTAAATGCAAAAGAGTTTTTATGGCAAAGTGGTTTCAAAATTAATTGGGTGATCATACCAAAGGTTACACTTATGCATGTCACAGGAAGATCTCACTAACTGCCACAGTAAAAAAAAAATGTCTCAGATAATGGTGCTCCCAAGGATTCTTAAACCTTACAAGCATTATAGGCAAACAACCACTTGAAATCAGGAGCCTGTCAGTGGGCTTGCCTTTGAATATGACAACCTATTTACCCAATGTAGCAAAGTTAGACTCATTTATAATTTTCCTGCATATGATTCTTCTCCCCTTTTATTTGAACCTATAACAAGTAGTATACTCATTAAATGTATGTCCCAGAGACATAAAACTTCAGGCTGTTCATATGCAAGTTGAGCCCTGAACCTCAGAAAATTTGCAGCCAACACCTACTCTCCAGGCCATTGGATTTACTTAGGACAATAAGCAAAATGATAATGGTGAACAACCCCTATCCCAAAAAACAGAGAATATCTATAATGGCAAGCAAAACAGTTACCCTCATCTGACTCATAATATCTAAGACCCCCTCTCAATCTGAAGCAGAGTAGGCATTGCCATACCCAAATCCTCAAGTATAAGGAATGAACAAATACAAGTAGGGACTGCAACCGTGGACAAAGTAAATATTTTTCTATCTTATTTCAGGAAAATCATATTAGATAGGTGATGCATAAATAGCATCCTTCGATTATTTTATTTTTTTCTCTCATGTTTCCAGATTTTTCTTTCTTTGTGAGAGATGATATGCAATTTTCTATTTTACATTTTGGAAAGCAATAACCAGTATTGTTCTTTATTCTAATGAGGACTTTATTCCCACAATCCTGTTCATTGACTCTATGAGTACATTTTATTTTACATATTAGTTACTTTTTTCGTAGAACATGTTCTTACTTTTGGTAACTGTGTACTAAAAATAACACTGAGAATATCAATTAGAACTTGCATTTGATAAATTCTAATTCATTTTGAAGGGTAACTGTGTGCCACTAAAGATCATATGACTTGAAATCAAAACCAAAATTGCAGAATTTCTAAAATAGAATGAGACTGAAACAGCATGTGTCCAGAATTATTCTATAGTTATGTCAATGTCCTTAAATATTTACCTGATGAAGTTATAAGCAATAATAATTAGGAACTAAAAATTTCTCTTAAGTATGAGGCATATTGAAATTAAGGAAAGCTCAATAATATAATTTTCATAAAGGAAATAGAAATTAACTAACTTCATCATGAAAATAGCATAAACATTTATATATGTAAATACATAGAATTATATAATTACTCAATAATTACAATTATTAAAATTGTAAATATATACTTTATATTTATGAAGAAGGCATAGCAATCATTATTTATAAATAACATAATCTATACTTTATAATTTACTCTTAGAAAACATAAAATAATTTTCCCAGGTTTTTGAAATTGTTTTTGAAAAATGTTCTAAATTATTTTTCCAAGAATAAAAGATAATTAATGTATTTTGAAAAATAGAATTGATTTTGTATTGAATGATTATGTTAATTTTGTGAATTCTTGATTCCCCATGAAAACATTTGGATTTTTGTTCAAATTTTTATTAATATGTATCAGTGTCCAATTGAACACTATAAAATTTAGAACTGCTAATATAAAAGTAAGAGCCAATTAAAGTAATTTCTTACCGTTCAACTGGATGTACAAGGGCTCAGACTATTGAATAACAGTTTCATATGGAGCCAATACCCATACCAAACACTAACAAACTTTGCTGGATAAAGTCAAATAATCAACCACAAAACAATGAAAAACATTTTACCTCATTTTTCAGAAACAGTGATTCCCAAAGTACAAAAATAATGCTTTAACATTTGCTGAAGATTAAATACAACAGTTTGTTAATATTTTAAAGCATCTATTATATGTCTACACAAAGTAAATGGAATAAAATATTTTGAGATAAAATTTCAACAGTTTGGTCACACTTGCCATTAAAATTCATCTAAAAAAAGACACACATGTCTACGAGAATGTACCATGCATCAAAATACTTTATTTTTAAATTAAAACCAGAGCAAAATATTACAGAAGAAAATTAACATTTCTAATGTTTATCCAGTGTACCTTCATGGTACAAACCAACAAGCAGTGGTAAAAAAAAAAAACAAAAACAAAAACAAACAAACAAAAACCTAACAGAATTACATATTTTATGCACATTTTCATATATATTTCGGAATTAACTGTCATTAACTATGTAACATCCAAGGCATAAAATATTATAATCACAGTGAATACATTCTTGTTGAATTAAAAATGAATATTTTGAATATAAATATAAAGTGGTCTGGTTTGTAAGAGTTATAGAAGAAGTTAAAATATCAGCAGGAGTTATAACTCTCTAGATTCCATAATGGAATAGACTACCCATAAATCCTGTGAACCATAGCTATGTGCATCAAAGAGTAACTACTACTATAGAAAATATCATGAGTTTATAAAGGATTTCAGCAGTCATATGAACCATATCCATTCATTTTATGGAGAACAAGTGCCAATAATTGCTTTAGGTGATTTATTAACATGCCAATGGAAAGAAAGTAGGCACATATAAAATAATTGCAATAATAGTATTACCTTTAATAATAAAATTTATGCAAAAAAACCTCTATTTTCAATGTGAAAATAATACATCTAAATTTGCCTCTTAAGAATGAGTTAGCTAAAAACATTCATTGTACTTGTACATATCCCTTATAGTTCCACAATAGTTTATTCACTCAAATCCTTTGGTTAAAAAAATTTTTTGAATGAGGTTATATATTGTAAATTCAGCAACTAATTGTTCTAACTCGGTTTCTTCTCAGCTTATATTGGAAGTTGTATCCAATAAAAATACACTTTCATAAGATTCTGACTGCTAAAGCTCTTGCGGTTATTGGCCCATGATCCTAGGTCTTGTAACAGAATTGTGTTTGGTTACAGAGTCTGGCTAGTTAAGGGTTAATCATGTAGCTTCCCCCAACTTCTGAGTTTAGAATTCTTCAATCTTAAATAATGTACAGTACAATCATGACAGCGCAATCATGACATTTTGAATAATATTCAGGAAATATGAGTTTATTGTTCTGTAGTTCTTGTTCAGCTGGTGAAACAATTTCAGCAACTTACTTACATATTAACTTGAAAATGTATTTCTAATAAATCAAACTAAAACACATCAACATTTTTGGAAATTTATATTTATATATTTTCATTAAAGTAGCATCCTTAATGAAATGAAAGATGGACTGAACAGTAAATTTCACTGTTAATCTTTCATTCTGACATCCCTTTCCATTTATTACAATTATGATCTTTCATGGATATTATGAATCCTTCATATGATGTATTAGCTTATGAATATTTTACAAGATAAACTGTACTACAAAGAACACACTATTATGATGAAGCTTCTATAAGCTGAGGACAGAAATTTTGACATAAATATGTATTTTTGAAAGGAAATCAGCAATGTTTTATTTGGATTTTTCATCCTTAAGATAATGATTTTACCATTTTTTAAGATAGTAAACCATAATTTAGAAATTTTCTAATGTAAATATATTAAAGAGTTCTATATTTATATAATGCATGTATCTTTCATGGTGATATCAAAATTTACCAAAAACTAAGGAAAACCAGATGTGTAATAAATAATTTATAAAATAATAAATATTTAGCTAAGATAGTAGATTATAAAAGGAAAAAGTATGGTAATCCACAGTATCATAAGTGGAAATATGAATAAAAGTAAATAATTTCTTATGATATAAAAAATATACTCAGTAAGTTGATTATTTAAAATATATATAGCCTTAATAAAGTCATTAATTTCTGTTATCACTATTACTTAACATTATCTTATTGAGACAAATGCATTGAGAATGAAAATAAATATATCATTGGAGAGAAGGGTATATAAACATTATTAGTTGTTATATATAGGCCACTATTATTTACATAAGAAATAATAAGAAAAATCAAGTGAATCTATTAAATCTATCACAAACCTATTAAATTTGGAAAGTGAGTATATAACTGTGGTAGATGGCAAGATGACCAGAAATTCTACCCATGCCTGTATGTGTTCCCTTTTCAATGTGACTTTGTAGTTCTTCCCATGACTAGGTGAGGTTTCTTTCTTCACTACTTAAATCAAGAATTGGACAGATGACTAGATTTGACCAATGTGTCAAGAACAAACATGACATGGTAGACACTTGAAAAGCATTTGCCCTTTAGAGTAGTTCTCTCATCCTGCTCTTAGACTAGCTTGCTGGATAGTGGGAGGTGCATGAACAAGTTATCTCCACTGCTTCAACTGATATTAAGCCAGATGCATAAATCAGGTCACCCTAGAAAAATTCAACCCAATAACTGACCTGGGGGTTAGACAAGTTGGTCCACATGGAAGAAATCACCCAAAATCCCAACATGAGAAATAATACATGTTGCAGTTGTAAGCCACTAAGTTTGGGAGTAAATTTTTTTTAATGTAACAAAAGCTAACTGATGTAGTAATGTTACTGAAAATATTTATTAAAAACGACTTCCTATTATCTAATGTTATCCATTTAAAATATTTATTTATATAAATACAAATATTATAAATGTCTATTTTATAAATATTTATTTGTATTCCAAATGATAACAAAAATGTTTAAGAAAAATATAGAAGATATGTTTAGGAATTATAGAAGAGAACTATATATCTTTATTAAGAAAAAAGAGAATTATATAAATTGAAAACTATGTCCTTAATTTATGGGCACATTTTCAAACTTCTGTTTGTGAATTGCTCACCTGAAATATGAAGAAAGATGAAGTATGTGCTTTAATGAATTCTGAGCATTAGGAAAGGGAAAGAGAAAGTCTTTTTACTTGCTACAGTTTCTGTTCTTGATATTATTAAAAACTTCTCTTCCAAAAGAGAATAAAACAATTGAGACAACAATAAATTCAGCCTTCTCTATAAAGATGAACATTTTAGAAAAATAAATCAGTGAAAGGCAAGCCTTCTTTTTCTTAACAAACTTGGTAGAATTAAATTCCTGAGGGAAATAACCTGCTCTTTTAATCTGATTTCCACGGTAGAAGCTTCCAGAGTAGATAAACAAGTTGCTAAAATCCTGACTCCCTCCAAGTTATGACCAAAAAAAAAACAAAAACAAAAAAAAAACAAAAAAACCCCACCAATATCTATTTATCTATTTGTGCACAGGAATGATATAATGATCTGAATCCAAAAAATCCACAATTGGAATGTTTTCAAATAAATAAAAATGTGCTTACATGATAACAATCACAAGGCATTTGTGTGAGGATATGGACTGCTTGGTATGTATCAGAGGGAAAATACCTGTGTAAGTTACTTAGCATATATAAACATCTGAGAAAAAAGGCCTACTGCAGATGTCGTTTTGTTCACTCTGAACTTGAGCTGCAATACCTGGGCTTTGCTTCAAGGCCTGCTGCTGCCCCCACTGCCACTCCGTGGCCAGTGCCTACCACCTCTGGCTTCAGACCCCTGCTTATACTATGTCAGACCAACTCCAGAGATTTTTCATTAAAGTTACCCACCTGCTTCATGTTAACCTTCAGGCAAATGGACTTTTAAGATCCTGGTATCATTCATCTTTGAAGGTGTTGTGTGCTCCTAACCTAACTGTTGCTTAGTGGCTGTGTTGGCATCTTGCAATTGATCCAGCAAATAAATTGCAATAAGCAACCAAACTATTATCATGGTGAATCTATTTTCAACGTGCAATTATTTCTCAGGTCACACTTGACAGGCTTCCTTTCTAATACTGAAGAATTAATGTGCTTCACACTCTTAACCTTCATCATTGTTGGGATTGAATCATGTCCCCTATTAAAGACATGTTCAAGTCTTAATTCCTTCCTGTGGGTATGGACCTACTTCTAAATTGGACCTCTGAAGATTTTATTAGTAGTTAAGGCATGAAATCATTTGTGAACATCTTTGAAGATCCTATTTAGATGATGCCACATAGAATCAGGGTGGACCTCAATCCATAGGAAGGATGTTCCTATAAAGATAGAAAATCTACATGGAGACTCAAGCAACAGAGCTGGAGAAGTAGAAGCCAGAAAAAGAAGCCAGGTGATGGAGAGAGAGAGAGGTGCAAACCAAAGAACCCAAAGGATTATAGGAAGCCAACACCAAAATGCTACAGACTCTGAGAAGATAAGGTGTTGGCCAAGATTAATTTTTTTGTCTTGTGCCAAGTTGGCATCTACCCTAAATTATACTTAATCTTTCAGTTGTGGACTTCAGAGAAAAATATCTTGGTCTGCAGAAAAGAAAAAAACAAAAAAGGAAAAAAAGACAAACTGAGTGTGGTGGTTTGGAGCTGTATATGGAGTCCAGGAAAATATGTTCTTAAAGTTAATCTATTTCTGTAGGTGAGAACCCATGGTGAGTACATCCCTTTAATGGGGTTACTTCAATTAAAGTGTGGCCCAGAATGGTTCTTAATAGTAATACTGCAGATCTTTATAAGTAGAATGAAGACAGAGAGAGAGAAAACTTCAGGAAGCAAGAGCTGAAGGTCAGCAGAAAGCAGAACTCAGAAGAGAAGGGAAAGAACAGCAAAAGCTGCTACTTATATTGCCACATGACAGAGAAGCCAAGGGCCAAGTATCACTAGCAGCCAGCCCCAGAATGCCAGTCTTTGGATAAAAGCTCCACCTTGACACCTTGATTTGGCTATTCACCTGTCTCAAAACTGTGAGCTACTAAATTTCCATTGGTAAACTAGTCCACTGTGTGCTATTTGCTTAAGTAACCAAAGGAAATGAAATCACTCAGATTCTAGCTATTCCAATTATGAGCCTTATTTCCAATCTTCCTGTCCCCTCTTTCTCCAGTGCCCTACTGGTATTTCCCATTGCTCCTGCCCTACTATAAAATACTACAAAATTCAAACTCCACTCCCCACTGCCTTTCTTAAAATTGAATTCTACTCTTTCTCTCTCATACTATGGTAGCTATAAATAGAGACATCCTTGTCTGTTTAACATTCTCTTTTGCAGTTTTTATTGAGTGGCTGGTGTAACAAGGAAGAGAGAGGACTCAATTTCATTGAGACATGGGACAGTCTGCAAACTAAGACAATCAGAAGTCCAGGCTCTTCTCAGTACTTACATTGACTGAGACTCAAATTCTTAGCTCCATAGTTTTGGACTAATCTTATTCACCAGAATTCCACCTCACTCAACTCCTACATTCTTTTCCACTATTCCTTGAGGCACACCCCTTTCTATTTAGTTTCTTCTCTAAATATTTCTTCAGATTACTCTATGTCTTGTTTGAAATACATGTCTTGCTGTGCTGCGAAAGGATACTACTTATTCTCATGTATCTCATGTCCTGCAAAGTTCAACATCCTCCTTAGTCCACAATACATCCCAACCAGTGCCATCCAGTAGAAATATGATATGAGCCACATAATCTTAAATTTTTTCAAAGCCACATTAAAAAATCAAAAGGAAACAGATGAAATTAACTTTAATTATATTTTATTTAACCAATTATATTGAAAATATTATTAATTTTAACATGTTTTAATATAAAATTATTGAGATATTTCCTTTTCAAACTATGTCTTTCCAATATGGTATATATTTTATACTTACAGCACATCTTAAACCATGCTAGTCACAATTTAATTGCTTAAGAGCCATCCTAGCTGCTGTTTATTATATTGAACAGCACAATATTAGACTATTGAGTCCCTCCGCCTTTTAAAAAAAGTCACTTAAGCCAACTACTTACCATCTGTTTGGGGATGGTGATGTTAAATATTATCATGTGTGTTTATTTGTATCTGAATTATACAGGGAAAAAAACACTAACTGAAGGCTCCTCATTTCCAACACTGACTTTTTACTGCTATCTTTTTTATAAAGAAATATGATGTTGTAGGGTGAACACCATATATGTTCATGCATACACATGCCATTTTAAGTCATTGATACTGAAGTAGGGTCAGCTGGTCTCTTTTTTTGGAGGCCCATTCTTTTGATAAATTCCTCTTGGGGCCTGTATCCTTTCAGTCTCCCCTAATTTATCTATGATCGAAGGAGAAGGCTTATATTCCACTGCATTTTTCTGATACCTGCTCCCACCTCCATGCACACATATGAATTGTTTACCCAACTCGAAAGCTATTACTTCAAGTTTCTAAAATAAGTCCCAATACTTGGGTAAATTGTCTTGAGACCATTCCATGGATTCATTGTACTCAGAAGCCACGGAAATAATGAAATTTATCACTTTCAATTTCATCTAGACGAACTTAGGCAAAAAGTCATGCTCTATTTTGCCAACCCATTTTCATCTAAATCTAAAACAAAAGTTTCACAAAGAAATTGCTTTTTGAATGTTTTATCAGTGAAAATTTCTAATAAAATGTAACTAAATACTTTTTCTCTACTTAGATAATTTCAAGCTGTGTGAAATATAAAATATTTTTGAGAAATTGATCTTCATATACCAGTATTATTTCTGTTTGTTAATATTTTTCTTAAACCAATCAGTTCACACAAGTAAATATTCCCAGTTCATACTTCTCCATATATTCAGAGCTATTCACAGTTAAAATTAATGCAATTATTTTATATTTTAAAATACTATATCCAGTATTCAGGCTATATGAGAGGGACTGGGTTAGTGTGATTTCAGTCATATCTCAACTTACCACTTCCTTGGAAATCTGTTAATGTCTGCATAAATATTTGATGATTATTAGTCAACATAGACTCAAAGTAACATTTTTCTGCTATCCTAATATTAGCATCTTCAGTGGTTCTTAAGTAGATACCAGAATTCACATTTTCACTATGTTTATTGCCCTCCAATTAAAAAACCTTGTGTGCTGCAATTGTGAGTTTAGAAACTAAACATGGGACAATAACAGAAATGACAATGGACTTTTAATTTAATATCTCCACTCAGAAAAAATGGTATATTAAAATATACTCTATTGCAAATAATTAAGATGCAAATTTTTCATGTCACATGAAAGGATAGTTCAGTGACCCTATTAGTACATATGTGTTACCTTCTGTTTTGTTTTCCATCTCCTCCAAAGCTTGAATTAAAATAGTATATATATAATATATATATATATATATATATAATATATATATTCATAGTTACTTGCAAAAACATCGAGGGTTTGACACACTGACCTGTCCTCCCTTATTAGGCACTGCCTATGCTCTTGCGAGATTCCTGCCCCTCTCATTTGAGAACATAGCAGGACACTCCAGGATGGGAGTCCAACACCTTCACACTCATTAGCTCATTATATGGATCTCTACCCAATGATACAACACACTATGACAAGATGAACACATTCACTAGAAGCCTGTCCGAAGTGTGCCCTGTCCCAAAGCACCCCCACATCCAACACCTTAAACCAGTAACTCTCCTCTGCCATATTGCCAAAAGAACATTCCCAACATTGTAGTTTCAACCACATACCCTCAAATCCCCAGAGTTCACCTGCTCGCTTCCCCAACCCTGCCCCTAGCTCCATGGACATACCAACCCACCCACCTCACTTTATGCCCCTCACACACCAGTATCGCCCAACCAAATAGTACCACAGCACCACTGACATGCCCATCCACAGCACAGCTACACACTTCCACCTTATCATAGATTTCGTCCATATGGGCATTGGCTCACAACCTTCTTCTCCCTTACTGTTTCCTATAAACCTATATTCCATACTCAAGCTCTATGAGTATGTTCAATTTGCTCAATTCATATCAGTGAGGTTATGTAATATTTGTCTTCCAGTGCCTGGCTTGCTTCACTCAACGTAAGATCCTCAAGTTTCATCCATGTAATCCCATGTGGTTAATACTGCATTCCTTCTCACAGCTGAGTAATATTCCATTTCTGAGGATAGGGAAATGGAAAACTAGGTGTAATTTGGGGGCATTTCCAGGACTTGGGAATTGTCCTGAATGACATTGCGATGACAGATATAGATCACTTTATCATAATTTAAAAAAGCATGTGGAAGAGAGTATAAACTACAGTGTAAACTATAATCCACACTTTGTGGCAATGCACCAAAATATGTTACTCAATTGTAACAAATGTATTAAATAATGAAGGATGTTGTTAATGTGGGAAAATTGGGAGGGGTAAGAAGTGGAGCATATGGAAATCCCCTATATTCTTTATTTAACATTTATATAATCTAAGTATCTTTAAAAAAATTAAAAAGTATTTAGGAAAAATTACATATAGCTTCTTGCCATTGATTATTAAAGAACATATACATGAAGAAAAAATAGTAGTTCGTAAAGATGTCCACATCCTAATCCCTAAAATTTCTGAATATATTACCTTCCATGACAAAAAGAACTTAGCTGCCATGATTAAGTTAATGATCTAAATATGTGGAGTGAATCTTGGATTATTGGGTGGATTCAATATAATTACAAGGGAAAGAAGGAGGCAGGAGAGTCAGAGCCTAAAAAGGAGGTTGGAAACAGCATCAAAAGTCAGACAGAATGATTTAAAAATCGTATGCTGCTGGCTTTGAAAATGGAAAAATTGGCCACGAGTAATAGAATGCAGGCAGCCTTGGAAACCTGGAAAAGATTAAATAAATGAATTCTGTCCTAGAAGCTTCAGAAGAAAGAAGCTCTACTGTCATTTTGACATTAGCCCAGTGATTCTGACCTCTAGAACTATAAGTTAATACATTTGTGTTGTATAAACCTCTTAAGTTTAGGGTAATTTGTTAGTGCAGTACTAGGGAACTATTTTAACATTCTTCTCAAGCATACATATTTGACCCATATAACAAGTCATAAACTAAGAATCATCAAATTTCAAAGAAAATGTACCTAAAGAAATGTAATTACCTTGGAAATCGATGACAAAAAGCTAATTAAACATCGAATTTTGGAAATTTGAAAACTGCTGTATAATCCATGGATCAAAGGAGAAAACATAGAAATATAAAAATAATTGAAACAAAGCAATATTTGAAATGTATACTTACTAAAATAAACATGATATAAGAAAAGCAGAATTTAAAACTAAATATAGTGCCTTAAAGTATACATTAAAAAATACAAATAAATAAAACCTAAAACCTAATGAGTCAAGTCTTCAAATTAGGAACTCAGATAAAGAACATCAAAATTTAAAAACATATGGGGAAGCGGACTTGGCCCAGTGGTTAGGGCGTCCGTCTACCACATGGGAGGTCCACGGTTCAAATCCCGGGCCTCCTTGACCCATGTGGAGCTGGCCCATGCGCAAATGCTGATGTGCGCAAGGAGTACCCTGCCACGCAGGGGTGTCCCCGTGTAGGGGAACCCCACGCGCAAGGAGTGTGGCCAGTAAGGAGAGCTGCCCAGCACAAAAGAAAATACAGACTGCCTAAGAATGGCGCCGCCCACACAGAAAGCTGACACAACAAGATGACTCAATAAAAGAGACACAGATTCCCGTGCTGCTGACAACAACAGCAGTGGACAAAGAAGACGCAGCAAATAGAGACAGAACAGACAACTGGGGGGAAGGGGAGAGAAATAAATAAATAAATAAATAAATATATAAATCTTTAAAAAAATTAAAAACATAATAATAAAATTAAAAGTAAGGATATGGAAGATAAGTCCAAAAATAAGAAAAAATAAAATAAAGATATGCTTTATGTAAAATTTTATGTAAAATGCAATTATGCAATAATATATGTAAAAATACAATAAAGAAAGTCTTCAGCAGTCCTATATAAAGAAAAGAAAATGGATATAATTTTTTTTTTTCACTTGATACCTTGCCTCTTTGATCACTCTCTCTCAAGGACCATCCTTTAGACTTGATTTTACCAAGCTGATGAGTTTTGCCTGGTCTCCAGCTAAATTGGATAAATTTTAGCTAAGTTTCTTTGCACTCCATGATGGATCACAATTAAATGTAACTGTATCTTGGACAGACATACCATCTTCCTCTTTCTCTTCAGTTCTTCTTTTTTTCCATTATGGACAACTTCCTCTAAAGAGAATTTGATTTTTCAAAAACTTCCCTCACAAACCAACCTTGCTTCTTAGATGAGATTGTTTTACACTTTTTTGAGGATGCTTACAGTGGTCATTCCAGCCCTGGACAGGTGATGACAGTTTTTTTTTTTTGGTTTTCTGCCATTGTTGGCAATCTCTGTGATAGGAACTGTCTCTAAAAAGTAACCAAAAAGTTACAACAAAGTCCAAAGGGTGAATAGTGAAAAAGGAGAGAAATGCAAATTAAATTATAGAGATGGAAATTGTGTCAAGGAACTAGACAATTATAAATTATGACAAAACCTGTATTAAGAGAAATATTAAGGTACTGGGATGTTTTTAGTTTGAAAACATAATCAGAGATGTTACTGCATTAGTTTTGGTGTTATAGTATACAGTATACTTTGACATGTTATGGGGATGTTAATAATGAAAAATTTTAAAAAACCAAAAAACTGAATCCTTATTTATTTATGATTACTTGTACTTCTTCCTCTAAGAAAGCATGTAGACAGACATTGGACATTAAATTTTTGGTTTTGCAGCCAAATGTTTGCCATCTATTTTTACATGTGTATGTATAGGAATATGTGTGTATGCAGGTTTGTATATATATGTGTATACATGCAAATATATATTAAAATCCATGAATTCATAAAATACCATTTTTGTACCTAATGTATTGATAGGGCTGAATGGTTTTCTATATTTAAAGCTACTTCTAAAGGCAGATAGTTATTTTAAAACACCATCTTGCAATATCGTATTTAGTACACAGACCTATACTATGAAGTTGCAAGCGTTATAAAACATTTTCCACTCCAAAATTAAAAAAAAAAATCTGACATTATACAGAACACAATAAATAATTAGTAACAAAAATAAAAAAGCATATACTTTACTTATATTCTGGGAATCTGCCCAGGGACTTTAAGTTTTTTGCATGACAGAGGTATTTAAAAATCTAAATACAAAACTTAATTAATATTGTAGTTATCACTACAAATATTGTGATAGTTTATACAATTCTTATACTTTTTCATTTTATTTTAATTTTTGGACATGGTTTTAATTGCATAATTTATATCATTGAACTAGAAAACTTAATTGCAACCTATTTTTTTGTAAAAAAAAGATAAAGTGCATTTGGTTGTTCAGTCTATTTACTTTTTTATGGGTTGTGTAGAATTCCATTGATGCAGAACTGTGCTATAACATGGCATTATTTCACACATTAATACCTCAGACAGCTCTAATGTCTGAGGAAAGTGAATATTTATATTTATTTCTTATAGTCACACTTATAGCTCCAGAAATCCAGTGAAACATGTAGCACAAATTAATCTGATTTACCTACAAGTTTACTAATCATCAATTTGTTGATGACAGTTTCTTGATAATATGAATTTCTATTTATATGGTTTTTTAAAAATTTGGTATCACAAACTACTCTTTATGCAATTTTTCAAACTCAAAACCAGTCATTTTATAAAACTCTATTTAATTAAAAAAGAATTTTACTGATACCTTGTATTTTCCCAGTTGCTAAAACAAGTATATAATGGGCTATGTTAATGATCAGAATGTTTTAAGAACATTTTCAAAAGCTAGAAGGCTTGCTTCCTCCTGTTTCACTATCTTCTTGCTGAATGGCAATGTTGGGGCCACATGGCAGTGCATTCTCCTTTCTCTTCTGGGTTCCATTGACTTCCAGCTTTTGCCTACTCCCCATAGCTTTTTCTTTCTGTGTCCACTTTCTTTTGCTTATAAGGACTTCAGCCATTTTGGGTTAAGGCCTACCCTCATTCTGTTTGGCCATACCTTAGCTAACAATAGCACTTTCAAAAGTCCTATTTACAAATGGTTTCACACCCACAGGAAGTGAACATGATTTTTTTGGGGAGGGTCATTATTCAATTTCCAACATACCTCATTGTTTCTGAACTTATCAATATACAAATGACCTCTGCAGTTCAATCATATGACAGGGAGTTAAAATGGCAATTTTCCTTAAAAAGAGATAGAGAGCAATAAAGGAAAATCCTTCTTACTCAAATGTCCCTATACTACTTTTTCCAAATATTTCTGTAAATCTACATAGCTAACCTTTCTTTTTTGTGCATGTAGAAAATGATAAGATCCCATTTTTCTCTTACCTAACTTACAAAAATAAAAATAAATGAAAGAATTATGGTTTCTATTATTCCCATTTAGTACTTTATTTCAACACAAATCACCCATGGTGCCACAACACAATCTCTATAGATTTTTTTAGCCATAGTTTCCCTTCAACAGGCAATTGACTAGCATCTTAAAATTGGCTCTGGATTTGTCATCCACCAATAGCCACCATTCATTTCAAATAAAAGGAGGTTTTCTTTGGTCTGAATTGTGTTTATTCTTCCACAGTGATGGCATTTTCTCTCATACCAGATAGATTTTTCAAGTTATATCAAAGAGAAGTAATTCCTCTATGATGAGCTAAGATCCATTGCAGAGTTAATACACTACCTATCCTATAAGAAATCCTATAAGAGAGGGAAGATTTATCCTTTGTGGATGAGAACAAAGAAAGTTACTGACCCACAAAATAAGAAATATGGCTGAATAATTTCTGAAATGAAAGGAGAAAACTGTTGACAAAGCATCACACAACTTTTAAATACATAATAAAATGGGTGCAGTGACAGAGGTGGGACATCCAAAATGCATGAATTGTTCAGGGAAGTATGGTATAATTTTTATGCAAGGTGAATATAACTAAAATGGGAAAGATTGTTACTAAAATTTTCCTAACAAATAATATCTCATGGAATTTTTAAAAAGATTTGCAGGCACACATGTATACCTATCTATCTATCTATCTATCTGTCTGTCTGTCTGTCTGTCTGTCTGTCTATCTATCTATCTATATATTTTGTCTATCATCTCTTTCATCAACTAACCTGTATACACCTGAACAAATTTTTATATATACATATATATATATATATATATATATATATATATATATATATATACACGTTTGTAGCATTAAGAATATATCATCTTTTACAGTTTATATGTGAATTCGTACATATAACCATTTGGCTCAGCAAAAATAATAATATTAACAATAATTCTAAAAGTGCTAGTACATTTGATACTTTCTCAATAACCAGGCATACCTTTAATGGTTTTATAAATAAAATGTTTTTAATCTTAAGAAATACTTTATTCAATAGATACCACTTTATCCACTTGTTATGGTTATGCAAATTGAGAAACAATAGGTTTAAATAGCTTTATTCAGAGAGGAAGCTTTGGAGATTTCAAACCATGGAAATCTGAATTCACAGCACAGAAACCACAATCACTGTATCCTTGTGGTATATCAGACTTTAGTTTGACTATTATTGATTCTGGAGCTAAAATGTAAAAACTGAAAATTTATTATGTTGTATTTCTGAGGCAACAAAAAATTCAGTCTAAAGAATTCTTGTAAAATGTTTAGCACTTACAAACATTCAGCTACTAATTTGGGGGTAAAACAAAACAAAACAAAAAAAATAAGGGATTAATTACCTAAAAAATGAAAATCAATCCCAGTTTCATTAAAGTTGACAATTGTTGCACTCGTGAATCCAGGTAACATTTAAGTCAATTTCTGAATAACCCTGATTGTTAGAATGCCATTGCTTATTTGAAATATATTTACCCCCTGTAATTTATGTATAGGGGTAATAATTCTATTCTCTTTTCTAAGTAAAAGTCTTTCAAAAAGTTTGAAGACAAATTTCAAGTCACTATTTCCAGTTTGATTTTGTCTAGTAGCATTTTTCTACTGTTTTACATAATATGATATATTTTTACAGTATAAATTCACTTTCATTTAATATATTAGCTTTCTGATGTATTCCATGCATATTCCTAGGTATGAAATTTGATTGTATTTTGTTTGTATAGTTTAGTTAAAAATATGTTGAAACTTTCCAGATTAAGAAGTAGATATTACCAACAGCCCAGAAAGCCCCCTTTGTACTCCATTCCAGTCATTAGCCATTACCAAAGTTAGAATTTCACTTCTAACACCATATATTAGATCTACATATTTATAAACTGCATATTTTGCATTTGGTTTCATTAGCTAGATATTATTTTTTAAGATACAACTACGTTGTTTCATTTATTTTCATTATTATATAGTTTATTAGTCAGGGTTCTCTAGGGAAACAGAAACAATTGTATTTATCTGTAAATACATAAGATTTTATAAAATTGTCTAAAGCACCTGTGGGGATGCACAAGTCCAATTACATAGGGCAGGCTGCAAGCTGGGGGCTCTGATGAATCTCCCTGAAGAATTCCTCAGGAGACACTGTCTGTCTGAAATAGAAATGAGATTTCTCTCTGAATGCTGAAATCACTTCTCCTCCTAGGGCTTTCAACTGTTTGGATGAGACATCACGTTGTTGATGGCATTCTCCTCGGTTGATTGTTGATATAACCAGCCATCTATGCAATCAACTCACTGGTTATTAAAGTCCATGAAATGCCCTTGTATTACAGTTAGCCCATTGCTTGTTTGACCAAACAACTGGGAACCATTTCCTGGCCAAGATGACACGTTAACCTAACCATAACATATAGTATCACTGTTATATTTGTGGGTGTGTTTTTTTAATGTTTTCTTTTGTTTGTTTTTCTAGATTAGGACTACTAAGAATGGTTTTCTGAACAATTAGACATGTCTTTCGGTGAACATATGGACACAGTCTATTGGCTATTTCTCCTGACATATACATGAAATTTAAATTGGTGACTCAAAGAGTTTATATATATTCAGCTGTACACAGTCAGAAAGTTTTCTGTAATGGTTGTACCAATTTACAGTCCAAGTGCACAGGATTAGTATTATGGTTGTTAAACATTCTTATTGGCACTTGGTATTATTGACTGCTTTTCCATTTTAGTCATTCTGGTGCAAAGATAGTTGTAGTTATCATATTAAGTGTTGAAATTACTTTTTCCTGATGACTAATGAGGTGGAGTCCCTTTTCATGTATCTTTTGACCATTTTGAAATCCTCTTCAAGTGTTTTACCAATTTTTCAACAGGGTTTTCTTGTTAATTGATTTGCAGAAATTCCTTTTTTTTCCTTTAATATGGGTGATTTGCACTTGACTTCTCCTTAAATCCTTTAATGGTGTCATTTGATGAAAAGCCATTCATAGTCTTTTTATTTGGGTTTGGGGGGGCCTGCAGCCAGGGCGCCCTTTGCGCTGGCAGCAGACTAAGATGGCTGTAACCCAGCACACAGACCTTCTGACCTGGTGGATCCTGCTCCTGGCTAACCTCCCGTGACTCCCTTTGGCAGTGGGATAGAAAGACAGAGTTCCTGGGCGTCTAGGCATTTCCTTTTTTTCTTTTTTTTAAAGATTGTTTGTTTATTTATTTATTTATTTATTTTAGTTAATTGATTAATCAATTATTTATTTAACCCCCTCCCCCATTGTTTTGTGCTTGCTGTTGGCTTTCTGTGTCCATTCACTGCATGGTCTTCTGTGTTTGTTGTCTTTCTTTAGGCTGCACTGGTAGTCGATCCTGAGACCTTCTGGAGTTAGAGAAGTGTGCTCAATCTCTTGTGCCACCTTGACCCCCTAGTCTGCTGTGTCACTTCCTGTCTCTCCTCTGTGTCTCTTTTTCCTGCAACTTCTTGCTGCGCCAACTCTCTGCATGTCCCAGCTCTCAGTGTGGACCACCACTCTTCATGGGCCAGCTCTCTGTTTGGGCCAGCTTGCCTTTACCAGGAGACCCTGGGAATCAAACCCTGGACCTCCTATATGGTAGATGGGAGCCCAATCACTTGAGCCACATCTATCTCCCCATTCTTATTCTTAATTTAGTACAATTTATGTTTTTTAAATTGTATACTTTTTGTGTTCTACTAAAAATATTTGTCTCTGACAATTTAATTCATTAGAGGCAATATTCCTGCATCTATGTAGCTATAAAAGTCAATTATGCTTTATATGATTTTAGCAGCAGAATGGAATTTGGTGGGGATAACAAGGTTCTTTCAAAAGCATTCAGTCATTCAAAAACTACTTCTAATTTCCAGTTTTTTGAGCTAACAAGGATTCAATGTTTAGTTTTTAAAAATCTGAAAAATTTTTTTCCCTGTGCAATATTATTTCAAATAATAACTTTAAATAGTTTTGTTTTCTGTTTTTATTTGCTTGTTTGTTTTGTTTTTTGAGGTAAGAGGACTAGGGAATGAACACATGATCTCCCATTTGTAAGGCAGGTGCACATTCACTTGAGCCATATCCACTCTTCTAATGTTTTTTTAAACATAAAACATTATAATGAAAAGTGAAGAAAGCAAGAGAATTTAAAAGGTATTTGCTTTCTAATTTATAACAAACTCGTTGCATGAACTTCTCAAAATGACTCAGGGTTTCTGCCTTTCTGATTCCCTTGAGTATCCAAAGGAACTGAGCAATTTAGGCCACCTCTAAATAAGTTTGAGCAGATTGGTTAGTTAGTAGATGCAAACTCCCATGCCTTCTATATTATATGACAGTGTACAGAACCAGCCCAATAATGCAATATGGCCTCTTAAGCCTCTGTCCTTTGCAAGTGTAGCTTTAGAAAGTCAGTCAATCATCTACATTTTTAAAAAATTTGTATATTTAAAAATATATGAGTGTGTTTATTTTGCAGAGTGTCTACAGATATCATCCAAATATAAGAGTACATGATTCATCCCATTCAAATTAAGGGCAACTGTCCTGAAATAATATTTCCTATAAAAATACTGTAAAAATTATACCACTATGTGATGCTATTGGTTGTTGCATGCCCATTTATGATCATTGTCTTGCTGGCATTATTTCATATCTTCCAATTTATATTCTTGGAGTGAACCATTTCTGCAGAGTAATAGAGTCAAAGATGTGGCCCAATACCTTATTAAATACTCTACATTTTAATATTTCAAATTGGCAAGTTTCTGGTAACTAAAAGTTACTATCATTCCCCGACTGTAAATATTAAATACGTTGCTATACATGGAATTTAAAACAAATGATTAAAATGAGAAATGCAAAGTTCTGTGAAAATGGTATTGATATAGAATGGCATCGCTCATTCTCTTGCATAAAATGCAAAGAAGGGGCAAAATTCTACCCAAGTTGAGCTGTTTAGGGAATCCAAAGAACAGGAGGCTACAGGGCATCATTCTGAGAGAGCGGGAGAAAGAGATAAAGAGCCCAGGGGAAAACCATGAGTTGCTCATTCCTGTGGCTAGAAATGGCAGGCAGGTAAGACCCACCCTCAAGGCAAATAGTCCCCAGGGAACCCCTGGCTCTTGCAAGCCAGCTGAGTGGGACGGAGTATACCCTGGAAGCTGAAGAGGGATCTGCCAAAAAGTAGAGAGTGGTTTCCTTTTCGTGGGTTTGGCCACCTGAGCCCCTTTGAATCTCAGGAAGGATACCAACCAGCACTGAGGTGGCCCTAGGGAGGAGTAGGGAGCCTGCTTAGGCTCCTTGACAGAGAGGAACTTGGTCAGGGAGGGGGCAGAGACAGGCAACTAACTAGCCCTGCCACTAAAAACTAGTAAAATTCAACTCACCAAAGGGAAACGGGGATAGGAAGAGCCTGATAAGCTTTCAAAAGCCTATTATATTTCTATAGAGCTGCTGTAGTGCAGTGTGGGAATTCCTGCTCTGCATGTAGAAAGTCTCTCCCTAAGAGAAGGGATCCAGGGAGATGGAAGGCATAAGGATTGCATCTACCACCTTATGATAGGGAACTTACAGACTGAATTTTTGCTATTTTGTTTTATGGGTTTTTGGATTTTTTGTTCTTTCTTTTTCCTTTTTTTTTTTTTTTTGCTAAACCTGGATGCATCACCTATGGAAGGCAGGTTGCAGGTGATTAATTGATGAGCACCAGCAGCCTGAGAAGGTCTCTAGGAGTCTAAGAGGGAAGGCTGTTTTTCCTAGGCTGTTTCTTTATTGATGTTTTATTTCTTGTTTGTTATTTTCCCTTTCTTTGTTTCCTTTTTTTTCCTTTGAGTGATTTTTTCAGCCTAATTTATTTCTCTCCTTCCCATCATTTTCATGTTTTCTAACTTCTATTGCTTTTTTTTCCATTCTAACACTTCTTGTTTGGTCTTCATTTTACTTTTTCTCTCACTCTCCTTTTTTTTTCTTCTTTTTCCATTTTTTTCTTTACTTTTATTCTCTTCTAATCTGCTCAGCCTTTAATTCATTCTATTTTTCTATTTTGTTTCTTATTTTTTTCTATCTCACTGCTTTTTATTCTTATTCCTTTGTATTTTTCATGATTTTTTACTCATATTACTTCTTAGCTTTTGTGTGGTTCCTTTTCTATTGTATTATTATTATTATTCTTTACCTCTTCTTATCTCTTTTCTTGTTCTGATCCTAATTTCTTTTCAAAAGAACACAGACAACTTTAAGGATATAGAATTAGAGGAACCAAGTATCAAATATTACTATTATCACACATAAAGAAACAATAAAATAAAACCCTTGAGTAGAAATAAGCTTATCAAGATAAACAGATGCCTACACACCAACAAAATTCACAAGAAAAACTAAGAACAGGAAGGCATATCTCAGTCTAACAAACAAACTGTAAAACAAGAGGAGACACAGAATGTGGAACAACAAATCAAGGATATCCTAACAAATAACGTGAATCAAAAAATGAAATGAAAGAGATAAAGGATATAAGGAAGACACTCGGGGAATAAACTGAAGACATTGTAAACATACTTAAAAAGAAACAGATATGGTGATGAATGGCACAATGCGAGAAATAAAAAATACACTGGAAACACATAATAGCAGATTTTAATAGGCAGAAGAAAGAACAAACAAGGCAGAAGACAGTGTATCTGAAATCAGATAGATAGTAATGCAGATAGATAAATGATAGGAAAAAAAAAAAACAGCAGGGGCTTTGGGATTTGAAAGACAACATGAAAAGCACAGACATACATTATAGGCATTCCAGAATGAGAAGAGAAGGCAAAGAGGGTAGAAGGAGTTTTGAAAGAAATAATGGCTGAAAATTTCCCAACTCTAATGAGGGACATGGATGTACATGCCAGGGAAGAACAGTGCAACCCAAACAGTATAAATTCTAACATATCTAACCCAAGACATTTACTGTTCAAATTGTCCAAAGCTCAAGACAAAGAGAGAATACTGAAAGCAGCAAGAGAAAAGAGCTCCATCATATACATACAAGGGAAGTTCTGTAAGATTAAGTGCTGATTTCTCATCTGAAACCATGGAGGCAAGAAGGCAGTGCTATGACATAGATAAGGTTTTAAAAGAAAAAAAACAAAAACAAAAAACTTCTAGCAAAGAATTCTCTATCCAGCAAGTCTGGCATTAAAAAATGAGCGAGAGTATAAAACACTCACAGGTAAACAGAAATTCAAACAGTTTGTCAATAAGTAACCTTCCCTTCAAGAAATACTAAAGGGAATTCTACAGGTAGAAAGTGAAAAACAGGAGAAAGAGAGTTGGAAGAGAGTATAAGAATAACCAGAAAAAGAAAGAGAGAGAAATAATACCAACAATAATACCAACATACCAACATATGTAGGTCTATGTAGGTCATACATAGACCTAAAGAAGATATGGCTAATGTAAGTAATTCCTTGAGAGGAATAACATTGAATGTTAATGGATTACAGTCTCCAATCAAGAGACACAGATCAGCAGAATGTGTGAGGAAATATGACCCATCTATATGCAGTCAACAAGAAACACACCTTAGACTCAGGAATAAAAGGAGGCTGAAAGTGAATCACTGGAAAACAATTTTACATGCAAATAATAATCAGAAATGGACAGGAGTAGCTATAGTAGTATTAGACAAAACAGACTTTAAATGTAAACTGTTACAAGAGATATAGAAGGTACTATATAATTGGGGTTATCTAACAAGGAAAAACAATCATAAATATTTATGGATCTAACTGGGGTTCCCCAAAATACCTGAGGCAACTATTGGAAAAACTAATTGACGAAATAGATTCCTCTACCATTATACTGGGGGTTTAATACAACATTATCACCATTAGACAGAACATCTTGACAGTGAATCAATAAAAAAACAGGATCCTTGAGTAATACATTAGAGGATCTGGTCCTAATAGACATATACATAACATTAGACCCAAATACAGGGGATATACATTCTTTTACATGGGTCATTTTCCAGGATAAACCACATGCTAGGCCACAAAACAACTCTCAAAAAATTCAGAAAGATTGAAATTATACAAAGTAATTTCTCTGACCACAATGGAATGAAGCTGGAATCCAGTAAGAGTTAGAGAAGCAGATTTGGCACAAAGATATGAAAGTTAAATAACACACTCTTAGACAATCAGTGGGCCAAGGAGGAAATTGTAAAAGAAATTAGTAACCACCTTGAAATGAACAAATATGACAACACAATGTATCAAAACCTATGGGATGCAGCAAAAGCAGTGCTGAGAAGGAAATTCATAACCATAAATGCCTATATCAGAAAAGAATAAAGAACTAAATTCAAAGAAAAGAACAACAAACAAATACAAAAGTAATTAGAAATAAAGAAATAACAAAGATTAGAGCAGAACTAAATGAAATTGAAAATAAGAAAACACTAGAAAAAAATAAACAAAACCAAAAGCTCATTCTTTGAGAAAATCAAGAGAATACTTTGAAAAATTGTATGCCAACAAGATGGATAATTTAGTGGAAATTGACAAGTCCCTACAAACACACAAGCTTACACTGATGAAAGAAGAAATTGATGAACTAAATAGACCAATCACAAAGTATCAGGACAGAATTAGTCATCAAAATCCTCCCAACTAAGTAGAGTCCAGGACCATGGCTTCACAGGTGTATTCTTCCAAACATTCTGGAAAGGACTAACACCACCCTTGCTTTAAATTCTTCCAAAAAATAGACGTGGAGGGAACATTGCCTAACTCTTTCTATGATGCCAACATCACCCTAATAACAAAGCCAAAAAAGGGTGCCACAAGAAGGGAAAATTAAAACCCAATATCTCTAATAAAACTATATGCTAAAATCCTAAACAAAATACCTGTTAATCATATTCAACAATACATCAAATGAATAATACACCATGACCAAGTGAGTTTCATACCTGGTATGCAAAGGTGTTTCAACATAAAAAAAATCAATCGATGTAATACACCACATAAAGAGCTGGAAAGAAAAAAATCACGTGATCATATATATAGATGCAAAAAAGCATTTGACAAAATACAGCACACTTTCTTGAAAAAAATACTTCAAAAGATAGGTATAGAAGGAAATATCCTGAACATGATAAAGGGTAAATATGAAAAAAAATGCATCTAACATTATATTCAAAATGAAATCCTGGAAGCTTTCCCTGTAAGATCTGGAGCAAGGTAAGGATCCCCACTTTCACCACTATTATTTAACACTGTTTTAGAAATACTTGCTTGAGCACTTAGACAAGAGGAGGATAGAAAAGGCATCCAAATTGGAGAGGAAGAAGTAAAACCTCAGTTTGCAGATGATATGATCCTATACATAGAAAGCCCTGGGAAATCTAGAGCAAACTTCTAGAGTTTATAAATGAGTTCAGTAAAGTGGGAGGTCATAAGATCAATATGCAAAAAGTGAGTAGTATTTCTGTACACCAGTTATGAGCAATTCAAGGAGAAAATGAAGAAAAAAAAATCCCATTTACAATAGCAACTAAAATAATCAAATACCAAGAAAAAAAATTAACTAAAGATGTAAATGACTTGTATTCAGAAAACTACACAACACTGTTAAAGTCGAAGAAGACCTAAATAAATGGAAAAATATTACCTATTCATGGCAAGGAAGATAAACATCATTTAGATGTCTATCCTTCCCAAACAGATTTACAAATTTAATGCAATCCCAATAAAAATTACCACAGCATTTTGTACTGAACTGGAAAAGCCAATGAATTTTTTTTTTGTATGACAAGAGGCCCCAAATACCCAATGGCATATTGAAAAAAAAAAATGAATTGGAGGAGTCACACTACCTGACTTTACAACATTCTACAAAGCTACAGTAGTCAAAACTGCATGGTATTGGCACAAAGATAGACATACTAACCAATGGAAGTGAACTGAGAGTTCTTTTATATGTCCTCACATATACAGTCAACTGATATTTGACAAGGCTACCAAGCCTATTCAGCTGGGAGAGAATGGCCTCTTCAACAAATGGTGCTTGAAGAACTGGATATTCATTTCAAAAAGAATGAAAGAGGAACACAGTCTTACACCTTATACAAAAAATAACTCAAGATGGATCAACAATTTAAATATAAAAGCCAAGAACATAAACATCTTGGAAGATAACTTAAGGAAGCATCTTTAGGATTTTGTATTAGGAAATGGTTTCACAAAATTTACACGAAAAGCATGAGCAACAAAAGAAAAAATAGATAAATTGGACCTCTCAACATTAAAGTTTTTGCACCTCAAAGGAGTTTGTCAAGGAAGCAAAAAGGCAACCTACTCAATGGGAGAAAATATGTAGTAACCGTATATCTGATAGGGTCTAATAACCAACATATATAAAGAAATCCTACACCTTGAAAATAAAAAAGACAACCCATTTAAAAAATGGGCAAAAGATTTGAATGGAAACTTCTCCATAGAAGAAATACAAATGACTCAAAAGCACATGAAAAGATGTTCAACATCACTAGCTATTAGGAAAATGCAAATCAAAACTACAATGTGATATCATTTTATACCTGATAGATTGGAGGCTATTAAAAAAAAAAACAGAAGACTACAAGTGTTGGAGAGGATGTGAGGAATGGGAACACTTATTCACTGCTGGTGGGATGTAGAAGCTTGCAGCCAGTGTGGAGGACAATTTGGCAATTTGTCAGGAAGCTAACTACAGAATTGTCATATGATCCAGTAACCCCACTGCTGGGTGAACCAATACCTATATGGACAATATCTGTGATATAGGTGTAGGTGTGCAGTGGATGAGCATGACACAATGGTTCAGTGATGCAATTGGTTTGGGAAGTGCTGGTTTATGAGTGGGGTAGGTAGGGGAGGGCAGGTTGGACTGTCCATGGAACTGAGGTAAGGTTGGGGAAGGGAGGAGATGAAGTCTGAGAATTTGAAGGTATGTGGTTGAAACTCTAATGTTGGGTATATTCTTTTGGCAAATATAGCAGGTTAGAGTTACTGGTTTAGGGTATTGGATGTGAGGTCCTGTGGGACAGGGCACACCTGGGGCAGGATTCTAGGAAATGTGAGTGTTCTTCTTTTCATAGCGTGTTGTATCAGTGGGTGGTGAACAGCATAATGAGTGGGAAGGTGTTGTGGATGCCTATCCTGGGAAATCCTGTTATGTTCTCAAATAGAGGGACAGGAGTCTCTCAAGAGCATAGACAATGCCTACTAGGGGAGGACAGGCAAAGTTTGTCAAGCCGTATCTGTTGTTGCAAGTAACTATGAATTTTGTTCCTCAAGGAGTGAAGTTTGGTGGTTTCCATGTGTCCTGAGAAGAGGGGTAGGGAGGAATATAATAGAAGGAAGATGGGGAATTGGGGGGCAATTGAGTTGTTCTACATGATTTTGTGATGATGAATACAGGACATGTTAAATTTCATCAAAATTTATAAAAATGAGTGATCCAAAATGCAAACCATAATGTAAATCACTGATTACAGTTAGCAATGTTTCAACATTTGTACATCAATTTTAACAAGTGTACCATCCATGTGCAAAATGTTATTAATAGGGGAACGAGGAAAAGGGGAGGATTTTGGGTATATGGGAATTCCCTACACACTGTACATGGCTTTTCTGTAATTTGAAACTTCTTTGAAGATAAAATGAAAAAAAAAATAAGACACTAGGGGAATAAATTTTTATTTATTTTAAAAGATACATAGATAACAAAATGTTATATTTTTTAAAAATGCAGGAGATTCCCATATGCCCCACTCCTTACACCCCCCCATTTCTCCCACATCAACAACTTCTTTCATTTTTGTGGTACATTCATTGCATTTGGTGAATACATTTGGGAGCACTTCCACACAGCATGGATTATAGTTTACATTGTAGTTTATACTCTCTTCCAGTCCATTCACTGGTTCATGGCAGGATATATAATGCCCTGCATCTGTCCCTGCACTATCATTCAGGACAACTCCAGGTCCCAAAAATGCACCCATATTATACCTATTTTTCCCTCTCTCTGCCATCAGCAACTCCAGTGGCCACTGTCTCCATATCAAAAATATAATTTCTTCCATTGCTAGAGTCACAATAATTCTATAGTAGAGTACCAGTAAGTACACTCTAGTCCATATTTTATTCCCCAATCCTGAGAACTGTGGGCTGGTGGATGCCTACTCCACATATTAATTGAGAGAGGGTTTCAATACCACATGCCTGATGGATGGGACTCTCCTGCTTGCAGCTGTAGACTCTTGGTTCCTTGATGTGGTGGTTGTCCTTCCTTACCTCCTTGCTAGCTGACCTGGGTAAATCCAATGAACTAGAGAGTAGGTGTTGCAACCCTGCGAAGGCTCAGGAGCCAGCTGTGTTGACTTTATTTTTGAAGAGGTTTCAGGTCACAGAAGAGTTACATCTCTGGCAGGGGAGGATCACTGGGGCAGGGTGTCAGGGACTGAGGATGCATAAGAGGAGGGTCACCTGGGGCATACCTATAGGGCATATAAATGTGTTCAAGTGTTCATGGGGAATTGTCACAGTGAGTGGTGATTTACACAATAACAGAAAGAATATAGAATTTCCATTCTGGGGAGCTCTGCCATGTTCTTTAATGGGACAGTCAGAATCCCCCAAATACAGGGTTTGTGACTAGTGAAGAAGGATAGACCACTGACAGGCCTTTGATATTCATGACTGAACTTATGAACTTTAAGTTAGCTTCAAGTAGGAGTCCTTGAGGGCTCTGGAGACATCCAGACACTATAGGCAGGGCAGACAACTCGGGAGTGTGGTGCTCCATCAGTTAGCCCTATTTTGGAATTAATGCTTCTCAGTGTGACAGAATTGGACTCAGTTGTGGCTTCCCTACACAGGGCTCTTCTGCCCCTTCTATCTGAATCTATAGTTAGTACTAGAGTTGATAGGTATATGTCCAAGAGACTTAAATCTTTTGGACTGCCCATGTGCCAGGTGAACTCTAAATCTCAATAGAGTTGCAACACTTATTCTCCAGTTTATTGGATTCACTCAAGACAAATAACAGGGAGCTGATGATGGAAAATGACTATCCCAGTGAACAGAGAGAGTCTACAACTGCAAGCAAGAAAGTCCCATTATATGCACCATGGTGTCTAAGGTCCCTCTCAATTAGAGGTGGAATGGGCATCACCATCCCAGAATCCTCAAGATTGGGGAATGAACAATGGACTAGAGTAGACTTACTGATATTCTACTATAGACTTATTGTGAGTCTAGCAATGGAAGAACTTTTATCATTTATGTGGAGGCAGTGATGACTGGAGATTCTGAGGTGAGGGAAAGGGAAAAAAACAGATGTAATATGGAGGCATTTTGGGAATTGTCCTGACTGACACTGCAATACCTGATACAGGTCATTATATATCTTTCATAGCTTACAAAATTGTGCAGGTAAGATTGTAAACTACAATATAAACTATAGTCCATGCTTAGTGACAATGTTTCAAAATATGTTCATCAATTGTAACAAATGTACCACACTAATGAAAGATGTTCTTAATGTTGGAAAATGTGGAAGGAGTAGGGAGTGGGGCAAATGGGAATCCGCTATACTTTTTTATGTAGCATTTATGTAATATAATTTTCTTTAAAAATAAAAGATATATTTAAAATATTCAAATAAAATGAGAAATATATACCGACTTTTGTTAGATTAAAAAAAATTCTATTTCTTTTAGTTATCAGTTTATGATGAGTAACCCTAGGATATAAATGGAGATAGCATAAAGAAAGGAGTAACTTAACCAGTCACTAACTTTGGTAGTATCTCAGATTTAGACAACAGGTTTTCAAATATTGAAAAAAAATATATACAAATGTACTGTAGTAAATTTAGATAGGAACTTTCTGGTACCTTTGGAACTTTCTTTACTTTTCTATAAATTTAAAACTATACTATTTCTTAAATAAAACTTTTATTTAAAAAAATATATATATATACCCTTCAATAAAAGAGAAACACTAGTGAAGAACAACTGTGTATCTTCTAGGCTGAAGATGTGCAAGAGTATGAAAAGGGTAAGGTTTGGAGTATTGTCAGAATATACTTTCAGGTCCCAGATGGCACATGTATAGCCCAGAGATTCAAGGCTCTTGGGTCTATACCTACCAACTCCAACACCAACTATAAGTTCAAATGAAAGGGACAGAAAAAGCTGTGTAGAGAAGACATATGTGAGTCCAACTCTGTTACACTCAGGAACACAAACTTCAAAGTAGGGCTCACTAGTTAGGCAACAAACTCTGGACTATCTGCCATGACCATAGGACCTGGGTGTCTGCAGAACCCTGAGGAGCTCAACTATTGGGAGTAATATCTACTTTGGCAGTCTATGAGATCCTGCTGAGATGTGCATAAGTGTTACCTCTGGGAAGACCTCCTGACTCACTTTGAAGTCTCTTAGCCTTATAAATTCATTTGTCTTTACCTTTCCTCCTTTTATTCAAAGACTTTTTCCAGTTGCATTGCTCATTGGTGTTTGCTAGTAATCCCCCAGTGCCAGGAAGGCTCATCCCCAAGAGTCATGTCCCATACTGGGTGGAAAGTAATGCATTTATATGCTGACTTTGGCTCAGAGAGAAGCCACATTTGAGCAACATGGAGGTTCTCAGGAGGTAAATCTTGGGCACCCTACAATACTAGGCTACATTGCAACTTTAAAAACAAAGGCTTATAAGGATAGTTATAAATATTAAGGGCCCATCAATGGACAATAGGCATTGCCTCTGTACTTGGATGATTGTTGCTGCTCCTTTACAGAATGTGGCAGAGTGCCCCAGGATGGAATTCAATATTCTTTCAGTTGTTGTGTGAATCTCTACCCACTGTAGCAATGTTCCATGAACACTTGAACACATTTGTTGCCCAGATGAATTTACTCCCATATATTCCCCATCACTGACACCTCACGCCAATGATCCTGCCCTGCCATAGTTGTAACCCTTCTGTGATCCAAAAATTCTTCAAAAAAGAAACTAAGAATATCACCAAATACAAAGGTTAGGAAAATGAAATAATGATGGTAGGTTTAAACATGAGAAATAAAATATGTAATAATTTAGAAAAAATAAAAGCCTGGGATATTAAAAAAAATAAAATATAATATTTTTTAAATTTTTTGATGTTTTTCCTTTTATCATTGTAATCTCTGTCATTCTCTATGTTCAGCGGCATTTTCTCCCATTTTCTCCCCAGTGTCTTACTTATTTTTTTTCATTTTGTCTTCAGAGAAATTTTAGGTCACAATAAGGTTACATACAGAATATCGGGGACTCCCATACACCCAACGTTTTCTCTTCTTTCCACCCTCTGGTATTAATAACCTTTTTACATGTGGATGTTACATTTCCCATAACTGGTGTAGAAATACAGAAACATAGCTACCAACCATGATCAATGATTCACATTATGGCTTACACTTTAGACTATATACTTTTATAAATTTTTGATGAAACCCAACATGGCCTGTATCCATCATTGCAAGATCATGCAGAATATTTCCATTCCCTCTAAATACTCCCTCTTCCATCTATTCTATTCCTCCCTCTCCTCCCCGCCCCCCCCTCCTCCAGGACCCATGGTGACCACCAAGCTTCACCCCTTGAAGGACAAGATTCATAGATATTTGCAACAACACTGAGGGCTTGACACACTAGTCTGTCTTCCCCTATTAGGAACCACCCATGCTCTCAAGAGACACTCTCCCTTCTGTTTGAGAACATATCCGGCCTCCCCAGGTTGGAATTCCAACTCCTTCCTGCTCCTTCACAACTCCTCCCCTAAACCGGTTAGTCTTCCTTGTTGTATTGCCAAGAGAGCATTCTCACGATTGTAGTTTTAATTATGTACCCGCCAATCCCCAGTGTTCACCTGCTTCCTTCCCAGCCCTCACCCCAGTTCCAGGGACCATTGAACACATCCTCCCCACCCTACCCTCCTATTAAGTTTGCATCACCCAACCCAAAGTATCGCTACAACCCTGTCATATCCCTTCACAGCACAAGTGCTAATTTCCACCTTTTCATAGATCATAATAAGTATTTTGTAC
Organism: Dasypus novemcinctus; assembly: GCF_030445035.2. NCBI lineage: Eukaryota > Metazoa > Chordata > Mammalia > Cingulata > Dasypodidae > Dasypus > Dasypus novemcinctus. The sequence goes on along the minus strand of NC_080674.1, from coordinate 31,127,610 downwards.
AAGAGACTCAATCGTGAACTTAACTGAACCCATCTCTGCCTTAATGCACCTTTGATAACAATACCAAAAAAAAATGAGCATGAATCTAAATGTATATTTTCATTATGATAGATGTTGAAAGGAAAATGCATGCAGATATGAAGGTTTTAAAAGGCTGAAGCTTTTCCCTATTATGGATAGTCATAAAGTTTCCTTTGAAGAAGTTTAATAAGGATTTGACTGAGTTAGAGATAGCTTTAACTGTTAGGGTGGCCATGAACTGGAAGATGATTTTCCATGGGTCTGACCCAGGAAAATAGCAAGAAAGGAACATTAAGCCAGCAGAACATTAAGCAGCTTATCTCACTGCCCCCCCCCCCTTTTTTACAAGAATTAATGATCTAAAGTTGGAACATATAATAGTATTAATTTGTTAAGAACTTAGAAAAATAGTCTACTACCAAACATATATATATATATATATATATATATAATTTGTTAAGAATTTAGAAAAATAGTCTACTACCAGATGGGAATATATGGAGATAGGTTTGAAGAAAAAATATGTGGATGATTCTTTTTAAAATATCCACAGTCTTAAAATATGTGTGTCTCATATAAATGCTCATAAAAGGTCTCACTGTATAGGAGGTTCTTAAAAATCTGTGCCCTGGTTGTCAGTCAGGTTGTTTTCTTCACCACCTCAAGGTTTGCTAATGGGTCCATGAGCAATATGGCTAGAATGACTGAATGATAGATTTATGGACACATTATTGACTCAGTATTGTGTACCTCCCTTTGAAAAGTATCACCTGGGAATTACCAATGCTGAATGCCAGTCATAGAACCCACTGTACAGTTCCATAACCTAAAGACGTTAGTCAATTTCTTTTAGAAGGTATTTAATAAATGAGCTAAAGATGGTCTCTGTTTGGAGGCCCTGTTTGTTTATTATTTCATCACAGCAGGCTGCATCATTTAGAAACACCTACCAGTGGCAAACTCAAACTTTTACTCATCCAAAAGCAATTATTAGCAGTTTGTAGTTGGCCTGCTTTGCATACCCTGGGAAACTTCCCCCAGCATCTGATCTCAGTTAATAAGACTACATTTTCTAGATGATGTACTATAAGAAAATTATTAAGAATTATGAATTCATAATCTTTCTAATCAGTAGTGTCTGCTGTTTTAATCTAGAATTGTGGATGATTAACTTGTCCATTGTTCTTTGGAATGCTATAATGCTGCTATGCAGGCAACCCCCTCACCCAGTAACCAAAAAACAAATGTTTAAAAGGAACAAGTTACCACATGTGGCATTTGCATATCCTGTTTGTATCTCCTGTAAAGCTAAATGATAAAAACCTTCATGCTCCTGTTCAGTGTACCATGTATAGACTAGAGCACTTTGGGGCATGATGTCCCTCCTCAGGGGAACTGGTCATTCTCCTGGAGATGGGCATTGTTGTTCCAGGGGGAGCTGACAAATCACAAGTTGCATAACCACCCTGAGATCATAGATTTGGTTTCTTATAAAAGTGAGTCCCCTTTGGCTGCCAGTTGAAGTCTCACTCAGAATAGGTCACTCTGCCTGGGACCATTTTTCCAACTGGAACTCTGATCAGCTGCCAAAGAGAATTCCTGACCTCATAAAAGATCAGATGTTGTGTTTTCCCCCAATTTGGTGAGTGTTTGTATATACTTTCATTCTTTCCTATATTTCTACCAATCATTTTCTGCTGTGATTACCCAATTATTATAATTATTTGATATAACCTGAAACTCATTTAATTGAATAAAGCTGCCTTAGCATAATAATTTAGTTTCTGCCTCTTTATTTAGCAGAACACTAGGCCACCAGCCCTTTGGAACTCTCTGACCCAGAAGCTCCTTGCTGTGCTAACTCGACAACATCTGGACATGGTAGATGTCCTATCCCATCAGGAATTTGGGGATTTCCCCCCTGCCCTGCTTCCTTCCTGGTAACAACCTCAGAAGGATCTTACCCTGAAAAGCCAACTGGTCAAAGCAGCAGAAACAATAAATAATTTGTGAGGTTCTGCCATCTAGTGGTTACATCTTTTCATTGGTCAATTCCGAAATCCCTGAATTTGAAATCTCTATAGCAGGTTGATGATATTGAATCGATTCCATCATGGAAATTGTGGATGAGAGCATGTGCAATGATCTGTTCCACCAGAGTGTGCATGCATTATATTTTTCATTTATTTACTTTCATGTATTGCTTCTTGCAATCCCACCTCCATGGCATTCTACACTGAAAAAAGAATGAAATTCATAATGAAAAACATAAACAAATATGTCAATTCTCATAGTTATTAATGTTTTTATTGTTTTTTACCAACACTGACTGTTTTCCTGTACCCCATATCCATTCCCCCAGTAACTTCTAATTTGCTTTCAATGTCTTCAAATTTTCTATTTCTAGACATCTTTTATAAATGATATCACACAATTTTTGTCTTTATGTGCCACATTTATTTCACTTATTGTAGTGTTTTAAAGGTTCTCCATGTTGTAGCATGTCTTGTAATTTTTTTCTTATGGCACAGTAATACTCACTGAGTGTATGTACCATGTTTTGTTTCTCCATTTATTTGTTGATGGACACTTGTTTCCACTTTTGGGCTATTGTGGATAATGATGCTATAAACATTTGTCTACTCATAACTGTTTGTAGATTTGCTTTCATTCTCTTCATTATATAAGTAAGAATGGGGTTGCCATGTCAAAGGGTAATTCCATATACCATACTATATAATTCTATATACTATATAGCATATAATTTTTTGATGAATCATCATGTATCTTTTCACAGTGGCTGCTCAGTTTTGCATTCCCACTAAAAGTTCACTAGAGTTCCAATTCTCTGCATCCTTTCCAAAATGTTATTTTCAATTTTTTTAGAGAAGTTGTAAGTTTACATAAAAATCATGCAGAAAATACAGAACTCTCTATACTTCCCACACAAACACAGTTTTCCTTATTAGAAATGATTTGCATTAGTGTGGTACTTTTGGCACAATTGATGAAACACTTACTTTAATTATATTATTAACTAGTCCATTATTTACATTAAGGTTCACTATGTTGTCCAGTGATGGTTTTTAAAAATGTTTAATCAAGTAGCATCTATACAGTCTACAATTTCCCATTCTTTCAAATAATCAATTTATTGGTGTGACTTACAGTAGCAATATTGTACTACCATTACCACCACCCATTACTAAAACTTTTCCATCTCCCCAAACAGAAACTCTTTACCAATAAACATTAACTACCCATTCTCTATACCCACCAGTGCCCCTAGTAAAATGTATTTCTAGTTTCCATCTTGATGAATTTCCATATTCTACTTACCTCATATAAGTGAGCTCGTATAATATTTATCATTTTGTGTCTGGCATGTTTTACTCAATATGATGTCTTCAAGGTTCATAAATGATGTTGCATGTATTAGAACTTCATTCCCTTTTATGGTTGGATAATATTTCATTGTAAGTATATGCTACATTTTGTTTCTCCATTTATCTGTCAATGGACAATTGAGTTGCTTCCATCTTTTGACAACATTGAGTAATACCACTCGGAACATCAGTGTGCAGATATCTACTCTAGTCCCTGCTTTGAATATATTTGGGTATATAACTAGAAATGGGATTTCCAGGTCATATGCTAATTCTTTGCTTAGCTTTCTGATGAACAGCCAAATTGTTTTTCTATAGTGGTTGCAACATTTTACATTTCCACCAAAAATGAATGAGTGGTATATTTCTTGACATACTTTCTAACACCTGTTTGTTTATTTTTTATTAATTAATTAATTTATTTTTAATAGTAGCCATTCTCTTGGGCATGAAATGGTATGTCATTGTAACTTGGAGATGCATTTTTCTAGTGGTGTTGAGCATCTTGTAATGTGTATCTTCTTTAGAGAAATGTCTATTCAGGTCTTATGCTCTTTTTTAATACTGGGTTGGTTGTCTCTTTTTTTTAGGATTTATTTATTTATTTATTTCTCTCCCCTCCCCCCCCATTGTCTGTTCTCTGTATCTATTTGCTGCATCTTCTTTGTCCACTTCTGTTGTTGTCAGTGGCACAGAAATCTGTGTTTCTTTTTGTTGCATCATCTTGTTGTGCCAGCTCTCCGTCTGTTCGGCATCATTCCTGAGCAGGCTGCACTTTCTTTCGCGCTGGGCGGCTCTCCTTACGGGGCGCACTCCTTGCGCGTGGGGCTCCCCTACTCGGGGGACACCCCTGTGTGGCAGGGCACTCCTTGCGGTCATCAGCACTGCGCATGGGCCAGCTGCACACGGGTCAAGGAGGCCCGGGGTTTGAACCGCAGACCTCCCATGTGGTAGACGGACGCCCTAACCACTGGGCCAAGTCCGCTGCCAGCTTGTCTCTTTTTGTTGTTGAGTTGTAGGATTTCTTTATTTGGAGAGTAATCCCTTATCAAATACGTGGTTTAAAAATATTGTTTTCCATTCTGTAGGTTGTCTTTCTACTTTCATGATAGAGTCCTGTAACAGAAAAGTTTTTAATTTTGTTGAAGACCCTATTAAATATTTTTTCTTTTTGGTGCTCATGCTTTTGATGTAAAGTTTACGAAACCACTACTTGACACAAGGTGCTGAAGATGATTACCTATGCTTCCTTCTAGGGATTTATATATATTTTTTCTTCTATTCCTTTTCTTTGATGCATTTTGAGTTACTTTTTGTAGATGATATGACATAGGGTTCCACCATCATTCTTTTGTATATGGATATCCAGATTCCCCAGAACCATTTTTTGAAGAAATTATTTTTCCCCTATTGAATGGACTTGGCTCTCTTATCAAAAATCATTGACCATAGAAGTAAGGGTTGATTTAGAAACCTCAGTTCAATTCCATTGGTCTTTATGACTGCACTTGTGCCAATACTGCACTGTTTTGACTACAGCAGATTTGCAATACGTTTTAAAATTGGGAAGTGCTAGTTCTCTATTTTTCTTTTTCCAAATGGTTTTGGCAATTCTGGGTCTCTAATCTTTCCATATAAACTAGATGATTGTTTTTTCCATTTTTGCAAAGAAGGCTGTTGCAAATTTGATTGGGGTTGTATTGAATCTGTTAATAATTTGGGTAGAATTGATATTTAAACAGTATTTATCTTTCCAATTCATGTACACAGAATATGCTTCAATTTATTCAGGTCATCTTTGATTTTTTTCCAGCAAAGTGTTGTAGTTTTACATATACATGTCCTTTACATCTTTGGTTAAATTTATTTCACGATATTTGATTACTTTAATTGCTTATTGTAAGTGGAATTTTTTCTTGATATTTTCTTTAGATAATTCACTGTTAGTATGTGGAAATACTACTGATTTTTGCATGTTGACCTTGTCACCTGCCATTTTTTAAAAATTCATTTATCAGCTGAAATGGCTTTATTGTGGAATTTTCAGAGATTTCTATATATAAAATTATGTCCTACAAATAGGGAAAGCTTTACTTTTTTTCTACTGTGAACACCTTTTATTCGTTTTTGTTGCCTAATTTTTCTGGCTAGACTTTCAGTACAATGTTGAATAACGGTGATAACAGTGGAAATCTTGCCTTGTCACTAATCATCTCTACTCATAACAGGTATTGGTCTACAATTTTCTTTTCTTGTGGTATCTTTATCTGGTTTTGGGGATATGATGCTGGCCTCATAGAATGAATTTGCAAGTGTTCCCTCCTTTTTAATGTTTTGGAAGAATTTGAACAGGATTGGTGTTAATTCTTAATGGGATATTTGATAAATTTCACCAATGAAGCTGTCTAGACTGGTCCTTTTCATCATTGGGAGTTTTTGATTACCGATTCAATCTTTGTTTTGTTTGTTGGACTGTTCTTCTATTTCTCCTTGAATCAGTGCATGTAGTGTGTGCACTTCTAGGAATTTGTTCGTTTCATCTAGGTTATATAATATATTGATGCACAATTGTTTGTTGTATCCTTTTATAAAACTTTCTATTTTTGTGAGGTTGGTAATAGTAATGTCCTTTCTTTATTTTTTGAATTCAATTAATTGCATTGTCTCTTTTTTCCTTTGTCAGTTAAGATAAACTTTTGTTGATTTCATCAATCTTTTCAAAGAAAAAATTTATTCATTGTTTTTATAAATTATCTATTTCATTTATCTCTGCTCCAATCTTTGTAATTTCTTTCCTTCTTATTGCATTGGGTTTATTTTTTCTTTTCTATTTCCTCTAGTTATGAATAGATCTCTGATTTGAGAACTTTATGTTTTTTTAAGGTGAGCATTTTGAGGTATACATTTCTCTCTCAGCAATACCTTTGCTGCAACTTATGTGTTTTAGTACATTGGATGTTTGCTTTCATTAGACTAAGCAAACTTCCTAATTTCTATTTTAATTTCTTCTTTTTCAATTATCAGCTATTTAATAGTATGCTGTTTAGTTTCCACATATTTACAAATTTTCCACTTTGCACCTGTTGTTCATTTCTAGCTCCAGTCCATTGTTGTCATAGAAGATGCTGTGCATGCTGTTCAATATTTTAAAATACATTAGAATATTTCTGTGGTCTAACAAATGATCTATCCTGGAGAACGCCCATGAGTAACAGAGAAGAATGTGTATTCTTCTGCTCTTGTGTGAAGTGTTCTGTACAGGTCTACTAGTTCTGTTTGTTTATATTATCATTCAGGGCTTTCATTTACTTTTTGCTCTTCTTTCCAGATATTCTACCCATTATTGAAAAGTGATGTATTGAAGTCTGCTTCTATTAAACTAGAAACTGTCTTTTTCTGTCTTTTAATCTGTTACTATTTACTTAATCTAATTTGGTGCCCTGCTGTTAACTGCATGTATATTTATAATTGTTATGTCTTCTTGGTGAATTGACCCTCTCATCTGAATATAGTATCTTCCTGTCAGTTATACCTGTTTTGACTTAAAATATATTTTTAATTTTTTTTATTAAAGAAGTTGTGAACTTACAAAACAATTATGCATAATGTGCAGAATCCCTATAACACCCATCCACCAACACCTTATATTGCCGTGGAATATTTGTTACAGATTATTAGAGAACATCATCAGACTATTACCACTAAACACGGCCTATAACATAAATTTGGCATACTTTTTCCATACCACCCTATTATTAACATAGTTGTTCTTTGAAATTGATGCAAGAATATTACAATATTGCTGTTAACCATAGTCTGTAAATTGCATTAATTGTATTTTCTCATGTATTTCTATATTCTTACCACCTTGTAATAGTGCTGTATATTTGTTATAGTTCATAGAAGAACATTTTTATATTTGTACTATTAACTACAATACTGATCCCGTCTGGGTCCATAAATTCAGTTCCTAGATAATCCTCTAGATTTATTTCAAATAACATTCCCAACCCTAGGTTACCCCTTTTAGCCACAATTCCATTTTTAAACCAGCTGTGTTAGTTATATTCACTATCATGGGTCACCATCAACTCCATCCATTTCCACACTTTTACAGTCAAGCTAATAAAAAATTTTACAAATATAAAGCATCAGAACACCTTCTCACCCTTCATCTTATCTCCTAGTAACTTTCACTCTAGGTTTCAGGTCTATGTGTTTTTTCTTCATAGTTAGATCTCATCAGTGGGATTCGTCCATTTGGGTCTGGCTTATTTCACTAAGTATGATGTCTTCAAGTTTCATCCATTTTATCATATGTGTTCCAATTTCATTCTACTTACAGCCGCATAGTATTTCATCTTATGTATATACCACATTTTGTTTATTCATTCATCATTTGTTGGACACTTGGGTTGTTTCCATCTTTTGGCAATTGTGAATAATGCCGCTATGAACATTGGTGGGCAAATGTTTTTTCACATCACAGTTTTCAGTTCTTCTGGATGGATTTCTGGATCATATGGCAGTTCTATCTTTACCTTTCTAAGGAACTGCCAAACTGTCTTCCAAAGAGGCTGCACCATTCTACATTCCCACCAACAGTAAAGGAGTGTTCCTATTTCTCCACATCCTCTCCAGCACTTATTGTTTTTTTTTGTTTTTTTAAATAATGGCCATTTTATAAGGTGGGAGTTGATATCATATTGCATTGTAGTTTTAATTTGCATTTCCCTAATAGCTAGTAATATTAAACATTTTCATTTCTTCTTTGGAGAAACGTCTTTTCAAGATTTTTGTCCTTTTTTAAAAAATTAGATTACTTGCTCTTTTGTTGCTGAATTGCATGATCTCTTTTTATAGCATGGAAATTAGATCCTTACTGGATATGTAGTTTCCAAATATTTTCTCTCATTGAGTGAGTTGATTTTTCACCTTCTAGAAAATGTCCTTTGAATCACAAAAGTGTTTAAGTTTGAGTAGGTCCCAATTGTCCATTTTTTTCTTTCATTGTTATGCTTTTTGTGTAAGGTTTAGGAATCAACCACCTGCCCTCAGGTCTTGAGTAAGTTACCCTACATTTTCTTCTAGGAGTTTTATGGTTCTTGCTTTTATTAATATATTTAGAACTTGGATTCATTTTGAGTTAATTTTTGTATAAGATGTGAGATAGGGGTCTTCTTTCTTTCATTTGGATATGGATATCCAATTCTCCCAGCACCATTTGTTGAATAGGCTACCCTATTTTAAATGGGTTTGACAGCCTTGTCAAAAATCACTTGATTGTAGATGTGAGGGTCTGTTTTTGAACCACTGGTTTGGTTTCATTAATCTTATATCCTGCCACTCCGCTAAATTCATTTATTAGCTCTAATAATATCATTTTAGATTTTTGGGGGGATTTTCTAGGCATAGGATCATATCATCTATAAATAGTGAAAGTTTTATTTCTTCCTTTCCAAATTGGACACCTCATTTCTTTTTCTTGCCTGATTGCTCTATCTAGAATCTCTATCACTCTAATGAACAACAGTGGTGACAGTGGGTGTCCTTGTCTTATTTCCAATGTTAATGTGGAAGCTATCAATCTTTCACCATTATGTATAATGTTAGCTGTGGGTTTTCATATGTGCCCAATATTTGTTAAGAAAGTTTCCTTTCTCCCACACTATCTCCCAATAACAACATGTTTAATTAGTGTGGTACATTAGTTAAAATTGATAAACAGATATTGAAGTATTGCTGTTAACTATGAGCTATAATTTACATCATAGTTTATACTTTGTACCACAAAATTTTAAAGGTTTTGACAAAATGTATAATGGCTTGTATCAGTTACTGCAATAGCATGCAGAACAATTTCAGTATCTCCAAAATTCCCCATGTTACATCTATTCTTCCCTCTCTCCCCACAGAAACTTTGTCTTGCTTTTCTTTGCCATTCTAGTTAAGGGTTTGTCAATTTTTTTCATCTTCTCAAAGAACAAATTTTTATTTTCTGTCTTCTCTTTATTGTATTTTTGTTCTCAGTTTCTTTTATTTCTGCTCTGATCTTTGTTCATTCATTCCTTCTTGCTCTCAGAATAGTTGAATGCTATTTCTTTAGTTCCTGAAGCTGTGTAGTTAGTTCAATGATTTTAGTTTTCTTCTTTTTTTTAATGTAAGCATTGAGGTCCAAATATTTCCCTCTCAGTATTGCCTTTGTTGCATCCCATAGGTTCTGATACATTGTGTTATTGTTTTCATTCATCACAAGATATTTATTGATTTCTTCCACAATTTTTTCTTTTTATCATTGATTATTTAAGAGCACATTGTTTCATCTCTTTATGTTTCTGAATTTTTCCTTTTTTCTGCCTGTTTTCATTTCTAGCTTTATTCCATTATGACCAGAAAAAGTGCTTTTTATAATTCTGGTATTGCTAAAATTTATTGAGATCTACACTGTGACCCAACATATGGTCTATCCTGAAGAAAGATCCATGAGCATTAGAAAAGACTGCATATCTTACTGTTTTTAGTGTTCTATAGATATCTGTCAGGTCTAATTCATTTATCACCTTATTCATGATATCTGTTTCTTTAATATCCTCTTTCCAAATGTTCTATCCAATACTGAGAGTGGTGTACTGAAGTCTACAACAATTATTATAGAGACATCTATTTCTCCCTTCAATTCTGCTACTGTATGTTTCATTTATCTTGAGACATTCAAGTTAGGTGCATAAATATTTAATAAGGAAGTGGACTTGGCCCAATGGATAGGGCGTCCATCTACCACATGGGAGGTCCATGGTTCAAACCCCGGGCCTCCTTGACCCGTGTGGAGCTGGCCCATGCACAGTGCTGATGTGCATAAGGATTACCGTGTCACACAGTGGTGTCCCCACTGTAGGGGAGCCCCATGCTCAAGGAGTGAGCCCCATAAGGAGAGCTGCCCAGCATGAAAGAAAGTGCAGCTTGCCCAAGAATGGCGCCACACACATGGAGAGCTGACACAACTGCATGATGCAACAAAAAGAAACACGGAGTCTAAATGCCTCTGATAAGGATCAAAGCAGTCACAGAAGAATACACAGCAAATGGACAGAGAGAAGATAACTGGAGGTGGGGGGGAAGGGGAAAGAAATAAATTTAAAAAATAAATCTTTAAAAAATGTATTTAGTATAGTCATTTCTTCTTGGTGAATTGTCCCTGTTATTAATATATGTTGACCTTATTCATCTCAAGGGTAACATGTTCCTTTTAGCAGGCTATAACTTCTTGTTCTTGCTATTGATTGTAATTTTTTATTGGTGTCTTGTCATCTGGTTTATTAGAGGTATTTATTCTGGCTCAATTGCTCTTTAGTCTAGGACTTTCTATTTGATAGGCTTTGTACTACAGTTCCTCTTTGGTACTGGATTCAACTTAATTTGGAACTTTATAGTGGCTTATGTTTAGCCAACCAGAATTTTTTCACTTCTACTTTATCTGTGTCTTGCTCTTTTCCCCTTGCTGATTGCTTAGTAGGAGCTGAGGATATAGTTGGAACTGTAAGTTGTGGAGACTGAATGAAGCTCCACCCTCCCTTCTCTCCAGTGAGGTGTGGGAATGGAACCTTAAGAGTGCCCAAAAATCTATTCCATGTGGGCCAGAAACACCTGCGGTTGCCCTGAGAAGTTGAGGGAGTACTGTCCCTTCTGCTCTTTCAGAGGCATGCATGAAACTATAGGAGAGCCCATTAATCTAGTCCATGCGGGCTGAAAGTGCCTGTAGTTGCCTGGAGAGTTTTAGAAAAGAGCACCGCTCTTCTATTCTATCAGTGGCAGGGATGGAGACAAAGCTACCCAACAATACAGTCCATGTGGGTCAAAACTGCCCATAGTTGTTCAGGGATTGGGGAAACACTGCCCCTTTCTTTTCCTATAGAGGGGTGGGGATGGAGCCACAGATGCCCAACAATCTATCCCATGTGGGGTGAAAGCACCTGACATTGCTCTGAGAGCTTGAGGAAACACCACCCCCTTACATTCACACTGGGGGGCAGGGATGGTGCCATAAGTACCTAACAATCCAATCTGTGTGGGCTGAATGTGCCTGCAGTTGCCCAGAGAGGCTGGTGAAACACTGTCTCCTCCTGTCCTATCAGGTGCGGGGATGGAGGCATAAGTTTCCAACAATCCTGTCTGTATGGGCTGAAAGTATTTGCATTTTCTCAGAAAGGCTGGGAAACACAAATCCTACCTAACCTTTTAGGGGATGGAGATGGAGCCTCAGGTTTGCACCAATTCAGTCTGTGAGCCAAAAGCTCCTTTAAAGTTCCAAATTAAGTTGAAAGTGGGACTGTAGTATAAAGAGGCTGGTACAGGTCCCCCAAACTTGCTTTCTGGTAGAAAGGCTGGCACCCAGGCCAAAGCAGCAATCTGGTCTGAGTGGAAAAAAAACAATCCCCACCTCACCATGATCTTTAGTCAGCCCTGCTTCCCTCATGCCAGAGGTAGAGTCAAAATGGAGGTCACCAGTCTCCCTGTCCTGGACAGACTCAAACCCCAACTGTTCTTAGGATCAGACTTTAGCCAGCTGAATTTACTTTTCAGTAGCTGAAGTCAGTGCCTAACTATCTCTTCCTCCCCCACTTTTGGGAAATGTAGCTTGCAACTTCAGCCAGGGAATAGATCCCAAGGGGACTTGTGCCACCAGTGGAGGATGGGCACCAGCCTCTGCTGCATAAAGTGCCCTACTCATGAATTTTCTCTGCAGTTTTTGTGAGAGACTAAATCTCCAGCCATAAAAGGAACAAATTTAAAAGTGAAGTAAATGAGGGAGAGGAAATAGAGATAGTGGGCTGGGAAGATTTTCTGTACAAAGCTTTTCATGAAATATGTATGTCAACACATTGTTCTATCTAATAGGTACTAGAGCTCAAACTACTTCTGACAGCAAGAAAGCTGAAGGGCAGTCTTTGCTCTACAAATAAGTTTCACAAAACATAGTGGAGAATATTATCCATGTTTAATGGTACAAATAATTAAAACAATTCCAGGATAGATACAAACAGAAATCTCTGAAACTCTCACAACTTATTAGATGGTATGAATTTTAACTGAGCACTGAACGGTCATGTCCCAGGAAGTATTGGGATACCTTGTTTTAAAATCACATAGAACCAATCACAAGAAATTAAAATAGCCATCAAAAATCTCCCTAAAATGAAATGAAAACTCCAGGATTAGATGACTATCATTCACTTAAAGAAGATCTAATACCAATCTTGCTCAAACTCTTCCAAAAAAATTGAACAGAAAGGAATACTAACAAACTCATTTTATGATGCTAATATCACCCTAATACCATAGTCAACTAAACATATTACAAAATAGAAAAGTACAGACAAACTTCTTTAATATTTATAAATGCAAAAATCATCAATGTATTACTTGTTCATCAAATTTAAAAACACATGAAAAAATTATAAATTACAATTAAGTGGGCTTTATACTAGGCATACAAGGGTGGATCTACATAAGAAAATCAATCAGTGTAATACACCACATTAATGAACTGAAGAAGAAAAATCACAATCTTTTCAATATATGCAGAAAAGACATTTGACAAAATGTATTATCCTTTCTTGATAAAACCATTCCAAAAGCTAGGGATAGAAGGAAACTTCCTCAATGTGATAAAGTGCATATTTGGAAAAAAACACAGCTACCTTGTACTTCAGAAACAAGACAAAGGCCCTCATTCTCTCCATTCTTATTCAATATGATACTAGACATTCTAGCTAGAACAATTAGACATGAAAAAGAAATAAAAGACACCCTAATAGGAAAGGAAGAAGTAAAGCTTTCACTATTCACATATAATTAGAAAATCCAGAAAATTCCACAATAAAATTACTGGAACTTATAGACAATTTCCAAAAAGTGGCAGGATACAAGATTTATATGCAAAAATCAGTAGTTATTTCTCTACCCTACTAATTAGTAATTTGAGGAGGAAGTCAGAAAAAGAAATTCCATTTAAATGGTGACTAAAATAATAAAATACTTAAGAATATACTTAACCAAGGACATAAAGGACCTACATTCAGAACACTACAAAACATTGCTAAAAGAAACAAAGATGATTTAAATAAATGGAAAGATATTCTGTGTTCATGTGTTGAAGGACTAAATATCATTAAGATATCAGTTCTACCAACCTGATCTATAGATATATCGCAATTCCAATAAAAATTCCAACAACCTTCTTTTTAGAACTTGAAAAGTCAATTATCGAATTTATCTGGAAGGATAAGGATCCCAAAAAGCCAAAAAATATCTGTAAAAAGTGCAAAGTCAGAGGACTCTCACTTCCATATTTTAAAGCATATTATCGAGTCATGGCGGTAGAAACAGCATGGTACTGACATAAAGATAGATTGCCCAATCAAATTGAATAGAGAATTTGGAAATAGAATCTCACATCCATGGTCAAGTGATTTTTGATAAGGCTGTCAAACACATTCAGCTAGGTCACAACAGCTGATTCAACAAATGGTGCCTGAAAAATTGGATATCCATATCTAAAAGAAAGAAAGAAGACCATTTTCTCAAATTTATAAAAAAAAATGAATTCAAAATGGTGAATCAAGTACCTAAATATCAAAACTAGAACTGTAAAATTCCTAGAAGAAAATGTAGGAAAACATCTTAAAGATTTTGTGGTTGGTAGTGGTCTCTTGGATCTTATACACAAAGCACAAACAACAAAAGATAAAAAACCAGATAAATAGGACTCCCTCTAAATTAAACATTTTGTATTTCAAGTGATTTTGTTAAGAAGGTGAAAATACAGTCAACTCAATGGGGAAAAGTCTTCTGAAACCATATATCTGATAAGGGGTTGATCTCCCTGTTATATAATGAGATCACACAATTTAACAACAAAATGGCATGCAACCCAGTTTTTAAAAATTGGGTAAGAGAATTGAAAAGACGTTTCCCTGAAGTAGAAATGCAAATGGACAAAAGACACATGAAATGATGTTTGACATCACTAGCTGTTAGGGAAATGTAGATCAAAATTGCAATGATATATCATTTCATGCCATAGAGAATGGCCACAAAAAACAAACAAACAGAAAACTTACATGCTGGAGAGCATGTGAAGAAATAACATCCATTCACTGTTGGTGGGAATGTTAAATTGTGCAACCTCTGTGGAAGATGATTTGGCAGTTCTTCAGGAAAAAATTATATACTGCTATATATTCTGACAATTCCACAACTAGGAATATACTCAAAAGAACTGAAAGCAAGGTCACAAGCAGATATTTGCACAGTGATATTAATTGTGGCATTACTCATGCTGAAACCACAGATAGATGGTAGATACATAATTATTCAGCAAATGTGGCAAAATATTACAATTGATTCATCTCCATATTTCGGGGAGAGGTATGGCTATGTTGGATTTCTTTGTATGGGGATTTGTATTGTTTTTTCAACTGTCCTGCATATTTGATAGTTTTAGTTTGCCAAGGGACTGCCAATGCAAAGTCCTAGAATAGGGTTGGCTTTTATAAAGGGGATTTATTTGGGGTAAAAGATTACAGTTCCAAGACTGAAGAGTTCAAACCAAGGCACCATCAGAGATGCTTCCTCACCAAAGTCAACTGCCATGGGTTGAAGCAAGATGGCCACTGATCTCTGCTGAAGTTTTAACTCAACTGAGGGCAACCAGTTATAGGGCATGGTACTTTCTGGCATCCTACACAAGCCTTGGCTTCTCCACATTCTTCCTGAGCTCAGCTGCTAGCTCTCTGGGATATAGCAGTGTTTGTCTCCTCTTGAGCTGCTCTGTGGGCCCAGCCTCTTGGAACTTCATGCTTAAGTGATCCTCTAGTTCTCTTTCTTACATGGCAAGATCAAACATGGTGGCTTCTTTTTGCTGTGTCTGTTTGTGTGTCTCTGTGTCTCTGGGTTTATATTAGAACTAGCAAGGGAGTGGAAACTCAACCTGAGTAACTAACATAATCTGATCAAAAGTCCTAAATTAATGTTATCAAGTAATCTAATCAAAGGCCCCTCAACTGAATTTAATACAATCAAAAGGTACAAAACCCACAAGAATACATCAGTTTATAAACAATCTTTCTCTTTTGGGAATTCATAAAATAATTTCAAACTGCCACAAAAGTATTTCAAAATAAAAAGTAAAAAAAAAAAGAAAGATGTGATATATTCATACAATGGAATATTATTCAGCTGTAAGAAGAAATCAATCAGGGAAGCACATGACAACATGGAGGAACCTTGAGGTTATCATGTTGAGTGAAATAAGACTGACAGAAAAGGACAAATTTTGTACAGTCTCATTGATATGAACTAAATTTAATGAATAGACCTACAGAGTTGGACTAAGAAGTGTCAGTTGGTGGGAGATGGAGAAAATGCTAGATGTATGTGGATTGTTTAATAAAATCAAATATCAATATGTGGTAATGTTTGGACTTGACAGTAACACATTATGAATGTAAAACATTGTTGATTTGTGGATGTGATTGTGGCTAAAATGAGTTGCCTAGGGAGATTAATATTAGTTGGAGGATAGCTGGAGGATAATACAGAGAATGTATAACAATGATTTTGGCAGGAGATGAAGATTGTGGTTATTAATATAAGTAAAAGAATGTTCTACTCCAAGGTGCTAAGAATGTGGTAGTGCATGGAAAAATATACATAGTGTATTATACGCTATAGATAAAAACTTTGTAATATTTGCGTAACAAAAGCAAAGTTGGTATTATATCCATGCTAAAGATCAAAAAAAGAATATGGGATTTGGTTTGTGAGATGTGAATATGATTAAGCATTGTTTTCTCTTATTTGCATCATTAATAAGGAGACCTTGAAAATGTCACTTAACTAATCAGTGTCCTTCTGTGTATCTTTCTGGAAACTATAGGAGCAATCAAGTAAGTGTTTTTATTAGGTGATATGAAATTGCCTGGACAGAAATTTTTAGGAGTAATTCTTCTACAAATTGTTGAGCCGCCTTTTTCTATTATTTTATTTCTTAAAATTTGAAATAAAGTCATTTAAAAAATCATATAGATATAATTATGGTTTATCCAGAAATACATATTTAGTGGAGGAAAAAATTCCTGATTCCTGAGTTCTTGGCTCTACTCTTTGTTTTGTTGGTCTCTTAATAGGTTATCTTTTCCAGCTTCCTTCTCTATCTTGGAACTGGACAGAGTTAGGACTAAGTTATGATTAATTTAGTCAAAAGTTATGACAAAGATATTTTTAATTTCATCATTTAAAATTATTATCCATGCACATGCATACATGCAAAATACTGTGCATTACAGTGTTATATATGAATCTACTTGATGTCAGTGAGTATACTTCTAAGGGGGATGTTCCCTGTTTCTTGAAAGTTATTTGGGAATATATAATAAGATGCAGAAAAGAATAACTAAAATCTTCTCTTTTATCTTAATCTATATTTAAACAACTATTTATATATGTTAATATCATTCTTATAATTGATGAGATGGGAACTATGTTTTATTTCCATCTTATAGACAAGAATATAAAGATAAAGAGAGGTTAAGTAGTTCATCCAAAGTCGCATATTTAGCTGGTGGAGACAGAGCCAGGATTCACACACATGCAAACTGCATTCTCGACTTGAACTTAACCTCCATGCTGTACTGCTCCATAAACTTAAACACTAAAGAATTGCTTCTAGAAATTTACCTTACAAAGAGGTTTATTATGGATATTAATTATATGGGACAATTTTATGATGTAGTATTCAGGATGATCCTAAATAATAAAAGGAACACTTGAAAAATATATAAGCAAGTAATGGAAATATATTAACTATGGCCACCACCAGATGACAGAATTGTGGTAGATTTTATTCTTTATACACTTGTGTACTTTTCATGTTCTTTACTCCAATACATATAAATTATTATAAAAAGAGCAAAACAAAGATAAAAGTGCTTTTAACCATTGCTTTATGGGTTAGTTTAGTGTAGCTAAAATATTATATCAAAGGGATGCATATTTGAAAGTGACAATGTGAGTGGATGTCTATTATTTTTATTAAGTAATTTTGTAACACTAAAATCAAAATGTCTCATGTAAATAGTCTCTTAATGAATTCTGGTGAAAGGGAAAATTTTGCTGAAATAGATAATTGTGGCAGCTCTACACTAAGTGATCATATTCAAGGTAAAATACATTGTTTAAGCCAAACTGGCTTTGGTAGGTAGATGTTTTTAGGTATAGAGGCAATTTGTTTGGGCCATAAAGAAATTTTTCTACAGAAGTTTCTTTCTTTTTGAATATGTAATATTTTTGATGAAATAACAAATTCAGTGTGTTCATTTACATGATTTATTTTCTGTAATCATTGCCATTTTGCAAGCAGAGACATATAGTCATAAATATATTACATTTTTTAATTTCCCAGATTCTTGTACATACTCTATTAATTATTTTAAATCATTACTTTACTATATGACTTTAAAAAAAAAACATGTTTCAAGGTAATTTAGAAGGCTCAAATTTAAGTTGGCTAGTTCAAAGTTAGATGCATGATGCTCATCAAATTTTAGTTAGATAGTTACACTCAGCAAACATATTAATAAGAATCTAAAGGAACTTCTAATACTTTCTAGAAAACTTGTCAGTAGAAATTATACCAAACAATTGTATACTGTATTCATTAATAAGTGTTTCTTAATTTTAATTGAATTCTGAATATTTTCAAATTTGTGATAAAGTATACAGAATATCATGATTAAATTAAATGGTAGTTTTCCAAATAAAGTTCTGGAACCTTCAAAAATTGTTACTAAATCGTGAACTCAGCCAAATTATTCTTCAGCCTAGAGAGTAAACAATGGCAAATATATTCTATAAAAGCACATTCTTTCTTGAAAGATGCAAAGAGTTTTACTAAATATCTGACCCACATGGAAAACCTTGGCAGCTTAAGAGAGTGGAGCACTTTTGATGTATTGTTACATTCTTTGAATCAATGTTTTATTTTACATCATTCTCGGAATTTACCAAAGCTCCTGAAACATCAATAGAGTTTTCTCAGATCTCCACACTCATGGGAAATTATTTTATTACTTGAATTCCCATTGCCAGTCCAGGCAGGAAGGTTCAGGTTGAAATTTTTTCTCCAGGGCCAAAACGAATGCCATGGGAATTTTTTTATTTTATTTTATTTTTTATTGACTTTGTAATAATATTACATTAAAAATATATATATATATGAGGTCCCATTGAACCCTACCACCCCCACCCCACCTCTCCCCCCCACCCCCCAGCAACACTCCTTCCCATCATCATGACACATCCATTGCATTTGGCAAGTACATCTCTGGGCACCCCCGCACCCCATGGTCAAAGGTCCACACCATGGCCCACACTCTCCCCCATTCCATCCAGTGGGCCCTGTGAGGATTTACAATGTCCGGTGATTGCCCCTGAAGCACCATCCAGGGCAGCTCCATGTCCCAAAGACGCCTCCACCTCTCATCTCTTCCTGCCTTTCCCCATACCCATCAGCCATCATGTCCACTTTTCTCAATCCAATGCCACCTTTTCTATGTGGACATTGGATTGGTTGTGTCCATTGCACCTCTATGTCAAGAGGAGGCTCAGATTCCACATGGATGCTGGATGCAATCCTCCCACTTTCAGTTGTAATCACTCTAGGGTCCATGGTGTGGTGGTTGTCCTTCTTCAACTCCATCATAGCTGAGTGTGGTGAGCCCAATAAGTCAGATTGTAGGTGCTGGAGTCTGTTGAGGCTCAGGACCTGGCTATCACATTGTCAGTCCAGAGATTCAAATCCCCTAAATATATCTTAAACCCCAACACTAACTGCACCTCCAGCACATTAGCATGAAAGTCTTATGAAGAGAGATCCCATCTGAGTCCAGATTCGTCACACATAAACACCAGTTCCAAAGAGGGGCCATCTGACCTGGTAGTTAACCCCATCGGCCATGACCATAACTCCCATGGGTCTCTTTAGCCCTCGAAGGAACCGATATCTGGGGCTCTCAGTTTCAGAGGTGAGAAGGCTTGCTTCTGCCAGAGTCTTTACCTTCTCCTGCCTGGCTGGCAATGTTGAGGTTCCTTGGCTTTTCTGTCACGTGGTAATGCACATGGCAGCATCGTCTCATTTCTCTTCAGGGTTCTATTGACTTCCAGCTTCTGGCTGCTCCCCATAAATTTTCTTTTTCCATGAGGACTTCAACCATATTGAATCAGGGCCCACACTCATTCAGTTTGTGCACATCATAACATATTATTCTCAAGGGTCCTCTTTACAAATGGATTCACACCCACAACCTGAGGTTGGGACCTAAACAAGTCTTTTTTTGAGGAACATGTTTCAATATGCAACAGCTGATATCTTCCTAGATTCCCCCGGAAATCATATTTTGAACTTTGACAATGACATGCCCCCACACTTGAAAATATTAGATACAATTACATATTGGTAATTATGGATCTCTCAGGAAGAAACAAGTTCATATTTCAAGCTGTTATTTTCATTTCTTACAATTAATTCATTCAACCAAAAATAGTATTGAGCAGATGCTGTGTTCCAGACAGAGTTCTAGGCTTTGAAGATAGAAGTTATCAAAATATGGAAATCACATACATATGCTCTTTTGTTTGGAAACTATGTATTGTTTTTAAACAGTTGTTTCTCCATTTTATTTATAGATTTATTAAATCTATATAATCATTATTTACATTTTTAATAGTTTCTAGTCTTAATAGCATTATAAAGTCTTTCCTTTCACTTAGATATTTAAAATGCCTACAAAAATTATGGAAAGAAATATTTCAGCCTGTTAACTATACTATTATCATGTTAGTTAATTACGTATCTATTATTGTTTTTATTAAGAATTTTAACTTTAATTTGGATTTGTATTTCATTGAAATGACTTTCAACATCTAAACTTCTCATCAAATATTTTCCTCATTTATTTTTTAAGCATTGAATATTAAACCATGCCTTCATTTTTTTTGCCCTAAATACCTCTCTCGATTTGCTGAATTTGACAATACATTTACCTAATAAATATTCTTTACCTGCCTACTCTTTTCTTCATATTATGCTTTAACCTACATTTCCGGGGACTTTATTTATGAAGAAAAATTCTTTCAAAATATTTCAAGATTAAGTGATTGATCAGTACTTTATTTCAGTATACAAACCACCCTAAATGTAGGTGGCTTAAATCTACAACCTCTAGCAATTGCTAAGGAGTCTCCACAGTAGTTGATCTTTTTGATCTCATGTTAATCTTGTTTGGACTTTCTTAAATGTCATGTTGGCAACCTGACTTGACTACAATAGATCCATATGGATCCTCTCCTCCTCTATAGAATCAGACTCCTTCCTCCACATAACCTCAAACAGAGAACTTTCTAGCTTGCCTGTTTTTTGCTTTTGTTTTTGTTTTTGAAATCATATATAAAACAGTTGGGAGTCCTAATTAAAAAACAGATTTTTGCCAAAACCTGTTGATTATCAGAATACCTTCCTCTTTCAAATTCCTAAATTCTTCTCTAAGATTGTCTTACAGGTAGTGAAATTTAGCCACAGTCAAACTCAGTCTCTATCCTGTGACTGCAAAAATGTCTGGGCTTTTGTTTTGACTTCGAACTCTTCAATAGCTTCATTCATTCATTCCTTCATAAGCTTTTTCAAAAGACATTGTATTAAGATATTCTGGGAGAAAGTGGTCAGGATAAATAAAATATATGAAATGCATAACTTATAATTCACCTTTGTGTCTTCTTAGAGAATGAGTCAGTCATGCTATAAATGCTAAAATAGAAACTTGAATAAGTTCTAGCAATGTGTGCCACTGTCAGAGTATAGTTAAATTATACAAGTAATGTATTTGTCGAATAGTCCAAACAGGCCTATGTCAAGCTAAATCACTTCGTGAATTTTATCTTGAAACTTTATTTCTATTATTATCCAGTCTGACTTTTTAAAATAAATACAATGTTTTCATTCCAGGAATATGGCCTTCTTTCTTTAAAAAACAAAAGTGTGAACAGAACACAGAAAAGGAAATCATTTTGCCTTGAAAATAAATAAAACTTTCACACACAGGAAATAGTATTTGTATTCAATTTTGTAATATATTGTAGTTTACAAAAAACAGAGGCCATAATAAAATAATTACAATATTATTAATAATAAGTAAAATATAATGATTGCTTATAACCTACTAATCATATATCAATATATTTACATATATTAAATGATAACACTCATTTACCCAATTTAATATCAAGATATTAATTAGGCATTATAATTAACATTTTAGCGAGAAGAAAGATGGAGAAGAGTTAGGATTAAAATGTTGTAGAAAAAAACACAAAAAACAAAATACATTGGAAAACCTGTATCTGAACTCAGACAGTTTACAGAGAACTTTTTGAAGATATTAAGTGAAATTTATATTGTCAAAATAATATGCTTTTATGCAATAAAGACCAATTAGCAGTTATGAGTGGAGTAGAATACAAGTAGATTTCTATGTAGAAAGAATTAAAAGATGATAAAATAAAGTGAGAAGGAACATGAAAAATAATGAAAATTTGCGTTGTCAAATACAGGTAGATTCCATACACTTTGCTCATTTTTTAAGAGCTCTGACAGTTTGGGTAGTAATGAAGATTTCTATTCAGAGGCTTGTATGAAAATGGTATTTTATGGTGCCAATCACCAAATGACAAAACACAGAGGAGAAAGGGCTGAGAACAAAGGAAGGGCTTAGTTTTGAAGATGTTGCAGTTGAAACGTTTTGAAATTAACAGATACCATCTAAGAGAAGACAGAAATTTAAAGTTGTGATCTTGGGACACAGGACCACACTGACTCATTGAGAATTTGCTAATCTGGAAGATATATTTGAGAGGCCAAGAAAAACAGGGGACAAAAGTTGGAGTACAGAGTCTGCAAAGTTTGGGAGACTGACAAGTTTTGTATTCACGGTAAATGGAACTATGAATGTCTACTCTCTAAGATAAAGGGTGAAGCATAACTCACCTGGCTTTAAATCCATTAATGCCTCAGTAAACGTTAAGCCTCGCATTTAGATTGAAATGATCCTATATTGTTAGTGATGCAAGGTACCTGACAGAATTAAATTAAAATATTCTGTTAAGTAACATAAAAATCATGTATAATTCAATTTTTTTCAAGAGTAATTTTAAAGAGTAATGTCCAGCAGCCAACAATGGTAATCAGGCCCAGGAGGCAACGTGAGAACATGAATTAGAAAAAACAGAAATGAGAGACGATAGAAACACAACACAGGAATTTCAGCTATGATAATTATCAGAAAGAAACTATATAATAACTATTCTTTTGTTACCATAGGACAGCAATTTCCAATAGACAGGCCCACCCCAGCCCACGCTACAAAAGACAAAAGTATTTTTTAGTGAGACAATAATTTATCATGAGTGTATAAGCAAGGAACTGGGGGAATCATCCACAAATCAATTCCAAGTGATAATGGGAGCTAGGGTTTTTAAAAGGAGAGGGTAGTTAAAAAAAAAAGTGATACCAGACATCTTGTGAGGAGAGTAGGTACAATTTCTCAGTCTGGTGTTACCTCAAGCACATCCAAATTGTCCTTGATTTCAGCGACTAATAAATCACAGTTTAGATATAGTTGTGCAGGTTCAAGGCCTTCATGGTTCCTTTCTCTGACAACCACTCAAGGATATCAAAGTTTTTTTTCCACTGGGAAAAGTTACAGATTTACACGATTCTGGTTTTGCATTGAGACAATATTTTATTCCTGTAAGCAAAACTGAAATGGTCTGATTATTATTCTTCAGGGACCTAAGTGCAAAGAGTAAACTTTTAAAATTAGATTAATAGAAAATCAGTTCAATTAGTTCTAGAATTTTCAAGTCTGTTTAAGTGCGGAAATGTTAATAAGCACACTGTCCAGTTACTGAATTTCTCCTTGTGTCTATACTTTTCTTATTTTTAAGAGGATGAATTTTGTAAATATTCCTTATATAAGAAAAATGGGCAAAGGTTTCATCTTCTGTGTTTATTTCCTGCTGATTAAAGGCAAAGAAAATTTTCAGATCATTTTAGAGGGTGCTCTAGACATTAACCCACAAAGACAATATAGGCTGCAGCAAGACAGTTCATTAACTACATAGAAAAAGAATCAAGTTTGCCAAGACTTTTAATATGTTTACTATTCTTTTGTATATGACCTAGTGTAGAGGAGATATTATCTAGTTATCTGGTATGCAGGTACAGCATTTAATACTAATTAATGGACAAGTTTTTCTTTGAGCTGAAGTTAATATTATTTAAGCTCCAGGTGTACAACGCCAGATATGCTGTCCCTCTTTGGGAGCAGGCCATAATGCCAAATGTATTTGTTCATGTTTCACTCACATTGATTTTATGATTATTGCTTCACTTGGTATATCCTTCATACAGCTAGCATTTTGTAGAGGCTTTAGTGTTGCACAAGCTTGGTACATAGTGCCCTCTACCACTACGAAACATATCCAGTCTGGAGGGAATATCAAGACATCACTGTCTGGCAGAGCCACAGGAGTTTAAAGAAGGAACATAACTTCCATCTACTTCAGGAGCATGATCAGATGTAGCAGATACTTTTATCGTTTTAGGGGTTGTAGTGATCAGTCTAGCCAATAACACAAATGGAGAGGCACTATACATGCTACTGGGGGACTGGTTTAAATGCACAAGTCTGACAACACTTAAAGAGCCAAATTTTAAAATGAATTAGGTTTCATGTCAGTATAATATTTGATACCAAGGCTTTTAAAACTTTTTAGATAGACCCATCAATCTTACTTAACTTTGACCACAAAATTTTTTCTGCCCACCTTCTGTACTTTTGGTACTCAGGTTTCTTCTCACATTTTCCCCTTTCTTAGTAACCAATCATTTTCTTAGGACAAAATTTCTTTTTCCTTAATAAAAATCACACTCTTTGTATTTCTCAATCTTAAGTTACCAAATTGATTTTGGAAATTGTCTCTAAGCAAACCTTTTATACAATTACCATTAAAATTAAACTAACTTGTCAGAATAATGATTCAATTTGATAATATGCAAACTTAACTTTTTAAAAAAATTTAAATACCTAGTAGTATGCAACTCTAGAACACAATAGCTTATAGGCGTTTTTAGTTTACTATATTATCAATATTTCAGAGAGAATAGTATGAAACATGTACAAAATGTTTTCTTGAGGTGAATTGGAAGAGGAGGCTGCTGGCTATCAGGGCTAAATCGTGATTGAATTGCAGCTAGCATTCCAGCATTTTTCTATTCTTTTTTTCCTCTTTTACTTTCATAGAGTTGTATGGTTCAAAAGTTTACTAAACTTTAACAGCACAAATTTTATTAATGTGATTATCCAGATCTAAATAGAATTAACATGGAAACAAAACAGAGAACATTAATGTTGCTAAGTTTTTCTACTTTTATAGCAGTTAAACCTAACCCATTTGTGATTTCTTTTATAAAAGTAATTCAATTGCAAGATACTAAGAAATTTAAAGACTCATTTTTAGGTTACTTTTCACTCTTATCCAGTTTACACTTTAGCCAGGCAATGTTACAATAGAAAGTCATTTTCTTTTTCTCAAAGGGGTCTTCCCCAAAGTTAGTCCAATTTTCTGTTGTATATTCCAAAGAAGATATTGCCAGTATATTCTGACAGTTTCCCATGGCTAGGCAACACTAAGAGAGTTACAAAAACAGAACAAAAGAATACAAGCACTCAAAATCAACAAGTTCCCCAACTTCAAAGCAAAAAATGCAATTTCAAATTCAATAGGAGCATCCCTAAATCTGAGATCATGAGTAATGGGATTCAAACCCATTAGGTCTTTATTCACAACATCAGATAAATTCAAATTTTAACAATTTCTTTAACATGAGCAGACCAAAATAGCTAATTCATCAGTCTGCTCAGTACCATCAGACCCACAAAGTTAATTCAACAGTCCCCTTGAATAAGCAGATCAACATAGTGAGAGTAAACAAAGATCAGAACAGAAGAGAGAACTTTATACACTTACCTAGCACAGGGAAAGATTCAGATTCAGAATCACCTTCTCATGAAATGCCAAGGGTTCAGCCACAGCAGAAAACTCACTTTGAACTCCCAGTTTTGGTCCTCCAGGCAGCTGCTAGGAACAGAGCTGAGGGATCCACAACTGATGAGACATTGATTGGGACTGCTCCAGTGGCTGTGTCCCAGAGCGGCAGGAGTCCTGCTGCAGTCAAAAATTGTTACTGTAAGGAAGACTATTTCTAATAGACAGACCACACCATCCTGCACTACCGAGGACAGGTATATTTTTAGTAAGAATGTAGTTTATTTTAAGTGTACAAACAAGGAACTGGGGGAATCTTCTCAACACGAGTTTCAAGTGAGAATGGGAACTAGGGTTTTAAAAGGCAAAGGAGAGGGTAGGGGAAAAGAAAAACAAGTAAAAACAAAAGGTGATGCCAGAGGTCTTGTGAGCAGAGTATGTGCAATTTCTTAGTCCTGTGTGTCTTAAGCACATTCAACTTACCTTTGATTTCAGAGGCTAATAAAGCACAATTTAGATAGAGTTGTGTGGTACAAGGCCCTCATGGCTCCTTTTTCAGACAACTGCTCAAGGATATCAAAATTCTTGTCTCTGGGAAAAGTTACAGATTTATACCATTCTTTCTGGTTTTGCATTGAGACATTATTTTATTCCTATAAGCAAAACTGAGATGGTCTGGTTATTTTCCTTTGGGGACCTAAGTGCAAAGAGTAAACTTTTAAAATTAGATTAATAGAAAACCAGTTCAATTCACTGTAGAATTTTCAAAGCTGCTTAAGTGGAGAAATTTGAGTAAGTATATTTTTCAGCTATTAAATTCTTTGATAGTGAGATAAAAAACAAGTATGGTGGTTTGGAACTATGTATTTGAGAAAAAAAAACCATGTTCCTAAATTCACTCTACTCCTTTAGCTGTGAGCCCATTGTAAACAGGACCTTTGATGAGATTATTTCAAGTAAATTGTGACTCAACTCAATCATAATGAGTTTTAATCTTATTACTGGAGTCCTTTATAAGTAGAATGAAATTCAGACAGATAGAGAAAAGGCTGCAGGAGTCAGAAGTTGAAAGTCACGGGAGCAGGGTAGAGAAAGGAATAAACCAGGAGAGGCTGCCATGCCCATTGCCATGTGACAGAGATGGTATGGACCAATGACTGTGTGCAGTCAGCCCCGGAAGGTCTTCTGGGAGAGAGCATTGTATTGATGATTCCTTGATTTTGGATTCCTCTTAGTCTCAAACTCTAAGCCAATAAATTCCCATTTTTAAAACATTACCATTGCAGAGCATTTGGTTTAGCAGCCAGGGAACTAAAAACACCACCTGGAAAATTTTGGCAAAAAAAAACCCTGGAAACAAGAAAATTGATATAATTTGGGGAAAAAAACAAACTGAAATAAATTATTCTTCATAAAGAAACTACTGAAAATTGAAGGAAAAGGAAAATTCTCAACTATAATAGAGGGGACATAATAGCAGATTGCCTTCATGGGAACTACTATTTTTACTGAAAACCGATTTCTTAATAGTAACAATGAAAGTCACAAAACAGTTCAATGATGATTTCAGTGTGTTGAAGTAAAATACATGTCAATCTAAAATTTGGTACACATCAAATATATCCTGTAAAAATAACCATGTTAAAGACAATCAAACAAATAAAAATGATAGAATTTGCTGGTATCATACTTACGCTACTTAAAGGATATTTCATAGATATTCATTCAAAAGGAATGAAATTAGTAAATATATGGGTGAGTCTAGTTTTTCTTCATGAAATAAGAACAAGAATAAAAAATGTGATTTAAAATATTGAGATGCAAATTACATGAAATCTAGGCATTTAATTTGTGGTTAATAGAGTTTAGATTAATTAAGGTTCTTACATTTTCCCAGAGGAGGGCAAAAATACCACTTTACAGAAGTCTTAATAAATAAAGTACACATGTTATAATTTCCAATGTAAAAGCATGACTTTTGATTATGACATTAATTTTGTATTACTTGTAAAATTTAATCAAAGTACATTAAATGAAAATACCTACAGATATATTCTTATTTAAATGTGTGTATATATTATGTATATATGTATTACATAGAGCATATGTTCATGCAAAAATGACTGTTGCCTTTTTTGTATTCTTTTTGCTATTCTGTTTTTAGTGTCTTTTTCTCTTTTATTGCCATATTTAGACTGAGTGAATATTTTTATTTCATTATTTCTCTGTTTAATTTAAAGATATACATTATTCCAATTAAGTTTTTCATACTGTTTTAGACTATTCTCCCTAAAGACTCTCCTGTGTTTGTTATATTTCACAGTAATAATAAAATGTATTTATAATAAAGAGTCAGCAAATGGAGAAGCAAAATTCCTAAGTTCCTTAGAAAGTTTTGATCGAAGAAATTGGCAAATTCTGTGAAACAAAACAGGATTGCTAACTTTTTACATTCTCGATCAAAAACTTGAAATAGTCCACCTGAAAGACCTTTGAATAACTAACTCAGTTCAATTTAAAAAGGTGGCTCAATGCCTGTAGGACTATAACTCAATGGATATGACTATGAATGAGGTAAGGGTCCTCAATTCTTAAGCAAAGAAAATTAAAACCTCTTGTGGAACTGGAAATGTGAGTAGAAGATACCTCTATATAGAGTAGTATTTGGTAAACAGCAGTTAACTGCAACCATACATTAATGAGATAACTAAGAAAGAAAAAGAAAATATGTAAAAACATAACTCTTCAAATGTCAAGCATTGGGAATGTACAAATGAACAAGAAACAGAAAATTTTATTATGGCTAAATGGTAAAAGATATATTAGCACAAATTTAAGAATATAGGATCATAGATCAGAGACACAGAGTTTTCAGATAACAGAATGGTCAATACCACAGCAGACAAAGACAAAAAAAGAAAAGAATACATTGGTTGATCCTTCCAAGATCAAAATAATGATTTTTTTTCAGCTCTTGATCAAATTATTCTGCCTCAGAGAAATGAATATGAAAATAAAATTTAATACATGCTTAGTCCACCTTGTTTTAAATTATCTTACTTTCAAACATTACAAATGTAAGATATGTGCAAAGAATAAAGGAGCAGTGATTTAATGCATTCAAAAAATTTTATTTGAATGTTTATTCAAACCACTTAAGACAGGTTGCTTAAGGCAGGCTAACATTTTTTAAAAGCAGAAAGTATCTAAAAACATATCTGATCAAGGCTCAAAGATGAGCTCTTAATGAGATAAGATATATGTAATTTGTCTCTCTTTAATTAAATCATAAATATAAACTTCTTTAAGGAATCCTTAAAATAATTGGTCTTTTAAACATCCTAGTTATTAATAGAACATCTGTGCTTTAAAACTAAAGAGTGATTAAAATATATAATTGAAATACAATTATAGCTTAATGTATCCCATAACTTCAGTTGTTTATGGTTTGATAACCATCTGCACATATATCAGGGTTAATGATGGGATACTTAAACAACGTTCTAATGTGCTCATTTTTATTCATTATTAATATATAACTCGCAGTCCAGCTTCTTTGATTTCTCAAAAATCAACTTATTTTTTTAAATAATTTCACTAGCTTAAGTAGTAAATTGACATAAGGATTTTCAGTTACCTCAATGGCTGTCTCATAACAAAAAATGGGCATTTTTAAATCTATAATTTCTCACATTATTAGGAATACTAATAACAAGAATTAAGATTAACCCAAAGCATAACAGGTAAAGGTTTGCTATCACATATTTTTATACATTGGCTTATCTATATTTTAAATTTAATATGTACTCATAGTAGAAGTTTTAGAAAATATAGTTATGTTACAGGGAAACTGGAATTCATCTAAGTTTTGTTACCTAGATCTATCCACTGTTTCAATTTTTATGTTATTTTGTGTAATTTTATATATTTTATTTACTTTGCTGAAATTTTAGTTTTTTATTCTTAATATATTATTATGAATATATCATCTCTTAAATATATCACAGTAGTATTTGCATACTCATTTAGTTTCCTAGGCTTATTAGCAAATCCCATGAAATGGATTGTGTTAAACAATGGGAATTGATTTGCTCATAGTTCTGAGGATGGGAAAATGTCCAAATCAAGGCATCATGAAGGCAATGCTTTCTTCATGAAGAGCAGCTGCAGGCAATCCTTAGTTCCTCTGTCACATGGCAATTCACATACCCATGCCTGTTAGCCTCTCTCTTCTTTTCCAGTTTTCATCTCCCTCTTTCTCTCTTTCTTTCTGTTTCTCTCTCTCCATTCTGTTTATAAAAGTTTCCAGAAATAGTATTAAAACCCATTCTGAAGTAGATGGGTTACAGCTAAAATGAAGTAGCCTTATCAAAATATCCCACTTATAATAGGCTCACATCCACAGGAAATTATTAACTTACGGGATACATAGAGTTCCAAATCATCACACATACTATCTCACATGATGTGGGGATCCAGCGGTTCCCCTCCCTAAGGGAAACCCAACCCACAGTACACAGCCACCTGCATGACCCAGGAAAAAGTAAAAATGTAACAAACCACCTCCTCACAAGGAAACAATGTGTGGATGGTATCTTAGACTGTAATTTTATCCAAGATGTACAATTCCTTCCTACAGTTAACATCACCAGACTGCATCTGTGTGTGTCGAGTGACCCTAGCAGAACCACTGATATGAAATGTCTTTGTTCTGAGTCCTTATATATTGACCCTCATTTTCCCACCTCTTTGTGGAGCACTCTCTTCGTTCTCTGGACTGCCACCACCAGAGAAAATGCCTCCTGTCTATAAGCCCCAATAAATAAAGCTTACGTCTGACACTGTGCTGAGCACATCTTTTAGATTTGCAGACGTCCCGATCAGTGCTGTCCAGGAGCTGGGCTGTACCACATGGAAACACTAGAATGTAATAGAAGTAGTTTAGATAAAATATATTTTTAAATGCTTTTTAAAAATAAACCAGTTGCTCTGATTTGGGGTATTTTGGGATATTTTGTATGCATTGTGAATTTGTAAAATCACCAACGTTAAACAGCGAGTAGACAAATTTTCATGCATTTTTGAATAACACCCCAACTATTTCATAGCATTAGTATTATTTTACGAAACCTTAGCAACAATGACAAAAAAAATCTACTCTTATGATGCTTGTATACTAGCCAGAGGGACAGAAAATAAATGATAAAAAAAAATAAACAACAACAAACACATACAGTGCATTGGAAGGAGGCAAATGCTTCCTTTTGAGCAGGTTTGAGCAGAGTGGGGAGAATGGTCAGTAATTTAGGATGGCGAGAATTCTTTGAGATTTGAAGAAGATAAGAGTTAGCCAAGTGGATTCTGAGGACAACTATTCAGGCAGAGGGAATAGTAGAGCAAAAGTCCAAAAGCAGGAACACGGATTGTGGACCTGCCTATTCAATGATAAGAAAAAAGGTCTGTGTGACTGAAGCAAGGTGAATGAAGGAAAAGAGTTGAATAAGAAGTTTGAGAAATGGGAGAACAGGAAGAGCTAAAGTAGTTTTCAGGGCTGCTGTAACAAATACCTCAGACTTAGTGAATTAAAATAACAGAATTGTAATCATTTGCAGTTGTGGAGACCAGGATGCTAAATCAAGGTGTCAGCAGGACCATGGGCACGCTGGAGGATCTAGAAGAGAATTCTTCTTGCCTCTTCCAGGTTCTGGTGGCACTTAGTATTCCTAGGCCTGGGCTTGCATGACTTCAGTCTTTGCTACCATCTTTGCATAGCCTTCTTCACTCCCCTATGTGTCTGAGTCCCAAGTCTCCCTCTGCCTTTCTCTTATCAGGACACCCTAAATCCAGGAAAAGCTCATCATCAACTTAATTATATCTGCAAAGATCTTTTTTTCCACATAATGTTTACATTCACATATTCTGCAAAATAAAACAAGGAAAATTTTTTTTTTTTGGGGGGTGGGTTGGCTGCCAGTCATGCCATTGCCATCACTACCTTATAGGCGTTCCTAAGAACGTTGGACTTTTACACTGACCATTACAGAGTTTTGAGCAGAAGGATGGCATAAACTGATTAAAAAAAAAAATCACTTGAGATCCTGGTTTGAGAACAGATATAAGAGGGACTGGTAGAATCAGGTCATCTGCTGTTCCACATTTCAGACAAGAGGTAGCAATTGCTAGGACCTACACATATTTCCATTTTTAAATTTATTCTTTAAGTAGGTTATGACTCAATTTAAATCTAATCTAACAAGGTCTCCATTAGAATTGGAGTATTCATTCTGCTTATGCTTAATGCAAGTACTTATTTAGTTATATTCAAGTTTACCATTTATTTGTTTTCTATTTGTCCTGTCTGGTTTCTTTGAGGTTGCTGTTTGTTTTTTTGTTTTGTTTTTTCCCCTTTATTTTTGCTTCATATTTATCAGGTATTTTCATTATTACATCTTATATTTTCTATTAATATTGTGTTATCACATTTAGCATCATTGATTTTAATGGACAAACTTTGTTACTGGATGATTCTTTAAAGAATATGCCTACTTTAAATTAATTTTCTCAGTATATATACAATTGTAAAAAATAATGATTAGCAAAACAAAAAAAACACAGATTTTTTGCTATTGTAATTTCTTTAATATATGACATTACCCCCAAAACACATTGTGATTATTGACTCTTTAAATGCCAATATTATTTTCTATTTACCAATATTGTTGCTGAACTGTATTAACTCCCTGATGTGCATAAAATCCTGTCTATGACACTGGAGTTTCAAAGGGAGAAAGAGTTTTATTCTAGAACACTATACAGGAAAGAGGAGGCAGAAAAGGCCTCAGACCAGTCTCCCTGAGCCCAAACGTTTAGGGTGTTTAAAAAGGCAGGTAGAGATAGTGACATTGACAGATATTGATTGACTGGTTATGGTTAATTGGAATTGTGTAAGCACTGGCCTGAAAACTGTCAAGAACTGAAGTTTTAGGTTACAGTTGACAACAGGACTGTAAATCATTCAATTTACATAAGAGAAACAGAGGCTCTCAGAGGTTTTATGAAATGCCAAAGTAAGCATTAGGTTACAGTTTATCTTTGTGTTGTAAGTTTGATTGACATAAGTTTAAGAGATTCTTTGAAGAATTAATATAAGTCTAAGAAGTTCTTTGAAGAGCATTGGTTACAGTTTATAGTAGCACTGTATATGGTTTCATTTCACATAAGATAACATGTAAAGAAACTAAATCGAAGGCACTGTCAAGAAGCCAGCTGGGACACATCAACTGCTGTGGGTTAGGGCGGTGGTATAAAACATAAGTTAATAAGTGGAAGTAAACTAAAATTAAATTTACAATTAAAATTCTGTAGTCTGTAATTATGGTCTATTGAAAACAGAAGCTTTTCCCAAGGACCCAATGGAGTGGCCCCAAAAGGAAATGGGCCAATTGGCAACCACAGCATCTACAGGGTTACAATATCTTTACGCTTTCCAGAGTTATTTAATCCTTTTGCCTGTCCATTTTTCCATATAAGATTTTAAGTAAACATGTTTTAGTAATTTTTGTAATGTAGGAATTCTGGTGATAACTTCTATCAGGCTTGTTGATTTGAAAAATCTTTATTTTACTTTCATGTTTGAAGGATCAATTTTCATAAAATGTAATTTTATTTTTCTACTTCAGCATTTTAAATACATAATTCCTTTGTCTTCTGACTTCCATAGCTTTTGGAGAAAAGTCATGCATTTTCCTATTGTTCTCCCCTTTGTTTTAAAGCTTTAAAATTTTTCTCATTAACTTTCATTTTCAAGAGTTTGATCACAGTCATGATGATTCTAAGTGTAATTTTATTTGTTTTTGAAGTTTGTTAGGATTTCTGAATCTGTTGATGGTTACCTTTCAACAAATTTGAAATGCTATTGACCATTATTTCTTCAGAAATTGCTTCCATCTCATTCTCTCCCTTATTTTTCTCTGGGACCCCAACTGCAAGGAAGATAGATTTTTAAAATTATTATTACTGTGTCAGATTGAAGAGAGGCTGCAGTGGTCATTGGCTGGGTTTGTATGCTTGGTGCTCAGAATATACAGACACACTGAACTTGGTTAGGAAGGACAGACAATAGGCTTTATTTACTGATTAGAAACCAGAGACGTACAGTCTCAAATTAGCCTCCCCCTTAAGGGTTTTTCTTATAGCTTTCTTATTCATTGAAACAAAGAAAATTAGTTATCAGGGTCACATTCCTAAAGAGGGTCTGGAAAAATTAATCTTAAATATGCATGATGAATTAAGAAAATTGGGCAGACTGACAGAGCTAGATTCTGGAAGATAGGTGTATAGGAGAAAGAAAGGGAGTAGAGAGTTGTGAGCCAAAGCCCATAAGGGAAAAATCTATGATAATGTGGAAGGATATAGGGTGCAGTGGAGGGACAAGGCAGTGGTGCAGTGATGTTATTGAGTATGATGGTGCTAGTCTATGAGGGTTGTAGGGTGTGGGGGTTGGGTTGGACTATCCCTGGAACTGGGGGGAGGTCAGGGGGAGAAGCAGGTGAACACTGGGTATTTGTAGGTCTGTGGTTGAAACTACAATGTTAGGAATGCTCTTTTGGCAAATATGAGAGGGGACGTTTATTGGTGTAGGGCATTAGATGAGGGAGGTATACAAAATAGGGCACACCTGGGGGAGGCTTCAAAGGAGTGTCTAAGTGTTTATCTTGTCATATTGTGTTTCAGTGGATGGAGACCCATACAATAAGTAAGAAAATATTAATCTCCCATCCAGGGAGTTGTGCTATGTTCTCAAATCAAGGGGCAAGAGTCTCCTGAGAACATAGGCAGTCCCTAATAAAAGAAAACAGGCCAATATGTCAAGCCCTCGATATTATTCCAAGTAATTGTGAATCTTAGTGTATTAGTCAGACAAAGGGCTGCTGATGCAAAGTATCAGAAATTGGTTGGTTTTTATAAAGGGTATTTATTTGGGGTAGGAGCTTAGATACCAGGCCATAAAGCATAAGTTACGTCCCTCACCAAAGTCTATTTTCACGTGTTGGAACGAGATGGCTGCTGATGTCTGTGAGGGTTTAAGCTTCCTGGGTTCCTTTGGGCACAGTTCCTCTGCTTCTTCCACAAGGTCAGCTGTAGACTATCAGGTGAACAGCGCTGTCGCTTTCCCTGGGGCTCCAGTTTAAGACCAGCATCAAACTCCAACGTTAAAACTACAACATTAAGAACCCTCAACTCTGTCCTTTGCCATGCCTTTTTTTTGCGAGTCCCCACCCACCAAGGGGTGGGGACTCAACACCTTACTAACACAAGAGGTTTACATGATTACCTTATCTAGCAAACCTCTGAATCCAATATAATCTAATATGCCCAGAGGAAAAAAATCAGTTTACAAATATAATCCAATATTTCTTTTTGGTTTTCATCAATAACATCAAACAGCTACACTTAGTCTTCAAAAAGTGACACTCAGTGGTTACCATAGGTTCCAAGGGGAGGAGGAGGAAAGAATAGAATAGATGGAAAACAGGTCATTTTTAAGGCATTAGAACTGTTCTGCATGATCTTGCAATAATGGATATAGGCAATTTTAAATTTTGTCAAAATTTATAAAAGTGTAAGGTCCAAAATGTAAACCATAATATAAATTATTGACCACAGTTAGGAGCAATGCTTCAATATTTGTACATCAATTATAAAAATGTACCTTCTACATGTAAAATGTTATTATTAGGGGAAAGGGTAAAAGGGGGAGGATGTAGGGTATATGGGAATCCCCTATATTCTGTACCTGATTTTTCTGTAACCTACAGCCTCTTTGAAGATAAATTTTAAAAATTAAGACAGTAGGGGAATACATGGAAGTTAATGTCACCACACAAACCAAACAACAGATCTTAAAGTGATGAAAGACAATGTCAAATTATTTTTTTATTATTTCATTAAAAAATTTTTTTTCTGTATTTCATTCTTTTATTAATTTTATTAGGTTATTTTGTGGGTTTCATTTTTGAAGGTTTGGATCACAGAAGGGTCACAAATGTGGCAGAGAGGATCATTAGTGCAGGGTATAAGTGATGGGGTATGCATGGGAGGAGGTTTACCTGGGGCATATCACTAAGGCATATGCATATATTCAAGTGCTCATGGGGCATTGTACCAGTGGGTGGAGATCCACACAATAACTGAAAGAATATCAAATTCCCATACTAGGGAGCTCTGGCAGATTCTCTAATGGGTCAGCAAGTATCTCCCAAATGCAGGAGTAGCTCCTGATAAAGGAGTGTATTAGTCAGTCAAAGGGGTGCTGATGCAAAATACCAGAAATTTGTTGGCTTTTATAAAGGGTTTTTATTTGGGGTAGGAGCGTACAGCTACCAGGCCATAAAGCATAAATTACTTCCCTCACCAAAATCTGTTTTCACGTGTTGGAGCAAGATGGCTCCCAAAGTCTGCAAGGGTTCAGGCTTCCTGAATTTCACCCTTCTTGGGACTTGCTTCTCTTTCCTTTGTGAGCTTACTTTCTGCAGCTCCAGCTTAAGGCTTCAGCATCAAACTCCAATATCAAAACTCCAACATCAAAAACCTTCAACTCTGTCCTCTGCCATACCTTTTATCTGTGAGCCCCCACCCACCGAGGGGTGGGGACTCAGTGCCCTAATGATGTGGCCCAATCAAAGCTTTAATCATGACCCAATCATGCCCAGGTACAGACCAGATTACAAACACAATCCAATATCTATTTTTGGAATTTATAACCATATCAAACTGCTAAAATGAGTATGAACCATTGCATCAGGTCCTTGATATTGATGACTATACTTACAAACCTTTTCTTTTCATATTGAAATTTAGCCTACTCTTATATGTTGCCTAAGAGTTACCTCCTGAGGACTTCCTTGTTGCTCAAATATGGCCTCTCTCTAAGCCAAACTCAACATATAAATGCATTTCTTTCCCACCAGCAAGGGACATGACTCCCCGGGATGGGACTCCCATGCATTGAGGAATTATTACCAAGTACTAACTAGCAATGCACTTGGAAAAAGACCTTGACCAAAAGGAGAAAAGGAAAAGACAAATGAGGTTTTGTTTTTTTTAAAAGATTTATTTATTTATTTATCCCCCCCCCCCCCCCCCGGTTGTCTGTTGTGTCAGCTCTCCGTGTGTGCGGTGCCATTCCTTGGCAGGCTGCACTTTCTTTCGCTCTGGGCGGCTCTCCTTACAGGGCGCATTCCTTGCACATGGGGCTCCTCTACACAGGGACACCCCTACGTAGCACGGCACTCCTTGCGTGCATCAACACTGCACATGGGCCAGCTCCACACAGGTCAAAGAGGCCCAGGGTTTGAACCACAGAAGGTCTTTCCAGAGGTTATGATTTTGCACATCTCAGCAGGATCTCATCGACTGTCACAAATAAAATTGCCTCAAATAACAAGTCTCCAGCAACTCTAGAGATATTCAGACACTATAGGCAGGGAAGACAGCTCAGGAGTTTGGCACACTGCCAGTGGATCCTACTTTGGAATTTACGCTTTCCAGTGTGACAGAGTTGGACTAATTTGTGGTTTCCCTATGCATGGCTCTTCAACCCCTTCATTTGAACCTATAGTTAGTACTAGACTTGATAGATATATGTCCAAGAGACTTAAATCTTTGTGCCAATCAACCATATGACAGCTGGGCCCTGAATCTCAACAGATTTGCAACACCTTCTCTCCATTTCATTGGACTCTCCCAGGACTACTAACAAGGAGATGGTGATGGACAACGCCCATTCCAAGGAACAGAGAGAGTCTACAATTGCAAACGAAACAGTACCATCCATCTGCCCCATGGGATCTAACCCCCTTCTCAATTAGAGGGACTGTAGTTGTTACTATCCCAGAATTCTCAGGATTGGGGAATGAGTGACGGACTAGTGTAGACTTACTGGTATTCTATTGTAGACTTGTGATTTTTAGCAATGCAAGAATTGTTAACATTGATGTAGAAGCAGTGGCCAGCAGAGGTTCTGAAGTGAGGGAGATGGAAAAACAGGTGTAATATGAAGGCATTTTTGGTACACTGGAGTTTTCCTGAATGAAGTTGCAATGAAGGATACAGGCCATAATATATTTTGTCATAATTTAACAAAATTGCATGTGACAGAGTGTAAACTATAGTGCAAACTATAATCTGTAATTAGTGGCAATGTTCCAATATGTGTTCATCAATTGTAACAAACATACCACACTAATGAAAGATGTTGCTAATGAGAGAAAGTGTGGGAGGGGTAGGGAGTGGAACATATGGGAATCCCCTACATTTTTTATTTACATTTATGTAATGTAAAGAATTTAAAAAATAATAAATTTTAAAAAGTATTAAAAATATTTATGATACCTGGGGTTGGGTAAACTTGGGATGATAAGGATGGGGCATGATATTCATGTGAAATCACAGACAGAATGCCAGTAAAGATGAGGAAGCTCATAGTTATACATTTTTGGTAGAACTAAATCTGTGAGCTCTGCATGTCTCCTGTCAGGTGAGGAAGAATTACACTGAATTTTTCTAACATTTTAAGTTTCAGTACAATGCCTTAATGTTTAAGCCATCCTGGATTTCTATAGTACTACAACTTGCACCTGATTAAATATATACATTTCTAGCCTTTAGAATTTGGGCATTGTTCCAAGTAACTACTTCCTGCTGAGATGGTGTGTAGTAGTTACAGTTTAATGGAAACATTGACTTATGATGCACAGATAATGCTTATTCGGCTGAGAGGGATGGATATTTGTTTCAGAGGATGAAAGTATTCTGAAACTTCTGAAAATGGAAAAAGGTTTCATAATTATTTGCATTAATATTCAATATCCCAGGGAGGAGATATATTTAAGAAGCAAAAGGTTAGACTTATTATTAGAAAAAACTACAAGCCCTGTTTGTAGGAAGATTCTTAACCAGGAACCAATTCCTGGTTACCAACTGAACAAATCATTGAAACTAAAGCTAATGGTAGGAGCAGACAAGGCTTGAATCTGATTATCCATATGGTCTAAAAGAGATGAAACATTACCTGAATCATCAAGGATATAGATACAACATTCTGTTTTAACTATAGCACACGTTTCTCCATGAGAGACATTTAGATATCCAGGGTCATTTGGTTTTGGAGAACAGTCATATTAAAGTCATTTCTATGTTCATTAGAGCAATGCTTTGGTAGCTATCATTTAGTGTCCTTTGTCTAGTTTCCATTTTTTATTAAGGACTTCAAGGCTTGCCACTCCATTCCTCATAGTAGATATATCTACCAAGGCTGGCCAGATGCAGTAGAGATAGGTAATTGTCTACAAATCCAAAAGCTAGAGTGATTTTTATGCCCACTGAAGGAATAGATTATCATCTTGTTTACAGGATTTGGGAGATAAAAGTTAAATATGAGAATACTACTCATACTAACTTTAGACAAGAACGTAAAAAATAATAATAGTAAACTTACTTATGCAGTTCTATTAAACAAGAATTTGAGTCCTTTTAATGGTTCACAGTATACTTATATACTGGATCTTTGGAGGATCAATAGCAACAGCTGCTTTTTGGCTGACTGGTAGGGCACCACCATGCAGGAACATTTGCACCTTGATTCTGGTATGATGTATGCAAGGTTTGATGCCCTGAAACTTAAGAGAAGAATGAGTGATAAGTAACATTAGGTATGGTCCAACCCAAAGCCCACTTTGGGTTTAGTTATACCAGGGGATGTTGGTCTTTCAAGTTTGCAGCCACACCCCATCTCCAAGTTGATAATTGTGTAAAGGAGTATATGTGGGGATTTTAAGATAGTTAGACGCATGATTATTTATCTCAGCCAGTGTAGCTCCCAGGGATTTTACATATTGCACAGTAGCTGATTCAGAGCTAGGGTCATATTGTCAGAATATTCAACCTTTAGAAATGGCCTTCTATATGTCGTTTGATAAGGACTTAAACCTAACCCCCTTCGAGGTGCAACTCTTATTCTCCAGAGTGCAATTAATAGGACTTTATTCCATTTTAGTTGTGTCTCTAGGCTTATTTTTGCTAGATGTTTCTTTAACCTTCAGTTTGAGGTCTATAAGAAGAATGGCCAATCAATACCCAGCAAGTCGGAAACATCTTTAAAACTGCAGGGATGAAAGCAGTGCCAGTTTCACCTTAAATGGAGAGTGAGAGTCCAAACCTTTACTTCTTGTGCATCTCTTTCCCATCCTGGAGGCCCACCTGTAGGCTATACCTTAGCGGGCACCTGCTGTTTTATTTCTTCAGGCACTCTAAATTTCTCATTGCTTTCTGTCAAGCCCAGCAAGCCTGCTGGGGGGTCATAGGCATACACTGCTAGGAACCGTATGTTAACTTTCATTGGTTCCCTCTGTTGCTGGAGGATTTTGCTCAGGACTGTTCTTAAATATTAGCATTTAAGTTAGCCTTATATGTGATTATTTTCTTCTGATGTTTACCTTGGGCCACTCCTTGGTTATGAAATATATCAAAAGCAAAGTCCACCAGGGCTGAAATTGACAGTCTTAGCCCTCCAACTTTTTGGAATTTGTGAAGACTATCAGGAGCACTCTGACAAATAAAAGAGTGAATAACATTTTGCCAGTTAACAAGATCTTCTGGGCCTAAGTCATTGAAATAACTCTATGCCTTGAGAAGTTTCTCAAGGATATGGATGGATTTTCCTCCAGCTTTTAGACAATTTCCTGAATTTTGCTCAAATTGTTTTGCTTGGGGATCCCATTTCTAAGCCCCCAAATTATTCATGATTTGAAATGATCCAGTTTTGTTCAATCTCCTGTTCGTTCTGGTTCCAATTAGGATCAGTTATTGAAACTGCCTAACTTTCAGGTACATGAATGGGATTGTTAGGGTTGCTATTGCCAAAAATATCAGCACGATTTTGAGTTTTTTCTAATACAATTCCCTTTTCCTCTGAGTTTAAAAGAATATTCAGTAAAGACTGAATATATGCCCAATTCGAATTACGTATTCCAAATACAGGCTTAAAAAGATTTTCCATTTCTCTGGGGTCCTCTCTGTAACTAGGTACTCGATATTTCTAGTTACATATAACCAATATTGAGAACAGACTATATACATACAAATTACCCCTATGCTGTCCTTCATCATTTACTACTGTGGTTACTTGCAGGTAGAGGCACCCTGACTAAAATTATTTTACTCTGGGTTTATCTGGGGGATCTAATGACAATTTAAATCTGTTTTCATCCACAACATATGGATGTGGGGAAGTATAGGACCAGTGGCATTCTGGATTCTCAAATTATTTGAAACAATAATAGATTATCTAAGTTATCATTAGTCAAGTTAGAGTCTGGGAGGGTTTTTTTCTGGTTTCTATTCTCTTTGCTTTACCATTATTTAACTCCAGCTTTTATACAGATGGGTTGATTATCTAATCCCTTAGATAATTAGGGTGAGAAGTCACTGTTTTCTGTTTAGTGTACTGGGAACCTTGGCTTGACTAATTGGCAATGCAACACATCCAAAACATTTTCTTTCCATTTCCTCATTTTGTGCTAATGCCATAAAGCATTGGATGTAAGGAATTTCATCTCATTTACTTAAATTTTTACACTATAGGTCTAAATACAAATTAGTATTATACTCTAAAGGTCCTTCTGCTGGTCATTTCTGCTTACCTTTTAATGCATATTGAGTTCACACTTCCTTACAAAGGTGGATCATTCTCTTTTTAATCATAGCTCATACCCAAATTGTTCTGAATTTAATGATGCAATTCAGTTGGTTGCTTTTTCCCTTTACTTCCAAACTGGTTGCTTCTCACTCTAGTTGAACAAACACAGAAAACAAGACCTAGACAACCAAGCTCAGCAACACTTCCCTATGTTAGACACTGCTCCCTTCTCTATTTCACAAAACCAAACCTAAAATACCAAGCATGGCAAAAGGCCACTTACAGTTTTGGCAGGACCTAATGTGCGGTTGAGGATAATGAGAATAATACAAACACACACCCACAACACACACTCCAAAACCTGTTTACCTTCACAGCCTATTGCTTTGCACGAGGCAAGAGATTCCTCTCCAACTCTTGGAGTAAAGCACTCCAGTGGTAGTGCCGCAGCTGGTGTTCAGGAATGTCTTACCTTATCAATGTTGCTAGTCCCCTGAGCGACAGAGTTCTCACAAGTATGCCCGCCCCAAGTTGGGTGGCAAATTGAAGAATGGAAGAGGCAGGCTCTACTGGGTTTGTTTGTTCAGTGGGACAGAACAGACAGACAATGAAACTAGGCTGTGAAGGAAGAGAGGCTTTACTTGTCAGCAGAAGAGCGAAGATGTACAATCTCAGCTCAGCCTCCTCTTAAGGATTTTTTTTTAGAGTTTTTATATCTGTTGAAACAAAGAAAGTTAATTTTCAGGATGACATTTCTAAGAATGGTCTGGAAAACTTAGTCTTAAAATATGCATGGCATCTGGGCTTTGGCAATCTTGTGGTGAAAAGGATGGGGTGGTGTGAATGTGAAGGTACAGATAATGACTGGTGCCAGTAAAATGAGGCAGCATATAATTCTACATTGCTGGTGGAACTAAATCTGGTTAGCTCTGCTATGCCCCCTGTTGGGTTACATTGAATTTTTCTAACATTCTAAGGTTCAGTACAATGCCTTAATATTTAAGCTATACGGGGTTTCTCTAGTATTATACTATTAAAGTTTCTTTAATTGAAATTTAGATTTTCCACTTAAGCCAATTTAATTTTTGTTATTTTTTCAGGTGGTTATATTTTAATATCTTAATATTTTAATGAGCTTTATTGCATTGATATCATAGAACCTAGGGTATTTTATTACCATTTTGTTTTAATTTGGGGATGTCTATTGACACCTAATAAGGAGGTATATTCTCATTTTATAAGATATCGAGTTATCATTTAATATCTTTTTCATTTATATAATTACGCATATATATTACTTAGGACTTTTTATCATACACCTAATTCATAACTATTTACATTTCATTTTCATTTCTACCAAAAAAAAATACATCAAATGTATGTTATCCCATCATTTTATATTATTAAATAAATCCTATGGAAACATCTTAAAAGGACCCTTTCT
Organism: Dasypus novemcinctus; assembly: GCF_030445035.2. NCBI lineage: Eukaryota > Metazoa > Chordata > Mammalia > Cingulata > Dasypodidae > Dasypus > Dasypus novemcinctus. Next base: position 31,084,904 of record NC_080674.1, on the reverse strand, counting down.
TCTGATTCATATATCTAAATCTACAAAGAAAAAAGAAATAAAGCAGGACACTGATTGAATTAAAAAAATAATGCAATACTTACTGATGTAACAAAGTAGAGGATAAGGAAAAATACTTAGACTGAAATATTTAAATGAATTGTTATATTACCAAAATAAATAAAAGCAGTATTTATTTTAATAAACAATAGTTGAAGGTGAAAAAGTTATATATATTGTAATGATGTTGAGTTGTATACTAAAGTGCAGCATTAATTTAAAATTAGCCAAATTAGAAACTAACTTTAGAAATTATATTCTTAATGTAAAACAGAGTAAAAATGATTTCATGGAAATTTCCTAAATATTCTGTAACACAGATAATTTAAAAACAGGATAGGGTTGTGTACTTAGTGTATATACTGCAGATTAAATTTAAAACAGAGTTTAATAAAAATCATTATCAAAATATTGAAATTAAAAAATAGTATTTTAAAGAAATCCAGTTCAAGAGAAGATATAATAGCAATTGTGTGCTAATAATTTTAAAGGATTTGCTTTTTATTTAAGCTTCCAGATATCTGTATCTGTATAACCTGAATACATTTAATGTTTTCTCCTCTATAAACTTAAGAGTAAATAATATAGATATTTACCATTAAAGTTACATTAATGCACTGCTTGAATTTTTAAGAATATATTATGGTACTTAAGATGTAAATTAGATAAGTTATTTTAACATGAAAATAATAGATGCAATGCATGCATAGTATAGAATATTTAATATACCAAAAGAACCAGTACGAAAGATAAATTATTTATAACAATATAAATTTATAATGTTTTCAACTATATGAAGGAAATATAATCCTGTAATCAATTATTGTGGAAATAAATGTTACTGAAAACCATTAGATTGTAGCTTAGTGTTCCTAGGTGATAATTTAAATCACAAATTACCATTTTGCATATTAACTCTTCATAAATAACACTGTAGTTGTGCTCTGGCAAAATCGTATATTACAAATGGATAGATTTGTTAGTAAATTACCTACATATTATAACTGCAAAAACTAATTTCTTATTCTTCACACAATATACTCAACTTTGTATGTCCTAGAATTTGAAAGCCAAGAGATTCTTTTTAAGTCATTCTTGAGCTAATTTTACAAATAAAGAATTTATTTTTATAATACATCATTGCATGTTTATTTGCAATAAGAAGTTAATTTTTACATAATCACTGTACTGAACAGGGAAAAGGATACAATGCTTTCCTGAAGCTCCATTTGAGACATCTCTGGAGCCATTGTACAGTTTTTATTTAGAGCCTGATTTATCCTTCAGTTTCTTTTTTAAGAAAAGGATACAATGTAGATAAACTCCTTTTGCATAGGTCTTTCACAGACAAATAGTGTGCCCAACAAGAGTAGCATTCCAAGGTTCACTGCCTTTCCTCTTCTAGTGTTATTCTTTCACTCCTCTTATAGGAGCAGGGTCTGTACTTTATTGACCCATAGGTAAGTCTTAATGGAGAGCATTAGCATTGGATATAAATACCTATGGAAAGTCAAGCATACATTTGCTGTGCCCACAGACAGAATACAAAGAATTATTTCAGTCTCAAATGTATTCCAAAAGTCAATTTTAATTTCTTCTGGCAATATGGCAGTTTAAATAAGATTAAAGCTGTGTGCAAAAAGCAAAAACAAAAGCAAACAAACAAAAAAGTATGGATTATGGATTTAAATATTGCCTGTCTCCTTTATAAATGCACAGTTGAGTTTATAATAAAAAAAGAAATATATTGACAACCAATTTAAAAAAATAAGGTATTAAGAAGTAGACACTAAATGTGAGATAATATGCTACTTCCTGTGTCAATAATGAGGGATCCGAGATTTCATGTGAGCAGAGAATCAGCAGATGAGGCTTTGGATCTGTATGGAAAAAGTAGTTAGATAGAAACATCTAGAGAAGACCAAACATTTGCTGCCACCATAGGGTAATTACAAAGATTTTTGTTTCCCCTGCTCAATGCTCAGCCTAAGATCTGGGAAGGGGGGAAAACACCTCATTGAAAATTTTCTAACAAGAGGCTACAGTTAAGCAGAATTGGGGTATTACATTCATACTATGTCTTTGGTTCAAGATCTCCAGAGTTAGAATATGATACAACCAGTAATCTTGGACTGATAACATCTCTCTATCTAGTAGAATCGAGAAAACAAAAGATATCATAGAGGAGAGGTTCTTAATCTTTTTTTGTTCCATGGACTCCTCTGCCAGTTAGGTGGAAACCATGGACCCTTACTAAGTTCACACTATACTGTGCATTATTGAACAAATATATCACACCCATACCAACATGGACTCACAAGAATAATGTTTTTTGAATTTCAATTTGAGCTCAGGGACCCTTGTTAAGAACCCCTGCTGTAGAGAAACTCAATCTTATCAAACTACTAACAATAAACACTAGTAATGTAGCTCTAGAAATAAAGAAACAAACTCAAACTATAAAATTTATGAGAAATTAATCCACAATGAATTAGAATCAGTCAATTCAATCAACAGAATAGCAATTCATTCCCAGCCCTCTCAAGTTAATGTATTTTAGACATATTCAACAAAATCAAGGTATTATGTATTTAATTCAGAAAAAGAGGATCTTGATAAACATTTAAAAGGAGCATTATGACAAAAGCATAGAAAGATTTGGAAAATAATGAAATAGAATTTCCACAAGTAGGTTCTTTGTATATTTATAGGTAGTAGATTGATATTTAAAATGAACGTGTTTAAATTAATTTAAAGAGAGGATTAGTGAAAAGAGGATAGACCTGAGGAAATAATTTAAATGAGGCACCCAGAAATTAAAAAGTTGGAATATATAAAAGAGAGGTTTAAAAAAAGGTTGTGTTACAGCAAAGCCAGGAGTTCTGAGCAGCAGAAAAACCCAAGTGGCACTCAGAGAAGCAGAAGAACAGGTTTATTACATGTGGGCCCAGAGGAGAGTCAGTCTCCAAATTCTGAGCCCCATTTATCAGTTTTCATAGGTTTATATAGTATTTTATGTGGGACTAGCATGATTCTCGCTCATTGGCTATCATGTTGCTAGGTGAAAATTTGCAAGAGGGGTTACAGAAGCAGAAGGCAGGTGCAGGGTCATGCTCTCACGGGCTGATTTACAGAAGCAAGGGGCAGGAGTGGCTCATTAGATATTTTTCTGCAAGGTTATGCTTTTTATTTCTCAACAGTAGAGTCCAGGATAGATGATTTTCTGAAATTAGGGATGAATAGAAATGCTCAGTTTCAGGGAGCCTGAGAAAGACTGAATCCACTTTTAGGGATTTTGTAGTGCCCCCAAAAATGGTTTAGGTAAGGTAAAGTTATTACAGGCAACAGAGAATAGAGCCAGAAATTCCTGTAAAGAAAAAAAAAAAGCTAGACCACACTTGCCAACAGCAATAAATGAAAACAAAATACAAAGATACTGAAAGAGAATAATTTTCAGCCTACCCATTTATGCCTTCCTATGTCATTCAATAGTGAAGAAAAAATATATTCCTAAAAAATAAATTTAAAAATTATAAAACAATTTATAACCAAAAGAGATTTACAAAGCAGTCTAAAGATGTGCTTCAGAAATAAGGAAATTAAAGTAAAAAAGGGATTTGGGTCTTACAGAGACAACCATCAAGATGGTGGCAAAGTAAGACACTCCTAGAATGAGCTCTTGCTACAGAGCAGTTAGTAAACACCAGCTCTCTGGAGCTAGCTGAAGCACCTGTTTGGGGGCTCCAGTAGACCAGAAGAACATCCTGCAATATCCTTGAATGAATGGAAGGAAGAGACTGCCCATCTGCAGAGAAGACTCGTAAGTAGAGAGCGCCACACATCAGAGACCAGTGTCCATCCTCCCAAGGCACAAGCCACCTTGGGAGCTGTTCTGCAGCTGGAACTGAAAATTCCACTTCCCAAAAATGGAGGACAAAGAGATGGTTGGGAACCAACTTCAGCTATTGATGAGTAGATTCAACAGGTTAAAGTAAAATCCTGAGAACAGGTAAAGTTTGAGCCTGTCCAAGTCAGGAAGAAGCTAGTAGCTACCATCTTAATTCTGCTCTTGGGAGGAGGGGAAGTTGGGTGGACTGAAAATCACAGTGCTGGTGGGGACCATCTTCTTTCCATCTAGGTCAGATTGCAGCTCTAGCCTTGGCCCCAGCCCCACCTCTGATAGGGAGGAAGTTGGGGGAACCTGCCCCAGCCTCTCCAGGAAATATCAGCCAAGCCATTAAGGCCAGTGATTATACTACTTTGGCTGTGCAGGATGCTCTAGGAAATGGAGCTGGAATTTGAAGCTCCATTTCCCCAAATCAGGGAAGAGATGGTTGGCCACTGATTTTAGCTACTGATTAGTAAATTTGACCAGCTACAGTATAACTCTAAGATTAGTTAAAGTTTAAACCTGTCCAGGTCAAAAAGATGCCAGCAGCTGACATTTTGACTCCACCACCTGCATGAGGGGAAGCCAGGCTGCCCGGAAATCGTGGTAGGAACCGGTTTCTTTCACCCAGTTCAGCCTGCATCCCTAGCCTAGGCTTCAGACCCATCTCTGGCAGGGAGGAGCCTGGGAAGCCCTACACCAGCCTACCCAGGTAACTGCACATTTGGCTGGTACACACTGAATAATCGGAAGTCTACTGGGGCAATTGTGGTCATGTTGTATGCACACTGCATAGATTGCTGCCCTCACCTGCAGCACCATCCCTGCCCCAGGGAGGGGAGAAAGAGGTGTGAAGCTTCATCAGTCTCTCTGGACAACTACAGTCTAGGCCTGCATGACTTGCATTATTCCACCAGCTGTCACTCTGTCAATACCCCAAGCAAAGGAAGAAGTTAGGAGGAGCTTCATTGGTACCTGAGGCAATGAGAGCAGCTTAAGCCTCCACAGCTTACAGCATCAACTACAACCTTGACTTCTACCACACAACCAGCAAAGGAGGAAGGGCAGGAAGCCCTAAACTAAAGGGAAAAAAAGCACCCAGAATAAATATGCTAGTAAACCAGATGCCAAGACATCAACAAAAAAATTATAATCCACAACAAATAACAGGAAGATATGGCCCAGTTAAGGAACAAGATAAGCCTCCAGATGACATAAAGGAGTTGAGACGACTGATCATAGATGTTCAAACAAATCTCCTTAATAAATTAAATGAGATGGCCGAAGAGGTTAAGGATATTAGTAGGATATTGGATGAGCACAAAGAAGAATTTGAAAGCATATGTAGGAAAATAGCAGATCTTATGGGAATGAAGTCACAATAAATGAAATTTAAAAATCATTTGATCATATAATATCAGTTTAAGGAGGCAGAAGAAAGAATTGGTGAGCTTGAAGAAATGGTCTCTGAAAGTGAACATACAAAAGAACAAATGAAGAAAAGAATGGAAAAAATTGAACAAGATCTCAAGGAACTAAATGACAGCAAAAAACATGCAAACATATGTGCCATGGATGTCCCAGAGGGAGAAGAGAAGAGAAAAGGGGCAGAAATAATATCTGAAGAAATAGTTGTAGAAAATTTCCCAACCCTATTGAATGACATGGATATCCATGTCAAAGAAAAACAACATATTCCCATCTAAAAAAAATCCAAATAGACCAACTCCGAGACACATACTAATCAGAATATCAAATGCCAAGACAAAGAATCCTAAGAACAGCAAGAGAAAAGTGATGCATATCATATAAGGGATACCCAGTCAGAGTAAGTGCGATTTCTCACCAGAAACCATGGAGGCAAGAAGACAGTGATATGATATACTTAAGTTATTATAAGATAAAAACTTCCCACCAAGAATCTTATATCCAGCAAGACAGTCTTTCAAAAATGAGGGCAAGTTTAGCGTATTCATAGATAAACAGAAACTGAGAGATTTTCTAACCAAGAGACCAGATTTTCATGAAATACTAAAGGGTGTACTAGAGCCTGAAAGCAAAGATAGGAGAAAGAGGTCTGGAAGACAGCCTGGAAATGAAGATTATATCAATAAAAGTAGCGAAGTATCAAAAGAATGGTTAAAATATAATATGACAAACAAAACTCCAATAGGATTAAATTTAAACAACTATTTAAATCACTTGTATTCAGAAAACTGCAATTCAATGTTAAAAAGAATAAAAAACCCCTAAATAAGTAAAACATTCCATGGTCATGGATTGAAAGACAAAATATCATTAAGATGACAATTCTACTCAAATTGATATACAGATTCAATGCAATCCTGAAAAAAATTAAACCAGGATTTTTTTTAATTGAAAACAAGATTATCAAATTTATTAAGAAGGGTAAGGGTGCCTGAATAGCCAGAAACATTTAAAAAGGAAAAGCAAACTTTCATCTCCAGACTTTAAATCATATTACCTGACTATAGTGGTAAAAACAGCATGGTACTGACATAAAGGTAGGCACATAGACCAACAGAACCAAACTGATGATTCAGAAACAGACCCTCACATGTATGTTCAAGTGATTTTTGACTAGCCTGTCAAATCACACAGCTTGGGCAGGACAGTCCATTCAACAAATGATGTTGAAAGAACTGGATATCCACAGCCAAAAGAGGGAAAGAGGACCCCTATCCCTATCTCACACCTTATCCAAAACTTAACCCAAAATGGATGAAAAACCTAAAAATCAAAGCAAGAACCATAAAGCTTCTAGAAGAAATTACAGGAAAATAGCTTTAAGACCTGGTGGTAAGTGGTGGATTCTAAAAGGAGATAAGAGGAAGACTGAGATGGACTACTGATTTTTCAAGTATGTAGACGTTTTAGTTAGCTTTACTTAAAAGTGTGGAAATGTTTAGAGTGAATGGTAACACATATATTGAGTAACATCTAGTTTATAAATGGGTATGTGTTTGAAAATGGTAGTCTAAGTATGTAAATGCCAATTTACAGAATGCTAGAGAATAATCTAGGAACTGAATAGCACGCTAAACCAAGAGGTGGATGAGAATTGTGGTTGATGGTACAGATGCAAGAGTGTCCTTTGTTACCTAGAAAAAATGTACATCACTATTGTAAGATGGTGGGAACATAGAGAAGCATGGGAAAAATGCAACTGGAGTGACATATTGACTGTGGTTAGCAGTAATAATATAATATTCTTGCATCTATGCCAAAGATGTAGTGTGTTGATAATGGGGCAGTATGGAAAATATATGCCAAATGTACAATATGAATATAGTAACAATCAGATGATATTATCTTATCTGTAACAAATGTTCTACCACAGTGTGGTGTGTTGATAGAAGGATGTTGTTTGGGAATTCTGCATATGTGCATGATTGTTTTATAAGTTTACAACTTCTGTCATAAAAAAAATAATAGGGTGGGTTGAGGGGAAAACACACCAAATGTAAGATAAGGACTATAATTTGTAGTAAGATTTTAACAGTATTCTTTCATAATTTGTAACAAACGTCTCACAACAATGCAAGGTGTTGGTGGAGTGTTGATGCATGGGACCCTGTGTGAAGTTATGCATGTTTGCTTTCTAAGTTTACGACTTTTATATACATGTACTGTTTATGTGTGTTTATACATAGATGATAAAAAGATAATAATAATAGGGTGGGTTGGGGGGAAATAGTTTGGTTAGTGGTAATATTTTGACAATGCTCTTTAATCATTAGTTAAAAATGTTTAACAACAATGCATGGTATTGGTGGTAGGGTGAGAGTCCTGTATGATGTTCTATTTGTTTGTTTTGTAAGTTCGAAAGTATTACTATACACTTATTGTTTATGTATGTTTAGTATAAGTGATATACTTCAATAAACTAAACAAAAAAGGAGTGGTGTGGAAGAGATAGGCTGAACAAAGAATTTCATAAACATGTAGTTAAATCTAAAGAAATAGTGGTTGCTTAATGTACTTAGAGTAATAATACTAAATATAAGTAAAGAATTTGGGGGTTATAAAAAAGGTGGGCCTAAACTCTAAAGGGACAACTACATGTAAAATTGAAGGTAACGTCTGGGAAAATGTGCTAATTATACTACAGTATCCATTCTGTGCATTTCTGTGTTAGTCTTAGAAACTCCATAATATTATTTGAGTGTGTAGCACAAAATATTTCAGGGTGGTGATGTGACTATATTTAGGTTAATTGACATGAGCAAATATGATGTGGTCGATTTTCAGGATATCTGCAAATTAAAGACAGGCTGCTTGCCCAGGAGCTTCTATCTGTACACATCCCCATGGTCTACAATGTCAATGCAGCAGCAGTGATCACCTTTAAATACAGAAATGAGAGCCAAGCTCCTGGATATGACACAGCAAAAGGAAGGAAGGGGCCAAAGTTCTTGAAAGATCTCATAAAACAGAGCTTTCCTATCAGTCTAGACCAACAGAGAAAATAACAGCAACTTAGTCTTTATCCTCATAGATTTCAGGGTACTCTAAGGGAAAAGATAGATAGATATACAGGTAGGTAGATAGATAGACAGATAGAAAGATAGATAGATAGATAGATAGATAGATAGATAGATAGATAGATAGATAGATAGATAGTTTTAGAGTCATAGGAATAGTTATAGGTACATAATCTTTGAATTTGAGTAAATTTGTCTAATGAAAATGTATCCACAATAGATATAAAGTTAGAGATTACCAGGTTAGGGAATTAAAATAAACTGAAGTTATATAACATTTACAAGTTACTCACTGAAAACTTAAGGACTACAAAGGTTACAATTAACTTTTTGGAAAAACACAAAGCAAAGTCAGTAGTAATCAGGTGAAATTTGGCAAATGCATACAAACCAGTAACTGAAATTTTAAAAACTCAAATGATTTATAAACATGAAAGATGCTCAGTTTCACTGGTAATAATGGAGAAAGGAAATTAAAATTATATATATAATTATATGGCAAGATAAATATATACTGAATATATGAATAATTTTAAGTAGTAGAAATTTCAAAAAGAAACAAACACTGGTAAAGAGGAATTTATATAATGTTATAAACATTTTAGAAAGTAATCTGGCCAAGCACATTTAAATAAAAAATAGACATGACTTTTGACCAAATAATTTGATTAATATTCTTTATATAATAATATTGATATTTTAAAATAATGTATATCTAAAAAATTTTACCATGAATGCCTAATATAGTTTTATTTTAGTAGCAAAAATGTAGAAATATGCTGAATTGCCATCAGTAGAGAAATCATTGGATAATATTTTAACCCATCCATATACAAAACATTATGCAACATTAAAATAATTATATTTATATATTTGTATGATCCTGTTTGGATAGTCATTCGTGTTGTCAGGAGTAAAATGTAGTAATATATAATATCTCCAGAAAGGAGACATTTCTACCTTTTTAATTGTTAGAGGATGCAGTCTTACCTCTTCCACACCAATCCTTTCATCAAATAAAAAGTAATTTTAAGTGACAAAAATCATACATCTCTTCCTATTAGTTTATTTTTCCCTAATATTCCATTGCTAAGAAAAGGAACCAACTGTTTATCAATTCAGTAAATTTACCTTACTGCCTGATAAAACCAAAATGCTCTAAAGGTTAAGTCAGTTATCCAAAACAAGATATTATTTTTATAATATTATTTAAAATAAGTAAGCTCATCCTTCAAGGTGGGTTATTATTTTGTATCCTAAACATATGCAGACTCATTTTTCCTCAAAATACAAATCAATATTGGATGACTCAGACCTAGATCAATTTTTATTACATTGTGATGAACTCTGTTTTGTATATATTTTTTCCACCTGAGGTTTTATTTGATTTGGTTAAACCCATATTACAAGACTTCCATAAACTTAAATATGTTATGTTCTAAATAGTTATTAAAGTTAGTTACAAATTATTTTAAAAGTTACCCTATGTAATATTTTATTAATCTGTGTACATACGGAATTTAATTTTCAAAAGGAATGAGTGAAATGCTATTATCACAGTTTTACAACTGAGGGAAATATGACTTGAAGAATTTCTTACTGGAATTTGAAGAGGTCCTCGAATTCACCTTTCTTCTCCTTCTCTGTCAACTTCTGAATCATTAAATTCATCATAGGATTTAGCTGTTGAGGAGCAAAGCGTTATAATGGAATTGACAATGGAGAATGTTGCCCATATCTGAAGATGCCTGCTTCTATAAAACTTAAGGAATGTAGAAGCAAAGCACAATACATGCTTGCCTTAGGAGCGGAAAATGAAAGCAAAACAATATATGAGATTGGGCTGTACATGGTCAGTATCTTATGCAAAATTCATTTATTTGGTAAATTTCTCCTTGTCACCTGGGAAAGCACAAGTGAGGTCATAAGAGAAACCAAGAATGTTACCCATGTGCGGCTTCTGTTACGTGTTAGATAACATCAGGAGTGGAGAAGCAGAAGTACTTTGCACCAGTATTTATTAATACAAGAGCATGACTCAAGAGTCATATTTGAGATTCATGTATGTATTATTGATGTATAATCTATGATCTTTACATATTTTAATACATGGCAACATAAACTATTTTAATATTCCTTTAGATCTATTCTCTTAGGTCATTTTACTAAGAAATTCTATATTATACATCAGAAATCTCTATATTATATTTTAGATTTCTGTAATCTTAAACTTCTTCTATGATATGCTATAATAAATATAGAAAACAGAGCACTCAATATCCCTTTCTCTGTCCACCGAACATAAAAGAACAAGACTTAAAGATGACATTGACATTATGATAATTAAGATACAAAGATCTGTACTTGATTGAATAGTGTTCCCCCTAAATACATGCCCACCTGGATCTGAAGAATGTAACCTTATTTGGAAATATTCTCTTTGCTGATTTGATTAGTTAAGATGTGGTCATACTGAATTAAGTGGACCCTAAATCCAATATGGCTGGCGCTTTTATATGAAGAAGGAATTTCACACAGTGGGAATACAGCCATGTGAAGATGGAGGCAGAGTGTGGAGTGATACAGTTACAAACTAAAAAACTTGGGGAATATATAAAGATTAAAAAAAGTATATGATATCACTTATAAGAGATGACTAGAAATAGTAAATCCACAGGGTTAGAAAGCAGATTAACAGTTCCTGTGACTGGGGAAGAGAGAAAGGGGGGAGTGTTTATATAAAAATACAAGACTTGAATGTCTTTTTGGGGTATTTGATACCACCAATAATATCCACCACTAATGATATTTTTCTGCCTCCTTGTCTCTGATGGCTAAACACTGTTATCAGGTTTCTGAGGTCCATTTTTCTTGTAAGATAAGGGACCTCAATTACATACCAGGACTCCTCACCATCATTCCAACCACAAAAGATACAGAACTCTCCAAGGATATTGGCAACCCCATCCTCCACCCATCTTCTGCTGTTATTTTAATGTCTTAGTGAAAGTAATGTAATTCATAAAATTTCTTTGATCACAGTAGAGAAAAAAGCTGTTTATTTCTTTAGGAATCAAAATGAAAATATAAATTAAATATATCATGTTTTTCCTGAAATATGGTTTAGGGTCCACTCGAGTCAAAATTATCTGTAGACACCTGTTAGAAATGGAGAGTTTTGACCTCATGCAGGGACACTTGAATCAAATTCCCTAGAAGATATGTCTGGTATGAAAGGAAATAAAACAAAATGAAGCAATTTAGGCTATTAGACTTAGAATGGAGTCAGAAGGTTGTGCACACAGAAATGCCCTTATGCCACCCTGAAACCACCATCCTTAGCAAAACTTTAAAACTTACAGCAAATGCCTCTCTTTCTGGGAAATCAAACTTATTTCTAAAAGTCCTCCTCCTCCTTTTTCCTCTTTTTCTAGTTAAATACTCTCACTTAACTACTCCAACTGAGAACACAATTTAGGTCACTACCCACATCTGTGTCCCCTGAATTGCAATTTTAAAGATAAAAAACAAACATTTTTATTGAAATTCAGTTCATTTGTTTCTCTGTCACCACTGGTAATTAAAAAAAATTCTTAGATGGTTGGTATGTGTACCAACATTTGAAATGCAGTCATATCCAGATAGTTAGACTGATAAGAATTCAGAATTTTATTAACTACCAAATCGATTATCATGGGTAGGGGAGGAATGGAGAAAGAGAGGAAATATGTTGTACTGTCTTTTCAATAACTCCCTTTTCCTTTGGGGCATCAAATAATTTTCATATACCTTCACTACTAACCCTCTGTGTTCTGTTCACCACTAGTTCTTTATTTTTGTAATTTTCACCTCCAGTGAGTATAGTGGTTGAAGGACACTTGCTAACATCTTTCTCAGCATAAGAAGAGGACCTCTTAAAATGACAAATGGCAACCAGTTTATAGCAGGACTGGACTTACAATAAATGTCTTTTGGAACAGGTATGGCAAGTATTAGGTACAAGATGGAATCTGGGCTAGACTTCAGCTTTGAATTAGGAATTGATGAGACTAGACATTGGGGTGTCATAGGATCTGGCAGTATCAGAACATATAGTTTAGCACACATAGTTTCTGTTAAAGTGAATGGTTGCCTTTTGCAAACACTTGCATCAGCCTGAGGGCTTTCAAAGTTAGGGAGCAGATTTAGTCTGCCTTGGGCAGACTGGAAGTGCTAATACCCACAATAACAGCTCTCAAACAAAGATGAATAGAATTGATGGATAAATAAAACAGCTTCCTCATCACATGGTGGGGCAACTCTGAAGCACATATCATGTGGTCTTTTGGAGACTGAGTGATCCACAGCAGTTACTTACTTATGAATCTCCTGAGATCTTGCTGAGGCAAGCATAAGCATAATGTCTGGAATGATCCCCTAACTCACTTTGAAGTCTCTTATGATAAAAACTCACTGGTATTTAATATTTCCTCCTTTGGGTCAAGGTCTTTTTCCAGATACATTGCTAGTTGGTACTTGGTAATAATCTCTTAGTGCCAGGGAGGCTCATCCATGGGATTCATGTCCCATGCAAGGGGGAATGTAGTGCATTTTTATGCTGAGTTTGGCTTAGAGAGAGGCCACATTTGAGCAACAAGGAGATTTTCAGGAGGTAACTCTTAGGTAACATATAATAAAAGGCAAAGTTTCAATTGACAAGAAAAGATTTATAAGTACAATCATCATTATCAAGAGTCTGGCATAATGATGTGCCTTCCTTCACTAGGCACCACCCATGTACTCAGAGGATTCTTGCCCTTCTCTTAGAGAATGTAGCAGGACTCCCAGGGATGGGAATTCAATATTATTTTTTGTGTGGGTCTTTACCCACTGAAATAACATCGCATGAACACTTGAACATATTCATATGCCTTAGAGGCATGCCTCAGGTATAGCCTACCCCACATATCCCCCCATCATCAAATTACCACACCAGTGATACTCCCTCCCCTGACACATTTATGGCCCTTCTGTGATCCAAAACCTTCCAGAAACAAAGAAAACAAAATAACCAAATAAAATTAATAATAAAAGAAATAACAATAATAACTTGAAAAATAACAAATAAAATACAAAAATTTTAAAAGATTGAAATAAAATTTTAAAAAAATTTTTTAAGATTTATTTATTTCTCTCCCCTTTTCCCCCACCCTGGTTGTCTGTTCTCTGTGTCTATTTGCTGCATCTTCTTCTTTGTCCACTTCTGTTGTTATCAGTGGCATGGGAATCTGTGTTTGTTTTTGTTGCAGCTCTCCATGTGGGCGGTGCCATTCTTAGGCAGGCTGCACTTTCTTTTGTGCTGGGCGGCTCTCCTTACTGGGCACACTCCTTAAAACATTTTTATGCATTGTGTCTTTCATCCCTGTGAGATCTGTTATATTGTAGCTACTATGGCAATTTCTTTTGTATATTTCCCCAGGGTCTATTTCTTTTTTCATTTTATTTTCAAAGAAGATTTAGGTTACAGAAAAGTCACAGAAATTATAGTGCCTCAAACTGTGGGGGGTCCTGAGGACTCTCTAGAGACATCTAGACACTATATGCAGGGTAGACAAGCTCAGGAATTTGGCACCCTGTGAGTGGGCCTTACTTTGGAATTTATACCTTGCAATGTAACAGAGTTAGACTCATTTATAGTTTCCCTATATGTGGCTCTTCTGTCCCATTTATTTGAACCTATAATTAGCACTATACTTGTTAAATATATGTCCAACAAATTAAATCTTTGTTTTGTTTAGATGCTGAATCTCCATAGCATTGCAGCATCTACTCTTCATTTCATTGGTCTTACCCAGGACAACTAACAAGGAGATGATGATGGACAATGCTCATCCAAAGGAACAGAGAGTGTCTCCAATTGCTAGTAAGTAGTTCCATTCATCTGCCCCATAGGATCTAGGCCCCTCTCAATTAGAAACAGTGAGCATCACCATCCCCAAAGCCTCAAGATTGGGGAGGAACAATGGACTAAAGTAGATGTTACTATTCTATTCTATTCTAGGTTTATTATTAGTCTAACAATGGAAGAACTTTTATAATTGATCTAAAGGCAGTGACCACCAGAGATTCTGAGGGGAGGTAAAGGGAAGAATAAGTGTAACATGGGACATTTTGGGGACATTGGAATTGTCCTGCATGGTATTGCAGTGATGGATACAGGCCATTATACATTTTGTCATAACCTATAAAATTGTGTGGGGCAGTGTGTAAATTATAATGTAAACTCTATAATTCATGGTTAGTAGTAATGCCTCAATATATGTTCATCAATTGTTAACAAATGTACCACACTAATGAAAGATGTTAATGTGGGAAAGTGTGGGAGGGAAGGGGATAGAATATATGGGAACCTATATATTTTCTATATAACATTTATGTAATTTAAAACTATTTTAAAAATTTTTTTAAATCAAAGGAAAGAAAATCAATGAAATGTTCTTCATTGTGTAGCATATTCAAAAATAAAAGTGGGATTCATATGGGGAAAAAAAAAGAATCTACTTATAGAACCTTCCTTTCCTTCCATGACTTACCATCCCTATGCCTCAAACCTGTTTTCTGATATCCCCTGAAGTATGAAAATAAACTTCTTACACTAAAATCTTTATCTCAAGATCTATTTCTAGGTTAGCATAATTTAAGATGAGAAAATATTAACTTTATGGGCTTGGTAATCAGGATTTGAAAATGTTAAATTTAGTGTTTGTATTTTATATATTTAGCCTATTTCCTCTCATCAAGAGAAAGGAGTATCTGTAAAAAATTAGCAAAAGCTTTGCAATCCCTTTGATTTAGAAGAACAGGTTTAAATTTTAGGGATAATTAGTGATAAGGCAAAAAATATTTGCTGCAAGTACGGGGTTGACTTGTGAGATTAATTTAGAATTTGGGCTAAAGTTAGATTTAGATTTGGGGAGATTCCGTCCAACTTTTTCCAGGCTGACATGCAATGACAGAAGACTGTCAATATATATTTAGAGATAACCTGAGAATTTCTGCCACCTATATTTTATGCCTGACAAATTTAGACTTGTAATTTAAAATTCACAGTCATTTCAAGTGAAAAAAAATTTAGTATGGTGACCATGAATTCTTCCTGAAAATAATGTTGAATATTATGTATTAAAACAAGCAAATAAAAATCTCTGGAGGGAAAATTTCATGACAATTGACTACTGATGAACATTAAAGCAAGGTATATATCAAACAGTATATTTCTCTAGAGAAACAGAACCAAAAGGAGATGTTTGTAAATATTATGAGATCTATAAAATTGTCTCATGTGACTGTGGGAAAACATGAGTCTAAATTCCTTAGTGTAGACTGTGAGCTGGGAACTCCTATGAAAGTTTTAGATGAATACTCCAGGAAATGCTGCCTGGCAGATGTAGGGGCGGAAATTCTCTCTTCTGACTTTTGAAATCATCACGTCTCTTTTTAAGACTGCATGAGACTTCTCTCATTGTTGAAGGCAAATTCCTCAGTTGATTGTAGATGTAATCAGCCGTAGATGCAGTCAACTTACTAATGATTTAGTTCCATAAAAAGTCCACACAATAACAATTAGGCTAGTGTTTCCTTGACGAACAACAAGGCACCCGACTAAATTGACACATGAACCTATCCCACACACATAGAGATTATACATCTTCAAAAAACAAAAATGAAGTGTCTAAACTTTGATCATGTAAAATGGTAGCAATGGTGAGGTGGACAGAGTTGGAGAACTTTTAGGCTCTTATCCTTTCTTTCATTTTTATATTTTCACCTTTATTATTTTTATTTCTACATTATACAATTTCTTAAAACATGAGGACACATCATTTTAAAAAGCCAGAGCATTATTACTACTTTGAATATTTGAAAATGTTTAAGAAGTTTTAATGTGTCATTCTAGATAGCTTTTATAAGAAAGTAATGTTACCAGATTTTATCTAGGTTCTTGGTTATGCTGCAGAAATGAATTTCAAGAGCACCCTGGGTGAGTTAGGCCAGTAATTCATTCAGGTAGGGAGAGAAGAGAAATGGGGGAAAATAACAGAGCAAGGGTCCCAGGTAGAATGGAAGGGGATGAAAAGGGATAAAGAGGGCTGATTTACAAGTTACAATTCTCCATTATAGATTATAAATCCCCAGGTTTACTTGCATGTCAACATAGTAGAGGAAAAATGGTGAGAGCAGCACACAAAGGTCAGGGAATAGGTCCAGAGGCAGGAGAGCAGGGAACTAGAGTGCTCAGGCCTGTGCCTGGCTTTTAAACTGTTAATTATTCCACCCCTTTGCTAATGGCAGGGGAGGGATTCCAGCTGCTTGTTGTTTTGATTGATTGATGGGCATATATTCACCACCTCCTGACTTTTATCAAAAAAGAATGTGATTTATGCTTCTTTGGTCAATTTAAGTCTAGCATTTAAGTGTATTGCAATCATCATGTTTATTAAATGCATTTGTTACCCACAATTATAAATGCATCTAAGTGAATGAGCACTAAGTTGTTGTTAGTGTGAAGTACAGTTTTAACTTTGTTGATTTTAACAAAGGGGGTAATACTCTGGTTATGTTATGTTGCTTTTAATTTTATTAGATTGCTTTTAAATGTGGTTTAAATGAACAGGATTTTTGCCCCTCCTTCTGCAAGTTTTGTTTTGTGGATTAGAAAACCAATTAACATTGAATTGAAAAGTTTCATAAACATTTGTATGCACTAATTATTTCCACATAAATGAAGATGTTTACAGTACTACATTTTTATGGGTTCAAAGTGTATTAACTATTTTAATTGCTAATATCCAATAGCAGATTAATTATATCTTATGGATTTTCTAATTGCTTTTGCACTTTGACCTGATAATTGCTTCGATTATTTAATTAAGGGCTACCTTGAATAAATTCTATAACCGGGAAATGAATTTTCCAACTGTTGACTTTATTTATGAGATAAGCTTATTTTCCTTAAATGTTATATTAATAGCTTTTGCCTTAGGGAGACTTAAGTTATTAATTTCAGTCAGAAATAAAATAACTTTCCTTTGCATTAGTTTATCAACCCATATCATAAATTACATGGAGATTAAGGGGCATAGATTTTACTCCAGTGAAACTCTGTAGATGGATGCAGATATCAGTTGTGTATCATCTAATGTTTAGCATGATCACTTTGAATCAATGTTTATAATTTCTTTAGGTTTTCTGTACTGCATGAACAATTATTGGAGTCTTTATTATAGTGTTTTATATTTAAATTAAACTCACAATAGGAAGCCAAGTGTCTGTTGATGAGATTTTGAGTCATATAATAATAACATCTTAATATATCCCATTCAAGGAAATAATAAACATAATATGTATAAAAAATTATTTCTTTTATTATTTGAAAAATAATAAAGACAATTTCAATTAAACTTTTTTTTGGTGTTATTTTGTTTTGGTCTTAGAATGAGCAATTTCACTTTTCTAAAGCAAAATATTGTTTCTTTGGTGTTCAAAGTTTAAATCTTAAGTTGGGGGTAAAGTATGAGTCATATTAATTTACATTTCTGCAAGGAAAAGGATTAAAAAACTCAGTGGCTTAAAACCAATATTTATCTCACATAGCTGTGAGGGTTAGGAATTCAGGTGTTCCTTATTTGCATGCTTCTGACTCATTGTTCTCATGAGGTGCCAGTCAAGACTTTGGGACTTTATCATCTGAAAGCACATATACCCACATGTTTAATAGTCATTGTTGCTGATGGATGATGCCTCAGTTCTTATCAAGGCTGTTTTGAGTGTCCTGAAGACATGGTCTTTGGGGTTCCACAAAGTGAGTGATGGGAGGGGGAGAGAGCACTCAGCAAGAGGGGAGATGCAGACAATACAGCCTAAACTCACAGTCTCAGAAATCATATACCATCACTTATACTATGTGTTTTTTGCCACACGTATTAACCTGGGTACAGTTTTGGAAGAAACTATGCAAGGGTGTGAATAGCAAGAGGCAGGCAGGATGGGGGATGCTAACTGAAGATTGTACAACAAGTTTCCTTTCATTTCCTTAAATGACATTGGGAGAGAAATGAAAGAAGTTTAACAATGGTATTAAGAGATGTTTTTTTTTGTTATATTTATTCCATTCTGGGTTCTAGAATTTTGACCCATAAGATTGAATTAATTCACTTAGTTCAGGTGTGTACAATCATATATACACAAACACCTACACACATAAACCACACATGATGAAAATGGAAAGTGTATTTAATTAAAAAATTAATGAAAATATCTTTGCCAGTATTCCAGCAGGAAATAGGGCCTGCAGAAAACATTAATAGAAGATGGATAGTGAAGTGAATTGTACCAAAGTTTAGATGGGTAAGGTTAATCAAATCAATATAGATGGTTAAGCACCCAGGAAAAACTAATAGCAACAACCCAAAGCTAGCCATAACCCTACAGGCAATAATGTCACTAGACCTGGAGAATTCTACAGTGGTGGGGTGGAAACAATATGGCAGGTTGTATGGTCTTTGGAAA
Organism: Dasypus novemcinctus; assembly: GCF_030445035.2. Classification (NCBI taxonomy): domain Eukaryota; kingdom Metazoa; phylum Chordata; class Mammalia; order Cingulata; family Dasypodidae; genus Dasypus; species Dasypus novemcinctus. The sequence goes on along the minus strand of NC_080674.1, from coordinate 31,065,923 downwards.
TAATACAGGTCACTGCTGAACCACACTGCAATAAGCCAAGTATTGGTGAGTTTAATAGGTCACTGTTAGCATCTACCGGTCTTCTCATCTTCAGCCTGTACCTCCTATGAATCAAAACTAAGATGAAGTTTGGAGAAAACGAACGAGATTGATGTAACATATAAAGTTGAGCTCCCTCAAACATAGATCAGGGTGGAGCAGGAGGAAGGGTTTATCAGAATGGAAAAACATTATATTAGCATAATTTAACTTACATAAATGAAACAATAAAATGTAATCTTGCAAAACAGATAAGGTAATCACAAACAAATAAAAGGATATTGGACAAGGTAAGAAATTAGGTAGGAGTTAATTGAAATAATGACTTAAATACTTGTAAGTTAAGGTTGGTCCATTTATTAGCTTCTTATACCAATGCAAAAATCAAAATTTGGTCTATATAATGAATTATAATATCATAAAAGAAGATACAAAGTTTTTTGAAATAACACTACTATTCTCAGTACTGTGGCCCAAAAGATATTTGTAGAGCTGGTTCTTACCCAGGACACTGCAGTTTATTGAGAACTATAACCCTCTTTTTCTTTTTTTTTTTTTTTTTTAACATTTTTTGTTTTCTTTTTTTTAAGATACATAGATCAGAGAACTGTAACCTTACAGAAAATAAAAGAAAGACTCTCACAGAATTACACCTTATAGCACCTCATAATGCCATTGCCAAAGGTACTTCAATGAAGCCATTGTAAGCAGGCTGAAATGAAGTGTTTTAGATTTGCAACCTCAGCTGTTTTGATGTGATCAAAGGATAAGTTATGTAGAGTGGATAAACTGCATACCACAAAGGTTATATCTGAAATGTATTTTTCAGCAGAGCACGAAGGAATTGGCACTTAAATTTCCTGATAGGTGTTTGGAGTATAGCTAAAGAACATTGCAGGTTACATTAAGGGACATGGATATTTCTTGCAAATCTCCAGCCACCAATGTTCCCTTTCATTCTTCTTCATGAACCCTCTTCCTCTGGCTATCTCCTAAAATTTAGTGTTGTCCTGGGATTTCTTTCTACTTGCTTCTTCCTCAATGTATGCTTGCTGTATATGAATGGCCTAATTCTTTTTCATATGTTCAGTTTTTTATGTGACAATGACTCCCAAACGTTTACTGCCAGTCCTAATTTTCCTTTTGTGCTCCAGACCCTAATGTCCATTTACTTACTGAACACCTCCACTTGGACATCCCAGAGTTATTTTAAACTTGACATGGCTTTAGCAGTTCTTTACAAGTATGGTTCTCTGGATGGCTCACAAATGATCAATTTCTAAACCTGTATCACTAGTTTACAGTCTTATAAATTCCTAATTTCACACATCAGAATTCTCACAATACAATCCCACTGCTTTATAGTAAGCACAGCTAAGATTATGATTATCAACTGTGAAACACCATGAAAGAGATGGATTCCCTTTGGTTCCTCAGAGACACATTGGCTACCAGTCTGAAAAAATTTCATTATTTTTTTCTTTATTTTTTTCTTATTGGTGTGAGCAGTTCTAGATGTTTGAGGATTCTGAGATAAATAGCCTGTGCAGCTGTATTTCCCTCTTTCCCAAATATGCTCTTCTAAAATAACTATTGTCCCGTTTCTTCTAAACTTTTTTAAACAAAAAGATGTGTCTATTTTCTATCAGGCCCTAACTAAATGAAGGCCACTATTTTTGGCTTACAGCAGATGTATGAAGGTTAGGTAAGAGGACTGGCTCTACTTATCCTCATGTCCTGGTCAAAGTCATGGATCTCTCAACCTATTCCCCATTTCAGGGCCCTAACTTTTAGAGTGGGTCTCATAAGTACATTGATTTTATTGGGAGAGAATATATAAAAAAGCCCCTATTCTCTCAGCATCAATAGCCTGGTGAGTTTTTTCTGTCCCTTTCTCTTACCTCCTTAATCTATACCAATGTTTCTTAACCTTGATTGCCATTAGAAATTGCCTGGTGAGGTTTATAATTCATATATAACATGCAAAGTTGAGAAATGCTGATCTTGTCTATTTCCTTTTACCTTCACATCAGTTCCCCAGAAATCTATTTGGCTACCTATCCAACCTCCATCAGGAATTTGCTTAAAAATTACCTTCTCACTGAGACCTACCCATATCACTAAATATAACATTGTATTCCCCAGTCCCTTCTAGGTATCCTTTCTATTTGTCTCTCTTTTCTAAAATATTTCCCATTGTCTTTGTTACTCCTTAATATTCTATTTGTGATTTGTCTTCCCCTATTACCCACCTGTCCTGCATAATTAGAATGTAACATCTGCAAGAAGAGGGGTTAAGACCTTTTATGTTCACTGCTCTATTCCCAATATTTAAGAGTGTCTGGTGTGTACTTGGCCATTTATCTGCCTCTGTGCACCACCCAGTGGTATCTCTAGGGCTCTGCAGAACTTCAGTGGCATGACAGTGATGCTTGATTCTCGGCCATCTTTCTCCCACTTATTCTGGGGATTCTTTTCCTAGTTTGAGGAAGGACTTTCTGTCCTGCTTACTTCTTAAAATCATACTCTACATGCTCAAGAATTTTAATTCTCCTTCATTTGTTCCATTCTAAAGCCTTCAGTATTTAGAAGCTGATAGCCAGAAATTCTGGTTGCTATGTCCTTTAAAAAGAATGTTGGCCTTGTCTATATTGCCATTGAGAAAGAAATACACAGCTCTTTCTTGAATGGAAGGAAGAGAGAGGGAAAGACCCTCATTACTCCATACACATACTATTTCAAAATGTGATCCAACAATCCCCTGTGAAATATTGAATCCATATAGATTGTCCTATTTGATGGTGCAGTGTATTAAACATGTTCTATAAAAGATTGCTTTGCCTATACTGACTCATTGTAGATTTCAAATTATAATTTTAAGAGGAAAGTAGTATACATTTTAAGCATAATTCAGAATTGTTTTTTTTAAAATAGATGACTCTGCATCAGTGGAAAAGGATTATTTTGAACAATGTGATAGACTAATGCATCCAGAAAGGACTATGTTTATCGCTATGCAAATTGTTAATAATCAAAGATATATCTTATAGATCAATAAATCATCTGTTTACTATGAAAGAAAAATTCCAAGGCCCAAACAGTATGCAGTCTGTAGTATGTATGGGTGTGTCTGTTGAACATTAGTTGGAAAGTTGGAAAAATTATGCTTTCCATGAGGTTATTGAGAATTTCCATTCTAAAATTTTACTGAAGTAATCATGCCTTAGAATCCATCTTCATCACTGAATTTATTCAATTTCAGATCTCCCTATATGGATTCAAGATTTATGATATCTGGGAGTTTTATTCAGTGACTGGCTGAAAAATAGGCAAGTGAAGAGGGTATAACGATAAGTATACATTTATTACATCAATTCCTGGATGTATGCCTTTGATATTTATTTTAAATATCTTGCTAATGTCATAGATATTCTTTTATCCATTTATTCGTTCCTTTAAAGCTTTTTCTTTTTTTGCAGTACATGTCAAACCATGTAAAAAGGGCATTTTAGAAGTTAGTATAAATTATACCTATATTTTCAAGGGGCCTTGACATCTAATAGGAAGAAAATAACATATGAACTAGGACTTTTACCAATAGGTTCAATAAGGTAGACTGAAAAAAAAGTATAGTTAACTCATTCTTCTGTGTGCAGTTAATTCTCTGAATGCAAAATAAATATTATAAAATAATGAACATAAAATACATGATCTAAATATTCATTTCCTTGAAGGTTAATAAATAATAATATATACAGTTTTCAGAAAGCAATAAAGACCTTATACTCCATGTATTAAAGGAGAAAATTTTCAGTCATAAGAGGCACATAATAACATATCTATCTGATCTTAAATTTACTATATAAACTTAATCTAGAAATACTAGTGCAATAGGTCCAAGATAAAACATGTCTAATCAGATTCTGGAAATAAGATTTATTCAAAGAATGGGGGAAAAAAATTGAAAGGAAGCATCACCCATACAACTATTTCAAACTTAGAGATCACACTTACCACATTCCTTCTGATAGGATTCTATGGTTTAGTGCAGTTGGTCTCAATGGTGGTAAACAAAAGAAGTTTCTGGGGGAGATTTTACAAGGCAGATTTGATTGCCCCATTTATTTTATTTTATTTTTTAAGCATTTAATAAGTACTTATTAATTCTTTTTATTGTTATTTATCTGACTTCTCTTTTTTTAAATTTTTTTATTTTTTTATTTTTTATTGACTTTGCAATAATATTACATTAAAAATATATATATATATGAGGTCCCATTCAACCCCACCACCCCCACCCCACCTCTCCCCCCCCCAGCAACACTCATTCCCATCATCATGACACATCCATTGCATTTAGCAAGTACAAGAGATGCTAAACCGTAGGCTCAGAAATCTGTAACTGTGGTGGTTTGAGTCTTTTGCCGACCCCTGAAAACCCTGTTCTTAAAGCTGATCCGTTCCTATGTGTGTAAGCCTATTGTAGGTAGGACCTTTATTAAATTACTTCAGTTACAGCCCTTTGATTAGATTGTGTGACCCTGGGTGGGTCTTAATCTTCTCAATGTTGCCCTTTATAAATGGAGGAATAAAAAGCCACAGACACAGAAAAAAGCTGCAGAGACAGAAAAGAACCTCCAAGCTGAGAGGGAAGTCACCAGGAGCCAGAAGCTGCAATTAACAAAGCTCAAAGGAGAGGGAAGAGAGAAGTGGATGCCACCTTGTGCCCGATTGTCCACAGCTGCATTTCCATGTGCCTGATCCCTCACAATATAGCTGTAACTCAGTAAGACAGTCACCAGATGCAATTATTTGGGCATTTTCATGGCCTCAAAACTGTAAGCATTTAATAAATCTCCATTGTAGAAACCAACCCATTTCTGGTATATCGATTGGAAACATTTAATAAACTAAAGCAGCATTATTTAGATTGAATAAAGATGTTTCTTATATGTAAACATACCTGGTAGAGAGAAATATAGTAAACAAAATATACCTCTAATACCAGAACATAGTAAAAACATCCTGTTGATGGTAAAATATTATTCAGATATCCACATTCATTTATATATGATGTCTGAATATCCATAGATAGATACATAAAGAAATTTGTATTACATATACAATATACATGCCATTCTATTTAAATATTAAATTTAATAAGACTCCTATTTAAAAAGAAACTAAATAAATTAAACAAAGTTGAAAGCAAATCTAAACTTAAGATACATATTTATAAAATCATATGTCCCTAAAATATACCTATATAACTATGTTTAGTAATACTGAAAAATTATTAAATCTTTAGTCATTAGAGTTGGTATCTTCCTTTTTAACAAGCATCCTGTAAAGGTGTTTCTTGGACTATACATTAAAAATCAGTTCAGTGGGTGAATATCCCAACTGACAATCAAGAAGCTACTTTAATATCCTTGTGAAGTAGCCCTACATCCCAAATCAATCAAATGAAAGTTAATATCTTAGTTTGCTTTTATTTCTAAATTCCAATAAAATTTCATATCAAGTTACTAAAAACAAAGATATTTTCATTACTTTGGATATTAACACAGACTGTTATTGCTAATTTTATATGATATAAATATTTGTTATTCTCAGAGTAGGATTAAATTTGGAATTAATTGTAAAATAAACTTTTACTCTTACTTTAAAAATTCTCTATGTAAGTACTTTTAGCTTTACCAAACAGTTTTAGGGTAAGGGATGAACACCCCAGGAAAGTCAGCAATATGCTATAGGGGTGGGGCTTTGAATCAGCTGGTATCAGTTAAACTGAAGGCTTGAGATCAACCAACCACAAAGCCATTCACTCAATTAGTCAGTCAGTCGTGCCTTTGTGATGAAACCTCAATAATATCTCTGGACACTAGAGCTCAGATAGGTTTCCCAGGTTAGCAATCATCTATAGATGACAGGAGAGACTCACAGGGAGAGGACAATGGATGCTGTGTTTGTACTTCTGGACTGTGCCCTATGCATTTCTTGGCTGAGTTCAGTGTGTATCCTTTCATTGCAATAAGCCATAACTGTGAGCATAATAGCTTTCAATGAGTTCTGTGAGTCCTTCCAGCGAATAATTGAAACTGAGGGTGATTTGGGAAAAAACTGCGAACTTCAAATTGGTGTCAGGAGTGAGGGCAGTCTTGGAGACTGTGGCCTCTAATTTTCCAGTTGGCCTAAGCATCTTGGAAACTCTGATATTTTTAGTTTCAAAATTAGGAATGTTCCTTGTGACTATTTTGGAAAATATGCATTGCAAAATTTAAAAAAATAACAAAAATATTATGATCACACTATAAACAGTGATGACTTTTTAAATATGTACATGAGCACATATATTACACATTTTGTGATCATAAATTTATACTCTATATGTGAATAACAAATAATATTATCTGTATAATATCAGGAATATTTTATCATATCTCAAAAGTATTTTTCCTGTAAATTTTGTTGCTGAATATCCTGAAATATATATATATATTACCATTTAATTTTGCTTATTTTTCCCAACCAATTACTGTTAAATTTAAGAAAAAAATTAAGATTGTAATTAAAATAATTAATTTACTACTATTAATATTTTATTTATTTAATACTGTATTGCATATCCAAAATATATCATCTCTTAAAACATGCCTTCATTTTCTTGATTTTTCCCTTAGTTTTCATTAAAATATAACAGTCATTTGTGTCTTTTATTTCTTGTTAACATATTTTTCATGAGGTTACGTTTACTTTACTAATTTGCAAAAAGTATGCTTTAATATGAATTCACAATATTTTCTTTAATTTATTGCATACCTTTCTGAATTAAAGAAGGTTTGCAGTAACTATTTACGGGAAATTGAAGTTTTAGAAATAGGTTTTCATTTAACTTAGTTGTTTCCCATAATTTGTCAGACAAAGGCTTTACTTATCCAGGTCATGTCTTCCTTTGCTGTTTGTTACAACTTACATTCATTTTGTGAGTATGAGATAAAGTGAAAATATCAATATGGTCTTTTGAAATAGTATCAACTTTGTAAATCTAATTTCTATAAAACACATCAGGGTTTTGTTTTTTTTTTTGGCTCAGTCAGCAGAATATATATTTATGGCTGTGAGTTTCGAAATTGAAGGAAGAAATATTTTGTGTGTACACCATGCCTTCCTTTTCTAATGAGATTATGTTAAGGCGTATACTTTTACCACAAAGACTAACAAGCAAAATACTCAACAAAATTATTATGTACCTCAAAGCACATTATTATTTGAAAAAGATCAAAGGGATTGTTACATTCTTCAAAACAATTGATATTAATGTGTTTAATTTATACATAAACATGCATTATTTGTGAATAGATTTTTCATCATCTTATTTCTCAAAATATGTATGTTCTATAAGAAAGAAGATAATATATGTTATTTTACCTATCCTGAGGGCAATAAAATAGCACTGTAAATTAAAACTCCTGGTCTTTCTATTCATTTAAAGATAATAAATGCATATATCAAAAGACAAATTCTAGCCTCCACAATATATTAAATTATCTTCATACCATTTTCCTTTGCTTCTTCAATTCTCAAGTAAAAAGCCATTCAAACATCTCTCATTCCAATTGTCATATCCTCATCCCACAGCTTCAGGTATCTGAGTAGTTATCAAAAAGAGAATTTGGAATTATTTTACTTTGCCTTAGTTAACCATGATCTTAAACTTAGTATGAGGCCCATTACCATAAAGATTTACAGTGAATGTTGCAAACCACAATGTACAGTTGTCTATGTGTATTCTTCACATACACCAACATCTAGTGAACTATAAAATAAAAAATTAGAAAATAAATAATGTTTGCTTCCTAATTGTCTCCAAGTTTATTGAAAATAGAACAATATAAAAGGGAAAGGAAATGACTCAGAAATATTTTAATTAAACTTTATTATATGTGAATATTTCCTTATGACCACAGCTAAACTCCTAAAATTCTAGAAAGAGTCTAGAATTCTGGCAATATTCTTTATATTATTAATTAAATTACCAGAAATCCTTAAAAATCAACGTCTACCTCTTTTACTTTCTGGATATTATTAGAAGTTACCACTGTTCAGCATATAATTTTTAGATGTCAAATATTCTAAACTTTGGCCCATGCTATGCTCATCATGAATGGGTAGAAAGATAAAATAAAAGTTAAAAGAAGATAATAAGGTCCAAGAAATCTTCTTATGGAAAATAGTGCATTATAGATGATTCATCTTGAAAATATACCTTTACCTCTCATAGGACTAACCAAAATTCTTATCTCATACCCCTTCTAATTGAGCTTCAGATAGATTTCCTAAAATCAGTGCAATTTCGTGAACACCTGAGGTGGGTTTGAAGATTTGGGGTCTGATCAAAGAAAAGATTTGACCATGACTAGCACACAATGAGCTTTATTTGGGCAGCTCTTGGACATGTTTTATAGCAGAATATATTCCAGAAGCAAAGGTGGTGAAGAAGCAAAAAATACTTGGAGAAGGAACGTACATAACTAGGTCAATTTTATCAGCAGCAAGGTAGAGAGTCCCTGGCTCAGAGAGCTCTGAAGAATAGTAGCATTTGTGGTCTTTGGAGCCCCAGGACTTGTCTTATTTTGTGCTATATGATGTTGATTGAAGTTTGTGGGATTTGCAATGCAAACCTGTTCCAAGTGGTTACAAATATGAATGTCTGGGTTTTATTCAAAACAATTGATATTTAACAATTTGAGTTTAGTGCCAATGTGCATTAGGTTATTAGTTCTAATCTGTGAAAAGAAGGGACACACAGAAACCTGTCTTTGGCTCATTTATACAACACCACCAACTTTCCCAGATTTCTATATTAACTATGTAAAAAAACAGAGTACAACTGCAAGTAAGACAATTCCATCCATCTGCCCCATGGGATCTAAGCCCAGTCTCAATCAGAATAAAGTGGCATCACCATTCCAAATTTCTTAAGATTGGGGAATGAACAGTGGGCTAAAGTAGACATTATTATTCTATTGTAGACTTATTTTTCTAGCAGTAGAAGAACTTATATCATTGTATAAAGGCAGTGGTCACAGAGGTTCCAAGGGAAGGAAAAGGGAAGAATAGGAAGAAAAGGGGCATTTTTGGCATACTGGAATTGTCCTGCATGACATTGCAATGACAGATACAGGTAATTATACATTTTGTCAAATCCTATAAAATTGTGTGGCAAAGTGTAAAGTGTAATATAAACTACAGTTCATGGTTAGTAACAATGCTTCAATATGAGTTTATCAATTTTAATATACCACACTAATGAAAGACCTTGTTAATTTGGGAAAGTGTGAGGGGGAGGAGGTGGGGTTATAGAAATTCCCTATGGTTTTGATGCACATTTACATAATCTAAAGGTTCTTAAAAAATAAAAATTTAAAAATTAAAAAAAAATTTCACATTTATTATAAACATGCATGAAATAGCCATTTCAGTCATTTATTCATTTAACAAATGTATATTAAAAAATAGGGGGACAACCAGCAAGGTGGTGGCAGAGTCAGGAGCTCCTAGGCTCGTGTTTCAGAACAGTTAGTAATCACCCAGGCTATCTAAAGCACTGGTTTGGGAGCTCCAGGTCACCAGAAGAGCATCCTGCAACATCCTTGAAAGAATGGAAGGAGGAGACTGTCCATCTGCAGAGAAGATTTGTAAGTAGAGCAACCCACACCACGGAGGCCAGTGCCCATCCTCCAGTGCCACACAAGCCACCTCAGGAACTATTCCTCAGCTGGAATTGGAAGCTCAATTTCCCCCAAACAGTGAGGAAAAGATGATTGGGCACCAACTTCAGCTACTGATTAGTAAATTTGGCGGGCTAAACTATAATCCCAAGAGCAGCTAAAGTTTGAACCTGTCTAAGTTAGAAAGAGGCCAGAGCAGTCATTTTTACTCCTCTCCCAGCATGATGGGAAGCTGGCGCTCACTGAAAATCACAGTGCTGGTAGGGGCCAGTTTCTTTCACCCAGATAGGCCTGAAGCCCTAGCCTCGGCTTTAGCTCCACCCCTTGCAGGAAGGAAGCTGGCAGGGTACAGAACCAGCCTCTCCAGGTAACTTCAGGTACATTAGGAAGGCAGACTGAATACTCAGAAGTCCACTGGGGCAACTGCAGTCATTTTGAACCAGCAGAGCATAGATTGCTGTTCAAACCTGCAGCTCCATCCCTACCCCAGGCAGGGGAGAAAGGGGCTTGAAGCTTCATTAGTCTCTCTGGGCAACTACAGTCTAGACCTTCACAAACTGGATTATTACACACAGCAGGGGCTCTTTTCCTATCCCTGGCAAAGGAGAAAGTTGGGAGAAACTTTACTGGTCCCTAGGAAAATGAGGGCAGCTTGATTCTCCACAGCTTACAGCAACGACTACATCCTTGGCTCCTACTACACAATCAGTAAGGGAGAAAAGGCAAGAAAGCCCTAAAGTAAGAGAGAAACTGCACCCAGAATAAATACATCTCATAAGCCAAATGTCAAGAGACCAACAAAACAATTACAATCCACATCAAGAAACAGGAAGCTATGGCCCAGTTAAAGGAACAAGATAAACCTCCAGATGACATAAAGGATTTGAGACAACTAATCATTGATGTTCAAATAAATCTTAATAAATTCAATGATATGGCTAAAGATATTAAGGATATTAAGAAGATATTGGATGAGCACAAAGAAGAATTTGAAAGCACACATAGAAAAATATCAGATCTTATTGGAATGAAAGGAGCAATAAATGAAATTTAAAATACACCGGAATCATATAGTAGTAGATTTGAGGAGGCAGAAGAAAATAATGGTGAGCTTGAAGAAATGGCCTCTGAAAGTGAACATACAAAAGAGCAGATGAAGAAAAGAATGGAAAAAAATTCAACAAAGTAAATGATAGCAAGAGATATTCAAACATAAGTGTCATGGTCATCCCAGAAGGATAAGAGAAGAGGCAGGGGCAGAAGGAATATTTGAAGAAATAATGGTAGAAAATTTCACAACCTTATTGAAGGACATGAATATCCATATCCAAGAAGCACAGTGTATTCCCATCTGAATAATTCCCAGCATACCAACTCTGAGACACATACTAAACAGAATATCAAATGCCAAAGACAAAAAGAGAACTCTGAGAGCAGCAAGTGAAAAGAAATGCATAACATATAAGGCATACCCAATAAGATTAAGAGCTGATTTCTGATCAGAAACCATGGAGTCAAGAAGACAGTTGTAGGATATATTTCAGATACTGCAAGAGAAAAACTTCCAGTCAAGAATCTTATATCTGGCAAAATGAGGGTGAGTTTAGAATATTCACAGATAAACAGAAACTGGAAAGTTTATAATTAAGAAATTGACTTTTCAGGAAATACTAAATGATGTGCTGCAAACTGAAAAGAAAAAACAGGAGAGAGAGGTTGGGAAATGAGTGTAGAAATGAAGATTATATCAGTAAAAGTAGCTAAAATTCTTAAAAGAGTGGTGAAAATAAAATACGATAAAGTCCATATATTTAGGAATAAATCTAACAAAAATATAAAACACCTGTATTCAGAAAACTACAACTCATTAAAAGAAATTTAAAAAGCCTAAATAATTGGAAGAACAGTTCAAACTCACAGAGTGGAAGACTAAATATCATTAACATGTCAATTTTACTCAAACTGATACACAGATTCAGTGCTATCCTGATAAAAATTCCACCAGCATTTTTAAAATAAATGAAAAGCACAATTCTCAAATTTATTTGATAGGGTAAAGGGTCCTGAATAGCCAGTAACATCTTAAAAAGGAAAAGCAAAGTTGGAGAACTCTCCCTTTTGGACTTTAAATTATATTATCTAGCTACAGTGGTAAAAACAGTATGATAATGGCATAACGACAGACAGAGTGACTGAATTGATGATTCAGAAATGGACTCTCACATATAGGGTGCTGGGGAACTGGATATCCATAGCCAAAAGAATGAAGGAGGACTCCTATCTCACACCTTATACAAAAATCAACTCAAATGGAACAAAAAACCTAAATATAAAAGCAAGAACCATAAAGCTTCTAGAAGAAAATGTAGGAAAATAGCTTCAAGACCTGGTAGTAGATGGAAGATTGTCAAAGGAGATAAGAAGAAGGCTGAGATGGACTACTGATGTTTAATGTATGTAGAAATTTTAATTAACTGTACTGTAAAAGTGTGGAAATATAGAGAGTTGATGGTAACACATTATAATGAGTAACAGCTGGTTTATAAATGGGAATGTGGACGAAAAGGCTAGTCTAGGGATGTAAATGCCAATTGACAGAAAGCCAGAGAACAATCTAGGGACTGAATAACACAGTAAACCCAGAGGTGGATGTGAATTTTGGTTGATGGTACAGATGCAAGAGTGTCTTTTGTGAGCTAGAGCAGATATACGTGACTATTGCAGGTGGTGGGAATATGGAGAAACATGGGAAAAATACAACTGGAATGGCCTTTGAACTGTGGTTAACAATAATGTAATATTCATGCATCTATGTCAAATATGTACGGTGTAGGTAATGGGGGAGTATGGAAAATGTGTGCCAAATGTACACTATGGACCTGGTAATAATCTGATGATATTACCTTATAATCTGTAACAAATGTGCCATGACAGTGTAGTGTGTTGATAGAGGGGTGTTGTACAGGATTTCTGCACATGTGAATGATTGTTTTGTAAACTTATAACTTCTGTCATAAAAATATACCTAAAAATAATAATAGGGTAGGTTGGAGAAAAATACACCAAATATAAGATAAGAACTATATAGTTAGCAAGATTTTAATGATATTCTTTCATAATTTGTAAGAAATGTGTCATTACAGTGCAAGGTGTTGGTGGTTTTGATGTATGGGAGCCTTGTATGATGTTATGCATGTTTGCTTTCTAAGTTCATAACTTTTACTATACACTTATTATTTATGTATGTTCACATATAAATGATATAAAATAATAATAATAGGGTACTTTGGGGGAAATATAACAAATGTAAGATACTTTGATTAGTGGTAGTATTTTGAAGATGCTCTTTAATCATTATTTAGAAATGTTTCACAACAATGCAAGGTATTGGTGGTAGGGTGAGGTATGAAACCCTGTATGATGTTATGTATGTTTGTTTTATAAGTTCACAGCTATTACTACACACTTATTGTATATGTGTTTATGCATGAGTGAAATACTTCAATAAATGAAAACAAAAAATAAGAAAAGAAAAAAAAAGCAGTTAGGGACTAGTCACTGTGCTATAACCTGATGATATAGTAAAGGTTATGACATCTATCTTTCCTATCTTGCCCTTATAGAATTTACAGCCTAAAGGGCTGGAAAAAACAATAAGCAAATACTTATTTAAAACATAAATCCCAATTATACTATCATACATGAGAGTCATATAACCTTATAAATTGTCATATCTGAGAAATCAAGAAAGGTATTCTTAAGAGATTATCACAGACAGTGACCTACAAACATCAAATAAAATGTGCCATAAGAAAGAGGGAAGAGACTGAACCACAAAAAGCTCGGAATTTATATAAGAATACCTACTGGTTTTTATAATAATATGAATAAAATATACACTGTTTTCCACAGTTCCCATTCAGAGCCACTCCATCTATCCCAGACGTCCCTCTTCATTGCAGGAGGCAGATGCACAAGGTTACAGGTTTCTGACTGAAGGGTCTCTATATTATTGACCTTGGTATAAATGGATTCTGTAACACTAAGTCAAGGAGGCAGATTGAAAATGCCCTCTTTTTGGAGGAAAACTGAGTGAGGCAAATTACCAGTTCACCTAGCCAACTATGTACACGACTAATATAACAAACAATAATCATGAACAGAAGGAAAAAAGATATTTGTCTTGTAACAATCCTGTTTCACCGCTTATTTTATGAACAGAGAGTGGATTTGAGTATATTATTTTACTAGTAAGATTACTACATTATAATTGTGTGAATCAGGGGTTAACAACATACATTTTTCTAATCAGATAAACGTATTTCTGATGTTTGATTCATCGTTTATAGGCACTGTGTTCATGAACATGTTACTATGATCAATATGATCTTCATCAGTAAATTGAAAAACATATTAGAAGTTAAAACAAATATGCATTGTGCTTTGCCCAAAAATACTCAATATATGCTGCTTGAAACAATGAATTTTGTGTAAAGATTATCTAAAGTTTTGTATACAATTTATCTGTTGCATTAACATAGTTTAATTCATTATCCCCTTACCTTACATTCTGGGTGTTTACTTTGAACATATATATGAAAAAATAATTTAATAGGTGCTATAGTTAGCCTCTCAGTTATTAATGCTTTTTTCCACTATATTTATGGCTATTTCCTATGGTAGTTTATCAACTGTAGTATATGGCAATTTTAGACTTCAAATACAAATTGAAAAATTAACAACAAGTGACATGTATGCAGGTGACCCTGCCATTAGCAAAATCAAGTAGCATCCATTCCATCACTCCTTTCCTAACTGAATATTCATGTTCATTTCTGTGTTTAATTTAAGCATTCTAGTTTGATAGATGGATATGATGCTCCAATATTTTAATTTAAAAATTTTAAACAGTAATAAGGTTAAATATTTTCCCAAAAGTAATATTTGAATATGATGAGACATTTTAAAAATAGCATGTTGTTATTATGTTTTATATGGATGGAGTTCAATAGATATCGCTCTTTTGTTGTACTACTTGATTGCCACCTTTAAAAATTAATTACTTTTTGTTTATACTCCTTCTTTATAGATTACAATAAATTGTGCCATTCATGCAAGTTCTTACAGACACTTAATTGCTTTGTTGAAAGGTTTGGCAGATACATCAAGCCAGTTCATTAATGCACAGATGATTTCTTCACATTAAGAAGATACATTGAAGCACCACAAATGTCAAGTCAGTTATTATGCACAAAAAGCAGGAAATGGCAATCATCAAAAGGTGAGCCCTTTTTCAGTCGGGACCAAAAATAAAACTTCAGTAATTCCTTAGTGTAATAATGGAGAAATATTAGATTACTTTAAGGTCACACAAGGAGAATCTTTCATTTGTCAACAATGTCCTTTGAGAAAGGATTCTTTTTTTCTATTCTTCATTATTCACAAATCAGTCTGAAAGGAACAACAAAAATGACTAACTCACTTATATCGAGAGAGAGCAACACATTTTTAGATGCAGAATGAGCAAGTACATTGAGATAAAATTTCTACTGGTTGGTGTGGTTCAAGGGATTGCTTGGGAATGAGGAAGTTAGCTCGTAATAATCAGTGATCTTCTGGGTCTGTCTAAATTTGGTCTTCTCAGCTAGCTGGGCATTAACAGGAAATAGAAACTTGCTTAGGATTTTTTTTATTTTGCTGATGTGGAGCTTATCAAGGGTGCCTCCAAGTTGGGCCTAGTAGATCTTATTTATCATACCCAAAATATAATTAAAAATGTTAAATCTTCCTCTTACAATTTTTTCCATGTGTATCATGTGAAAAAATTAAAGTAGAACTTTGAACTTTCAACTTGCAGAGATGCATTTGATCTCTACTATAACTAAAGGAAAAAAATAATGCAATACTATTTTATGGTACTTATTTTCAGGATATATAACTGTTTTAATTAAAATGCACTTAAAAAATGAACTATAAATCTAAATAGACAAGACCTTAATTATTAGGTTTGGAAAATGTCAAATTTGTGTTAGTTTGTAGTTTGAGATACAAGGAGGTCCAGTATTATTATTATATCTATTGGTATTAGTAGCAGCAGTATTTGGTTTCTCTGGAACAAATAATGTTAGAATCAAGATTTTATACCAAATCATGTCTCATTTAATATGGTATTGTGGAACACTGTGACTTTGCATCTGATCAACACAGGGGAGGGTCTCTGCCTGATGCACACAATGACCAAGTCCTACAACATTAACGTTTCAAAAGGAGAAAGAGCTTTATTGCCAAGTACAAACCAAGGAGAACAGAAGGCCTATGGATCTTTTAAAACTGTCTCCCAAAACTATAAGCATTCCTAATGTTTTATAGTATCCAAAGATAGGCCGGATTGTTAACTCATAACTCTGGGTTACAACTTCAGTCTTGAATAATGTTAAAAACACAGGAAAACTGAGTAAGGGAACTGCAACATAAAAAGCCTGCAACATTCCTAAAAGTAAAATTAAAAATCATATTTAAAATGCAACCTTTGAATGCAGTGATAAGCAAAGTCCTTATAACTATGTCTACATAAACTACAACAAAATTTAGATTTGTTAATAAACAGCACCATGATTATAAAACAAGTACAAAGAATAGGAATTCCTAAATACCATTGTTCATACACACATGCACACGTGCGCACACATACATACATACAGATCCAGTTTAACAGACTGGTAACCTAACTTGTATATTGTTGGGGAAATAAAATTAAAACACAATCTTCTCAAACCCAGAAGGGGAGATGTGGATGCTAGCTTCCTTGATGTTTACATTTCAGGGAAATGGTTCCCAAGTTCTTGAAAAAGACATCTCTGGCTGGCAAAAGGCTTATTTAGCTTTGAAAAAGATTTACATAAATCTCAAAGGGGCAGAGAAAGGATTTACAATGACAAGCTCTCTAAAGAGTACTCCAAGAAGGAAGGGATTAGATGTCTATCCCTTTTTGCACCAGAGAAATTAATATAATTCTTTTCTTTTTTAATATATTTTTACCCTTACATTATCAAATTCACAGAAAGTTCTGATAAATGTCTTCTACTTTATAAAATATAAGTAATGACAAGTAGGGTATTTGGTCAACATAGGTAAGTTTGTCTCCTGAGTAATAATGTCATCTGATGTCTAGTTTAGTTTTATCTTGCTAAACACTTGTGAGTTTACACATCCTGGTAATGGGAGTCATAAGGAGATAAAAATATGCCCCTTAGTACTTTTATAAGTAGTAGTGAATAAGTACTTAGTTTTAGTGAATAAGTCTTCTGAATAAATAACCTAATAAGAAATAACCACTATATTCTGATATAAGCTTTTGAGGGAGAGGGAATTGGAAGAAATAAGCTTTTGATTTTGAGCTTAAGAGAATGAAGATAAAACATAAATGCAATGAACCGTGCCCTTGTGGTAGTATTCATTAATATTTCAGTATAATTCATTGTGTTTTAGAGTGTTTTATTTCAAAAGATAAAAGTAAAAGTCTTGTGAACATTTGCAGTCATTAAGAATAGTAAGCTTGTTATTCTAGTTGAGCTTGTTTGATCTTTGTCCTCTCATTAACCTCTTTTCATATTTACTCATTTGTGATGCAACAGATGGTTTCATAATTTATTTCTCACTCCCTTTTATCTGGCCACTTGAGAAAAAATTAGGTCAGGGAAGACAGTTAAGCTTTTGATGTTGTTGTAATTGGATAGAGTTTGACAGGTAAAAAAACCAAGGGAGGTCTAATTCAAATTCATAGTGTACTGACTAAAGCAAATATGAGTCAAGCAGAGAAGAATTCAAACTAGTAACTAAATATCTTGGCAATGCGTATGTTAGCCTGTGATTGAGAGTTTAACTGTCCTGAAGGAATTGGGTCATCAGTATGCACTTGTTTCGCATATTGGTCAATCTATTAAATCTAATTTATAGAGTCAGTTTTTGCGACAAAACATTAAACATTACATAAAGGATAAAAAATATATCAGAATTAAAAATGACCTTGAAGAGCACAAAATTCTTCAAAACATATTCTAGTCACTTATAGGAGTGATGGCTTTCATATATCTGAATAATGACTTTCGTTTCCTTTTCTGTTTTATTTTGAATTATTTTAACATGAGAGATGCACAGTCATATTTGATCATTTCAGCTATGAAAAATGACCCTAAAATTTAGTAACTTGAAAGTATAGCACTTATAAATTTATTTCTCTTCACAAATGGGTTGGTCAGTCAGATACTGCTAACCATCAGACTCAGGCTCCGGTGAACTCATCAAGGCTCATTCATGTGTCTGTTGTAAGCTGATGGTTTTATTGGGACTACTGGTCTCCACATATCCAGTGTTTGCCTTGCTGTTTGCTAGGGGGATCAAGTGACTGGGTTTTTCATTTCCTATCATAAGATTTTAGCAGACTAGCCTTGACTTGTTCTCATGGCACAGCAGGCATCCAAGAAGTCTAGCAAATCTCTTGATGCCCAGGTTCAGAATTGGCATGATGCCATTTTGGCTGTAGTATATTTATCAAATCAAGTCACCAGGACAGAACATATTCAAAGTGTGGAGGAAATAATCTCATCCTGATGGGAGGAATTGCAAATGACATTAAAAGGAAGTGTGGATACAGGGAGGGGAAATTTTCTGATTATATTTGTATGCACGTATTGGGTATTTGTGTGTGTGTATGAGATAGCATTTGTGATATTGTTCCTATATAAATAATAAGATAATTATATAGGATGGGAAGGGAAAAATGCCTTTTATTCTTTTGTTCATATACAATTTCGACCTTTGAGATAGGACACCACTATGCCTGTTAATGTCCCAAGATTCATGGGGAGGTATTGAAGGCTCTAATGCCAAAAATTTATAAAGACAAAATAACATCAAATATTCAAGATAAATTTACAGTTACAGAAATAATCAGACTCTGGTGACTTAGATATCTCTAAATCCCTCTGCCACTCAACATACGTGTTTTTGATATGGGGACTATGTAATTTTTGGGAAGTGAAGAATAAGCTAAATTGTCTGGCATTTTGAGAGTTATTATAATTTGAAAGCTCATGAGACTTCTTTAAAGTTTCCCTTAGAGTTAGGCTTGGGCAGTTGGGTAACTAAAACAAAATTGTGTCATTTTTCTTACCTTTCTTATAGGCACATATGATCCTGAAGTTCCTGCTTTTAAATGTAGAGTCTATTTCTCTACCCCTTGAACCTGAGCTGGTCTTGTGACATCTTTTGTCCAATACAATGTAGTATAAATTACATTGTGCCAAATCTGAGTGTAGTACTCAAGAAGCCATGCATATTTGCCCTTTCTCAGGAATCCTCCCTTCTCTGAGTGAACTTTCCACTCACCTGCTAGAGGATGAGAGACTTTGGGGATCAGAAACAGGTTAGTTCAGCTTTCTCAAGTGAAGTTCACGACTTGTAAAAGAGTCCAGCTAAGTTTTAGGAACAGGGACCACAGATATATAATGGATTCCAGTCCAGCCATAGAATTTTGGCTATGTTGTTGTTAAATAAGCATTGCTGTTTAAAGCAAATAGGTGTTGAGTAGATTTTATGAATGGTGATTATTAACTGAAACAGCCAGGGACATTAATTCACTCCAATTATCTTCAAAATTTACAGCAATCTGTTTATATCTATCTAGGGGACATAGTTACAGGTTATAAAGTTATCTAAAGCATCATAGAAATCTTAATAAAATATAATATTTACTTTTGTATATTGATGTATGGAAATTGAAAAAAATCTAGGGCTTGAAGGGACATTTTGATCTAAATGATTGCTCATGAACTAATACATAATAATTAAATAAAATGACCAATACATTCATGACTCTGTGAGGAATATAATGAAAATATGTATTTGATGGCTCTATTTGCTGACAAATGTATAACAGATAAGTAAAATAATGATCGACAAATGCATTTTATAAAAGACAATATGTCCTCAAGTCTTACCAATATTAAGAATAAGAGCTTCTCTCATTAATTATTAATTAATTGTAATAAACTTACAATCATTTCATCATTGTTAAGAGCTTGGGAACCCAATTCTTGTAAAATATCTGTCTTTTTATTACACTGCATGATTCGTTTTGTTATTGTAAAATAATCTATGTTCTTGAATTTTTAAAAAATGGTGAAAATCATCTTTAGATACAAATTTAAAATAATGTTTTGTTAACATTAAAACACAGAATGAGAATATGTTCTAGATACACACAGACAGTTTAAAGAAGAAATTGGGATATAAGACTTTGAATGATAATTTGTGAAGAAACTTATGCATGCTTTTGTTAGATTTATAGTCTTACGGACTTTTATTTCAAGGAGGATGCTCTTTCTAATCATTTACTACTTATATAAGGATTCTTTGCACTCCAGGGTTGTTTTTACTTAGCAGCCAAGAAAAATAAAATGCTATGGAAAAGAGTAACTACCAATAGGTAATCCTACTCTGAGAGATTATCTTGAGTATATTTGGCACACTGCAATTTATCTGTACCTTTGCCCTGAATAAACCAACTGATATTCCTATTTCTCTCCAGGATCCCTTCTAACTGTTACAAGTTTAATGTACAGATTTGCCTAGCTTTTGTTCAGAGAATTTAGGTAATCATATAAAGTATTGAACAATAAGAACTCTTTAAAATTCACAAACTGTTCCATCTGTGGCCAAAACAACAGTGAATTAGTGGACTTGACTAAACCAAATGTGCTCAATTCACATCTCTCACTTACAATCCTCCTTTGGCCTCTGAGTGACAGCTCGCCCTTTTCTTCTGTCACAGAAAATTTAATAAATGCAGTCACTTCAAATTTTACCTCTTAGAAAATTTGTCAGTAATATTGAACTAGACTGTGTCTACAAAAAGCCAGGAAAACATAATATTGAATGAAATCTACTCAAAAACTCATGTTTAAACAATTTACATAGCAAGCAATAGATAAGAAAATTTGTGAATTAGTATTTTTATAACTCAACCTTGTTTCAGTTTTATACAAAAGAACAACACATAGCACCGTTTTAAGAAAAGATCACAATTGATACTTGATTCATATTCCACTAAAGATTTCATTAAACACGTCTTTATTTCTTCAATCATTCAATACCTCACTGAAGCACAGGCGCACCCCTGGGCCCTGGGCCTCAGGGGGCTCTGCTCTTTGGAGTGCTTTGAAATTTCTTATTCCTCCTTAGTGCTTAGGACCTTCCTGGACCCTTATGGTTGGTCAACACTTCTCTTCTTTATCTGTATTCTTCAATCCTTTTCCTGCCAGTGAGCATAGCAAATGTTCAGGGCATTCAGCAATGTGGTCATGGTTGTTCTTTGGCCCCACTGCCAGATCCCAGCTTCAAAAGGATGGCCTGGCAAGAGGATCACTCCCTCTGCCCAGTGCAGAATTTCTTTCATGGGATTATCCTTTATTTGATGGGCTGTGTGGCAATGGTGCTGACACATTGACTTAGGGTGAAGAAAATTAATTATATATGGAGAAAGCCACGGGCGGGGGGCGGATACTACCATCCCAAAGCACAGACTGGGAGAGATCTATTACTAATTTACCAATGTTTTCAATCATGCTTTTTTTTTGGAAAAAGAAATTTTGTAATTATTATACAAGACTAAAATAACCACTGGAAATAGCAAAATTGTAAGTTTTTTAATGGTTTCGCAGATGTAGGAATAAAGAAATTTGATTGAAATAAAAAACGTTCACAAAACTACCTCCAAAGATAAGAGTTTAGGGACTCAAACAACATCAGATGCCATTTGCTACCTCTTACCTTGGCTTCTATATATACAGTGGTTCAGCTCTCTCATGTGAATTTCCTAATGCAGACACAACTCAGTTCAGATCAAGGCTCACATAGTTAAAGCTTCCAATTAAAAAGGAAAAGAAATCCTATTCTGGTTATATACTCTAGTCTTTGCTCGTGCATATCCCAATTTCTGTCCACATTAATGACCTCCTTGGCTCTAACAGCCAGAAATTGTGATACAAATTTAGCAGTCCATAAAAATATGACTGGAAAAATGATACGGCCAGTTCCCCAAAAAGAAACAATAGCCAAAATAATGACATTTATTCTACAACTATTAATCTAATAGTTATAATGAGGAATAATATAATTGACCAATAAGATTCAAACATGAGTAGAAACAATTCACACATTTTTTAAATGTAAGTTCTCGTAATTCAGATTGAAGCATGTGAAACAACTAAATATCTATACCTTAAACCGGTTGAAATATGAATTCACTAAGTTGATAATCATGAAATCTGATTCTTGTTTTAACTCTACTAATTTCCCTTAGTAGTCAAAGATTTATTTTGGGGGGTGGACATTGTACCTCTTCCCTTTAAAGTGGAGACTTTGACTAGATAGTGAAATATTCTCAATGAAGTGGAAATGGGGGTTTCTATAGCTCACTCTCCATATCTTATCACTCCACATTTCCCCAGTTCTTGAGGAGACTTCAAAGAATGTTGCTTGATCTTCAGTGTCAGATTGAAAAACACTAGACTATATAATTTACGTTTTTGAATGTGTGACCTAAACATCTTTATTGCCACATCAACCCAGATTGTAATGATAGGAACAGAGAATGAATTTAGCCCAAATAATACAGCATATATAACTTGAAAAATAAAATTATCAAATGCATTTTTATTATGCAATACTGTTGGATTTATAAAAGTAACAATACCATGCTATTTAGGAAAGGAAAAAAATAATATTTTAAGAAAATTCCTTATATTGCAAATTTTGTTTAGTGATACTAAGAAACTGTTAATATATTTTTTATATATAATAACTATAAAGAGAATGTCACATACCATACAACTATTTCATTTAAAATGTAGAATCCAGTTGATTTTAGTATATTCAGAATTGTTTAATCACCACCATATTCAATTTTAAAACATTTCATCATTTCAAAAAGAAGTCATATTTCCATTAGCAGTTATTTCCTATTTCCTCTCAAAAACTCCCTGACACAGGAAACTACTAATCTACTTTCTGTCTCTATAAATATGCCTATTCCAGATATTTCATATAAATTGATTCATGCAATGTAGGGTCTATTTTGACTGACTTCTTTCACTTAATATTTTTAAGGCCAACCCATGTTTTAGCATGCCTTTATACATCATTCCTTTTTTATATCCAAATAAATCTCTACTCTGTTGAATGGATATATACCATATTTTATTTATCTGACTAGCAGTTAATGGACACTTGGGCTTTTTCCCCTTTTGTCTACTACAAATAATGATTCAAAGAACGTTCATGGATAAATTTTTGAGTGGAAATATGTATTCATTTCTCTTGACTGGAAAACTTGTAGTGGATCAAATGGTTACTCTCTACATTATCTTCTGAGGAAATGCCAGACTGCTTACCAGTGTCTGCCATTTTATATACCAAACAACAATACACAAGCTCTTGAATTTCTCCATATCCTTACCAACATTTGTTTTAATGCGTCTTTTTTTATAATAATCATCTTATAGAGTATGAAATAATATTTCATTATCTCTTTTTTTAAATTGGAGATGTTTTAGATTTACATAACTATCATTCATAAAATACAAAGTTCCTGTATATCACCCTAAAATTAAAATCTTGCATCAGCATGGAATATTTTTAAATTTGTACTATTAACTATAGTCCATGATTCACCTTAGGGTTCACTATTTTGTGTTGTACTGTCCAATGGATTTTACTTTATAATATTAATTTTAATACCATACATATAGTCCAAAATTTTCCTTTTTAATTGCATTCAAATATGTATTTCAGTATGGTTAATTATGTTCACAATGTTGTGCTACCATCATCGCCAACATCACCAACATTTTCCATTAACCCAAATAGAAACTGGACAGTTTCAGCATTAACTCCCCATATCTCTGCATATCTTTCTTACTGTGATCCAAAGAATGTTAAAAAATTATTAGCAAATATTCTTAATTGAACAAAGCTTATTTTACTAAATGATATTTCATCATTTCAAAATGACCTGATCTTTGATATTTAACTGTAATTGAGAACATATGTTAAGTAATTTATGATGTCACTAGTGACATTATAAAATTCTTAGACTTTTTCATCTGAGAACTCAGAAAACTTTCTTCACTTTTAGAAAATTGGTAAACCCAGTTTATTTTTTATAATCTTATTCCTAATCAATGGTCATTTATCAAATATATCTTAAGCTGTACAGGCTGTAACTATGCTTACTATATTTAATATTTTTATGTTGGGACATCTAACACTAAGACTCATTTGTAATTGAAGAATAACATTTGAGATCTTTCAAAAATGTCACATTTTCTTACAGCACATCTTTTGTGATTATCATAGTTTCCATTTTTTCTTCATTGAAATTTTGCTTCCTATTATAATTACTTGTAGAGATAAAGGCTACTTTATTTCCTGACAATTGAAAATCTTTTTATTTCCAAAGCCCATTAGCATTGAGGAATACTTTTTTTGTGGTCTTATCACTCCAAAGCTCAGACATTGATTAATCCCACTGTATACAATGTTTTGATGTAATATTATTAGAGAAGACATTTTTGACATTTTTCCTAGTATGTGTAAATTCTTTGGATAGGCCCATAATTATCATAACATAAAGTATTCAAAATCCTATATTAACTCAGATTTACAGAGATTTACAGAAGGTCATCACAATTGTCTGAAAATCCTGAGGCAAGTTCAAGATTGGACACGAATTTTAAGAGTAGTTCTGGAATTAGAACAACTGAGTTTTGAACAAATCTGTCCTGTCCTAGTTCTCTGACCTTGGGTAAGTTCTTTAAACAAATTTCCATTCTTACAAATTAGGAATATCAATGTCACCATTAGTGGACTTTTATGAGAATGAAAAATGATGATTATAAGGTACTTAGTACAAAGCCTGTTAAATCCTAATTTCCATAAATATTACTGATTCTTATTAATTCTATAACTTCTTTAAATAAATTATTGAAAATTAGGACACTGTGACAGTTTGAAATTATTTTATTACTCCCCAAAAGAGAAAGGTTATGTTTATAAACTAATCTATTCCTCTAGACTGATACTCTTTGTTTGAATTAAATTTAGTTGAAGGGTCTTTGATTAGATTACTTGATAAGATCACTTTAGGGTTTTTGATTGGACTACTTCATTGAGGCACGACACAGGTTAGGTCTCTGCACCATTGCTGGGTCTGATATAAATGGAAACACAGAGAAAGACTGACTGAACCAGACACAGGAAGAGGGAGCTCTGTGATTTTTTATTCCTCTCATGTGACAAACATTTGAGGCCTTGGGGAGAAAGGAGCCATTTGCCTGATAGCTTACAGCTGAAACTGGGAAGAGATCAGAACAGCTGAGACTGAAATAGGAGGCGGGGAAAGAAACAAGCCCTGTGCCAGGAAAGAGGACTATAGAATCACTTAGGCATTAAGCCTCAAGAGGCTGGGCCCACAGAACTCAAGAGGAAAGGGTGAGCCCAGAGAAGCCATCTTGCTTCACCCTGGTGCAACACACCAGGATCAACAATAGCTGACTTCGGTGAGAAAGCATCTCTGATGGTGTTACAGTTTCAGTTTTTCATGGGCACGGGACTGTAAGCTTTTACCCTAAATAAATCCCCATGATAAACGCCAGCAGAATTCTGGTACTTTGTATCAGCATCCTTTTGGCAGACTAATAGAGAAAATTTCCCCTCATTAAACAACAAATAGTACTATGGAGAGTTAAAACAGATCTTTCAAATGTTTACCTCAATCAATACTGATCAAACCCATTGCAATTTATGTCTCTCAATTTATATATGTATATGTATAGAAATGTACATAGACAGGCATATGTATAAACATGCATATATATATATACATGTCAACATATATATTAATGTAGTCATGTTATTTATATGTATATTTTAGTACAAATAAGGTAGCCTTATTTATCATGAATTGTCCATATGTAAATAAATGACCACATACTATCTGAATTTATTTAAGTTTTATACATATGACCATACAGTTAAAGTCTCATTTTGTTGGTGTTTAAAAGATTTTTCAATAGATCTGATCTAATCATTTTAAAGGCATTCAGATATTAAAAAACTATTGCTTTTGAGTTACTATGGCCAGGTGTGACAATTACCCTGATATCATGGCTCTGCTCAGTTAATCAACCCTACATGCTTATATAGTGTGCACAATTACCTGTTTTCACTGTAATAAATTCTTAAAAATCTAACTCTGATCTTGTGAACAAATTATCAAAAGTATACCTAGGAACGGTGCAGAAAAGCATCAGGTAATCTTTTGTATTTTAATCAACAGGCTGAATTTTTTCAATTCCATCAATTTGCAAGTGAACAGCTAGTATATCATTGTCCTTACTTACAAAGAAATAAGATTACATATGTAGTCATACATATGTGTATATTCTTATGTTTACTATTTGTGTTTCTTATCTTTTGAAATATATATTGATCTTCCTTTTTTTCTATTGTGGTGCACAAATTGAATAATTGTTTTTTTTATTCTTCATAACAAGGATCCGAATTTCGTCATACATTGCAAATATTTTCCTTGTTTTTAATTGACATTAACTGTAGTTGTTCTTTTTATTAATGCTCAAAAATCAATGTGTTTTGTTTATAGCTATAGATTTTTGCACACACTGATGATCAGTTTGGTGAGTTTTTAGTTTGTTCTTGACATTTGGATTGAATTTGTTACATCTTTATACCAATTATACCAATTTAAATTGAATCTTTAGTTTAGCTAAGTTGTTTGAGATGACTGGTTCTAAGATGGTATCCTTTTCACTAATAGCTTAATAATTCTTCCCAAGATTATTATTGTCTTTCAATAAGGGAACATGGATAGTCCTGATCCTCTATATATTAAGGCTTATGTTTTATTTTTCTGGTTTGGTATTTTCATTTTTAATTCAAATACCACTTTAGTAATTAGAATAAATATATTAAAGATGCATAAACATAAAAATAAAGGAAATATCTCTGTGGAAATACAATCATGTTAAAAAGTAAGCTTCAGTTATAAGTAATAAACAATAGCGATCAGCACAATTTATTACTTATACTGAGAAATTAGTTGATTACGGAACATTGACAGAACAGATCCAAATAATTAGCTGTGCTGGTTAGAACTACATTTTACAACAGGAATAAAGATAGAACTTTACAACAGGATTTAAAGATAAATCAGGCCTCTGATTTATCGATGTTCAAATTATGAAACATTGTTAAATAATTGTATCAAGGCTTGCAATTTTGTGCTAATAACTATATTAGTTTGCAATTATATTTTACCTCCTTTTCCTTTGGAAATTTTAACATATATAATATGGTTATATTAAGGAATTTTTAGCATATTTAAATTGTTATTGATATTTTATTTTGTTATTGATTTCATTAAAATAAATTGCTGTTTCAGAATAGCTCTTACTAGCTTTCCTTGAAATTTTAATAATATGTTTTCCTTACCATGATAATGTTCTGGTAAATCTTTATTGCATAGGAGTTAGGGTGATTTTCTGATTTCTTATTAGACAATATTTTACTATGTTAACAACTACAACTGAAGAAAAAATGATATTTTTACTTTGTGCATTTTAATGAATATATGATATTCAGTCTTTATATTTATCTTCCTTCATGTTTAATGGATACTTCTAAGGCTAATTACCACTTTCCATATTTAGTGATAAGGAGCACATATGAAGATAAAAGTACAATGTGATATTTATGAGATGTCAGTATGCCATAAATATAGAAAATTTCTAATTATCTCAATAAATATTAATGAAAATTTCAATGCCTTTCTAAGTATTTGGATTAATTGAACAAAAGCTGATTATTCTTATCATAAATTAATATTTTGAGAAGTTTGGATTTGTCAAAATACAAATGCAATATTAACTTTAACATTTTACCATAAAGTAGTTTTGCTTTGCTTTAATTATTTTAACCTGCAATTAACTCACAACTAATTGCTAACAGGGATATGGGGAGGGTAAAGTGTTTGGATTATAATACTTTCATTAAATTATTTTTAATGTTGTTATGGACAGCCATATTATAAAAAATTTAAAGAACTGATTTTATACACCAAAAAAGGAAAAACGTTTAAATGCAAGAAAATCTGTGTATTCTAAGGAAGAAGTATTGTTCTGAATAGAAGGTAGATTTTGTGGAGCTTAACACTCCTGGGCTTAAATCATGACTCTGTCACTTATTGCTAAAATGCTCTATTCAGTATTAGGTATAATATAATCCAACTATTCAGTAAAAAGGTCAGACACCTGCGGCGGCTGGCTCATTCGGTCAAGGTGGGGTCTGGCTGCGGACGAGGGGTCGGTCCAGCCTTGGACGAGGGGTCGGTCCCACTTGGGACGAGGGGTCGGTCCGGCAGCAGACGAGGGGTCGGTCTCACAGGGGTTGCGCGGTTTGGCTGATGGGGTCGCCCGGCGAAGCCAGTGACGAGGGGGTCGCCCGGAGAAGCAGGCGACGAACTGGGGACAAGGGAGGCCAGGCCCTTCTCGGGGGCTCTCAGGACTGGAGGGCACATAGCAGAAGAACTACCGCGGAGACAAGGTAAACACGCAAGTCCAACTTTATTGAAGGAGAGGCAACAGTTTTATAGGGGCTGGGGAAGGCTGATTGGTCGAAGCCACGCTCTGTTCTGATTGGTTGCCAGAGAAAGGTCAGTGGGAGGTACTGGACGGGGGAGGGGTGGTGATTAGGGATTGGCTGTTGCTGTTGCTGGGGGAAGTGGCAGGGTTTAGGGATTGGTGGCTGCTGTTGCTGGGGTGGAGGGCAGACTTGAGTTTCCCGCCCACGCCTGGTTGTTGCTGCTGTCGGGGGGAGGGAAAAGGGCAGACTGGAATTTTCCGCCCTGCGCCTGCACAGGGAGAAAGAAGAAGAAGGCATCGTGTGGCGCTATCTGGGAGGAGGGGCAGCCACGGAAGCATGGCTGCCGAGAAGGGGAGACCCGAGGGCACTCTGCACCCATGCCAAGCTTTCTTCAGGGGTGGCGGTGGGCCCGACCAACCACCCTATTATGGGGGCAGCAGAATTAGGCCTACCGTGGCAGCTCCCCCGCCAGGCCGGCAAACCACACTTCAGCCCGAGGGGTGACTGCATTTCTCCCTTCTTTTCAAATAAGGGCCAGGATGGCAGCAGCAACAAGTAGCCGAGGCCCAAGAGGCAGTAAGCAATGAGGGAAGCGGGGCTGAAGAGGGAGGTGAGTATGACGGGGATATAAATGTACAATTTGGGGGGCGGTATCTTGCCGTTGCAAGCAAGGGTGGCCAATGTCCAATTCTCGTTGATCTCAGCGGCTATAAGTTCCATCTGCTGTTAAAAGTCCAGGATGACAGCGCGTTACAGGTAGTTGATCTCTTCTTGGCGGCAAAGAGCGGCAGAGGCAGACTGTGTGATGGTCTGGAGGATCGCAGCTGTGAGGACAAGTCGCGTCAGGGCACCAGCGGCGGTGGTGGCAGCAGCGTCGGGAGTGGTGGAGACGTAGGCGAGGACAACAAGAAGGCCAAAGTCTCCACGGGCACGAGGGAGGCCGATGTTAACAGGGTGGGCCGACATGGGGCGGCCCAATCTGCAACGCAGTGGGGGGTTCAAGCAAAAAAAGGAGGGGGGCAGGGGATGGGAAAGGACGCTTTGGATGGCTGAGAAGAGGAGTGAGGTCGAGACAGGAGGAAGCTCCACAGAAGTATGGGGAGGCAAAAGCAGAAGCATTATTGGATGCTAGAAAGCAGGCCGCAGGCCAGGGAAAGCGGGTTGCAGGCCGTTTAGCGGGGCTGGAGCTGCTTGAGAGCGATGGCGGCATGGGGGCCGCAGTTACAGAAGACTTGGGGCACCTGCGGGAAGATTGAGCAGGAAGAGGTCGGGCAGGAGGAGGCCGAGAAGATGAAGTGGGAGGGGTGTCCTCGGCAGTGGCGAGTCGCTGATAGCTGACCTGTACGTATGTGCTAAAAATTGCATTAGCCTGATCCTTGGCGAGTTGGATGATCCTTCTAATAGCCCATGGTCCGACTGCCAGTGCAAAGAGGACAATAACTAGGGGGCCTACGAAAGGGAGGATGTAGGGGTGGATGAAGGGCTGCCTAACCCATCCTCCTTAATGGCCTTGCGGAGCTGCTTAACACTTTCCGCATCATGTGGGTACCAAGGAAAGGGGCACTGAGGGGTGGGAGTTATGTTAAGGGGAAAGCAGGTGGTAGGAGGCGGCAGGGAGGTAGGCGGAGGTGCCCCGGCGGGAGAGGAATACGGGTCCAAAAATAGGCTAGAGGGGGCCGCGCGTGCGGCAGCTTGCCACGGATCGGATGGAGGGGGCTGCCAGGGGGAGGCGGAGCCGGGGGGGGCTGCTGGCGTGGAGGGCGCGAGAGGAGCCATTGTCCATGCGGTGTTACAAAATGGCTGCGGGCCGTCCCCAGCGGTACTACAAAATGGCGGCGGGCCACAAAATGGCCATGGGCTACAAGATGGCCGCGGACCGCCCTGCGCGGAGGGGTAAAATGGCGGGGAGGGAGCTTCCGGCCCACTCAGGCAGGAAGTCGCCGGGGGGAGGGAGGGGTAAAGGGACCTCCCCTTTTCGAGCGAGGAAGAAGGCGGAGGTCCGCCATCTTGAGAATGCTTCCCCTTTTCGAGCGAGGAAGAAGGCGGAAGTTCGCCATCTTCACCGGCGCTCGGTGCTGCAAGATTACACTGTTTAGGGGGACAATTTTCGAGCGCATTATTAAGGCACTCAACAAGTGACTCAGAGTCGGAATCGGAGTCAGCATCGGGATCCCGATCAGGATCCCGGTTAAAGTCGCCATCCTGACAATCACAGCGGTGGCGGTGGCGCGGCCGGGGGGAGTTGATGGTAGGGGCACCTTGAAGGCAGGAGCGGATGGTAAAAAGCGCCGGTAATAAGCCAGGAGGGAATTTTTCAGCTTCCTGCTCCACGGCAGAAGTGACCCTATCTATAAGGTGAGTATAGGTATCGGGGTCCCAAAGCTGACACGTGGTAAGCCACGGATTAAAGGGGAGAAGAAGGTCCCAATATACTTGGAGCTGTTTCAAAGAGATCTTACACCGGTGAGTGTCTAGGAGACCGGCGAGGGCCTGAACTTGCAGGGCTTGCTTAGCAGAAAGGATGTTACCCATTCCTAATGGCCTTTTGGAGCCGATAAGAGAAGGGGCCCTTACCTTGAGAGCGCGGCGATGGGAGCCGAGGTGCGTGGTGAGATGAGGGGTCGAAGCCGATGGGACTCCGACGGTGGTCGCGGGCCAAAGGAAGGCCCCGACGAGGGAAAGGCGGAACGACGAGCAGTGGAGCAAGGCAAAGGGGAGCAAACGCGGAGGGGAGGAGGCAGAGGTGAAGGCAGGGGTGAAGGTGCTCAGGCACGCACTCCTGAGAGTTTTATTGGCGCCTCTTAATCATAGCGGGTCCGTATAAGCCCCCGACATGGAAGGAGAAAGCCATCCAGCGATTCTCCCAGACTGCCGTGGATCATATGAAGTCACCAAGGTTCAGGAGCAGCAATGGAGAGCGAAAAGATAGGGGTGAGAAGAGAGGAGGGCGTAGGGCTGTGGTAGCGTTACTTCAGACGTGCAAACATGCGCTCCCGAGAAATCCAAGGCTCCTCTTAATCATAGCGAGTCAGTATAAGCCCCCGACATGGAAGGAGAAAGCCATCCAGCAATTCCCCCAGACCACTGTGGATCGTATGAGGTAGCCAAGGCTCAGGTAGCAGCAATGTTGCATGAGAGAAGCCCCACTGTGAGAAGAGAGGGGGGGGGCCGCCAGGTTATGGAGTGAGGCTATGGTGGGGTTGCCTTGCCCCATGTTGGGCGCCA
The DNA here is from genome assembly GCF_030445035.2 of Dasypus novemcinctus. Classification (NCBI taxonomy): domain Eukaryota; kingdom Metazoa; phylum Chordata; class Mammalia; order Cingulata; family Dasypodidae; genus Dasypus; species Dasypus novemcinctus. Next base: position 31,034,208 of record NC_080674.1, on the reverse strand, counting down.
ACTGTGGTGGCTGGCTCGGTCGGTCAAGGTGGGGTCTGGCTGCGGACGAGGGGTCGGTCCAGCCTTGGATGAGGGGTCGGTCCCGCTTGGGACGAGGGGTCGGTCCCACTTGGGACGAGGGGTCGGTCCGGCAGCAGACGAGGGGTCGGTCTCACAGGGGTTGCACGGTTCTGCTGACGGGGTTGCTCGGCGAAGCCAGTGACGAGGGTGTCGCCCGGAGAAGCAGGCGATGAACTGGGGACAAGGGAGGCCAGGCCCTTGTCGGGGGCTCTCAGGACTGGAGGGCGCACGGCAGAAGAACTACCGCGGAGACAAGGTAAACACGCAAGTCCAACTTTATTGAGGGAGAGGCAACAGTTTTATAGGGGCTGGGGAAGGCTGATTGGTCGAAGCCACACTCTGTTCTGATTGGTTGCCGGAGAAAGGTCAGTGGGAGGTACTGGACGGGGGAGGGGTGGTCATTAAGGATTGGCTGTTGCTGTTGCTGGGGGAAGTGGCAGGGTTTAGGGATTGGTGGCTGCTGTTGCTGGGGTGGAGGGCAGACTTGAGTTTCCCGCCCACGCCTGGTTGTTGCTGCTGTCGGGGGGAGGGAAAATGGCAGACTGGAAATTTCCCCCTGCACCTGTGCAGGGAGAAAGAAGAAGAAGGCATCGTGTGGAGCTATCTGGGAGGAGGGGTGGCCACGGAAGCATGGCTGCTGAGAAGGGGAGACCCGAGGGCACTCTGCGCCCATGCCGAGCTTCCTTCAGGGGTGGCGGTGGGTCCGACCAACCACCCTATTATGGGGGCAGCAGAATTAGGCCTACCGCGGCCGCTCCCCCGCCAGACCAGCAAACCACACTTCAGCCCGAGGGGTGACCGCAGACACCTTCACATAGTCTATCATTTGGAGACAGTTTTTTATGAAGCAGTGCAAAGTTATACTGTAGAAGTAAAGTCCACCTTTTTAGAATTAGGTCCATATTTGTGTAGACTAGCTTCTTGAGCCCAAGCCATTCTCCCCTAAATAGCCACGGCAATTGAATTTTCACCAGTTACACCATTTATTTCATTTGGGGCTATGCTTGAGAAAATATAACTTCTTTCTTGGCCTGTTAGTTTATAATTTTTCTTGGAAGAATGTTTTTGCAGGAATTTGCCATTGTACTATCGATATAAATTTAATGTCCCTATTCCCTGGATACTGCTAAACTGAATTTGTTAGCATACATTCATAACTTCAGAAGATAGACAAATAGTAAACAAATGCATTATTTTCCTTCTCCTTCACTGCAGTTGTCTAGATGAGACTTGTACTAGCGCCAGCAGGGATGAATCCTCTAGGGCCATCACGGAATTTATTTGAGAAATAATTTGTCAAGGCTACACAGTTGCATTTACAATCTGATTTATTGGAAATAAGCCTGAAGTAAAAGATAAATATGAGATAAGGACAAAACAGTGGATGAAGAGGCTAATGAAATGAAACGTGAAATTTAGAACATAATGGAAGCAAAGTCAATGCCTGAGTGAATGAAGAGGGGAGATAGAGAAGAATTGCAGAGACAAGATAAGACATATTCAAAAAGAGAGATGGGCCGCTTCATAAAAAAAAAAAGAAAGAAAAAAAAAGATTCTGGACTTTCATATGCCATCCCTTTCCTTTAAGATTGATAAGGTCAGAATGGGGTGATTCATTTTATGAAAGTAAATTTTATGCATTCCTTATAACCAACACATCTGCAATACTTCTATATAACGATTCTGCTGTAATACTAGAAAAAAAACAATGTAGTTTAAATATTAAGGCATTGTACTTCACCTTATAATGTCAGAAAAATTCAATATAACTCTTGCTCACCTGTCAGGAGGCACAGAGCTACAGATTTCACATTAGCCAGATTTAGCTCCACCAAAAATGTATAACTATGTGCTTCCTCATCTTAACTAGAAATCTGTTTTTATCTGTACCTTCACATCCATCTTAAATTATACATTCACATCCATACCACCACTGCCATCCTTACCACCCCAAGATTACCAAACCCCAGGCACCATGAATATTTCAATATTAAAGCAAAATACTAATTTTCCACAACCTTCTTAAGAATATCAACCTGATAAAGAACTTTCTTTGTTTTACCCAGTATAAAACCTGTAAGAAAAACTCTTAATGGAAGCCTGATTTGGAATTGTACATTTCCAGTCTCTTGCCAGTAAATAAAATAAGGCCTCTTTTCCTTCCTAACCTAGTTCATTGTGTCTGTCTATTCTGCTGCACTGAGCGAATGAATGGAGTCGAGGAACACCATGACCCCTCCTCACGGCTACCAGAGTAGAACAGCAATAGACCATTGATCCAAAGCCTCTTTTGCCTTCACCTTCTAGATTATTCCTTCATTTCTTGTATGTTCACTTTTTCCAAGTTTCTTAGCTTTACGCTGCAATATGTTCTGGAGATAATTATCAGTCGATATGAGCTTTCTTTTTCTTTCCACTTAATGAACCAATGAATCTCTACATGTCATTCTTTAGTTCTTCCAATTTGAGTTGTTCATACTCTGTCAGCATCTACTTACCCAAAGTGCTCCTCCTTTTAATGTCTATCCTCCATTAAATCTGAACCAGAGTTCCATCATGACTACACAGGATGCTTCCTTGGTAACTGGACTTTTTTGTAGTATGCTTATTTTGAGCCATGATAAATACTCTGTTATGGATTTGTGCAGCATTTTTGTTCTGCAGTAACATTTCTTCATTTTGGTGAGGAAGAGATAGCTTTTAAATAAAAATTGATTGCCCTGAATTGCAACATAACTGCAGCTTGAGGGAAAAAAAAAAAAAGATGAGCAGAGATAACACTGAGACTGAGGGCTTACAAGTGTATAAAATTCCTGCTAATGTTGCGGTGCAAAATTCCTGCTAATAGAAAAAACACCAGAATATGCATAATTGTAGCCCAATTGTCAAAGAGAATATAGGCTAATTTGGAAATAATGGGCACACTCTAAGTTTAAATTATGGGCTTCAAAGCAGCTGCAGTTATCTGACGTACTTAACAAATATATTTAGGTGAAGACATCTGTTGGTGTTTCTTTTAGCTTTCAATTATATGGTACAATTTAGCATTGCAGTAAACAGAATGGACTTTGGGGTCAAATGGACTTGGAATTGGATCTAGGTTCTGTTTTCTATCAACTTGTTAAAGTTGGATGACATGTTAATTTCTCTAAGTCTAGAGTTTTCATTAAGAAGATGGGATAATGATGCTGTCAGGGGTTAAATTATGTTCCCCCCAAGGATACGTTGACGTCCTAATCCCCAATATCTTAAAATGTGAATTTATTTGAAAATAGCGTCATTACTGATGAAATTATGTAGGTTAAAATGACGCCATCCTGGAGTATTATGTGTCCTTAATACAATATGATGAGTGCACCTATAAGAAGAGAGAAGATAAAGACAAAGGATTGAATTATGTTGCAAGCGATGGAATTCCAGTCACTGCCGGGAGCCAATAGAAAGTCATGGAATTGATTCTTATGACCCTTCTGACACCTGTATTTCAGACTTCCAATTCGAGAACTGAGACACATAAATTGCTATTGTTATAAGCCATCCAGTCCATGTCACATTATTATAGTAGACCTAGGAAACTAACAGTCACTTAAATATTTCAGACAGACTTCATAGGTGTTAGAAACAGAAATTAAGCTTGGATGATTTCAGAAGAAAATTAGTTTATCACTAGGATTTAGCATTGTTCCAGCCGAACATTACTGATCCAGGAACAACACTCTGTATCTCATGACAGAACAAGTCTGGTGAGAAATCACTGCTACGGGCAAAAGGTAACTACTGGGACATGCACCTGTGATACTGCTAGCACTACAAATTTGACTTGTCCAGTAACAGTGCTTCCAATGTGACCCAGGGTCAAATGATCCCCATTTCCTTTAAGTAAGACTAAAACTTGAATGTGTTGAAAGCAATGACAACTCGAAGGATGATGACATGCATTAATAGCAAAAAGAATATATCATAAACAAAGTCTTTCACCTTATTAGATTATACCAATATCTCTACATTCTATTTACCTATTCCAGTATCACTGTAGATATCCCAATAACACTATAAATACCTTAAATACTTTAGAAACATGATAAAAATAAAAAAATTTCATGGGGTTTCTAAAGTTTACATTTTTTTGTACTCAGTAATTCTGGATAATTCTTGCTCATCATGGTATTCTTGATAATATTACATTCTCTAATTTGAAAAATATATCATTACTGTTTCTAATTTCAGATTGAGACTTTCTTTTTTATTTCATCTTTTACCTTAGAAAAATATAATATGAACTTATTATTTATTGGTATAGAAGGAGTGAAATATTCACAGCATTCTGGTATTATAGTATTAAGAGATATAGCTTTGACAAACTCTGATATTTTAGTTATGTAATATTTTTCATGGATTATTCAATTTATGCTTCTAAACCAATTTATCTGAGAATATGATAAGTTGTTTAGTTTTGATTACTAAGTTTATTGGGTCATCCTTTCATTTTAATAAAGAGCACAAAAATAAAAACTGAACTTATTCCTAGGTAATTTACATATTCAAATATATAAATTCTCTTAGAGTTTTTTCAGCCTCTAAAATTTTATTTCTAAATTGGACTAGTGTTTATTAATGATTAAAAAGCAACATTGGAGGTCATTTTACCTATCAGAGTCTCTGTATTTGCATCTATGGAATGGGAAAATAAAATATACCTCATCAAGCAATGATTCAAATGTTGCCCACAAAAAATTTCCTGGAGATCTTTTAAAAAACAATTCTGAGCCCAACTCCAGATTCTAATTTTGTAGATCAAAGATGCCTCCCTGAATTTATATTTTTAACAAGCATCTGGGGTAATTCTGACAGATGCAGATGGCATGCAGACCACACTTAGAAAAGACTGTAATGAAATTTTTAAAAAGATTTTCTGTTTAAGGGCATTTAGAAGAACACTAAATAAAGCACTCAAAAACTTAGATTTTTAACTTTTATCATAGTAACCTATGATAGTGTGTTTGTGTGGGTGCATTTATGAATATCTTTGCAATAACTTGACTGCTATTTTAACTAATGCTGTTTTTTATTGAGATTTCATAAAGTAGATGTAAAATTTAGTGTTCAGTTGCTTCATTAGTCAAAAAATTTCTGGTAATTCAGATTTATTTTTACATGTTTTTAATAAAATTGCCAAACATGGTGACATATTTATGGCTAACTTGACTTTGACACTTTCAGTTCTTATAAAAATGAGACTTAGAGCTCATGAATATAAGATATGGCAATTCTAACACCAATAGAATGACTGAATTATGCTGTGTGGAACAGATAAATATATCTAAAACTTGTGAGTCCAAGTTTAGCCAAAAAACTGCAATTGAATTTAAAGTGAAGCATGGATTCATTCTCAGTGGATCAAATCCACGGGGGTCAATATTGAAGAAAATCTTAAAGCTTTGTAACTGAACAAAAAGAATTAAAAATGGAATTTAAATTGCTTTTTGGAAGTTTACTGAGCACCGGATATAATTATAGAAAGAACAGTTTGAATTTTATTCCATATCATTAATGTAAAAACTTTTGTACCTAGTATTTCAAGTTAAACTATATAACAAAAAAAAATCACACACTGCTACAATTTTTCTTCAATATTTATAAGAGAAATTGGCTTATAGTTTTCTTTTTGGTATAATCTTGATCTGGTTTCTCAAATAGTTTTCATTTCTTCTTTCTAAAATAATTAGGGACTTAGTTGTCAACATTTTTTGCATCAGTTGTCTTTTATTTAATGGTTATCTTTAATATTATTTCCCATATTCTATGATAATTTAGCTTTAAACAAAATAAACATTGACAAGTGGAAGGAGATTCCTGGTCACTTGAAGATATTATTCACACTTCTAATCATGTCAGTTTCTGGGCATATGTAATTAATGGCACATATTTCCAAGGCTGTAATACACCAACATGTTTTTTATCTGGTTACAAAAATATTACCATGCTGATGATTTCTGCAAGTGAGAGTGTTTTGATAATTCTGTCTTTATTTGGGGATATATATTAACTGACAGCAATATGATAGTAGCAAAGGGATTAGTGGTAATGAAAATATAGAGTGGCAGCATATTTCTTTGTATGTTCATATACATACTACCTTAAAATAAGATGGATTTAACTAAATTGCTGTGCTTTGTTTTGCTCTATTACCAATATGCATAGACACAAGGAAAACACATACAAATAAATATGGGTTCAAATAGTGACTACAACTTCTGCTAGCTATGGAGTTTAAGATAATTAGCTAATTCTCTGAATTGTTATTTTTCACATACATAAACAAGGGTAGTATAATTTCAGTGTTAAACATTTTTAGGAAAAAAAAAAAAAAAAAAAAAAAAGATAGCACACACATGCATAACATCATACAGGGGTCCCATACAGTTCACAACTTTTACTAAACACTTATTGTTTATGTATATTCAGATATAAATGATATAAAGATAATATAATAATAGGGTGGGTTGTGAGAAAAATACTCTGGTTAGTAGTAATATTTTGACAATGTTCTTTAATCATTAGTTAAAAATGTTTAACAATGCATGGTATTGGTGGTAGGGTGAGTAATGAGAGTCCTGTATGATATTATATATGTTTGTTTTGTAAGTTCACAGCTATTCCTATACACTTATTGTTCATGTATGTTTTTGTATGAGTGATATACTTCAATAAATTTAAAAAAAAAAAAAAAAAAAACATTTTTAGGAATATGTATAACAGATGTTTATTTGGAAGTGTAACCCTAGGCAACAAATAATATTGATGAGACATTAAAAAATGTCTTGCAAAAGCAAAATGTGAGTTTTCAGAGCAGCGTACTGAAAACCAGCTGCATTACTCTTAAAATTCTAATCCATATTAAAGGAGTGAAAAGCTCATTGGAGAACTTAGAAGATAATGTTTCCATAGTGAGCTGTTGGTTTGCTATGGACTTTTCCTCCCTTAATTTAGAGGGAGGACAATTTGCTCCCAACTCAGGACTAGAGAGATACTTTGGATGGCCCACTCAGAATACAGCACATAAGACCCCTGAAGTTAGATTTGAGGGCTCAAATGGGCTAATTTAAACTTTTAACAGAGGATTTTAATGTTTGGAAAGAAGATATTGTGCTGCTGAAGAGAAAGCCAGGGTTTGTGGCTCTGGAGACAGATCCATGCTGCTTGGTTTGTGTCCTGTGGAGGCAACATAGGCCATCTGTGAGAGAAAAAGTTCCTGTGCAATGAAACACTTGGAAGAGCAGATGAACCTGGCAGGGAGAAGCTAAAAGTATTGTGTTCTTCAAGGATATCAAAAGGTGAAATAACAAACTGGAAGATGCTATATTACTGATATCAACAAGCTAAAGGTTTCTAGTGATGAGGTGTTTTCAAAGAAGATGCAAAAAGTTGCTGTAAAAATGCTTTATATATCCTCTGAGTGAGTGATTAAGAAGGTACTTGAAAAGCATTTTAGTCAAGTAGGAACTTACCACTCTTTCTCCTTCTTCCTTCTTCCCATTTTCCTACTACTTGAGGTCAGAAATGGAAGTTGGCTAATCCAGAATAAAGTGGAAGTTGAAAATGGGAGAAAAAATACAGCTTTTGGGTCCCCTTTTTTGTTTTAGGCTTTTCACATCCAGCCACTTCTAGTTGACCAAGGAGACAAAGTTTAGCTTAAATTTCAGATTGTATAAAGAGCAAGACATTTTAAATTACTGAAATGAGAATGTTTGGCAGATTTAACAAGACCTAAGTTAAGGAACTAGGAATAATCAGAAAATTCATTCCTGCAGATTAAATTAGACCAACTGAATAAACTTATAGCATTTGAAAGAGAAAAGCATCTTTACACTGTTATTTAATACTGCTGCTTGTGTTTTTTGCAATAAACTCATTGCTTTTAAATGGAATTATGTTTCTAAAACAACACTTTTGTCACTACATTTTGAACCACCTATTTGGAATCTGAAAATTTTGCCCCAAAGATACTTTGATCCTGATGTTTTAAGTTTGCTCCATTAGTGAAAATGTTAGTTGTTGATAAATGATATAATTGGAATTATGTATTTGGACAATAGAAGACGTCTGGTATTTTTTCAGGAAACATTCACAATTTTCTCGTAGATTGACTTGAAACAATAGCATATTGAATATAAATATTACTAAATAGCATAAATGGATGGATGTGACATAATGTAGTGATGTGTTTGGGTTTGGTGGTGCTGGTCTGTGAAGGGGGTAGTGTGGGGGATTGGGTTGGACTATCCATGGAACTTGGGGAAGGTCGGGGAAGGAGCAGGTAAACTCTGGGGATTTGCAGGTCTGTGGTTGAAACTAAAATATTGGGAATGTTCTTTTGGCAAATATGGCAGTGATGGGTTACTGGTGTAGGGTGTTGGGTGTGGGGAAGTATAGGGGTAGGGTGCCCCCGGAGCATGCCTCTCTGGAACATGTAAGTGTTCATCTTGTCATAGTGTGTTATATTGGTGGGTGGAGAACCACACAATAAACAGGAAAATACTAAAACCCCACCCTGGGGAGTCCTTCAATGTTCTCAATTAGAGGGACAAGAAGTCCCTCAAGAACATAGGCAGTGCCTAATAAAAGGAAACAGAAATATGTCTAGCCCCCAATATTATTGCAAGTAACTATAAATTTTATTCTTCCAAGTTGAAATTTAGTGGTTACCATAGGTTCTGAGGGGAGAGGGAAGGAAGAATAGAATAAATGGAACATAAGGCATTTGTAGGACATTAGAATTGTCCAGCATGATCTGCAATAATGGATATGGGTCACTTCAAATTTTCTTAAACCCTGTAAAAGTGTGTGGTACAAAATGTAAACCACAATGTAAACCATTGACCATGGTTAATAGCAATGCTTCAATATTTGCACATCAATTTTAACAATTTATACATCTACAGGTAAAATGTCAGTAATAGGGGAGAGTGGTAAAGGGGGAGGGTGTTGAGTATGTGGGAATCCTCTATATTCTCTATGTGACTTTTCTGTAATCTAAAGCTTCTTTGTAGACAAAACAGAAAAAAATAAGACACTGGGGGGAATATACAGAAGAAAATGTCACTGTACATACTAGATAACAGCTCTTACAGAGAAAAAACATACATTGTTTAAAAATATTATTTTATTAAATGTTTTTTTGTATTTCATTAGTTATTTTTAAAACTAATAGTATTTTATTTTCTTATTAATTTTATTTGTTTATTTTGTTGGCTTCATTTTTAGAGATGTTTAGGATCACAGAAGGGTCACAGCTGTGGCAGGGGAGGATCTCTCGTGTGGGTGCGGGTGATGGGGGGGAATGCATGGAGAGGGGTTCACCTGGGGCATACCTCTAAGGCATATAAAATGTTCAGATGTTCAACAGGCATTGTCTTGGTGGGTGGAGACCCACACAAGAACTGAAAGAATATTGAATTCCCATCCTAGGAAGTCCTGCTACATTCTCTAATAGGATGACAAGAATCCCCTGAGTACAAGGGCAGTGAGTGCCTAGAGAAGGAAGACAGACCATTATGCCAGGCCCTTGATATTGATGAATGTACTTATGAACATTTTTTTGTGAAATTGAAAGAGCCTAGTATTTTTTTTTTACTTTTTATGGTTTTATTTCACACAAATAAAACTTGAAAATAACCTATCTATTCATTTTCCTCAGCCAAGCAATGGGATTGGTGACTCTAATGGCCTACTGGCCTTCTTTTTAGATGGCTTTATGGTTCTTGGAAGAAGTGTTGTGAACAATCTCAGCACAATAAGATTTATTGCACATCAGCAGCACTTTCAGCTCCTTGATGTTGTGGACCAGGAACTTTCAGAATCTGCTGGGCAGTGTGTGATTATTTTTCTTGATGATCCCATAACCATTGTTGAGCATCAGATCTGGCCCTTGAATCTTCTTCTCACCCTGTTTTCAATGCCTCTGGGTTTCCACCAGTTAGGATTAATTCTGACATATCCATTTGACTGGGGCTGGATGAACTTCTTGGTCCTCTTTTTGACAATCTGCGTGGCAGGGCACTCCTTGCGCGCATCAGCACTGCGCATGGGCCAGCTCCCCACACGGGTCAAGGAGGCCCGGGGTTTGAACTGCGGACCTCCCGTGTGTAGACAGATGCCCTAACCACTGGGCCAAGTCCGTTTCCCTACATTACTTTTAAAAGCTCAGTGTTAAAGATGATAAAGATGATAATGTACCAATCAATAAAACTATTTTCATAATATAACTATATAGAGGTAATTTTTCTCCATTTGTACATCCACACAACTATTTTATGTACCAATTTTATAACAACTTTGAGTTCCTGGGTTCGTTCATGGAAAGGTTCAACAGAATGTTGTTGTACATACCTTCTTGCTCCCAAATTAAGAGAGTCAGTCTGGATTATTACTCAGAAAGTGCCTGGGATCTGGAGTAAGTGTTGATGAAGTATTGACTTCTCCTCCTTCCTCAAGAACTGGGGTGTCATCAATATCATGGACAAAATAACTTAGAACTTAAAGTTTATCTAAATAAATTCAAATTTGATTTAATATACATAATTACTTCCTAAAATAAATATTCATATTTTATTTTTCTTGATAATTCTTAGAAATTGTCAATTAAAGGGATGACTATAGAAAGAAATAAGAGCTAGGTCTAGGGAAGCATTAAATTATGTGCCAAATTAAAGAGCAAAGTAAATAGCATAAAGTAAGAAGTCAAATCTTAATTTCAATTTTGTTTAATAAAAGTAAAAATGTAATTATAAATAAAAGTTAATGTTCATGTAAAAAATTCAGATGCATTTCATATACATGAAAAAATTTCCTTTTGTCAAATAATGTCAAGCCCTCTTCTCAAGAGTATATAAAAAAGAAAGCTCTTTAAAAAGTTTTAGTAGATTTATCCAGAATATTTATAAAATATGTAAGTAGATACATAGATATTCTTCCGTATATGTATCTTTGTATCAATTTGTGTGCATATATTTCTCTATAGATACATACTGATCTACACACATAATAGAAATGTGATTACTTTGTACATGTGGGTCTATTAATTAAAACATATATGGTGGTTGCTAAGTAAATGTGGGGCACAGTTCTCGGTACTAAGGATACAAATGTATTTAAAAAACAAAAATCCTCATTGAGTGGAGGAAAAACAGAAAGAAAAAAAAAACAGTTAATGCTGATAAACACTATGGAGAAAAATCAAGCAAGAGAGAGAAGTGGAACAGGGATTGCTATGTTGGACCCTGAAATTTTAAATCAGTGGTCAGGGTTTGGCTCATGAAAATGTGGCATCTGGGCAAAGACTTACGTGAAGAGTGAACTGTGCAGGTATGTGTAGGAGAAGTAAACATCAAGCAGAGGGAATAGTAAGTCCCAAGACCCTGAGGTGTGAATATTTGTCATCTATCAATAGCAAGTCTGCCAGTAGAGTGATCAATAGGAAGTCAACGAGAAATAAATGGAAACAGATTTTGTATGGGCATTTATTTCAGGTGTTGAACTCATTAGAGAGTTTTGAGCAGAGACCTGGCATAATCTCAAATTTACAAGGATCACTCTGGCTGCATGGTTGCAAATGGCAGTTAGAGGAGGGAAGAAACTGGGAGGCAATTTACACTAAAATCACAGAAATCCAGAAAAGAAATATTGGTACTTTGAGCCACAGTGCTCACAATGGAGATGGTGAGAGGTCAGATCTTGAATATTTTCTGTGGGTAGAGCAATAGGATTTCTGGGTGGACTGTATGTGATATAAAAAAAAAAACAAAACCTGAGGTCAATGTTGACTGCAATATTTTGACTAAACCATAAGAACAATCATAAGAAGATTGTAAGAAGAGTGAGCTTGCAATTGAATTGAAGTTCTGCTTTATACACATTCAAATCAAGATACCTATTATATTATATATATATAAATGGTGATGTTGAGACAGCAGTACTATTTGTAGATAGAGTGTGGCATTCAGAGGAGGGATCTCAACAATACTTGTTGATATTTGTTGAAACCATATAACTGGATGAAAGTACCAACAAAATAAGTGCATAAAGAGTAGAGGTGGAAGGAATGAGTCCCCAGGCACTCTAATTTAAAGAAGTTGAGAAGATGAGGAGAAATTGATAAAGAAGATACAGAAACCATTCTGTGCCAACTAGGAGGAAAGCCAAGATGCTTTAGTTAAATGAGGTATAAGGCAAGTGAAACAAGAATTTCAAGGAGACTGGGATTACTGATTACCTGGTATTTATCAGTCAAATGAGCCAATTAAGATTAAAATTCATAATTGACCATTTGCTTTAGTCAATTTGAGATCTGTAGTGACTTTCCTAATGGCAGGTTTCAAAGGTGTGGTGGAGTCAAAGGATGAGTAAAGTGTTTTAAATAGGGGGAAAGGATTGGGAGATAGTGAGTAGAGCCAACTCTTTGGATGAGCTTGATTGGGGAGAGGGTCAGGAACATGGATTCTGGCTGAGAAAGGATATGGAATAAAGAGTATTGTTTGTAACTTTTTTCAGAAAGTAGAATTAATAGTTTAATGGTATTTTGCAGCTTTTCTTTGCTTTTTTTACTTTAAACAATGATATTTTACCCTATTAGTACATATTGTATCTACTTCATCCTTTAATTGGTATTATATAATCCTAATGCACAGACTTAATCTTATTTGTTGGAATACATTTCTTGTTTTGGACACGTAAGTTGCTTTCAACTTTTTGTTAATAAAAGTGATGACGCAATAGTGCTAAAATATATTTTCATGTATTTTTACATATTTTCCTGTAGGATGAATTTCTAAAAGTAGAATTATTAAGGCTAAGGATACGTGCCGATGATATACTACCAAATTTTTAAGATATTTATATCAATTTAAATTCCTAAATCAATGTTTGGAAAATGTTTGGTATTCAACATCAAGGTAGTTTATAGTCATTAAGATAGTATATGAGCAAATGTTTTAATTTTGGCAATCTATTTTAGGAAATCATATTTTATTTGGTAATTCTTTTTAAAAAGCAATTTGAAAAAAAATTATAGCTATTTTGGATTTGTTTCGGTCTGTGAAATGTCTTTTGTCAATTGATTTATTGAGATTTTGAATTTATTTCTTTATTGAAGTAAAATAAAAAAATGTTACAGAGATAAGAATTATCAGAACATGGTCAAAATATCAAATTTGTTCCCTAATATTTATAACAATACATTAGAAAAATAAGGCAGCAGCTGGCAAATGGTTGTGCAAATCATTTTTATTCATTTGAATTTGAATTTTCAAACTGTATTTTCCTCCGTATATTTTATGCAAACCCAGTAAATGTTTAAATTTTATTTTAGGAGTCTAATTAGCATTTGATAAAAAGTTCAGTGTACTACTTGTCCTTGGTTTCCTGAATGAGTTTGCTAATATTCAGATTAATTTTAATACTTAGTGATTAAGTGTCTCTGAAATTATCTTTTTGGTTGAAAATAACTTTTCACACAGAGAATGCTCTGATGGTTAATCACCAGCTACAAACACATGCAGAGATTTTTCTCACTTTTGAGAGCAGCATAAGCCCTAGAACTTATATGCCCAAATTAGGAAAGAGAAGTAAAATGAGGACAAGCCTATTTCGTTGGACTAAAAGAAGACCACAGTTTTTCAAGCCATACAATAAAATACTGTTTTTGTCCAACTTTCCCCTTTTACCTCAATTTGGAGTTTTGTCTTACAAAAAAATATCTCTACTTCTCAAGGAAAAGATGTGGGAATTTTTACTCAACTATTTGATCAAACTCCCCTGGTATTAATTCTGAATACAATTGCACTTAAAAATGCAATCTATAAAATGCATGCTGTTGTTAAAAGTTATGTTGATATACTGCCCCATTCTCATCTGGTTTTTGCCCACCTTCCCTGGGTTGCCCCACTGCTACTCAGATAAGAAGGCAAGCAGATGTGCACAAAAATGTTGGATGGTATTTTCCTCAAATGATTTTATTCTTAGAGATATCATTTGAGTTACAATAGAATGCTCTTAACTTTGCTGATCTTATATTTGCTGCCTTTCCACTAAATTAAAGCAGTCTGTGTCAATGGTCTTGTGAAATAATGTTAAACCAAATTTATATGACATACATTTGAGGAGCTCTTCTTCCCAGAATATTAGGCCTTTGGCTTTGAGACAATCAATGGACTATTCCCTCTCATTTAGATATGTACAGGCAAATGCAATGAATAGAATACTCAATGTACTCAACATCCCGAGGTCAAGGGACAGGATGGTAATGATGAGCCTCAGGACAACAATATAGTAAAGAGATATTTGAATACGATGTGAGAGATACTCTACATTATATCCCTTTTTAAGAGTTCAACACCTCTTACCTTACAGGTCTTTAGTAGGTGTGTGTACCATTCAATATTTTGTCCTCTCTCTTATTGAACACAATGCAAGTGATGTTGGATTGTGGTGCAAATTGTTTTAGGCCTGCATTCTTAATAGTATATGTGAAATATCCAGGTGAATAGTACACTTATATCACTTATGCTAAAACATCATGCTGTTTGTAAAAGACATGGTAGGAGCAAGAATTTTTTCTTATGGTCTTTTTTTTTCTCTAGCTCTTTCTCCCACCATCTCTTAAACACGAATTTCCACCTTAACTGTTTCTCTTCACTCCATCTAACAATATATAAGTTGTCCAAACAATGGACATTGATATAAAAGAATAATTCCTCCCTCTTCCAAGAATTATCCTTGTTCAACTATTCCTAAAACCAGCTGAATTTTGGCTGAGCATCTCCTGCTAAGGTATTCTAAAGCATCCCTCTCTCCTTGCCCAAGTTAGAGCATTCTTTTGCAGTCTTCAAATAAAAGCTCTGATGTATCTTCTTCCAGATAATAAGAAAAATAATATAAGGCATTTATTTAGAAAATTAAATTTGGGAAATAAAAAATAGACTAAATTATATGGAATGTAATACCTAATATATAATGTACATAAGGCATCCCTCTTTCCATTAACTATCAACCTTGATATTAAAATAGATAAAAATGATTTATAATTCCAGGGTATCAACTATGCCCATTTGAATTGCATTTTCATAATAGAGATTTTCCAGAGTTATTTGTCTGGAATAATCTGAAGCAAGATCCTACCCCAAAAGAAAAAGTTGAATTTGTCCAAAAACAAAACAATTTAAAAAACAAAACACAAAAATTTAGCCACCAAATTCATCTTCCTTATTTACAAGGTCACATTATGAAAATATTTTCACTTGGTATAAGTCCTTCTTTTTCATATTTTCTAGGATAAAGTAAGTCCTTTTGAGCTTCCTCTACCCTTAAAGGACATTGGTGCTGTCTTCTTGTTTTAGCCAATTGTTTTCAAATCCCTAAGACATTGTCAAATATTTCCTTTCCAATTATTCTTCAACTTTAATTTGCATATGAGTCACATTATTTGGAGATCTTTTTTTTTTTTGGAGGTACTGGGAATTGAACCCAGGACCTCATACATGGGAAGCAGAAACTTAACAAATGAGCTACCTCCACTACCCAGTAAGAATTGTTTTGTCTTTTTTATTTTCATTTGTGTGTTTGTTTGTTTTCAAGAGATCCTGGGGATCAAACCCAAGACGTTGTTCATAGGAAGCAGGTGCTCAACCACTCAAGCTACATCCACTCCCCAGAGATATTTTTAAATTACAGATTTTGATTCAGGAATTCTAGTTGTATCCCAGTTTTCTGCATTTCTAGCAAGGACTCAAGTGAAACCAGAGCTTCCAGACCACAGACAATGTTTTTAGTACCAAGGCTTTAAATTGCCAGGTCTATTTAACACCATGCTGCACATATATTCCTGTAAATTTATGTCCTAGGAACTCTGGTAGACCCCTCATAGCTTTCCGCTCCAGATTCCTGGGCCTCTCTTGTATTTCCCATATTTTCTATTAGCTTTCACACCTCCTTCCTTTTTCATAGGCTGCCCATTTCTTTATAATGTGACTCTGTTAAGAAATCAGTGAATTTCTATTCATTTCCTGCCAAGGCAGTTAGTTATACCCATTACCTGTGTTTGTACAGAACAATTTATATAATTTTTATCATCTTAAATTGTGGGGTTCAGTTCCTTGACCAGTCATTTTGCATTAATTGCCATATTCCCCAAATTTAGCAAAGCATATGGGATGAGGGAACAACAACAAAAAAAGGAATACACTTATTGTTTATATATGTTCATAAATAAATGATATAATTCAATAAATGTTTTATAAAATTTTATATATAGCATGACAGAGATGAAAAAAATGTAGTATAATCTTTGCAAAGCTTATACTCATAGTAAAAGAGTAACTCTACTAATTTAGTAATTTTCAAGTATATGTAAACCACCTTAAGTTATATTTCCCCTGAGTATGCTATGTAGTATGAGTCTCTTTGTTAGGTTTATATCCTGCTTCCACAGTTCAGTCCTTTTCCTTTCAGCTGAGAATTTTTATGCTTTCGTGTCAAATGGGGGCAAACAATTAAAGGAACTCATGGTCCATGGAAATAAGAACATATAGTAGCAAAGTTGATGGTGACAGTCAATTATTTTATGACAATACTCTTTCTGCTTTAACGTATGAGAGAAAATGCCATTCAAAAAAGCGGTGAAGTCCATCAAGGGAAATAAGTTGAAATGGAAAAAAAAAAGATCAAGCGCAGAAATTTCATATGCCTCTAAAACTAAACTTACAAACTACTATCAAGCTAAATCCACAATTATCACCTATTCATCTATATCCTATGATTTCAGTCTATTTTGAAGCAAGAAAATGATACTGTTGACTGCTATCTTATATCATTAAAATTGACATTTTGAAAATCAGGTTAACTACAGAATTGAGCACAAGGTGGTATATTTACTCTGTTCCTCCTAGGTCTATTTTCTCCTTGCCCTTCTATTTAAAACACCTTGCCAAACTCTGTTCTTTGTTGACAAGAAAGTATATTGAGAGAAAGCACCTGCTGAGCATAATGAATGAAACAATCCTTACATGCAAGCAAACACCCAATAGGTTTTGTTTTTCATGTCTGCTCAGGGGAAGCTATTAACCAGGAAAGAGGTAGCTATAGGCTTTGAAAATAGATACCACTAAGCAACAGGAGTTTAGACTCTTTGACCTGATGTCTGTTTATTATTCTTTCAACCTTCTTTGCTATTTACAATGCCCAAACATTCAGATGTGAAATACATTGATTTAGCTAAAATCCTAACTGTATTTTATAGAGTAAATGACACAGGAAACTACTCAGTGATGCAAACATTTTTATTTTGTTATGAATTCAACATGCCTTTTTCAAAGCAAATGTTGTATTGTAAATATTTGCTATCAAAAATCATTGAATAACTTCACGCTATGCAGATGAACATGAACTCAGCTCATAATATTGCATCTGTTTTGTCAAGTATTTTGTAAGATTGAATTCATACAATAAAAACATAAAATTATAACATTTGATTTAATATCAATATATGTCTTTCCTAAATTTGAAAATCTAACAATTCAAAAAAGTTTTAGAGTTCTTATATTACATTGCAATGTATTGAATGTAGGCAAAAAGCATGGAATTTAGATTGAGGCAGGTTCAAATCTTAGCATTATTACTGCCAAAGGGGTGCTGATGCAAAATAACCATACCAGAAATCTATTGCCTTTTATAAAGTGTATTTATTTGGGGGAGGAGTTCATGCATACCAGGCCATAAAGCATAAGTTACTTCCCTCACCAAAGTCTTTTGCCACATGTTGGAGCAAGATGGCTGTCAATGTCTGCCAGGGTTCAGGCTTCCTGGATTCCTCTCTTCCAGGGTCTTGCTTCTTTCTGGGCTCAGCTACTCTGTTTTCTCCACAAAGTCACCTGTAGACTATGAGACTCTCTAGGCTTTGGCTCCCTCCACAAGATCAGCTGTAGACTATCAGGTGAACAGCTCTGTCTCTCTCCCCAGGGTTTCTGCCATGTCTAAAGAGCCATCTCTATTCCTCTGTGTTCTTCTCCTGGCTCAGATCCTCTCTTCCCAGGCCTTGCTTCTCTTTCCTCTGTGTGCTTACTTCTTGGGGCTCCAGCTCAAGACTCCAGCATCAAACTCCAAATCGAAACTCCAACATAAAAATCTCCAAATCTGTCCTTTGCCTTGTCTTTTATCAGTGAGTCCCCAACCACAAAGGGGTGGAGACTTAACATACTAGTGATGTGGCCCAACCAAAGCCCTAATCATAATTTAATCATGCCCAGGTACAGACCAGTTTACAAACATAATCCAATATTTATTTTTGGAATTCATAACTATGTCAAACTGCTACAATTACTATTTCAGAAGGAGGTAGGCAAATCTGTTTCTTAATAGAGCCCTCCTTTCATGGATGGGGATTCAGTTTCCATTTGTTCTTAGGCAACATGGTTTTTATCTATGATTTCCATTTTACTCATCTGTGAAAGGGATAGAAGATTACTAACTGTATATTCATTAAGATTAAACAAAATAATGCAGGCAAAGCCTCTAGTAAAATGTTTATTTTCAGCAAAACCCATAAATTGTAGTGGCTGTTATTGTTATTTAATTATTATAGTAATATATTTTCACCATTATCATTATAAATTTACATATATTGTTAAATTCCTTGGGCTATTTTAATAAACTTCATCAGTGAGCTCTCATACTTGTACCACAATTCTTCAAAGTCAGTAGAAAATAGTAGTTAAAAGCACAGGTGCTGACACCAAAATTGTGTTCAAATTCCAGATTCTCTACTTCTGAATTTAGCTCTTTAGTCTATATTTTCTCAACTGCATGTGTTCATATATATGTGATTACCTCACATATTTGTGTTTTTTGTGTGTACAGTTAATTTGAATTTAACACATGTGAAACATTTAGTAAAGAACATGGAATTTCATTTCTCTTGATTCTCCCATGGTGGCTATACCTTCCTAACACTCTAATGGGAATAATTACTATTTATTGCTTCCCTAGTATTGCTTTCATGTTGAATTGTTCTTTTAGGAAGATCAAAGAGAGGCCAGATTTCACTCCCTCTCTGGGTAAGAGCTGCACAAAATTTCCACAAATAAGGCAAGGTGAGGAGGTTTGATCACAGCAACTGAAATTTTTCCTTCTGGTGATATCGGAACAATTGTCTATCAAGATGCCTGGAAGAGCTGTTACATGAAACTCCTTCTGATGTGGAGACTGGACTATCCACTGGCAATACTTATGTAACACAAGTCCTGGATTCTTGAAAGATGTCCTATAACATGTCACCTCTTGGCTCTCTGGCACTTTCAGCATCTCCTTCTGGGACCTCTCTTCCAGTTCAAGAATACTCCCTCTTCTCCCTTTCTTCCTGGAATTTTTCAGTTTATTATCTACAGTCCATTTATCCCTCTCTACAAAAGTCCTATTCTTATATTCCTCTCCCTCCCAACTAATATCCAATCAGGAAGAATTTAACACATTAGGGGTCTAATCATAGCTAATATATAGCCAGTGTACTGATGGTACTATTAAAATATCAAGGGCTGCCATTGCTAGATATTAGTACAGTGTGTGTTGATTTTACTAGGTACATATGTCTATATAAAAACTTTCACACTTGTTAAAGTAGCTACTTCCCTCTATGTACATGGGTGTCCTGCTGCTGTGGAATTTCACTGGAAGACTCCCCTCCCCTCACCCCTCCACCAACATTACTATGAGACAGAAACTAAATGATCATGCTTGGCAAAATAGAGCCCCTCCAGGATTTTATGCCCATGCAATGACCAGTATCTGTTATTGGTTATTTCATGTACTATCATGAATGTCACTTTTCCATTTCAATAGAAGAAACAAATGAGATGCAGGGATGCTATGTAAATTGCAGAGTTTGATTCAAACTTTGTCAGACCTCCACTCCTTACCCCCAACCTGTAGACCTTTTTTATCTGGCCTGAAGGATTTGATCTAATTGTATATGATATTAACAGTTTTGTGACAATTCACAGTAGAGATATTGGGTATGTAAAAATCTTAGACATTATTTTAAGCATTAGAATATTTTTGTACTTACATTCATAAAGTTGAGCAGAAGTTAGGAGATTTAGCAAGATATTTAGAGTAATTTTCTACATAATGAAACTAATAGTCACTTGTGTCTATAAATAAAGGTAGTAGTCATTGGAAGTGTTTGATATTATTCTGTAAGACATACTGTGGTACAGAGAAGTATGTAGGTTAGAAAGGGACAGAAGCATTCCTTAAAATAAAACTCAGCAAAATTTTTAAATGTATTTTTTAATGGTTTGATGAATAGTTTTCACTTAATTTATTTATATTATTCAGTAAGTGGAATTACACACATTATCCACTGTTTTAAAATAGTTTGATGACTATCACCCCTGAGCTAACATGGAAACTGAATTCTCATCCATGAAAGTAGGGCTCTATTAAGCAAAATAATTACCTGTCCCCTTCTGAAGAAGATTGTAATCTGTCCTGCGGAAAGGCTTCTCACTTAGGATATATTATACTACATTTTATAATACTTCAAAGAAGAGACTTTTCACATCAGGAATAATTTGAATGTGCTTATCCTGCTGCTTAGGTTTTATCCATTCTTCTTTACCCTTATTGATAGATAACATAGTCTCAAGTTCTTCCATTCCTTTGTCCTTCCTTTTCATGCTACTTACACCTTGATCCTCTTTATATTAGGGTTCCATATCCGAGGTCTCCAAACTCTGATTTTCAAAACAACTTGACATGCATCTCCTTTTTTCTCCCTGCTCCCATCCTTTTATGAATTTTAAAATCTTGAGTATTTGGGCATTTGTTAGTTTCTGTCTGCTTAGAGTTAATGTGGACTTTTAGAGATGTTTATGAACTGGCAGTGAAGTGCTACCCTTACTAATTCTCTCAGCTCTTTACATATCTATGTCTGCCAAATTTACAGTGTGACATATAGCAGTCTGACCAAGTATTTTGAAAACAGTAAAAAAGAATAGTTTTTGAAATTAGAAACTGTAAAAACAAGTTCTAACTATATTAGAATAAGATGTACTCTCCCCTACAGAGAAAATGATGATGGATCTAAGAGCTCTCAAATATCAAATCCTAACTGAATCTTCTGTTAATAAAAAAGTGGATATAAAAAGTGACTCAATTTTAGGCTTACATCACATTCCTGGAATAAATGGAAGGCTACAAATTGGAAGAAGGAATTGAATTAAACTACATAACTCACCCGTGACTAAAATTCTTACTTCACCTGAGTCAGTTGCCTTGAAATTTGAGAATCAAAATTAGATTGCATTCTGAGATGCAAATAATAAACAAAGACTCTGGTTAATAATTTAGCTGGCTAAGTATTTCATGAAAATTTGTGGAAGGACTTTAGGAAACTCGCAGATCTTTTAGGAGAATCTAGTTTAGTGTCAAGTTCTCAGGGACACTCTCCAATATCATGATGCAGAAAACATGTAACAAGGAAATGCAGCTGCTGCCACCAAGCTCTGGATACAAGGAGTTTGCACCATTGCCTCTCCTGAGCCAAGGATTCATCTTAACTGCAAGGACTATCATAGCCACCACTGCTGGGAACCCCTGCTGCAGGAATTCAACCATATGATTTCTGTTATTATCACCAAATACCCCAGAAAGAGCCAGTGAGGTGAGATGAAAGAAAAAAAAAAAAAAGAGGAGAGGGAGAGGGGGTTTCCTCCTACCTTTTTGCTTCTGTTACCAGTTTCAGATGAAATTCAAGTCAATGTGCCACACTGATGTAAGAGGTTGTTGATGTGGGAGGAGTGGGGGAGAGTGGGGTGTGGGGTATATGGGGACCTCTTATATTTTTTAATGTAACATTTTTTGTGAGCTATTTATCTTTTTTAAAAAGATAACAAAAAAAAATACACTATAAAAATACCAAAAAAAAAAAAAAAAAAAAAAAAAGAGGGGCTGTGTTAAATATGGCAAAGCCTAAAGAGCATGACTGGACATTTGCAGCACACAGAGCACTCAAGAGCATGATTAAGACCACAGACTCTGACACGAATTGCCCATCTAACACATTAAAGATCTGTGTGTCCCTGTGCAAGTTTTTTAACCTCCTTATAGCATAGTTTTATTATGTGTAAAACAAGGATGGATAATAGTGGTAACTCCATCAATTCTTTTGGGGGAGTAAATAATTTTAAATATATAAAACACATAGAACAATGTATAGAATATTATGTGCAATATTTTTAGCCATTACTGTTTTTAAATAAAATTCTTGATAATTTTTATTTTTAAAGAAGCTTTAGATTACATAAATCTTACATTAAAAATGTAAAGGATTCCCATATGCCCCATTCCCTCCCTCTCTCAAACTTTCCCACATTAACAACATCCTCCATTAGTGTGATACATTTGTTACAATTGATGAACCATTTTGAAGTATTGCTACTAACCATGGACTAGAGTTTACATTATGTTTTACCCTCTGTCCTGCACAACTGTGTGAGTTATGACAAAATATACAATGGCCTGTATCATCACTGCAGTGTCATTCAGGACAAATTCAATGTCCTGAAAATACCCCCATATTACACCTATTCTTCCCTTTCCCATCTCTCAGAACTTCTGGTGGCCATTGCCTTTACATCAATGATAAGAGTTCTTCCATGCCTAGAATAATAACAAGTCAATAGTAGAATAATAATGAGTCTACTTTAGTTCATTGTTCATTGTCCATACTTGAAGATTTTGTAATGGTGATGTTCACTCTTCTTTTAATTAAGAGGGTGCTTAGATCCCATGGGACAGATGGATGGAGCCATCTTGCTTGCAGGTGCAGACACTCTATTCCTTGGGATGGGCATTGTCCATCATCATCTCCTTATGAGTAGTCCTGGGTGAGCCCAATGAGCTAGAGAGTAGGTCTTGCAACCCTGCTGAGATTCAGGGCTCAACTGGCTCATGGACAGACAAGAGATTTAAATCTATTGGATACATATATATATATAACTAGAATTGTACTAGTGACAGGTTCAAGTAAAAGGGGCAGAAGACCAATGTGTAGAGAATCTATAAATTAGTCTAACTCTCTTACACTGGGGAGCATAAATTCCAAATGAAAGCCCACTGACAGGGTGCCAAATTCCTGAACTGTCCGGACTGCTTATAATTTCTGTATGTCACCAAAGCTCTCAGCAGTCCTGCTATTTGAGGCACTGTTTACTGTGGCAGTCAATGAGACCCTGCTGAGACTTGCATAAGTGTAACCTCCAGAATGACCTCCCAATTCACTTTGAAAACTCTTAGTCATTAAAAACTCATTTGTATTTACCATTTCTCCCTTTTGGCCAAAGTCTGTTTTCATATGCATTGCTAAGTAGAGCTTGGTAACAATTCCTCAGTGCCAGGGAGGCTTATTTCTGGGAGTCATGCCCCATGCCAGGGGAAAGGTAGTGCATTTATATGCTGAGTTTGGTTTAGAGGAGGCTTCATTTAAGCAACAGGAGGCTTTCAGGATTTAACTCTTAGGCAATGTAAAACGATATGCTAAATTCAATTTCACAAGTAAAAGTTCATAAGTACAATCATCAATGTTACGGGCCTGGCATAATGGTCTGTCCTTTGCCACACACTGCCTTTGCACTCAGAGTATTCTTGTAGTTTTATTAGAGAAGATAGCAGAAATCCCCAGGATGGGAATTCAATGTTTTTCAGTTATTGTGTGGATATCCAACAATGGAGACAATGCCCTGTGAAATTTGAACATATTCATATGCCTTAGAGGTATGCCCCAGGAAAACCCCTTCCCATTTGCCACCCCCCCATTACTGACACCCTGTGTCAGAGATCTTCCCCTACCACTGTTGTGACACTTTTGTGATCCAAAACCTCTCAAAAGACAAAGTCAACAAAATAGCCAAATAATGTTAATTAGAAAATGAAATACTAATTTAAAAAATAACCTTTAGTCAGCAGACTGGGCCCAGTGGTTAGGGCGTCCGTCTACCACATGGGAGGTCCACGGTTCAAACCCCGGGCCTCCTTGACCAATGTGGAGCTGGCCCATGCGCAGTGCTGATGCGTGCAACGTGTGCTGTGCCACGCAGGGGTGTCCCCCGCGTAGGAGCCCCACGCACAAGGAGTGTGCCCCGTAAGGAGAGCCGCCCAGCACGAAAGAAAGTGCATCCTGCCCAGGAATGGTGCTACACACACAGAGAGCTGACACAACAAGATGATGCAACAAAAAGAAACACAGATTCCCATGCCGCTGACAACAACAGAAGCGGACAAAGAAGAACATGCAGCAAAATAGACACAGAGAACAAATAACTGGGTTGGGGGGGGAGAGAAATAAATAAATCTTTAAAAAAAAATAACCTTTAAAAAAGAAAAAAATTAAAAATTTGAAATAATGAAAAAATTAGACATTGTGTCTTTCATCACTGTAAGATCTGTTGTCTTGTATGCACAGTGACATATTCTTCCATATTTTTTCCCGGTGTCTTATTGTTTTCATGACATCTTCAAAGAAGCTTTACGAATCTGAAAAGTCACATAGAGAACACAGGTGATTCCCATATGCCAAAGGCCCTCCCCCTTATTAATAACATTTTATATGTGGATGGTACATTTGTTATAATTGATATATAACTACTGAAGCATTGCTATTAACAATGGTCAATCATTTACCTTGTGGATCACAAATTTTTGTGGCTTTTGACAAAATTTGCAATGGTATGTAGCCATTACTTTTAACTACAAGAGACCACAGTTGAAGTGATCTCCATGCATTTTCAGTTCTTATGGGAGTAGGGTGGGCTTTTGCTGTAAACGTGAGGGAAAAATTGTAGGGTTCCCCACGTATGCAATGACAGTGAGCTGCCAAGTAGCTAAAATAAAAACCCACACATAATAAGGAAGTAAGACATAATTTCTTCCTCCTTGTATATTTATAACTATTCTATGCAGGAGAATTAATGTTATTATAGAAAGTGTTTATGTAATTCAAGTGGTATCTCTGAAGAAAGAAACACTGCCTTCAACTCATGCCCTGTGGGTAGTAAAGACAAAATACTAAAGCAGGGGAGATTGTGACAGGCCACTGTCTTACAATCTTATCTCTAAAATCTACTGTGTATACAATAAAAAAAAATCATACCTGGGCAGTTGACCTAATATACTGAGACCAAATGATTTTAACATGGTAGGATATATTGCAAAGAAGAGTATAAAACCATGGGGAAAGTATATGGGAAAAAACAACCCATAGAAAAGAAGGTAAGGGATTCTAAAATAGGCATGTACATAAGAACGGGTTAAAGAAGACAGCTTGGGAATGATGTAGAAGTAAGAAAGCAGGGAGCCTTATGCAAGACTGGGAATTCTCCCACAATTCCTCCTTTCCATGCTATCCCTTAAGATTCATGAGAATGTAAGGACTTTTGCAAAAAAAAAAAAAGAAATTTAATAAATGAGACATCTGTTATGCTGTTGAGGAAAATATAGGTGAAGGTCAAGAAAATTGAGGTAGTCCTAGCTTGTATCTACTTTTTGTTTGGAACCCAAAGAAGGGGAGTTTTCTTCCCATCAAGGTGACTGTCCTCAGACATCCTAGGGAGGAATCCACAAAAGACCAGAAATCTTGCCCAGCAGGACTAGAAGACACGATGTGGCAGTTTGATATTATTTATGAATTCCAAAATGAGGTATAGATTATGTTTGCAAGCTGGTCTGTTCCTCTGGGCATGATAACTGTTGACTGCATTAGATTCAGCTGAACCTCATCTTTAGAGTGTGATTCAGCATTGAATCCCATCCTCCTTGGTGGGTTAATAAAACAAACTCTCACATGGAAGTCAGTACTCAGAGAAGATACACAGAACAACACAGAAAAAGACACAGCAGAGGAGAGAACTTAATTTTGATGCTGGAGCCCAGGAAGAGAGATGAGCCTGAAAGTTTACAGCTGAACTTGTGAAGGAAATAGAGAAGCTGAGCCTGGAAAGAAATGAGCCCTGGGAAGAGAGAAGAACCTTATGCCAGTCTATGTGAGATTGGAAGAAGCTAGAATCATGGAGGGAAGTGGAAGGCTGAACCCTCACAGACGTGTCTCACCATCTTGCATCAACACTTGGCAACAACAGACTTGGGTGAGGAACTACCTCTTATGGTACCATAAGCTGGACTCTTTAGGGCCTTGTCACTGTAAGATTTTACCCCAAATAAAAACACTTTATAAAAGCCAACAGAGTTCTGGTACTTTTCATCCGTATCCATTTGGCTGACTAATGCAGTGGGGAAGAACACTTATCTTTTGATTCCACCATTTAGGAAATACAAGTAGAAACTCTACCTTTCAAAAGCATGCTAGAGTCAGTTGACCCCTGGCAAAGGAAAGTGGTTAGGTGTATTTTGGAGTTATTTACAGGTAAGAATATAAAGAAAAACAGAGGAGAAAAGGGAATATGCAAAAGGATTTCAAGTTTGTAAAGAAGTTTGTTAAGAGGAGCTGCTAGTAAGGATAAAAGCACAGAAAAAGTTTTATGTTATTGAAGTTATGGATAACTTTTTCTAAAGTGTCCTTTGATAATATTTTAGTGTTGTTTAAGGGCATGAAATGGCTTACATTGGGTGTGGAAAATAAAGTCAACAGATGTATAAATCATCTCGGTCTTTGATAGCTTTATGTAGCAAGGTACTTTGGGTGAAACAAGCAGCATACCTACAGGCACAGACTCTGGGTTATCACTACTGTTCTCTAACACCAACATGGACAGTGGGGCCTGTCTAGAGGCTGTATTTGTCCAGCCAACACTGACACTGCATGAACTGTGATCACTGTGCTTTTGGGGCAAAGGCTGATGGAAATAATAGAGCTGGGAAAGTACATGCCCAGAAATGCTTTGCCATTGCTGCTTTGTTTCTGACTGTGAGTAGTACACCCAATTCCTCATTTCTGTTGAACCTTTGTAAGGAGAATAGAGAAAAATGTTTTTCTTGTTGGTTTCTGGGGTAGATTATTGTTTCAGACCAGTAAATGAAGTCTTATACTGTTTATTATAGGGCATTATAGACTAAAGGAAAAGAAATTAAATTAGAAGGTAAAACACATAGGCAAGGAACGGTTCTTTCATGAGTATAGTGAAAGTGGAAGGAAGTATTGGTAAAAAGTGTTGGCGGTTGTGACAGTTTAAAATCCAGTTTTGAATCTCAAAAGATTATATTATTAAACTATTCCTATGGGTAAATCTGTGACACAGATTGGGTTTCTGCCATATTGCTGGGCTTTTATAGAGACACAGAGGAAGAGATACATAGGAAAAGCAAGCTCTGCCATTTTGACACAGCCTTGTGAGAGAGAGGACTCCAGGTTTTCCTATAGCTGCAAAAAGTCAGAGAAGTCCCAAGAGGCTGAGAGAGGTCATAGGATCTGGAACTAGGAGAGCGGAGAGGTATGTAAAGAGGCCCCCAAGGAGCTGGGCCCATGGAGTAGCTGAAAGCTAAGATGACAAGCCCTGCAATATGCCTGATTTCTAAGATCAACAGTAGCTGACTTTGGTGAGAAAACATTTCTGATATTACTTGATTTGGACATTGCACAGCCTTGGAATTGTGAGCTTTCACCCCAAATAAAATTTCCATTATAAAAGCCAGCCCATTTCTGCTACTTTGCATTGGCAGCCCTTTGGCAAACTAAGAGAGAAATTGGTACAGACACAATGAGCAGACATAGCAAGCAGACACAGCAAGTCACAGCAAGCAGACAATGAGCAGCAGACAGATTAGGGAGCCATTTCCAGGGTGGGGTGAATAAATAAATAAAATTTTTAAAAAAGAGAGAAATTTGTATCAGGTGAATGGGTTGCCACTGCTTGCAATTACCAAAACTGTTTGAGTGATTTTATAAAAAGGTAAGGGATATTTTTGGAAGAATTGGGAGATGGCTTGTTAGAAAAGGCCTAGATTGCTATGAAAAGACCATTGGTAAAAATACAAACACTAAGTATAGTTCTGATAAGTCCTTAGAAGTGATACAGTGTTATTGGAAACTGGATGATCCTTGCTTTAAAGTGGCAGAGACCTTGGCAATATTGACTCCTGATGTTAGATGGAAGGCAGAATTTGAAAATGATGAGTTTGGAGATTTAATTGAGGAAATTCCCAAATCGAATGTGGAAAAGAGGCCTGATGTCTACTTGCAGCTTATAGCAAAAATGGGAGGAAAAAGATAGGTTAAGAACTGAATGGCTGGACGTGAAGAACCCAGAAATGAATGATTTGAGGAATTCAAGCCTCTGGAAGATAACTCCCGAGATAATAGTGCCTCATGTGAGGACTTAACTAAACTTGAAATAGACAGCCATTTCCTTGCATGTCAGGATTGGAAATACAGTTATCCTGGAAGGACTTGTGGAAAGTCTTACTGTCTGATGGTTTGGACCCATGTTTCCTGCAAGCTAAACAAACAAATTTTTTGTAAGATCTGTATGAATTAAGCCAATGTCAGTCTGAGCTAAAAGAGACAGAGAGGGGAGAGATTGAAGGAAAAACAGCATCAAGAGAAACACATGGAGGCTGAGATCTGGATTTAAGATATCTTCTCAGGCTAAGAAGGTACTACTACCCATATGTGCAGAAAGGATGAGTTTGCCCTGACATTTGAAGAGGGTGGATCTTTTGGTCCATTGTTCAGGGAGAATTTGGCCACTCCAGGCTACAGAGAGGGGAAAGCATATTCTCTGAAAATTAGAGTTATGTCACTGCCCCACTGTTCTGAGAGGGTCGAACCTATGTGTCAGAGATTAGGGAAAATGTTGCCACCACCCTATGTGCTAAGGGAGCTGAGACTGTGCTCCCAAGATTGAGGAGAGTGTGACTGTCACCCCAGAGTTCTTGGAGGATGAGGGCTGGAATTCGACCAACATCCAGATGCTTGATGAGGGTGGCAAACTACAAGGGGGATCAAATGCTTATTTGGTAGCATATGAAGTAAAATTCATTGTTATTATTGTTGCTATTTTAATCAAGAGCTATCATACTAATTATAAATACATGATTGCATATATTCATGCTTTTTTAGTAATATGAACTATTATCTATATCCTTGTTCCAGTTCACAATTTTCTATAATTTGTTATATCCCCACATACCCAAAAAAGTTAATGAAGATATAATATAAGTTGTTCCAGGGAACTTCGAAATTGAATGATTAAAGAGACATTTAACAAAATTTGGGCATGCTTAATGCATTCTGGAACTTTAAGGGCACAAACATTTGAGTACCATATTCAAAATGTCATGCAATGCAAATTCTGAGGGCGATATCAATGGAGAATAACTGTAAAATGCTTTCAAAAAAGCAAAATGCTTTAAAATGGAGTTAACCATATTATTTCTTTAGCAAAGTACTGTAATAGTCTTGAAAAGTCATTACAAAAGAGTATTATTGAAAAACTCATTCAGAATAAGCCTAAATTAGAGCACCTGATATTAAACATAAATATAATTTCATACATATATACACATATATAGTAATACACAGTCACCCCTATAAGGTAAAGATGCAAGAGTAAATATTTTTAGGAGGAAGTAAAAACAGATCCAAAAAGGGATTTTTTTAAAAAAGGAGAGGATAAAAGAGGATATTGAAACTGAGAAACCTTTTGAAATATGTTTAATTCCAAAAAAGCCTGCTTAATTCACTTTTTCTGATATAAAAAAATTTATACAATGATAATAGTAATTTAAACTGTTTTGTAAAATCTAAAAGATAGAGAAGATAAAAAACAAAAACAAGTCAATAGTTTTATATCTCTATTTTTTTAAGTCCTGGTGTTTTTGTGAATATAAGCAGCTTTGCATGCTTTGTACTTATAACATTTTTCCATATTTTCCCTTAATGTCATGTTAAAATTTTTCAGTGTTTTAAATAAGTTTTTAAAAAAGAATGTTAAATTACTACATAATGTTTCTTTGAATAATACTATAATTATCATGACCACATTGCTAAATAACATATTATGTCTTTGTCTATACTTATGATTAAGTTTTTGATATAGTCTTAAAAGTAATTTGATATTAGTGTAAATATAAATAATACTGTGGTGGACATTTTATTAATACTCTAATTCAAAAATTTGTCCTTTATTTTAAGAAATTTTAAGGCAATTGAGATTACTGTCATTAACACTATAGTTCTTTAAGTCTAGTAAAAAAAACCCATAAAAGGCCATATGTAAATAAGAAATGAATTCCCACTTACATTAAAAACAAAACAAAACAAAACAAAAAACTGGCAAGAACCTAATGACAATTTAGACTGCATTATCTAGAAAAAGGTAGATTGGAGAACTCATTTTGGGCCTAGAGTTCAAAGAACTGGTTTTGTACTCTGCTGCCTTCAAATCTCAATTAACTCATTCACCTACAAGGGAAAGGATGGAAAAGAGAGTTCTTCCTTAGCTTGATCAAAAAAGAAGCAGCCCTGTTCAGGTGAGCTTAACACACGAAAATAACAAGAAAAATAGAGATAGTATGACTAGCATTGTTACATTAAGTTGCAAAAACCCCATTCACCTGGAAAATGTAGCCTGAGCAATATCTCTGGTAATGAAAATTCAGATCAGCAATAATTCCTCTTTCATGGATGTCTAATGAACTGATGAATCGAAGTAAGGTTTGGAATGTTTTTATCTTTAATGGACAGACCTAAAGCACAAGAATAGTTCTTTCTACCTAGCAAATTCCTATTATCTCTTAGCAAAATAAGAATATATGCCCTTCAAACATCTTAGAGTACATATTTTTTTCATTGTCTCTTAGGCAGAATTAGTAATTCATTATGTTATTAATTCATTTTTCAAGAATAATATTGAGCATGAATTCTTTAAGCTTATTATTTAGTTGTTATTCTGCGTAGTGAATAGGTATTCCACTTTGTGACCTATTTAACTATTTGGGCTTAGTGTTCTTTCTGTTTTGTTTTGTTTTGTCCTGTCTTGTTTTTTGTCCATTGGTAAGTCCTCCTTGGAAAGTAAACACCTCAATAGTATTTGCTACAAATAATTTTGAGTCAGTTTGCTGATATTTGTCTTTTCATGTGGTGGTATTATTGCTCTAAGAAGGAATGACTCATGTCAGAGTGTCTAAAATGAAAGGCCATACTAGATTTTCAGAGGGGAAAAATGTTTTATTTTGAAATTCTTTCCTGGAATGGCAAGTTTTGCATTTGGGGTGTTTTTAACTCTGGGGATATATGAACACTTTACAGAGAGTTTATCGGCAAAAGTAATTTTAAGAAATTAATTAATGCATTCCTAGAATTGATTCATATGATGATGTACCTGTTAACAACGTGTCATTTATATTCTATGGTCTTATCTGTTCTTTTCATAGAACCTTTTTTCATTTTACAGAGAAAAAAGGCATAGTCTTCACAAATATTTTACACCTAAAAAAAAAAGTGCATTTATTTTTCAGGTATAAAATATTTGTGGTGCTAAAAACTGGGACGATTCAATATATTTCCAGTGATATTTACTTTCAAAAAGGTGTCATCCCATTTCATTGGGGAAAAAAAAGCTTTCTATAAAGTTTTACATTATACTTTTTACAACTTTACAAATTTTTATAATTTAAAAATCAAGAAAAGCTCTGATTAATTTTTACTACTTATATTTGTAAGAATCATTCCATCCAAAATAAACATTTATGATTTCAGAAACAGTAAATTATTTTTAAATAATAAATTAAATTTATCCTGCCACATGTGAAGGTAAGTATGAGGCAGGAATAAGTGAAAGAACTTCTTTAAATTTCTATTGTAGGCAACAGATGTGGCTCAAGCAGTTGAGCACAGGCCTCCACATGAGGCCCCAGGTTCAGTTCTCATTTCCTCAAACAACAAGCAAAACAAACAAACAAAGAACAAATCAGGGCAGATGTGATTCAGTGGTTGAGAGCTGGCTTCCCACATATGAGGCCCCAGGTTCAATCCCTGGACCCCAGTACCTTAAAAATAAAGAAAAGAAAAGAGAAGAGAAGAAAAAAGAAAAAAATACCTACTGGAGTGGGAGGAAATACTGTAAGAAAGATAATGTAATACAAATTAAATTTAAAAAGGAAGTGTAAACATCCCAACTGTTAAAAAAAAATATATGAATGTATCTTTAACATATATTTCACAGTTTACTTCTAAAATAGTGATACGTCATTTTAAAAAAATGACAATATCCATAAGCCAGAAATTACATCTATTGAAACTGCTTGTATTTTAGATGAAAATTTCTAGATGTTAACCTTAAAAATGTGTGAGGGGTACATTTTTTAATATACATTTTTAAGTTATTTTAGACATAGGACTAAAAATAGGTTTGCAACCTACTGTCTTAGAATAAAAAATTTTGTATTGAATTCATTAATTATTTTGATAATATCATGATCAATATGAACAACCAGTATTTAGACAATCTCTAATTTTAATTTGCCAAAGTAAACATTTCAACAGTAATACAGAGTAAGTGCTCCTTAGATGCAGGTCTTCCATATTTAAGATAAAGTGTTGAGAATGTCTTAAGAGACATCTTTAATGTATTCATATATAAAACATTAGTACCCTGGGTTATATATACCCACACACAAAGGAACACAATAAATGCCTGATGTAAAGTGAAAATTTATTTAAAAGTTAAAAGTCAGTACATAGTTCATTACCTCAAGATTGCTTTCCATTATTCTAGAGCCAAAATAAATATATTAACTGCCTGTATAATTACAAATTAATTTAATTCAAGAAACAAAGATGAATTGATATTATATGATAGGATGATTAGATGACTTATCTGTATTTATAGTCCACTGGATATTAATGAAAATTCTACTGTGCAAGAAAGCAGCTTTTGTTATTAATTGGTACATTAGTCAGCCAAAGAGGTACAGAAGCAAAATAGCAAAAATCATTGGTTTTTGTAAAGTGTTTTTATTTGGGGTAGAAATTTACAGTTACAAAGCCCTAAAGAGTCCAACTCAAGGTACCATAGGAGGTATTTTCTCACCCAAAATCTGTTGCCATATGCTGATGCAAGGTGAAGGTGATATTTGTGAGGGTTCAGCCTTCCTCTTCCCTCTTAAGGCCACGGGGGCCCAGCTTCTTTTCACCTCAGCTGTAGGCTGGCATAGGGCTCAGCTGCTCTGTTCTCGTCGGCTGCAAACTCTCAGATGAATGGCTCATTTCTCTTCCCTGGACTGCAAGATCCTCTTCCATGTCTCTGGAGCTCCCTTCCTCTTTTCTTGCATATCTGCTTCTGCCTCCTTGATTGAGTGTCCACTTATATAGTCCACCAAGAGGGTGGGAACTCATCTCTGAGTTGTCCTAATGATGTGGTCAAATCAAAAGCCCTAATCTTAACCTGATCAAGTGAACATAAAGCCTTTAAGTTAAATATAATCAAAGTGCATCATACCCAGAAGAAAAGACCAGTTTACAAACATAATCAAATATCTCTTTTTGGAATTCATAAATAGTATCAAACTGCCACAAATGGTTAGACTGGCTGAGTCACAGATATATTCCTTGTTTTATCACCACTAAACGAGCCAGTGCCTGATGATTTGAAAAAAAAGGTTTTGACAATATGAAAGGGCCAAGGAGAAAAGAAATCATTAAAAATTATCATGAAATGATTATTAAAGTAAAACTGCAGTACTAGGCAATAACTATTGCTAAAAGCATTTTCTAGATTGAAAATTATAATGTGGCAGGGGAAGCATAGAGAGATTGAGAGGTGATGAGTTTTATTTGTTTTTTGTTTAT
This sequence comes from Dasypus novemcinctus, assembly GCF_030445035.2. Taxonomy (NCBI): domain Eukaryota; kingdom Metazoa; phylum Chordata; class Mammalia; order Cingulata; family Dasypodidae; genus Dasypus; species Dasypus novemcinctus. The sequence goes on along the minus strand of NC_080674.1, from coordinate 31,000,301 downwards.
TATTGTTATTGTAATAATGAAAGTGTTGTAAGAATGAAACAATGAATGCACAAATTTGTAATTACACCGAATACCATTGATTGTACACATTGGTTGGATTTATGCTTTATTTGTTAAAAAAAATACACAGCAGGGAGAGATGGAGAAAGGGGAAAGGAAAGGGGGAGAAAGAGAGAGAGAAATAGGAAACTTTATTTCCTAATGGTGGTTTAAGTACCTAAAATATTAACTGAATACTGAGGTATTATATTTCAAAACTTACTTTCTTAATTTTATTTCTTAAATAATGAATATAACAATATTAACATGCAATAAAAGAAGCCCTTAAAGCATCCCTTGCAACTCACTTTAAAATGCTTAACAAGGGAAAAATAAAAATGAATTCCAATGAAAGTGAAGTAAAGTTAATAAGCATAAGGAAAATGAATAATTTGTAGCTGTAACTGAGATGAGATTTTCATGTAGAGAAGCAAAAATACATTCTTTACAGTGTTCGAATTGCAAATAAATTTATCTCATATAAAAATGTTTGCCTGCCCTTACCATTTGTAATCATAACTGAACCAAAATCTTAGCGTGCATATTTAATAAGAAAAAATACAGAAGAATGAAGCAAATGATAAAGAAAACTCTCATTATTCACCAAAAATATGGTTCTGAAAATAGAAAATAACAAAATACAAATAAATTTAGCAACTTTGATAATTGACAGTTACAGAATGGCACAATGACAAAATTCATATTCTTTTCAACTGAGTGTGCAGCACTTACCAAATACTGGAAAACTTTTTATTATCTTTAAAGTTGAGCACATGCTCTATTGCCCATAAATAATTCTACTTGTAGACATATATTTCTTGAATACTTGTATAGATATAAATATATATGTTCCTATATGTACCAGAATCTGGAACACACACACATAACAGACATATAGTTATCTGTGTGCAGCACTGCTAATTATAATAAATTATAATAAACTCAAACTGAAATAACTAGCAGCAATATCATGAACAAAGAAACTGTGTTGTGTCTATAAAATGAAATAGAATATATCCATGAAATTAATGAAGAGGAATTCCATACATCGATCTACATAACTCTTGAATATGTACTCGTGCAGAAGTCAGACAGAAAATAATGTGTGCTATATGATTATATCAATAAGCAGTTCACAAACAGCTAAAAAATTGTAAAGAGGATTCTCAAGAAAAGGAAGTAAATGATTACAATAAGAGTTGGGATAGCCGATACGTATTCTGGCAAATAAGAATTTGTAATCAAAATGGCATATTCAGGGACTTTGGGATGATGGCAAGGTTTCAGTTCTTGAGCTGGGTTTTAATCACCTTGTTATCACTTACAATCATTCACTAAGAACAATAGTTATGGTTTATGTTATCCTTGTATATGATTCAGATTTCAGCAGAAAATGATTTTGAAGTAACTAAAATCAGTATATGCATTGCATGAATAGCCCTGTCCAAAATATTTGATACTAAGAAATCTACACTACATAGGATAGATCTCTACAATAATGATTCCCAATTGATCACACTGCTCAGGATTCATGCTTTTATGCATCCCCCCCACCCCATATTGAACTCAGGACTTGGCTATGTGATACGCTTTGATCAATGGGGCATCAATCAATGTTATAGTAACAGAGGACCTTAGGGCTTGATCTCTTAAAATGTTGTCATGATATATAAGAAAATTAAGCTGTTCTGTAGTGGAGACCATGTGGATAACACCCAAGATGACCCAGCCAACAGCCCCAGCTCACTGCAGGGCACTGGAATGAGGTCATTTTAGCCCATCGGGCCCCCAATCAATTTCCTGGATGACTGAGTACTCCCAGTTGATACCAGCAGAAGAACCACCAATGAACCTTACTGGGTCATAAGCAAAATAAATTGTTGATTGAAGCCACTCATATTTAGAATAGCTAGTTATATAGCAATAGGCAATTAATGCACTATGTAAGTAGTTTTCAATATATCATCTTTTGAGTAGAAATTGGAAGGTACTTTCTCAATAATATTTAATTCAAATTCTTTCAGAAAATAAATTTTATTTTCTAATTATGTAAGTCAAACTTTCATAATATTTTTGTAATAATTTAAGAGAAGATTGACTGCAGATTTGATTCATCTGAAGAAATTTTTTAAAGTTTTATCACGTCTTCCCATCACTATAGATTCTGGTTTAAATGGTTTAGAGTACATCCTAGGGAGTCCTGCTATATTGTCAACTAGAGGGACAAGAATCCCTCAAGAACACAGGAAGTGCCTGATAAAAGAAAACGGACCAATATGTCAAGACCTCAATATTATTACAAATAACTGTGCATCTTATTCAAAATTTGAAACTCAGAGGTTACCATAATTTCTGTGGGAATGGGGAGGGAAAAATAGAATAAATGGAACACGGGGCATTTTTAGGCGATAAGACTTGTTCTGCATGATCTTGCAATAACAGATATAGGCCACTTCAAATTTTGTCACAACTATAAAAGTATATGAACCAAAATGTAAACCATAATGTAAACTATGGGCCATTGTTAGTAGTATTAGTTCAATAATTATGCCTCAATTGTAATAAATGTACTACCTGCATGTAAAATGGTATTAAGGGAGAAGGGAAAAGCAGGAGACCATTGGATATAAGTGAATCTCCTATATTCTCTTTGTGGTCACCCCTCGGGCTGAAGTGTGGTTTGCTGGCCCGGCGGGGGAGCAGCCATGGTAGACCTATTCCAAACCGCTGCCCCCATATTAGGGTGGTTGGTCGGGCCCACCGCCACCCCTGAAGGGAGCTCGGCATGGGCTCAGAGTGCCCTCGGGTCTCCCTTCTCGGCAGCCATGCTTCCGCGGCCACCCCTCCTCCCGGATGGCGCCACACGATGCCTGTGGGGCGGCACCCTTCTTCTTCTTTCTCCCTGCGCAGGCGCAGGGCGGAAAAATCCAGTCTGCCCTTTTCCCTCCCCCCGACAGCAGCAACAGCCAGGCGTGGGCGGGAAACTCAAGTCTGCCCTCTACCCCAGCAACAGCAGCCACCAATCACTAAACCCTGCCACTTCCCCCAGCAACAGCAACAGCAACAGCCAATCCCTAATCACCACCCCTCCCCCATCCAGTACCGCCCACTGACCTTTCTCTGGCAACCAATCAGAACAGGGCATGGCTTTGACCAATCAGCCTTCCCCAGCCCCTATAAAACTGTTGCCTCTTCCTCAATAAAGTGGACTTGCGTGTTTACCTTGCCTCTGCAGTAGTTCTTCTGCCGTGCGCCCTCCAGTCCTGAGAGCCCCCAACAAGGGCCTGGCCTCCCTTGTCCCCAGTTCGTCGCCTGCTTCTCCGGGCGACCCCTTCGTCGCCGGCTTCGCCGGGTGACCCCGTCAGCCGAACCACGCAACCCCTGTGAGACCGACCCCTCGTCTGCTGCCGGACCGACCCCTCGTCCCAAGTGGGACCGACCTCTCGTCCCAAGTGGGACCGACCCCTCATCCTAAGCTGGACCGACCCCTCGTCCGCAGCCAGACCCCACCTCTACCGACCGAGCAAGCCATCGCACTCTTTATGACTTTTCTAATTCCTAAAGCTTCTTTGAATATAAAATGAAAAAAAAAAAATACTTTGGAGGAATATATGGAAGAAAATATCACTGTGCATGTAAGACAGTAAATATGAAGTCTAATGACTAAAATTTTCTTAAAAAAATGTATTTCAAATTTTTTTTCTCTTTGGTTATCTTTTAAGTTACTGTTTCATTTTCTAACTAATTTTATCTGGTTATTTTGTTGACTTCATTTTTTGAGAGGTTTTGGATCACAGAAAGATCACAATAGTGGTAGGGGAGGATCAATGATACAGCGTGTCAGTGGTGGGGGGATAAATGGGAAGGGGTTCTCCTGGGGCATGCCTCTAAGGCATATAAATATGTTCAAGTGGTCATGGAGCATTGTCTTAGTGGGGGAAGAGCCACACAATAACTGAAAGAATATTGAATTCCCATCCTGGGGAGTTCTGCTACATTCTCTAATAGGACAGAAAGAATTCCCCAAGTGCAAGGCAGTGTGTGATGAAGGAGGAAAGACCATTATGCCAGGACCCTGATATTGATGATTGTACTTATGAACCTTTTCTTGTGAAATTGAAACTTAGCCTAGTATTATACACTGTCTAAGAGTTACATCCTGATAGCCTCCTTGTTGCTGAAATGTGGCCTCTTTCTAAGCCAAACTCAGCAAATAAGCACACTACCTACCCCTGGCATGGGGCACAATTCCAGGTGATGAGCCTCCTGGCACCAAGGGATTATTTCCAAGTGCCATCCAGCAACGCATCTGGGAAAAGACCTCAACAAAAGGAGGAAATGGCGAGTACGAATGAGTTTTTATGGCTTAAGAGATTTCAGAGTTAGGTCATTCCAGATGTTATGCTTATGCAAATCTCAGCATGATCTTATTGACTGTTAGTAAACAATGCCTCAAATAGTGGGGCTGCTGAGGGCTCTAGAGACATCCAGAAACTATAAGCAGAGCAAACAGCTCAATAATTTGCACCCTGTCAATGGGACTGATTTTGGAATTTATGCTGCCCAGTGTAACAGAGTTATACTCATGTAAAGGATCTCTACACATGGCTCTTCTATGCCTTTTATTTGAAATATAATTATCACTAAACTTTATAAATGTATGTTCCAGAGACTTAAATCTTTAATCTGTCCATGTGCCAGTTGAGCCCTGAATTTCAGCAGAGTTCCAACACCTACTTTCCAGTTCATTGGACTTACCCAGGAAAACTAAAGGAAGATGATGATGGATAGTACCCATTCCAAGGAACAGAGAGTGTCTGCAACTGCAAGCAAGAGAGTTCCATCCATCTGCCCCATGGGACCTAAGCACCCTCTCAATTAAGAGCAAAGTGGGTGTCACCATCCCAAAATCCTCAAGATTGGGGAATGAACAGTGGGCTAAAGTAGATTTATTATTATTCTATCATAGAATTATTATTATTCTAGCAATGAAAGAACTCTTACCATTGATATAAAGGCAATGTCCATCAGAGGTTCTGAAGGATGGGAGAGGAAAGAACAGTGTAATAGAAGGGCATTTTTGGGACATTGGCATTGTCCCAAATGCAGGCCATTGTATATATTTTTCATAACTAACAAAATTGTGCAGGACAGAGTGTAAACTATAAGGTAAACTGTAATCCATAGTTAGTAGCAATGCTTAATATCTGTTCATCAGTTGTAACAATGTACCACAGTAATAAGGGTTGCTGTTGGTGTGGGAAAGTGTGGGAGGGGAAGGAGTGGGGCATATGGGAAGCCCTTATATTTTTTGTAACCTTTATGCAATCCATAACTTCTTTAAAATTTAAAAATTAATTTAAAAAAAGTCCACAGGGATTTTCACAGGTATGCATTATTGTTGTGTAGTATTGACATTTTTATATTAAATTCTCTTATCAATGAAAAATAAATAAATGATTTAGAGTGAAGCCTAATTTATCTAGGGAGGTAGTCATATCTATCATTATCATTTATCTATCTATATCTATCTATCTCTCTAAATAACTTCTCTGTTGATTCTAATGTAAAATTGAGCATCAAGACATTTGTGAGTAATACAAATAATCTATTTATAATTCTAATGTATTCAAAACATCTCATTGCCACAATGGACCATATATAATCATGTACAAAGGAGCAAATGAATGGTAGTTACACTAATTAAAGTATCGTATCTGGGGGGATTGTGGGAACATGTGCTGGATTAGGCTGACAAGGCTCAGCTTTCTTACAAAACAACATAAAAAGAGCCAAAAGCTGCCTGAGGGACCTGTTTTTGGGGCCAACAGATCAGGATAGTGCTTCACAACTCCCAGGAGAATAAGGGACAGAGAAATGAAGAATTCAGAACAACAAACTGTGAGTTACTAAATCTCCTAAACAGTGTGAAAGGATCCCCTTTCCCACACCTGAGACATCAATTTGGGGTAAAACTCCTGGCTCATAGCAGCTGACTGAACATTGAACAAATATCTTCTGCCTTGTCAGCTGTTACAAGTGAACAGGTAAGGGAAGTTGGGAGGCTTTTCTTCAGTGTATTCATCCAGCAGAGCTGGCTTTGAATCTAGGCTCCTGCCAGTCAAAATAAAGGAAAACAGTGATACACCTCTGTGGTAAGGTGGTTCAATGAGCACCAGGTACTGGCCCATCTGGAAATTATATGGACATAAACTCTTTTTGAGTTCTCTTTACTATATCTTTGGGAGAAAATCTATGCCCCATTAGTGAGTCCATGGCATGATTTTGATAACTTAAGCTGGAAAATTTTAAAGACTTAGGATAAGTTGAACCAGCTATCAAGGAAAACCTGTGAAAAAATAATAACAATAGGTAAAAGGGAGAAATTGGCCATCAGCATAATTTCACCAACATATTCAGATGCCTAGACATCAACAAAAAATTACAAGCCATACTAGGAAAAAGGAAGAGATAGCCCAGCCAAAGGAACAAGCCAAATATCCTGAAGACAATTAATCAATCACAACACAGCTCCCCTAAATCAACTTATATATATATATATATGTATGTGTGTATATATATATATATATATATATTTGAAGATACATAGATCACAAAAAATGTTATATTAAAAAATGTAAAATGTTCCCATATACCCCACACCCCATCCCCCGACTCCTCCCACATCAACAACTTCTTTCATCATCGTGGCACATTCATTGCATTTGGAGAATACATTTTGGATCACTGCTGCACTGCATGGATTATAGTTTACATTGTAGTATATACTCTCCCCCAGTAATTTCAGTGGGCAGGATATATAATGTCCAGCATCTGTCCCTACAGTATCATTTAGGACAACTCTGAGTCATGAAAATGCCCCCTCTTCACATCTCTTCTTCTCTCTCCTGACCCTCAGCAACAAACATGGCCACTTTCTCCACATCAATGTTACAATTTATGTGCAATCCAAGGAGGAAATATGATTCCATTTATAATAGTGACTAAAACAATCAAATATTTAAGAATAAAATTAACCAAGGACATCAAGGACCTGTATTTAGAAAACTACAAAACATTTCTAAAGGAAGCCAAAGAAGACTTAAACAAATGGAAGGGCATTCCATGTTCAGAGTTTAGAAGACTAAGTATCGTTAAATTGTCAATTCTCCCCAAATGATTTACAGATTCAACACAATCCCACCCAAAAATGCCAACAGCCTTTTTTTCAGAAATTAAAAAGCCAATAATCAAATTTATTTGGAAGAATAAGGGGCCCTGAGTAACCAAAAATGTATTGAAAAATGATGTTGAAGGACTCTCACTTCCTGACTTTAAAGCATATTAACTAGCTACTGTGGTAAAGACAACATGATATTGGCATAAGGACTGACAAATTGACCAATGGAACTATATTGAGAATCAAAAATTGACTCTCACATCTACAGTCAAGTCATTATTGACAAGGATGTTAAGCACACCCAGCTGGGCCAGAACAGTCTATTCAACAAATGGTTCTGGGAGAACTGGATAGCCATATCCAAAAGAAAGAAAAAAGACCCCCTAGGTCACGCCTTACACAAAAATGGACTCAAAATGGATCAAGGACTTAAATAGGAAAAAAAAAAAAAACAACATAAAACTCCTACAAGAAAATGTAGCAAAATATCTTCAAGGTCTTGTGGTAGGTAGTAATTTCTTAAACCTTACAACCAAAGCATGAGCAACAAAAGAAAATGTAGATAAATAGGACTTCCTCAAAATTGAACATTTTTGAAACTCAAAGGACTTTGTCAAATGGGTGAAAATACAGCTGACCCAATGGGAGGTAGTATTTGGCAATCACACATCTGACATGGGTTTAATATGCATGATAGATAAGGAGATCATCGAACACAACAATAAAAAGACAAAGTATCCAATTGAAAAATGAGTAAAGAGAACCAGCAAGATGGTGACAGAGTAAAGAGCTCCTAGAGTCCGCTCCTGCTACAGGGCAGTTAGCAAACACCCAGAGCTTTCTGGAGCTCACTGAAGCACCTGTTTAGGGGCCCCAGGAGACCAGAAGAGCATCCTGCCACATCCTTGAAGGAGTGGGAGGAGGAGACTGCCCACCTGCAGAGAAGACTCGTAAGTAGAGTGCTCCACACCCCAGAGGCTGATGCCCATCCTCCACTGGAGGCACAAGCCACCTCGTGAACTGTTCCGTGGCTGGAACTGAAAGCTCCACTTCCCCAAAATGGGGAAGGAAGAGACAGTCGGGCACCAATTTTAGCTACTGATGAGTAAATTCAGCAGGCTACAGTATAATACTGAAAACAGCTAAAAATTGAGACTGTCCCAGTCAGAAAGAGACCTGGAGCCCCCATCTTAACTCCACACTTGGCAGGAGGGGAAGCAGTTGGACTGAAATTCCCAGTGCTGGTGGGTACCATCTTCTTTCCATCCAGATCATATTGCAGCTCTAGCCTAGGCCCCAGTGCCACCTTCAGCAGGGAGGAAGCTGCAAGGACCTGAGCCAGACTCTCCGGGAAATTGCCAGCCAAGCCATGGAGACCAGTGATTATCCTACTCTGGGGACATGAGCTGCCCTGGAAGCTATTCTGTGGCTGAAACTGGAAGCTCCATTTCCCAGAAATAGGGGAGGAGGAGACAGTTGGCTGCTGATTTTGGATATTGGTTGGTGGACTTGACTGGCTGAGCTATAACCTGGGGAAAAGCTGGGGTGTGTGCTGGCCCAGGTCAGAAAGAGGCTGGTGGCCATCATTTTGACTCCACCTCCAGCCTGAGGGGAAGTCAGGCTGACTGAAATTCTCTGACAGGGAGGGAACTGAGGAGCCCTGCACCAGCCTGTACAGGTAACTGCAGGTAATTTTGGCTGGTATAGACTGAATATCAGAAGTCTACCAGGACAACTGAGGTCAACTGGACCTACACTGTATAGATTGCTGCAGCTCCATCCCAGCCCTGGGCAGGGGAGAAATGGATGTGGATCTTCATTATTTTCTCTGGGCAACTACAGTCTAGGCCTGCACTTGGATTATTCCACATAGCTGTGACTCTGTCCCTAACCCTGGCAAAGGAGAAATTTGGAATAAGCTTCATTGGTCCCAGGAGCAATGAGGGCAGCTTGAGCCTCCACAGCTTAGAGCATCAACTACATGCTTGGCTCCTACCGCACAAACAGCAAGGGAGAGAGGATAGGAAGCCCTAAACTAAAGAGAAAAACTGCACCGAGAAAAAATACTCTAGTAAGCCAGATGGGAAGACACCAACAAAAAATTACAATCCACACCAAGAAACAGGAAGCTAAGGCCCCATTAAAGGAAAAAAATAAGCCTCCAGATGACATAAAGGAATTGAGACATCTAATCATAGATATTCAAATAAATCTCCATAATAAATTCAATGAGATGACTAAAGAGATTAAGGGTATTAAGAAGACATTGGATGAGCACAAAGAATTTGAAAGCATACATAGAAAAATAGTAGATTTTATGGGAATGAAAGGTGCAATAAATGAAATTAAAAAGTCATTGGAATTATATAATAGCAGATTTGAGGAGACAGAAGAAAGGATTGGTGAGCTTGAAGAAATGACCTCTGAAAGTGAACATACAAAAGAACAGATGAAGAAAAGAATGGAAAAAATTGAATAATGTCTCAAGGAATTAAATGACAGCAAAAAGTGTGCAAACATATGTGTCACGGGTGTCCCAGAAGAAGAGGAGGGAAAAGGGACAGAAGAAATATTTGAAGAAATAATGGTAGAAAATTTCCCAACCCTGTTGAAAGACATAGATATCCATATACAAGAAACACAATGTACTCAAATCCAAAAACATCCAAATAGACCAACTCCAAGACACATACTCATTAGAATGTCAAATGCCAAAGACAGAGAATTCTGAGATCAGCAAGAGGAAAGCAATGCGTAACATATAAGGGATTATCCAATAATATTAAGCACTGATTTCTCATCAGAAATGGAGGCAAGAACAGTGGTCTGATATATTTAAGACACTTCAAGAGAAAAACTTCTGGCCAAGAATCTTATATCTAGCAAGACTGTCTTTCAAAAATGAGGGCAAGATTAGAATATTCACAGATAAACAGAAACAGAGAATTTCTAACCAAGAGACCACATTTTCAGGAACTATTAAAGGGTGTATGAGAGCCGGAAGAGAAAAGACATGGAGAGATGGGCCTGGAAGAGAGTCTAGAAATGAAGATTATATCAATGAGTAACTAAAAGTTTCAAAAGAGTGGTGAAAATAATATATAACAGATAAAACTCAAATACTAATAAATTTAACCAATGATGTAAAGCACTTGTATTTAGAAAACTGCAACTCAATGTTAAATCAAAAAAGCCCTAAATAACTGGAAGAACATTCCATGTTCATGGACTGGAACACTAAATATCATTAAGATGTCAATTCTACTCAAATTGATATACAGATTTAAAGCAATCCTGATAAAAATTCCACCAGCATTAAAGAAAAAATTGAAAACATGATCAGTAAATTTATTTGGAAAGGGAAGTTGTCCTGCATAGCCAGAAAAGTCATAAAAAGGAAAAGTGAACCCTCATCTCCAGACTTTAAATCATAATACCTACTTAGAGTGATAAAAACAACATTATACTGGCCTAAAGACAGACACAATAGACCAATGGAACCAAATTTATGGTTCAGAAACAAAGCCTCACAGGTATGGTCAAATGATTTTTAACTAGCCTGTCAAACTCACCACAGCTCAGGCAGAACAACCTATTCAACACATGGTGCTGAAAGAATTGGACATCCATAGCTGAAAGAAGGAAAGAGGACCCCTATCTCATACCTTATCCAAAAATAAACTCAAAATGGATCAATAAACTAAAAATAAAAGCAAGAACCATAATACTTCTAGGCGAAATTATTGGAAAATATCTTCAAGACCTGGTGGTAGGTGGTGAATTCTTAAAGGAGATAAGAGAAGGACTGAGTGGACTACTGATATTTAATGTATGCAAAAGTTTTAATTAGCTTTACTGTAGAAGTGTGACAATGTGTAGAGTGGGTGGTAACACACAGTGAGTAACAGCTAGTTTATAAATGGGGATGTGACTGAAAATGGTTATGCAAAAGCCAATTAACAGACTGCTAGAGAATAATCTAGGAAGTGGATAGCACAGTAAACCAAGAGATGGATGAGAATTGCGGTTGATGGTACAGATGCAAGAATGTCCTTTGTTAGCTAGAACAAATGTATATCACTGCTACACGGTGTTGGAAATGTGGAGAAACATGGGAAAAATACAGCTGTAGTGACCTATGGACTGTGGTTAGTAGTAATAATATAATAGTCTTGCTTCTATGCGAAAGATGTACTGTGTTGATAGTGAGGCAGTATGGAAAATGTGAGCCAAGTGTACACTGTGGATATGGTAACAATCATGATATTATTTTATCTGTAGCAAATGACACCACATTTTGGTGTGTTGCTGGAGGGGAGTTGCTTGGGAATTCTGCACATGTGCATGATTGCTTTATAAATTTATTACTTCTTTCATTAAAAAAATATTTAAAAAATAATATTAGGGTGGGTTAGGGGAAAAACACACCAAATGTAAGATAAAGACTGTGATTAGTAGTAAGATTTTGACAATATTCTTTCCTAATTTGTAACAAACGTCTCACAACAATGCAAAGTGTTGGTGGAGGATTGATGTATAGAACCCCTGTACAATGTTATGCATGTTTGCTTTGTAAGTTCACAACTTTTACTATACACTTAATTGTTTATGTATGTTCATATATAAATTATATAAAGATAATAATAATAGGGTTGGTTGGGAGAAAATATTTTGTTTAGTGGTAGTATTTTGACAATGCACTTTAATCATTAGTTGAAAAGGTTTAACAACAATGCATGTTATTGGTAATAGGGTGTTATGAGAGTCCTGTATGATGTTATATGCTTGTTTTGTAAGTTCACAATGATTATTATACACCTATTGTTTATGTAACTTTGTGTATGAGTGATATACGTCAATAAATTTTTTTAAATGTAAAAAATAAAAATTAAAAAATTTTAAAAAATGAGTAAAAGACTTGAAAAGACAACTGTTCAAAGAAGAAAAACAAATGGCAAAGAAAAACATGAAAAAATGTTCAACACCACTAGTGATTAGGGGAATGCAAATCAAAAGTACAATGAGATATCATTACACACCTACTAGACTGGCCACTGTTAAAAAGTCAGAAAACTCTAAATGTTGGAGAGGTTGTGGCGAGATAAGAACACTTATTCACTGTTGGTGGGAATGTAAGATGGTATAGCCACTGTGGAGGACAGTCTGGCAGTTCCTAAGTGAGTTGAATATAGACTTGCCATGGGACCCAGCAATATCAAAGTTAAATATATACCCAGAAGAACTGAGAGCAGTGACACGGATAGACATCTGCACACCAATGCTTAGAGCAGCATTATTCATGATAGCCAAAATTTGGAAACGACTCAGGTGTCCATCAACTAGTGAATAGATAAACAAACTGTGGTGTTAATACCAATAATCGGATTATTATGTAGCAGTAAGAAATGAAGTTGTGAAACATATGAGAACATGGATGAACCTGTAGGACATTATGTTGAGTAAGCAAGCTAGACACAAAAGGACAAATACTGTATGATTACCCTATTATGACTTAAATATATTATATGAAATATAAATATATGAAATATGAGTATGGGTAGAATTGCACATATGACTGTTTTTCTTTGAAGCTGAACAAATGTAATTTAATAATAAAAATGTTAATATCTGACAAGAAAAAAAAATTATACCAGATACAGTGGAGACCAGATATAGAATACTACATATTGTATGTTTCCATTTATATAATAAGTAAATATAAATAAATTTATCAAGATGAGATTAGATTAGTGTTTATGTAGGTCTGAGGAAGGAATGCCAAAGGTGTGGAGTCTTTCTTTTTGGAGTAATGGAATTGTTCTAAAATGTTTGAGACGATGACTGTACAATATTGGGATTATACTAAAAGCCATTGATTATACAATTTGGATAGATCATATGTGAATATAGATCAATAAAACTTCTTATGGAACAAATAAATAATTGTGCAAGAGTAGCCAGAAATAGCAGCTATGTACAGCAGGGGAAACAGAGATTGAGAGGTAAGGAAATTTGTTTGTGTCTTTTTTATTTATTATTATTGAAATAATGAAAATGTTCTAATGATGATTGAGGTAATGAATGCACAGCTTGGTGATTGTACTGAACGCCATTGATTGTACACTTTGGATGAATTATATGCTTTATTAATATGTATCAATAAAATTTGTTTAAAAAATATCATGTCTATTTACACAGAAATTCTGAAACTCTGCTTGTAATTTTCACTCATCTAGATTTGTTTATGTGAATGTCTTTCCTCAAAGGGAATATGTTTGAAGCAGGAGATGTTATAGAGAATTTTTAGTAACACATTTTAACTCCAAATAACGAAAGTGTTTTTATATCCTATAAACATCCAGGTCATGGAAGGCATTTCATTGAAACAATGATCAAGATGCTCCTTACTAAGGCAGGCATGCTGGGATAAATAATGACAGTTTTAATACACAAGATCAAAATAGTTATGCAGGGGAGATTTGGTTGAGAAAGAATTTACTGTCAAATCTGATTTTAAGGATTTATGTGATTAGATTGGGCTCACCTGGATAATTTAGGAAAATTTCTCCTTCTTGGGGACCCTGACCATAATTATGTCTGCAAAGTCTCCTTTGCAAGAAAACATATTCACAGGTTTTTTGAGAATTTGGATGTGGGGATCTTTCTTGGGTGGTGGATAAGGACGTAAGGCAGTATTTTGCCTGTATCAGATGATTTATGCCTTAATAAGGGAAGATGGATTTTCTCCAGATCTACTTCATGAAAGGCAACCCTGGGTTTCTTAGAATGGAAAGCTAATCCTTAAAATTTTAGGTATAAAGACTGAGGATGAACTACATTGATGATGCTGTGTGTTAATTGTAGCCATAAGAGCATTGACAAATGAACCACTTTATCCGATTTAAGCTTAACCTTTAGTTTGGATGATTCTACATCCATCCTTCTCAAAACATTCTCCATATGTCTTCTAAGACTGTCTGTTACTCCTTAGAGGGATTTGTACAGTACTGAAGCTGCCCACCTGTGATTCACCCAAGACATTATAAAATAAACTCCTGAACTTTAGAGAAGATTGATTCAAATTAGTTAAGGAAGTTATTTCTCATTACGTTTGTGGATGATCCAGGTAAACATCTGTCCATTTGAGAGAAAGTCATTTCACTTAGGGTAATGGAGGAGAGATTAGAACATTTAGGAGATTATCATATGTAGAAATTGGCAAATCTAGGAGTACTTGATAGTCATTGGTGACATTTGCAGGCTTTCCATTCCAATATAGTATCCAATCATATATTTTATAAGAGATGACTTAGTCTGGAATCTACACTATGTGACTCTCAAAGATAAAGTGTTGTTGGCCTATATGAGTTTTTATACAAAACACAAAATTTCTTGGGGTGCCTAGATACAGGACATTTGTGTATGTTGTTCTGTATAGTAATAGCAGCATTATGAATGCCATTCTCTTTCAATGGAATTTCATGACATGTTTAAAGTGAATACAAATAAACTGTTTTGAGAACAATTTTAGTATGTTATTATCCTAGCTATCACACAGAGTAAAAGCCTTGAAATAGCACATGAAAAAAATTCCTGAACACTTTTTGGCAAATGATAACTCCAGATTCTTCACAGCAGCAAATAGCTTTAAAGTCCTTCTTTTCCCCCTTTTTCCCCTCAAATCCTCCTAAATTGCCTCTTCTTTTCACTTCTCTCTACAAATTCTGTCTTCTAACATCCCCTAGGCTATTGGTGTATTATTTATTTTTATTCTGAAGGTACTTTGTATTTTGTATGGTAAATTAATTAAGTTTTTAGTTTGGATTCTCAAAATTTTCCAGGGAACCATTTTCTCATTCATCTCAGCAAAATGCCCGAATCAAGGAGCAAATCCATAATCATTTTTAATGAAAGAGAGACAATGAAAAATCTTGTAATACTTATGCAATAATAGTTCTCTTCCTCTCACACATATAATCACCACTTTGCTAAAAATAGCTCTATCCTTTCTTTTCCTTTAAGATATCATAAAGAGAGGAAGAGAGTGAAATTGTCAAGAATGTACTCTATTTTAACGTTGTAAATATGCCACATTTCAGTGCACTGCTAACAAATTATTCTTCATAGACACTGATTCTTGTCTTAATAGCATTGGTAAGTTGTTCAATATTTCTGTAATTTACACATAGAAATCACAAAATAATTAATCAATAGCTGAAATTAATAAATAGCCTCACATACTAAAGGATAATATGAGAGAGAAATAGTCAAATATCCCAAGTGTTCATGAAAAGCAGATTTTCATTTATTCCTGTAATTATGTTAGATGTTGTTTCCACATCTTCCCAACTCCATGAATATCCAAAAACCTATATGCTTGTTCAAACAATCATGAATAAATATTAAAATTAACAGTTACTGAAGTCTATGAAATTCCTGTTGTAGAAAACATGTATTAAACAGCAAATCTCTTGCAAATGCTTATTTTACACATAAGATTGGTCTATATTCCATTACATAGTTCCCGCCCCCACCCACTTAGCTACAGATGGAAAAAAACAAGAACAGTGACTGCTTCAGACAGGGCAACTCTGATTATTTCTTGCAGGAATTTATAAATTGCATTCAGAGAGAGTATTTGCACATTTCTAGATTTAAATGAGGTGTAGGATGGCCTCATTCTATCACAGAGAGGAAAAGGATAGTCCTGAGGACATTTTAAGTCTTTGTGCAGGATCTCTGCTTGAAACGCAGCATCAGCCACATTCTTGGAATCTGAATCAGTAAGTGTATTAGTTAGTTAGGGAAATAGAATCAACATATATATAGATAGATCTATCTATATATATATATATATTAGAGAGAGAGAAAGAGTTTTTATAGGAATTGACTTTTGCAATTGTGGCGATCAGACAGTCCAAATTCTGTAGGGCAGGCCACACGCTGCAAACTCCCATGAAGGCTTTTGATGAATTACTCAGGAAAAACTGGCTGGCTGAAGCACAGATAGGAATTCTCTCTCCAACAGCTGAAATCATCGCATTTACTCTTAAGACCTTCAACTGATTGGATAAGACTTCTCTCATTGTTGAAGGTAATCTCCTCAATTGATTATAGATAATATCAGCCACAGATTCAATCAACATACTGTTAATTTAATTCCATGAAATATCCTCACAGTAATAATCGGGCCAGTGCTTGCTGATCCAAACAACTAGACACCATAACCTCGTGAAGTGCATACATGAACTTAACCCTCAGTGAGCAATACAAGTTCCCTAGATGAATTATTTTCTATTGTTTACAGTCAATGTGTCTTTCCTAAGTTACTAGGTCAGGCCAGCAATTTGTCTTCTTTAATGATGAATGCTGACATCTTAGAAAGAATTTGAGGGTTCTTATGAATCCTTGCCATAAAGCAATGTCTGTATATTCACAGAGTACTCAGCATTTTGTTTACCAGCCAGAACACTCATTTGGGAGGACTATTTGTTCTATTTACCCAACCTAAATTATAGCTGCCATATTAACATGAAAGCAACTCTCTGTTTTCTGAACCAACATGACTTCTCTGTGGGCAATCAAGCATCTCTCCGTGGGCCTCATCTCCTTGAGCCACTCAGGGTTTCTCTGTTTTTCTGCCTCTGTAAGCAAACCTGGAGTCCTTTCTTCCAGATGGCAGGTCAAAATGGCAGAGCTCCCTTTTACTGTGTCTCTCTTTCTCTCTATGTGCTCTCAGTTTATCTAAGACCCAGAAAGAGGGCAGAGACCTAACCTAGGTCCTACCTCACTGGCTTAGTCCAATCAAACACCCAAAGTTATCCAATTGAAAATTATCTAAATCAAAGTCCCTTAAGTGAATATAATTTAAAGGTCCCATCTACGCTGTGTTTAGAGGCACAGGAGTGGATTTCCTTAAGAACATAATTTTCTGGGGTTTCCAGAAGACAAACCAGGCAATAACAAATATATATTGAGCATGGTTTTTATTGCACATGGCATTCTAGATTCTGTGGAATAAACTGAAAAAAATAGATAAAAATCCCTACTGTTAGAACTTGTATTTTAGTGAATGAAACAAAAAATTAAAAAGATAAATTAAAACATTTAATGTTACATGATAAGGAGAAACTTAAGCAGGGAAAATAATATGAACTATCAGAGTGGGATGCAAATTTAAATATATTGGACATATTTGGCCTTTCTAAGGGGGATGGGATAAAGCAGGGAGATATCACAAGAAAGGGTTTTCCCATAAGTAGAAATAGCCAGTGCAAAGGTATTGTGTGGGGTAAGGAATGTTCCTAATCACTTCTCCTGAGAAAATATTAATACAAAATATACCATATATTAGTTTGTGTATATGTATATCACTAACTTGTACAAGAAAGGGTAAAGCTTTTTTTTTTTCCTATTCCCACCAAAAACCAATTCACAGCCTTTGGGGTCATTTTTGCACCTGTGAAGAATGCAAGAATATCTGAATGCAAGAATACAGGGTATCTGGAGTAGAAAGAGAAAGCGAGAGAGCAGGGGATGAGGTCTATGAGTTAATATGGGGGCAAGTATGGCTTTGTACATTATTATAAGAATATTTAGTTTCACATTAAGTGAGACAGATATATAACCAGTTGAAAAGTTTATGAAAGAGTAACTTGAACATCCATACCTCAAAAATTAATTCTTTTAAGATTTATTTTATTTTTCCACCCCAGCCCCCTCATTGTTTGTGCTTGTAGAGTGTGCTCTGCTGCTCTCTGTGTCTGCTCATCTTCTTTTTAGAAGGCACCAGGAACTGACCCTGTGACTTCCCATATGGGAAGAAGTTTCCCAATCACTAAATCCACCTCCATTCCTTGCTTTTTGTGTCTCTCATTTTATTTCCTTGTTGAGTCTCCTTGATGCCTCATCTGGTCAGCTTCTACTCTTGCCTCGTTTTTTTAGGAGGCACCAGCAACTGAACCCAGGCTTCCTGTGCTTCATAACTTTTTCTGTTTTTTTTTTTTTTTATTTCAGCCCCTTTGTGGCTTGCTTGCTGTTTGCTCTCTCTCCATTTGCTGTGTGTTCTTCTGTGTCTGCTTGTCTACCTTTGTTGCATCATCTTGCTGCACCAGTTCTTTGCAGGTGCAGGCTGTCAGCTCTCCATGGATGTGGGCCAGCTAGCCTTCATAAGGAGGCCCCGGGATGCAAACCCAGGGCCTCCCATATGGTAGACAAGAGCCCTTTTAATTGAGCCACAGCTGCTTCTCCTGTGCTTCATAACTTTTAAGAGCACAAGTCTCCAAAAATTTGCAATTGAGCCAAACTAATGTAAGTAATCAAAATCAAAATGGAGTTTGTATTTAAGATCATCATCAATGTTTGATAATTCCCTGCAAAAGTTGAGCTGAGTTTCCTGTTGTTGTTTGCATTATTATTATTATTATTATTATTATTGCTACTACTATTATTTGTTGCCATTACTGTTATTTTGATATTGCTGTTATTGTTTGCTTTTATATTTAAAATTTAAATATAATTCCCATGACTCACAAACACATAACATCAAACCCTAATCAAGAGGCAAAAAAGCATATTTTTCCACAGAATTGAGGAGAGAATATTTTAGAAAAATTATTTATTTTCCTCCTCTAAAGATTATTTCCAACTACTCAATGTTGAAGATAAATTTATCATTGCACATTTATATTATATATGAGAATATATTATAATATACTTATTTCACTCCTAAGAACTATTCTGTAACAGTCCATGTTAGTGTTTCTAAACAGTCACCTTTATCATTAGAGTCATAGGGGTAATTTATTAATTTATTTATTTTTATATCTAGCCTTTTATTTCAATTTCTTGGTAGGAGCATGCCAGCTGAAACAAGTAATCACAATAAGAATTCTTGTAGTATATCAAGAAAAATAAGAGCAGTTCAGAGTGACTCCAGGTTCCAATAGCCCTCACAACCACTCACTTTTCTTTCTTCCTTTCTTTCTTTCTTTTTTATTCTTTTTCTTTATACTTTTGTTTTAGAAAAGGTAATAGATCACAAGGAATGTTACATTAAAAAACATTAGATGTTCTCGTATAACCCATTCCTCCCTCACCCCCATCATTTTTGTAAATTGTATTTTTGTGGAGATATATACATCTCAAAAAAATGTTACATTAAAAAACATAAGAGGCTTCCGTATACCTCCCACCTCCCCACTCCATTCCGCCCATACCAACAACCTCCCCCATCATTGTGGCACAGTCTTCGCACTCAGTGAACACATTTTGGAGCACTGGTGCACTGCATGGATGATAGTTCACCCTGTAGTTCACACATTCCCCCAGTACATTCAGTGGGTTATGGCAAGATATATAAAATCCAGCATCTGACCAGGAAATATCATTTAGGACAACTCAAAGTCCCAAAAATGCTCCCATATTATATCTCTTCTTCCCTCTCCCTGCCCTCAGCAACTACTGTAGCCACTTTCTCCACCTGAGTGCTACAGTTTCTTCTATTACTAGTCACAATAGTTTTATAGTAGAACATCAGTAAGTCCACCCTAATCCATATTTTATTCCTCTGTCCTGTGGACTCTGGGATGGTGATGTCCACTCCATCTCTAGATCAAGAGAGGGCTTAGAGTCCACATGATGACAGATGCAATTCCTCTGCTTGCATTTGTAGGCACTCTTGATTCCCTGGTGTGGCGGTCGACCATCTTTACCTCCCTGTTAACTGACGTGGGTAAGTCCAACAAACCTGAGAGTAGGAGTTACAAGTCTACTGAGGCTCAGGGCCCAGTTGGCACATGGGCAGTCCAAAGATTCAAGCCCCCTGAGTATACATCATCTCCAGCACCAACCACAGATTCAGTAAAAGTGACAGAAAAGACATGTGTAGAAAGGTCACATCTGAGTCCAGCTCCATCACACTGAGGAACACAAATTCCAAAGTAGAGGCCTATGACATGGCACAGAACTCCAAATCCATCTGTTATGACCATATACTCGGTGGGTCTCTGTAACCTTCAGGAGAACCCATACCTAAGTTATATCTACTTTGACTTTTTCTGCAGTTCTGCTGAGACATGCGTAAGTGTGACCCCTCTGATGACCTCCCTACTCTTTTTGGAAGACTCTTAGCCATATAAACTCATTTGTCTTTGCTATTTCCCCCTTTTATTAAAGGTCAAAAAACAATTTTTAAAATATGATCTTACACGTAGGCTGAGATAGTCTGCTGGTTGAGTAGACCCTTTTATTCAAGGTCTCTTTCTAGTTGCATCACAAGTTAGTGATTGGTAGTAATCCCTCGGCACCAGGGAGACTCATCCCTGGGAGTCATGTCCCACGGGGGGGGGGCAAGGGGGGTTGGGGAGGGAAAGGTAATGCACTTACATGCTGAGTTTGGCTTAGAGAGTGGCCACATTTGAACAAAATGGAAACTCTCAGGACGTAACTCTTAGGTATCCTACAGCTCTAGGCCTCATTAATATTTCAGGCACACAGGTTCATAGGCATAGTCATCAGTATCAAGGGTTCATTATTGGACCATCCTTCCTTGTTGGTCTTTGCCATTGCACTTGGGGGATTATTGCTGTTCCATTGAGGAATGTGACACGGCTCCACTGGGTAGGAACTCAGCACTCTTTTCTGCATTCTCACCAGCAGCGGATGAGTGTTCTAATTCCTCCACATCCTCTCCAGCACTTGTAGTCTTCTGTTTTTTTGATAGCTGCCAGTCTCATGGGAGTAGGAAGATATCTCATTGTAGTTTTGATTTGCATTTCCCTAATATCTAGGGATTTTGAGCATTTTTTCAAGTGCTTTTTAGTCATTAGTTTTTCTTCTTTGGAGAAGTGTTTGTTCAAATCTTTTTTCCATTTATTAAATGGATTGTTTGTCTTTTTATTTTTGAGATATAGGAGTTTTTTTTTAATATATGCAGGTATAAGTCTCCTATCAGATAAATGGTTACTAAATATTTTCTCCCATTGGATAGGCTCTCTTTTCACTTTCTTGACAAACTCCTTTGAGTTGCAAAATGCTTTAATTTTGAGGAAGTCCCATGTATCTATTTGTTCTTTTGCTGCTCATGCTTTGGGTGTGAAGTTCATGAAACCATTTCCTATTACAAGGTCCTGTAGATGCTTCCCTACATTGTTTTTCAAGGTCTTTATGACCTTGGCTCTTCTGTTAAGGCCTTTGATCCCTCTTGATTTGATTTTTGTATAAGGTGTGAGATGGTAAACATCTTTCCTTCTTTTCCATATGGATATCCAATTCTCTAGGCACCATTTGTTGAAGAGGCCCTTCTCTCCCATTTGAGTGGGCTTGGTGGCCTTGTTAATATCAGATGAATGTATATATGAGGATCTATATCAGAACTCTTAATTCAGTTCCATTGGTCAGTGTGTCTATCCTTGTGCTAATACCATGACTTTTTTACTACTGTAGCCTTGTAGTATGTTTTGAAGTCATATAGTGTGATTTCTCCAATTTCATTTTTCTTTTTCAATATGTCTTTGATTATTTGGAGCCTCTTTCCTTTCCAAATAAATTTCCTAGTTAGTTTTTCTAGTTCATTATAGAATGCTGTGTTAATTTTTATTGGGATCTCATTTCATCTGTAGATCAGTTTTGGTAGAATAGACATCTTAATAATATTTAGTTTTCCTATCCATGAATAGGGAATATTTTTCCATTTAGTCTTCTTTGATTTCCTTGAACAGTGTTATGGAAATTTTCTTTGTATAAGTCTTTTACATCTTTAGTTAAATTTATTCCTAGGTATTTGATTATTTTATTTACTATTGTAAATGGTATTTATTTCTTGATTTCCTCCTCAGATTGCTCATTATCAGTGTATAGAAATGCTACTAATTTTTGTGCATTGATCTTATAACGTGTGACTTTACTGAACTCATTTATAAGTTCTAGAATCTTTGTTGTAGATTTCTCAGGGCTTTCTATGTATAGGATTATGTCATTGGAAATAATGAAATTTTGACTTCTTCCTTTCCTATTTGCAACCATCCACTTTTAACCTTGAGAAGGGGAAGGCTTTAATTAAACATTTTAAGTCTCATTTCAATACTCAGTCATAACAAAAATGAAAAAGAGCTAACTCTGATGATAACTTAGTCTTTCACACAAAATATCACAAATATCTCTAAGTATAACACCCTTTAAGGAGTACGATGTGTTTGGAATATGGACATTAGCTGATTTTAGGGGTGATTTACATAAGATTCTCCTCCCCTATCCCAGATCTATGATCTGAATCTTTCAAGGTGTGTCCAAGGAATCTGTATTTTTAAGAAGCTTCCTGGATAATTATATTCAGTCCTGACATATGAATATCAGTGTTCCAAAAAAGAGAATATGAACTCACTTCTGGGAAGGAATATGGAGAAAAGGAGAGTATTTTGAGATATTAGAAGATTGGGTCACCAAATTAAATGCTTGATTAGCTCTGTGAATGAATAGAAAGAAAGGAGTGTTGATTAGCCGTCAGCATATGAAGTGCGGAAGGAGGTAAGTGATGGTAGTAATTGTAAATGTAAGAAAAGAAGATTTGAATTAAAGGAAGGAAGGTAATTGATTTTCTTAAGTTAAATGTTTATTCTGGCAGGTGAAGTGCTATAACAAATCTCGAACATCTTTGTCTTAATAGAGTTGATTATTGCTAGTTCAAGAATAGTCCAGGTCGGTATCCAATGGGTAACATTCTGTTGAGGGGGACCAAGTCCCCCAGTTGGCCTCGGTCTCAAAGTTTCCCATAACACAGGACTTTCAATGCTAAAACTGGGAATGTATGAGGCAAACAGGGATTTCAGGGTCACTGAAATTCTACCTGAGTATTCAGAAACTAGGATTTCTTCCTTCAATTCTACTACTTTTATTTCATTTGTGAGTTTCCTACAACATTTGTGATTGTCCAGATGGTGAGAAACTAGAGAAAGCTTGAAGTATTAAGAAAGAAGTTTTATGAGCAAGACCTGAAAGTAACATACATCTTGTTCTCCTAAGCTCTATTAGTGATAACTTAACTGTGATGCTGTGACCAGTATCTAGGATGCTGCTGGGAAATATAGTGTGGAGATGTGAATTGAGAATGGATGAAGACCTAAAAATTCCTCTGGTATTTAGAAGTGCAGAGGCCATTAGTAACCTTAAGAAAAGGAGTCCATGTGAATTGGCAAAAGTAGAAGCCAGAATATAGTTTGTGTGAAAATAATTAGGAGGTTAAGAAGTAAAAATAGGAAGTACAGGCTATTATAAAATTTTCTGTGGAAGGAAGGAAATAAACCATGAGATCTGGAGGGGAGGGGGCCCAAAGTGAATGTTTAATTTTATTGATTTCACTCTTTAAATTTTAATTGGTAGAAGCTTGATATTTATGTGCTACTATGAGAGACCCAATAAAATGGAGACAATTGGAGATTCAGGACACCATGGGATAATGGATGGAACAAGTTCCCTAAGAAAACCAAAGGTGATGGAATTTTGAGCACATGTGAACAACTTTGGCTTGGATAAAAAAAAGGAAACATCTATTTGTCTACACATTGGAAGCAAGCAAGAATATCTGTAGACACAATTTGGGGTAAAAATGCCACATATCACTTCAATTGTCAACACAAATATAGATTACTCAGATTTCAGGATCCTACATTATTTTCCTATGGCAAATATATGATGCCATATAAAATTTTTGTAAAACTTTACAGAAGTTAGGTATAATTAAGGTTACCATGAAACCATTATTAAAATTATTTTTATCTTGATTCATTAGTTATTACTTGGCTTTGGGCAATTATATAATATACTAGATTCCTTGTACTTAAAAGAAGAAAAATATGGTAATAATGACTTATAAATAAAGAAAAACAAGTTTAAATTAATTTAACTTACAGAAGAGAAACATCAAAAACTGTTGCTACTGAAGAAGAGTCTTAGTAATGAATCAGCACTTAAAATTTCAGTAGAAAGTATATCTGAGTATACCTGACACAGGGAATTTTCTATGTGAGTACTCAAAGTGATGAAGTATTAATTATATTCCATCAACACTTAGGAAGTAGTTAGATGGCAGGAGAAGAATAAATGCAAACACATCAGCTTGAAATGTTGGCTTTTGTAAACAAGCATTCTTAAGACACCTGGATCTTTATTAGCTGTCCAATTTGATCTAAATGTAAATTTTTGAAATGAGTCTAATATCAGATGCTGATACAGTGATGTTCCGAATTTTAGTTTGGGATGAATAAGTAACATTTACATATGTAATAGGGAAAAGAGCAATACTAAGTATGATCTAAATTTAATACATATAGCAACTATGTAGAAAAAAACTATAACAGATACGTATTAAAATATTTGTACCTTATCAATAGTGCCTAATGACTCAGTATTTCAGTTGGGCCTCTTTTCCAATTCGATTTCTATCAATTTTCTTTAGAATATTCTTTGATCTCACATTACTTAAGCCAGGATATTAAATACATTACTGTAATGATCTCTTCAAAATGGTTTACAAGTCCACAGAAACACATCTAGAAAATGACATTAATATGTCAGTTTGGCTAAGACTCCCTTTGATTATTAGCTTTGTTGTAAGACTATTTATCAAAAGTGTAGACTAGAAAATCAATGCTACTATTAAATTATATTTTAACAATAGAAAGACTCTAGCTTTCTCTATTTAAATAAATTGAATAAATTATCAAAGTAATGGCAGTCTGTTAATAGTAATGGCAGCAATAAAATATTTATGCCTTATATGTTTTTAAAAATACTATAATTACCTCAGTGGTATATGCTTCAAATAAATATATATGTATGTGTTTATATATGTGGATATATATACTGGGGGTTTATATTTACATATAGGAGTCGAGGATATATTCGACAATGAACTCACATCTAAGGAAGAGGAAAAAAACATGTCAATCTCTAAGTAGCTAACAGATTTCAGCTGTTAATGTAATAAAGACTAGACAAGTAACCATCCAAGATTCTATGGATATAATCAATGCATATACATGAAACAAGGTATGATAGTAGTGAATTTGTAGAAATTGAGTTGCCTCAGTAAATTGTTCTAATTGCTTTACAAGACTCTTAAACCATCTCTCAAACAAGAGGAATCAGAATTCTGAAAAGGCCTCCTGACAACTCAAAGTTGTGCCTAAGAATAATTAAAACAAAGGATAAAATCTGCTCAGTACGATTTTTTATGCTCACCAGCAAGTAAATAAATATAAAAATCACTTAATGAGTACTCAAAATTTCAACCAAACCTTTTACTACTCGACATTTAAAACAAACCCACCAATTTGTGTGCACTATTTCTAACTATCTGTGGGTATTTATTTTATATAAAATATATTTATATTTATATTTATATTTAATAAACATGATATACCATTTTTGGCATTGGTTCAGTTAGAAGTCAAATAAAATTAAAATATTAACCACTTAATTTAAATTGTACTTTCAAGCAATCAATAATGTTGGAAAGAATATTGATTTTATTAATAATATATAACTTACTTTGAATTAACTTTAACTCGTATTAACCTATTGTATAATATAGTCAGCTAAGAATAGATTATCATAACCACATTCAGTAAATACTTGCTGATCATGAATGGAATAAATGGAAACTGGCTTATAATCAAATAACGTTTACTACAAGTTTAGTATTGGTTTATATTGCTTGGTATTTTTATCTCTATGAATTCTAATGATATTAACCATTTTTCAATAAAATTGTGCATGATGATTGTGCCTTAAACCACTTTCATCTTTCTTTTTTAATTTTTCAATAAGTGATTCATCAACAAAAGTAGAATGATACATCAGAGTAACATTTTTGATGAAATTTAGAAATGTTGTTAAATATGGACATACATGTCATAATTATATTCAAAATATTTTAGGAGCATACTGGTTGGTTTTTTATTTACTTTTTTTGTGACTTATAAAATGACTAATAATGTGATTATAACAGTTGATTGTTGCTAAACAAATGTATACACATATATGTAGAAAATTACATTAGGATAAAAGACTTATTTAATATACATTAAATAAATAGTCTTTTAAAGGAATTGAGAAAGAAAAACTTTTTATTGTAACTATGGGTATTATGATTATCAATAGAATAACCCTGTTCAAGCGAGTGTCTCCTCAGTCTTATAATCAATAAAGGAAATTCCACTATAATCTTGGGTAGGCTCAAGACGTTGACTTTCATGGTAAGTATGTCAATACACTTTAAGTATTTTTACTTAAAAGAATGTAAAGTAAGTTCATAAACTGAACTTCAAACAACGACCAATATATGATTGAGAACAAGTTAGTTTTAGCATTATGAATAAATGCACATAACCAGATTTTCAAAGTAGAATCGCCTTTTTACAAGAACAATTTTTACAGAAAAATCATGCAGATAGTTAAGAGTTCCAATGCCCTTCACACACCCACTTTTCCCTATTTTTAATATGTTGCATTTAGCAAAGTAATTTTATTACAATTAATGAAAATATTATGATTACATTAACTATAGTCCATAGTTTACATTCAGTTCACTCTTCCTGTTGTATAGTTCTATGTTTTTTTTAATAAAAATATTATGATAATATATAACAATCTAAAATTTTCCATTTTATACACTTTCAGATATATAATCCAGTGCTAATAGTTATATTCACTATGTTGTGTCACCATTACAGAGTTTCTGTTTGGGGCATACACATATTTTAAATGAGCAAATATCACTATTTTTTAAGGAAATAAAATGCTTGTTATCCCTAAACCCGGCATATCGAGCACAATGCTTAGATATTTAATGAATGATATACTGCGTACTCTACTGGACTAGTTGACAATGAAAGGAAAGAAAGGTGATTGGATGGATGAATGATAGGCTTATTCTCATGACCAATCCCACTTCATTAAGAAGTGGGTCATTCATAACCTGACGCTATATTAACAAACTTTTATAACTTTCTTTTTAAGCCACTCACATCATCTTTTGATCTGACAGATCAGCTAAATTCTCAGAATCATCCTCTTTACACGTTTAGATGGCAATGTTAATACCATTTGCCCACTTTTGTAAATCAGGTCTCACATTTTTGGTGTTATTATTAGACCGTTAATTCCTTTCCTTTCTTGTCAATTGATTCTTCTACGCTATTGCTGTGCTGTCTTACTTTGTGATTCTCTCCACCATTCTTACTTGTTCTTACTTGTCCTTCTGTCTGCACAGCCTGTGAACTTTGCTGTGCCATGCTGCGACAGTTCGTGGTTTAGTAGCTTCTCTTCCTAGCAGCAGGATCCTCTTTCACAGTTGCAGGTTAATCTGCAGCACAGCCATTCTGCTTGGGTACTTTCTGTCTGCAGTTTTGGGTACTTTTTGAGTAGCTGAACTAAAAGCAAACCTGTGATTTGGATGGGAAATAGAGTATTTCAAGGTAAAGACATTAGGAAGGCGTTTACTCAAGACAACAAAACAGCTACTCTTTTTGGTTCTCTTGTTTACTTTAATGGTCCCATCAAAGTAAATATCTGACAATAACTGCACTGCCATCCCTTCACTTTTATACTTGCAGTAGTTTGTCTAGTGACATTTAACCTAGAGTTAACATGAATGTCCCTGTGCAAACTGTTACTACTGCTAACTCTTCATTGCTCAGGTTTTATTAACAGTATTTATTAAATTGAACATGAATTTTGCTTTTTAAAGTGGAGATCTTCAAGAAAGTAAGTAAAAATATATGTGTGGTTTAATTTGATCTGTGATGGAAAAATATGTTTGAAGTCATAACTTGTATATTGCTTCATTTATGTAATATAATCTGATAATATAATGATACTCTTCTCCTTAAAAATTAATTTTATGAATTAATCTACAATCAAGGTGTATATTCATGATGTCAATAAAAGAAAACGATCTTTAATTTGATGAAAGTATAAATTCCTTTTCTTAATCTTAACTAAATCCATAGAGGAATTGCTATGTTCTAGGCACTGTTCTAAGAAATTTCACTTTACATCATTTAATTCCTGTACCAATGATCTAACGTTAAAAATATATTTGCTATTCTGTTCATACATAAGAAAACTGAGTCTTAGAGGATTAAACAGCTTGTACAAGTTCACAGAACTGTGAAGGGTGAAGCCATGATGAGAACCCAGAGAGTCTTCCTTCAAAGTCCTAATTCTTAAGTCTGTGTTAAACAGAAGTTCTCTTTTGCTTAGAGAATAAAAAAAAAAATTAAACATTTTATTTGCCTGGCTAACTTTGATGGAGTATCTGTACATGGAAATCAGTCAGAAATCTGAAGAAGTTTTAAATTGCACTGCTTGCATGACAGCCTAGTTTATAATTAGTAGGCAGATGACTTAGAAGCACATGGCAACTCAGTTAAAAAATCTACCACACTTTGTGAACAGAATCTTCAACTTGCCAGGAATGGATTACATTTATTACCCTGCGGCTGGGACTCAGGCAAGTACATAAATTATTCATGGTGGGTGGATGAATTAATTTTTTTTTACAATGCAAAAGAGATGATTCACAGAATAGAAGTGATCAGAATTTATTAATGTATTTCTCCATTTAAGGTGAATAATTTATTTGGTCCTCCCTGGTAGGATAAAGATCAGGCATAAGAATAAAGCTCTGAGTTAACAGTTCTAGTTTTATTTCCTAAAGCATGGGTGTATATGAAAATAGAAATCTTGATAATATAAGTTACAATGAATAATTTGCTAATTGAAAGGTTATTTAAAGTTTAATGATTTTTTAAATTGTTCTGTTAATATTTAATAAACTGGTGAGCAACTGGTATGTTACAGATGCACATTCCTTCATTTTGGATGCTTTCACATATGTTCATAAACATGAAAAATCGTCTTTATTTATCCCACCTGCTCCCTTTTCTATCCTAAATTTGGAACAGTTTACTTGCCAGAACATAAGGAAAAATGTTTATATGTTTATATTTGTGAAAACAAAGATACTAACTCAGTATATTAATCTTTAAAGAACCCTTCTTTCTTTCATTCAACAAATGTAAATTGAGTACCTACGTTCCATGTGCCCTGCAATCCTTTACATGCTGAGTAACAGAAAAGGGACAAGACCTTGAGGTAAATTGAAGTGTGCACTCCCAGAAGGAAGTTTCTTAATCTTAACTGGCATTCCAGTAGATATGAACTTATTTGTAAATGGGACTTTTTGAAGGTATATTATCAGTTAAAGTGTGAACTCATTTGTGAATAGGATCTTCTTTGATCCTGGTTAAGTGTGGCCAAAATGTATGAGGATAAATATTAATCCTTGGTTGGAGATTTTATTAAGAGAGGGAATTCAGACATGGCCAAAGGAGTCAGAAATAGGTCAGTAGAAACTGGAAGAGCAGAAAGGAGGGAAAAAAAGGCATTGCCATGTGACTGAAGGCAGAGATACAAGCCAAGGAACAAACCCCAAGGCCTGTGGTAAGTTGGCCTAGAATGCTACAGACTTCAGGGAGGGAGGATGGCCTTATCAACACCTTGATTTCAAACTTCTAGCCCTCAAACCCTTGAGAGAGGAAATGCTTTTTTTAAGCCAACTCTTTGTATGGTGTTTGTAATAGGAGCCTGGCAAACTAAGACAACCCTGAAACTAAATTCCTCTTTATGCAGAGAGACAATAAGCATAAATAAAACATACAAACATAAATAATTATTAAAGCTTCTGATTATTTAGAGAATTAGACACAATGATAGGATAGAGAGTATGGAGTGGTACAGAAAGTCTTCTCAAAGGAAAAATGCTCCTCGAATCTAGACTGGCCATGTAACCAACAGGATGGTGTGCAAGTCCTGGGCCTACTTTCAATACTGTTGTGTTTTCTTCTCTCTTGGAATCTTACCTGTGAGATGCCAACAGGATAACCTCCTAGAGGATGAGAAACCTAGTGGAGAGAGCATAGTGGTCCCAGAGGACCCAGCCAAGGCCACTTTCAATTAACTGACAGCCAGTTCATTCACAAATATAAAAAGAACTCAGTCTACAGCAGTAGAAACATCTATCTGACTCAAGGTTAACTGCAAACCTGGGACAGCCCAGCCAACGCAAGGAGGAATGCCCAGCTTACCCACAGCCTTGTGAGAAATAATGGTCATTTAATGTTTTAGCCTACACACATGTATGCCTGACTATGCATGCACACACATGCAAACATATGTATCGACATGTTGGTATATCATGCAGTGCTTCCTACTTGCAGGCACTGTACCCCAGGGATGTACTGCCTGATTATGCACACTGATTTTTTCACAGCCACTGGAAGTTGCAGTCTGCGTCAATGTAGCAGTTATCTCCCTTCTAAAAAAGCATAATATACCAAAAACTTAGTATGCCTTCATGCAGTGTCTGTAAGTCATAAAACCCAGGTACCAGGTGGTTGAGCAACTCATCATACTCATCATCTTAAATGTTGTCTGGGAATTCACCATTAGAAAGACGGAAAATTTGGGACACAATATAACTGACTCTGTGATAATTCAGCCCCTGTTCCTTTTGTTTCCTCAGCTTGAGAAGCTTTTGTTGTTTAGTGCTGTTATAAAGAGCTTCTAGTATACATATTAGGTATATTATGGTTGTTTATTTTTCTAACCAGTTCCAAAGTGGAAATATTCAAAATCAAGCAAGCAACTTAAAATTAAAACTACCCATGTAACACAAGGTTTACAGTGACATTGCTCAGACATCCCCATCTGAGATTATGGTAGCAATTTTAATTCCTTTATTTTTTCCTCTGATCCTTAAAAAAATGTGGTTTAAAAAAATAAATTATATATCCTTTTTTTAAAGTTTCTTTGGCTGTTTTGGTTTTTTTTCCCTTTTAAGTATGAAATCCCATAGTCAAAATTCAAACGAGTTTGTATTGTTTTTATGCCTTTCATTTCTTTTGCTAGCACAAAGGTATTATATGTTTCTTTTCATCTGTTTCCCATCTTAAGATAAAATGTGCAAGAAATGGTGATAGTCTACGTTTTAAAAAAATTCAGCCTTTTCTGTGCACTCTGCACAAGTTACAATAAGATTAACAAATGTGCTGTTCCTTTTTTCCATTGATAGGTTTATGAACGTCTTAAAAATATTTCTGAAAGAGAACCAATTGGTTAAAAGAGCACCAAGATAGTAAACATACCTATCTCTACATTCAAACAGCAAGCAATAACCTCGAGTTCATAGCACTGTTTATTATGCAGTAGGCACTGAATAGAAAGTCCAGTTATGTGTTTTTGATACAGTCTTATCATTAACTATGAAACCACTAAGATTAAATAAAATAAACATTACCTATTCCTGCTTAGCCATAAAAGGCTACTGGTTTGAGGAAAAGTAAAATAAAAGTGTGGGGGGTGCTATTTGCAAGGCTATTGGGGGGTAGTGTGAAATACAGCTAGAGTAGAACATTAATAAATTCTAAAGTTTCTTTAGAATACTGCTTTATAATACCATGCCAGTAAGTTCAGAGAATACAAATGACTTACAACCCCCTTTTAGCAATGAAATATAATGCTGAGGTTTTTCAATTTCATTTAGATGATATATTACCCCATTTTAAATCACTTTTGATAAACATAAATATCTCATAATCATTTAATTTTATATAAAATTAAAGGTAAATATTGTAACACAATATGAATATATATTTGGTACTGACTTCTATTTTCAGGATCTCATTTCAAATTACATAATTACTATTGGTCTCACTCATGTTTGGTTCTTTGGATTCTAACATAGACCTTCCTGGTTTTCTTACTTGATCCACTTAACTCTTTTGTATCTTATTCCCAATACCATGTATATACTGATGATTCCAAATACATGTCGTCAGCTCATATTTTTCTCCTGAGTTTTGATTGTGCTGGTCATTCTCCATATTATTGTCTAAAACTAAACTCATCATTTATCTTTGCATAATTGCTTTTTCTCCATTGTTTCTATTCAGGTAAAATGGAAAATCTATCCACCAGTTTCCCAAGCTAGAAATACTGAATTTACCCATCATTAACTCACTCACATCTCTAATATCCAGTCAGTTACTTCCGATAGCTCTGGAATCCTTCTGCCTCTCTTCATCTTTACTCCACCACCCTATCCCAGGCCACAATGATCAGGACCTCCACACTGGTTTTCACATGGTCACTTGCGCTCCTTCATTTCATCATCTTCAGTGACGCCACATTATCTTCAAATGGCTTCATTTGCTTTTCAGATCAGTTATGAAATTTCTCACATACCTTTCCTGGCTGCTCACTTTCAGAACCTCATCACCTGCCTGTGTTCTCCTTTAAGCTCTGCTAACCAGACCCATCTTCACTTACCTGAGGGGTCCAGCTCCACCCTCACCACACAACCACACACCTCATGACACACCACACAACCTCACCATATACCCATATACCGTTCTTTCCCAATTTTGCTCTTCCTGGGTTAATATGTACTTACTCCAACAGTCTCAAGTTAACCGTCATGTTTTCTGGAGCTCTTTCCTTGATCTCTAGTTTGTTGTAAGTAAAAATATCTGTAAGTTGCTCATATACTCTGCATGTTATATACTATTCTTTTTACTTCATTTAAATGTTTAATTGAATTCTTTTCTTCCTAATAAAGTGAGATCTGTGTGCATACAAAGGTTACTTGTCTTTTCACTAAAATCCCCTAAGTTCTTTAGTAATTTGTAAGTCAAATGTAGGCAGATCATTGAATAATGCATCACGATTGTACTTCCCAGAGTAACTGAAATCCTTGAATTTGGATTCTCAATGGCATAATACTTATTATCTTCACATACAAATGTATAGTTTGACTAAAAATACTGAGGCTGATGCTTTCTTTCAATTTTAACATCATAGGAAGGTTTCTGGCTTTTGATTTTTTGCCTGTTTTGCACACTTAAAAAGCAGGAATAAATTAGAGAAGAGACTATTTGTCAAATTTTACGCCTGCTTATCAGCAGCTCTTCAGGTATTTTAAGTGGAAGAAAAGAGAAACATCCACAGGAATAAAATAAGTCAATTCTTCCATTATTACTTTTTGCAGTAGTGAAATCAATTGTATCTAAGAGGCAAAACAGTATGCTAATAAAATCTTTTATTCATATTGTCAGCTAAGTGGTCAATTTTCTCTTTGACAGCATAATATTAACTTGTTCTAGATCTGACTTTTTAAAACTGTAGCAGGCAAAATAATCATTGGCAATATTGGCTGAAGACTTATTATTGGTAGAAGCAATTTTTAATAATTATTTTATTTCAAATATCGCACAATACTATGAGTTGGATATTAAGTCAATGAATGTTAATTATACACCTACTATGGGAAGGCAATGTTCCAGATGATGGATCTATAACAAAGAACAAAATAGATAGAAAAATCCATAATTCTCTTAAAGTTTAATTTTAGCATGGTAAACAGGAAATAACAAGATGAATAGGTGAATTGCATACTATACTGGGAGATGATAAAGACTCTTGGTTGCAGTTTTAATTACGCATATCAGAATTAGCCCTCACTGAGAAGGGTGCAGGTCTTTGAGCAAAGACTTAAAGGATATGGAAACAACTTACTTGCACATTTGGGAGAAGTACTTTCTGGCAGAAGGAATAGAAATTGAAAAGGACTGTCATGAGGGACAGTCTGGCATGTTCAAGGAACAGCAAAAAAGTTTAGTGAGTGAGTTGCTTATTTGAGAATGATTTGCATATATTAAGTCTCCTTACCCATAAAAACTTCAGTATATTTTCTTAGAACAGGGATCATCTCTCATATAAACTCAATACATTTTTAAATTTCAGTAAACTTAACATGATACAATATTCCATCTGATTTACTGTTGATATTCCTGTTTGTCAGGTGGCATGATCTACTCTACCGGCAGGTATTGCTTTGTGACGTGTCGTACTTTTAGTCTCCTTTAAACTGGAGTACTTTCTTTTTTGGCCAAAATTTTTTTATTACTATTTTTATTGTCTTTTTTTCAAAGGTAGATAGATCACAAAAAGATGTTACATTAAAAATATAAGAGGTTCCCATATACCCCCACCCCCAACCCCACATTCCTCCCACATCAACAACCTCTTTCATCATTGTGGCACATTCATTGCATTTGGTGAATACATTTTGGAGCACTGCTGCCCCACATGGATTATAGTTTACACTGTAGTTTTTGCTCTCCTCCAGTACATTCAGTGGGTTATGGCAGGATATATAATGTCCAGCATCTGCCCCTGTAATATCATTTAGGACAACTCCAAGTCCCAAAAATTCTCCCACATCACATCTCTTCTTCCCTCTCCCTGCCCTCAGCAACTACCATGGTCACTGTCTCCACATCAATGATACAATTTCTTCCATTGCTAGAGTCACGATAGTTCTATAGTAGAACACCAATAAGACCACTCTAATCCATATCTTATTCCTCCATCCTGTGGACCCTCAGATGGTGATGTCCACTCTACCTCTAAATCAAGAGAGGGTGGAGTACTTTCACTGCCTTTCTTTGTCTATTATGAGATTGATAATTTTGAAGACCTTCCATCACCACTTTTTTCATAGAATATTCTCCATTTGAGTTTGCTGATGTTTGATCATGATTATATTCAGATTATACATTCGTAACTGGAGTAATGCATGTCATTATTTCCTTCTCAGTGAATCACTTCTGGAGGTAGACATTGTCCAGCTATCCCTTTTTAGTCTTGTCAATTTTAGTCATCCATTCAAGTTGTTTTCTTGTATCATGACATTGTAGTATTCTCTCATGCACCTCATTACCAATTGTTGGTGAGCCCATTTATGGCTATGCATAGATTCTACTGCATTTTGAAATCACCCCTGGGAGATTTAGCATTCCTTATTGATCATTGCTTGGTCTTATCTATAATGTGATAGTAGCATAGTAATGATTAATTAACTCCAGCTCTTGCTCTGCATTTACTCTTCAGCACTGTATATTACACAGTACACAAGAGCCCTTTCTTCTCTATCTATTATCTATAATCTACATATTTATCTATCTATGTATCTATCATTTATCTCTCTTCATTATCATCATCTATTTTAAATTGCCTATTATCATTCTATCTAATCAGTTATTATATTTTACCAACGTTTTATGAGCAATTTCCATCCTTGTTTTGATGTTCAAATTTTCCCAGATTTGGCAAGTGCAAGTTTCTTTTTTTTGGCCTCTGTGTCATTGTGAAATGCACCCATTACTATCTCAAGCATTTTGTTATATAAAACAAGATGATCCAGGAATCTTCCAGGTTCCTTTTAATAGGAAATTGAATTAGAGACTGTTTTAGTTGGATGATGCTAAAACAAATACCTAAGAGTGATTTGGCTTAACAAAATAATTTTTTGGCTCACAGTTTCAGAGGCTAGAAGGCTTGAATCCTCCTGAGATGTATACCTTCTGGCTGATCAGAAATCTTTGGGACTCCTTGACTTTTCTTTCACATGACAATGCACATGTGAGCATCTTCTCCTTTCTCTTTGTGTTCTGTTGATTTCCAGCTTCTAGTTACTCACTGTGGCTTCTCCTTCTGTGCCCAATAGCTTTTACTTATTAAGACTTCAGCTGTATTAGATGAAGACCTAGCTTCACTCAGCTTGAGTACACCTTAATATCTCTGAAGGTCCTATTCACAGATGTCACAGGACCAGGGGTTGGGACCTGAACTTGCCTTTTATTAAGGGACATGATTCAATCCCCAACAGAGACTAAAAACTGACATGGAACCTAGGGAGGCCCATTGCTAATTTGGTCTTTGTATCTAGGACTATACAACAGATAAAGCTAGGAAGTGTGTGTTCAAGTGTGTGTGTTTGTTTACACACACATATATCCACAAATACTGATATATATACACATTTACTTATATTGATATGCATATTAATAAACATTATACACACATATGTAATGACACAAACATGCATACACACACAATTATAAATATATGCATGTGCATATATTAGAAACAGAATGTCCAACAATACCTTGAATTCTAACCATTGCTTCCAGAGACTTCTGGCTTTCCCTCTTTCTGTATTGGAATGCTCTCTCAGAGAAGAAAACTTTGTATTAAATGACCTCAACAAATTTATTTGTTTGTTCAATTCTACGTTAAGTTTAAAATAATTTTAGAATTTCTTTTCTTCATCTATGAAAATCAAACTATTATAAAGAGATCAGAAACTGTTTCCATTCCCCCAGTAACAAATCCACCCCAACCAAGTCTGGCAATATAACATTAAATATTCTAACAGTAGTTTACTTAGATTATTTTTATTATTTTTTTTTTCTTAATGACGATTATGATATTCACTTGAAATACAAGTGACTTCATTTTTTTCCATTTGCTTTCAGGTTCAAGTATGATTTCCTTCCCTTTTCATTCTTGTGGATTTCATTTTATGAATATGAAGAATATTAATCTTCTTTTAAAAGCCAAAATTATGCAAAATAGTTAATAGATAATTGTTATTCTCTTCCTAAGTTTTTACCTGTTCCTCTCTCCAGAGCCATGCAATTATTTTATGATTTTTCCACTTCAATAATCTTTTTGTAACTATTATCAGATGCAGATGTGCTTTTGTACTCTGCTTTATACTCACTTAATGTTTCTGGGCAATCACTCTGTGTTAGTTGGGATTCTCCAGAGAAAAAGAACAAACAGGATATGTGTGTGTGTGTGTTTATATTAAAATATTTGTTATAAGGAATTGACTAACAGAACTGTGGGGCTATCAAGTTTGAATGCCTTATGGAATGTTGGAAGCTGGAAATTCCTGGAGGAGTAATGTTGAATTGTGTAATCTGAGTCTGTATGGGAGACCACAGATGATGCAAGTCTTGAAATAGAGTTCCTTCTGATTCTTGAAATCCTCAGATCTCCGTTTTAAGGCATCCAACTAATTTGATGAGGCCCACCAGTATTCCTAATTCAACTGATTGTTGATTTTAATCCCACTTATGAAACACTAGGCCAGTGTTTAACTAAACAACTAAAAGCTATAATCTAGACAGGTTGGCATATAATATTCACCACCACACACTTCATATTTGCTTTTAGAAATACTTTTTTACATTACAGCGGCATAGTACTCCTTTTTTTTTTTTTTTTTTTTTAAAGATTTATTTATTTATTTAATTTCCCCCCCTCCCCTGGTTGTCTGTTCTTGGTGTCTATTTGTTGCATAGTACTCCTTTTTGATTAAACATCATCATTAAATTAGCCAATCTTCAATGCTTGGACATTTAGGTTGTTTCCAATCTCTTGCAATCCCAAATAATGATGCAACAGAAAAGCCCATGTAAATGCATATTCATACTAGAATTTGTCTTTAAAGTAAAATTCTAAATATGCAACTGCTGGGTTGATGAGTAGATGCATTTGCAATTTTAAAAATATTGCCAAAATATCAAGGAAATTGAAGACGGAAAATGACATTGGATTCAGAAAAGTATATATCATTAGTGAAATTGTCAAGAACTGCTTCTGTAGAGCACTTGGAATGAAAATCCCAAAGGGGTGTGACTTAATTTGCCAAAAGTTTGTCAATGCAAAGTACCAGAAATGGATAAGATTTTATAATGGGGATCTTATTTAGGATAAAAGCTTACAGTCCCAAGGCCATGAAATGTCCAAATCAAGGCACCAGCAGGGATGTTTTGTCACCAAAGTCAGGTATTCATTATCCTGGTGTCCTCCCATGTGTCAAAGAAGACAGCTGATTTCTGATGAAGTCCCTAACTTCACCTCCAAAATCTGCTCTCTCCCAGAGCTGTGGCCAACCAGACCTGGGGCTTGTCCCATTCTGGGCCTCCTCTTTCTGTCTCAGCTGCTCTGCTTTCTCCTTGAGTTCTGCTCTGGGCTATCAGACATTTGACTCATCTCTTCAAACTTAGGCTACTCTGTGAACCGGCTCTCTTTGAGGCTCCTTGCTTAAGCTTTGGCTGCTGGCAATCCCTGAGTCCTCTCTCACATGGCAGGAACTAAACTGGCAGCTTCCATTCTCTGTGTATCTCCATTTATATAAAGCTCCAGTAAGAGAGCAAAAATACAACTTGGGTCAAGCTTCAGTGTCACAGTCCAAATAAAAGGCCTCACATCCAAAGGAATGGATTACTTCAAGAACATAATCATTTTCCTTTTGGGATTCATAAAATAACTTCAAACTAACAAAGGGTGTGTTTAAGAGGAATTGTGAACAATGATTTATACGTAACTACTTTAAATGGTTTCTATATACAGGGGGAATGAGTGATAGAGCAGGAGCTAGAGAGAGAATTGGGTTAAGGGAGAGATTCTTGTTTTCTTGTTTGTTTGTTTTTCCTTTTTCAAGTTAAGAGAAGTAATTGCACAAATTATGTGATATTTCTTTTCCCTAACAGTATGGTAAAACTCTGCAGTAATCATTTCCTAACTCAATTTTTGAATTATTATATTGTAATTATTTTATGATTATAAAAAATTTAAGATGTAGTTTTTAGGGGTCCTAAGCCTGAAGAATTACCAAAATCCCTCCTCCATGGCAGCTTCTGAATTCCAATTTTTGCCACAGTCCCATGAGATTGTTCATACTCTTAGCCCTAGCTTTCAGAATTAAAAATTAAATCAAAGGAAAAATTTGTTCTAAATTCTATATTCACCACTCTTCATTTTGCTTCACTCCAGGATTTTGTACCACAAAATCTCACTGCCTTAATGTGTACCTGATGCCTTACAAGAGATAGGATTTGCTTATCATCATTTTGTTTTGTGTAGATTTTCTAATTTTCCTCAGCATGAGAGCTGGTTTAGAAAGTGGTGAGTTTTTCATCATTAGTATCTTTAATTTCCCTCAAAGAATATAAAAATATTTTAAACAGAGATAAAATAAAATACATATTATTTATATGTATGTATAATATAAACATAAAGAAAATAAAATTATTAATATTTTTATACATACAAATATATAAACAAACCTATCTACGATCCATTTTATCTCAGTATTTCCTACATTTGTTTCCATGAATTTCATGGAAACCATATTGCATAATTTAAAACAAACCTTGTTCTAATGTATGATTATACCATAATACATTTATATATTTGTATTTAGATGCATATTTTCCTATTTTAGCTATAAGAATAGCAATGCTATGACTATTACTGGATTGGACACTTAAGGCATATTTGCATGCATTATGCTTTTCACACATCAACATGGCAATATGGGTCAAATATTTAAGAAAATACTAATAAATCAGATCAGTAATACTTACAAAGAATAACATATTATAAGAAAATTGGATTTATTTTAAGAATACAAGGTTGGTTTGAAACTTTAACATTTATTTAATATTATTCACTGCCTTAACAGAACATGATTAAAAGTTTACAGTCTCAAAAACCGCAGTAAAATGACATTTGATAAAAGTCATGATGCTTTTAAGTGATAAAATCTTAGCATAATAATACTTGAAGAGAAATTCCTTAATATGATAAAGTTGCCAACATTATCAAACCTAGTATTAAAAAGGTATATACTTCACTTTAATGGAATAAGACAAAGATGTCTGTGATGGTTTGAAGCTAGATTAATCCCAGAAAATAATGTGCTTAGAGGTAATCCAATAGGTGTATGTATTGTAGGTGAACTGTGTTGATTAGATTATTTCAGTAAGGAGTGGTTCTGGTTTGTCAAAGGGCTGCTGATGTACAGTACCAGAAATGGGTTCGCTTTTGTAAAAGGGATATATTTAATGTAAAATCTTATAGTTCCAAGGCCATGAAAAGTCCAAATCAAAGCACCATAAGAGATGCTATCTCACCAAATTCAGCTACTGTTGTTTCTGTTGTCCAGGTACATGACAAAGCAAGATGGCCACCGATCTTTTCTTTCTCTCCAGGCTCACTTCTTGGGCTGCTCTGTGGGTCCAGCCTCTTAGGGCTTTGTGCTTATGTAATGCTCTAGACCTCTCTCACATGGCAAGATTAAATAGAGCAGCTTCCTTTTCCTGTATGTGAGAGTCTGTCCTCTCTTTTTCCATTTATATCAAATCCAGCAAGGGGGTGGAGGTTCAATCTGAGTCATGCCTCACTGATGTAGTCCAGTCTAAAGCCCTAAAGCAATCTTATCAAGTAATCTAATCGATCCTAAACCAAATTGGGATCCTAAATCAAATTTAAAGCAATCAAAGGGTATCACACCTACGGGAATAGCTTAGTTTAAAAACATAATCTTTCTTCTTTTGGGGATTCATAAAATAATCTCAAAATTCCACAGGAGTTACATAGGGTGGATCTTATCCTTTCAATGGAGTTATTTAGAAACAGGATAAATATGATGAGAGAGCACAGAGAGAAACTTATGGAAGTTAAGAGATGAAACCATGGAAACCAGGAAGATGAAAGAGATGCTACCTGAAGGAGATGGGAAATACTTCAATGTGCCTTCTCATTTGACAGAGAGTCCAGGATCATTGGCAGCCTGTCCTCAGAGAGAGAGCATTGCTTGGTGTCTTGATTAAGTCATTTTCATGGTGTCAGAACCGTAAACTTGCAACCTAATAAATACCAATTGTGAAAAATAAACCATTTCTGATATATTGTTTTCAGGCACTTTTTGCAGACCAAAACAATCACTATCATTAAATCTATTCAATATTGAATTAGAGTTCCTAGTGATAAAGTAAGAAAAATGAAAAGATACTACAAAGATTGAAAAAGAAAAACTGACATTATTTATAGTTATGAATGTATATGTAGAATCTGATTCTACAAATAAATAGAATTAGCCAGAGAATTTAGCAATATTTATGAGAAATTAACCATCTTTACAATTAAAAGTCACAACTTTACAGGTATGCTAGGAAGTACAGTAAAAACAACAAATGT
Organism: Dasypus novemcinctus; assembly: GCF_030445035.2. Classification (NCBI taxonomy): domain Eukaryota; kingdom Metazoa; phylum Chordata; class Mammalia; order Cingulata; family Dasypodidae; genus Dasypus; species Dasypus novemcinctus. The sequence continues at coordinate 30,959,125 of NC_080674.1, read as the reverse complement.
TTTTATAATTTTTATCCTGCTTACCAATGCATAAAAGCCAATATACACAAACTCCGTCTTTTTTTTAACTAAACCTTAAATCCTGAATCCCCTCCTTTTATTTTTTTACTTTTACTTCTTTTACTTAAAATCTATTCTTGTTAAGATAAGATATTCCAGTTTAGTTAAATTTACCCACATGGATGAAAATAATAAATAAATAACCTGATACCTATGAGAGTTGTGCTGGCAATACTAGTTGGAAATCAGATCCACAATTTTTACTCCTCTAAATCATTGTGATTGATCAAAGGCACTGTGACTCACATTTCCTAAAATCCCCAAAGCCTAAAGCCACCCTACCAAACAATTAAAAAACTTCAATCAAGTTTTCAGCTCCACAAATATGTCCAAATTTCCTGTGTGTTTATCGTCATGCAGGATTTAGGAATTCTATATTTTTACATTACTTTAAATCCTAAGTACAGAGCCAATTAAGAAGAAGGCATAGGAATTAGATGACTAGAGAATAAAGTACCAACTTAATTACTAGTAGATTTGGTTTGAAAATACAGTTGGATGGTGGCCCAAAGAGGTCTAATATTCACTCCATTGAATTGAACCTCCCCGTGTAGATGCCAGCCCAAGCACTTATTGCTGCCACAAAATGACAAAGTCTACGTTTTGGCCCAGATAACAATGGTTATTTGGTGAAGGGCAGTTTTCTACAACAAGATAGTAACTATGTAAAAGTTGTTAAATTTCTTCTCCGAAATTCACAATCAGAAAATTGCTGCCACATTCTTTAAAGAGGTGTGAGAGAGAGGGGGCTGAGCAAAGGCCAGAAATCATCCCACCAAATATTTTCCTCTTGAGGTGAATGGTGACCATTCCCTCTACACTAAAGGAAATATGAGAAATAAATAATAAAGATTGCCCTGTTAATTTTTAATAGGCATTGAAACATAAAGTCTTTGTGGAACTTTTTTTTTTTAAGATTTATTATTTTTTATTTATTTATCCCCCCCTTGCTGCTTGCTTGCTGTCTGCTCTGTGTCCATTCGCTGCGCGTTCTTCTGTCTGCTTGTCTCCCTTTGCTGTGTCATCTTGCTGCACCAGCTCTCTGCAGGTGCGGGCCAGCCTGTCTTCACAAGGAGGCCCTGGGACTCAAACCTTGGACCTCCCATATGGTAGATGGGAACCCAATCCACTGAGTCACATTAGCTTCCCTGCATGACTTTTTTTTAACCTTTATTATAGTGTCTTTTTATGAACATATTTTTTAAACCCTTTTGTGCTTTGCTTAAAAACCCACCCCAACTTTAATCATCAGATATTCTGCTAGAATTCCTCCTAAAATACAAAGTGTTTACTTTTCATATCTATGTGCATAATCCAGTTTATTTTGCTGTGATTACAGAGCTAATTTAATTTTACTTTTTATTTATGTTTACCTGGCTACCTGCTATGCCCACCCCACCTGTTTTATCCTTATCAATATACTCCTAGACATAATTCTGCAACTAGGCAGAGCCATGTTATTAATTTTCACAAAAGGGATATCTGTGAACTCCAGAATAGCGAAATAAGAGCAGTTGTGTCCTTTTCATTCTCTTGTCAACCCTATAGCGATGTAAAGGCTGAGCACATGGTTGTAGGGGTAGGGGGCAGAGCACAGAAGTCAGCCCATGAGAAATGACAGGGCCACACACATGTGTGCTGAGTTTATTCCTTATTCTAAAGCCTGTCAACACTAAATAGAAATGAGCCCTCATTACATAAGTCATTGGATTTAGGGATCATTTGTTAGTCTTTTTCTTTCCTCTGTTAATATATATCTTCATATTTTAAAACTAGCATCTTGCAATAAGAAAAATACTGAAACACATGTTTGACTTAGCAGGTGTGTTATAGGTGGTGAGGCAAGGGATGTCAGGAGCTAGAAATGCAGTGTCCCTTGCTATGCAGTGGCAAAATATTTGCTAAAATGTTACAATAATTTGGAAGTCAATCTATCTGCCTTTGGAGCTACTGAATATAAAAGAATTGCTTGAGAAGAATCGGTATGTTACTGGGTTGACTACTATTGAGTACCTTTGACAGGACATTATAATAATGATATAACTCATTTAAAATGAGCTGGTTTACAAGCAGAAATGGAATGTTATAGAATGAGCTCATAAAGGAATTACTTTAAACGATGTCACACATAGCTTCGTCTATAACTAAATCAGTATTATATAAAATTTTGAAAGATTTTGGGCTTCTATATGCCCAGCAAAGTTCTCAGTGAATGAAGCAACTCAGACCTTGGAAAAGAATCATATTCAGGCACTGTACTTTCCTATCAAGCCTGATAGACTTGGGCTGTTTGCCATTAAGTTGCCAGAGGAAGGCCTGGGGCCAGGAAAGCAAACAAAGTAGATGTGAGAACTATATGAAATAAGTTGCTGTATGGTTCCTGGTCCAGGGAGCTAATTGGAAAAAAAAAAGAATTCTAAATTTACTCTATTTTTTGAGAGTTGTATTTCAACATTTTTTTAAAAATCCAAAAGCCTGGTCTAAGAAATGTTTATACAGTTTGAGAATTTTAAAATATTTTGAGTTATTAACTGAGCATCAAAATCTATGGATCCCAAGGAACTCATAGCTCTCAACTCTAGCTTCAGTTGTGACCAGGACAATCTTCAATAAGGAAGAATCTCTAAGATGGTAGAAGAGAAAGACACAGAAAACAATGGATAAGGGAAAACAGAGTCAGAATCTACTAAGAAAATATAGCCCATCCTCAAGACAGTAGGCTTTTATAATGTCTGTCTAGCAGTAATTACTATTATTCAGCCTACTACTGCCCTCTGTCTCAAATTCTTCCTGTTTCAGATTGGAAATGGCTTCTGCATTTGATCCTTGGATAGTTTGGAAAATAACGTGCTTTTGGAGGTCAATGAACCAGTAGCAAACTTATTTTGTCTAGCAAAGAGACCTGGGCATCACTTGGAGATGCTAGACTTGAGAAGACTAGTTATTGGAAGAATTATGGATTTTCCCTTAGGTAGAAAGTGGCTGTTTTCTATGTGTGAGAAGAAAAAACACAGACAGAACTTCGCTTAAAATAAAGGATGATTATAATAAACACTGATGATCCTTACCAATTTTGTATTCTATTTCCTTCCCTGGAAAATAAATAGAATAAATATATTTAGGTCCCATGTGCCCAGACCGTGTGAACGGAATGTGAACAAAAGTGTTATGTGTCACCTCAAGGTTGAGACCATTAAAAACAGATATATCCTCTCCATGCTATTTCTCTTTCCTGTAAGCCAGTGGTAAGCAGTGGGTACAGTGACTATACTAAGGCCACAACAGTGAGGAAGCAAATAGATGAAAGGAACCTGCGTCCCTGAATGAGTGCGAAAAAAAAAAAAGGATAAGAAGTTACCACCCTCTGTAACCCCAATCCATATGGGACTCCAAAGGACTGTTAAATAAGCATTTATTGTTTCATATCATTGAGATTTTAGTTAGTATCTGTGGTTGTTTGCAGCTGTATATGCACAAGAAAAAGATGATCTTAAATTTAATCCATTCCTGTGGGTTTCAAGCCATTGTAATTGAATATTTTCATGAGGTTATGCCAGTTAAGGTTTCTGTGGACCAGCTCAATCAGAATGAATCTTTTTTTAAAAAATTAAATTGTCCTTTTTTTAAAATACAAGGTAACAAAAAATTTTACATTAAAAAATATAAGGTTCCCATATCCTCTACACCCCATTACCCTACTTCTCCTGCATCAATAAATTCTTTCATCATTGTGACACATTCTTTGCATTTGGTGAATACATTTTGGAGCACTGCTGCACCACATGGATTATGGTTTCATTGTAGTTCACACTTTCCTTCAGTATATTCAGGGGGTTATGGATGGATATATAATGTCCAGCATCTTTCCCTGCAGCATCATTTAGGACAACTCCAAGTCCTGAAAATGCCTCTTAGTCCTATTAGTGAAGTCCTTTATAAATGCACTGAAGGGAGAAAGAGAGACAGAGACAGAGACAGAGAGACAGAGACAGAGAGAAAGCCACAGAGCCAGCAGCCAGAAATTGAAATCAATGGAACCGGGAAGAGAAGGGAAGGACCAGAAGACCCTGCCATTGCCTTCCTTTTTGACAGAGGAACCAAGGGCTATTGGTAGCTAGGCCTAGAACTCAGGTCTTCATGAAGAAAGCATTGCCTCGATGAAACCTTTATTTAGATTTCCTTTTAGCCTCAAATTCATACTAATAAATACCCACTGTTTTACCTGACCCCATTTCATGGAATTTGTTCAAGCAGTCTAAGAAACTGAACCGTATCTGTTATTACTTTCCCTGTTTGATGACTTTTTGACAAATATTTATATATATATGTTTGTTTATTTATAATCTCCATAAAATCAAGATATAAAATATTTCTATAACCACCCAAAATTACCACCTTGTGCCCCTTTGCAGTCATTTCCCTTTCTCAACACTAACTCCTGGCAAATACAATCCTATGTTCTTACCTTTTAGATTGACATAAAAATGGAATAAATAAGGAGGTATTATCTTATGCCTGATTTTTTCTCTTAACATAATGTTGTTCTGTTTTAGGGGAGTATCCCAGTGTATGGATGAACTACAATTTGTAAATCCATCACCAGCTGATGTGCATTGTGGTTATTTTCTAATTTTTCACTACTATGAAAGAGCTGCTATGAAATTTGTGTACACATCTTTGTGGATATATGGTTGCATTTTTCGTTGTGAGAATACCTAGATGTAGAATTGCTGGGTCATATAATAAGCAGTTGTTTCACCATATAAGAAAACTACTTCCAATATGGTTTTGCTGTTTTGCAGTCCAGTTAACAATATATAAGATGCTCCACATGCCTATCAAATTTGGTATTGTAGGATTTTTTTAAATTTACAAATTCCTGTGGAATAATAAAAGCCTCATATTGTAGTTTTTATTTTTCAAAATACTGACAGCACTGAACATGTTTGCATGGGCTTATTGCTCATTTTTATGTTTTTGCAACTATCTTGTTTGAATTTTTGATCCATTTCTATTGGATTATTTTTCTTCTTATGAGTTGCAATAGCTCTTTATATATTCTAGATGCCATAATTCTATTTGGATAGATTTTCCTTTCTTCTTTGATTATAGTACTACTTCTGACAAGTATCACTTTCATATAGGCTAAAGTCTGTTAAATTCTGTTTGTTTCTTCATCTGTACTTAAATCATTGTCCCACTTTTCATAATTACTATAATTTGACTACAACAGTGCATGAAAATAATAACTAACAAGGAACTATTGTAAATGTTTGAAGATATTATTTCATTTTATATCTTCTTGGGTCCATGGAACATAGGATCTAACTGAGGCACTGAAAGAAAAGATTGAGCTATCTGTTCATGGTCACATAGTTAATAACTGGAAAGACCAGTATTCCAATACTGGAAGTCTGGACAGGGATATCAAAATTTTAGCTACTATGGTCTACTACCGCAATATTTCTTCATATCCTGTAGAGAAAATCCAAACTCTCTTAAAATTCTTAATATTTTATTTCTTCCTTATAAATACTTTAATCATCTTGCAGCATCCATGATAAATTTATAAGAATTATGTTTAAACCATCATGATGTATTTATCTTAAGTTGAGGAAATTAGCATCATTTGGTAAAAAGCTTATGCAGTCATGGATAAGATATATCCTCTAATTATCCAGAGTTTCTTTTGTGTCCTAGAATAGTATTTTATAGATTTGTTTATATAGTGGTCCTAGATATATATTGTTAGGGTTGTTTTGGGGATTCTTATATTGTTTTGCTATAATGTTGTATGTCATCATTCATTTTATATTACTAGTTAATTTTAAATGGTTCATAGAAATTTTTTTTACTGTAGATCTCATATTCAGATATTTTTCAAAACTGTCTTTTTTCTGTATTTTAATAGTTGCTTTTAATTCATGACTATCCATACAGAATTCAGGCCCCATCTTGAGGTAATACTTCAGCTTCCTTTGTTCAACAGCCTAATCTCCCAACAGTCCTTGGTTGTAACCCTGTTGCAGCCCAGTAGGTATGTACATTCAGTGATACTTCCTTATATTTTTTTATAATGCTATTCTTTATGAGATCAGACATGCATTTTTTTCTTATTTTCCTGCTACATTTTAATGCAAAGGCTGCACAAGGAAGGTAAAATTAGATATCTATCTTGTAAGAATTTGTTGATCATTTTTTTCCTTCTATATCCATAAAATCTGTCTGCTCATAATTATATATATTTTTTAAAAAAGATTTATTTATTTATTTAATTCCCCACCCTCCCCCAGTTGTCTGTTCTCTGTGTCTATTTGCTGCGTCTTCTTTGTCCGCTTCTGTTGTCGTCAAGGGCAAGGGAAGTGTGTGGGCAGCACCATTCCTAGGCAGGCTCCACTTTCTTTCGCGCTGGGCGGCTCTCCTTCTGGGGTGCACTCCTTGCGCGTGGGGCTCCCCTATGCAGGGGACACCCCTGCGTGGCACGGCACTCCTTGTGCACATCAGCACTGCGCATGGGCCAGCTCCACACGGGTCAAGGAGGCCCGGGGTTTGAACCGCGGACCTCCTATATGGTAGACGGACGCCCTAACCATTGGGCCAAGTCCGTTTCCCTCATAATTATATTTGTATCACTTGCCATGACTACTTAAAGCAAGACCTTTTTCTCCACAAATCAAATCCTTATTAAGCTTATACCAATATGTATTTGATTTGAATCTAACTCCTTTTTTTTTCAGTTTTCTCTTGTTATTAAAGCAAAGAGGGGAAATGGAAGAGTAACCACTGAGCAGACCTGCTTCAAGTGTGGACTGGAAACACTCAAGGGCACAGGGGTAGTAGCAAGTACACATGTCCCCTAGTGTTGTTTGCATTCCAGGGTAGTGGGAGACTGGACCAGACCTCAGACTAGGACTATTTCAACCCTGCATGTAAAACTACTCAATTATGAAGCACTGGTCACAGCCCTTATGAGATCAGAAATAAGAAAACAATAGTAAAATGACTGTGCAGAACGTGGTACCAGCCCTCATCTCTAGCTCAATGTAACTGTAGGAGGGGTGGAATACCCACCACTCTACATTTTAGGAATCTGTAATCTCAGCTGGAGTTTACAGTTGGAGCTGTATGACATGCGAATATGGGATGATTCTTAACATTAGCATCTATCATTAAGGAAGCACCTGCATCTCTCCTAAAGTGATAGTTCAGGGGCAGGTTTAGGGGTGGGAAGTAGCTATGGGGTGCTCATAACCTCAGGTTTGACTAGGTCTTAGCACCTGCACATTGGTAGTTTCCATGGAGATTAAAACAACCCAACTGCCTCCCTTCTCTGCCTCTCTCTCCCTCTCTCTCTCTCTCTCTCTCTCCTCCCCCACTTCTACCTCTACCTTTACCACTACCACTACCTCTACCTTTCTTGTTCTCTCTGTCTTAGAGAACAAACTGTAGAGAATCAAGTTAAATTAAGAAACTTTTAACATTTTGCTTCTCAGTTTGATGGTAAAAAAAGGTCACATAAAAGGCAAAAGAAGGTTATCTTCAGTATATTACTTTGCCAAAGCTGCTATCATGTATACTACAAATCAATTTAGGTCTAATAACAGGAATTTCTTGGTTTATGGTTTCCAAGACTAGAATTCCAAAATAAAGGTGGAGGCAAGATAATTCTTTTTCCTGAAGTTTGTAATGCCCTGATGTTGACTTGCTGCAATTCTTGAGGTGCCTTGGTGTGATGGTTTGAATTTATTTTATGAATCCCCAAAGAACAAGATTATTCTTTTGAACTAATCCATTCCTGTTGGTGTGGGGTCCTTTTGATTGGACTATGTCAGTGAGGCATGACTCAGGTTGAGACTGCTCTGTTACTATTGGAACTTTATATAAACGGAGACACCTAGAGAAACACACACACAGAAAAGAAGCTGCAATTTTTTATCCTGCCATGTGAAAGAAAAGAGAAAGTAGAGAGGATCTCAAGTTCACTTACAGCTGAGCTCAAGGAGAGAAGCCCTGAGAGGCTGAGAGAGGTAAAGGAGTATGGAATCAGCAAAACACAAAGCCACAGAAAGAGGCTTCTGAAGGGTTGGACCTATGGAGAATCTCAGTGCTGTGGAGACAAGCCTTGCCATATGACTGATTGCCACATAGCAGGACACCAGGATCACCACTGGCTGTCTTAATTTGTTGTAGTGCTGCCAACTCAAAGTACCAGAAATGAGTTGACTTTCAGAATGGGAAATTTATTAAGGTAAAAGCATACAAATTCCAAGGTCACGAAATGTCCAAATCAAAGCACCATCAGAGAATCTTTCTCACCAAAAGTCATCTGCTTTCAGATCCTCTAGTCCTACCATGTGCTGAAGCAAGACAGCAAGATGGCAGGTCAACCAGTCTCTCTTGACTTTCTTCCTGAACTAAGTGGTGGACAACCAGGAATAGGGCTTGTCTTTTTCCAGGCCAAGTTCAGCTATGAGCTATTGCATATGGCTCATCTTTCCTTGGACCTCTGAACTTTGAGCCTTTCAGGAGAGAGAGAGAGAGAGACAGAGAGAGACAGAGAGAGACAGAGATCGATTGACTAAGAGCTTATTATCCAGAACATTTAAAGGCAACCTACCCAATGAAAAATGGGTAAAGGACTTGAGAAGAAATTTTTACAAGGAATATACAAATGGCTAAGAAGTATAGGAAAAGATTCTGGATATCCTTAGACATTAGGAAAAAGAGATTTAAAACCACAGTGAGATGTCACTATATACTCTCAGTGATGGCTAATATTTAAAAAAAGAAAAATATTAAGTGTTAGAAAGGATGTAGAGAAATTGGAACTCTACTGCATAGTTGATAGGAATGGAAAATTGTGGGACAACTGGGGAAAGTAATATGGAGTTTCCTCATAAAGTTAAGTATAACATTATTACATGACATGACAATCCCACTTCTATATATGTATATATATATACCCTCAAAAAAAGTGAAAACAGGATCTTAAAAAAATACTTATAAAGCAATGTTTATAGTAACATTATTCATTAGCCAAAAGGCAGAAACAACCCATGTCCATTAATAAATGAATGTGTATATAAAATGTGGTATGTACATAGGATGGAGTATATTTGACCTGAAGAAAAAATTAGTTCTGAGACATGCTGCAACATGGAAGAGCCTTGATAACATTACACTCAGTGCAATAAGCAAGATATATAAGGACAAATAATGTATTATGTTACTCATAGGAGATGTCTAGAAATAGCAGATTGTACTAGTCAGCCAAAGGGGTGCTGAAGCAAAGTACCATAAATCTGTTGGCTTTTATAAAGGGTATTTATTTTGGGTAGTGGCACAGTTACAAGGTCCTAAAGAGGCCACAGTTGCTATGTGTTGAAGCAAGATGGTGGGCAATGTTTGCGAGGATTCAGCCTTCCTCTCTTTCTTAAGACTTCATGGGCCCAGCTTCTTCCCATCCCAGCCATAGGTTGCTGGGCTTGTTTCTTTACAGGCCTTGTCAGGACTCTGGTCTCTTTAGCTGCAAACTATCAGGCTAATGACTCATCTCTTTCCAGGATGCCAGGATCAGTTCTCTCCCTTGCTATGTCTATGGAGCACTCTCTATTTCCATGTATCTGCTCCTGTGTTCTCCTTGAGTGTCCATTTATTTAGCCCACCAAGGCGGTGGGGACTCAACCCTGCACATCCTAGTGACATGGTTGAATCAAAGCCCTAATCTTAACATAATCAGGCAAACATAAAGCCTTGAATTTAAATCAATCAAAAGGTTTAATCTGCAGAGGAACAGGCCAGTTTGCAAACATAATTGAAATCTCTATTTGGAATTCATAAATAATATTAAATTGCCACATAAATCCACACAGATGGAAAGTAGACTAATAGTTACCAGGGGATGGTAAGGTGGGAAGAGGTACTATATGCTTTGTTGATATAGAGTGTGTATAATTAACCTTAACAAGAAAATAAAATTAAAGTTTGTGGCAAATTTTGGAGGGTTTTCCTATATATGTGTAAGTATATGTACAATGACAATATGTGTATGTGTGTGTTTATATAAGACTTGAGTATAAGGTAGAGGATAATGTTAGATAACAAGTTTAGAATTCTATGATGAAATAATTTTCTTCCTATATTTTTGACTCTCTACTATAGGGATTTGCTTCAGACTTGAGGAATAATCTGATTAGGCCCCAACTAACTTGGCAATAACAACCGAAATAAAATGGTGTTCAATATTATTCAATCAACCAATATGTTATTTTAATTTTTATGGTTTTCAATGGAATCAATCATGGCCAGATTCTTCCTAGATTTTCTGGGCCCAGAACACTTCATTTCTTCCCAGAATGAAATTGACCTATCTAGATAAGATAATATCTTTAAATCTTCTGGGTATTTGTGTCAGATTCATATCTATGACGCTAAGCATAGAGCAAGACTTGCTCCTGACTCGAGCTGTTCTTTTGGTGGTAAATTGTTCATAGGTTCTCTGTAATAGATAAAGGTAATGTAGAAATGCAATAAAATTAAATAATACTATTACATGTTTTCTTTCCTTTCAGACAATTATGAGCTGAATTAAAACCGAACTTGATAAACAAAGAAAGTGAATCATAAATACCATTAACAGGTAAGAAAATGAATTATTTAATTTTCAGTACAATTAATAAACTTTTTGATGTCAATCAGCAATTCAATCTTTAAAAATATGCAAAGCAATTATCCACTGACCTGGTCAAATGTAAGAGTCAAATAAATTAAAGTGATTCTTCTCCTTTGAGATTCATTGCCTACATGACAATGCCTGAAGAAATGCTAGAATTTATCCAGACCATTGAGGAAATATCACTCAGTAGTCAAATTAGTGCTCTTCATCTTTCATTCCACCTTGAATTAAATTTATATTGAAAGAAAAAGAATAGAATATCATAGTAGGTCATGGAATTCATAGTGGATAAATTTATAACTTTCCACTGGGAGAAAACTTAGTTATTTTGTCTTTGTTTAAAGATAGATAACCTTTAGTCCAAATTTCTTATTAAACAATCCAGCTTCCCCCAATAGGTGTAAAATATCTGTGGTAGCTTCTTTTTTCAAGTTAAAGAGAAAATTATGAGTGATTAAAAATGTAAACCACTGGTTATTCTATAACTCTTCTCTGTGAGTCCAGTTCAGTTATGCTCATTTTGTAACAGATTACTCTTTAAAAAGAATAAGAACCACTTATTGTTGAAAATGGCATTATAAACCATTCATAATATTTTGGTAATCTTCATTCTATGCTTTGAAAGATCATTTCTGCTTAATAATAGTAATTTGTAGGTTTGTGAAAAATGAAGCTGCATGATCTTTTTCAACCCACCACTGTATTTCCCCAGATATTTTCAAGGTGTTCCCAACTCATGTTCAATCACTTCTTCACATTATCATGAATTCTGCCAGCAGTTTATTACTATAGAATATAATTTTAATAATGTACATTTAATAATTAAATGACAGTTTTGAGTTGTTACAGTGCTTTGGAGAAGCAAACATATATTCCTCATCTACATGTGTGTAAATAATTCTATTATCATTTTCATCTATTTCCATATTTTTGCCATCATTCATTTTTATCAGTACCTTTACAATAATATTTGTAATTTACTAGGCTCATTTCTATATTCTAACTATTAAGTCAGCTGATTCCAATGTTATGATTTCTAGTCCCCATTTCACAATCTATTAAGTGAAAAGTTGCTTCTTCCACAAAGTAAATTTTAAAATTTCTAGATCATTTTCAAAACTATTCTTCCTGTTCTTGAATAATATTTAGTACCTGTGACATATTTAAATGCCTAATTGTGTTCAGATATATAGTTATGCATTTATGTATATAAATCTTCTGTTCTAAAAACTAAACTAAAAGTTCTGTTCTAAAAACTAAAAGCAAGAAATATATTACTTGCTTTTTTACATAATTCATTTCATCAGGAAACATTGTAAATGTTAACATCAACTCTGGACTACTCATATATGATATTTTATACTAAATCTGGTTTGAGGATATGAACTCAATTATGATGTTTAATCATAAAATACAAATTGCAAAATATAAAATAATGGAAAACATCATCATGCATTCCAACATCAGCTATGAAAATGGTTGATTTTGTTTTTTGCATTATTCTCAACTGTGTTTTTTTGTCAGTGCAGAAAAGTTAAAATTTCCTATATTTTGAATTGTCTAGGAAAAAGGCTATCAATTATGTATGTGTGTATGTATTATATTCAGTTATTTAAGGTCCTTTTCAAATATATTTTTATGTCTATTTTCTTCCTCCTTTGTTTTTTTTAACTTTATTCTATTTATATTGTCTAGCCATTTATGACTCATTTCACTGTTAGTCTATACACAAAAATCAGAAATAGAAGTAATCGATTCATATTGCTTCAGGATTTATATTTCTTAACATGTAGTGGATATTAAGGTAGGAAGTGGGAGTCTTTTCAGCAGATACAGTATGGAGTCTAGCCAATATTCTGTAGTTCTTTTAGTAATCAATGTAAGAAGATTTCAACGAAGGAAGCCATAACAAGAGAGGAGTTTGAGACGTAATGGGAAATATGAAGGAAAACCAGACCATGGGGTGACAGATAGCCAGACCCAGCCTTGGATCTAAATTCTCCAGAATTTTAGGCTTTTACATTTAGCATCATATTATAAACTTTGTTTGCATATTTAAAAGATTCCTCAAAATTGCAAATTCCTCCTGATCTGTTTCTTACACAATTTTCTGATTCTTACTGAAGAGTAATTTCATTATTCTAGTTACTTAGGACAGAATACTCGGATATATAATTGGGTGTATTGTTGTGTTTTGTTTTTTGTCTTTTTTATTTTATTTTGTTTTGTTGGTAACACTTTACTTTCAATCCATCAGTGTGGGGATTAGTTCCACCACCCAGGCAAGGGCATGGTTAAATGATTTATTAAAGCTCATTGTTCTTGCTTCAGAGCAAAAAATAGCTCTGTCTTTGCTTATCTCTGCAAAAGTTCTCTCTTTTCACTTCAAGTTTGAAAACGGCTTCCTCTTCCATTTCTACCGCTAGATAGGATATGAGTCTAGAGACAAGTTTTCTTGTTCCAAGACAAAACATCCTTGAGAAATTTAACTTTAACCCAACCCTTGGCTTTATCCAAAAAATACATGATACATAAGCAAGAGAAATAAACCAGACACAGCCCTCCCAGTGTATGAGTTTTGGTGTGCAAGTCTTTCATTCTCGTGGCACATCAGGAAATCCCATTGTCTATTTTTTCAAAATCTAGCTAAAATATGAGCACTAATCCATTTTCACTGTTACTAAATTGGCTCCAGTCTTAGCCATCTTTCACCAGTATTATTTCAGTATCCAATATATCAGGCCATGTCCATCATTGTTCACCAACCTCACCACCAAACTATCTTAAACACAACCACCAAAGCAATTCTGCTAAACTCTAAGTCCATTTCACACAATTCCAATAAATAAAATGTACAACCCTGATATCTGAATCAGTTGATTATAAAGGTCACATGGAAAAATGTATATGAAATAATAGAAACACTTTGGAAAAGAGCAGTATGTCATCCTAGACTCACAAAATATACTGTAAACACTTTCAATGTGTGCATGAGATGACCAGTATGAAAAATCCATAAATACACCAAACTACAGAGGGAAGTTTTCCTACATTAAGGTGGCATCTCAAATAGCTGAATTAAAGGTAAACTCTATATTAAATGTTATTTGCAAAATTGAATAGCAATTTTTCAGGAGAAAAACTGATAAAATTGGAAGCACATATGCCAGAATAAACACCAAATGAATAAGCTACCTAACTGTAAGAAATGAAATTATACAATTAATAGAAGGAAATGTGTAGATTTGCTTGAAATCAAGGAGGAGGAAAAGTCTTTCTAACCAAACTTCAATAATCTAGATGGAGTAAAAGAGGAAAAGATTCAACTACTCAAAACATTTGCATGGAAAACATAAATAAAGTGAAAGGATACATGGCATATTATTAATAAATATAATAGAAAAGTTCAATCTCCTTAATATATAAAGGATTTCTTAAATATTGAGGGTAAAAAAAAACTGAATGCCTGATAGGAAAATGTACAAAAGTTATGAACAGTGTGCACACACACACACACACACAAGATTTCCAAATGGGTCTTGAAAATTTGAAAAATTGTACATCATAATAAGGGAAGGGAAAGTAAAAACAATTACATTGAGATGCCAATTTTAGTCTCTTAGAATGACAAATATTCAAAAGCCTAGCAAATATACTATATTGGCAAGCTTTAGGGTATCGGGCACTCTCACACATAGCTATAGTCGTACAAACTTGTAAAGCACTTATATATGTAATGTGACATCTGCATAAAATCAGATTTGCATTTACATTTTGAACCCAACAATTTTATTTAAAGGAATATGTTCTGAATATATACTTTCAACACTGCGAAAACATGCAGTAATTCATTGTGGCATTGCATGAAATAGCAAAAATTAGAAACAACTTACATTTTTACCCTTGTTGAAAACTATAATATATGCACCAATAGAATTCTGAGAGGCTACATAACAGAATAGAAAGACAATTATGAACACAGAGATGAGATAGGTAGATAGATATGCATATGTATATATGTTTTACTTCTACCTATATGTAAGGAAATCAAGAAAATGAGATATTTTAGTAAATATGTGTGATTGTATTTTAGGGAAAAATTTAATTAAGTTGTTTACCTATATGTTTAGTAAGAATAGGAGTAGAGTGAGCATCAATTTTGAACTGTTAATTATCCCCAAAGTTAAGTTACACAATTAAATCTAAATCACATCAAACAGGAGGGGGAAAATAAAACTAAATAAAACCAGAAAAAAACCCCCCACAAAACTATACACCATATTTATAACACACACAGAACACATGTACACAAACAGACACACCCAGTTATTTCAAGTGCCTTTGAAATCAGTGTTTTGGTTGTACTTTTTCTGTGAGAGAGTTTAAGAAAATCATGAATTTAGGAGGTTATTGGTAGTGGTGCTAGGGAATTCATTCTAATACATTCCAAGCTATTCTAATGCCCATTATAGGATGAAATTAATAATTGCCTTAAGAACTCAGATTTGTTGCATGGGAAGTGGAAGCTATAAATACAAACATGGACAAAATAAGGAAAATCACTCAATTTTAATGGGTAAGGATTGAAAATACGTGAACTCACACAGATGGAGAAAACAAACGGAGAGATGACTTTAGCCACTGAAAAGACCTGGCAATAATGATACCACATAATATATAACAACCATAATACCACATAATAATATAGCATGACTGGATCCCAGTCCTCTTTTCTGTAAATTCTTCCCAAGGCTCCTTATAAAAAGAGGTGATTTCAGGGCTGGGGAGTGAAAAATCAAAAACAGACCTGTAACAATTTTTTCATGCCAGGGTGCAGTAAGTTGATCTATGATGCATAGTGGAAATACAGGCTCAGGCACAACAGAAACTTCAGAAAATGACTGCTTTATTACTACCTTAGCACAAAGGGTTCAAAAGAACAGGCCATCATTTCAGGCCCTCAGGGAGGCTAACAGCCTGGGTCAGGTTAGGTACATGGCAGATCCACAATCCTCATTTTAAATCAGAAAGGAGAGACAAGGCTGTGTTTCTCAAGGGCAGAGTATTTATACACCCCAGGGGGAAGGGGCCCTGCCACTGAGCAAAATTCATGTATCAAATGACTTTTGTGCAGAGTACCCACCTGGCAAGCAGCTGAGGCTGCTTGTTCCTTGTATTGGGGTCAAGGCACAGTGAGGCATTTCCATTAGACCTAACATCACCCTTGGGCTGTGAAATGTAACTATATGGAAACATCTGCATGCAAAGAAAAGGATGGGAGTAGGCAAAAACTGGGAGATGGCTGCAGAGTGAGTGTGTCCCTGACTAGCCTAGCAGCTAAAATTCAAGGATAAGCTCAAAAACAAAGGAGGCATATCAAAAACATCCGATTAGGTATTCAAATTGTCCAAGTGTGGCCAATGCGAGGGGTTTCAATTTGGCTTCTGTTTCCTTTTTTTAAACTTCCGCCATAGGATCTTGCCATTAATTGGTCATTTTGTCTTAAGTGCTCTTCCTCATATATTCCACTTTCTCAATCTAGACTTGGTTCCAGCGTTACCTTCTCAGTGAGGCTTATCAAGCTATTCAAAATTTTACTACCTCCCAGTAATTGTGATTCTCCTCTACTAGCTCTAATTCTTTTTTTTCCATAGCCATTTTAATTTTCTAAAATAGTGTATAAATTAGTTATTTTGACTTGTCTATCTCCTGTTACTAGAATATAAGATGGTTAGACCAGGTTTTATTTTTTGTTCTGTTTTATTCAGTGTTATTCAGTATTCACTTGGTCTTCTCTAGTGCCTAGGACCTGGTCTAAAATCTACTCTTAATTAATATCTGCATTTGAATAAGTTTATTGACTCTTAAATATACATTTTGTCTTCTTTCTTATAGCAGCTTCTTGTGATAAGGTCGTCTGCTTTATGAGAAAGTAGAAGATGAGTGTTAGAAGGCAAATACTTTATGGACATTTTGATAGAGTTATTTTTAATGCATTTTCTTATTCTATCACTCATTTCTAATAAGCAATCAATCCTTGTTAATCTCTCCCTCAACATGCCTTGAAATGAATCATTTTATATACATGCTCACTCAAACCATCTTCTTTCTGTAGTTTGCATATCATGTTACACCTGGATTGCTGAAATAGTCTCTCTTCTAACACCTATACACAAATCATTTTCTACAAGAGTCCTTCCTAAATAGGTCTGGTAGTATCAGATTATTTTACGAATCCTAAAAAATAAAAATTAAAAATTATGTTTGTAAACTAATCTATTCCTCTGGGTGTGATATCCTTTCATTGTATTAAATTCAACTGAAGTACCTTTGATTGTATTACCTGTTATGATTAGGGCTTTGATTCCACCATGCCAGTAAGGCATAACTCAGGTTGGGTCCCTGCCCCTTTGGTGGGTCTGATATAAATAAAGACCCCCTCAAGAAGACACCCAAGAAGAGAATTTTGTCATTTTTGGCGCTGCCATGTGACAGAAAGGAGAAGGCTCAAACAGTTAAACCTCTGGGAAAAGATAGACCATTTGCCTGAGATCTTACTCTGACCTTGGGAAGAGAGAGGTGACTGGGATAGGATTCCCTCAGAGACAAGCCCTATGCTCGCCTACAGATGAGATAGGGAAGAAGTTCAGCCCATGAAGCCTCAGAGGAAGAGGAAGCCCAGAGGGAAAGGTTGAATCCCAGCAGAGATCACCTACAATCTTCCTTCAACATGTGGCAGCTGACATTGGTGAGACAGTTCTTAAGGTAACTTTAATTGGACTTTCCATGTCCTTGGGACTATAGGCCTTTACCCCAAATAAATACCCTTTATAACAGCCAACCAATTGCTGGTACTTTACATTGGCACCCCTTTGGCAGACTTTTAAAATGGGTATTTAATTTCTCTAAATCACAACCTTGAAAATATGACGCCCAAACCCAGAAATTGATAAATATTCCCTATCTTCTTTTGATATCTCCTTAATTTAACTTTCAAAACACTAAGGAATATATTTCTACTTATATTTACATCTGACCTTTAAAAGATATTAAGTCCTACTCTAGATAAAAAGGCATTTTATTTTACTTTATTTTCCATGCTACTATATTCTATGTCTATTCTAGTCTATTATTTCTATTATATTTTAATGTTTTTTTGTGTCTTCCAAATTGTGTATGTGTGTGTGTGTCCGGAGAATTCACTTCCCTTGCTACATACATTATCACCCAGGTGATTATTTTTCTCAAATTGTATGTGAACAGCTCAGCTAATGAAAAAGATAAGGGACAAACCTCTGTAGGGGTTCTGTCTCTACTCCATGGTGCTGAATGAACAGAGAATATAAAGTGCTGTAACTCCAGTAATTTAAAAAGTTCCAGAAGCCAAAAAATTGACTAACACTGAAATGATCCACTTGAAAAATTTATGCTATCTGAAACTGTATTTAATTAATTAATTCATTCATTATTTATTATTTATTTATTTATTTTTGGAGGCACCCAAGATTGAACCCAGGACCTTGTATGTGCGAAGCAGGCACTCAACCCCTGAGCTACATCCATGCCCCCCACTGAAATTTTAAATCTGGTAGATTTGAGGTTTGCTAAGTTCAACTTTTACCAAGGAAGACTGTAAAATTTCCACTGAAATTCAGTCTGTGAATATCATCTGGTCATTTTGGCTTCCCATACTAGTGAATAACTGGGACCAGGGTTGAGAGTTAGAGAGGAACAAAGAGACAAAGAGAGGAGAGAACAGAGAACAGGAAGAATTCAACTACCATAAGTTGCTAGATTTATTTTTACAATGTAGTAGTGACCTGAAACACATGGAATTAATTGTGACATTTCTTGATAATTCTAAGCTTGGATATAACAGAGATTGTGAAATTACAGCAATTTCATCCTCAAAAGAGAAAGCAATGAAGTCCTTTGAATTCTCTTGGATAAAGTTCTGAGTTATACCAAAGAGTAAGCTAAACAATCCAGCCAGCCACAATGTTGGCTGCATGAGAGGGAAATCTAGAAAGTGGCAAATATGGAGGTGGATATCAAATACATCCTTGGCTCAGGCTACAGCAGCAAATACTATGCTTTATTTCACTAGCTTTATTGCATTAGGTCTTTGAAAGATTGAACTGGCTACCATTTTCAAGTTGGCACAGAGATAGATTACATTTAATGGAGGGGCAGAGCATGTCTGTGAAGTGAAAGTATGGATCAGATCTGATATTTCTTGAGTGTCAGTCTCAGACTCTCAGTCTTACCTGTCTGTTTTTTCCAGCCATGCTGCACATTCAATTTTGCATGGTTCACAATCAGCGTCATGCTAGTGCACTATTACAGCACTTTACCTTAAGCCAATGTAACCCAGAAGTACACAGAAGTTCATAATTCATGGGGAGAATCTTTAACAGGGAAGGATTCCCTTGAATAATAGCCCTATTTTTCTTCCCCAGGTGGATGGTCCTGGGAAACATTCACTACATCTTCTGAGGTGGTCTCATTAGATAAAGAGGCAGCCACCCATAAAGGTAACCAATTTAATACTCCCTTTCAACATTACATGTTGATTATCTCATTTCCTTGCTATGCTCTTCCTAACTTTATGATCTTTGGTTTACATCCCTCACTCTTTACTTCTTCATAAATCAGTCATAGGGAACTTGGAACAAGAATATCTATTCTACCTGAAAGAAAGGCAACTGTAGAAGAGAGTTTGGAAATGTGACATTATAAGTCACTATTTCACATTATTTCCTCATACTTGTGCCAAGTCCTGAATGTACTACTTATATAATAGAATTGTTTTTTATTGTGTCCCTTTTAATATGATTTAGGTAATCTGAAAATATACAACATAGTGTGGGCAGCTCTGAAACCATATGGACTAGGTATATCAGTGTTAGGTGTTCTATTTTCATGAGTTTCCAGTAGTATATCAAGGGCTCTTTATCAACTGGTGAGTAATTTTCTGTCATAGAACAAATGACCTTGATCCATATCCTTTGAAATTGTTGTTGCAATTATTCCATATGAGCTTGCCAGAGAAATTACAAAGTATCTTTCTCCATCATGTATGCCTCAAGTAGGACTGGATCAGTTCACTTATATGGTATTAGTTGCACAGAATTTGGTACTTCAGCCTAAACTTGCTACAAAGCCCTCTCTTGTTTCTAAACCCTTTTAAAACTAGCAGCCTTTCAGTGATCTGATTAAGGCTATCGAGTAGTATTTCCAGGTCTTTTACATATTGCCTACAAGCTCCAAAGAATCCCACCAGGTGTTGTGTCTTATTATGGGTAGGTGTTGGACGGTGCAATAACTTGTCCTTTATTTTAGAGGTGTATCTATGTATGCACCCTGTTATCAAAACATAAGACAACCAGTTGATCTCTAAAATTAATAGTACACACACAAACGTGCACATGCACTCAAATCAGAATGAATTTTTAACTGAAGATTTGGATGGCATTCTGTAAACACAGACTTTCTGAGCAGAAAAAACTGCTAGTTAATGTAGGGGTTTTTTTGGGAAAGTATAGTCTTTAAGGATTGGTGGGCTTTCTGAGATAAAAACAGAAATGATGTTAATTGTAGAAGTGTAGTTACTCAGATGAGACTATAAGTGATTGGTTGACATTTAGAGGCATGTTCATTGATGTGACTCCGTTCCCAACGGAATGAATTTCAGGAGCAAAGGGCTTCTATTGGTTGGTTGGCTTTCAGATGCAAGTTCACTGAGGCAAACTGTAATTGTTTTTTGCTCATTTGTATGTTTGTGTTTTGGGGGTGTAGGGCATACAGGTAAGTTGACTATGGTTATGATGAGGACCAATATTTTGCATTCTTTTAATCTTTGCTTGTGTTTCTAAACTTTTACTTCAAACTTGATTATAGTTGTGATTCTGTTTTTCTCTTTCCAATGTAGAAGTTAGGTCAAATTCAGGGCATTCTGTATGATAATTAGAAAATTATCACTCCAAATGCTTAATACAGAATAATATGTGCGTGTGTGCGCGCGCATGTGTGTATGTGCGTATCTGTTCGGCTAGCAAGCCTAGAGGCAGTTAATAAAGATACAATGTGCTTTATATATTAGGAAAAGAGAAGAGAGTTAATGGATTAGGATATCAGATGGAGGAGAAAAGATAGCAAAGTCTAGAAATGTTTATTGTTGATGGCATTTCACAGTTGATTAGGGAGTCTAATGAACCAAATGAAGGAAAATGAGCTTATTTTGTTTCTAGAAGTGGGGTGAATGAGATTGGAAAATCAGAAATACGAGGGAGTAGAAGATAGATGGAGGGAAAAATGAGAAGATATGTTCAGTTTGAACATTGTATTAGTTTTCTCTTTTTGCCATACCAAATTACCATGAATTTAGCAACTAAAAACCAAAGCAAATTTACTATCACATAGTTCAGTAGGCCAGAAATCCTGGTTAGCTGTGCTGTTTTCTCTGCTCCATGAAATCAAAATGTCAGCCAGCTGGGCCCTTTTATGGAGGATCTGGGAAGAATCTGCTTCCAAACTCCTTCAGGTTGTTTGCCCAGTTCAGTTCGCTTGGACTGTAGGACTGATGTCCTCACTTTCTTACTGCTTAACATTCAGGTGTTGGTCTTTGCTCACAGAGACTTTCCTGTATTCCTTCTCATGCTTTTCATGCAATCATCCTCCAGCAATGACAGACCCTCTCACCCTTCAAATATCTTTAACTATTCCTTCTACCTCAGTCCTCTGACTGATGCATCTATCTTCATTAATTGATTTTAAAAACTAATGTGATTACCTTAGGTCCTTTCAGATAATCCAAAATAGCCCTTCTATTTTAATATCATCTTCAGTCTTTTAAGCCATTTCAGAGCATCCTGGAAAGAAGAATAACCTCAGTATAACTTCATTATAATCATAAGTGAGCCTGCTAACATTAGCCATTCTGCAAAAGATTGTAATGTTATTTACCATGAAAAAATAGCAAGGGTGCTTATCTGAAAAATATTTTATCAGCCTTTACCTTGTCTGTCTAGGTTAGTTATTATAAAACAAACAAACAAGCAAAGGGAAAAGGCTTTTGGATTTATGGAAGTATGGCTGCTGAAATGACTCCTTTGTGTAAATCAATGGTGTCTACATATAGTATCTGGAAAATGCTTTATTTTATTTTTTTTAAATTTGAAACTAAAGCATGTTGAGATCTAGGAGAAAATGAACAATTTTGGGAGAAACATCTGTTTTCTTAGACTTCCTCTGGCAAATAAAATGTTCATTTGTACCTGATGTTTGCATCCTTTAAAGAATTCTTAAACATTGTTGCTAAGATTTATGATTAATTTAACCTTATTTAACTATATGAATCATTTTGTGTTCCTCAGGAAAAGGTGGTAGACTGACCAAAGAAGGAAGGAAAAACCCTTAATGTACAGTCCTAGAAAGAGGAGTTCATCAGAAAGAATTGGCTAGAAATGGAAAAGATCATACAATGGACAGGATGGGAAGAGGAAATGTAAAGGAACAGGAAATAGCCAACACGCTACCTTGGTTTCGGTGATAAGGGAAGAACTGAAGTAGTTAGAGCAAAGTGATGGAATTGTTAAGGGGTCAGGAGAGAAGAGGTGAAAGGGTAAAAATTGTAAGTGTAGAAAATTCTATTAACAGTTGATTTATTTTAATCATTAGAAAACAATCTTTTTATAGCAAGATCACTTGATCATTGTATGTTTTATTTTATTTATTTATTTTTAAATGAGGCTAACATTTAATAATAATACATATTTTGTTTTCTACATATTATAATTTTAAATTCATACATAATATATTTATAAATAACACTTTGATAAGGCCTACAAAGTACTAAGCACTGTTCCAAATGCTTTGAGTATAACTTGTTTAATCTTTTTTTTTCCTTAAGATTTTTATTTTTAATTTCTCTCCACTTCCAACCCCCTGTTGTCTGCTCTCTGTGTCCATTCACTGTGTGTTCTTCTGCGTCTGCTTACATTGTCAGGTGGCACCAGGAAACTACATCTCTTTTTTGTTGCATCATCTTGCTGTGTCACCTCTCTGTGTGTAATGTGCCACTCCTCGGTGGGCTGCACTTTTTCTCAAGGGGCAGCTCTCCTTGCAGGGTGCACTCCTGGAGTGTGGTGTACTCCTACTTGGAGGCACCCCTGCACGGCATGACACTCCTTGCACGTGGGACACAGCACTCCTTTTGTGTGGCAGCACTGCACATGAGCCAATTTACTACATGGGTCAGGAGGCCCTGGGTATCAAACCATGGACCCTCCATATGGTATGGCAGATGCTCTATCAGTTGAGCCACGTCCACTTCCCTGTTTAATCTGATTTTTCCCAATAAATCTACAAGGTTGGCATGGGAATTGCATTTTACAGATAAGGAAACAAGTACAAAGAGTCAAAAGCTATGCCAGGGCTACACAAAAGTAGCCCAACTGGGGCAGCCTGGCTCAGAGTTCCTGCTTCAGCAAACATCACTTGAGCATTGCATAGCATGTGCCAAAAATAGGACAGACCTGGAGAGAGAAGGATAAAAGAAGATCCACTCCCTAAACCATAGGACCTTGTGGTTGGCTGGTAGGTAAGATGGGCACACAGATCCCAAAGTGAACTTGAATCAAAAGTGGAAAGGACTATAACATAGAATTAAGGACTCCAGAAATTCTGCTGGGAGATCCAGCCATCTACCAGGTAGACAGAAGGCTAAAGAGAATGTGGATTGCATGTTTTATTCATCACTTTAAACTCAGCACACAGAAAAAAAAAATTAACACACATTAAGCATATATTTTATAACATCTATAATTTTCAATCCATTCTGTATATGTCATCTCATTTGTTCCTTAATGCCATTGCCAAGTAATCCCAGTCTCATGATTCATAGAAGGAAACTGATTTTCAGGGACATTTGGTTACAAAGCTAGTTAATTGTAGATTATGGGTTCATCTCATTTTATTTTTATTGACTTATTAAAAATGTTTTCATAAACCAATCCACAAATGTTTCAAGTGAAAGAGTTTTAGAAGTCAGTACTAATAAAACCATATATGTAAATCTAGAAAACTTCAAGTGCCATAAGACAATAATGCAAATAACTGACTGTCTTAAATTTTTAATATTCTTAGTAATTATCTATGTGTATTGTATATATATACAATATGTATGAGTAGTTAAATTTATGTATGTGTATTGTATGTTGAAAGTTATGCATGTGCATATGTATAAAGGCTAATTTTATGTGTCAGTTAAGGAAAAAATCCCAACAACATTGCTGTCATACTGGGAAAATGAGAAATTTTCTGCTTTGAAGCAAATTACTTGAACTGGAATAGAATAAATTCTCATTAAACAATGAAAATTAATTCAAAAGTCACCTCATAATGACTGGACTTATATTTATATTTTAAACAATTATTTAATAATTAAAGAATTAAGCAAGTAATGTAAAGAACAAATTTTCTGGATTGTTTAAACTAATATATTATAATCACAGAGTGCCTGTGTACACTTAAATCACATATTTGAAATTGGATAACAATGAATTATAAATAAAGAGAGTTATGATTCAAAAATTGTAGAAACTGAGTTAGAGAGCAATGTGTTTGGTCTTTTCCATTAAAAATTTATGCTATATAATATTGACCCAATTATCTGAAGTATTTTAACTAAATAATAATAATATTATTAAAAACAGTGATAAAAGAAACATGTACTATAAAATCAACACTATATTTGAGAGTTTCAAGAAAAATAATAAAACATCCTTTATCGACAAATGTCCCAAACTAGTAATAAAGCCAACGAAATTCTTTTGTTCAGATTTAACTTGAGTACAATAAATTTCACTAGGCAATTTGAGTGATTCAAAGAGGCACAAAGAATTTTCAAGAGGAGAATTAGGAAGTTGAATTTTATTCTGAGATGAATGGTGAAATAAGGAAAGTTTTTATAAAGTGACAATTCCTGTCGGGGCCTTGAAAAATAATGTAGTGTTTACTAGGCTGGATTGCCATGGTGACATAGACAGAAGGCAGAGGCAAATTGTTCCAAGGAAAGAGAATAGGATGAGGAAATATACATGGGAAATTCAGTGAGTGCAAACCAGGGTGATAGACAGCCCAGGATACTTTAGGCATGACATGTGTCTGACCATGTGTTTGTGTACACAGCGGTGATTTGGTCAGTTATGTTCATCATCTGTTGTCTAGGATTTGAAAAATTAAATAAAAATAAAAAGACTGGATTTATAGTTTTTGTCAATGTCTCTAGTGTATATGCTCAACATGGCTGATTTCAAGCTACCTTTGTGACATAGCTGATTACAAAGTTGTGAAAAGCTGTATACAATTGGTTCTCTATATTAAGGGGATTCAGCATACCACTGTGCTTTCACCTGTATTTCTATATTCCTGCATTAATATGTAACAGGGCTAAAGAGTAGTAAATAGAGGAGCAGGATGGTATAAATATATATATATATATATATAATCCTATATATCCAATATATAGGATTGGGATAAGCTACATGTATCAGGAAATTGTTGGAAAAACAAGTCTATTTTGTTAACATATAAAGTGGAATCTGAAGTTAGCAGTATAGACTTGGTATGGTGGGATCTAGAGGGGCACAGAATCCTTCTCTTTTTCCACTCTGCTTTCTTGTAAATCAGCTGTATGGTGATTTGAAACTGTATATATGCCCCAAAAGCATGTCATTAAATCTAATCTATTACTGTGCATATGAACGTATTGCCAGTAGGATTATTTATTTATTTACTAATTATTTATTGTTTAAACAAATCAATTTTATTCATGTATATTAATAAAGTATATGATTCATCCAAAGCATACATTTTGGAAGTAGAACCTTTTGAGGAGGTTACTTCAGCAAATTGTGACCTACCTTATTCAGATTGGATCTTAATATTCTTATTAGAGTATTAATATAGAGTATTATTCTCTTGATACTCTTATTAGAGAATGAAATTTGGACAAAAAGAGAGATAAAGCCTGAAAAGCAAGAAGCTGAAGTGAACAAAACTGGGAAGAGAAGGGAGAGACCAGCAAATGCCACCATGTACCAGGAGCCAAGGATTGCTGGGAGCTGGCCTTCAGAAAGAAAGCATCACCTTGATAATGCCTTGTTTTGGACATTTCCCCAATCTCAAAACCTGTAATGTAATAAATTCCCATTGTTCAAGCTGAACCATTTTATGGTAGTTGCGTGAAGGAACATAAGAAACTAAAATGAGCTTCAAAATTAGAGATCACCTCCTAGTATAAAAAAGTTACTGGAGCTCAATCATTGTGGCCACTTTGCCAGCTGGGAAAATAAAGAAAGTTTGAAAGAAAACAAGCAAAGGAAAATAGAGTTACCATTCCTTATAAAGTTCACATCCATACCTCTATTTCCATTCATAGTTCAGATCTTAGTCACATTGCATATCTAAATGTAAGAGTTAGGTTTAATCATCAGGCTAAGGGAATTTAATATTATTCTATGTGTGTACCAAATGTAATTCTCACTTTTATTTTGTTTTATAATATACATTATTTCTATTGAAAGGATATTTGTTTAAAGATGCAGAGGTTCTGTTATCTGAAATGACTATGGAATAGTCTTATAGGACAATATTGCAAGAAAATGGTATGGCCGTAGAAATTGAAGATTATGACAAATCTCAAGTATTATCTATTTATAGACAGTAAGATTTTATTTTAATATTATGAAAATGAAGTAAAAGTGGTTCCCATGACCTTGAAAACATTGCCTCATTTTTTTTTTATGGAATTTCATTTCTGGAAGGATCACTTAAAGAAAAAATGTACACTAGGGATTATGGAAATTGAGAGAGTATTTTTAAAAAGAGACAGAAATTCAAGCAGAAGAGAAGTTGAGACCTTCAAATTGTGCAATGATAGAAAGCAACACAAAATTTCATGTGTACCTGTGATTATATGAGTGAAAATTATCTTTTATCCAACTATGAACTTTGCTCAAAGCATCTATGACATCAGTGTTTGAACATGCAGCCTCAAACCATTGAAGGTGTTAGATGAAAGTAGAACAATTGCAATGTTTAGATTTCTGCTCTAGAAGACATATACTATTGGCAGAGAGCAATTCATGAACTTTGAATGAGTAGACATTGGAAGCAGTAAGACTGGTAATGAATCAAACCCAATCATTCAGAAAGGAACTAATGAGCTTTAAATTAGGGCAACAGTATTGTAAAAGAAATGATAAAAGTAAAAATTTTTGTCAAGTTGCATTACTAGTATTTTCAAGTAATTGGTTGAGGAGGTTTGAAGAAAAGACATCCTGTGTGGGTCACTGATAGAATACAAGTCTGCTTATCAAGATGTAAAATTAATTGGAAAGAAAATATTTGTACAAGAAAGAGGAGAAATTAATTTAAATAATATTTATTTTAAAGTATCTGTTAAATATACAAATATGGACATTTAGCAATTATCAAAGAAGGAAATAGAGGTAGGAAATCAGTTTGGAGTAATAGATATTTGAAAAGCATCCACTTGAAGAATAGATGTTGCTGGAAGTCAATGCCAAAGAAGAATGTGTGACAAAGAAGAAGAAAAAAAAAAGCAATAAAAATTGCATTTTGAGGAAATCTTCATTAAAATGACTAACAGAGAAAGGGGAACTGCAAAGAGATTTAAAATATGCAATGAAGCACTTGTAAGAATTATTCAACTGCATAGAATTTTAATTTTTTAATGCTCTGTGAATCCATACATTTTTCTCATAAGAAATATGAAGATGGATGCAAGAGAAATAATAATAAGAATTGGGTCTCTCAGGGCTCTTCATATATACCTCAGAAAATGACTCTAGCTACTTTAAGAAAAAATAATGAGAAAGTCAGATGTTTGGGAAACTGTGTGGTGCGCAATAACATGAACAAAGACAAGTGCTGGATTAACATTCTGCTACAATGACTTCTTCATCAAGCCCCTCCACCTCCATTCTCAAATTTCAGAGTTTCTTTAAGAGCGTCTGGTTGTTCTTCTCTATAACACATGCCTGACCTCTAACTGTGCTCACGAAGGGAACTGGAAAAAATGACTTTATGTGGCTCTGAAGGTGCTACCACCTCATACATTACTACCCACAGTAGCGAATTCTATAAAAGGTAGATGTGGGGGCTAATATTAGATGGGGAGGTATAAAGAAAAACTATAAGTTTTCATGACATGCTGAGAGTTCATAATATGCCACACTCTGCACTTAAAGATTAATATGCATATTCTGAGATAAATGCCATTGTTTATGTGGTTTTATTATTCTAAATATACAGAAAAGGAAACTGAACTTTAGAGAGAGTTTATACACTCTGATGTCACACATCTTGTAAATGGAGCAAAAATAAGAATTGAGCAAGTTAGCTCCATACACAAGTTTAACCAGATTCAGGGCTGTTACAGTTAAACACTTCTCTATGACTAACTTGCCTTGGAATATTCAGTTACTTACTGACTTGATTGTAACTAAAAGCTATTAACTGCTATCAGTATTAGGGGTTATATAATAAAATATTCTTTCCTAAATGCATGGTAATAATGGGAAAAAGAACTAGTGCTGAATATAAAAGTTTCACTTGAATATATAATGGATTGAGGCATGGCTTTTTATGGGTTATTGAGATTTTTATACTGCTTCAGAAATGTAGTTAAGGTCCTTATGATTAGAAATACAAAATGGTGTTAAGAGGTCAGGAGACCATAAGTGCATCACCTAACTTGAGGCTATACACAGGGGGAAGTAAGAATATTGATCAAAATAAAGTTAAATATTAATGATTTATTTAGGAAAAAAAATGAGTGTAGAGCAGATTTATTCCTTCTTTTTTACTTAAAAGTGCATGAACATTCTTTATTCTCTTTTACCTCCAAGTAAGAGGGGAATTTAAAGGAAAGCATTTAGAAAGCAAGTCCTATTTCTACTCGAGACTGGGAGAAGAGGTTGCAGTTAGTTTCAGACCCTTTTTTGGAGATATCTACATGTGAGAGACTAGCTATGACCACTTGAGATAGCAGAGTGCAAAGAGAATAACCAGTGCGACCAGATTCTAGCAGATCTCCTTGAGATTCAGGTGGGCCTTATGCAAGGTTGCTGAGACAGAATTACCTGGAAAACAATCCAGCCCAAGTAAACTATTCACCAGCATGAATTACTCTATCAGAAAAACTATGGTGGAGCTTATGGGAAAGGTGATCAAGTAGAAACTGAACCACTGATACCAGAAAGAAATACACTGAAAGGATGCCAAGTGGGCCTTCCAAAATCCCCATAACCTGACCCAAGAAGCAGAGCACTACAGAAGCCTCCAGATCAGATTTCAACCTTGTTCTTCTCATCTTCCCTTTCCTCTGCTACCACTCTAATAGCTAGAGGCTACAAGTAACTGAGAAGAAAGAATAAAAGCAAAAATTGTATTAAACATGATAATCCCATCATGCCCCATCCTCTCCTCACTGCACTTTATAAAATTAAGTCCAGCCAAAATTGTGCAATGGAGGGAGATAGAGAAAGAGACATAGAGAGAGAGACAATAATAAAGAGATTATAATGAAATCTAAACATTATTAAGTGCTTACTATCTTAAGTTCTGAGACCTGCCATAATGAAGTATCACACACTGGGTGGCTGAAAAAAACAGAAATTTATTGTTTCACAGTCATGGAAGCAAGAAGTCTAAAATGAAGTTGTTGGAAGGTCATGCTCCTTTTGAAGTCTTTAGGAGAAAATCTGTTCCATGCTTCTCCTCTGAAATAATTCAACTCTGCCTCCATTGTCACATGGACCTCTTCTCTCTGCCTTCTGTGTCTGCCCTCTCCTTATGACTCAAGTTACGTTCATTGAAAGACCCATCCTATGCCAGTATGGCCTCATTTTAATTTGCCTAATTATGTCTATAAAGACTCAATTTCCAAATAAATTCACTTTCTGAGGTACTGGGGATTAGGACTTCAACATAACTTTGGGGCAGGGGACACACAATTTAAGTCATAACATTTACTATGTGGGAGGCACTAAACTAAGCATTTTGATGGTGTAACCTGTTTTTATTTTCTCAAAAAATATTATTATTTGTATTTGCATTATTACCCCTATATTACAAATGAAGAAACTGAGTCCCAAAGAAGTAGAACAAGTTGTCTCAGGTCATAGCTAATAAATGTAAGCAGAGATGCATGTAATAATATAATAATTAAAATCTTAATTGTTGAAACAAACTACAAGTGTTTCAGGTCTTAAGAGGACAGAATAGAGACACTGAATTGGCTTTAAAAAGGATTTAGTTTGGCCTTTTGGCCAATTGTGTTAAATCAAGCTAACCTAATTTTTCATTTCACTGAGTTTGTTACAAATTAGATCTGATCTCATTAATGTTGCCTAAGTTGAATGCTTTTGGGAAAAAAAAATAACTCTATTAAGCCATAAAGACACAATTAGTGAAATGTATTAGATGTGATTATAATATGACGGATTATTTTTATAAGCATACCAAGCAAATGAATATTGAACTTTGCACTCTTAACTTTGAAAGAATAGACCATATTGTAATGAAACTTTTCTTGTTCAAAAAGTTTTCTTTTCATTTTGAATTTAGCTCAGAGAGGTTTCCAATTTAGCTCAGAGAGGTTTTTAGCTTCATAAATCAGAGTTGCCTTTAAATGCCTTCGGAAAGTTTCTAAAATTTAGATCCATACTGTAATTATAACACTATCCAAATATTAAAGGTATTTCTAAGAGTGATTTTAACCTTCTGAAGACAGTTTTAAAGAAATATTACACAAATAGTGGCAGCCTTATCAATAGTAGATCACAGATTATGAAAAGATTATTCTGAAAAGATAATAATAACATCCAGAATATTTTTGAGAAATATCAGTCATATAATTTTAAACTTATGCATTGTAGCAGTAATTTACTAATGAATAATTACTTGAATAGATTTGAATTTAGCAATAATGGATTGATCTGAATCAAAAAGCTCAATATACTATTAATATTTGATCAAGTAATGTCTCTTTGAGCTTACATGTCACATCTATAAACAAATAACAGAAATTAACTACAGAAAAGAAAACATTATGCACAAATATGGTGTCTGTAGAATTACTTATAATTGCACAAAAATGAATGTAATTTTGTGAAATGTGAAACTGTTATAATTTTGTGAACAGCATATGACTATCTTAGTAAAGAATACATACCATGTATAAAACTATATAGCAGGAAATCTTTTAAAGAGCGGTTGGCTTGGGTGGTAGATTTATGGACAATTTTCCTTTATTTCTTTTCTTTCTTTTCCTTGTTTTTTCTATATTTTCAATTCTTTCAACATAGTTCAGCATCAGGTATTATTAAAATGACAAAATATGAATATTCAATAGCTGAATTAAAATAAAAGGGAAGGAATTACACAAAGCTGTGAATACCAGAAGGTGGGATACTTGAGGGTTATTTTAGAGGTCATTTAAGGAAATATCTGCCTACCACAGTCCATCCACCCTCTGACCCTAACACTTTCCTGAGTGACTATTGCCTAGTTCCATAGCCACTCCAGAATTTGGGGGTTTTGTTACAACTTCCACTACTTCAAGTACCAACATCGGTATTTGTTATCTATTGCTACATAATGAAGCATCACAAAATCATTAGGGTCAGTAACTCAGAAGCAGTTTAACTGGGTTCCTTTGGTAGAGGCCTCTCACGAGGCTGTCCAGGCTGCAGTTTTATCCGGAGATTGAATTGGGTGTAGGAGTTGTTCGAGTCCAAGCTCACATATATGCTTTTGGCAGGTCTTCTTCCCTGTTGCCTGGGTATCTTGAACTGGATTCTGTTGAACATAAAATCTGTCTTTTCCCTGGGTAAGCAATTTAAGAGTAAGTAAGAAAGAAAATGTTCAACGACTCTATTATATCCTCTGATGGAATTTGCAGTCTAATCTCAGAAATGATACTCTATTATTTCTGCAATATTCCATCTCTTAGAAGACAGTTAATAAGTCCAGCTTATATTCAGAGATTTACAAAAAGGCATGAATACTAGAAGGTGGATATCACTGGAGGACTTTTAGAAGTCTGGTTGCTACAATAGTCCTTCCCACCAAAAAATCTACTTTTATTTCATGAGAGAAAACATATCTGAAATAATTTATTCAGTCAGATTCCATGAATTTGTCCTTAGAAACAACAAATTGGCAACTACAAAATAAACCAGATAGTTAAACCATATATAGCACACCAGCATGCTTAATGAAAATAATAGCTACCAGTGGATAATTAAAAACAAATGTAAAAATTGTTTGGGAGCATGCCCCCTCAAAATAGTTTTTAATGATGATTTTTTAAAAAATGTCAACCTACTTGGGGTCCTGTGAGAATTAAATGAGCTAATACATAGAAGGAACTCAGTGTAAGGCCCAAAATATATTAGTGCATATAAAATGCTAACCACTACCACAACTAGTACTACTAACTTTGTATTTATGATCATTATTGAGTTAGTAAGCATTATTTTTATGAATAAAATTTTTTTCTTAAAATAAAAGTTGAAAGATTAGATTTAATTCTTTTTAATATATTTCTTTGCAATTCAGTACTACAAAATGCTTGGTTAACAAATCGTATCTGAACAGATACTACCTTCTGTTCAAATCAATATTTATGGCTTCAGCCTGAATTCTTGAAACATGAGCAAAGAAAATTTTACCACCACCTGGAGAACTCATAAACTATGTTTAAAAAATTGAAGCATAACATATATAATATAAATATAGAAAATCACACATAAGTTTACAGCTCATGAATTTTCATCAACTGCTGATGTAAACATTAGTAAGTAAACATACTAATCAGTATTAGTAAGCCAGAAGTCCCCTTGCAGTCCCTTCCAGTTTCCTCACCCTCACAGAATAACTACTGTTCTGAATTCTAAAACCATAGTGTAGTTTTGCCTATTTTTGAACTTTATATTAATTTTATATTCTTTAATATTGAGTTATTTTGCTTTATATTATGTTTCTGAGATTAATCTATGTTGTTTGTAGATCATTCATCTTCAAAGCTGCATCATATTCTGTTGTGTGATCATACCTTCATTTATCCATTCACCTGTTGATTTGCATTTTTTTTCAGTATTTGCCTCTGAGAATGAATGCTACTACGTATATTCTCAAATATACCTTTTGGTAAACATTGCTTGCATTGCATATTTTTGGGTATCTGTGTATGTTTGTTTTAGTAGAAATTGTCTGAATGTGTGAGAATGAAAGCTCCCACCAGCAGTATATGATAGTTCTGTTTGCTCCTCATCCTTGGCAGTACTTAGCATTACCTGATGCTTGTTGTTATTTCATTGCCTTTTTTTATTGGTTGCATATTGGTATATCATGGGTTTAATTTATATTTATACGAGAGATAATGAAGTTGAACACATTTTTAGGTTTATTGACCATTGGCCAATTTCTTGCAATTACTCATAACTTACCAACTACCTTGATTTGTCCAAACTTTAACGAGGATTTTCCTTCTCACAGACAGCTAAACTTTGGCTCATATCCAAGGTTAAAGAAGCACTAAGCTAGAGAATACTCCCACTTAATTAGTGGGAGTGGGAGCTTAAAATAGCTCATGTGGAATATTGTCTAATAATCCCAACCGTACTGCCTCTCACCCCCACATCTTGCCTCCCTCCCCACAAAGCTTCTGCTAACATAGTTTGCTTCTCCCAATAAACAAAAAATATTTTTCTCCTTTATTTTAAGATGCTGGCAGACCATAAGTTCAGATTGTTGTCCTTATTTCATTAGTCTTTTTGAAATACAGTCTCTTCTTACTTAAGTCTGAATTTGTTTTTATTTTATATGATGTTTTTCTTTGTGAATTATCTTTTAAAGCATTTTGTCCACTACTCTGTTGGGTTTCTGTTTATTAAAATATTAATTTGTTATATTCAGCATGCAACTTCTTTGTTCATCTCACATATCCTCTGAGATGTGGCTCCACCAATTACTATCTTTATATTTAATGTTGCTTCTCTCAACCTATAATTTGTTCACACATCTCACTTCCTTAAAACCAAAAATCTTTTACACTGATCTTATGCACTATTTCTCTTAAAGTCCAGTTTATTTTTTAAATCATAAACTATCTAAACTTCTTCACTTACCATACCTTTCATAACCTATTACTAACTTGTACCCCAATGATGCCAAGGAACTTCTATTACTTAGGTTCCTGTGGATATATCAATCACTTCACACAACAAATATTTAATAAGTACCCGATTTATGGCAGGCAGTGTTAAATTACTTGGGTTAAATTAGTAGGAAACAATTAAAGAAAACACAGACAAAAGTCCATGATCTTATCCAATTTATGTTCTAGCAGGGCTAAACAATTTTTTAAAAAATGAACATACTAAAAAACAAGATTAGATAGTAAGTGGGGAGATGGTGAGTGATACTGAAGAACACAAAAAAGAAATAGAAAAAGAAAATTAAGAGCAACAGTAGAGAAAAAACCGAGGCTCCAATATAGTACCACCCCCTGGAGTGATTATCCAGCTGACTTTGATGTTCTTAATGGAATAGACATTTATTCTGGATATCAGTTGCCTTCCCAGCACACTATACTTCCACCAAAGCTACTATCCATGCATTATCATGGCGCTCCTTTCAGCATTGCTTCTGATCAAGGAACTCACATCATAGCAAATGAAATGCAACAAAGTGGAACCATGCCCAGAATTCAGTTGTCTTAATATGTTCCCCATCTGCCTGAAGAAGCTGGATTGATAACATGGCAGAATGGACTTCTGAGGACTCAGTTATGCCACCATCTAGGTGGCAAAAACTTGCAAGACTGAGACAATGTTCTCTTTAAGGCTACATATAGTATAAATCTGTATTGAATTTATGGAGTTATTCTATCATAGCCAGGACCCATGGCTGGGAATGGGAGTCATACCACTGACTATTACCAATAGTGATCCACTAGTAAAAAATTTGTTTCCTATGGGACAAACTTGGTCTCTGTTTGTCTAGAAGTCTTAGGTCCAAAAGGAGTACTTCCCCAGGAGACATAACAATGATGCCATTGAACTGGAAATTAAAACTGCGACCAAGCCGTTCTTGCACTCTTACCTCTTAATCAGCAGGCAAAGAAGGGAATTACTGTATTGGCTGCAGTGTTGATCATGATTACAAAGGGCAAATTGAACACCTACTCCATGATAGAGGAAAGAAAGTGTCTGGAATTCAAGAGCTCCTGTTGGGTGTCTTTCATTAACTACTATGCCCTGTGATTAATGTTAATGTAAAATGACAACAATCTACCTAACCCAGGCAGGTATGTTTCACCCCACCAAGGAAAGAACCGTGACCAGTCAAGGTGCTTGCTGAGAGTAAAGGGTCTATAGAATTAGTAATGGAAGAAATTAGTTATAAATACCAGCTACAACCACATGTGAAGTTGCACAAAGGATTATAATGGTTATGAGTATATATGCAAGTATCTATATTTTCTTCCCTCTATTCTCTCCTTATCATATAACATCAATGCATAAATTGTATTAACTTTACCTCATAGTATTTAAGTTACAGGGTATCAAGAAGAGTAAATATCACATAAAGACTTGCATTTTCTTTTGGGGGAAAAGTTAGTATGTTTTCCATTGTACATGGGATAGTTGTATCATATTAGGTAAAAGTATAACTTTTTAAGTCTGTCAACTTCCCCTGCAGATTTCAGTCTCAATACTATAATATGACTCTTACTGGAATTTCCAGTCTGCCAAACTTCCCTATGTATCTTAAGCTAACTAGCCTGCACAATCACATGAACTAATTCCTTAATATAAATATCTTTATACACACACACATTCTGTGGGTCTGTTAGTTGTCTGGAGAACTCTGACTGATATACAGGGACACAGGATAAGGGAAATCAGGACTGGCCAGAATAATGAATTATAATTTTAAACTGGGTGACCAGAAAGCCAAGTCAACTTATTGTAGATGTGAATACCATCAACAAAATACCTCCACAGCAACATCTGCACCAAAGTTTGATCTAACAACTGGGCAGGATAAGCTAGCCATGTTGATACATAAAATAAATCATCACAGTCCACTCCTTGTCATATTTGCACCCATACATATCTTTCTTTAAACCATACTTAATCTTCAAATAAAGATAATAAAAGAGTTGCCTTTTTGGAAGCATTTTCTAGCTATCTTTCATATTGATATACCTTATTCATACATATACATAAATGTACACATATACATGTGTGTGTCTGTAGATACATATATAAAAATATGTGATGTCTGTATATGTGTGTGGGTATGTGTGTGTGTGTGTGTGTAGAGAAGGAGAGAGAGTGAGGAAGAAAGAGGAGAGAGTTTATTGCAAGGAATTGGTTTATTCAGTTGGGGGAGCTGTCTAGACGAGCCTGAAATCCTTAAGACAAGCTGTGAGAAAGGACAAACTGGAATTCGTCAGCACGATTGAGATGTTTCAGTTCTGCCTTTCAATTAGTTGAGCCAGGTCCACCCAGATTATCAAGGATAATCAATTTCACTTAAAGTAAATGGATTAAAGATTTTAACAACATTTATAAAAGGCCTACACAGCAAGCTCTGGATTAGGGTTTAACTGAAGAACAGAAGACTATAACTTTCCCATGGTGACAAATAAAACTGACCCTCACAGTGACTTAGGATAACAATTGGTAATTATTGTTCCTAGGGATTGATAAGCTAGTTAAATAGTTCTTTCTGAAATTCTTCAGATTTTTTTCAGATGGTGGGAGAGCTTAGAATCATTTGAAGACTTCTTTGTTCACAAGTCAGGTTTGGATGGTTGGAGCCTATGGTGCTGGTTGTAATTTTTGTGATTTCTGTCTCCATGAGTCTTCTCTATAGAGCTGGTTTGAGCTTTCTCACACTGTGGCAGTCTAAGAATTTTTTTATGATGACTTTGTTTACCCAGAGCAAGCATTCCAAGAAACAGGGTGTGGAATCTGATAGCCTAATATATGACCCTGGAAAATGACACATAATCATTTTTACCATGTTCAATAGTTATAGCTGTCACAGAGCCTGAATAGAATAGTATAAGACATAAGTCCAATCTTTTGATGGAAGGGATGTCAAACAAAACTTAGAAATCACAACTGAAGAATAATATATTAATCCCATAATTGGCCTTAAATATTTGTCTAATGAAGTTGATCTTAGATAATTAAGACATAAATTTATAAAATTAAACCCTTTATTTAAATTATTTGTGATAGACATTAAATATACACTCACATAGCCACACACAATTTTGCATAATCTACTGAATGCATTTTCCTTTTTGTAGCAATGTTTTCTCTGATTATTTTCAAAGTTTATTTATTCCTTGGTTTCTCATTACATTTTAAAAAACTAAGAGAATGTTCATCTTTCCTTTATATTCATAACATCATATGAAAATAAGATATTAATAATCCATATTTCCCCAAAGAAAAAGATTTTTAGGAGTTAAAGAAACGAATGGCAAAAGGAGAAAAAAATCCAAATAATAATTCTAAAGGAGGGAAATAGTCTTACAAACTTACCTACAAATAATGAAATTCACAGTCACAGTTTTTTTTTATCTAACTCATTATTTTCCAATATATGCCTAAGCCTAAACATTCAATTTTCCAATGTAATTATAAATGAAGAATACTAAAGTATAAACCAGAATTAAATGTGTTTATAAATAGTAAAATATGTGGCAAAATTCCATGGGGATCATATCTATAAATTCATTAGATCTTTTCTAAACACTTGAGCTTAAAACATATAAAAACTATAAATGAAAGTGTCTTAAGAGAAGATTTCAAAGTTACTTACTAGCATTCTACACTACAGAAAAACTTTGAATCACTCATTTGGGAATTAGAATAATTATACAGTGTATTTAAATAAGATAATCATGAATAAATTGCAGAAGTACATCTTAAAATTAATTTCAGCTCTCTCTTCAAAAATTGAATCTTTGAATTTGAAAGCTCTCTAAACATATATGACATGCTTGTTATCATTAAAAAGGTATAAACATAAAAAATACAGGAAAATGAAATTAATTGTTAGAGATTAAGAATGAGATTATATTGAAAATATTAGCATATAAATAAATAAGGGGGTTTCTTGAACTGTATATGACTATATAAATATCATAATGGAATATATAAACTAAATAATTGAATTAAAAATAAGAACAAAAGAAGAAATAAACATGACAATATAAAAGGCATTTGGGGAAGCTTAAAATACCTTTCATTTATATATCTGATTACATGTGATACTGAATATAAATAATAACTTGGCCAGAGTTTGAAATAGACTTTCATATACATTTTTAACAAAATCATCTACAACACGGTCAGGCCATGCACCCAGTTATTAAAATTCCTACCAATAATTTTTAGGAACCCTGATGAGCATTCAGATTCAGTGTTAAAGAAAAAGTAGCTTTATTTCTTCCTTTCTTTAAAAAATTATAATAATATTTTAATTCAAATTATGATTTTTTATTGAATAGTGTTCCACTTTATGGAAAATTTGTCTTGTGCTTAAACTGTCTCAAATATATTGTAATAAGCTACTTGGAGAACGCTGTTAGCTCATTTGAATGTTATCATTGGAAATAAGCACTGTGGTATTCTGTAATGTTTTTCCTTCATATTGTTAGCCTATCAGTCTGTTAGGTATCTTCTTTCAGTTTTTGAACTTTTACTTTTGAAAATTCACAAATAAAGCTAAATTTAAACCAAAGCCATTGAACTCAGGTAAATGGGTAAACTTTGTTTCAGTGATTAAGTTTTTCTGGTAAATAATTCATTTTTAAAA
This sequence comes from Dasypus novemcinctus, assembly GCF_030445035.2. NCBI lineage: Eukaryota > Metazoa > Chordata > Mammalia > Cingulata > Dasypodidae > Dasypus > Dasypus novemcinctus. The sequence goes on along the minus strand of NC_080674.1, from coordinate 30,920,451 downwards.
AAATTAAATTATGGTAAATATTTTAATTTATGAAGTCAATTTCTTTAATTCAAAAGAATCATTCTTTTCTCCAAAGTATTAATGGACTTCAAATTATATGCTTCAAATGTAATTAATAAGTTAAATAGTTAAGTAGTTTATTTGATTTCTTCAGTTTATAATAATATTTTGCTTGGTAGTATGAGAGAAACGAAAACAAAGATATACAACACAACTCTTATTCCCAAGAAATTCTCAAATAATTTTGAAAGATTAAGGTATGAATATAAGTTTAATAAAAATAGAAGAATTGCAGGTCTATTTATAATAACCATAATGAACATTAATATTGTACTATAATCAAAATATTCATCATTTATAGTTTACTGAAGCAGTCTATTAATTATAACTGTGAAATAAGCTGACATTGACAAAATGACTAGGTGTTGGCCATGCCAATTAGAGAGAAAAGATAACTTTAGATATGGGAAAAGATATCAATGATTCATTAAATATGTGAAAAATTGAGACTAAGAAATGTAACTATTTATATATGTGATTTAATACAATTTAGATCCCTATGTCATGAGGTGAAAAAATAAGCAAAGTGGGAAGATCCTTTAAATTTAAAATAAATAATAAATTCAATTTAATTCTCTAGATTTTTAGCCACTATTAGAACCACTAGAATTTTTGAGCATAGAATAAAATAAAAATGAAATGTGTAGCAAGTCAAAAGACAAATTGAAGAGGAAAGATACAAAAAGAAAATAGAAAAAATATTCCAAAGTTCTTTTGCCAAGTATGTAAAGTCAAATAAAATAAAAGAATTATTACTTACCTCCATAAAGTGAAGGAAATTTAAGAATGCATATATAAACTTATATAACACATATTTAAACATCTTTAATGCATTCTAGATGAAAACATATATAGAAGAGATGAAAATATAATGAAATCCAGTCACTTAGCAGGAATTCTTTGAATCATTGACCTTGTTCTTCACTTTCTAATATGTACATGCATATAAATGCAAGTTACCAGTACTTTTAAGTGCATTGTACTAAAAATATGATAGTAGTTTTAATTTCATTAGTAGAAGTAGAAAATTACCTTGAAGCAAATCTTTAATTAAAATTTGATTTGTCTCTCTTAGTCATATAACTGCATTAAATAGAGAACTCATTGCCCTGGAAAAAGTAAAACGAATCCATTTTTGATGTCTCCTAGAGGAAGAACCCCCAACCCCACCCCAATACACCTTGATATACAGTGCCAGTTGATTGAGAGAACACATCGTTGGCGGAGCACAGGTATTGAAACTGGTCCCTTTTTCTCTTGACTTTTAAGGTTTTTATGACCATTGGAGGTCTTCTGTTGCTGTCAATCATGAGCCATGCAGAAAGGATATGACCGACCTTAAGCTGCAGTCTTCCCACAGTGATTTTAGGAGCCCTGTTTAAATCTCCTTGGATACGCAAGCAAATACCATGCAAGGGACTGGCTTAAACAATGGGAATTTAATTGATCATCATTTGAGATTAGGAAAAAAGCCCAATTTAAGACATCATCAAGTTGATACTTTCTCCCCAAAGACTGCGATAGTTTGGGGCTGGTTACTGGCTAGCCTTAGTCTTTAGGTTGCCGCATGGCAAGACACTCTTTTGGCCTCTCTCTTCTCTTCTGGGTTCTGTGGATCTCAGCTTCTGGCTGCTCCTTCTGTGGCTGTTTTCTCTGTCTGCATTATATTCTTCTTGTAAATAATTCCAACAATAGGATTATGGCCAATTCTAATTCAGCTGGGCCACACTTTAAAGTAACCTCATCAAAAGTACTTACTTAACAATGGATTCATATCCACAGGAAAGGATTAAGTTTAAGAACATGTTTTTCAGAGGTACATGTAACTCTAAACCACCACAAGCCCTAACTTGTGGCTCATTTGTCTGATGAGAAAACTTTTTTAGATATATTAAGTACCCAAGGTCACATGGCAAGAAAATGTCAGAGCAGTGTTTTAACATTTGGAGCTTGACTCTGGAGCTCTTCAGCTCACAACCTTTGTTGTGACTAAAATATATAACTTTTCCATTAATTAGATAATATTTACACATAAATGAACAGATATTTTAGTTGTTAATAGCTTTTATAATTTTACTTATCTCAGAACACCTGTGTAGTTACATTATGTGGCAGATTACTTAATCAGTTTGGCAATAAGAAACAGAAATATTTCAAATATTTGCATTTTAAGCGAGAAAAGATCCGATCCATGTAATTAATATTCATGGAAACTTTTTTCAACAAATGAAATAATTTCTTTAAAAAGAAATCCAATGTCAAGAGAATAATTAATTAGTAAATATTTCTTAATCAAGAATCTAATTTATTTTCCCACAAAATAAGTTTATAAAACACTTAATGGAAAATTTTAGGTATTCTTCAAAGTAGTTAAGAGTAGAATTAAAGTCTGCTCATTTAAGTGTTTTAATTTTATACATATATACCATAATTTATAATAGCTGGTATATTGACAGTAGTTAGAAGCATTATTTTCCTTTAATATAATTTCCATTACTTGAATGATAGATTAAAATTGCTCTGTCCTCATATATATATTTTGACATTCTGTCTAAAACATAACTATGAAATTAAAATCTCACAGTTTTGAAAATTTCTTCCCCAAAAGATATTGTTTTTGACTCAGTTATAAGTTTTATGGAATATAAATCATACTATATTGGTGATTTACTACTTCAAATTTGCTAGGGCACTATGTTCATTAGCACTAAGAACTTTTTAATCAGATGAATACTTTTTAATATGATGAAAGATTGATACAGTCTTTATTGTTTCTTGGGATTTCAGAAATGGCTAAATGAAAGGGAGAAAATGTTTTGAATATCATGAAATATAAGATTTCATATTGAGAGTTTAGAATTATAGGTAATTGGGAATTAATTTGATATTGGAATAAAGCTATATTGCAAACTGTATTGGAAATTCAGTATATCCTAAAGAGCAATTATAAACAACCTGACAAAACTTAGCTTTAATAACAACATTTAGAATTGTATTTTCCAAAGAAAGAACATATAAATCATATTTTTAATTTTATTACATTTTGTATTATAATATGGAAGATGATCAAGTAAGTCCCAATCTGATCACTCATGAGTTAGCTACTTAAATGTGTATGTGTGTGTGTGTGTGTGTATAATTGTATGTAAAGGGACCTATAGAAAGAAATAACAGTAAAGATATAGTTCGTCAAAATCCTATTGAACCAGGCTAGATAGGGAATCAACAGATGGATTTGGAACCTGGCAGAAAAGCTGTCACCGTCAATATGTATCTTTCAGTACCCCAAAAATGGCTGCTGGAAGACCCTCACGAGAAATCCCATTCAGAATGAGATTTCCTCTGGAAGCCAGGAGAAGCCCTGGATATTCTCCAGGGACCTTATCAGCAGGCCCTTCTGGGGGATTGATGAGTGGGGTAATCAATCAAAACAATAAACAGCTGGGACTTCCCATTCCATTAGCAAAGGGGAAGAGCTAGTGGTTTAAAAAACAAGTGTGAAGCCAAATGAGACCTCCTGCCTTCTCCTGTGCCAGTGCCTTTCCTGGTGCCTGTCCCTGTGACTGCTTGTACCCTATTCTGGCCTTCTTTGCCCCTGTCTGGATCAATACTCAAGTAAAACCTGGGTATTTATGAACTATAATGGGGAATTGTAACCTGTAAACTGGCCTATTTTATCACTCTTCAGTCCCTTCCACTACCGGGGACTCCTGATCTCTTATTTTCCCCTATTTCTCTTCCCTCCCTACCTTAATAAATTACTGGTCTAATCAACATGGCTAGCTCTTTAAATTCATTTCTTGCAAATTAGTCAAGAACCTAGACAAAATCCGGTTATACTATAACTTTTAGTCAAAGATTGGATATATATCGATGTTAAAAGAAAATAATCCAAGCAAGCAAAATATAAATTAAAATAAGTTTATTTCTTTTTTTGTTGTTAAAACACTCCACACACATATACATGCAAATTATTTTTAATATCACCCCTTCAAATCCTATTTCCTTTACATTGATATCACTTCTCATCACCTTATCTCCCAAATTCCTGAATAATATTACCCAATCCTAAAGCAGTAGCCTCTGGTCTTTCTTTCTTTCCCCTCTCTGTCTTTTGCAAAAGTATCTTAGATTTAAAATAACTCTGCTTTGAAGACTGAGAAAGAAAACTATTGAGTAAAACCAGGATCTCCTTTAGTGGTGTGCAATGGAGAGTCCAGAACACTTAGACGTTAATAATACAAGTTCCATCACATTTTCCACAGTTATGTTTTCCAAATTCCTACTATATTATGTCACCTATCAATATCCTCAAATCAGAAATTAATGTCGTATGAATTTGAACTAAATTTTAGACTCAAGGAACTTTATGGATTCTTCTCAACATTATATAATATATATTAAAATGAAATGAATTAAGAGTTTCCACTTAACCAATATAGGAAGATAAGATGCTGTGGGGTCCTATATATAACAGAATCTTTGATAAACTAGAAAAAAACTGGTAAAGCTATCTTTCTTAAAACTCCAAAATATAGTTAAAGGATTGCAATTAGTGGGCAAATGCCAAATCAAGAAAATGAAGCTTTAATAATATTAGGAGATGCTCTGGTATCTTTGCTGTACCCTCTCCCTCCTGGTCCTGTTCCAGACGGAACAAAATAGTTCCTATTGCACACTAGGGTGCCCATATATGGGGGCCATTCTCTCAAGTGGCAGTTTGAAAGACCAAACCAGGAAACTCATCACTGGCTTGCCCTAGAAGCTTGCAGACAGTTGAAAATCTATGAGAAGCAATTAGGTCAAAACGGCCAGAAGAAAAGGACTACAGGCTCTAAAACATACAATAGAGATGCCTGGAGTGGGTAGGGTTATCTATTTGATAAGGAGGAAAACAGGCATTCTGCTTCCTGTAAATGGGGGAACTCATAAGGCCATAAGTGAGCACAAGTCCAGGATAAGATGCAGGCTCTGACAAGATGCAGGCTCAGGAGAGGGCCTGGAACTAGACATTTGCCTTGGACTGCTCTTCTCCAGAGGATGTTAAATTCTGAAAGAGATAACCTGCTAACACAGTGTCAATTTGCAAAAACTATAAAAAGGTATTGAATTTTTACATTGATTTATTTGTTTTTTTAGCTCCTGGCAACCAAAGAAATCTGTCAAATCACTGACTAGATACAAACTGAAGGAACCGGCACCTCACGGACCAAATCCCAGAGTCAACACTTTCAATATTAAAAGGCAGTGTGCAAGAAAACTTACATGACAAACAAAGAAACAGGAAATTATGGCACATCCAGAAATCATCAATGAAGACCAGGTTTTGTACATACGTGGCAAAAAGCTTTAAAAAATGATCTCATGTGCTCAAAGAGATGAGGGAAAACAGAAAGAAGGAAAGAACTCAGGAAAACAATGAATGAAAAATACAAGGATTTCAAAAATAAGGTAGAAATCTTCAAAAGGAACCAAGTAGTCAGTCTTGTAACTCAACCTTGTATTGAAAGTTTTCACCACAGCAATTAAGCAAGAAAAAGAAATAAATGACATCCTAATAAGAAAGATGTAAAACTTCCCGTTTGCAGATCATATGAACTTATATGTATAGAAAATGCTGAAAAGTCCACAACAGTTATTTTTAATAAACTAGTTTAGCAAAATTATAAAGTACAAGATCAGCATACAAAAATCATTAATATTTGTTTATATTAGTAATTAACAATCTAAATAGGAAATTGATGTGCTTTAAGAAAAATTATTAAGAACTGTGAATTCATAAGCTTTCTAATCAATAGGTCTGCAGTTTTAGCCTAGAATTGTGAATGAATAACTTGTCCATTGTCCTTTGGAATGTTTTAACATTGCTATGCAGACAACCCCATCATCTATTAACCAAAAAATAAATGCTTAAAAGGAACGAGTTACCAGACATGGCATTTGCATGCCCTGTTTGTATCCCCTATAAAACTAAAACTGAAAACCTTTATGTTCCTATTCAGTGTACCATGAATAGAATTGAACATAGACCCCTTGAGACATTGCATCTCTCCTGTGGAGGGCTAACCAGTATTCCCCCACCCCTAGATGCATTCAATTACTTTCAGGGAGGTCTTTCCTCACAAGTCGTGAGACTCATTGGAGTTCTGAGGTTTGGAACCCCTTAAAAAGAATGGCCCTCAAGCTGCCAGTTGGAGCCTCACCCAGAAAGGGGTCCTCTCCCTGGAACTGTTTTCCAATGAGGACTCTGATCTGCTGCCAAGGGGTTCTCCAGCCATGTGAGAGATCAGATGTTGAGTTTTCCCTGATTTGGTGAGTGGTTGTATATACTTTCATTCTTTCCTTTGTCTTCAGTTGATTACTTTCTTTTGATTGCTTAATTGTTATAATCATTTGATATAACCTAAAACTCGTTTGATCAAATAAACCTGCCTTTGCATAGCATTTAGAGTTTCTGCCTCTTATTTAGCAGAACATTTTGGCAAAGGAGGCAGGATTCATTAGATATTGAGCTTCTATTATTGTTCACCTTCCTTAGCAGGACAGAAATCAAGGAAAAAATTTCCCTTTACAATGCAACAAAAAAATAAAATATCTCACAATAAAGTGAACTTAATAATTAAAGAACATGCACACGGGAAACTACAAAATATTAAAAACCAAAATAAAGAACATCTAAATAAATGGAAAGACATTCCATGTTTATGGGTTGAATGGTTAAATATCATTAAAAAGTCAGTTCTCCCCAAAGTCTTAAACAGATTCAACCCAATCCCAATCAAAATTCCAACAGCCTTATGTGCAGAATGGAAAAGCTAATCTTTAAATTTATATGGAAATATTAGGGGCCCCAAATAGCCAATACCATCTTGAAAATGAAGAATGAAATTGGAGGACTTATATTTCCCTGTCGTAAAACTTTGTTTCACAACTAAAGTAATGAAAGAAGCATGGTACCAACACAATACAGACATATAGTCCATGAAATTGAACTGCATGTTCAGAAATGAATCCTCATATCTATGGCCAATTGATTTTTGACAATGTACCAAGTTCAGCCAAAGGGGGGAGAATAGTCTCTTCAACAAATGGAGCTGGTAGAACTGGGTCTCCCTATGAAAAAGAATGAAGGAGACTCCTCACTTACACCATGTTCAAAAATCAATTAAAAATGGATGAAAGTCTTGAAAATAAGCACCAAAACTATTAAAATTCTGGAAGAAAACATAGGGAAGTGTCTTTAAAACTTGTATTAAGCAATAGTTTCATAAACTCTACACTAAAGCATGAGCAACAAAAGAAAAATTAGATAAAATGGACATCATCAAAATAAAAAAAAAACTTTTGTGCATTAGAGACTTTATCAAGAAAGTAAAATGACAATCTAGAGAAAGGGGGAAAATATTTGGGAAACACATAACCAATAAGGGTTTAATAATCAGAATATGTGAGGAAATCCCTCAACTCACGAACAAAGAGACAAATGACCAATTATAAAACAGACAAAATATTTAAATACACATTTCTCCAAAGAAGATAAAGAAATAGTCAATTTAAGCAAATAAAAATATATTCATCATCAGTAGCTATTAGAGAAAGACAAATCAAAACCACAATGAGATACCATTTCTCATCTTCTAAAATGAGGTTTTTAAAAAACAGTTTTTAGAGAGGATTTGTAGAAATAGGAACACTCATTCTTTGTTAGTGGGAATGTAAAATGGTGCAACAACTGTGGTTAACAATTGTCAGTCCCTCCAAAAGTTAAGTATAGAAATAACATATGACCCGGCAATATAGTTTCTAGATAAGACAAACAAACAATAAACCACAACAAAAATCAGCCCAGAAGAATTGAAAGTAGTAACTTAAAAAGATATTTGCACACCAATGTTAATAGTGGCATTATTCACAACTGCCAAAATACGGAAAAATCCACAGATTTTATAAACAAAATGAAGTATATACATACAATAAAATATTTAGTTATAAAAAATTAGATACATGCTACAATATGAATGAATCAAAGACAACGTATAGAGTGAAACATACCAGACACAAAAGAATATGTATGATTTCACTAAAGTGAAATAATTAGAATAAAATAAATCATAGAATGAGAAACTGGAATATAGTTACTAGGGACCAGGTAGGGTAGTTAGTGGGGAATAATGATTAATTGGCACAGAATTTCTGTTTACTTTCAAGGAAAAGTTTTGATAATAGACTGTGGTGATGGTAACTAAACATTGTGAATGTAATTAAAACTACTGAATTACATTTTTAAAAGTATGTAAAAGAGGAAGTTTTATATATTTATATATATATATATAATCAGAATAAAATTTTTAAAAATAGGACTGGATGACACAGTGAAACCCTTATGTAAACTATGGACTATGCCCATAGTCCATAGTATAATTTTAACAATATTGTTTCTTGAATTATAACAAAAGTTCCACCCTAATGCATTGTTAGTAATATGGAAAACTGAGTGCATAGGAGGGTTATGGGAACTCTGTATTTTCTGAACAAATAAACACAAAACAAAACAAAAAATGAAATAAAATATATTTCTACACATTATAATTTTGAAGTGTTATTTATAATTTTCCTTTGATATTTTAGTTTATTTAAGTTCAAACTAGATATAATTGATATACAAATATTTCCAATACCAGAGAATACTTTAGGATTATAATTATTTAATTATTTTATTATATTCATTTACAATGACATTGCATGGATTTAATTTTTAGATATCAATGATATTGAAGAGAGTAAAATACTCTAAATATCTCCAGACATACTAAGTATGTAGATCCTTATTGAAGGTGTCATTTTCTCTTCCTATACATCTAAGGAAAAATGGATATTCTCATGAGCAAATAACATTAGCATTTAATTTCCTTCCTCTCCAAGAAAAATATTTTAGTTGAAATTCAACTAGACAGCTGAAACCAGGATAAAATAACCTTCAACCCTCTCTCCCTTCAAGTGTTAAGTTTCTTCCCCATATAGGCTCTTGAAAATGGCAGAGATTATGTGGCTGAATCACAGGAATGATCCCACATTTGACCTGCTCTGCTTTATTAGAAGTAAATATGCTGTTCACTCTCCATAAAAACTTCCTAGCTGGCTTCAGAGTTTCATCTGATCAAATTCTGAGAATGACTTTACTTCTACTTTCTAGAATTTTTCAATATGAAGGATAGCTATGAAACAAGTAAGACATGTATCAGTTTGTACTTCTCAAGTTTTCCTAAGTGTCTCAGAAAAATTTCATTAGCATTTTATTTCTTGGAGATTGTGGGATTCACAATCCCAAAATTTTAGTTTGTCCTGAGTAGATTTACCAAGTGTTAGACTTTGAATACACCAAAGATAAGTAAAATATGATAAATAAAACATTAATTCCTGACTGTATGTAGTTCCCATAGTTCCTCTCACATCTTCCAAAATACTTTCAACCAATGGAAAAATGTGATTATACCATATCTGAACTGGTTTTAGCTGTAACTTAATAATTTTTTCTTTAGAAACCAAATTTCACAAATTTCTGGCAAAAAAGCAATTTGTTGCAACTGTTTCAAAGCCACTCTAATTTTAAGTTTCATTGTTGTGTCAATATCTTCCAACTTTCTTTGCTGCAGCTGGATAGTGGTTTGAGATGAAACTGAGAATCTCTGAAAATGACTTTGATTTGTGAAAAGATGATTTAACTGTGGATTTTAGTTAAATTTAATCTGCCACAAATCAAGAGGTAGCAAAACTTAAGATGATAGTTTGAAGAAGAAATGAAGAGACTATTTAATTTGTGGAATGAGAATGAGCATCGAAAAATGTGTGTAATTCAGATTCAGAGAAGTTTATCAGCTAAAAATAGGAATACAACTTTTTATATGCTTCTTTACTGTCTACCTATTTCTGATATGCTTAATAAGCATGTAAATATTATAATATTGAGATAAAAATGTGAAACTAAATTGTAGCTAAGCAATTTTTAACTCTCTAAACTATTTTTTTTTTTTTAAAGATTTATTTATTTATTTAATTTCCCCCCTCCCCTGGTTGTCTGTTCTTGGTGTCTATTGGCTGCGTCTTGTTTCTTTGTCCGCTTCTGTTGTCGTCAGCGGCTCGGGAAGTGTGGGCGGCGCCATTCCTGGGCAGGCTGCTCTTTCTTTTCACGCTGGGCGGCTTTCCTCACCGGCGCACTCCTTGCGCGTGGGGCTCCCCCACGCGGGGGACACCCTTGCGTGGCACGGCACTCCTTGCGCGCATCAGCGCTGCGCATGGCCAGCTCCACACGGGTCAAGGAGGCCCGGGGTTTGAACCGCGGACCTCCCATATGGTAGACGGACGCCCTAACCACTGGGCCAAAGTCCGTTTCCCTAAACTATTTTTACGTTCCTGAAAATTGATGATCAAAAACACATTATGTTTAAACTAGGAAATGTCTTTGCCAGTATTCTACTGAACAAAATCTATGTTGTCATATAATTGGAGACAGAAAATATGCACTAAAAACATGGCAGATTTTATAGAATCTTCACTAACATACAACCTAATAACCCACCAATATTCTCAGCAGCATAAAAAGGTTTTTTAAAAATGATTTGTTTTTTGTAATTATTTTATTTTTGAAGAAGCTTTAGATTGCACAAACATTACATAAAAAATATGTGATTCTCATATGCCCCACTCCCTCCCCCTCTCACACTTCTGGTCATTAACAACATCCTTCATTAGTGTAGCATGTTTGTTATAATTGATGAACCCATATTGAAGCATTGCTAATAACCATGGACAGCAGTTTACATTATAGTTTACACTCTTTCCCACACAGTTTTTTAAGTTATGACAAAATATACAATGGTCTGTATCTGTCACTGCAATGCCATGCAGGACAAATCCAATGTCCCAAAAATGCCCACATATTATACCTGATCTTCCCTCTCCCATCCCTCAGAACTTCGGGTGACCACTGCCTTTACATCAATGATAAGAATTCTTCCTTTGCTAGAATAATAATGTCTGTAGTAGAATAATAATAAGTCTACTTTAGTACATTCTTCATTCCCCAATCTTGAGATTTGTTTGCTTTTAAGAAGGTTTCATAAGAATATTCCCTGTGTTAATATTTTCCAGCTATTTCAAAAGTTCTTCATGTAACCAATCATTATGTCCCACAATGAACATCTATGGAACATTCTGGCAAGGATTGTTTTATTTCTTTGTACTTGTGATTCCTTATTACACAGAATAGGTCAGATTTTGCCAACTAGATAAATGGGTTGAGGAGGGAATATATAAAATGGGAACAGCGTGAAGAAAGGCAAAGAAAAGTGAATGATTTTGGTATGATTAATACATTACAAATAATTTTGTTAAAAGAGAAAGATAGGATCCTGTTTGTCAAATAATAACCTTACAATAGCCTATCAGGTAAGTGTCTTTATGACTCACTAATCAGGATAGTGCTGTGACTACATATGCATTCAAGAAAGGCCACTCTAAAGAACAGTAAGCGGAAGATATAAAGGAGGCAGATTAGAGGAGAAAAGACCTGTAGGTTACAGTCCAATTAGAAGATGATAAGGGTGTAAATTGAAGCAATAGAGATGGAAATGGGAATTGGATCCCCAAAATGAAACTTAACAGTGTTTGGTAATTCATTGAATGATTGTAACTGAGAAATTAACAGATGTGTTTTGACTCACTGAATTGTATTTCAAGCAATTGCTAATCTTCTGATATTTTACAATGTAGCCAAAAGAAAATAGCAATAACTCTGATAGTACAGAATGATAGCCTTGATGCAGGTTGATCTTTTGAAATGAAAAGAAGATATCTGTAATAGTTGTAAATCACTGAACTGCAACCCAGAAGCCTTGTTTTTTTAATGCTGATGCTATGTTTTGAAACTGTTTGAACTTACCCAGTACGTGCCCAGTAACAAGATATCTCATTACCTTCTCTGCTTGTATCTCATTATCTCATTTTGGAGCCCTGAAGTGGTGTCCCCTTGCACATAGCCCCCTCAAGTCAGGTGCCATTGCATGTAGGCCCTTGTTAATTAAAAATGAGTCAGCCCAGTCCTGACCACCCCAAATCGCTGAGTTACTTTGCTAAACCAAAGTCGTTCTAATCAGAATTAGCCCACCTGACATGCACAATAGCCTAAATTTAAACCACATAAACTAACCATCTAATCAGTCTGCATGTGTTCAGCAATTAGACTATCTCTAATGTCAGTGACAGTGACATCCTGAGTCTGACTGCCCTTGTTTAAATGCTATAAAACACTGTAAGTTTCTCCAGTTCAGGCAGACGGATTTATGACCCATAGGTCTTCTCTTCCCCTTGCTATGCACTCAGCAATAAACCCTTTTTCTCCTTGAAAGTCCAGTGTCACACAATTGTCTTTACTTTCACATACAAACTGGAAAGCCAAGGCTCAGGGCTAACACAAAGGAAAAGGCCCAACATATAAGGAATTTCCCATCACCAAGAATACGTGTCCAGACACATCTATCCACACCGTGGTATCATGGTAATGCAGTCACCAAGAAAGACATCACACACATGCATGGGTTGAAACAACACTTTACTCACATAGAGAAGATAGCTAATAATGGGTGCTGGTCCCCAAAGGCCAGCCAGTGTTCCTGACAGTGAATGCAGGGTGATGGACTGCACATGCACCTCTTGTGTGGCAGTAGTGAAGATCCCATTCCCCTATCCTCCTCTATGCCAGCAACAGGTATACCAGTAGGAATGACCAGGTGCCACATGAGGCACATACTGAGTGATGCATAGAAGTTCACTGTGTATCCTGAACAAGGAAAGATCATCACAATATGGAAAAATAATTTAGATCAAGTCACAGGATTCATGCCCAGCTTCCAGATAAGGGGACATTCTGGGCCCAGGGCTCTGATTGTGCAAAACCAAGGAAAAGCAGCAGTTGGTAGGTTGACTGCTTCCCCACAGTCTGATATATCTGTATCATGTAGAATTTAAATTACTATTGAACAAAATATATCCAATATATTAATAATATTTGGAACTCAAGTGATAGTGTATAAAATAAATAATTATTATATTAACTGGTTAATTTCTATATTAGACAAGCTTCGCAGTAACACTATCAAGTAGGCTATGAACTTGAATATCAAATAAACTTCTAAAGCACTTAGAAATCAAAGATTTTTGGGAAACGGACTTGGCCCAGTGGTTAGGGCATCCGTCTACCACATGGGAGATCCTCGGTTCAAACCCCGGGCCTCCTTGACCCGTGTGGAGCTGGCCCATGCACAGTGCTGATGCGCGCAAGGAGTGCCCCTCCACGCAGGGGTGTCCCCTGCGTAGGGGAGCCCCATGCACAAGGAGTGCACCCCGTAAGGAGAGCTGCCCAGCCTGAAAGAAAGTGCAGCCTGCCTAAGAATGGCGACGCCCACACTTCCCCTGCCACTGACAAGAACAACAGAAGCGGACAAAGAAACAAGACTCAGCAAACAGACACAGAGAACAGACAACCGGGGGAGAGGGGGGAATTAAATAAATAAATCTTTAAAAAAAAAAAGAAATCAAAGATTTTAAGTATATAGTATGATGCTTTCTCTGTAAATAAATAATTTTATAAACCCATATGTCCATAATTAATGTCTCTGAAAGAGGAAACCATTAATCTTAATAATGTACCATTAATTAATTTAAATTTATATTAATTTTCCTTTTTAATCAAAGTCCTCCATGCACATGATTAAAAACTAAAACAAACAAAAAAAGCAGATTGTTAAAATGGAAAAAAAAAACTGACCATTTTCCTGTTTCAGAATCCCTAGTCTCAGTTATTTTAAACAAGTCTATTTTTATTTTCCACGTAGTTAATTCTCTATTTTGCTAATGAATGTGTTTACTCAATTATTTACTTTTTAATTTGAATATCGTATTTACTTCCAGCTATGTTACATGATAATTTAAATCATTTTCAGTCTTACCTCAACTTCATACAAACAAAAGGATTCAGACACTGAGGAAGGAATGGAGGAGATTGTCTTGCCACTGTACACGCAGGGTAATACCTATTACTGTGATGAAAGGCAAAATGTCAAAAACAAAGTTTTATGATGTTTTTTATTTTTAATACCCCAATTTATTTTTTACTTTATTTTAGTTTTTCTAAATTATTATGTATTCTATTTCTAATCTTTAAACCTCTCAATATTTTTTTCATTTTCCTACTAATTGAATTTGGCAATATATTAGGCTTCATTTTTTAAGAAGTTTTGGATCACAGAGGAGTTCAACTATGGCAGGGGAGGAGCACTGCTGTGGTGTCATTGATGGGGGATGCATGGGAGGGAGGGAGTTATCCAGGGCATGCATATAGGGTATATAGATATGTTTGGATGTTCATTGGGTATTTTCATAGTGGATAGAGTTACATATCACAACTGAGGGAATGCTGAGTTTCCATCCTGAGGAGCTCTGTTGCATCCCCCAATGGAACAGCAACAATCCCCTAAGTGTAAGGACAAAGACCAGTGAAGAAGGATGGTCCAATGATGGGCCCTTGATACTGATGACTATGCTTATGAGCCTGTGTGCTTGAAATTTCAACTAATCTTAGAGCTGCAGGTTGCTTAAGATTTACCTCCTAAGAGCCTCTATGTTGCTCAAATGTGGCCACTCTCTCAGCCAAATTCAGCATGTAACTGCATTACCTTTCTCCCAGCATTGGGCATGATTCCTGGGGATGAGCCTCCCTGGGACCAAGGGATTACTACCATCACCAGCTGGTATTGCAACTAGAAAAAGACCTTGAATAAAAGAGGTAAAGACAAATGAATTTATATGGTTAAGAGACTTTAAAATTAGTTGGGAGGTCATCAGAAGGGTCACGCTTACACACGTCTCAACAGGACCCCAGAGACAGTCAAAGTGTATATAACCCCAGGTAGTGGTGTTTCTGAGGGCTACAGGGACACACAAACTCTACAGTCATGACAGATGAGTGTGGAGTTCAGTGCCTTGCCAGTGGGCCCTATGGTGGAATTTGTGCTCCTGAAAGTGATGGAGTTGGACTCAGATGTGACCTCTCTACACTTGCCTCTTCTGTCACTTTTACTGAAACTGTGGTTGGCGCTGGGGTTTTTGTATGCACAGGAGACTTGAATCTCTGGACTGTCCATGTACCAGCTGGGCCCTGAGCCTCAAATTTGCAACACCTACTCTCTGGTTCATTGGACTTACCCAAGTCAGCTGACAGGGAGGTGAGAATGGTAAACTACCACATCAGGGAACCGAGAGTGTCTACAACTGCAAGCAGGAGAATTGCATCCATCAGCTATGTGGGATCTAAGTCCTCTCTCAATTTAGAGGTGGAGTGAACATTGCCAGCCCAGGGTCCACAGGATGAAAGAATATAATACGAATTGGAGTGGACTTGCTGATATTCTACTATAGAACAATTATGACACTAGCAATGGAAGTAGTTGTATCATTGATGTGGAGATAGTGGCCATGCAAGTTGTTGAGGACAGGGAGAGGGAGGAGAAGTGTGATGTTAGGGCATTTTGGGGACTTGGAGTTGTCCTGAATGATATTGCAGGGACAGATGCAGGACATTGTATATCCTGCCATAACCCAATTGATGAACTTGGGTAGAATGTGAACCACAATGTACACTATGGTCCATGTGGTGTGGCAGTGCCCCAAGCTGTAGTCACCAAATGCAATGAATGGGCCTTACTGATGTAGATATGGGAGGAGTGGCGGTGAGTGGGGAGTGGGGTATATGGGAAACTCTTATGCTTTTTAATTTAACGTTTTGTGTGATCTATTTATATTTAAAAAACAATAATAAAAATAAGAATTTTAAAATATGAAAAAAAGAAAGAGCTGAAACTATTAATCTTAATAATGTACCATTAATTAATTCAAATTTACTTTAATTTTCCTTTTTAACCAAAGTCCTCCATGCACATGATTAAAAACTAAACCAAAAAAAGAAAAAAGAAAAAACACAGGTGGTTATAATGGGAAAAAAAATCTCACCATTTTCCTATTTCAGCATCCCTAGCCTCAGTTATTTTAAGCATTTCTATTCTTATTTTCCAAATTGTTTATTCTCTCTTTTGCTAATGAATATGTTTACTCAATTATTTATTTTTTTATTTGAACATTGTATTTACCTGAACTTCATACAATATCAATATTTTCAATTTCTCCATTTTTATTTCTACCTTAACAGTTTATCAAGATGAAAAATTATTTCTATCAGAATTAAAACATTTCTTTACAGTTAGAACTATGCTTTTATAAGAATCTGATGTCAGTCTATTGATTTTTCCTTTGTAGACAACCGGTTGTATGTTGGTTTTTCTTGTCATTGTTTATTTCTGTTTTTTATTTTCTCTCTAGTTCACTGATGCCAATCAAAATTTCTGCAGTGATAGACATGTTATATTATGCAGCACATATGATACAGTAACTCCTAGCCACATGTGCCTATTGAACATTTGGAATGTGGCTACTAAAACTAGGGAACTGTATTTTTCATTGAACTTAATTTTAATTAATTCAACTTTAAATTTAAATTTCCACATATTGTGAAGGGTATCTATAGCAAATAATATAGTTTTAGGGGTTTGGAGAACTTTATTTTATTCTTACGTAACTGAAAGTTCAAAACTGTGTGAAATATCAAAAATTGATCTATTCTTTTCAATTTGAAAAAACATATGCATGCATATACATTTATTTAATTGTGGGAAACCATTATATGTTGTTTTGCTAATAATATATTCCTTTATATTTACTCTTTTCTTTCTTAAGGAAATGCTCTTATTTGTATGCTGTAATTCCTGGTTTGAATTCTTTTTTTATTAACGTTTTTCTCATAGTTACTATTTCATTGCCTTCTACTGAATTTATTTTTCCAATATTAAAAAAAAAATTCTTCCAAATCTATAGAAGGAAACAACTGTGCTAAGTCAGGAAAGGGTCCTTGTAAATGTAGTAGTTAAAGACACCTATCTTTTAGAGATTGTTGCAATGTCCTGTTAAAGTACATTCAACCATAAGTGACAGGAGTTCTTATGGGATGCCTCAGCAATTTTACCAGTTTAATGGTAATGAAAAGTTGTCTGCTCTGTGAACAGACAAGTTATATGTTTACTTCACTAAGCCAGATAAGGTTCTTTGACCTTTTAAACTTCTTCCACATAAAATAAACTAGTGACCCTATAAGATTTCTTATTTCAATTACTACTGAGACAACCTCCATCCTATTTAAATTGATGCAGGAAATGAAAGGAATAAACAAAACAAAACACACAAGTACTAGGCTATAATGAAAAGGGGATATAATATAATATTCAGGTCTTGTGTTTGGTAGTAATAACAAATATGTATTACCCCTTGCAAATGGGCAAAGTTTTCTTTTTACCTTTTATATAGAAAGTCAGTCCTCTCTCCCTAAGTCCTCCATGCTACTAAATCCTGTCTCTTGTCTCATAAAGCCCAGGAATCAATGATACTTGTCACTTGCTGAAGCCTGAGAGGGCCTGGATCACCCCTGCCAACCCCAGAGATCCCTGTTCTAACTACTCCAAGGACAGGTACCTATTAGACTGAATCTCAAACCTCCTTCACAAATGGTAAAATATGTTTTCCCATCACCACAAGGTATGTGACATGGGATTCAGAGTGCTTCTTCATAGAACGGAGGAAATAACAACTATGAAAAACCATATACCCCACTCTCAGTACAAAGCTGTATTAGTTAGGGTTTTCTAAGGAAACAGAACAGACAGGAGATATCTGTAAAAAGTGTAAGATTTTATAAAAATTCTCATGAGATCATGGGGATGCACAAGTCCAAATTCCACAGGGCAGGCTGCAAACCAGGAGCTCTGATGAAGGTCCTTGATGAGCTCCCAGAAGATGTTGGCTATCCAACAGTTGGGTATTCTCTTTGAATACTGAAATCACTTCCCCTTTTATGGTCTTCAACTGATTGGATAATACATCACTCATTGCTTTTGGCAATCTCCTTAATTAATTGTACATGAAATCAGTCTTTCATGCAATCAACTCACTGATAATTAATGTCCATAAAATGTCCTTGTATTACAATTAGCCAGGTGCTTTCTTTTTTTTTTTTATTGACTTCTTAATAATATTACATTAAAAATATATATATATGAGGTCCCATTCAACCCCACCACCCCCACCCCACCTCTACCCCCCCAGCAACACTCATTCCCATCATCATGACACATCCATTGCATTTGGTAAGTACATCTTTGGGCACCTCTGCACCTCATGGTCAATGGTCCACATCATGGCCCATACTCTCCCCCATTCCATCCATGGGCCCTGTGAGGATTTACAACGTCCGGTGATTGCCCCTGAAGCACCATCCAGGGCAGCTCCATGTCCCAAAGACGCCTCCACCTCTCATCTCTTCCTGCCTTTCCCCATACCCATCAGCCACCATGTCCACTTTTCCCAATCCAATGCCACCTTTTCTATGTGGACATTGGATTGGTTGTGTCCATTGCACCTCTATGTCAAGAGGAGGCTCAGATTCCACATGGATGCTGGACGCAATCCTCCCACTTTCAGTTGTAATCACTCTAGGCTCCATGGTGTGGTGGTTGTCCTTCTTCAACTCCATCTTAGCTGAGTGTACTGAGTCCAATAAATCAGATTGTAGGTGCTGGAGTCTGTTGAGGCTCAGGAGCCAGGTGCTTTCTTGACCAAACAACCGGGCACCATCAATGGCTGAGTTGACACATAAGCCTAACCATCACAAATAGATTTTATACTTTCTTTTTTTAAAAAAAAATTACATTCTTTTCTACTTTTCATATGCAGATAGTATGTCTTCAAATCATTATAAACATATTAAATAGAAAGTTTTT
The DNA here is from genome assembly GCF_030445035.2 of Dasypus novemcinctus. Taxonomy (NCBI): domain Eukaryota; kingdom Metazoa; phylum Chordata; class Mammalia; order Cingulata; family Dasypodidae; genus Dasypus; species Dasypus novemcinctus. Next base: position 30,901,456 of record NC_080674.1, on the reverse strand, counting down.
TTTTTTCTTGGTTGGCTTCTATTTGTTTTCAGTGCCCTTCTCTTTTCTGAGTCATATGTTCCCTCTAGGGTCATTTTTTGGCTTTCCTATCTTTGTCTTTTTCTCTCATATTTGTAATGCTTGGTTTCTATTTCTAAAATGAGGCAGAAAATGAAAGTCTTCTTTATGTGATTGTGACTTCCTACATGCTGGTTTTGCTTTTGAATGACAGTGATGTTACAGAATACTTTTTCTGAATCCAGACACTCTCCCTAGTTATTTTGGGTGGAATGACTTCCTTCTCAACCATAGCTGTATCCATATAAATTCTATGGTGTAGCTTTCTCAGTTCTTATGCAAGAGTCAACCACATTCCAACTTTCATTACTAAGAATATATTGAATACTCCAATTAAAAGTTGGCCTCTGTGTCTTTCTCTCTCTTGTATGTGTGTTTATACATGTTTTTTCAAATTATTTTAAATTAATTGCTTTTTAAAATTGTTTCTGTGGGGAAGGGGAAATATATATGTATGCTTGGTCTGACACTTTGAATTAAGAGAACAAAATATTTTGCCTTACAGTGTAGTACACACACAACCACAAAAACATATATATGTATGTATATATATGTATGTGTGTATGTATAATATAAATGAAGCAAAACTTTAAATTCCGAAAGGAGAAATGGTCATAGCTATAATAATAATTAGACACTTCTATACAATTCTCTTATCACTAGATAGAACACGTAGACAGAGATCAGCAGGAAACAGAGCACTTAATAATATGATAAATGAATTAGTCCCAACAAACATATACAGAACATTTCACCTTAATACAAGAGGGCATATACTCTACTCAAGTACACATGTATCTTTCTCTAGTATAAACCATATGTTGTGTCACAAAGCAAGACTCAATAAATTTAAAAAAGATTTAAATTATACAAAGCATTTTCTTTGAACATTATTGAATGAATCTGGAAATCAACAATGGATAGAAAACTGGAAAATCCACACATATCTGGAATTTAAATAACACACTCCAAGACAATCAGTATGTTAAAGAAGAAATTAAAAGAAAAATCACTCGATAGCTTAAGACAGATGACAAAAAGAACACACTATATCAAAACTTATGGGATGCAGTGAAGGCAGTATTGAGAGGAAAGTTTTTACCCTAAATGCTTATATTTAAAAGAAACAGAGCTAAAATCAAAGACCTAACTGTTTGAACAACTAGAAAAAGAAGAGAAAACTAAATCCAAAGCATGCAGGAGGAAATAACTTTTTTTTAAAAAAGAGCAAAAATAAATGAAATTGAGAATAATACATAAAAAAACAATGGAGAGCTTTAAGAAAGCAAAATGTCAGTTATTTGAAAAGATCAATAAAATTCACAAATGCTTAGTTATGCTGACAACAACAAAAGGAGAGAAGACACAACTAAATACAATCATAAATGAGAGGAGAAGGATTACGGCTAACCCCACAGAAATAAAAAGGACCATGAGGGGCTACTGTGAACAACTGTATGCCAACAAATTAACAAACTGGATGAAATGGACAAATTCCTAGAAACACACAAACAACCTACACTGATTGTAGATGAAACAGAAGATCTCAACAGACAAACGTGTAGAGATTAGATCAGTCATCAAAAACCTAGCAGCAAAGAAAAGCCCAGGACCAGATGGCTTCATGGGTGAATTCTAACCATCATTCCAACAAGAATTAATACCAATCCTGCTCAAGCTCTTCCAAAATATTGAAGATATTTCAACCTTCCTAACCTAACTCATTTATAAGGCTAACATCACCCTAATACTGAAGTCAGAAAATGGAAATACAAGAAAAGAAAAATACATGCCAATTTATTTTATGAACATAAATGTACAAATCCAAAACAAAATACTTGCAATTGCAATACAACAGCACATTAAAAGAACTCACTAGTAAACAAGGGTGATTCACCATAAGAAAATCAATTAATGTAATAAACCAAATTAACAAAATGAAGTGGAAACAAAACACATGACCATCTGAACTGATGCAGAAAAGACATTTGACAAAATCCAATATCCTTTCTGAAAAAATACTTAGAAAACTATGAATAAAAGGAAACACCCTCAACATGATAAAATGCATATTTGAAAAACCCACAGCTAACATCATACTCAATGGTGAAAGACTGAAAGCTTTCCCTCTAAGATCTGGAACAAGACAAAGATGCCTTCTGTCACCAATGCTTATTCAACCCTGTACTGGAACTTCTAGCCAACGCAGTTACACAAGAAAAAGATATAAAAGACATCCAAATTGGAAAGGAAGAAGTAAAACTTTCACTATTTGCAAAGAGCATTATCTTAAATATAGAAAATCCACCCAAAACTATGTCAAAGCTAGTAGAGTAATTAAATAAATTCAGCAAAGTGGCAGAATACAAGATCAACATGTAAAAATTACTAATGTTTCTATACCTTAGTAATGAACAATCTGAGGGGGATATACAGAAAGAATTCCATTTAGAATAGCAACTAAAAGTACCAAATATCCAGGAAAACATCTAATAAAGGATACAAGGATATATACAGAGAAAACTACAAAACATTGCTAAAATAAATCAAATGACTAAATAAATGGAAGGACTTACCATGTTTATGGATTGCAAGAATAAATATCATCAAGATATCAATTTTACCCAACTTGATATACAAATTCAATGCAAAAAAAATCAATGCAATGAAATTCCAATAACCTACTTTGTGGAAATAGAAAAGTCAATCATCAAACATATTTGAAAGGGTAAGGGACTGTAAATAGAAAAAAAATTCTTGAAAAAGATTGAAGTTGGAGGACTCACACTTTATGACTTTAAAGCATATTAAAAAGCTGCAGTTCTCAAACAGCTTGGTACTGACATAGAGATAGACATTAGGATCTATGGATCAAATTGAGAGTACAGAATTAGACACTCACATCTATGATCAACTGATTTTTTACAAGGCTGCCAAGTCCACTCAATTGGGACAGAATAGTATCTTCAACAAATGGCCCTGGAAGAAGTGGATATGCAAAAGAATGAAAGAAGAACCATTTCTCCATTCTATTAGCCAGCCAAAGTGGTGCTGATGCAAAATACTGGAAATTGGTTGGTTTTTATAAAGGGTATTTATTTGGGGTAGGAGCTTACAAATACAGGCCATAAAGCATGAGTTACTTCTCTCACCAAAGTCTATTTGGAGCAAGATGGCTGCTGATGTCGGCGAGGATTCGAGCTTTTTGGGTTCCTACATTCCTGGGGCTTGCTTTTCTCTGAGTTTAAGGTTCCTTTTCTCCCAGGGCTTGCTTCATCTGGGCCTCAGGTTTCTCTCTTCCTGGAGGTGGCTTCTCTTTCTTCTGTAGGCTTACTTCCTGGGTCTTCAGCATCAAACTCTAACATCAGAAATCCCAACTCTGTTCTTTGCCATGCCTTTTATTTGTGAGTCCCCACCCACCAAGGGGTGGGGATGCAATGCCCTAGTCATAATTCAATCATGCCCAGATACAGATCAGATTACAAACATAATACAATATTTCTTTTTGGAATTCACCAATTATATCAATTATATCAAACTGCTACACATATCTTGTACAAGAATTAACAGCAAATTGTATCAAAGGTCTAAATATAAAAGCCCAGACCATAAAACTCCTAGAAGAAAATGTAGGGAAACATCTTTAAGAACTTTTCGTAGTCAATGGTTTCTTAGACTTAACACCTAAAGCACAAGCAACATGAGGAAAAAAAGATAAATGAGACATCAGAAATTAAATTTTTTATGAATTAAAAGACTTCATCACAAAAGTGAAACAACAACCTACTAAAAAGGAGAAAATTTTGGAAAACATTTATCTGGTACAGGTTTAATATCCAGAATATTTAAAGAAATTCTGAAACTCAGCTTTGTTAGTTAGACCTCTTTAGGGAAATACATCTGACAGGAGATATCTGTTAACAGTATGAGATTTTATAAAATTGACATGACTATGGGGATGCACAAGTCCAAATTCTGTAGGGCAGGCTCCAAGCTACATGAAGGTCCTCAATGAGTTCCACAGGATATGCTGGCTATCTGAATTAGAGATGTGAATTCTGAATGCTGAAATGAGTTCTCATTTTAAGGCCTTCAACTCTTTTTGATAAGATGTCACACATTGCTGACTGGAATCTCTTCATTTGATTGTAGATGTTTTCAGCCATGTATGCAATAAACTCACTGATGATTAAAACCCATGACATGACCTTGTATTACAATTATCCCAGTGCTTGCTTGATCAAACAACTAGGCACCATTACCTGGCCAAATTGACCCATTAGCTTAACCATCACAATCCACCCCTTGTCAACTTGCCAGCCATACACATCACCTTAAACTATACTTAATCTCTAAATAAAAACAATAACAGACAGACACACACACAAAGACACACTCGTGTGCATGTGCACACACACACACACAAGCAAATATATATTAGCATAACAATGCAACTATCCTGAATACAACTGGAAATGTACTATATCCCTCCAGAATTGGGTGCAAATCTTTGGTTAAATACTGTGATATGAAACTAATACAATTTATATCATATGAGAAGGCTAAAAGATAGGGAAGATAAATTTTCATTTTATGTACATATGCAAACATCCTTAAAACAAGGGAGAAATATTCATGACCATTACAGTTCTTGTTTCTGTAATTGGTCACATGACTGAAATTCATGTTTATCACTACTTTCTTCCACTACAAATTTCATGTTCCCTTTGTCCTAAGCAAGCTGGCCCTGTTTCTTTACCTGGTAGGGAAACCTTCATTACTGAAGATTATGGACCACTGTTAGTATTGGCTGGATTGGGTTAATACAATTTTTCATTAACTTTAATCACAGTGCCTTATAGTACTAAGAGATGCCCTAGGGGATCTCCTGTATTCCCAGCAAATTCTTCTTTCCTCCATTGTGTAGATACAATCCTATTTCCCCTTGATAGGATCAATCACACCAGTGAGTACAGTTATTCTTTCCTATGCCTGCTGATTCAGAGGCATAGAGAGCCCAAGGTTACCAGGTGGCAATCTTAATTTCCAGTTCAGTGGAAATTTTGTTGTGTTTCCTGGTAGAAGCAATCCTCCTTTTGGACCAGTAGACCAGCAGAGCTTAAAGTTGCAGGGACAGGAGGCAAAAATTTCCCTAGTGGATTACTAAGGGCAATAGTGAAGTGGTGCCATTCCCATTTTCATCCTGGATTCCTGGAGCCATGAATCCTGGTTATGGAAAATATATCACAATAGAGTGGTTGCTGATTTAGAGTATACACAGGCCCCTGGTGAACATTTTCCTAACCCTGTAAGGCATTGCCACCTAGTTGGTAACTTTTGAGTCTTCAAAGGGCCATTTGAACTTTTGAACAATCAAACAGCTTTAGGATAGTGGGGAATATGGTAAGACTGGTGAATTCCGTGGGTTTGTTTCCATTTCAACACATTATTTGTTGTGAAATTGGATACTTGGTCAGAAGCAATGCTGTGTGGAATATGATGGTGGTGGATAAAACTTTCCTTAAGTCCACAGATGGTAATTTTGGGAGAAGTGTTGCATGCAAAGACGGCAAACCCATTCTTAGAGTACCTATCCACTCTATTTAAAACAAGTCACTGTGCTTTGAATGATGGAAGTAGTCCAATGTAGTCAACCTGGCATCAGGAATAAGACTGATCACCTCAGGGAATTGTGCCATAGTGGGGGCTGAGTATGAATTTCTGTAGCTGGCAGATTGGGCACTCAGCAGTGACTCTTGCCAGATCACCCTTGGTGAGAGGAAGTCCATATTGCTAATCCCATGCATAACCTCCTCCCTACCTCCATGGCCACTTTGTTCAAATCCACTGGACAATGATAGGATAGGCTGGGGAAAGAAGCTTGCTGGTATCCACAAAATGGATCATCTTAACCACTTGATTATTAAAATCTTCCTCTGCTGAAGTCACCCTCTGGTGAGCATTTTTCTTTTCTTTTTTTTTTTTTTTTTGCCCACTCAGAAAGGCCTTTATTCACATACCTCATCCCCAGATCTCTTTGACACCAAGTTTCCAATCATATTTCTTCCAAGTCCCTGACCATCCAGCAAAACCATTGGCAACAGAAAATGAATCGGTATACAAATGCACTTATGGCAATTTCTCCTTATAAGGAAAATGAACAACCAGGTACACTGCTCAAAATGTTTCCCACTTGATGATTTCCCCTCGCCACTATCTTTCAGTGGTGAGGGGCTATAGTGCTTTTGCTCTCCTCTTTCAGGTGGTACTGCATATCATGCAGAACCATCTGTAAACTAAGCCTGAGTTTTCTCTTTCTGAGTCAAATGATTATAAAGAATTCACCAAGAGGCCATAATTGTTGGCTGGGTAAAAGAACTTAATGTGGTAGAAACAGTGGCCATGGGCATTTGGATCACTTCCTCATGTATTATACTTGTGCCTTCAGACTTTCCTTGAGCCCTACCATATATGTACCACTTCTACTTTATGATTGAGTGCTGCTGTGCATTCCAACTTTATGATTTGCCAAGTTGGACAACACCCAGGTATAATAAGCAACTCAGGTCTCATGGTAACTTTGGCCCATGGTTAAGTGCTCAGTCTCTACTAAGGCTCAGTAGCAGGCCAAAACTATTTCTCAAAAGGAGAGTAGTTATCTGTAGATGATGGCAAGGCTTTGCTACAAAATCCTGAGCATCTACATTGTGATTCCCTTATAGAGGGTTGCCAAAGTACCTCTATTTGCCAATGACTCCTCCAGTACCATCAGATTTGCTGAATCATATGGCCCAAATGGCAATGAAGCTTGCCCAGCCATTGGACCCATCACAGAGCCACCTCTTCTTCTGGTCCCCACTCAAAACTAGCAGCTTTTCTGGTAAATCAGTAAATGGGCTGGGGTAACACATAAAAATGAGGTCTATGTTGTCTCCAAACTGCAAAGAGGTTAACTAGATGTTGTGTCTCTTTTTTCTTGGTTGTAGGACTGGACAGATGCTGCAGTTTATCCTTCACATTAGGAAGGATATCTTGGCATGCCCCAGCCCACTGGACAACTAGAAATTCACTGGGGGTGGAAGGACCCTGCATTTTTGTTGAATTTATCTCCTATTCTCCTGCAAATGCCTTACCAAAAAGTCTAGAGAAGTTGCTACTTCTTGCTTACTAGGTCCAATCAATATAACATCAAAACCGTGCTATGTCTAGTGTGAGGAAGTGACCATCAAAGTCCCTGAAGGTAATATTATGGCATAGTGCTGGAGATACACCCCTGAGGTAGGGCAGTGAAGGAATATTCCTGGTCTTGTCAGCTGAAAGCAAATAGTTTCTGGTGGTCCTTACTAATGTCAATTGAGAAAAAAAATTACAAGATCAATAGCTGTATACCAGAGAATGTGTTGATTTGCATAAGCAATATTATCACACCTGGAACAGAAGGTGCAATTGAAGTCACCACCTGTTTAAGTTTATGATAATCCACTGTCATCTTTCAAATGCCATCTCTTTTCTGCATAGGTCAAGTAGAATTGAATGGGGATGTGGTGGGAATCATCACCCCTGCATCCTTCAAGTTCTTGATGGTGGAACTGATTCTTCAATCCCTCCAGGAACCCAGTATAACTTTTGATTTGCTCTTTTGTGAGGTAAGGACAATTTTCATGGCTTCAACCTTGCCTTTAATACCAAAATAGCCCTCACTCCACAAGTTGGAGAACCAATACGTTGATTCTGCCAGTTGCTGAGTATGTCTACTCCAAATACACATTTTGGATCTGTGGAAGTAACCACACAATGAATATCGGGACGTGCTGGACCCACTGTGAGACAGATCTGAGCTAAAACTCTATCCATCTCCTGAACTTCTTAAGCCCCCACGCTGATAGTGGGCCACAGTGATATTTTGGGTCTCCTGGAGTTAATGTCATTTCTAAGCCAGTGTTAATCACTGAAATGTCTTATCATTTCTGTATTAATCTTCCAAAGGGATGCTAATGCAAAGTACCAGAAATCTGTTGGCTTTTCTAAAGGATATTTATTTGAGTAGAAGCTTACAGTTACAAGGCCCTGAAGAGTGCAACTCAAGTTGACTTTCTTTCCAAAGTCATTGCCTTTTGTTGAAGAAGGATGGTCACTGATCTCTGCCTGGTCTCTCAGGGCTTCCTATAGCAATCTCTGGCATAGGGCTCAATTCTTTCTGAACCTTGTCAGCTGATTAAGTACTATGTTTTCTTCAGCTGAAAACTATCAGGCAAATAGCTTATCTCTCCGTGGGTCCCCAGGATCAAACATGACAGCTCTCTCTTCCCCTGTGCTCTTGAGTCTGTGCCCATTTATATCAGCCCACCAAGGAAGCAGTGACTCAATAGTGAATCAAAAGCCCTAAATTTCTTTTATCAAGTAAACTTAAAACCTTTGAATTTAATATAATCAATGGGTATCACACAGAGAGGAATAGATTAGTTTACAAACATAATCTTTCTCTTTTTGAGATTAATAAATAATCTCAATCTGACATAATTTTCTCTTCTCAAATGCACAATTACCTGGATAAAAGGCCATAGGTATCTTTGAGGAAAGCTGGGAGGAAAGTTAACAGTATAAATTTTTCACAGTGTAATAGGGTCCTTCCCCAAGGTCACCCAACTTTCCGCTCATTCAAAGAGTTCTTGCTCTGCAAACTGTCTCACGTCTTGGAATTGATTTAAGTACCTGTGACTCTCTGTTCCTATAATTCAAGTTAAACTTTTGTTTGGTCAATCTAGAACACTTCTGCTTACACAGATCAAACTGGAATTCAGTAGATTGCCCATCTATTTTACTTCTCAATACTGTAGGTCCATGCAACTCAGACTCTTTTGTTTGCTGCTTTAAGTCTGTTTTTCATTGTGGTAGCCATGCCCACCTTTTGGCATGGTTTTGGCAATTAAGTACTGTCACTTTGCTTTTGCTGGCCCAGGATGTGATCATCCCCATAGTGTTCAAGAATAGTTCTGCGACCACAGTTCTCATGATACTATCTGACCTACAGAGAAGAGCTACCACAGAGCTCTCAAGGGAAGATGGAGTTAATCTACAAATTTCTTCCTCACAATCCTGGTGAAAGACATGTCCTCTGGATATTTCTGGGGTGGATGGGCAGTTCTTAAATGGTAACACATTCTAACATTCCTACTGTTCTAAGCCTTTGGATCCCCCCATCTACAGTATACCAGAGAAATTCTTGCATTTCAACCTCAGGCCATGTCAGCCATTTTTTGATCCATGTTTCAGTCAGCCATCTAAATAAACTGTTAGAGAACTTTCTAACCCATTGTACTGCAACATTGAATCCAATATCTCTGCTTAGTGGGTCCATATTAATAAATTCAGCCAGATCTACCATTATATTCCTTCTACCACTATCCCATATCCTTAATATTAATTCTCACACATATTCCTCTGATTTCATGTAAATTGGAAAATCATGCAGTTCTTTTGAAGTATAGCATGTTTCCTTATATGTCTCACTTTGTACTTCACCTTTGTGGTTTTGTTAGGATTTCAGTGTAGTTCTAGGTCTGGAAGAAAAGAGGTGGTGGGAGTGGGTGACAAGAAGAATTAGGAGTGTAATGCAGGCAATTACCTCAGGACACCCTTTGCAGTTTCATCTGATGAAACAGGAATTGTCTGTCATGTTGGGGTTGGATGGCTGAACCCTGGGGGAAACTGGAGATTAGGTCTTACAGCATGCTGGACAGTGGTGAGTCATCTTCTCAGGACAGGGATGAGGTCAGGAATCCTTAGGGAAGATTGGATGTCTGGTATCTGACTGCCTAGGGCAACCTGGAGATCGGGATGTTGTCTCCTCAGTGGGGGCAAGGGGGTCAGTTGACTTTCTCCTCAGCACAGTCTGTTACAGGTTTATCTGGAAAAGAGTCAGCAGAATTTTGGGTTTTAATGTCCCCACAGCCAGCATCATCAACCCATATGAATCCATTTCAATCCTCTGGCTTCCAGTTTTTCCATCATTTTAGCAGAAGACAGCCTGCAAAGTTAAGCTTAGATTTCTATTGAAACTCTGAAACTCACACAATGAGACTCTGAATCTGGTTTTCAGAGATCACATGTCTGCAGCTATAGGAAACAATATTTCTTTCAGGACAGATATAGAAAATTTCACATCATTCATGCAGTGCTTAAGTTGCAGATTTGGAGTCTTTGTCTCAGTCATTCTTTTATAACTGTATACAGAGAATTTAGAAATAGCCTACATCATAACTATAGTTAATTTTACAATTTTAATATTTTTAATCAATTGTAACAAAGATACCACACCAATGCAGAGTTAATAATAGGGTGAATAAATGGGAATACTGTATTTTTACATGATTTCACTATAAACCTGTAACTTCTCTAGTTAAAAAATTATATATATATTATATTGTAATAAAACTCTGGTAAAACAAGGCTTGCAACATAATTTACAGAACAGTATTGTGCAAAATATTTTCAATTATACAATATATTTCTAAAATGGAGAGATCTATGATAGTTAAGCATTGAATAATATCCTTTGTTGAACTGTAGTTCCAAAAATAATTTTAATTTGTTTAAATTTCAACAGCGTATAGCATAGATTTCAAGTTTTGATTTAAAATGAATCAAAACAATGTATCTTAATCCTTAATTTGTCATTTTAGTTGTACTTATTGTTGAAGCTATTTATAGACAGTGAATGCAAAATAAATGTCTTCAAATATTTTATTCTACTTATTTTCTATGGTTATTGTAGTGTGTAAAACTGCTGAACATAAGTTTAGCACATTTTCTATCCAACTGATATTTTAAAAGCATCAGGTTTGATAATGATATCTTTACATGTTCTCTAGTACTGAAAACCTTAAGTTAGTTTTTGAAATCTAATTAACTAAAGATAAATTCTTCTGAACTTTGAAAATCTTATGTAGTACCCCCCACCAAATATCTATAGATTAATATATGGGAACTTAGTATTATCCAGTCACATGATCAGCAGTATGTGAAGATTATTTTTAAATTTCCATCTAATGCTGAATATCCCCATCTTTGATTAATATCATGCAAGTAAAAGACTTCGCAGATGGCAATATAAGAACTGAGTCTTTTTCTTTCAACAAAAGATTTTCAGAGATAACTGATTTTTATGAAGGCTAATTTTAATTACTTTTGCTATTCTTTTAGGGGAAAGAAAATAACTAAATCGCTAGATTTTTCTAGAAGATACATTTAAAAGGATATATATGCATGTTATGTATTTGTTATATATATGATATATCTTTCTAACAATTCAGACTTGATCATGTCCTCAAAAAATGAGGGTTTCCATAATTAATAAACTGAAATATGACAAATATTGAAAACAGAATTTTTCTCTAAGTATTTAAAGTTTGTTGTTCACATATTTCATAATGGGTCAATCTATTGAATATGCAAACTGGTTGAGATTAATTCTGCAAAAAGAATGAAAAGTTAATGTGAAAACTAAGTTATACATTAATTTATATCAATAGAATTTAAGGGATAGGAAATAATGTGGATTCTATGCATTAAACTCACTGCCTTTTCTCATGGGATTCCAACATTAATGTAGCTATTTTCCTTGAGTAAGTCAGCCTGCTCCAATGTGAGAAGATACCCATTGGCAGGGGTGCAAAATGTGTTATGCATGTGATTTGCAGTCTGCCTGCTTTTATGTTATGAGACTAGGGAGTCAGAAACCATGTAAGTTTTTAATTTCATTTATTGCTTTGTTTCGTGCATTTAAACAAGTATATGTGATCCAATGTGAGTTGAAAAATAAAAATAATTTAAGGTAAGGGAAAATTAATTTGTATGAGAACAAGCAGGTAAACATTCCTAGAAAAATAGAGCTGCTGAAGAAGAGAGATAGTAAGAATAATAATAAAATAATCAAAAGTTTAATGAGATTCAAGTGCACAATAAAAATCATTTATTGTACCTAAATAATAAGAATGCCCAATTTTCTTATTTAATAAACAAAACAATCACCTTTGAGTCCCAGTTTACTAATCTTGACTTTCAAGTGCAAGGAATATCTCAAAACACAATGTAAGATGATATAAAGAAGAAAATTTGAGAGCTGTAACAAAAAGTTTAGTGAATATATCCAGCACACACGAATAATGAATAATTGATGTTTCAGAAACAGAAAAAATAATGATTAGTGAAGACACAATAAATAAGTCCATAATAGATTTCCCTGTGACTAAGAATACATAAATTTATATATTGTAAAGATAACCAGCCTAGATTAATTAAAAATAGAAAAAGTAAAGGGACAACAACCCAAGGATGAAGAGAAAAAAAAAATGACCAATTTCTAGGAAGAAACAACATTAACTTCAGATGTAAAGAAGTCAGATTGTCATTGGAATTTTCAGCTTCTACATAGAAGTTACGAAAGAGGGAAATTGTTTGAAAATAAGAGAGTTACCAAAAATCCTCTCTCCATCCAAAATAGCATTCTCCTATCAAGTAGAAAGTATTTGAAGGTAGATTAGAATTCAGAATATATCACTTTCATATGCCTTTTGAAAAGAATGCAAGAGAAAAATGTTTCCTCAAAAAAGGAAGGATGCAGAACAATATAAAAAGAGAGAAAAGAGTGGAGAAAAGTATAAAAATTAATTGATTTTATCCTACGACATTTTATTGCAATGGTAAGCCAACACTGTTCAATGGAAACATAATAAGATCTAGATATACAATTTTAAATATTGTAGTAGTCATATTAATAAAATAAAAGGAATCTATAGATATAATTGCAGAGAATATTTAGCATAATATATACAAAATATGATCATTCTAATATGTAATTGATATACAAATATCAATGAGATATTCTTCATTCCTTATTTATACCAAATCCTCAAATTCATAGTATTTTTGTCACTGGGAACACATCCCAATTTCAACTAAAGACATTTTAAGGTTTCAATAATCACAAGTGTCTCGTGGCTTCCTTATAGGATAGTAAAAGGCTACATTGTAAATTTAAAAAGTATGTGGAATTGTAAGATTCAGAAAAGGGCACATTTTAATGGAAATTCCAATAGTCTAGAATTAAATTAGTAAAGTTTATCAACAAAATTTTTGCTTTTAGGTGTATAAGGTGGAAGGAAGGGGGATATGGGAGATGAAGATTAGATGAATATAGGAGAATGAAAATATGCTAAAGCACTTATTGAATTAATGTATGTGTTGGAAGAATAAAGCATCTTTTTACTTTTTTTATTTTTAAAGAAGCTTTAAAAAGCTTTAGATTTCACAAATGTTACAGCAAAAAGAAAGAGGATTCCCATATACCCTGTCCCACCCCCTCCACACTTTCCCCCATTAAGAGCATCTTTCATTAGTGTGGTAAATTTGTTACAAATTGATGAACCCATATTGAAGTATTGCTACCAATATACATTATAGTTTACACTTGGCACCACACAATTTTATATCTTCTGACAAAATGATTAATGGCTTGCATCTATCTTTTTGACGTCATGCAGGTCAATTCCAATGTCCCAAAAATGCCCTATGTTACACATATTCTTCCCTCTTCCTCCCCTCAAAACCTCTGGTGGCCACTGCCTTTATATCAATGATACAAGTTCTTCCATTGTTAGAATAATATGTCTACTTTAGTCCATAGTTGTACCCCACCTTCTATTTGTTCATTCCTCAATCTTGAGGATTTTAGGATGGTGATGCCCACTCTGTTCTTTGAAAGGTGGCCATAAACAAAAAAGAAAGTTACATTAGTGCCCAAAAGTTTGTAGTACTACACACCTCAGAGGACTATGAAAAGATGTCAGATTAATTTAGGATTCTGTTTTTCACAATAAAGGGAAAACATGCCTGACATTTTAAACCTGAACAGATATTACAGAAAAACAGCCAACAATTGTGCCACAAAAAACTGTCTGTATTACTCCTATAAAATACATACACATTGTTAGAACATCTATGTTAGGCTGAAAAAAAAAAAAAAAAAACAGACACAAACAAACTTCACTGAACCGCAACAGCAGAAATATAAAGATGCTCACAGCATCAGTCATTTCATATTCTTGATATATTATTTTCATTTCAAACTTCCATGGTGAGTTGGTTTTTCAGTTTGCCAAAGGACTGTGATGCAAAGTACCAGAAATGTGTTGGCTTTTATAAAGGGATTCATTTGTGGTAAAAGCTTACAGTTACAAGGCCATGAAAAGTCAAACTCAGGGTATGATTTGAGGTGCTTTCTCATCAAAGTCAACTGCCATGTGGTGAAGCAAGATGGTCACCCATATCTGCCAAGATCTCTACCTTCCTGCAGCTGTAGCCAAACCTGATATAGTGCTTGTCTCTTATCGGGCCTCCTATGTTAGTCTCGGTGGCTCTGCTTTCTTCCCAAGTTCAGCTGTAAGCTATCAGGAATATGGCTCATTTCTCCATGAGTCTCAGTTCTTTGAGCCTCTCAGGGATTTCTTTCCTTGCAGCTCAGCTGTATGTGAAACCTTTCTTTCACATGGAATTATCAAATATGGCAGCATATTTTTATTGTGTCTGTCTCTGCCTCTCTTTTTGTCTCCAATGGTGAAATACCCAGCCACAGGTTAGAGACGCAGCTGGCTCATGACTCTCTGATGTAGTCCAATCAAAAGCTCTAAAGTGATCTTATCAAATAATCTAATCAAAAGACTCACAAGGGAATAGATTATTTAAAAAGCAATATTTTTTCTATTGTTGGGATTCATTAAAAAAATCTCAAATGGTCTCAATTGGTTAAACTATATTTTGATGTACTCTAATAAAATACCTCTAAATCTCAGTATATAATATAATTAAATGTCTTGTGATAAAATGTGTTTATTCCTTGTGTATGGATTTGGATAAGCTAGTTCACCTTGTGGTAACAAAAAAATACAACTTTCCTGTAGTTAAACACAACAAAAATGCCTTTCTTATTCATGATAGCTTTCAGTAATGGGTGAACAACGGGCTTACCTCACAGAATGATTTGCAGACTAAGGTGGAGGAAGTTTTCCTTTTTGTAGCTAGGCCTTCTGGAATATATAGTTTATTTAAAGATCGGTTTGGGGGAAGATTACATATAATTTTTCCCTTTCTTCGTATTATGTCACTTTCACTCCTTTTTAGTTGGCCACAACTAGTCACATGACAATTGCAAATTCCAAAGGAGGGGAAAAGTTCAGTTTTCTTTGCACCTGAAAAGAGAATCAAATATAGTTGGATATCAGTAATCTCTACCACAAATTATGTAAAATCGTGAGATTATAATCAATTATATCATTCATTAAACTAATTCTAAACACAAGTTATTCTTTTTTAAAATTCAGAAGTACAGATAGAGTAGAGGAAAAATTATTTTAAGTATTAAAATATGATTTTTAATATTTCAGCATTTCTTCAACAGGTGGGTGTTTTTAAAAACATAATGATTAAAGTCACATACAGAAAATTTATAATGGCCTGTATCCATCAATGCCAGATCATGTAAAATAATCCCAATGCCTTAAATATGCCTCATGTTCCATCTATTCTGTTCTTCCCTGCTTCTCCCTTAGGAACCTATGGTAACCATTAAGCTTCAATTTTTGAAGAATAAGGTTCATAGTTACATGCATTATATTGATGGCTTGATATATTGTTTTCTTTTCTTTTCTTTTATTAGGTACCACCTCTGTTCTCTAGAGATTCTTGTCCCTCTAATTGAGGACGTAGCAGACTCCTCAAGATGGAAATTTAATATTTTCTCATTTGTCATGTGGATAAATGAAAAAACATATTGTGACAAGATTTTCATATTCCACAGACACATTCCCCAGATGTGCCTATTCCACATATCCTCCTCCCCTGACACCCTGTACCAGTAACTCTCCCATACCATATTTGCCAAAAGAATGTTGTTACCATGGTAGATTTACCCACAAACCTGCAAATCCAGAGTTCACCTGTTACTTCTTCCATCCCTCTTCCCAGTTCCATGTACTGGCCAACACAACTCCTTCCGCTCACTCCACCCTCATATTCCAGCACCATCGAACACTCTCACATCCTGCACCAACATCACCCCCATTCACTGTCAAACCATCCCCTTATACCGTATTGCAGGTTTTGCCCATTTTGGGCATTGGTTCACCACATTCTACTCCTATTTTGTCTCCTGATAACCTATCTGCCAAACTCTAGCTCTTTAAGTCTGCTCAATTTACTTGAGTCATATCAGTGAAGTCATATACTATTTGTCTTTCAGTGACTCACTTACTTCACTCAATATAAGGTCTTCAAGATTCATCCATGTTGTCATTTCTTTACATAGCTGAGTAATATTCCATTGTATGTATATGCCACGATCTTCTCATCCATTATTCTGTTGATAGACACTTGGATTGTTTCCAACTTTTGGCAATAGTGAATAATGCTGCTATGAACATTGATGTGCCTATATATATTTGTGCACCTGCTTTCAATTCTTCTGTGTGTATACCCAGGAGTGGGATTGCTAGAGCATATGGTAATTACATAGCTAGCTTCCTGAGGCCATTATAACTTTTGTCAAAACCTATAAAAGTGAATGGTGCAAAATGTAATCCATAATATAAACCATTGACCATGGTTAGTAGCAATGCTTCAATATTTGTTCATTGATTTTAACAAATACATGAAACTAATGTAGGGTGTTATCAATAGGGGAAACTGTGAGAAGGGAAAGTGGTGAGTAGAAGGAATACTCTATATTTTCTATGTGCCTTTTGTGTAATTTAAAGCTTCTTTGAAAATAAAGCAAAAATAATAGTAAGACACTAGGGGAAAACACAGGAGTAGTTGTCACTGTATATAAAAGTTAACACATCTTATGGTGATGAAGGACAAAATGATTTTTTAAAAATTTTAATATATTTTTTATTTTTAATTTTGTATTTTATTTGCTTTTATTATTATTTTATTATTTTATTCATATTTTTTGGCTTTGATTTTTAGGAGGTTTTGGATCGCAGAAGCAGGATAATTGATGCACAGGGTCAGTGATGGGAGATATATAGGGAGCGGTGTACCTGGGGCATACTTTTACTGAATACAAATATGTTCAAATGACAATAAAGTGTTGTCTCAGTAGATTGAGACCCACAAAATAACCCAAAGAAAATGAATCCCCATCCTAGGAAGTCCTGCTACATTCTCTAAATGAGTGGCAAAAATTCCTAGAGTATGTGGACAGTGCCTAGGCACTTGATATTGATGCTTGTACTCATGTCCTCTTTCTTGTGAAATTGAAACTTAGTTTATTATTTTATATTTCCTAACAATTACCTCCTGAAAGCCTTCTTTTTGCTCAAAATTAGCCTCTCTCTAAGCTAAACTCAGGGTATAAACACACTACCTTCCCCAGGCATGGGCATCACTCCTCCCAGGGATGAGACTCCCTGAACCTGAAGGATTATTACCAACTACCAAATGATGATATTTTTGGAAAAAGACCTTGACTAAAAGGATGAAGTATTAAATACAAAGAGTTTTTCATGACTAAGAGATTTCAAAGTGAGTTGGGAGGTCATTTCAGAGGTTATTCTTATGAAGGTCTCAGGAGGGTCTCAATGACTGCCACAATAAACTATGCCTCAAACTCGGGGTGCTCCTGAGGTTGTAAAGGCCTCTAAACACTATAAGACAGGCAGACAATCTCAGGAATACAACACCCTGTCAGTGGGTCTCACCTTGGAATATATACTCCCCAATGTAACAGGGTTCAACTCATTTATAATTTCCCTATGCATGACTCTTTCTCCCTTTTATTTTAACCCTTAATTAGCACTGTTCCCATTAAATATAAGTACCAAAGATTAGATCTTCAGTCTGTTCACATGCTGGTTGAGACCCAAATGTCAGCAGACTTGCTGCCAACACCCACTCTCCAGTTCACTGGACTTGCTCAGGACAATTAACAAAATGTTGATAATGGACAACCTTCAGAAAGTATCTTCAACTGCAAGCAAGACAGTTCCATCCATCTGCCCCATAGGATCTAAACCCCTTCTCAATGAGAAACAGAGTGGACATCACCATCCTAAAATCCTCAAGATTGTGAAATGAACAAACATAAGGTAGGAATGCAACTATGGACTATAGTAGACTTATGATTATTGTAACAATGGAAGTACTTGTAACACTGATATAAAGACAATGGGCAACAGAGTTTTTGAAGGGAAGGAGAGGGAAGAATAGGTGTAACACAGGGCATTTTTAGGACATTGGAGTCATTCTGAATAACATTGCAATGATGGATACAGGTCATTATATATTTTGTCAAAACCTTTGAAAATGTGCAGCAGTGCAAAGTGTAAATGCAATGTAAACTATTGACTGTGGTTAGTAGCAGTGCTTCAATATGTGTTCATCAATGGTATCAAATGTACCACTAATCAAAAATGTTTATATTGAGGACAATTGTGGAAAGGATAGGGGGTGGGTTACATGGGAATACTCCTATATTTTCAATGTGTAATTTATGTAATCTAAAGCTTCTTTAAAAATTAAATAAATAAATAAATAAGACACATACACAAGATCAAATATTAATGTATTATTGATGTCAATCTGAAAAAGAAAAAGGCCACTATAAACTGATGAAAAAATGATTATTGCCAAAAAATCATGTTTTTGCACTTATAAAAATTTAAAAATGCAATTATATTTAAGATCCATAAAGTAAAAGTATAGTTATTATGGGTGATGCAGAAAAGGAAAAGCAGTATAAATACCTATAAAAACTGAGAATTGTAATTATTGCAATTAATTGCATCTATGGAAAATATATTTTATTTTTGTTGCTTAGAATGAAAATTGCACACATAATTGTGATTTTGTCAAAAAAGGCAAATGCAGAGTTTTAAATAGATTGCTATAGACTAACTCAATTGTGTCTTATTAAAGAAATTTTTAAAAAATTTTCCCATGGTACTCTTGATCTAATTATTGAAGCTTCTGTAATAATCAGAATCAATATGATGAATCAAGTAGCTTTCAAAGATAAATACAACTTTGACTGCTTATAAAAAGAGGATGTAGACACTGAGGAAGAAATGGAAGTGATTTCCTTGTCACTGTACAAACAGGGCAACACCTATTATAGCAATGAAAGGCAAAACATCAAAAATATTTTTAATAATATTTTTCATTTTTTATACCACAATTTATTTTTTACTTTATTTTAATTTTTACAAATTATTATCTATTTTATTTCTAATCTTAAGTCTATTATTACTATTTCATTTTCCTATTAATTGAATTTGGCAATATATTAGACTTCATTTTTGAAGAAGTTTTGGATGACAGAGGGGTTCAACTATGGCAAGGGAGGAGCAGTAATTTGGGGTATCATTGATGGGGGATGCATGAGTGGGAGGCAGTTCTCCAGGGCATGCATATAGGGTATATAGATATGTTTGTATGTTCAGTGGGTATTGACATTAGAGGGTAGAGTTTCACATGACAACTGAGGGAGTCCTGAGTTCCCATTCTGGGGAACTCTGTTGTACTCCATAATGGTTCAGCAACAATTCCCCAAGTACAAGGGCAAAGACCAGTGAAGACAGATGGTTCAGTGATGGGCCCTTGATACTGATGACAATGCTTATGAGCCTGTGTACTTGAAATTTCAACTAGGCCTAGAGCTGCAGGGTGCCTAGGAGTTACCTCCCATGAACCTCCATGTTGCTCAAATGTGGCTATGCTCTGAGCCAAACTCAGCAAGTAAATGCATTGCCTTCCCCCCAGCATGGGACATGCCTCCTGTGGATGAGCATCCCCAGCATCAAGGGATTACTACCAAGCACAAGCTGGTGATGCAAAGAAAAAGTCCCTGAATAAAAAGGGGAAGTGGTAAAGACAAATGAGTTTATATGGCTAAGAGACTTCAAAGTGAGTCAAGAGGTTATCAGAGGGGTTGTACTTATGCACATCTCAGAAGGATCTCAGAGACAGCCAAAGTAGATACATCCCCAGGTAGGTGTGCTCCTGAGGGCTATGGAGACCCCCCAGGTCCTACTGTCATGACAGATGTCTCTGGAGTTTGGTGCCTTGTCAGTGGGCCCCACCTTGGATTTTGTGCTCCTGAGTGTAATGTAGTTTGCCTCAGATGTGACCTTTTTGTGCATGCTTCTTCTGTCACTTTTACTGAACCTGTGGTTTGCACTGTAGTTAGTGTATGTTCAGGACACTTGTATCTCTGGACTGTCTGTGTGCCAGCTGGGCCCTGAGCTTCAGTAGAGTTGCAATGCCTACTCTCTGGTTTGTTGGATTTGCCCAGGTCAACTAATAGGGAGGTGAGGATGGTCAATCACCACACCATGGAACCTGGAGAGTCCACTGTTGCAAGCAGGAGAGTTCCCTCCATCAGCCATGTGAGATCTACGCCCCCTCTTGACTTAGAAGTGGAGTGGACATCATCATCCCAGGGGCCTCAGGATGGAGGAATAAAATACGGATTGGAATGGATTTACTGGTATTCTACTATAGAGTTGTGACTCTAGCAATGGAAGAAGTTATATCACTGATGTGGAAACAGTGATCGTGTAGTTGCTGGGGGCAGGAAGAAGGAAAAAGAAGTGTGATGCTGGGGCATTTTTGGGATTTGGAGTTGTCCTGAATGATACTGCAGGGACAGATGCAGGACATCCTATATCCTGTCATAATCCACTGAATGGACTGAAAGAGAGTTTAAACTGCAGCATAAACTATAGACCATGCTATGTGTCAGTGCTCCAGGATGTACTCATCAAATGTGGTGAATGTGAAGGAAGTCGTCAATGTGGGAGGAGTGGAAGGTGTGAGGAGTGGGGTATATGGGGACCTCATAATTTTAATGAAATGTTTTGTATGATCTATGTATCTTTAAAAAGAAAAAGAGATGATAAATGAAAAAAAAAAGTCACCCATAGACAAATTTTCAGTTTTCCGCAGTTTGAAAATGGGTTTTTCTAATCTACTAAGAATTTCCAAATAAAGAGCTTCATTAGAGTATGAATTTATCTGTTATAATTCTCAATAAGTTGGACATCCTGGGTTTAACATTAGGAAAAAGAACACTTATTACCCTATTTTCAACAAGTTTGCAAAAGTAGGGATGAGATTGAAAAATATGTTTTAATATTTGGTGGACCAAACCATTTAGATCTATGAAAACTTCTGTACATTTGTGAAAAATATTTTTCAGCTATAAAATCCTTACAATCTAATGTCAAATCAAATAGTACTTAGAACCAGACCTTATGTTATTGTATCATGAATTGCTAAAATTAGATTTAAAAAACATCATGTTCAATTATATTTCTCTAGTTTTAACAAATTTCAGTGAGAACAAAATATTTTATAGTATTAATAAAGAAAAATAAAAAGGTAATTGATTATAAAAAATAGAATCTTTCTAACTATTCCTCTTTATAACAAGATATTTAAGATTGCTAAATCAGAAAATAGCAATGTATGAACACCATTCATAGTAGAAGTTGTAAACTCATGGACTTTGGATCATATTGGTTATGCAGTGGTATTTGGTTTGACACCTGATTTTTAATTAATTAAATTATTCACATTTATAGAATTATTTATATAGAACTATTTATTTAAAACATGTATGATATAATATAAAATAAATTCTATAATGCAAGCTCATAAAATTTGTGATAAAGCTGGCAACAGTAAGGTTGAATTTCCTTTAAAATACAAAATTCAACAAATCCTGAGTAAAGGCTATGTCTTCTAGACCCAGAGCATACTCTTCATTTTCTCCTCGTTTTCATTAATCCCTAAAATGTCCCAGAATTTAACTCTGAGAATCAAATATTATATATTATGACATCTGTATCATTTTCCTATAGTGAAATTAAAAGAAAATTTTCTTGCATTCATGTTTTCATAAAGAAAATTGAAGTATGAAATTTGACCAATAGAGTGTTTTTTAATTAAAAAGTAGAATAGGATGTTTTAAAATAGAAAATTTCATATGAAATGTTTTATTTAAAAAAAAAACAGGAATAAGGACCATGAAAGGTATTTGAAAAAAAAATTATTGAACTGAGAGGGCAGCAAAAACTTCAAAAGTGTGGTTATTCAATAACTAATTTATATGTTGGTGAAGAGAAATGATATATTTGGTATAACATATTCAGCATAAAAAGTCTGCTCATCACAGTAGTTTTAGTTTGCAAGTCAATGAAAGACCACATACTTAATATAACATAAATTATATGTATTTAAGAGATACAAAAAAACTTAAAATGTAAAACCATCATAAAAGATTGTTGATCATTGCACTGAAATTATGGCCAAGCATTTGCAACCTAATTTCTTGGAAAAAATAATTTTTTTCTCCTTTGCTACTAGTTGATGAGATCATAGATACAAATATTACTACCCAAAAAGTTACGTGTATTGATGTTGTTTATTTCTTATGGTAACTATGGCAATCATGGTATTAGAAAATTGTGAATTTTTAATATTTTATTTTAAGCAAGGTCTAAAATTTATTATAACCTGGGCAATCATTATCATTTGACAATTTCAGCATAAGAAAGTGAAAGCACTTAGCAAACTAGGAAAAGCAAGCAAATTTTAATACAAACAGCAATACTACTAGATAGATGAAGAAAACTGAAGAAACAAACATCAACGTGTAGACCTAAACTCACAAAACCCTGAGGGGGCGAAGGCATTGGAACTGAACAAGTAACAGGTCACCACAAATGTGTATATCTGTGGATCCTTCTCTCACCTAAGAAGAGTAAACAAGTACTTGCAATAATTGTCTTCTAATACCCTAACAAAGCCACAGTAGAATATGAGGCTATTTTTAGAACCTAGTACATCTGTCACAATAAACTGGTATTCTTTATGATTTTGAAATCCGTCCTGGATTCTCTTGTGGCAAGAAATTCTTTGGATTCTTTTTTTCTGAATTCTGGATTTCATACTAAATCTTGCTATCTTTTTCAAATAGTTTGTTTCACTTTATTTTTATTACAGATTAGCCCTTTATATTTTGTTTCTTTTTTGGCTCATATCTTTTGCTCCCTACAACTTGACAATGAGACAACTAATAACATTTTGTATCAACTTTCTATGAGTTGACTTTTGGAGTATATATAGAGAGAGCTATAAAAAGAACAAGTGAATATATTAAGGATTATTAAAAAATTATTCATTTTAGTTATCCTGTTAAATTGAAGGTTATAAATAAAACCAGAAATATAAGGATTCATGATATAAGACTATCAGAACATAGAATATAAAAATCAGTACCCAAGTGCTAGCACAACATTGTGATTTTATTTAATGCCATTGAATTGAATATTTGAATGGGGCTAAAATGGCAAATTTTAGGTCATATATGTGTTACCAGAATAAAAATTTAAAAATAAAATAATAAACAGTTGTACAACCCAGTGAAACATAATGCAAACTATGGACTACAGGTTAATAATATAATTATACTAATATTGTTTCTTCAACTGTAACAAAAGTACTACGCCAATGCAAAGTGTTAATAATAAGGAAAACTGCATGTGTGAGGGGGGTATATGCGAACCTGTACTTTCTACATTATTTTCCTGTATACCTACAACTTTTCTAATTAAAAAAAAAACAAAAACAAAAAACGTCAACAACATACAAGGAAAAATAATCAAAAGTACAATTTTTCTGATAACTATGACTTAATTGTATACAATTAATTGTTTGATAACTTTGGATCAGATATCTGCCACAAACGTCTTCTGTTTTGCCGATCTAGGACTAATAGCTTTTAAGTTCAGAATTCATCTGCTTTTGCACTGAAATAGTGCTTGAGATCCTGATCTCAGATCCTTGGTACATCCTTCTATATTACATTCAGCACCAATGCTGGACTCCTTAGATGCTTCTTACAGGGAATTAAACATTGGCTTCTAATCTATTCCAGGAGCCTTCAGGCAAGATGAGGGAGAGCAGAAACCACCTGCTGATAATCTAATGGACGGCTTTTGTCGTTTAATTACAGGATCTGACAATAAGAGAATGGTAGGAAGTGGAATCCCCTTTACAAATAAATGTAAGATCTAGCTGTAATTATTTTTTTTAAAGTTCTTTTGAGGCAGGACTATGTTATAGATTTAAAGGAGCTGACAAATTTCTAGAATGTTCTGTATGGTCTGAGCAATCATTACCATTCATAGATATGTTAGACTAGGAACTGAACTTCTTATAAGCGATTTTCTTGCTAATTACTGTGTCAGCTTTGCTCTTAAATATTTGTATAAGAGTACACATCCAAAAATGAGGGAAAGCATGTGTGTGAATAAAATCACTGAAATGTAGTTTAAATGGTAGCACTTTGTATAAAATTATCCTACAAATGATTGATTTTGTCTCTGAGAGACTTCCCACATTGGAAATCCAAATGCAGGGTAGCCATAAGAATTTTATGTTAATAAAAAAATATGGAGCACACCGAACAGCCCTATTATGTATGTGTGTGTGAGTGTGTGTATATAGCGTGTGTGTATGTATGTGTGTGTGTGTGTGTGTGTATATATATATATATATATATATATATATATATATATTTCCTTGAATGAAAATGATGCTTAAATTATGTTATCAAATTTATGGATTTTAAAAGTATTTTTAGAAATTTCATACTTTTTTGAAAGTAAAATAACATTGTTCAGTGTACCCCAGCTAAGTAAAATTGATAATTGAGTGAAAAACTCCAAATGGATATTATTTATAGGCATTATAATATTGTACCCAAAATTAAACAAGACACTATTCTAATACTAATATAGCCAGAACATGATTTCAAAATTATGTATCCAAGTGCGCCTAGTTTCTAGAAAACCAGTTAAGTAGTATAGGCCCTATAAGCTTTAAATATTCAGAAAGGATGTAGACTGAATGTATATTCAAAGTTACATCCAGATGGAATGTGGGCAATATGTTAATTCAAGCTTATCTGGAGAGTAGGTGATATGTTAATTCAAGTTTACCTAGAATGTGGGAGATATGTTAATTCAAAACCTATCTAGTACTCAAACACTTAAAACTCTAAGTAACTAACAAAGAAAAGTCCTTTTTTCATAAAAGCACAGTTTTACTTCCTGCTCCTATATCCTCTATATAAAAGGGACCCAAAAATCCTATTCAGGGCTTGGATTTTTGGACAGGAGTCCCCAGGCCCAGCTGGTCATGATAAATTTTTCCTTCTAAAGAATATTCCTGAGTTCTGGTTTTCAATACACAATCATTGAATCTCTCTGCTTCCAGAACAATACCAGTTTCATAATATTAGAAAATAGTCTATTTTTAATCGAAGTATCTACATTTTTAGTAGCTACATTATTTTTTGATGCTGGCTTTTGAAATTTTTGGTCTTAGAAAAGTTAACACTCACAATAATCATTAATAGTCCCAAATAATTTTTTTTAACATGAAATATATTTGCTGTGTTGGAAATAAAATTGAGGAAGGGTGAATATGTACTTATAAATTCATTTAATCACATTGATAAAATCAGTTCATTGTAACATAAGAAAACTGACTTCCATGAAAAATATCTATATTTTCCAAAAAAAAAAAATGCTAAGAGTAGTGTTATTATTTAAAATTTTTGCAAATCCCTTTAATGTCTGGCTTAATAGAAGACTGATGGATTCTTATTCTATTTCTACATTAATCTTTTGCAATATTAATATGTCATGTAGAACTGAGAAATTTCCACTGTATACTCATGAGGCAATGAGAATAAAAAAGGCAAATAATTTTTTAGAATTATTATAAAGAAAATTAAGTCTTTACGGTTTCCCGGAGATAGTTCCCAGGGGTGCCCCAAACGTGTCTCAATGTCTCTACTTTATAAAACTGTTTAAAATAAATGTTACCACCACTTGAAATATTCATGACTAAATTCTGCACTGCATGCCACTTTATTATGTTATTATTTAAAAATATAAAGTATAATATGTTTAGTCTGACTTTCATTGATTATGTACCATGTTGTAAACAGCAAAAAGCAAGAAAATATGATTTTCTTTTACTTAAAATTTCTCACATCCAGACAACTTTGATTATAAAGTTTTTGTCTGTATTTTCTTGGCATATGAGTAAAAATTTTTTATTTAATGTTATAGAAGTAGCCAAAAGAAAAAACTAAAACCAAAAATATACAAATGATTGAGTCTGAGCTTGTTGTAGGGGTATTAGTAGTGTAGACAATTAATTTAAAAGACATTATGAATCATTTGATGTTTAAGCCAAGTAAACATACTATTTGATATTTTTTTAAAGTCTAGAAAGAAACGTCACCTTTTAAAAGCACTATGTTATGGTATTTTATAGTATTTTTCATTTTCTTTGTATCTCATATAAATTTAAGACCTAGGAACAAGCATATTGGGACATATGTTTATTAATTATTTTATTTTCTGCTTTGTAAAAATCCTTTAGAACAGATTAGAGTGATTTTCACCTTTCTTATACATGCATAACATCATACAGGGATCCCATACATTAACCCTCCACCAACACCTTGCATTGTTGTGAGATGTTTAGTACAAATTACAAAAAAATATTGTCAAAATCTTACTACAAATTATAGCCTTTATCGTACATTTGGTGTGTTTTTCCCACAACACACCTTATTATTTTTT
Organism: Dasypus novemcinctus; assembly: GCF_030445035.2. Lineage (NCBI taxonomy): Eukaryota > Metazoa > Chordata > Mammalia > Cingulata > Dasypodidae > Dasypus > Dasypus novemcinctus. The sequence goes on along the minus strand of NC_080674.1, from coordinate 30,874,679 downwards.
TTAAATATATTTTTTATGACAGAAGTTGTAAACTTATAAAACAATCATGCACATATCCAGAATTGTCAAGCAACACCCCTCTTACAACACACCACATTATGGTAGAACATTTGTTACAGATAAGGTAATATCATCTGATTGTTACCATGTCCATAGCATACATTTGGTTCACATTTTCCATACTGCCCCTTGGTCAACACAGTACATCTTTGGCATAGATGCAAGAATATTATATTATTACTGCCAAGCACAGTCCGTAGGTCATTCCAGTTGTATTTTTCCCATGCATTCCCAACACCCTGAAGTAGTGATATACATTTGCTCTAGTTCACAAAGGACACTCTTGCACCTGTACCATCAACCACAATTCTCATCCACCTCTTGGTTTACTGTGCTATTCAATTCCTAGATTATTCTCTAGCATTCTGTCATTTGGCATTTACATACCTAGTCTACCATTTTCAGCTACATCCCTATTTATAAGCTATTACTATTTTACCATCCATTCTATAAATTTCCACACTTTTATAGCAAAGGTAATTAAAACTTCTACATACACTAATCATCAGTAGTACTTTTAGTCCTTCTTGTATCTCCATTAGGAATTCACCACCTACCACTGGGTCTTGATATTTTCCTACAATTTCTTTTAGAAGTTTTATGATTCTTGCTTTCATCTTTAGGTTTTTGATCCATTTTGAGTTAATTTTTTTAAAGGTGTGAGATAGAGTTCCTGTTTTCTTCTTTTGGCTATAGATATCCAGTTCTTTCAGCACCATTTTGCTGAATGGACTGTTCTGCCCAAGGTGTGTGGGTTTGACAGGTAGTCAAAAATCACTTGACCATACATATCAGGGTCTGTTTCTAAGACATCAGTTTGGTTCCATTGGTGTATGTAACTGCCTTTATGCCAGTACCATGATGTTTTTACCACTATAGCTTGGTAATATGATTTAAAGTCTGGACATGAGGGTTCACTTTTCCTTTTATGATGTTTCTGGCTATTCAGGATCCCTTACCCTTCCAAATAAATTTGCTAATTGTGTTTTCAATTTTTTTTTAATGCTGATGGAATTTTTATCAGGGTTGTATTGAATCTGTATATCAATTTTAGTAGAACTGGCATCTTAATGATATTTAGTTTTCCAATCCATGAGCATGGAATGTTCTTCCAGTTATTTAGACTTTTTTGATTTCTTTTAATTTTGGGTTGCATTTTTCTGAATACAAGTGCTTTGTTTAAGTTTATTCCTGACTGCTTGAGTTTTATCTGTCAAATTTTATTTTCACCACTCTTTTGACCATTTTAGTTACTTTAATTGATATAATCTTCATTTCTAGACTCTTCTAGGCCTCTCTTTCCTGTATTTTCTTTTCAAGCTCCAGTACAACCTTTAGTATTTCCTGAAAATCTGGTCTCTTGCTGAGAAATTCTCTCAGTTTCTGTTTATCTGTGAATATTCTAATCTTGCCCTCATTTTTATTTATTTATTTATTTATTTATTTATTTATTTATTTATTTATTTAATTTCCCCCCCTCCCCTGGTTGTCTGTTCTTGGTGTCTATTTGCTGCGTCTTGTTTCTTTGTCGCTTCTGTTGTCGTCAGCGGCACGGGAAGTGTGGGCGGCGCCATTCCTGGGCAGGCTGCTCTTTCTTTTCACCCTGGGCGGCTTTCCTCACGGGCGCACTCCTTGCGCGTGGGGGCTCCCCCACGCGGGGGACACCCTTGCGTGGCACGGCACTCCTTGCGCGCATCAGCACTGCGCATGGCCAGCTCCACACGGCTCAAGGAGGACCGGGGTTTGAACCGCGGACCTCCCATATGGTAGACGGACGCCCTAACCACTGGGCCAAAGTCCGTTTCCCTTGCCCTCATTTTTGAAAGACAGTCTTGCTGGATATAAGATTCTTGGCTGGAAGTTTTTCTCTTGAATTATCTTAAATATATCAGACCATGGTCTTCTTGCCTCCATGGTTTCTGGTGAGAAATCAGCACTTAATCTTATTAGGCATCCCTTATATGTTATGTATTGCTTTTCTCTTGCTGCTCTCAGAATTCTCTCTTTGTCTTTGGCATTTGACATTCTGATGAGTACATGTCTCAGAGTTGGTTTTTGGATCTTTTTTTTTTTGGATGAGAGTATGTTGTGCTTTTTGGACAGGGATATCTATGTCCTTCAATAGGGTTGGGAAATTTTCTACCATTATTTCTTCAAATATTCCTTCTGCCCCCTTTCTCTTGTCTTCCTCTTCTGGGACATCCATGACACATATGTTTGCACACCATTTGCTGTCATTTAGTTCTCTGAGACCTTATTCAATTTTTCCATTCTTTTCTTCATCTATTCTTTTGTGTGTTCACCTTCAAGGTTATTTCTTCAAGCTCGCCAATCTTTTCTTTTGCCTCCTCAAATCTGCTGTTATGTGAATCCAATGTTTTTAAATTTCATTTATTACACCTTTCATTACCGTAAGATCTGCTATTTTTCTATGTATGCTTTCAAATTCTTCTTTGTGCTCATCCAGTGTCTTCTTATTATCCTTAATCTCTTTAGCCATCTCATTGGATTTACTAAGGAGATTTGTTGAACTACTATGATTAGTTGTCTCAACTCCTTTATGTCATCTGGGGACTTATCTTGTTTCTTTAACTGGGCCATAGCATCCTATCTCTTGGTGTGGATTGCAACTTTTTGTTGGTGTCTTCCCATCTGGCTTACTAGAGTATTTTTTCTGGGTGCAGTTTTCTCTTTAGTTTAGCACTTTCTATCCTTTCTCCCTTGCTGGTTGTGCAGTAGTAACCAGGTAAGTAGTTGATTCTGTAACCTGTGGAGGCTCAAGTGCCCTCATTGCCAGGGACCAATGAAGTTTCTTCCAACTTTCTCCTTTGCTAGGGGTAGGGACAGAGTCACAGCTGTGTGAAATAATCCTAGTGCAGCCCTAGACTGTATTTGCCCAGAGAGACTGATGAAGCTTCACATGTTTTTCTTTCCTGACTGGAGAGGGGATGGAGCTGCAGTTGTGGGCAAAAATCTATGCAGTGTGGATCCAAGATAACTGTAGTTACCCTGGTAGACTTCTGATTTTCAGTCTATGCCAGCCAAAGTTACCTGTAGTTACCTGTATAGGCTGTTGTAGGCTTCCTCAGCCTAGACTAGGGTTGCAGGCTGATCTGCATGAAATCAACTGGTTCCTGCCCACACTGAGAGTTTCAATCATCCTGGCTTCCCCTCAGGCTGGGGTCAGAGTCAAAATGGTGGCTACTGGCCTCTTTCTGACTTGGGCTGGTTCACACTCTAGCTGTTCCCAGGGTTATACCTTAGCCAGCCAATTCTACCAATCAGTAGCCAAAATTGACAGCCAACCGTTTCCTCCTCTCCTGTTTCTGGGAAATGGAGCTTCCAATTCCAGCCACAGAAGAGCTCCTTGGGTGGCTCATGCCGCAGAGTAGGATAACCACCAGCCTCCATAGTTTGGTCAGTGATTTCCCAGAAAGGCTGATGCAGGTCCTCCCATCTTCCTCCCTGTTGTAGGTAGCACTGGTATAGGCTAGAGCTGTAGTATGATCTGGATAGAAAGAAGCTGGTCCCCACCAGGACTGTGATTTTCAGTCTGCCCCACTTACCCTTGTGTCAGGTGTGGAGTTAAGATGGCAGCTCCCAGCCTCTGTCTGACTTGAACAGGCTCAGACTTTAGCTGTCTCAGGATTATAATGTAGCCCACTGAATTTACTCCTTTTCCTGCCCTGTTCTGGGGAAGTGGAGCTTTCAATTCCAGCTGTGGAGTAGCTCCTGAGGTGGCTTTTGCCTCCAATGGAGGATGGGCACTGGCCTCTGGGGCATGGAGTACTCTACTTACAAGTCTTCTCAGCAGATGGGCAGTTTCCTTCTTCCATTCCTTCAAGGATGTTGCATGATTCTCTTTTGGTCTCCTGGAGTCCCCAAAAAGGTACTTCGGCTAGCTCCAGAGAGCTTTGGGTGTTTGCTAACTGCCCAGTAGAAAGGAGCTGACTCTAGGAGCTTCTTACTTTGCCACCATCTTGCTAGTTCTTCCCTATATTTTTATTAAATATCAGGCATTGTGTAATTTACATTTTTAATCTTACTGAATCCTTTAAAAATGATTGTATTTTTTTCTGTAAGAAATTTAAATTATTTGTGGAATATTTTGATCCTTTCGAAGCCCCTGTGTTTTAAGATTTTTTCTTTTGTGTTTCCAATTTACGTGGACAGTATATAACAGCTCTAGAGTATAATTTTTCTACAAATAATTTGTTCCACAAGGCATGACCCTTCAAACATTTCTACTGACTATTGAATATATCCATTAAGGTCTCTACCTAGGCTAGGGAGCAGAAATTTAAATGACTATTAACTCCATATAAGCTCTTTTTTAATTATTTTTTTTATTTATAAAGAAGTTTTATATTAAATAAATGTTACCTAAAAAAATATAGTGGATTCCCATAATCCCCACTTCCTCTCCCTGCCACAATTTCCCATATCAGAAACCCTCATTAGTGTGGTATATTGTGAATTTCAATTGATGATCACATATTGAAACATTGCTACTAACTATGGATTACAGTTTACATTACAGTTTATACTCTGTCCTGTACAATTTTGTAGGTTAGGACCAAATATACAATGGCCTGTATCTGCCACTGCAATGTCGTGCATGACAACTCCAATGTCCCTAAAATGCCTCCATATTACCACTATTTTTCTCTCTCCCATCCCTCAGATCCTTTGGTTGCCACGGCCTTTATATCAATGAAAAGAAGTCTTCCAATGTTAGAATAATAATGCCTGTAATAGAAAAACAGTAAGTCTCTTTTAGTCTATTGTTCATTCCCAAATTTTGAAGATTTTGGGATAGTAATGCCCACTCTGCTTCTAAATGAGAGGGAGCTTAGGTCTCATGGGGTAGATGGATGAAACTATCTTGTTTGTAGTTGCAGACACTCTCTGTCCCTTGGGATGGGTGTTGTCCATCCTCATCTCCTTGTTGGTTGTCCTGGGTGAATCCAGTGAACTAGAGAGTAGGTATTGCAACTGTTCTGAAATTCAAGACTCCACAGGCACAGCAATGGATCAAAGATACAAGCTTGTGGGACATATATTTATCATGTATAGTATAAAAATATGTTCCAGTAAAAAGGGCAGAGAGCTATATGTAGAGAACCTATAAATGAGTCTAATTGTTCCTTTGGGAAGCATAAATTCCGAAGTAAGGCCCACTGACAGGGTGTTGAATTCCTGAACTGTCTGTCTTGCTTATAGTTTCTGGATGTCTCTGGAGCTCTCAGGAGCCCTGTTATTTGAGGTACTGTTTGCCATTGCAGTCAAAGAGATCCTGCTGAGACTTCCATAAGAGTCACCTCTGCAATGAACTCCTAACTTGCTTTGAAGTCTCTTAGCCATAAATACTCATTTGTATTTACCATTCCCTGCTTTTGGTCAAGGTCTTTTTCCAGATACATTCCTAATTGGCACTTGGTAATAATGTCTCAGTGCCAGGTACACTAATCCCCAGGAGTCATGTCTCATGCAAGCAGGAAGGTAGTGCATTTATATACTGAGTTTGGTTTAGGGAGAGGCCACCTTTGAGCAACAGGAAAGGTTTTGGGAGGTAACTCTTAAGCAGTATACAGTCCTAGGCTAAGTTTCAATTTCACAGGAAATATTCGTATGTACAATCCCCAATATCAAGGGTCTGACATAATGTTCGTTCTTCCTTCACTAGGCACTATCTTTGCACTCAGGGTATTTTTGCTCTCTTATTATGGAATGAAGCAAAACTCCACAGGATGAGAATTCAATATTCTTTTGGTTATTATTTGGATCTCCACCCACCACCCAGGAGACAGTGCCCCATGAGCACGTGAACGTTTTCATATGCCTTAGAGGCATGCCTTAGGATAACCCCTTTCCATGCATCCCCCCATCACTGACACTCTGCACCAGTGATCTCTCCCTAACACTGTTGTGACCTTTCTGTGATCCAAAACCCTTACAAAAATGAAGCTAACAAAATAACCAAATAGATTACTCTTGGATCCCCATAATGAAATGGTCTTTCATCAGAAATTCTCCTTTCCATGCTCCTTTATGCTTTGCTTGGAAATATTGGTTCTCAGCCACAAATCCTGGGGAAACCCATGTAAATTTCTGGAGCTTTTTCTCTGTGTAATTAGTTCTTCTGATTTCTGTCTCCCCTATTCTAGCCCCCCTCCCCCACCACACCTAATCTGCTCAATTTAGAAAGGTTAACGGATTTGGGGGGTTTTCTTTTCAACGAAATCCAATTAAGAAATTTGCTTCTATAAGAAATTCTGTTCAATTATAGTATGTACCTCTTTTTTTTTCCTTCTCTTAGTGATCACATTTTAATCCCACTTTTTAAAATGATGTTTGAAATTGTTTGTTTCCTGTATTTTGTCTAGATTTCTTTTTATTTAGAGTGGGAAGTTAATTTCAGATTCTAGTATCCCTTCATGATTGTTTGTGGAAAGTTTCCTGGGTTTGGGATTTTAATTAGAGTTGCATTCAAGCGCTAGATCAAGTAAGGAGATAATTTAATAGTTATGCTAAGAATTCTTCCTGCCTAAAAGCGTAAATAATGCTATATGCATTTGGAATTTTATTATCTTTCTATAGAAATTTATAATTTTATGTCTAATCCCTGTAAGAGTATTGGTAGATTTAGTCTTAAGTAATGAATAGGTTTTTTCACTCTCTTATTGTAAATTTTGAAAATATTATTTTTAAATTAAATTTACCAAATTTTTGTGACTGGAATATGGAAATATAATTATTTTTATGATATTTAATATAGATGCAAAACTTGATAAATTCTCCTAATAATATTAATATTTGTCAATCCTTTAGAATTTTCTATATGGAAATTTATTTCATTTGTAAAATATTACTATTTTACTTCTTTACTATTGTTATGCCATTACTTTATTTCCTTTTTTTTTCCTACTGGCTAAGGACTTCAGTTCAATGGTAAAGTGAAAGAGTTTAATGGACATATTTATCTTGTACTTGATTTTTAAAGATGTGCTTCTAATATTTCCCCATTTAAGATGATATATGTTGCATGAGTTTTATAGCTAAGATTTACCAGATTAAATACATTTCCTTCTATTTTTCATTCTTAGATGTTTTAAAAGTTGTATATATAATTTATTTAAAAACTGTATAAAAGATTTACCAAAAGATTTTCAACTCACTATTATTAGAGAAATGAAAATAAAAACCACAATGAGATATCATTTTACACATGTTAGTCTGGCCACTATTACAAAGTTAGAAAACTATAAACGTTAGAGAGGATGTGGACAGATAGGAATACTTACTCACTTTGGTTGGAATGTAGGGTGGTATAACTACTGGGGAGAACTGTTTGACCATTCCTGAGAAAGTTAAATATAGATTTACCATGTAATCCAGCATTACCATTACTAAGTACATACCCAGAAGAATTGAGAGCAGAGACAAGACAGACATTTGCACACCAATATTCATAACAACTTTAACCATGGTTGCAAAAAGTTGGAAACAACCCAGGTGCCCATCAACTGATGAGTGGGTAAACAATTTGTGGTGTACACACGTAATGAAATATTATGCAGCAGTAAGAAGAAATGAAGTCATGAAGCAAATGACAACATGGATGAACCTGAGGGACATTTTGTTGAGGGGAATAAGGCAGATACAAAAGGGCAAATACTCTATGATTGTGCTATTATGAACTAAATATATTGTTTAAACTCATGGAGTTAATAATTAGAATATAGGTCAGCCAAAAATAGAAGGAGGATAGTGAATGGAATGCTGAGGGTTATTCTGTGCAGAATTGTTAAAAAGGTTGTTTGCAAATCTTTGGAAAGGAACAGAAATGATTAAAGAATATCATGGTGTTTGTAATTAGCAGTGCTATTGTATGGGTAGGACAGTTGTTGGACAAGGAAGTCTAAGGTCATGGATATTACTAGAAGTAAAGCTAAAAATTGTAATATTGAACTGTATAAGATAGAAAACCTCATGCAAAACATGAATATGGGTGATATTGAATACATAAAACTGTTTTTAGAAAATATAAAATACTAAAGAGAAGAAAAAAGAATAGCAGGCGAGGCATAGAGAAATTGAGCAATGAGTTTGTTTTTTGTTTATTATTATTATTATTATTATTGGAATAATGAAAGTGCTCTGGGAATGATTGGGCATATGAGTGTACAAATGTGATTACACTGAATACCACTGATTGTATTCTTTGGACGGATTTACGCTTTATTAATTTGTATCACTAAAATTTAAAAAAATTCTTAAGAAAAGAAAAAATGAATGTACAAATAAAATAAATTCATAGAGAGAAGGTTTTTCTGTTTCATTTGTGAAGGTTACATGTTCTTGCTAATGAGGAAATAATATTATTTATGTATTAATACCAGTAATTTATAGATATATTATAAATAAGAATTCACACTAAAAATCAGAAGCAGTTATGGATTTTGTTAAATCTATATTTGCCCCCTACTGATAGATTTGTACTGTTGTTGTTGTTTACATTTTTCTAAAGGAAATCATTAATGCAGTTGATTTATGTAATTTCATTTTCTGCTGGTGGTCATATAACTGGTTTCCAAATTTCACTATTTTTGTAATGTAATGATGAACACTACCTTTATAAAACTTTTACTTTATTTAGGGTATTTCTGTATTTTATGCTAAATCTTTAATAAAAATAAATACATTTTCAAAAGTATGGATATTTTTAATACTATGAACAAGTACAACAATTTTTAGTTATTCTTCTCTCAACAGACTTAGGTTGTGTTCTTTTAACTGTGGTTCTGACAGCATTGTATAGTCATTATTTTTTTAAAAATCATGGTGGCAGACTTGGCCCAGTAGTTAGGGCGTCCGTCTAACACATGGGAGGTCCACAGTTCAAACCCCGGGCCTCCTTGATCCTTGTGGAGCTGGCCCATGTGCAGCTGGCCCATGTGCAGTGCTGATGTGCGCAAGGAGTGCTGATGCACGCAAGGAGTGCTGATGCGCGCAAGGGGTACCCTGCCTCGCAAGGGTGTCCCCTGAATAGGGGAGGCCCATGCACAAGGAGCATGCCCCGTAAGGAGGGCAGCCCAGCGCAAAAGAAAGTGCAGCCTGCCCAGGAATGGTGCCGCACACACGGAGAGCTGACACAACAAGATGACGCCACAACAACAACAAAAGAAACATGAATTCCTGTGCCGCTGACAACAACAGAAGCAGACAAAGAAGAAAACGCAACAAATAGACACAGAAAACACACAACTGGGATGGGAGGAAGGAGGGGAGATAAATAAATAAATCTTTTTTAAAAAATCACAAAAATTGAAATCTAAAATAAAGCCTGTTATAATTAATTAATTTATTTTTATTTACTTTGCCACAGTAGCAGCTTCTCTTAAATTGACTGATTCTTCCATTTTAAATTGAATATGTTATGGTCCTTGGTTTTGCATACTCTAAGTGTACTTTCTTCTTTCTCTTACAAGTTAAGTAAATTATTCATTTCTGTTAATTTTTGTTTCACGTGTTCCTCTTCTAAGACAACCGAAGCTCTATGTGAAGACAACAACAGCTTGTACCTTTATGTATATTTATATATTTATTTATATAATCCCTGATAATCTATAAAAGAGGGTCTATAATAGTAAAATAAATGAACTTCATAAAATGTATTTAACATTAATTTTTCTCAAATTAAAGGAATGTAACACTATGTACAACTCTTATGTATTAGCATAATACCAAAATAGTGCAAGTCATATTAACAGACTGTCGTAACTGTAAAATATCTGAGTCAAGTTTAAATTAGAGGACAGCTTAGGTTCAATTAAGTACAATTATTCATGGGAGATTCACTTCCCAAGTGGACATGACAATCATATTATCTACAGTAGATTTCACGAGAGGTAGTATTCAAGTAAAAACAAAAAGGTGCATGCTTAATTTTAACAAATTCACAGGAGATGACAATGTATTGGTTTTTTAGGAAATGATCAGTTGGTGATTTTTATAATATGAATTTCATCAAGAATGGCCCAAACAGGAGAATTCTGAATAACTGAAAGTCGAAAGGTTGAAATGGGGTTTAGATTAGGCACCACCAGTCCTTCTGCAACACCATTTTTGAATTTTCCTATTCTGATATAACCATCTTCTCATTGTTTGTCTTTGGTTTCTTTGCTTATTTCCAATTCTTTACTCTTAAAAGGCAAAACATCTACAGCTGTTTTTAACAGAATATCTCCTGGGTGTGCTGAGTTGTCACTATGTAACAAATAACTTTCTATGCTGATGGGCTTATCAAATTTAAACAAGATGTAGTCTTCAGTTGTGGGGTTTATAGCCCAGAAGAAGTCCTCTCCCACGTAAGTCTTATCCAGTGTATGTCCTTGGTAGACCTTCAAAGAAGTAGATACCTTCACAGGAAGGTTTACATGAATTTTAAGAAGTAAGGGTTTCATGTAATCTTTATCCGTGAGTTTCTGAAGTTTTCCTGTGAGTAAAGAATGCAGACCAACATGTTGGAAAAAGGAAGATCTGAAGTGAATTCTCAGATTTGCTTTCTGTCGATCACAATGTTTAGCATCTTTTTCAGGGTTGCATACTTTCACCCAGAGAATCTGGTTCAAGAGCCAGTCAATGGGTTTCTCCTTATGAAACATAAATATGAATTATATAATCAGAGTGAAGTCTGGTGCTTGAAACATTTTACCACTGAAGCCCAGCTGGGAAAACTTTAGAATCATCCATTTCTCAAAAGAAAATTGGAATGCAAAATTTTTTATAATATGAAAGTAATTCTGCTTGACAATAATATCATCTTCAAGCTGAATGTAATATACATCCTTTTCCTGAGTATACATCATTAGAAAACAATAATCTAAGTTTTGCTTTATTCTCCATCTTACTCTTTTCTTCGAGTCTCCAAATCTCTCCTTCAGATTTATCAAGTCAGGATAATAGCTTTCTGGAGGCCATATTACTTCTACCAAGCCAGAACTGATTTCTTTAGAAAATTCTTTCTCCAGGTTGGTTACAACACCATGAGCATAGTCTATATCTGTCTCTCCTATGTAGACTACTATAACATAGTCCGACGTCTCTTCAGGATGCAGATTATCAATAAGAGATTGAAGAGTTTCTATGAGGTAAGATTTAACTTCTCTCTTCACTTTGGGAATTCCCATTACTATTGTAACTCCTGTTCTTCAACTGCTAATCTGCACAACAGGTTCAAAACTACCTTCATTTTTCTTTTTTTTTTTATGGGTTATTTCTGGACTTTCAGTTTTATTCTATTGGCATATCCTCATGACAATAAACCACAGTCATGATTACTGTAGCTCTGAAATAAGTTTTTTTTAATTCATTTTTTTCTAATATTACATTCAAAAAATATGAGGTCCCCATGTACCCCCAACCCCCTCACTCCACTACTCCCCCCATAGCAACATTCTCCTCCATCATCATGACACATTCATTGCATTTGGTGAATACATCTCTGAGCATCACTGCACCTCATGGTCAATGGTCCACACCATAGCCCACACTCTCCCACGTTCCATCCAGTGGGCAATGGGAGGACATACAATGTCCAGTAACTGTCCCTGCAGCACCACCCAGGACAACTCAAATCCCGAAACGCCTCCACATCATTTTTCAATAAATGAGGCAAGGGATAATAAATACTTGGCATTTGAAGAAAATTTTTGCCTGTAAACTCATTTAACAGCTTTAGGGTTTTATCTGAAAATTTATTCAGTGCATCCTTACTTCCCTTTGTTTCTGCTCCTGCATGCCTGAAATTCTGTACGCTGGTATTTAACTCGGAAGAAGGCTGCGAAATTCTATATTCAGCTATACCGAGACGTTCTTTCAAAGCAAGAAATTCTCGTTAATAGGCAATCAGTTTTTCTTTCTCAGTCTGCCATGTCGGATACCAAGATAAAGGAAGGAAGGAAGTGACAAATGCTAAAGCAGTGGCTACAGTTCATGTCGGAGCCTCATCTCATTTCACCATCACACTGGTTCATACGTTTACAATGATAAAGGACTATGCTCTTCTTAGTCTGAAGTCATTTAAATCCGTTCTTCTGGCTTGGGCTGGTGACAACAATTAATAAGAGAGGATCGACTCCCAGGCTCTGCAGGGGACAGCAGCAACCCCACGTTCGTGGGCCACTCCGGATCGGCTTCACGGTCCTCCTATGTTGATGTCTCAAGCTTTTCTCTTCCTGCCGCGGGCATCGCTGGATGTCTGTATCTTTTTAATTAGATTTACTAGCACAAAGTTTTCACTAAATTTTTGTTTAATGAATGACTTAAAGGCTACCTTGAATTAATAACACAATGCATATTTGTAAAGTTGAATTTCTTTATGTGTGTTTATCAGTAGACATTGAAATACAATCTTTTTGATAGCCAGGCCCTGAGCCTCAACAGACTCCAGCACCTACAATCTGATTTATTGGACTCACCTCACTCAGCTAAGATGGAGTTGAAGAAGGACAACCACCACACCATGGAGCCTAGAGAGCCTACAACTGAAAGCGGGAGGATTGCATCCAGTATCCATGTGGAATCTGAGCCTCCTCTTGACATAGAGGTGCAATGGACACAACCAATCCAATGTCCACAGAGAAAAGGTGGCATTGGAGTGGGAAAAGTGGACATGGTGGCTAATGGGTATGGGGAATGGCAGGAAGAGACGAGATGTGGAGGTGTCTTAGGGACTTGGAGCTGCCCTGGATGGTGCTTCAGGGGCAATCACCGGACATTATAAATCCTCACAGGGCCCACTGGATGGAATGGGGGAGAGTATGGGCCATGATGTGGACCATTGACCATGAGGTGCAGAGGTGCCCAGAGACGTACTTACCAAATGCAATGGATGTGTCATGATGATGGGAATGAGTGTTGCTGGGGGGGGAGTGGTGGGGTGGGGGTAGTGGAGTTGAAGGGGTCCTCATATATATATTTTTTTAATGTAATATTTTTAAAAAATCAATTAAAAAATTTAAAAAAATACAATCTTTTTACTAGACGTAAATGTATAAATAAAATATTGCACTATTCTCTTCATTAATAAAAATATTGAAACTCTAAACTTATTTAGTATAAAGTTTTAGATACACAGTGCTATTATATTATAAATATTCAAGAAATAACCATTATTTAATTATTCAGTATTATCAAATTTTGACTTACTTTAGGACATATTTACTTCTCCTGATTTATTAATGAAAGTATTTACAAGTAAGAATATCTCAATATGAATAGTACTTATAATATTTAAAATAAAAAGAACATACTCTTCTCCGTTTTTCAAATTTACATGTATTTGCTCATTTGTCCACCTTCTCTGTCAGTTATTTAGTCTTCATAACTAACTTCAGAAATAGAGCAGATCTCCAGATAAAATTGAGGCATTAGGATGGTCAAATATATGTTACAATTGTCTAAACTCTAGTTCCCAGTGATTCATTCAAAAGAAAAACCAGATGTTTTAAGGGTATTTCAGGGATGTGATTAAAATTTATATTGCATTTCCTTTATGTAAAGAAGATTATCTAGGTGTGCCTGACTTAATCAGATGGAAAGAAGAACTGAGACTGCTCTGAAGAATAAATTGTACACATGGACTGAAGCTTCAGTTCATGCCTGACGATTCATGTCTTTCCTTTCTTGACAGCTTCCCCTATGGATTTTGGACTTGCTTATCTGACCCTACAATCCTGTATGCAAATTTCTTGCAAGAGCTATATCTATCTGTGATCAATCTATCCACGTATCCATCTTACCTACCTTTCTATCTCTACCTATCTACATCCTATTATTTCTATATCCCTGTTGAAACCCTGCCTGATACAGGCATGAATTTATATATTAAAAAAAAAAACTCAGTTTTTTATCAAAGTGTACTTTACTTTCAACCTTTAATGAGTTAACTAATTCAAGACTTATCATCTTTATAAAATTAGTAGATAAGTAGACTTTGTTTATAGCCTTTTCCTGTGCATTGCATTGTTATTGTTTTCCATTTAAAATTCAGTATTAATAGATGTTTAGTAAATCATTTATCATTTAGAATGTATGTCAAAGCATGGTGAAGCAAATGAATATTTATTCAGTTTACCAGCTAAAGATTAATTACATTTTGCAATTAGGATACCATGATGAGCAACTAACATTAATGACATCAAACAAAGTTAACTGATATTCAAAATACTTTCTCTGGTAATTAATAAGCTCCTTTCTTTTTTAACATTTCATGTTTCTTTATAATATAAATTAAAATGCACTTTAGAGAATTTATCAATATTAATCAAAGTCAATAGATAAATTCTCTGATTTTTAATTTTTTAATTATCAATTTCATTTCAGTATCTGAGCTTGTCAGAGGCCCAGGGATGTTGCTGAGTACCCAGGCTCTCTCAGGAGAAATATGAAATTGAGAAAAAGAACAATACAGAGAATCAGAAACCAAATTTGGTTCTTCAAGATCAACAAAATTGATAAACTCTTATCTAGATTAACAAAGAAAAAAAAAGAAAATGAAAATAAATAAAATCAGAAATGAGAATGGCTATATTATCACTGACCCAGCAGAAATAAAAGAGATCATAAAACAATATTATAAACAACTATATACAAACAAATTAGACAATGATGATGAAATGCACAAATTTTTGCAGACACATGAACAAAACACACTGGCCCTAAAAGAAATATAAGAACACAATAAACCAATCACAAGTAGAATTGAAACAGTCAAAACCCTCCCCAAAATAATGTCTAGGACCAGAAGGCTTCACTGTTGAATTCTAAAAATTATTTAAAGAAGATCTGATATCAGTCTTGCTCAAACTCTTCCAAAAAGTGGAACAGGAAAGAACACTCCTAAACTCATTCTATGAAGCTAACATCACCCCAATACCAAAACCAAATAAAGATATTACAAAAAATAAAAATAGCAGGCCAGTTTCTCCAATGAAACTAGATGAAAAAGTCCTACACAAAATACTTGCCTACTGAATCCAAAAACGCATTTAAAAAATTGTACATCATGATCAAATGGGTTTTATACCAGATATGCAAGGGTAGTTCAGTGCAAGAAGTCCAATCAATATAAACCGCAACAGTAATAATTTAAAGAAGAAAAATCACTTGATCATTGCAATAACTACCAAAAAGACCTTTGACAAAATACAACATCTCTTCTTAATTAAAAAAAAAAAATACTCCAAAAGATAAGAATAGAAATAAACTTTCTCAATATGATAAAGTACACATATGAAAACACACAGCTAGGATTGTGTTCAATGTGAAAGACTAAAAGTTTTTCTGCTGTGATTTGGATCAAGATGACGATGCTCACTCTTCCCACTCTTATTCAATCTTGTGCTAGAAGTTCTTGCTGGAACAATTAGGCAAGAAAAAGAAATAAAAGGCAACCAAATAGAAAAGGAAGAAGTAAAACTTTCATTATACACTGATGATATAATCTTATGCTTAGAAAATCCACAACAAAACTTTTAGGACCAATAGACAATTTCAGTATAGTGGCATGATACAAGATTAATATGTAAAAATTAGTAGTGCTTTTTTTTTTAAGATTTACTTTTTTATTTATTTCTCTCCCCTTCCCCCCCATTGTCTGTTCTCTGTGTCCATTTGCTGTGTATTCTTCTGTGTCTGCTTGTATTCTTGTCAGGAGCACCAGGAATCCATCTCTTTTTGTTGTGTCATCTTGCTGCGTCAGCTCTCTGTGTGTGCAGCGCCACTCCTGGACAGGCTGAACTTTTTTTCATGCTGGGTGGCCCTCCTTAAGGGGCACACTCCTTGTGTGTGGGGCTTCCCTAAGTGGGAGACACCCCTGCATGGCACAGCACTCCTTGCACACATCAACACTGCACATGGGCCAGTTCACCACATGAGTCAGGAGGCCCTGAGTTTGAACCTTGGACCTACCATGTGGTAGGCGGATGCTCTATCCATTGAGCCAAATCTGCTTGCCTAGTAGTGTTTCTATACACTACTAATGAGCAATCTGTAGGAGGAAATCAGAAAAAAAAATCCGTTTATAATCTGCAGGTTTAACAAAATCCTGATAAATATTCCAATATCATTCTTTGCAGAATTGAAAAGCCAATGATCAAATTTATCCGAAAGTGTAATGGTCTGCAGTAACCAACACATGTATTTTAAAGGAAGAATGAAGTTGTTGGACTCACACTTCCTGACTTTAAATCATACTATGTAGCTACAGTGGTAAAAAGCAGTATGATATTGGCATAAAAATAGACAGATTGACAAATGGAGCTGAATAAAGAGTTCAGAAATAAGCCTTTATATCTATGGTCAAGTGATTTTTGACAAAGTTATCAAACCCATTCAGCTGGGTCACAACAGTCTTTTCAGCAAACGGTGCTTGGAAAACTGGATATCCATATTTAAGAGAATAAAGAGAGCCCTATCACACAACTTATACAAAAATTAATTCAAAATGGATCAAAGACCTAAGTATAAAAAATAGAACTAAAAAAATCCTAGAAATAAATGAAGGGAAACATCTTCAAGATATTGTGATTGTTGGTGGTTTTTTTACACCTTACACACTAAGCATGAGCAACAAAACAAAAAATAGATGAATGGGATAGCCCCAAAATTAAACACTTTTTTATTTCAAATGCTTTTGTTAGGAAGGTGAAAAGACAGTCAACTCAATGGGGAAAAAATCTTTGGAAACCATGTATCTGACAAGGGATTGATTTCCATGTTATAAAAAGAAACCACACAGCTTAACTACAAAATGACATTCAACCCAATTTAAAAATGGGCAAAAGACTGGAATAGACCTTTTTCTAAAGTGGAAATACAAAAGACCAAAAGACACATGAAAAGATACTTAACATCATTGGTTATTAGGGACATGCAGGTTAAAACTATAATAAGATATCATCTCACAGCATATAGAACGGCCTTTTTAAAAAATTTAGAAAACTACAAGTTCTGGAGAGGATGTGACTACTCTTTTTCTGTGGGTTGTTGTGTACAATGGTTCAGCCTCTATAGAAGATGATTTGGCAGTTCCTCTGGAAACTAGATAAGGGATTGCCATAAAATCTGGCAGTCTCACTACTAGGAATATATTCAGAAAAACTGAAGCCAATGGCATGCACAGATATTTATACCCCTATGTTCATAGCAGCATTATTCAAAATTGCTAAAGGAAGGAAGAAACGAAATACATTTTAAAATTGAGAAAAGTTAGTCTACCAACTTCAGTCTCTTTAAGATCATGGATATTTGGAACTACTTACTTTTGCATATAAAGCTGATGGTTGCTTTTCCATTTCTGCAAAGAAAGTTGTTGGAACTTGACTGGATTCAATGAATCTATAAATCACTCTGTGTAGAACTGACACCTTAACAATATGTAGTCTTCCAATCCATGAGCATATTATAACCTTCCATTTATCTAGTTCTACTTTCATTTCTTTTATAAATTGTTTTATAGTTTTCTATATCCAAATCATTTACATCCTTACTTAAATTTATTCCTGTATATTTGATAGTTTTAATTTCTACTGTAAATGGAAATTTTATCCTGATTTCCTCTTCGGATTGTTCATTAATAGTATATAGAAACACTACTGCTTTTTGCATGTTGATATTGTATCTACCATATTGTTGAACTTGTTTACTAGTTCTACTAGCTTTTTTGTAGATTTTCCAGAACTATCTATACATAAGTCTGTCATCTGCAGATAAGGAAAATTTTATTTCTTCCTTTCTAACTTTAACGTCTTTTATTTATTTTTCTTGCCTTGTTGCTCTAGCTCAAACATACAGTACAGTGTTGAAATAACAGTGCCCCTGACATTGAACATTCTTGTCTTTTCCCCATCATAGAGGGAAAGTGTTCATTCTTTCATCATTGAGTATGATACTATCTGTGGAGTTTTCATATAAGCTCTTTATAACATTGAGGAAGTTTCTCTCTATTCTTAGTTTTCTAAGTGTTTTATTATGAAGGGGTACTGGATTTTGATAAAAACATTTTCTTGACCAATTGAGATGATCATGTTTCTTTTTTTCCTTTCATTCTTGTAATGCGTTGTATTATATATATTGAATTTTTTAATGTTGAAACATCCTTGCATGTCTGGGATAAATTCCACTTGATTACAGTGTGTAATTCTTTAATGATCTGTTGGAATCAGTTTGTCAGTATTTTGTTGATAATTTTTTCATCTGTATACTCATTTGTAATTTTCTTCTCTCTTGGTATCTTTATATGGCTTTAGTATTAAGATGACAAAGTCTTCATAGAATTAGTCCAAACACATGCCCTCCTCTTCAGTGTATTTGGAAGAGTTTAGAAAGGATTGCTGTTAATTCTTCATGGCATGTTTGGTAAATTCACTAGTGAAGCCAACTGGTCCTGGGCTTTTCTTTGTTGGGAGGTTTTATGTTATTGATTCAATCCTTTTCCTCCTTATTGGTTTGTTTAGAATTTTTTTTTGCAGTCAGTTTAGTTGATTTGTGTGTTTCTATGAGTTTGTCTATTTCATCTAGGTTATCTAGTTTGTTAGCATACAGTTGTTCATAGAATCCTTTTTATTTCTTTGGGTTAGTAATAATATCCTTCCTTTCATTTCAAATTTTTTAAAATTTTCAACCTCCATCTTTTATTTTCCTTGTCAGTCTAGCTAAGAATTTGTCAAATTCATTGATGTTTTCAAAGAATTAGCATTTGGTTTGATAATTGTCTCTACTATTTTATTGTTTGTTTTCTATTTCATGTATCTCTACACTAATCTGCTTGCTCTGTGTTTAATTTGTTCTTCCTTTTCAATATCCTTCATTTGTGAGATTATGTCTCTTATTTAAGATCTTTCTTCATTTAATGTATGAATCTAGAATTATAAATTCTCTCTCAGTACTATCTTTGCTATATCCTATAAGTTTTGGTAATTTGTTTTGTCATTTTCATTTGCCTCAACATGTTTCTTTATTTCCTGTATAGTCAGCAAAGGGATGCTGATGCAAAATACCAGAAATTGGTTGGTTTTTATAAAGAGTATTTAATTGGGGTAGGAGCTTACAGATACCAGGCCATAAAGCATAAGTTACTTCCCTCACCAAAGTCTATTTGGCACAAAATACCTGCTAACATCTGTGAGGGTTTGGGCTTCCTGGGTTCCGACATTCCTGGGGCTTGCATTTCTCTGGGTTCAAGGTTCCTTCCTTCCTGGGTCTGGCTTCTCTTTCCTCTATGTGATGACGTCCCAGGGCTCCAGATTTAGTCTTCAACATCAAATTCCAATACCAAAACTCCAACATTAAAAGCCCTCAACTCTGTGTTCTTTACTATGCTTTTTATCTGTGAGCACCCACCCCTTGGTGGGAAGAGACTCAATGCCCTAATCATAACTCAATCATGTCCAGGTACAGAGCAGATTAAAAACATAATCCAATATTTCTTTTTGGAATACATCAATATCAGAATGCTACTCTTCCCTTGTGATTTTTTTCTTTGAATTACTAATTGTTTAAAAGTATGTTTTTTAATTTCCACTTGTTCATATATTTTCCAGTTATCCTTTATTAATTGCTAACTTAGCTTCATTCCACTGTGGTTAGAGAAGGTACATTGTATGATTTTTATATTTTTAAATGTATTGAGACTTGTTTTGTGACCTACCTCATGGTCTATCCTGCAGAATGATCCATGTGCAATAGAGAAGAATGTGCATTCTTTTGCTGCTGGGAGAAATGCTCTATAAATATCTGTTAGAACTACTCATTTTCTAATACTATTTAAGCCTTTTATTCCCTTATTGATATTCCATGTATATTCTATTTATGGAAGTGGTGTTTTGAAATATCCTACTGGATAATGTAGAACAGTCTGTTTCTCCCTTCATATCTGTGATGGTTATGGTCATGCATCAAATTGGCTGGGTAATGGTAACTAATTATTTGGTCATGAAGCGTTGGTCTAATTGCTACTTGGAGTCCATCTACAATCAACTGAAGAGACTGCCTACAACTATTAGAGAAGTCTCATTCAATCAATTGAAGGCCTTAAAAGTATTCATGGTTATAGCAGTCAGAAGAATTTCCATTTCTACTTCAGTCAGACATCTTCTAGAGAATCCATCAAAAACCTTTATCCAAGTTTCCAATTTGCAGCCTGCCCTATGGAATTTGGACTCATGCATCCCTACAGTCATTTGAGAAAATTTTCAAAAATCACCTAATATCTATCAGTATCTTCTGTTGGTTCTGTTTCCCTAAGGAGTCCTTACTATTACAGTTTTTGTACCAAGAGTGAGATGCATCTGGTGATCACACCAGTGTTCTTGGAGGGTGCGGTCTAGAGTTTGGCTGCCACCCCAATGCTTAGTGAGGGTGGAGTTCAGAACATAGATACTGGGCAAGCCCATGCCACTCTATCTGGCCTAGAGGACAAGCAACCACAATTCTATAGATGACTCTCAGACCTTGAAATCTAATGGAGCATACCCTGAAGATTTCCAGAACTCTTTGTGACCTGTTACTCCTGTTTTCCCTCCAACTTCTCCCCATGTTTATGGGGGGGTGCTGACTGCTAATTCTTTATTCAGTGGAAGCAGATAACTTCTTTTCTAATTTTCTCAGGACCATGGTTGAGGGAAGTTTTGTCCCAGAACTAGCCATGCAAATAAAAGATTTAGATGAGACTTTGAAATTAATATTGTTACTAAAAGTATTTAAGGTTTTTGAGATATTGTAATGAAATGAATGTATTTATAAATGGATAGAATATGTCCAAAGGGTGGAGAATGTAGTTTGAGACTGTTTCTTTTCCAGAAATGATCATGTACCTATAGCTAATCCATTCCTGTGGTGTGAATCTTTTGAAGGAAGAGGCATTTGATTGAATTACTTCAGTTAAGGGCATTTGAATATATTAGTTCAGTAGGGGATGACCCAAGATGTGTCTTTATTTTCTTATTGAAGTCCTTTATAAATGGGGTGAATATGCAAAAAGAGAGTAAGAGAGACAGAGAAAAATCCCAGAAGCTGAAAGAGAAAGCCCTGGAAACTAGAAGCTTAAATCAATGGAACCTGACAGAGTGAATGCCACAGGAGCAGAATGAAAGCTGGAGGAAGCCAGAGACTGAAAGCAACAAAATCTGGAGAAGAAGGAGAGAGAGTAGATGCTACCATTATGCCCTGTCATGTGATAGGAAACCAGGGTTACTGACAGCTGTATCGTCAGCAAATGAGCTTCACTTGAGGCCTTGATTCAGACATTTTCTCAGTCTCATAACTCTAAGCTTATAAGTTAAGAAATCTCCTTTGGAAAAGCCAAAACATTTCTGGTATATGACCTTCACAGTCTTCAGCTAATTTTTAAAGAAACTGTCACTATATATTTTGTGGGGAGCAGATGTGGCTCAAGTGGTTGGATGTCTGCCTTCCACAAGGGAAGTCTTGGGTTTGGTTCCTGGTGTCTTCTGAAAAAACAAAAATAAATAGCAGGCAGAATAAATGAAGAAACCAACTCATGGAAGCCAATGTAGCTCAGTGATTGAGTGCTGACTTCCCACATAAAAGACCCTGGTTTCAATCCTCAGTACCTCAAAACAAGCAAAGAAATTATAACAAACTATAAAAATATATACGTGTGAACTTAATAACTGTTTTTGAGTTAAATTTTATTTTATTTGATATTATTATAGCTACCTTAGTTCTCTTCTAATTACTATTTGCAGAGTATAAATATTTTTACATCCTGTCACTTTCAGCTGGTTTGTGTTTTTGAATTTAAGGTGAGTCTCTTTGAGATAGCATACAGTGGAGTCATGTTTTTTATCCATTCTTCCAATCTCTGCCTTTTGACTGGAGCTGTTAATGTCTTTACATTTAAAGTAATTACTGATAATATGGGACTGTGTTTGTCCATTTTGTTACTTGGACTTTGTAAGTCTTATACCTTTGTTATTTCTCAAATCATCCATTAATTCTTACTTTTTATTATTTGATTTTTGTAATATATTATTGATCCCCTATTATGTCCTTCTTTATATGTTGTTAATATATTTTATTTTTGATTACCATGGGACTAAAATTTATTATTCTAAATCTATTAAAATGATGTTTGATTTTATCCAAAGTTAAATTCAATAGCATGCACCTACTCTGTTCTTATAATCCTCTGCCCCCCACCCACTTATTTGCTGTACTTGTTACAAATTATATCTTGCTATATTGTGTTCTCTAAGTCATATAGTTACTACTATATTGTGTTCTCTAAGTCATTATAGTTACTACTTATGTATCTGCATTTTTAAACCTGAAAGAAGCAAAAATAGTTTTACATACCAAAATATACAATACAAATATAATTGCATTTACAGTTACCCTAATATTTACAAAACTGGAGGTCTTTCTGTTGCTTCAATCCACTGGCTAGTGCTCTTTCTTTTTAATCTGAAGAAAAACTCCTGTTATTATTGCCTGTAGGTGAGGCCTAGTGGTGACAAACTCCCTCAGCTTTTGTTTATCTGGGAATGTCTTAATATCTCCTCACTTTTGAAAGTTAGGTATGGCAGATATAAAATTCTTGAGTTGTAAGCTGTTTTAAGCACTTTAAATATGCCATCCAAACACCTTCAGCCTCCATGGTTTCAGGTGAGAAGCCAGCACTTAATCTTATTGGGACTCCCTTGTACATAACACGTAGCTTCTTTCTTGCAGCTTTCAGAACTCTCTCCTTGTCCTTTGCATTCAACAGTTTGACTACTGATTCTGGGCATATTTGTCTTCATGTTTATCATGTTTGGTGATGATTACTTAGGTTTCTTGGATAAGCATAATCATATCTTTTGCTAAGTTTGCAAAGTTTTCTTTCATTATTTTAAAAATATTCTATCTACTCCTTTATCTCTTTCTTTCCTTTCTGGGATTACAAAAATGTGTATATTGATATGTTTAATGGTGTCCCACAGGTCTATTAGGTTGTTTTCATTTTTTCTAATTCATTTTCCTTTCTCCTTCTCAGCCTGACTCAACTGTTTGATATTCAAGTTCACTAATTCTTTCTTCTGCCATCTCCAGTCTACTGTTGAAATATTCTTGAGTGCTTTTTCACTTCAGTCATCATGGTCTTCAATTCCAGTAGTTCTATTTGGTTCCATTTTAAAATGTCTTTCTTTCTTGATAATATTATAATGTTCATTTATTATTTTCCTGATATTCTTTAGTTCTTTCTTTATGTCTTGGCCTTTAGCATATTATGGATCATTTTTTTAAAGTCCTTTTCTGGTATAGACATAGTCTGGTCTTCTTCAGTGATGCTTTATTGATTTTTATCTTTTCCTTTGGAAGGGACTTCATTCCCTGTTTATTTTTATATCTTGTAGGAATTTGTTGCCCACATTATATTTTAATATTTCAAGTGTTAGTTCTGAGATTGTCCCTAAGCTCTCTGTTTCTTGAGTTGATGCACAATTGGTATTATGACAAAGTTTCTTGAGTGCCCAGAGGTGACAAAGCCAAATCAATGGAAAAAAAAAAAAAGCTTCACTGTCTCCATCAGAATTCAGCCCTCCTATCAAGAAGGTCATCCCAAAGCAAAGGTAAAGGGCAGAGTCCTCTTTGTCTTTTTAAAATGCATCTTTAACTCCCTATAAAATAGACTTTCTCATTCTCCTGGGTGCTTTATTATAGGATTTAAGCAATAAGTCTTTGCTCCAGGCTGTTTGACTTAACTGTGTTTTAAACTGTTTAAGGAAACCCAAGCTGCTTTTATCTGGAAAGAAAATTATGGAGTGGGGAATGTGAAACTTAGATGGGTTTCCTAGGTCAGTGTTTTCTGCCAGAACAAGGACAGGAATCCTCAATTATTGCACCAGCCCAAACCATGCTGCTCAAAGTAAGCATGAAGAATAGTCCTTCAGGAAAACCAGGACATTTTTCTTTGGCTTTTGTTGTTGTTGTAAATGTTCTAATATACTATCTTTTAAAAATGATTTTTATTTTTATAAATTTTTATAGATTTCATAAATGTTACATAAAAAATATAGGGGATTTCCATATACCTCACCCCCTCTCCTTCCCACACTTTCCCGCATTAACAACAACTTTCATTGGTGTGGCAAATAGGTTAAAATTGATGAACATATATTGAAGCATTGCTACTAACCACAGTCTACAATTTACAGTTTACGTAGTGGTTTACAATTTGCATCACATAATTTCCTAGGTTTTGGCAAAATGTATAATGGCCTCTATCCATCATTGCAATAGCATTCAAAATGATTCCAATTTCCCCAAAATGCCATATGTTACACATATTCTTTCTTCTTCATCTCCTAAAAAACTCTGGTTATCACTGCTTTTATATCAATGTTACAAGTTCTTGCATTACTAGAATAATAATATCAGCTTTAGTCCATAGTTGCATTCCCCCTTTGTGTTAGTTCTTTCCTCAGTCTTGAGGATTTTGGGATGTTGTTGCCCACTCTGCTTCCAATTGACAGAGGACTTAGATACCATGGGACAGATAGATGGAACTGTCTTGCTTGTTGTTGTAGATACTCTATGTTTTTGGGATGGGCATCATTCATCATTGTCCTTTAGTTAGGTGTCCTGGGTGAGTTTGATGAATTGGAGAGTAGGTGTTTGCCAAACCTCTTTTTTTTTTTTTTTTATAAAGATTATTTATTTATTTATTTAATTTCCCCCCCTCCCCTGGTTGTCTGTTCTGGGTGTCTATTTTGCTGCGTCTTGTTTCTTTGTCTGCTTCTGTTGTCATCAGCGGCAGGGGAAGTGTGGGCGGCGCCATTCCTGGGTGGGCTGCTCTTTCTTTTCACGCTGGGCGGCCTTCCTCACGGGCGCACTCCTTGCGCGTGGGGCTCCCCCACGCGGGGGACACCCTTGTGTGGCACGGCACTCCTTGCGCGCATCAGCACTGTGCATGGCCAGCTCCACACCGAGTCAAGGATGCCCGGGGTTTGAACCGCGGACCTCC
The DNA here is from genome assembly GCF_030445035.2 of Dasypus novemcinctus. Taxonomy (NCBI): domain Eukaryota; kingdom Metazoa; phylum Chordata; class Mammalia; order Cingulata; family Dasypodidae; genus Dasypus; species Dasypus novemcinctus. Next base: position 30,849,586 of record NC_080674.1, on the reverse strand, counting down.
CATATGGTAGACGGATGCCCTAACCACTGGGCCAAAGTCCGTTTCCCCCAAACCTCTTTTGAGATTCAGGAATCAACCAGTATATGAACAGCCATATGATTTAAGTCTCTGGGGTACACATATAATATCTCTAGTGCTAAATATAGGTTCATATGAAAGGAGCATAAGAACCTTGCATAGGAAAATTATAAATGAGTCCAAGTCTGATACACTGGGGGAATAGGTTACATATATTCCATGGTAAGGCCATCAGACTGGGTGACAAATTCCGGGTGTTGTTTGCCTTGTCTATAGTGTCCACATGTCTCTAGAGCCCTCAGGAGCCCTCCCTTCACTTAAAATACTATTCACTATGGCAATCAGTAAAATCTCCTAAGACATGCATAAGTATAACCTCTAAAATGACCTTCTAACTGAATTTAAAACCTCGTAGTCATAAAAACTAATTTGTATTTAATATTTCACTCTTTTGGCCAAGGTCTTTTTTCCAAATGCATCCCTAGCGAGCACTTGGTAATAATCTCTTGGTGCCAGAGAGGATCATCACTGGGAGTCATGACCCATGCCTGGGGAAGGTGGTGAGTTTATATACTGAGTTTGGCTTAGAGAAAGACCACATTTGAGCAACAAGGAAGCTTTGAGAAGGTAATTTTAGGTAATAGCTAATACTAAGCTAAGTTTCAATTTCACGTGAACAAGGTTCATAAGTAGAAGCATCAATATCAAGGGCTTTTACTAGGAACTGCCCATGTACTCTAGGGATTCATGGCACTCTAGTAAAGAATGTAGCAGGACTCCCCAGGAAGGGAATTTAATATTCTTTGGTTATTGTGTGAGTCTCCACCCACAGAAACAATACCCCATGACCCCATTAACAGAGGCATGCCCCATGTATACCCCTCCCCACACATCCCCCTACCACTGACACCATGCACCAGTGATCTGCCCCTGCCACAGTTGTGATTCTTCTGAAATTCAAATCTCCTCAAAATAAAGCCAATAAATAAATAAAAATAAAAATCATATATAGATATAAAAAATTTAAAAAAATTTTTGTGTTGTGTCATTCATTTCCATAATATCTGTTATCTTTTATGTACAGTGGTGGTTCCTCAGGAAGATAACTATAGCAATCCTACCACTGGTTATATACCCAAAAGAATTGAAAGCAGAATCATGAACAGATATATGTACACAAATGTTCATAGTAGCATTATTCATTATTGCCAAAAGTTGGAGGAAACCCAAGAATTCATCAACAGATGAATGGATAAGTTAATGGTGGTGTATAAAGGGATATTACTCAGCTGTAGGAAAGAATGAAGTATTAACACACGGGACAATATGGATGAATCTTGGAAACCTTAAATTCTGTGAAATCAGTCACTAAAGTACAAATATTACATTACTTTGTGGATATGACTTAAGAAAATTGAGAAGACTCACAGAGCTAGAGTCTGGAAGTCAGTTTATCAGGAGACAGATAGGGAGTAGAATGTGGTAAGCCAGTGCTCAAAATAGGCAAAACCTATGATAAGGTGAAAGGGGGTGGTTTGGCAGTGGACAGGGGAGATATTCAAGCAAGGTTGTGAGGGTGAGCAGGGTGGAGGGTTTGGTTGGACTATCCATGGAACTAGGGCAAGTGCTGGAGTAAGGAACAGGTGACATAGGGGGAATTGTAGATTTGTGGTTAAAACTACATTGGTGGGAAGTTCTTTTATCAACTATGGCAGGAGAAGGTTATAAGTGCAAGGCATTGGGAGTGGGAAAATATATGGGAAAGGGCACATCTAGGGCATGCTTCTGTGGAATATGAAAGTGCTCATTTTGTCATTGGGTTTTTTCTCATTGGGTGGAGACCCACACAATAAACAAGAAATATTAAACTCCCATTATGGGGAGTCCTGGTAGTTTCTCAAATATAGGGGTAAGAGTCTCTTAAGAACATAAACAGTGCCTAAGAAATATTACAGACAAATAAGTCAAAGCCCTAAATATTAATGCATTTAACTATTAAACTTATTCTTCAAAAATTTCAACCTATTGTTTACCATGTTTTCTGGCGATGGTAGAGGGAAGATTGAATGGAGCATGGACATTTTTAGGGGATTGGAATTCTTCTGCATGACGTGGCAATGATGGATACAGGTCATTATGCATTTTTTTAGAACTTGTTTAAGTGTACAGTACAGATATGTATACCATATTGTAAACCATTGACCATGGTTAGTGGCAATGCTTCAATATTTGTTTATCAATTGTACCAAATGCACCAAACTCATCTATCATGTTATCAATAGGGGAAAATGTGAGATGATGGGATATACGGGAATCCCTTGTATTTTCTATGTGACTTTTCTGTAACCTAAAGCTTTTCTGAAAATAAAATGAAAAAAAAAAAAAAACACTGGGGAAACATGCAGAAGAAATTGTCCTATGGCTTTTTGAAGCTGTGTTTTCTTGATTCGGCACTTTCCCAGTTAATGCAGCCCTTTAGCTGTTTTCCTTCATTCTGAGGAAGGATAGTGCCTTTAAGACTGCTCTGCCACTTTTACCAGAGGTAGGTTAGAAGAATGGCTATCCTCAGAGCCAGGCCAAAGAAGCTGACCAAAAGCATTGAGCAGCGATCAGACTGTATGCTCCCAGATCTTGGTAAATTAGGTTTTATTGTCCCACTCTTATGCCAACAACCTGCACCAGGAGCTGAATTTCAGAACTTCACTACTTCTTGCCATGAGGCTGGTGGATGGAAGATGGTGCTGCTGCATGGCCAGTGAAATTCACTGGTATTTACAATTATCAGCCTCTTCCTCTCACTTTTCCCTGGATGCTACAAGACTTCATGTTCAAAGTACTTGATTCAGACAGTTTCTGCCAGTTCAATATTTGGTCTGGTAAAGGGATTGATTCCTGAGGATTCCTGCTACAAAATCTTCCCATAATCCTCTCCTAGATAAATTCTTAATAATTTAGACAGAGGATATATTTACTATATTACTAAAATAGGTAAAGTTATAAATTTTTACTATGAAATTGTTTCATGCTCTTAATCACTTTTACATTACACTACTACTCTGAAATACTGACACTACAATTTGGATGAATCTCAGAAACATTACATTAAATGAAAGAAGCTAGATGCAAAATGTCACAATTATGTGATTACTTCATATGAAATGTTCAGAATAGCAAATCCAAAGAGACAAAGAGCAGATTAGAAATTATCAAAAGGGAGGAAGAGTTAGACAAAACATAATAGTGGTAGCCCAGAATTGGAAAAGAGGGACTGGAAAGTGATTATTTAATGTATGTGGGTGATTTTATGAGATGAAAAAGTTGAGTATGGCAGGTGTTCCTAGCATATGGGTGAACAATACAGGACTCCAAATGTTTACACTTCTGATGGAATTTACATTTTGCAAAACAGTAAGTTTATCGATAAGTTTGTTTCTTAACCACCAGAAGATTGCAATGTTATTGAAAATGGACAATTTGTTTTTCCATCTTTTGTTTCCTGCAGTGCCTAGGATTTTAACCCATTGCACTGGGTTTTTTGTTTCATTCACATGGTATCCCATATTTCTTTCAATAGCCCTCAAAATTGAAAGTTATGCATCACCACCTCCTAGTATGCATTTTTACCATATGAATTTGCTTCTCCACCATTCATAAAAATAGGTCTAAAGGTACATAACTGATATATGCTAGAATAATTAGTGTACCTTTCAAGGATTTTGGAGTTATGACAGAGCAGAAGTGAAAGATGAACACTCTGAATGTGGTTTTGCTTCCCAATTTGAGATTTATAAAAATCAAAACTGACCATGGGGACAGCAAACCAAAATAACCTTGGCCCCTCAAAAACAATGAATGACAATAAACACAGAGAGAGAGAGTTAAAGAACATATATGTAGGGGGAGGAGACAAGATGGTCGCTGAGTGAACTTGCCTTTGTGGTCTATCCCGGGAAGAGACGGCTGGGCGCGGCAGCAGGTTCTCCAAGGCGAGGCTTTTTTGGGATTTTTGCAGGGCAGAAGTGCCGGGACATCGATTGGGTGGAAAGGTAACGGAGAGGATTGGTCTAGTAGATATAATTTGGGTTCTATTGCCCGAAGGTGAGACCCGCGCACAGGCTCCTCCCTGTTGGGGGTGGGGGGAACTGCGGTCCTGTCCTGGGGTTCCGCTTTTGGATGGCTCTGAAGGGCTAAGGAGTTCCTGAGCTCTGGGCGAGCTGTTGACAGGTTGATGTGACAGATCGCCTTTGTGGATTGATTTGGGAAGATAGACGGTGTTTTGTTGTGAAGCGGGAGAAACTTTTGAGTGTGAATATAAACAATAGCGCTTCCGCCTGAAGCCCCGCCCCCAAAAGCCTGGCAACTGTTCTCCAACCCAAATAGGCTATAGGCAATAAAGAGAAGTAATTGGAAAATTGTTCTAGGCTGCGGCAAGAGGGGGGGGACACGTCTGGAAGCCAATTAGGGAATATTCTGCGAAGCTTGAGAATTCCAGTATTGGAATCTGTTTTCGGCGTCACAGGCCGGGCTTCAGATCTGTACTAGTAAAGTGGCTGCAATGTAGAGGCGCCCTCTAGTGGCAGTGGTTTGGAATCACAGGACGGGAGCTGTCCAAAAGCTGAAGTGAAAAATAACGTACTAATGAGCCCAGCAAAGTAAGTGAATTGCAGGGTTCAGTCACAATATAGAGTTTGCGGATCTGACTTCCCCCATAGGGTTGGCACCCAGCTGTGGGGATCCCTGAGGACTGTGTTACACTGCGGGGCTCCCAGGCTTCCTGTTGACCAGATTGGAGGCTGCCAGGTCTGAATTCCCTAAATTCTGGTGGCCCACACTACAGAGACTCACACCTCTTGAGTCCTCAATATCTCAGACTTTCCATCCCTGAATCCATCATGCACTGAGGTCCATCTGAGCTGCTTAAATGCCCTAGCCTTCAACGTTGGCATTTTTTCTTGATCGTTTCATTTTGTTTTGTTTTTATTTTCATTTTGACTTATTCTTTACTTTTTTCAATTTCCTGATTGCTAACACCGCATTATCCCCTAGTCTTCTCTCACAGCATATCCCCCAAAGTCTTTTTTTACTCAGTTATTTAAGGTTTTTTTTTTTTTTTTTTTTTGTGGTAGGTGCTGTGTAGTGGGTGTTTTAATTCTGGTTCGTGTATATCTGTTTTGTTTTTTTTTTTCTTTCCCCTACCTGTTCCCCACCCCTTGCCCACCCTCTTTTCCTTTCTTCCTCTCGTCCCTTCCTCCCCCCCTTTTTTTCCCCTTTTTTTCTGTTGTCTCTCTCCCTCTTGTCCCTCATATTCTACTTAGTTTATTTTAACTCAAGTATACAATAGGTGCGGCAGGAAACACCTCACATTCGCTGGTTTTCTCATCCTTCACTGCCTCATTTCTGTGTGAACTGATTTAGGCTACCTACACTATCCTCTTTCCCCTACATCTTGATATCCGCCACCATCTACAGGCTCTCCTATATTCCACCTCCCACCTCCCTTTCTTTGATCCACGAAGGGTCTAAGTCTTAATTTCTAATACCTATGTTTTGTTTTCTGTCTGTTATCCACTCTTGAAACTATTACCTTTCTTTTCTCTTTCCCTCTCTCACGAAATCAATAGCTTTTTAGCTCATACCATATTCCTCTCATATTCAATCATCTACCTCATAATAGGTACTCTACCTACTGCTATAACTCTACACAATTTACATGAATCTAACCTCCATCCTCCCAGATCTCATATTCTTGCTTTGTTAACATATATCACCAATACTACTTTACACTTTTCCCTTGCTTACACAATTGCCTTTCCCCAACACTAAGACTTTCCTTTAAAGTGAACTTAACCAACAACAAGAAACTAGAATAAGAAGAAAAAAGTGACAAAGAGAAGATATAACACCTATGCAAAAATAACAGCTAATTAACCTCCAAGAGCAGACAAAGAAGCTAAGGAACTGATTAAATCCGTCAAGATAAAGAGATGACCAGAAAGCAACAAAAATCTACAAACCAAACCAGTAATCAGGAAAACATGGCTGAATCCAATCAACAAACCAATAATCACGAAGGGGAGCAAAATTTGGCACAAGCAATGAAAGATCTCAGAACATTTATCACCGACAAATTTGACGAAGTAATGAAAGAGGTTAACAACATGAAGACATCACTTGGAGGGGAAATTGCAGACATATGCAAAAACATAACAGATATGATGGGAATGAACACCACAGTTCAAGAAATCAAAAATACACTTGCAGCAAATATCAGCAGACTAGAAGAGACAGAGCAGAGAATTAGTGATGTGGAAGACAGTACATCAGAAATCAAACAGATAGTAGAAGGGGTCAATAAGAAGATAGAAAAAATCCAATTAGGACTCAGGGACCTGAATGACAATGCAAAACGCTCAAACATACGTATTATAGGCATTCCAGAAGGTGAAGAGAAGGGAAAGGGGTCGGAAGGAGCGTTGCAGGAAATAATGGCTGAAAACTTCCCAAATCTACTGAAAGAGACAGATGTACATATCCAAGAAGCACAGCGCACTCCACTAGTCATAAACCCCAACAGGCCTACCCCAAGACATATACTTGTCAAATTATCCAATGCTCAAGACAAAGAGAAAATCCTAAAAGCAGCAAGAGAAAAGAAAACCATCACATACAAGGGAAGCTCAATTAGATTAAGTGCTGATTTCTCTTCTGAAACCATGGAGGCAAGAAGGCAGTGGTATGATATAGTCAAGTTACTAAAGGAAAAAAATTTCCAACCAAGAATACTTTATCCAGCTAAACTAGCATTCAAACATGATGGAGAGTTCAAAATATTCTCAGACAAACAGAAACTGAAAGAGTATACCAACAAGAAACCTCCCCTTCAAGAAATTCTAAAGGGAGTTCTGCAGGAAGAAAGGGAAAAACAGGAAAGGCAGAGTTGGAGGAGAGTATAAGACCACCACCAACAACAAAAAAGACAAAAAAAAATATACAAACAAAATATGACAAACACAAATCCTATCAAAATATGGCTAACACAAATAATTCCTTGATAGTAATAACACTGAATGTCAAAGGATTAAACTCACCTATCAAAAGATTCAGACTGGGACATTGGATAAGGAAATATGACCCATCCATATGCTGTCTACAAGAGACACATCTTAGACCCAGAGACGCATGGAGATTGAAAGTGAATGGCTGGAAAACAATCATACAAGCAAACAATAACCAAAAAAAGGCAGGAGTAGCTATATTAATATCAGACAAAATAGACTTTAAATGTGAAACAATTGTGAGAGACAAAGAAGGATACTACATTTTAGTGAAAGGGAAAATCTGTCAAGAAGATCGAACAATCATAAATATTTCTGCCCCTAACAAAGGTGCCTCTAAACACGTCAGGCAAACGCTGGAAAAACTAAGTGAAAGAATAGATACATCTACAATTATAGTGGGGGATTTTAATACACCACTATCAACTCTGGACAGAACATCTCAAAAGAGAATCACCAAAGAAACAAAACATCTGAATAGTATATTAGAGGAGCTGAATCTAATAGACATATATAGATCACTACACCCAAACACAGCAGGATATACATTTTTCTCAAGCGCACATGGATCATTCTCCAAGATAGATCATATGCTAGGCCACAAAGAAAGGCTGAACGAATTCAGAAAGATAGAAATCATACAAAACATTATCTCTGACCACAGTGGAGTCAAGCTGGAGATTTGCAAGGGACAGAAACCCAGATTTCACACCACGATTTGGAAATTAAACAGCACACTCTTAGAAAAACAGTGGGTCAAAGAGGAAATCTCAAAAGAAATCAATGACTACCTTGAAACAAATGATAATGATAACACAACATACCAAAATTTGGGAAACGGACTTTGGCCCAGTGATTAGGGCATCCGTCTACCATATGGGAGGTCCGCGGTTCAAACCCTGGGCCTCCTTGACCCCTGTGGAGCTGGCCATGCGCAGTGCTGATGTGCACAAGGAGTGCAATGCCACGCAAGGGTGTCCCCCGCGTGGGGGAGCCCCACGCGCAAGGAGTGCGCCTGTGAGGAAAGCTGCCCAGCGTGAAAAGAAAGAGCAGCCTGCCCAGGAATGGCACCGCCCACACTTCCCGTGCCACTGACGACAACAGAAGTGGACAAAGAAACAAGACGCAGCAAATAGACATCAAGAACAGACAACCAGGGGAGGGGGGGAAATTAAATAAATAAATAAATCTTTAACAAAAAAAATACCAAAATTTATGGGATACAGCAAAAGCAGTACTGAGAGGGAAGTTTATAGCCATAAATTCATATATCAAAAAAGAAGAAAGAGCAAAAATTGAAGAACTAACTGCACATTTGAAGGAATTAGAAAAACAACAACAAAGTAACCCAACAGGAAGAAGAAGGAAGGAAATAACAAAGATAAGAGCAGAACTAAATGAAATAGAAAATAAGAAAGCACTTGAACAGATAAACAAGACCAAGAGCTGGTTTTTTGAGAAGATTAACAAAATTGACAAACCTTTAGCGACACTAACAAAGAAAAAAAGAGAGAAGATGCAAATACACAAAAAAAGAAATGAGAAAGGCAATATCACCACTGACCCCACAGAAATAAAGACTATCATAAGAGGATATTTTGAAAAACTATATTCCAACAAAAATGACAATCTAGAGGAAATGGACAAATTCCTAGAAACACATAAGCAGCCCATATTGACAAAAGAAGAAATTGATGATCTTAACAAACCAATCACAAGCAGAGAGATAGAATCAGTTATTAAAAATCTCCCAACTAAGAAGATCCCAGGGCCAGATGGCTTCACAGGTGAATTCTACAAAACATTCCGGAAAGAACTGACACCAATCCTGCTGAAACTATTCCAAAAAATTGAAACAGAAAGAACATTACCCAACTCCTTCTATGATGCCAACATTACCCTAGTACCAAAGCCAAACAAAGACATCACAAGAAAGGAAAATTACAGACCAATTTCTCTAATGAACCTAGATGCAAAAATGCTTAACAAAATACTTGCTAATCGTATTCAACAACACAATAAACGTATTATACACCACGACCAAGTGGGATTCATCCCAGGTATGCAAGGATGGTTCAACATAAGAAAATCAATCAACGTAATACACCATATAAACAGATTGAAGGAAAAAAATCACATGATTATATCTATTGATGCAGAAAAAGCATTTGACAAAATACAGCACCCTTTCTTGATAAAAACACTCCAAAAGATTGGAATACAAGGAAATTTTTTGAACATGATAAAGAGTATATATGAAAAACCTAAAGCCAATATTGTTTACAATGGAGAAATCCTAGACTCCTTCCCTCTAAACTCAGGAACAAGACAAGGATGCCCACTGTCTCTGCTCCTATTTAACATTGTCTTAGAAGTACTTGCTCGAGCACTGAGGCAAGAACCAGAAATAAAAGGCATTCAAATTGGAAAGGAAGAAGTCAAAATTTCATTATTTGCAGATGACATGATCCTATACATAGAAAACCCTGAGAGATCTACAACGAAGATTCTAGAACTCATAAATGAGTTTAGTAAAGTCGCAGGTTATAAGATCAATGCGCAAAAATCAGTAGCATTTCTGTACACCAATAATGAGCAAGATCAGGAGGAAATCAAGAAACAAATACCATTCACAATAGTAAATAAAAAAATCTAATACTTAGGAATAAATTTAACTAAAGAGGTAAAGAACTTATACACCGAGAACTATACAAGATTGTTCAAGGAAATCCAAGAAGACCTGAATAAATGGAAGACTATTCCTTGTTCATGGATAGGAAGACTGAACATTATTAAGATGTCTATCCTACCAAAACTGATCTACACATTCAATGCAATCCCAATAAAAATCAACGCAGCCTTCTTTAATGAACTAGAAAAACTAACTATGAAATTTATTTGGAAAGGAAAGAGACCCCGAATAGTCAAAGACATACTGAAAAAGAAAAACGAAATTGGAGGAATCACACTACCTGACTTCAAAACATACTACAAAGCTACGGTGGTGAAAACAGCATGGTATTGGCATAAGGAGAGACACATAGACCAATGGAATCGAATTGAAAGCTCTGATATAGAACCTCACATATACAGCCACATAATATTCGATAAAGCCACCAAACCCTCTCAACTGGGAGAGAGTGGCCTATTCAACAAATGGTGTCTGGAGAACTGGATAGCCATATGTAGAAGAATGAAAGAGGATTACCATCTCACACCTTATACAAAGATCAACTCAAGATGGATCAAAGACCTAAATATAAGAGCCAAGACCATAAAAACCTTAGAAAGCAGTGTAGGGAAACATCTACAGGACCTTGTAATAGGAAATGGATTTATGAATATCTCACCAAAAGCACGAGCAGCAAAAGAACTAATAGATAAATGGGACTTCCTCAAAATTAAAGCCTTCTGCACCTCAAAGGAGTTTGTCAAGAAAGTAAAATGGGAGCCCACACAGTGGGAGAAAATATTTGGCAATCATATATCTGATAAGAAACTTATAACTTGCATATATAAAGAACTCATATATCTTGAAAATAAAAAGATAAACAACCCATTTAAAAAATGGGAAAAAGACTTAAACAGACACTTCTCTGAAGAAGAAATACAAATGGCAAGAAAGCACATGAAAAAATGTTCCAAATCTCTAGCTATCAGGGAAATGCAAATCAAAACTACAATGAGATACCATCTTACACCCATAAGATTGGCAGCTATGAAAAAAACAGAAGAATACAAGTGCTGGAGAGGATGTGAAGGAAGGGGAACACTCATCCACTGCTGGTGGGAATGCAGAAGGATCCAACCATTCTGGAGGACAGTATGGCAGCTTCTCAAAAAACTAGCCATAGATTTGCCATATGACCCAGCAATACCACTGCTGGGTATATACCCAGCAGAACTGAAAATAAGGACACAAACCGATATATGTACACCAATGTTCATAGCAGCATTGCTATGCCATATGTTCATAGCAGCCAAAAGTTGGAATCAACCCAAATGCCCATCAACAGATGAGTGGATCAATAAAATGTGGTATATACACACAATGGAATACTACTCGGCTGTAAGAAAAAACACACTACAAACACATGTGATAACATGGATGAATCTTGAGAACTTTATGTTGAGTGAAGCAACCCAGACATTGAAGGACAAATACTACATGACCTCAATGATATGAAATAACCAAGCTGCCCTAGATAGCAAGAGACTGAACGATAGGCTTACAGCAAATCGAAGGGTGGAAGAAGGATGTGAGCCGATGTCTGCAGGGGTGGAATTTAAGACGAGATGGTGGTAAGTATGAACACAAAGAAGAGATAAAAGGGGGGCAAGGGATTGCCTTTGGTTGGGGCTTTGCGGGTTTGAGGGTGGCTGGGGAGGGACGGATGGGTAACATTGCCCAAAAGTGGGGGGAGGGAGGGGTAACATACGAACACAGAAGAGGGTCAGGTGTTGGTGGAGAGTAAAATGCCGAGAAAATCATATCAAAATATAATAAAGAGGGTTACCTGTTTAGAATGCTCGGAGGGGAGGGTCTGATACAGGACGGGCTCCTGGGGAATGTCTAAATGCTCATTCTGCCAGAGTGGGTGACACCATGGGGTAGAAACCCAAGTAGTGAGAGTGGGGGTGGACCCACATCCTGGGGAGGACTAATGCCATCCAATAGAGGGAACTGTATCCCTCGAGAGAAAGGGTGGCTCCCAGGGCATTGGGGCAGTTGAGCAAGTTAGGCCCTGAACACTATTCCATCTATCTCTGGAAGTGGCTCATCAGGAAACGGAGGTTGGCTGTCACTGTGGGCACCAAGGTGGAAGGGAAAATGGACGTTAAATGTGTGGAACCAAGGTAAATGGGGGGTAAGAGAGGAGTTTCTTGAGAGTACACAAGGATGGATATAAAACATGTAATATTACACCATAACATATAGGAGATGACAGACTGATAATGTAAACCATAATGTAAAACATAGGATAACTAAGAATGTAAAAAACTGTGTATCCTAAAGTATGCACCATAATGTAAGCACAGATGTCACCTTGTTAGAAAGCTAGTGTCTCAGACTCTGTACATCACGTTAAGTAAATATGATGTGAATAGGGTGTAAGAGTATCGCTGTGGAAGGGAAAAGGTTTTTTGGTGGATGTATGGGAGTGCTGTATATTGTATATATGCATTGCTGTGGTCTAGGGCTCCTGTGAAGAGAAGCTGAATAATTAGGGGGGGGGGGGGAAAGAAGAAGATAGGATGTAGAATTTTTTCCAAGTCAACACGTGTTCTTTATCTAACCTTTAAACCCATCGCTATATGCCATTCCCTAGTAAGGGACCCTGACATTATATTGGGCTTCAAATTTCGGGGAGTCCTGGATCACAGAGTGTTTCAACAATGGCAATGGAGGGATACTGGTATGGGATGCCAATGACAGGTGATATATGGCTGACAGGGAGCTGTACAGAACATATGTCCAGGGTGCATGGTAATGTTTGGATATACTCATAGTGGCAACAATTAAAAACCACAGCAGGGGGGGTACTGGGTTCCTGGCCAGTGGTGCTCTGTTGTGGTCCCTAGGGGAGCAGCGACAGTCTCCCAGGTGCAGCGGCGGGGACCGGGAGGGAGTGAGGGTTCAACAGTGAGCCCCTGATGCTAATGACTATGCTTGTGAGCTGATAAGCCTAAAATAAGAACAAGCCTAGAGTAACATTGTGCCTGGGAATTTCCTCCTGTCAGCCTTCATGTTACTCAAATGTGGCCAGTCTCGAAGCCAAACTCAGCATGTAAATGCAATGCCTTCCCCCCAGCGTGGGACATGACACCTGGGGATGAGCCTCCCTGGCACCGAGGGACCACTATCAACTACCAACTGATGATGCAACTGGAAAATGACCTTATACGGAAGGTTCAATGTGGATCAGCAGAATATCCCTGTCTACATAAAATAACATGACTTTAAAATGCTGTTTGACCTAAAGTAAGGGGGAAATGGAAAGGAGAAATGAGTTTATATGGCTACGAGTTTCTAAAAAAGAGTCTGGAGGCTGGCAGAAGGATTGCCCTCATGCACAACTGAGCAGAGTCAGAGAGACAGATAAAGCAGATACAACCCCCAGATATTGGTTCCTTTGAGGGTTAAAGAGACCCATGGGAGTTATGGTCATGGCCGATGGGGTTAACTACCAGGTCAGATGGCCCCTCTTTGGAAATGGTGTTTATGTGTGATGAATCTGGACTCAGATGGGATCTCCCTTCATAAGACTTTCATGCTAATGTGCTGGAGGTGCAGTTAATGTTGGGGTTTAAGATATATTTAGGGGATTTGAATCTCTGGACTGACAATGTGATAGCCAGGTCCTGAGCCTCAACAGACTCCAGCACCTACAATCTGATTTATTGGACTTACCACACTCAGCTAAGATGGAGTTGAAGAAGGACAACCACCACACCATGGAGCCTAGAGTGATTACAACTGAAAGTGGGAGGATTGCATCCAGCATCCATGTGGAATCTGAGCCTCCTCTTGACATAGAAGTGCAATGGACACAACCAATCCAATGTCCACATAGAAGAGGTGGCATTGGATTGGGAAAAGTGGACATGGTGGCTGATGTGTAGGGGGAAAGGCAGGAAGAGATGAGAGGTGGAGGCGTCTTTGGGACATGGAGCTGCCCTGGATGGTGCTTCAGAGGCAATCACTGGACATTGTAAATCCTCACAGGGCCCACTGGATGGAATGGGGGAGAGTTTGGGCCATGATGTGGACCATTGACTATGAGGTGCAGTGTGCCCAAAGATGTACTTACCAAATCCAATGGATGTGTCATGATGATGGGAACGAGTGTTGCTGGGGGGGGGGGAGAGGTGGGGTGGGGGGGTGGAGTTGAATGGGACCTCACATATATATTTTTAATGTAATATTATTACAAAGTCACTAAAAAAAAAGGGAAAAAAATAAAGAACATATATGTACATATAATATAGAGTCTGTCATTCCAATATCCTTTCAGTTGCTTGGTTATGATTCTTTCTAAAGACTAATTTCATTTTGAGCTTTAGTTCTAGATAAAATTTTACTTATGTTTTCCTAGTGTAAATTATTTGGGACAAAAGAATTATAATTGATAAAACAACTGAGTTATTATTGATACTAGCTGGATAGTTTGGCTCTAGTGAATTTTACCCCAACTTTTGTTTTCTTTGCCTCAAAATGAAATGAGTACTAAAATAGAGAAAGAGAAATATAGAAAGAGAAGAAGGGAGTAAGGGAGAAAGAGAGAAAGAGTGAGAGAGAGAGAGAAAAGAGAAAAAAACACTTTGTTAAACTGTAAATATAGTTCCAGTTAACTGTGGGGCTTCATATGACTTTTCACATAATTGCCAAATGTAATTTTGTCCTCAATCCGCTAAAGTTGACAAAGCTTTTGAGTGGAAAGACAATTTGTTCAGTATCACCCAGAATCTTATTCATTTTCTTTTTGTATTTTTGAAGATAATAAATCCCTAGAAGTTCCCCTTAAACAGGATATAGTGAATGCAATTATATAAATTATTTTATATATTTCTATGTTCATTTTTCCAGTTTTAACATTTGTGGTTGAGATTTTAAAAGAAGATATCTATGTTTCTTCATGGTATAACTGGAGGTTATTAGCTTCAATGAGGGAAGATGGAACCATAAGGGACACAGACAGTCTCAATCTTATTTAAAAGAATGTGTGTGTGTGTATATATATATATATATAATATATATATAAAATATAAAATATATTAGAGACTTAGCAGATATCTTTATATCTCTTTTAAAATTACATTTTCTAGTATAAAATCAAAGAACCGTTTCTTCATTTTAATTCCTAGTCAATTAAGGTGTGTGTGTGTACAGAAGTATATATGTAAATTCCTTTGCCAATGCAAAATTGCATTTGATGAGAGACTATGTCTTACTTTTACTCCTTTTAATCTTATAACATAGTATTATCTTCAGTATCAACCTATCTCAGAGTGTTTTGTTCACTACCACCTATCTCCCATTCCATCACCTGGGCAAACAAAATCTAAGGATTGCATATGCTCTCTACATCTGTCCTTTCTGGATGAGGTGCAACCCAGTCTAAGACAACAGAACATAAAGCTATTATTGGTGGTTCTGCTTACTAGAAAAACTAATGCGACTATGAGAGCTATACCGATTGTCTAATGCATTTTGCCATGTGGCTGAAAATAGAAAGATTTGGGAATATGATTATGTTTCAAAATTCAAGTTATTTTAGAAATTTAATGATTTTTAAATAGAGCCTTTCTTGAGAATTTTTCCTAAATCATATTGCAAACCTCATTTTGCAGAATCTATTATAAGAAAATAATGACTAATTTATGTCTATTAAATCTCATTTATTTTTATTTTTTCTCATGCAGCATTTTCAATGCATTTAACTCAACACGTGACTAAGCTGCCATCTGTGTATATCAATTCAATCTTTTGGAGTTGAATCATTTTCCCACAAAAAGGCATTTTCAGGTCTTAACCCCTGTTCCTATGGGTTTGGACCTGTTGTAATAAAATCTCTTGAAGATGTTATTTCAGTTTAAGTGTGGCCCGACTGAATCCGGTTTGACTTTAATCCGGATTACTGGAACCCTTTATAATCAGGGAACAGTCAGAAACTGAAAGTCAGTGGAACCAGGAAGAGATAGGAATAGATGCCACCATGTGTATGACTATGTGATGGTAAAGACAAAGAACCAGAAAGATTGCCAGCCAATCAAGATAATGCCCCAGGATGATATAAGACTTCTTACGTCTGGAAATGTGATTTGTGCTTTCCATATTTTAAAGCAACTAAAACAAATTAGAAGTGAAAACCATGAGATTAATTAGACCTAGTATGACAGCATATCCTCACTTGAAAAATATTTAATGGGTCTCCAATAGATAACACGTTTTTTGCTAAGTGGTTTTCTTTTGTCCCCTCATTAATTTGGAATATATAGAGTGAGAAATAAAGAGGATCAAATTCATGTTAAACCTTTTGGATTATTTCTAATTTTAAAGCAAGTTTCTTTCCAAGTGGGAGCCCATTGTTAATCACCAGAATCTCCTATGATATATACAATATATTTTAAACCTGACGCTTTCTGAAGCACACTTTGGACTTACTGAACATGGGAATGAGTCCCTAAGAAAATGCATTTTTATAATCATTCCAGGAGAATCTAATGCACAACAAATTTTGAGAAGTGTTTATATAAGAGATGCATAGAAGAATGTTCAAAAAAAGTGAAGAAGTAAGTAGGCAGAGAAGTAGGAGGAATTCTATAAAAAAGCAGAAGGCAAGGGAGGAAAAAGTAAAACACAGAGGCAGAAAAAAATGATGACAAAGTCATTGAATTTGATAATGATGAATTCTTGGTGGATGTTGTTTTAGAACGTGTTTAAATGAACTCATAGAAAAATAAAAATGAGTTTTTGCAGTTATTGAAAATAAGGGTGTATTAGTATACATTTAAAAAAGAAAAATGACATGTAAATGGTAAAGGGGAAGAAATATTGTCACTTGTCCATTTTTCTGTTTTGCCTTATTTTTTCCTCTATGTTCTATTTTACTTCTCTATTTTATTTTATTTTTTGTAAAGAGAAAGTTTAGAGAGACTAGCCAGTGACATGAAGGAGATTAGATGGAATGTAATTTTATTTTTCTGTAGTAGAGACTGATTTTACTAGGTATTTGGAAATATGAAAATGGATTAATAGATTTTAATATTCACTTTAAAGCTTTGATTTTGGATTTAAGGATATTTTAACTGTGGATAATATTTCCTTAAATGTAGTGAACATGTTGAACAAGATGAGGAATTGCATCTTGCCCATTTACGTAGGAGGAATAATGATTTTTACCTCTAAGTTAAAAAAAAAAGTCTGTCCACATTACTTTTTCTTTTTTTATTCCTGTTGATAGCAAATTAGTTAAACTTTTCATGTAGGCTCTTGCAAGGTAAAACTGTGTGAAAGGATTCTTTTTAGGATTTTCATTTGTTTAAAAAAATATGAACACCTTAACCAAATAGAAAATTATTATGGGTGACTGGGTGAGAACCTAATACACTGGAGCTTAGAACAGAAAAAAAAGTGGTTGATTTGAAAAGGGAAAATACATAACTGATAGATTTCACTGCAATTTATAGAACACAAAACCCTTTAAACACAAAGGCTTGTGATATTTAAAAGTCTTTAAATCATTGCATACATACTGAGTAAAAAGTGTCATCTATTAAAGTTTTAAAACTCTGTTTTTCTATACCCACAATAGAAGGAAAAAAAAGGATCATTTTATCTTCTTCTATTCACTCCATAAAAAATTAAATTAACAAGAGGAAATGTGCTTGGGTAAAGGGCATATGTTTCCAGCTTCCTCAAGAAGGTGGGTTACCTTTTCACTACGTTTATGGAGTGGCCCATTGCCTAGTTAATTATTTAGCTAGGCTGCCATCATTTGGTGCTGGTTGGTATCAGTAAGGCATGCACATTTTCAAAATCATATAAAAAGTTGAAATTTGAGTGATAGCTAAATATTCTTGGCAGATAATGTGAGGATGACAGACTCCTCACTCTGTCAATGGAGTACTTTCAGAATCTAAATCATTTTGACCTCTCTTTCAGTATTTCAAATTGCAAAACGCTTTATCAGTGAAATGCATTGCCATCTTCAACAGTCAAGTAATTTATGACCTAATATTAGAGTAAGAGACATTTAAAAATAAATGGATATCTTTTCCTACCAAGTACATGGGAAATCTTTTCATCTGACAAATTTAAAATTGCTATTTATCAACATGAGGGAAATATGGCAGGAAACCAAAGTTTAAATTCACTCTATTCTATGAACATATAGTATAATGAGCTGTCCTGAATGTCAAAAGCATTCACTGCCTGAATTTCTATTGGTTTTGACCTTGGTGAAAGGTCCTATTTTACTGTTTCATTTTCTATTCTCACTCACCATCATATACTTCTTTTATGGGGTTTTAGATACAAGTTTTAACAAGTCACAGTATAAAGAAAAAGTACCAATAGAATATTTTCCATAGTTTAAAAGTCAAATGCACTCACTCCCTACCACTCTCTCATTCATATTGTCTACATTTTCCCAGTCTTCTTTATGACAGTTTTTAATAGATAGTACAGTATTGCTTTTTATTTTGCAATGAATGAGGATGACAAATTTCCTAGTTAAAATTATTTCAGTTTTGTTAGACTTTAATAAATGTGGAACAACATAGTATTTGCTAGAGAAATAGACTGCATATGAATATAATGATAACTAAACTCAAAAAGAAATTGCCTTTAGCATGGAGAAGGCAGACACCACACAATCAGAGTGGTAAGCACAAAGAACGCGTTTAATTGAGGAAGCCTCTGTTCTTTATCATCACATGAAGAAATATACAGGGAATAAGTCGTGTGGGGCACACCATGGTGCTGTGTTCCAGAGGACAGACTTGCCCACACTGCCCCCATGCTATTTTTTAGAATAAAGTTGGAAAGAGCCTCCCTAATAGGAAACAAACATTCTGAACCATGGTGCCAGCACTTTAGTGCTTTGTCTGGATAAATGAATTCCTATAGCCCCTCCTACTGGAGATGGAGAGTCCTACATTCATAGGAAATAAAGTTCCAGTCCCCTTCTCCCCCATTCCCAGGATACTAGTTATCACATTCCATAATTGTGAGGAATGAGCATCATCATCCAGAACAAACCTCCTTTCTCTCCTAGGAGAAGGGAAAATACTTGAAGAATGTTTGCATTTTGTAAAACACATCTCCCTATTTGTTAATCATGAAGAACATTATTCAATTTTTAAGATTGTACTGTTACTCAAAAAGAAACAACTATTATATCAAAAATAAATTTTAAGCTGAATACCACTCTCGCCACCACCACCATTTTGGGAAGAGTGCCAATCTCCAACAGGATAATGAATAATCAGACCAGAGAATTACTCTTAAAAGTAATTGAAGATTTGCCATTGGGGCACAGAAATGTGGACACAAACAGTAAACTAAGTCCAATCTACCCAAAATGTCAGTTTGTCAAAATATATTGGAAGGTTTCTTTAATCAGTGACATTTTGAAAACAATAATTTGTATCCATACCCTATAAGAATGAATCTGTGAATTGTATCAGGGAGATAGGTAGGTAATTATACTTATACAATACCTTTAAAATACTTTTTTGTTTATGGTGGATACCATTATGCCAGAAAGTTTATCTTATTTATAGTGTATTTAGTATAGATAAAAACTGTCACATTTAATTCTTTCTTCCAGAAAAAAAATATGCCCATTTATTATAAATATTTATATGCATATACTATAATATAAAATGATATATTTTTTTACTTTGCTTCTCTGTGTGTAAAAAGCCATGTAGCATTCATTACCTTAGAGCTAAGATTTTTCTACTTAATATTGGTTTTATCTATTTGTTTATGTTTTTGTGGTTCTGGGTTTATAGTTATCAAATCTGGAGATTTTGGCCATTATATCTTTTAATACATTTTTTAACTTATCTCTGACTTTTCTCTCAGTAAGAAATCAATTATGTGTATGGTAGATGACTTGGAATTTCCCTACATTTCTCTGATTTTCTGTTCTTTGTAATTTTTGCATTTTTTTCACTCCATGCTTCAATTTGAACAGTTTCTATTGCTATTTATTCAAGTTCACAGAGATTTTCTTCAACAAAGTCAGATGCCACTTGTTGAAACAAGATGGTTGCCCATCTCTGCAAGGGCTCAACCTTCCTCTCTCTCAGCTACAGGCTGACATAGGGCTGGTTTCTTTCTGTCATCTCTCCCAGGGCACCAGGATCAATCAAAGTTTTCAAATCTGCTGTGTCTATGGAGCTCTTTCTCTTCCCATGTCTTTTTTGAAAATTTTGTATTTTAATTTTTTTGTCTTTATTTATTTTTTAATGTTACATTAAAAAAATATGAGGTCCCCATGTACCTCCCACCCCCTTCACCCACTCCTCCCCCCATAACAACAACCTCCTCAATCATCATGAGACATTCATTGCATTTGGTGAATACATCTCTGAGCACTGATGCACTGTATGGTCAATGGTCCACATCATAGCCCACACTCTCCCATAGTCCACACAGTAGGCCATGGGAGGACATACAATGCCCAGTAACTGTCCCTGCAGCACCACCCAGGACAACTTCAAGTCCTGAAAACACCCCCACATCACATCTCTTCCTTCCATTCCTTATCCCCAGCAGCCACCATGGATACTTTCTCCACACCAATGCCACATTTTCTTCGATTACTAATCACAATAGTTCATGAATAGAATATCAATAAGTCCACTCTAATCTATACTCTATTCCTCCATTCTGTGGACCTTAGAATGGTTGTGTCCACTCCACATCGATATCAAGAGGGGGCTTTGATTCCACATGGATGCTGGGTGCAATTCCCCTGTTTTCAGTTGTAGGCACTCTTGGCTCCCTGGTGTGGTAGTTGACCTTCTTCACCTCCATGATAGCTGAGTGGGTTAAGTCCAATAAACCAGAGTGTAGGAGTTGAAAGTCTGTTGAGGCTCAGGGCCTGGCTATCACATGGTCAGTCCAGAGATTCAGGTCCCCTGGGTATACATTAAACCCCAGCAACAACTACAAATCTGGTAAAAGTAACAGGAGAGGCTTGTGGGCAAAGATCACATCTAATTCCAGCTCCATCACACAGAAACACAAACTCCAAAGTAGGGCCAACTGAGATGGCACTGAACTCCATCTGCCATGACCATAGAACCTGTGGGTCTCTGTAGCCCTCAGAAGAACCAATACCTGGGATTGCATCTACTTTATCTGTCTCTGGGACTCTGCTCATGTGTGCATAAGGGCAACCCTTCTGATAACCTCCCAGCTCTTTTTTCTTCCCATGTCTTCTTCTGTGTATCTTCTTGAGTGAGTATCCATTTATATCAGCCCACCAAGGGGGTGGGGACTTAACTCTGAGTCATTACTATTTTTAAAAGAAATCATTGATGGACTCAAATCAAAGTCATAATCTTAACAGGTAATTTAATCAAGACATGCCAGCTGAATCTAATACATTCAAAGGGTATCATACCCAGAGGAGCAGATCAGGTTACAAATGTAATCTTTATCTTTTTTGGGGATTCATAACTAATCTCAAACTGCCACACTATTTATACCCACTTTGTTTATAAAATGAGTTATTATTCATTTCAAATAGATAATTTGAAGGTATGTCAGCATTTTATCTATGTATTTTCTCATCATTGCTTCTTGCATCCCATTGCTTTATTCTGGCTTCATTTTCCTATGTATTGATGTATATCTTACATTTTTTTGCAGGGATTAATACAGAGAACGTTTTGCAAGACACTGAAGAGACAAATTCTATACAAGTAAATGACAGGCCTGCTTACAGTAATTCCTCATGCACAATAATAGAACCAAAATAAAATGGCATAACTTATTTAATATGTTAAAAATAAATATCAAGCTAGAATTCTAAATTCAAGTAGACTCACTTGTAGAGAAGAAAAAATTAATTCATTTTAAATATGAAATTATGTTACTAATAAATATTCCCTTTTGATATGGTACAAATAGACTTCAATATGAAAGAAAATAAAAACTAGAATGAAAGAGAGGGATACGAGAAATAATAGTGAGAACAAAACCAATGCTTCTAATTTTTAAAATTCAGTCTGTGTGGAACTCAATGTGATTTTTAGTATGAAAACATACATTTCCTTAATTCTGGAAAAATCTTATCCATTGGATCTGCATTTTATTATCCTGATGCATGTATTCACTATATATATAGTGGTATTATCTCCTTCATCCTCCCATATCACTTCTCCTGGTATTCAATTGCACATGCTTCTGAGCACCTCAATCTTTCTCCATTTCTAACTTCTTTGTGTTATTTTCAAATCCTTTGAATTAAAAAAATTCAGTTTTATCTTTCAATTTATTAATTCCTTTCTCAACTTAATGCCGGTTTAACCTATTATTTAAATTTTATTTTTCTTCATGGGTATAATTTTTCATTGCTATTTTCAAATGCACCTTTTTATTTTACAATCTTCAGGGCCTTAGAAACTTCTTTCCCATCCACTCTCACTTGCAATATTTTATATTAATTTCAGATTGCTTTATTATTTAAATATTCTTAGGTGGTTTTCCCATTTATTTGTTTTGCACTCTTCAGCAGGAGTTAACTTCTCAGTTTGACTATAATAACCTGAGTTTTACAAATTTGCTGCTTCTAAATTAGAATTTTTTGTTTTATGGCAGCTCTTCTACTTTCTAAAGTACAAATTTAGGCTCTTACACACACACTCACTAAAAAAATAGTTTTCCAGTATCATTTGCATACACATTTTTGGGCTTGCAATTACTTTTCTACCACAAATCTCAGTGGTTCAAATTTTTTTTTGAATTCTCATCTATGAATGCCTTACAAACACAGGACAGTAATCATGTTTCCACGGTTTTTAGACTTGGTTCTCTGGTTCAGGTCTCCTTGTATATTCTGTGGCTTTGAATCCTGTGTGGCTACGATTTCACTATTATTTTTGGAAAATTCTTTTCGCTTGCTTCTCCTATAGGCTACAACTCCAATTGCTTTAATTTTTCTTTCTAGAATATTTTCATTCACTGTTTCTCCTGTTTAGGCTGCCATGTTCACTTGTTTCCACCTGCTGAATCAGCAACAGGACTCACCCTGTAGAAGAAAAAGGAAGGACACAGATGGGACTGTGGCAAACAGCTCTAAGTTTTGACTGATTGCAATTTCGAAGAGACAGTAAATGCCAAAGTGATTAAATCCAGAAATAATTATTAAGGGGGAACTGCAGCTACCCTGCAAAAGACAGTGAGACTGACAAGAAGTTCACTTGTGTATATCTGAACCTATGGTCTGCTCTACAGATTACATATCATGGGGAGACAAAAGTGGCTAAATGCCAGGGGCTTGTGTGCAAGTTTTGGAACCACATCTTGGTATGTGCTCCTTTCTTAATACAAAACATTCTCTGGCCGATATTGTTCAAAGTTATCAGTCAGAGCTCAGCGTGCTTCCATGGAGCAATGGGGAGGGATGACTAAGGAGGGCGACAGGGGTAAGATCACACTTAGATCAGTAGGAGATGCTATATGTATCACACATCCCTAAAGACAAACTGCTTCATTGCTTCTTTCTTTCTTCTTTTTTCTTTCTTTTCTTTTCTTTTCCGTTTCCTTTTCCTTTTCTTTTCTTCACTTCTCTTCTTTCTGTCTCTGTCTCTCTCTTAATGTGCAGGATTGCTTAGAATAACTGAATGAACCAACCTTATAAATTTAGTAATGATAAATTTTTAGAGTATAATCTAAGTTTCTTCACACCTGTTAAGAGGTTTTTATTTTTCTATGCAATAACCAATTTATACTCTTTATTTTAAATCTTGGTTATTTACACGAAAAAATCAATGATCCATAGAACTGAAAATTGAGTTCACATTTAAAATTTTCAATGAATGGGAGATGCTTGCACAAATGCTGCTCAGAAATTTTTTCATTCATATAAAGCGTAAATCCCTGCTAAAACACTAACAAGATCAATTAGTATATACTTTTTATGGAAATGAAAATATGATTTTTATCAATCAAAGTATATTTAAGATACAAATAAAAAGTGATATTTCTATTTTTGCCAAATAAATTTGAAAAATGGGAAGCCTTATATCTAGAAAATACTTTAAAAGTCACTATATTAGATGCAGTTAGAGTGTATGGAAAAATGAAAAAATAGGTAATCTTAACAATTCAGTAAAGAAATAATAACAAAAATGGCAATGCTTATTTTTCAACAGTCATCGACTAAACAAGGTATTTGATACCCCAAAGGAAATAATACCTCATATTTTGTTATTTCATTAAGAATATTCCCACAGGATTCTTTTGTTTATAAAAGAGGGCAAAATTTATTGCTATAAACCTACACTCTGACACATCGTTGAATTTCTAAGACAGCTTTGGGAATTGAAACTAGTAATAATAGGGTTTTAAGATAGATCATCTTGCCATGATCAGGTCAGTAACTTGGAAATAAAAGGTAAATACAAGTAATACTTAAGTCTAAATGAAACCTAAAGGAGGAATTAGAAAATTGGTTATTGTGTCTTTTGAGAATAGAAAAAGAAAACGGTTGATGAGCAATAAAGAGAATAACACTTTCAAAGACAGTGATAGAGCTAAAATTGGAAATTATTATATTTTATATGGCAACCTGAATCAAATGATGAAATAATTTCTCAATCAAAGATTCGAAGTGAAATATTCAGTTAACACCTGGCTGGCTCTGATGTTCCACACATGCTTGAGTGTGTGAAAGGTGTTTAGTGTGTGCACTTACAAAGGTATTTTTATTCAGCGGGTATATATGTTTCTGTGATGTGAGGATATATTGACAAACATATCCATATTCAATTTATGCACCAATATGCCCTGAGACTCAATAGGTATTTTGAAATTTATTAACAGAATAAATAAATGAGTGCATACTAAAATTTACCATATATACACTGTTCTAGTTGGCTTTTGCTGCAGTGCAACACCTCCAAACCCCTATAGTTAGTGGCTTTACAAAAAATTAATAATTAATTTTGCTCATGAATCTTTAACTTAGACAGGGTATTCTGATGCTAACTGCCAGCAAACTTTTGGGTTCCTTGGCTTTTATCTCTGTCACATGGCAATGCCGTCTCCTGTCATATGCTCTTCCAGGTTTCTCCTCACTTCCATGTCTGGTTGTTCTCCTGTTTCTCTGATTTCTGGTTTCCAGTTTCTTTTCTTTATAAATCCTCCAGTAACATGGATTAAGATCCACTTTAACTCATTTGGCAGCAGCTGAATTGAAAATAATAACTTCAGAAAACTGTACTAAGTATGAGATCACAGGAACAAGATTCCTGTTCACAGGAACAAGGAAGATTAAGAATATGCTTTTGCAGGGATACATAATTCAACCTACCACAATATCATGTGAGGCCTCTCCAAAATCTTTGAGTTCAGCACATGAGTAAAAATTTCTTTCATTGCCCAGCATCATTATTGTGGTCTGATTTGATACATGATCTCATGTAATATCAGCAGAACTTTTAAATTTGCAGATAAGACAAATACAGGTTGTATTTACAGTAAGTATTAGCAGTCAATGTATAAAGAAATATAGGCAAAGATCTTGAAAAAAAGAAACTAATAGATAGAGATGGAAATAAATATGTAAAAGTAAAAATGGTGAGTCCATACTTTCCACTTGTTGATTTTATTTTATTTAGCAGGTGGTGCTTTGTTCAGTCAGACAGTATTTGAATAGTGGCTATATTTTCTTGTTTATCAACATCTGTTAGAATTACAACTTTTAAAAGATAATATTTGACAAAGATAAGAGGCAAATTGAAAGAAAACCATTATTCATGTAATGTTTAAGATGAAAAACAGCAGTAAAATAATTTCATCTTAACTACTTTTAAATCGTATTCCTTCTTGGAGATTTAGAAAATCTGACAATATGTTTTGTATTACAAATAAGCATAATATATGATCCATTTTTTATATAAATATATATTATATATATATATATATATATATATATATATATATATATATACAGATGGGACTGCATAAAACTTATTTTAAGTTACATGCAAAACAATTTTTTCTTGGTACTATACCAATATTATGATATCAGAAAAAAAAGAAATAATGGAGAAAGATCCCATGTATTATTACATAATCTCCCGAATTAGGAAGCATATTGTATATGCCACTTTCTTTCATGTAAATATTAATGCTTATTGGTTATGATCAGTTGCAAATGCAAACAAGGCTAATTTCATTAAAGTGATTTTTGAATCTGATTTCTTGGAATAAAGAACAATTAATAACATAATTATGTGCCTAAAAATGTTTAAGGTCATTCAATTTAAATTAAAAACTACCTAAATTTTCTTACTTCTTTGTATGTTATTACTACTTAGTTTATTTCACAAATGTAAAGGGGGGAGTTTATCCTGCAAATTTCCCTTACAATTTATATTTCTCCAATATTGGAATTTAATAGGTGCATGGTTATTATTGGTGCTCCTCATTTAAGGGTATTCAATGAATACACACACAGCTATCCACTGGTTACAGAAAGGGACAAAAAATCCTCTTCTGCAAGAACAGGGATAGGAATGGCTGATCACTGATCATGGCTTTTAAATAGTGAATTCAAATTGCTGGGTGCTGGCTCTGAAGGCAGCTATTGTTTTAACTCTTCTTGGACAAAGTCAGCAACAGTCATTGTTTCAACCTTCCCTGGAGAAAAGTGGAGGTGGTGGAGACTGATAGATGCAGTGCGTCCTCAGGTTTGTGGGAGACAGTTAATTGAAGGACTGCATTAGCTGCACAGGCCAGGAAACCTGAGCATTAGGGAACCATGGAGAAGCTCTTGGCACCCTTCCTGATGCCTTCCACTGCAACAAGTTCTTGGGTTCCTGACCCTGTTTTGGTGGGGAAAGACTGACTTGGTAAAGTCCTCTCTGGGTGACCCACCTCTCAGAATTTTCCCTTTGGGTAAAAACAGTGTGACACAATGAAAGGAGTGTGTTTTAGATTGCTAAAGGTTGCCAATGCAAAATACTAAAAATGGGTTGGCTTTAAAAATAGGGATTTTTTAAAAATTTGCTTACTATTTTTGTATCTTTTATTTTTTAAAGATACATAGATTACATATATGATAAATAAAAATTGTACAGCATTCCATATGCCCCACTCCCTAGTCCTCCCATACTTTCCCACATTAACAATATCCTTCATTATTGTGGTATATTTAATTGATTAACACATTTTGTAGCATTGCCACTAAGCATTGATTATAGTTTACATTATAGTATAAACTCTCCTGCACAATTTTGTAAGTTATGACAAGATATATAATGGCCTGTACCTGTCATTGCAACCTCATTCAGGACAACTCCAATACCCCAAAAATGCCCACTTATTACATCTATTTTCCCATCTCCCTCAGAATCTCTAATGGTCACTGCCTTGACGTCAATGATAAATGTTCTTTCATTGCTAGAATAACAATAAGTCTATAGTAGAATATCAGTAAGTCTTCTGTAACCCATTGTCCATTCCCCAAACCTGAAGATTTTGGGATGATATTGTCCACTCTACCTCTAACTGAGGGGGGACTTAGATCCCATGGGGCAGATGAATGGGACTAACTTGCTTGCAGTTGCAGACTCTGTTTGTTCCTTGAGATGGTCATTGTCCATCATCATTTCCTTGTTAGTTGTATTGGGTGAGTCCAATGAACTGGAGAGTAAGTATGGCAATTCTGTTGTGATTCAGGGTCTAACTGGCACATGGAAAGCCCAAAGATTTAAGTCTCTTGGACATAAACTTATCACTCTAGTACTAGCTATAATTTTAAATAGAAGGGGCAGAAGAGCCATGTATAGGGAAACCACAACCGAGTCCCAATTTGTCACACAAGGGAGCATAAATTCAACAGTAGGGCCTCTTGGCAGGAAACCAAATTCCTGAGCTGTCAGCTCTTCATATAGTGTCTGGATGTCTCCAGACCCCTTAGGAGTCCTGTTATTTGAGGCAGTATTTACTGTAGCAGACAATGAGATCCTGCTGAGACATGCATAAGCACAACTTTTGAAATGACCTCCAGGCTCACTTTGAATTCTCTTAGACATATGAAGTCATTTGTCTTTACCTTTTCTTCCTTTAGGTCAAGGTATTTTTCCAGTTGCATTGCTAGTTGGTGCTTGGTAGTCATCTCTCAATGCCACGGAGGCTCATCCCTGGAAGTCATGTCCTATGCTGAGGGGAAGGTAATACATTTAAATGCTGAGTTTGGCTTAGAGGGAGGCCATATTTGAGCAACTAGAAGGCTCCCAGGATGTAACTTTAGGCAACTTATATTCCTAGTCTAAGTGTCATTTCAATATGAAGGACCCATCAGTGGTCTATCCTCCTTCATTAGTCATTGCACCTGTAATCAAGGGATTCTTGCTGTCCCATTAGCGAATGTGGCAGAACTCCCCAATGTACATTGGATATTCCTTCAGTTATTGTGTGGATCTCCACCCACCATGAAAATACCCCATTAACACTTGAGCATATTTGTATGCTTTACAGTCATTGCCAGGTGAACACCTACCTGGTGTTCCCATGCATGCCCCATCATTGACGCCCTACACTAATGATAGTCCCCTGCCACAGTTGTAATGTGTCTGTGATCCAAAATTTCTTCAAAAGTGAAGCCAACAAAATAACCAAATAAAATTAATAAGAAAATGAAATAATAATTATAGTTTTTAAAATGACAAATAAAATACCAAAACTTAAAAAGATTTTTAATTAATAAAAAAATAAAAATTAATTTTGGCATTATGTTTTTCTTCACTGTAAGATCTGTAGACTTGTATGTATAGGGCATTTTCTTCCATTTATTCCCCCAGTGTCTTCTTTCTTTTTTTCATTTTATCTTCAAAGAAACTTTAGGTTACAGAAAAGTCACAGGCAGAATATAGGGGATTCTCATATACTCAGTATCCTCCCCTTTTCCCCCTATCCCCTATCAATAACATTTTACATGTGGGTGATACATTTGTTACAATTGATGTACAAATACTGAAGAATTTCCACCAGCCATGGTCAATGATTTACATTATGGTTTACATTTTGGACCATATACTTTTATAAATTTTGATGAATTTTAACATAGTCTATATTCATCATTGCAGATCATGTAGAACAATTCCAACATCCCCAATATGCCACGTGTTCTATCTATTCTATTCCTCCTTCCACCTCCCCTCAGGAACCATGGCAAACACCAAGGTTCACTTCTTGAAGACAAGATTCATAGTTACTTGCAACAATATTGAGAGCTTGACATACTGGCCTGTACTCCTCTATTAGGCACTGTCTGTGTTTTCAGAGGACTCCCAACCCTCTATTTGAGAATATAACAGAATCCCCAGGATGGGAGTCCAAAACTTTCAGATTCATTGGTAGGTCTCCACTTACTGATACAATGTACCAAAACAGGATCAACACTCACATATTCCCTGGAAGCCTGCTCAGGTGCACTCAGTCCCACATGTACCCCAAATACAACACTGTAAACTGGTAAATCCCCCCTGCTGGATTTACTAGAAAACATTCCCAAATTTGTAGTATCAACCACATACCCACAAATCCCCAGAGTTCATCTGGCCTCTTCCCCAACCCTCCCCCCAGTTTCATGGACAGTGTAACACCTCCACACTTTACACCCCTCACAGATCAGCACTGCCCAGCAAAATAGTATCTCTGCACCACTGTCATGCCCATACACTACACAACCATATACTTCCATCTTACTATAGACATTGCCTATATGGACATTGGCTCACTACTCTCTACTCCTGTTCTGTCTCCTGCAAACCTATCTTCTAGCCTCTAGCTCTCTAAGTCTGCTCAATTTGCTTAATTCATCAGTGTAGCAGTTTGATATGATTGATGAATTCCAAAAAGAAATATTGCATTGTTTGTAATCTGATCTGTACCTGGGCATGATTGAGTTATCATTAGGGTGTGGAGTCCCCCACTCAAGCCCCACCCCTTGGTGGGTGGAGACTCACAGATAAAAGGCATGGCAAAGGACAGAGTTGGAGCTTTTGGATGTGAAGGTTTTTGATGCTGGAGTTTAATGCCGAAGCCTTAAGCTGGAGGCCTGGGAAGTAAGCTCACAGAGGAAAGAGAAGCCATCCCAAGGAAGAGAGCTTTGCTGAGTCCAGGAAGAAGCAAGCCCTGGGAAGATAGGAACCTTGAAACCAGAGAGAAGCAAGACCCTGGAAAAGAGGAACTCAGGAACTCTGAACTCTCACAGCCATTGGCAGCCATCTTGCTCCAAATAGACTTTGGTGAGGGTAGTAACTTACGCTTTATGGTCTGGTATCTGCAAACTCCTACTCCAAATAAATACCCTTTATAAAGCCAACCAGTTTCTGGTATTTTGCTTCAGTACACCTTTGGCTGACTAATACAATCAGTAGGGTCATGTAATATTTGTCCTTCAATACCTGGCTTGCTTCACTCAACATAAGGTCTTCAAGGTTCATCCACGTTATCCCATGTTTCAATACTGCATTCCTTCTTACAGCTGAGTAATATTCCATTTTACGTGTATGCCAAATTTGTTTATCCATTCATATGATGATGGATATTTGGATTGTTTCCAACTTTTGGCATTAGTGTATAATGCTGCTGTGAGCATTGGTGTGCATGTATCTGTTATGTCCCTGCTTTCAATTCTTCCAGTAGTGGGATGCTGGATCATATGGCAGTTCTATAGGTAGCTTCCTGAAGAACTATCAGACTGTCTTTCACAATGGTTGCACCATATTAATTTCCCACCAGAAGTGGATAAATGTTCCCATTGCTGCACATCAGCTCCAATACTTATAGTCCATTATTTTTTTTAATAGCTGTCAGTCTAATGGGTGTAAGATGATATCTCCTTATAGTTTTGATTTGCATACTTTAGGGATTTATTAGTGTAGAAACTTATGTTCCAAGACTTTGAAAATTTCCATATCAGTGCATCATTAAGAGATGCTGTCTCGCAAAGTAGCAACTGTGGGCAGGCATATGGCTGTGTCAAATAAAGATGCTTTCTCTGGGAGCTCAGCTGTGGACAATCAAGCATAAGACTTGTCTCTTCCCTCTTCTCATTATTTCAGCTTCTGCAATTCTGATAATTCCAGTCACTGGACTCTGTCTCAGCCTCTTGGGGTTTCTCTGTCCTTCTATGACTGCAGATGATCCTGGAGTCCAGTCTCACATGGCAGGGCAAAATTGTGGCTCTTCCTAGCATATCTCCTCTGTTTATTTAGGACTCTAGTAATGGATTAAGACCCACTGTAGGTCTCACAACCTAATTAAAGATACTTGACTGAAGCAATCTAATCTCTCACAATCTAATATGAAAATGTGCCTTAACTGATTCTAATCAAAAGGTCACTAACAACAGGCTTACATGCACAGGAATGGGTTAGCTTAAGAACATAATTTTCTGGGGCCCACAAAAGACTCAATTCAGAACAAAGTATAAAAAATATAGTTTTGGACAGTCAGGGATAAAAGCCTACTGGCTTCAAATAACCAGGAGAGGGTGTTCTGTGTCCTGGGAAAGAGAAGGTACAACAAAACTCCTGTAAAGAGGGGAACTCCAAAAGAAATTAAAAATCAAAAGTCCAGGACAAGAGTGAGGTTCATAAAGATATGGATAATATTTCACACTGCATTCACTTGGGCAGACATTCCTAAGAGGAGTGCTGAAGCTCAAGAAATTCTCTATCTTATCACCAGCTGGTTACAAATGAAGAAACAGACATCTGAGGGAGTAAATCCCAGAGTTAATATTTTAACATATGAAAATGTACTGTGTGCAACAATAAAATATAAGAAAAATAAACAGGAAATGATGGTCATATAAAGGAAGAGGATAAAAATACAGAAAACTCCAATGAAGAAGATGAAAATGAGAACTTACCAAAAAAATCTATTAAAAAATGAATTTCAAAAAACTCAAGGCGATGAAGGAAAATACAGAGAAAGAACCACAGGATATGAGGAAAACAATGAACAAACAATATGAGAGTCTAAGTAAAGAGATGGAGATCATAAAAAGAAAACAAATAGAACCACTGGAGTTGAAAACTCCAATAACTGAAATGAAAAATGTCGGGGAGATTTCAAAAGCAAAAAGGAACTGAAAAAAGCAAAAAGAATCAGTGAACTTGAAAAGAAGATCCTTGAAATGACCTGTTTCAGGTCAAGAAACAGAAAGTAAAAAGAAATATTAAAAGTGAAAATAGCCTAAGACCACTAAGGGACACCATCAAGCACACCAATATATCCACTTTGGCAAATCCAAAGAAGAAGGAAGATAGAAAAGTGCAGAAAAAATACTCAAAGAAATCACCATTGAGAATTTTCCAAACTTGGCAAAGAGAAAAATATCATATTTGAGGAGTTCAGAGGACACCAAACAGAATAAATATGAAAAAAATCACATCCTGTCATATATTGCTTACACTATCAAGTACAAAGGACAAAGAAAATTCTGAAAGCTGCAAGATAAAAGCAACATACAACATACAAGTAGAGTCCAAATGACATAGGTGTTGAATTCTCATCAGAAACCATGGAGGCAAGAAGGCAGTGTGGGGTGAAATACTTAAAGTGCTGAAAGAAAGCAAATATAAGTAAAGAATTTTATATATGGTAGAAGTCTCTTTCATAAATGAGAAAGAGATTAAAATATTCCCAGGTAAACCAAAGCTAAGAGACTACCTGACCATTAGATCTGCCAAAGAAGTAATGCTAAAGGATGTTCATGAGACAGAAAGGAAAGGATAATATACAGTTGTTCAAAGCAGTATAAAGAAATAAAGACCTGTATTAAAGGAAACTATTTGGATAATTATAAATCCCAATATTATTATATTCATTGTTAAGGACGTAACTCAACTTCTAAATTCCCATAGGTTCTAAAATGCAAATGCATAAAAAGTAATGACAAATATACATTTTTAGACATACAATGTACAAAGATATCAATGACAACAATACAAAAAATGGTGGGGGAACAGAAAGGTATAGGAAAATTATGTGGCTATGTTATTCAAGTTAAGTTGATATCAGACCAAATATGATTATTATATATCAAGGACATTAAATTTTAGCCCTATGTTAAACAGATGAAAAATATACCCAGATAGAAATGAAAAGGTACTAAATATTGTACAACACAAGAAAGCAAATAAATATAAAAATAGGTTTTAATGGAACTGAGGAGATAAAAGGTATATCCTACTAAGACTGAATTTCCAAACAATAGAAGAAAGTTCTGTATTATCAGTAGTGACTTTTAATGCAAATAGGTTAAATTCTCTAGTCAAAAGGCAGAGATTGACAGAATGGATTAAAAAAAAAAAAGCATGACCCAATAAATGCTGTCTGCAAAGACATAGATGAGCTGAAATGATGGAAATAAAACATACCATGCCAGTAGTAAAAACAGAGCTGGAATGACTAAAATAAATTGGTTAAAGACTTTAAGCCAAAATAATGGCAAGGGACAAAGGTGGTCATTGTATACTGACAAAGAGGACAATTGAACAGGAAGATGTAGTAATAAATACGTATGCACCCGAAAACAGAGCTCTAAAATATGAAGCAAATACTGGCAGATTTGGAGGAAGAAATTGACAATTTTACATTAATAGTAGGAGACTTTAGTATAAAACTCTCAGTAATGGACAGAGCATCTAATCAGAAGATCAATAAGGAATTACAGGACTTGACTGATAGATATAGAACACTGCACCACCACACCCCCCCAAAAAAAAAAAAACATAATGCATATTCTTCTCATGTATATCTAGATTATTCTCCAGGATATACTATATTTAGGTCACAAAACACATCTCAAAAATATTGAAATCATATGATGTTTGTTCTTCTACAACCAGAGAATAAAACTTGAAATCAATAAGAAAGGGAGAGGGAAAAATTCGCAAATGACATATTCTTAAACAACCAATGGATTAAAGAGGAAAATCAGTATTGGAATTAGGAAATATCTTGATGCAAATGCAAATGAAAATACAACAGACCAAAACTAATGGGATGCATTGAACACAATGCTGAAAGGGAAATTCTATCAAACATTCCAAGAACACTTACCTCCAATTCTGCTCAGCTCTTCTAAAAAAATGAAGAGAAGGAAACATTTCCTAACTCGTTCTATGAGGCCAACATCACCCTCATACTCAACCAGATAAAGATACCACAAGAAAAGAAAACTACAGATCAATATCTCTTATGAATATAGATACAAATATCCTCAAAAAAAATACTAGCACACCAAATCCAAAAGCATATTAAAAGAATTATGCACCATGATCAAATGGGATTTACTGCTGGTGTTCAGGGTTGGCTCAACATAAGAAACCCTATTAATGTAACATATCACATTAACAAATGAAGGGAAAAACACACAATCATTTTAACTGATGCAGAAAATGCTTTTGACAAAAAACAGCACACTTTCTTGATAAAAAATACTTAGAACACTAGGAATAGTGGAAGCTTCCTCAACATGCTAGAGATGATATTTGAAAAGTCCACAGTTAGTGTCCTACTTAATGGTGACAGAGCAAAACTCTCCCTCTAAGATCAAGGACAAGACAATGATGCCCACTGTCCTTGCCCGAGAAGTTAGGCAAGAAAGAGAAATAAAAGGTATCCAAATTGGAATGAAAGATGTAGAACTTTCCTACTTAAAGATGATATGATCTATATATAAAATATCCTGAAAAATCCACAACTAAATTTCTAGAGCTAATAAATGAATTCAGAAAATTAGAGGGGTACAATTCAAAACCCCCAAATCAGTAGTGTTTCTATACACAAATAATGAACAACTGAAAGGAGAAATCAGGAGAAAAATTCCATTAACAATAATGCTTAAAACAGTAAAATATCTAGAAATAAATCTAACCAAGTATGTAAAGGACATGTACACAGTAAACAACAAAACATTGCTAAAAGAATGTAAAGAAGACCTAAATAAATGGGAAAAAAATTCTGTGTTCATGAATGGGAAGATTACATAATATTAACATGTCACTACTACCCAAAGCAATTTATAGATTCAATTTAATCCCAATCAAAATTCCAACAACCTTCTTTGAAGAAATGGAAAAGCCCAACATCAACTTTCTATGGAAAGGAAAGGACTGCCAAAGAGTTAAAGCTATTTTGAAAACGAATGAAGTTGAAAGACTCTTACTTCCTGATTTAAAATTTACTACAAAGACACAGTAATCAAAACAGAATGGTATCAGTATAAGGACTGATGAGTAATCAAAGGAATAAAGATATAAAGATCTTAATAGAGGAGCTATAAGTATAAAACTCCTTGAAGAAAACATAAGGAAGCATCTTCAGGACCTTGTATTAGGCAATGGTTTCTTAGACTTTACACCCAAAACACAAGCAACAAAAGAAAAAACTGGTAACTGAGACCTCATCAAAATTACAAAATTTTGCTTCTCAGAAGACTCTATCATAATAATAAAACAACAACCTTTGCAAAGGGAAGAAATTTTTGGAAACCACGTATCTGAAAAAGATTAATATTCAGGATATATAGAGAAAACTTTCAACATAAAAAAAAAGATAAACAACCAAATTTAATAATGGGCAAAGACTTGAAGAGAAAGCTTGCCAATATGATTTATACATGTCCAGAAAACACATGAAAAACTATTCAACATCTTTAGCCATCAGAGAAATGCAAACCTAAACCACAGTGAGATACAATTTCACACTTATTCAAATGGCTGCTATCAAAAATAGAAAATAATAATTGTTGGAGAGGATGTAGAAAAATAAGCTAAATATAGAATTGCAATATGACCAGGCAATCCCACTACCAAGGATAAACATTAAAGAATTGAAACAGGGGGTCAAAACAAGTATCTGTACACTGATGTTCATAGCAGTATTATTCACAAATGCCAAAGGATGCAAGCAAACCAGATGTATACCAACTGATGAATGAGTAAATAAAATGTGATGTATACATACAGTGGAAAGTTATTTAGCCATAAAAAAGAATGAAGTCCTGATACATGTGACAACAATAATGAACCTTGAAGTCATGTTGACAGAAATATACTAGAAACAAAAGGAAAATTATTGTGTCATCTTACTGTTTTGAAACAATTAGAATAAACAAATTCATAGATTCAGAATCTAGAATATAGGTTACCAGGGGAAAGTGTGGGCATAGGGATGGGAAGTTAAGGCTTAATAGATACAGAGTTCCTATTTGGAATGATACAAATATCTTGATTATGAGTAAGGGAGAAGTAACCAAAATGTGTCCAACTGTTCTTAGAATAAAGAGTAACCAAGACCATTTCCCAATCTGTTTTATGATGCTTGCCTGTATCAACACCTGGCAATCATATTAAAAGAAAAGAAAGTTGTGAGGTAATATCCCTCCTAAACCTAGATACAGAAATTCTTAACACAACATTAGCAAAGAGAGCACAAAAATAGAGTAAAGATAGTATTTTATGAATGAACAAGAGAGGCTTAACACAGATTGGAGAGTTAGTTTAACTTTTCAAAATTAATAAATGTAATTTTCCACGTTAATAAAGGAGAAATAAGGTGTGTTATTTCAAAAGATGCAGAAAAATGCATTTTGCAACATTCAACACCTGTTCATGATAACTTTATTTCCTCTAAAAATTAAATGGAATTTTCAAAATCTAATAAATGGAATTTTCAAAAGCTAAAGAAAACCTACCACTTCAGTTTGATTCATTTGTTCAAATATACTTGCAATAAAATGAGTTCTTTATTTTATTTCCTTCAATATACTCTCCAATCCATTATTATATGTAAAATTCTTGGAATAGGACCTGAGATAGTACATATGCTAAGCATTTTTTTACTTTATGCTAAGGCCCAAGTCTCTTTTTACCTGAAGCATTTCTTGCAGCAGTCTTCTTGTGTAGAGAAATAAGGTAACCTTTTCGGTTTCACCTCTACTACTCTCTTCTTCTAAAGTAACTGGAGTTAAAATAGATGTCCACAGAGATATTTTTATTCCTTCCTTAGTGTATTCTCATGGCTAGATCATGACCTTCAAAGTAGTATCAGGTATTTATAAAAAATATTTACTTTTTATATTTATTTATCTCCCCTTCCCCCCCTAGTCCCCCCCAACCTCCCCCTCCCCCCCCTTGTCTGCTCTCTGTGTCCATTTGCTGTGTGTTCTTCTTTGTCCACTTCTGTTGTTGTCAGCAGCACGGGAATCTGTGTTTCTTTCTGTTGCATCATCTTGTGTGCCAGCTCTCCGTGTGTGTGGCACCATTCCTGGGCAAGCTACACTTTCTTTTACACTGGGTGGCTCTCCTTATGGGGCACACTCCTTGCGTGTGGCACTCCCCTACACGGGGACTCCCCCTGCTTGGCACAGCACTCCTTCCGTGCATCAGCACTGCACTTGGGCCAGTTCCACATGGGTCAAGGAGGCCCGGGGTTTGAATCACGGACCTCCCATGTGGTAGACGGATGCCCTATCCATTGGGCCAAGTCCACTTCCCAGTATTAGGTATTAGTATCCTATTGCCCACATCGCTTCCATATTTTCTCTATCTTTTAAAGGCCCCATCTGGTTAGGTCAATATAGGATAATTTCCCTTTTGATTAAATCACAACCAACAGATTAATGGCTTTAATTACATCTGAAAAAAATCCTTTGACTTTTACCATGTATAAAATCTATTTATGGGAGTTAAATCCATCATATTAAAAGATCCTACCCACATCATGGGGATTTTATAATGTATACACACACAGGGGTGTGGTAATTTGGGATGTATATTACAGTTCTACCTTTTACTTAGTAAAATGTTGCTTGAAATGTGACTTAAATTTCAGGTTATTACTCATCCCATTCTAAGTTTTAGGTATCATCTACCAGTAACCAGCATTCTTCTTTATTATGTTAAACTTCAATAAATGGTCAATAAAATTCATAGAGTCCAGCTGGGTATATGAATTATTTTATTGATTTTGTTCCATTACCAATGGAGTTTCCTTTTTCCCTCTCAGTGGAGTAAAAGTGACAGATACTGACAGTTAATAATAAATATAGCTAAGCATTATATATAATAATAATAAATTATTATGGTCTTATTTGGACCAAATAATGAATTGGTAACATTATTTCTATTCCTTACAATCACTGATTTTGATCTTTACATGTCTAAACCTAATGACACATCCCCTTATCAAATTGTTGTACTTCTAGTATGGTAGAATATATTAGTATTCATCCATTTTCATTACAATCACTGTGATACCAGTCCATGCGTGCTATAGGTTTCTTCCCTGTTGAAATTAGACATGGAAATGTGATATGCCTTATATGATGGAATGAGGGTAGAAATTACCTAGATTATTTCTAGGCTGAGGAACTGAGTTAGTAGGTAGTTCCCCACATTCTCTTTTCCTTGTTTCTAAGATTATGGAAATATGTACTAAGATTGAGCCCCATTTGTTATTTCAAAATACACGAATAAGTTTAGTGACAAATAAATGTTATCAATTACTAGGATGTTGGGACTGTTTGTTACATTAGCATAAACTAGCTTTTTATTTTTAACTGATCTTTCTAGTTTGGGACATTTGTCAAGGTCATTTTTTATCCTATTGATAATTTTTTTATTATGGTTGTGTTTGTATATGTGTGATACACACTTTTATTATTTTCCTTACTTAACAAGTGACTGACAGAAAAAGAAAAACAGAAAGAATTTGAAATGGCTATATGTGTTCTATATGTGTGTGAGACAAAGAGAGAGACTTGGGTGTGATCTCCAACTAAAGTCCATGATCATTTCTTGTTCTATTTTGCTACATATTTCATACTTGATGATGCTTTATTTCTGTGACAGCAGACTTTCCATCTCAACTAAAATTCATTTTGGTCATGACAAGAAATTACTTCTGTCCCTTCTAGCTCCTGAGGATAGAACAACATAGTACAGAAGGATTAATTTGGCATCTTTACCCAGTTCAGCCATGCCACTTAAGAGGTGCCAATGCAAATTTACACTGAACAGTAAATTTTGCTTACATGCTCTTTTTGTTACAATAGAACACAGTCATTGTAAAAGACAATGGCTTCATTCTCTTTACATTGTTCTTTCATAACTGTTCACATTTTTCAATGAGAAGTCAATGATTTATTTGAAAATTTTAAAAGAAGTTTAGTATATGACACTGGCCTTATGATATTTTATGAACTTCATTTCATGAAGTATCATTCTACTCTTTTTGTTCTCATTTTAGATTATGTAAGAAATGAGTAGACATGGCATAAAGGGGAATTTTGAATTAGCCTATAATATTTTCAATTGTTATAAAAATATACTCAAATGCCTAGATGATTTTGTCACTTTTAAATAGAATACCCAGCAAGCTTTGACAGAAAAACATTTCGTATTTGTCATGGCTTTTCCTGACGTGAAACATGAATTTTATGTCAACCTAATATTGTACTTAATCACTAATACCATTTCATGACATATCATATCAGTGTAACACAAAATGAACTGACATGTGCTTCTACCTGCAGACTATAAAAAATGATATAAAAGTGTTTAGTGTGACCCTGGGATAAGCCTTTAAGTATGAGTTATCAAAGGAAATTTTTAAAAAACTTGCTTCAAAAGATACATAACATGCTTCTTTTTCTCTCTGTACTATGACAGTGGTATTTAAATATTAAATAAAATAGATTATAAAATTATTTCAAATACTGTTCTAAACACAAGGCATAGAAGAACCATTAAGATGACATATTTTGTGTATCTTCCTACATTTGAAAGAACATTTATGCCACACACACATATTCATAAACAGTTATTTAGGGCAAATAATTATGTTTTGATCAAAGTTAAATAAAAGAAAATTCTTCCTCCCTTCAAATAATAGACACTTGGCTGAATGTTTGGAGGCAGGGAATATTGGAGACAGATATTTTCACACTCAATGACAATTCATTCAAGAAAAAAATAATAAAATATTGTACATAAAAGAAAGAGGAAAGAAAGAT
Organism: Dasypus novemcinctus; assembly: GCF_030445035.2. Lineage (NCBI taxonomy): Eukaryota > Metazoa > Chordata > Mammalia > Cingulata > Dasypodidae > Dasypus > Dasypus novemcinctus. The sequence goes on along the minus strand of NC_080674.1, from coordinate 30,809,721 downwards.
TAACATTAATCCTCAGGAGAGACTGGATTCAGGAAACTTTTCACAGAAAAATGTGAGAGAAAGTAATCAATTCAGTTAGAAAGAACATTTTAAAGTAAGATCTAGGAAGCTTGGCAAAGAATTTGACAAGGAAAAGTTCATCAGTGGTAATGCAATACAGGGAATATGTACAATGGAGAAGATGTTTAGGAATGTAAGCCATGTTATTTTATAAACAATAGATATAATTTAATCTATTTAATCAAGGCATGGCTGTGTGTCTCTCAGTGTATATGTTGGCATGTTTTTTGAATTAGGTATTCTAATGTCCTTTTGATTTCTAGTAGAAATCCTCTAGATTTCTTATTAAATGTATATATGGTGCTGGATATTTTATATTTTACTTCCCTTTAATTCCTGAACAAATATTTCATGATTAGAGATTGTTATAAATGGATCTACACGTACTTGAATTTCCCTATTATTATCAAGATGATATTATCTGTTTTATAGGTGTTTTCAATTTTATAGTTTTTGTTTTATTTTTATGATAGCACTTCATCATAGATTAGTCATTTTTCATCTGTTATATCAGAAAATGTTTATAGAAAACAGGATTTTTTTTCTATTATCTACTTCTGCATAACTAACCACTCCAAAATGAAGAAACATAGAATAAGAGCCAGTTATTATTCCTCATGATGCTGTGGGTTGACAAGATGGATAGGTTTCCTATTGGTCTTGCCTGGGATCACTCATCCATTTGATGACTCAACCAGAACTGGAAGGTCCAATAAGGTCTAACTCATATATCTGGCTGTTGGAACTGGTTGTTGGCTGTGGTGATTCTCTTCACCTCTCTAGAATTCATTATCCTCAAGGAGGCTAGCCTGGGTGTGTTTGTTTTTTTTTACAGCACAGTGGCCTCAAGTTTCCAATAATGCAAAAGATGAAAATGTAAACTGTTAATGTCTAGGCTCCATAATTCATGAATGCCATTTATATCATAATCTATTTATCAAAATAAGTCGCACAGTTAGTCCAGTTTCAAGAAGCAGTAAAAATTAACTCCATCTCTTGTGAAAACTCACAAATGGTTATGAATCCAGGAAAGTGATGATTTACCAAGGGCCAATTGTAAACTGATCTACTGCAGAAAATATGTTTCTTTGGAATTTGTTTGAATGCCTGGTGAAACTATCTCCAGAGAATTAAAATTCTTCGCAAGTTTTTTCATAGAGCAAAGTTTTCTAATGCTTTTTAAACAAATATTTGCAGTTTATGATTTATCCAGGCCAAATCTTTAGATAAGGAAGATATGAAAATTCTTAATAGAAAAGAAGAAATTTCTATTAATCAATTTTACAAGTCATGGTAGCAGAATAAGTAATACAAAATCCTCCAATTTATATATAAATAGAGAAGTTAAAGCAGAAGACAAAGAGGAAAATTGAGATTTGAGTCTTTGGGGAGAAAAGAAAGGATGACATCCAAAACACAAGTAGAGAATTATATGTAATATACACTGAAAAATATGGGAGAGGTAGAAAATAAAAGTGGCAACAAGAATTAATTTCACAATTATTATTATTGTCTAATGATCAAAGGATACCTCATGACCATCAAGCCTATGTATCCTTCAAAATATTTCATTTTAGCCAAAATCACCTCATCCACCCAGAATTTTGAGAAAGAATCTTGTAGTCTCATTTGATTCCTCCTTACCTCAAATCCATTTTTAGTCTGTCAAGAAATACTATTGGTTTAACAATATGTCTTAAATATGCTAAAAGAAAGAAAATCTCAAACAAAATATGCAAGGTGAATCAATTTTTCCTGCCAAGTTTTATCTTCCTCATGAATTATTTGTTTTCATTTTAAAATATATTTATTTGATCAGCCTGCTCATGGCACTTGATGACAATCTGAAATCCTTTGCTCTACTCCCATCTCTAAACCACTGCAAAATTGTCTAATTTTTATTTTCAAGACAATACACCCTCTCAAGCCAGTCTTACTCCACAGAAGCTTATTAAAACAATATATTAAGTTCTTCTCACTGCCTCCTATCTTATTCCTTTAATCATTTCCATGATGCAGATAATAAACTTTCTATACAAAAAAATATTATTTCAGTCTCTTATTCTAATTTTTCTTCACTTCCATATCTTACATAATAAACTTCAAATTATGAATTCATGTATTTTGAACTTAAATTCAAATTCCAAAGTATCAATCTACATATCCCACACTTTATGTCTGGAGTTTTCAGCCATATTCGTTTCTGGACTATTCCCCAAGTATTCCTTGTTCATTCATAACTCTGTGCCTATGGCCTTCTTGTCCTCTTCCTAACTAGAAATAGTCCTATGCCCATCATTTTTCCTTTGTTGAAAACCTACTTAGCATTTATCATTCACCTTAAGTATTCCTTCTTATGAAATGCTTCAAAATAAATCTGTTGTCTCCTAAAAATATTGACCTGAATATTTCTTCTATAATCAAGATTTTCTCCCCATCAAAGACCTTATAAAGAAAGTTGAAGAAACAAAGAAAAGGGTAGAAGACAATATTTGTCATATATCTATATTTAATCTTTAGCTATCTAATGTATGTATACAGATAGATATATTATATGAATATGGATATGATTAGGCATAGGGATAATGTTAGGGATAGAGATACAGAGATAGATTCATACACATGTTTTTCATAATTTAAAAGTACCAATAATTTATAAGGCCTTCTTAGAGTGTTATATCCTATTGTGGGATTTCTTTTCATTATAAAAATGTTATATATTTATAATGTATTTTATATTATAAAAAACAAGACCTTTGATATTAAGATTAAAGTAGCACTTGGAAGATAATGTAACAAAATGTGTCCTCCAATTAATCATAAAGGACTATCTGGCTAATATGTATCGCTAAAGGGTCTATATGTCTCTCAAAGCTACAGGCTTCCCATTATATATCTTTTACATAATAAGAAACTGACATTGTTGTTGAGAATATTACTGGTATTACTCTAGCCTTCTAGAAGTTCATAATTAACACAAATGTTGTGATGTACACCTTATTGTTTATCATGCTCTCATCCAATTTCAAAGAAACTCAAAGGATAATTATACTTATTTTTCTATTAAAATACATTTTATTAAAGTTGTGAACTTATGAAGAATTATGCACACATGTGGAATTCCCATACAACACCCCTCCGCCAACACACTACATTGTTGTGGAGCATTTGTTACAAATTATGAGATAATATCATCAGACTATCACTACTATGGTCTAAGGCATACACTTGGTATATTTTTCCATACCCCTCAATCATTAGTACTTCTCCAGAATTGATGCAAGAATATTACAGTTTTGTTGTTTATAGTCCATAGGTTACATTAATTGCATTTTACCATGTTTCACTTGTTGGAGATTTGGAGCTGAAGGGTATCCGGAATGAAAGGAAGTAAAAGAAAGAAAAAGAAAGAATGAGACAGCTTGGATCAGGGGGTCTGCAATTAATAACTCCTCAGACAAATTTATTGTTTACAAGGGGCTATCTATATAACCCAGTGTACGTGACAATAAGCAGGAACACGTAGCCTACATGCCAATAAGCAGGACCACGTACGTGACATCAAGCAGCATTACCCATAGTCTAAGGAATTTTAAAAAATCTTATCACAAGGTACAAGGTCTAAGTGTTCTATTCACTACAAAAGGTATGTGCTTATCTTTTCTTTCAACCTTTAACAGCTTCATCCCATTTGTCAGGAACTCTTAATTACCGCATTCCTTAGGTTGCAAGCATAGTCATGGAGACACCACATCTCTCCTTGTGAGGCCACTGTGCCTCAGTTTCCAACATTCACTATATACTTATCACCTTGCAATAGTGATGTACATTTGTTCTAGTTCACAGAAGGACATTCTCGTGTTCGTACTATAAACCACAACTCTCATCCACCTCAGGGTTCACTATATTATTCAGTCCTTAGATTATTCTCTACCTTTATTTCAGTTGACATTTACATCCCTAGACTACCCTTTAAGCCACAATCTCATCTATACCCAAATGTGTAAGTCTGCTCACTGTAATGTGTTACCATCCACTCTATCCATTTCCACATTTTACAGACAAGTTATTTAAAATTTCTACATACATTAATCATTATAACCCATTCTCAGCCTTTCTCTTATCTCCTAATAACCTATACTCTAGGTTTTAATTTCTTCCCTTTATTCTTTGTATTTAGTTTATATTAGTGAGACCATGCACTATTTGTACTTTTGTGTCTGGCTTATTTCACTTAGCATAATGTCTTCAACGTTTATCCACGTTATCATATGTGTCCCAATTTCATTTATTTTTACAATAGCATAGTATTCCATAATATGTATATACCAAATTTTGCTTATTCACTCATTGGTTGATGGACACTTGGGTTCTTTCCAACTTTGGGCAATTTTATTAACACTGCTATGAATATTAGTGTGCAAATATCTGTTTGTATAACAGTTTTCAGCTCTTCTGTATATAATTCCTACTGGAGGAATTGCTGTTCTATATAGTAGTTCTATATTTAGCTTCCTGATGAAATGCCAAACAGTCTCCCACAGAGGCTGCACCATTTTCCATTCCCACCAACAGTGAAGGAGTGTCATTTCTTCACATCTTCTCTAGCACTTACTGTTTTCTGATTTTTTCTTCTTCATAATGGCCATTTTATGTGGTGTGAGATGAGATCTCTTTTTCATTTTGATTTACATTCCCTAATAGCTAGGGACATTGAACATTTTTCTCATGCACTTTTTGGCCATTTGTACTACCTCTTTGAAGAAATGTTATTTATATCTCTTAACCATTTTATGATTGGATTCCCTGCTCTTTTACTGTTGAGTTGTATGATATCTCTTTATAGAATGGAAATCAAACCGTTATTGGATCTGTGATTTCCAAATATTTCTCCCACTGAGTGGATTGCCTTTTCCACCTTCTTGACAAAGTCCTTTGAATCACAAAAGTATTTAAGTTTGATGAGGTCCTATTTATACATGTTTTCTTTCATTGCTTGTGCTTTTGGTGTAAGCTTGAAGAATCTATCAAGTCTTGAAGGTGGTTCCTTATATTTTCTTCTAGGAGCTTTATGGTTTTAGCTTTTATATTTAGGTTTTTGATAATTTTGAGTTAATTTTTGTTTAAGGCGTGAGATAGGTATCCTTTTTGGGGGCGAGGGGGTGTTGATGGATATCCTGTTCTCCCAGCACCGTTTGTTGAATAAACTGTTCTATCCAATCTGGAAGAGTTTGACAGCCTTGCCAAAAATCACTTGACTGTAGATGTGAGGGTCTGTTTCTCAACTGTCATTTCAGTTTGATTGTTCTATGTGTCTAACATTATGCCAATACCATGCTGTTTTAACTACTGAAGCTAGGTAATATGATTTAAATCCTGAAAGTAAGAGTTCTCCAACTTCACTCTTCCCTTTTAAGATACTTCTGGCTATTCAGGCCCCTTACCCTTCCAAATAAACTTGATAATTGTATTTTCCATTTGTTTTAAAAATGCTTGTTGAATTTTTATTGGGATTGCATTATATCTTTATATCAATTTGGTAGAATTAACATCTTAATGATATTTACTCCTCCAATCCATGAACATGGAATGTTCTTACATTCACTTCATTTTTTTTTTAATTTCTTTAGCAATGAATTGTGGTTTTCTGAATACAAATGCTTTACATCCATTATTAGGTTTATTCCTAAATATTCCATTCTTTTAGTCACTATTGTAAATGGAGTTTTTCTGGCTTTATCCTCAGATTGTGAATTACTAGTGAAAAGAAACTGTTTTTTGGATATTTATCTTGTATCCTGCCACTCTGCTGAAATAGCTTATTAGCTCTAGATATTTTGTTGTAGAATTTTGGGAATACCTATGTATACAATCATATCATCTGTGAATAGCACAAGTTTTACTTCTTCCTTTCCGATTTTAATGCCATTTATTTCTTTTGCTTGCCAAACATTTAGCACTATAATGAATAACAGTGGTGACAATAGGCATCCTTGTCTTGTTTCTGATATTAATAGGAGAGTTTTGAGTGTTTCACCATTGAGTAAATGTTAGCTGTGGGAATTTCATTTATGGTATTTACCATGTTGAGAAAGTTTCCTTCAATTCCTATCTTTTGTAGTATTTTTAAAAAGAAAGGGTGCTGTATTTTGCATAATGCCTTTTCTGAGTCAATCAATAGGAGCATGTGGTTTCTCTTCTTTGATTTATTAATATGGTGTGTTACACTGGTTGATTTTCTTATGTTGAACCATGCTTGCAAGTATAAAACTCACGTGATCATGATGAATAATTCTTTTAATATGTTGTTGGATTCAATTAGCAAGTATTTTGTTGAAGATTTTTGCATTCATATTCATTAGGGAAATGGTCTTTAATTTTACTTTTCTGTAATATTTTTATCTAGCTTTGATATTAGGGTGATTTTGGTTTCATAAAATAAGTTTGGTAGTGTTCCTTCTTGTTCAATTTTTTTTGGAAGAGATTGAGTTAAATTGGAATTAAATCTTCTTTGAACACTTGGTAGAACTCACCAGTGAAATAATCTGATCCTGGGCTTTTCACTTTTCAGAGTTGTTTGATGACTGTTTCCATTTCTTTTATTTGTAATTGGTATGTTGAAGTGTTCTATTTCTCCTAGAGTCTAGATAGGCTATTTGTACATTCCTGGGAATTGTTCCATTTCATCTACATTGTCTAGTTTGTTAGCATACAGTTTTATGATATCTTTTATTTCTGTGAGATTAGTAGTAAAGTCCCTATTTCTATTATTTTATTTTATTTATTTGCATCTTCTCTCTTTATTTTCCTTTGTCAGTCTAGCTAAGGGTTTGTCAATTTTGGTCATCTTCTTGAAGGCCAAAATTCTGGTTTTGTTAATTCTATTGTTTTGTTGTTGTTGTTCTCAATTTCATTTATTTCTGCCCTGATCTTTGTTATTTCATTCCTTCTACTTGCTTTGCGATTAGTTTGCTATTATTTTTCTAGTTCCTTCATCAGTGTAGTTAAGTCATCAATTTAGTTATTTTTTTTCTTTTCCATTGTATGCATTGAGGGCTATAATTTCCCTCTCAGCACTGTCTCCACTAAATCCCATAGGTTCTGATGTGTTGTGTTCCTGTTTTCATTCATCTCAAGATATATATCGATTTCTCTCATATTTTCTTCTTTGACCCCCTGATTATTTTAGGTTGTGTTTTTTAATCTCCATAATTTGGTGAATTTTCCCATTTTCAGCCTGTAGTTGATTATCAATTATATTCCATTATGATCGGAGAAGGTGCATTGTATAATTTTGATCTTGTTGAATTTATGGAAATCTGCTTTGTGACCCAACATATGGTTTATTCTGGAGAAAGATTCATAAGCACTTAAGAAAAATAAATATACTGCTGTTTTGGGGTATAATATTTTGTATATGTCTATTAGGTTTAGTCCTCTCTGTTTCTTTATTGGTCCTTTGTCTAAATATTCTGTCCAGTGCTTACAGTGTTATACTGAAGTCTCCAACTATTATTATAAAGACAACTAATTTTTCCTTCAATTTTGCCAGTGTTTGCATCATGTAATTTGGGGTATCCTGGTTAGGTGCATATATGTTTATGACTGTTATTTCTTCCTAGTGAATTGCCCCTTTTATTAATACATACTGTCCTTCAATGTCTATAATAATAGTTTTACTTTTAAAGTCTATTTCGTCCAATATAAGCAGAGCTACTCAAATTTAGTTTTTTTGTTTGTTGTATTTTTATTTTTTATTTTTTGTTACTGCATGCATGGAATATGTTTTTCCAGCTTTTCACTTTCAACCTATTGCTATCCTTGGGTCTAATGTGAGTCTATTGCAAATAGCATATAGATGGCTTATATTTTCTCATCCATTCTACCAATCTGTCTCATTTGATTGGGGAATTCAATCCATTAATATTCAATGTCATATACTGTAAAGGCAATTCTTACTTCAATCATTTGACCTTTATGTTCCCATTAATTTTACACTTGTAGTTACTTTCACTGTTATGATCTTCACTTTTTAGACTATCTTCCAAATCTCTCTCTCCTGTTTTTCTTTTAAGTCTGTAATGCTCCTTTTAGTATTTCATAGAAAGCTGGTCTCTTGGTTACAAATTCTTCCAGTTTCTGTTTGTCTGTGAATATTCTAAACTCTCCCTCATTTTTGAAAGACAATCTTGCCAGGTGTAAAATTCCTGGCTGGCATGTTTTTTCTTGCAGCAACTTAAATATATCATATTACTACCTTCTTTCCAACATGATTTTTGATGAGAAATCAGGACTTAATCTTATTGGGTGTCCCTTGTTTGTGGTACATTGCTTTTCTCTTGCTGCTTTCAGAATCCTCTCTTTGTCTTTGACATTTGACATTTTGATTACTATGTGTCACACAGTAGGTCTATTCAGCTTTATTCAGATGGGAGTATATTTTTCTTCTAGGGTATGGATATATATGTCCTTCAATAGGGTCATGAAGCTTTCTACCATTATTTCTTCAAATATTCTTCTGCCCCTTTTCCCTTCTCCAAGCCCTCTGAGACACCCATGACGTGAGTGTTTGCACATCTCTTACCATTATTTAGCTCCCTGAGACCATGTTGGTTTTTCTTTCTTTTCTTTATCTGTTCTTTTATACATTCATTTTCAGAGGCTTTTTTTTCATGTCTTCAAGCTCACTGATCCTTTCTTCTGCCTCCTCAAATCTGCTGTTATATGACTCCAGTGTATTTTTATGTCATTGAGTGTGCCTTTCACTCCCACTAAACCTGTTATTTTTCTATGTATGCTTTCAAATCCGTCTTTGTGCTCACCCAGTGTCTTTATATCTTTAACCTCTTTAGCCATCTCATTGAATTTATTAAGGAGGCTTATTTGAACATCTATGGTTAGTTTTCTCAACCCCTTCATATCATCTGGAGGCTTATGTTTTTCCTTTGACTGGGTCATATCGTCTCATTTCTTGGTATGGATTCTAACTTTTTGTTGATGTCTTGGCATCTGGCATTTATTTAAGGTGCAGTTTTTCTCTTTAGTTTAGGGCTTTCTTGCCCTTTCTCCCTTGCTGTTTGTGTAGTAGAGACTAAAGATGTAGTTGGTACTAAAAGCTGTGGAGACTGAAGCTTCCTGTGTTGCCCTAGGAGCCTATGAACCTTTGCCAATCTTTCTCTCTGCCAGGAGTAGAGACAGAGTCACAACCATGTTAAATAAACCAAGCTGTGCAGGGCAAGACTGTAGTTGCCTAGAGAGACTGATCAAGCTATGTGCCCTTCTTTACCTGACTAGGTGTGGATGAAGCTGCAGGAATGGGCTACAAACTAAGTCACACAAGTCAAAACTCACTGCAGTTGATGAGGTAGATTAATATAGCTTCAATCCCCTTCTTTGCACCCCAGTGGGTGTGTATGGACCCTTCTGTTGCCTAACAATTGAATCTGTGTGTGCTGAAAGTGCTTTAGGTTGCCCAGAGAAATTTAGGAAGCACATGTCCAACCTATCTTACTGGGGTGCAGGAATGGAGCTACAAGTGTTTGAGTATCAAGCCTGTGCAGGCTGAGAACATCTGCATTTGCCTAGAAAGGCTGAAGAAACACCAGTCTCCTCTTATCCTATAGGGGAGAAGGAATGGAATCAAAGGGGCAGCTCAACAAACCAGTCAGTGCATGCTCAAAGCATTTAACAGTTTCCTAGAGAGGCTGGGGAAGCCCTAATCCCCTCCTAAACTATTAGGGAGCAGGGATGAAGCTATAGGCATCCAAGTATCCAGTCTGTGAATGGTTAAAGTGCCTGCCATTGCCCAGATAGACTGAGGAAACACAGCTCCCCTCCTATCTCGGGGAACAGGAATGGAGCTACAGGTGTCCAGGTATACAGTTTGTGAGGGATTAAAGTGATTGCAATTAACCAGAGAGGCTGAAGAAATGCCAGCCCTCATCTTATAATGATGGGGATGGAATCAAAGGCATTCAACAAACCAGTCTGTGTGGGCCAAAAGCACCTGCAGTTACCCAGAGAGGCTGGGGAAACATTGCCTCCCTCTCATCATTTTGGGGATGGGAGTGGAGTTATGGCACCCAATAGTCCCATTCATGCAGGCCAAAGGTACCTGTTGTTGCCCTGAGAGTCTGAGGAAATACCAGCCTCCACCTATCCTATGGGAGGGATAATGGAAGTAGAGCCACAGTCACACAACAAACCAATCCATGTGGGCCAAATTACCTGCAGTTGCCCAAAGGACTTGTGGAAACAGAGCTTCCCTCCTATCCTATTAGGGGACGGGGTGAAGCTACAGGTGTCCAAATATCAAGTCTGTGTCAATTGAAAGTGCTTGTAGTTGCCCATATAGGCTGAAGAAGCACCCCCTCCTATCCTATGTCAGGCGGGAGGGGATGAATCAAGAATGCTCAACTAATCAGGACATGGGAACCAAAAACACTTGCAATTGCCCAGAGAAACTGAGGAAACACAGTTCCCATCCTATCCAATGGAGTTATAGGGATGGAATCCCAGATATCCAACTATTCAGCCTGAGAGGGCTGAAAGTGCCTTCAGTTGACATAGAGGCTGGCACAGGTCTCCCCAGTTTCTTCCCCACCAGAGTTGGGCCTGGGGCCTAAGCTAGGGCTTCAATCAGGTATGAGTGGAGAAAAGTCAGTCCTTACCTTCACTGCAATTGTCAATCATACCTGCCTCCTCTCAAGCCAGGGGTGGAGTTAAAATGCTGGTTACTAGCCTCTTTCCCACTTGGATAGTTTCAAACTTTAGCTGTTCTTAAGATTATGCTTTTGCCAGCCAAATCTACTAATCAATAGTTGAAGTCAGTGCCTAACCATCTTTCTCCCAAATTTTTAAGAAATGGAACTTTCAACTCCAGTCACTGAATAACTCTTCAGGTGGCTTGAGCTGCCAGGGTAGGATGGATTCTTGCCTCCATGGCATGAAATGCTCTACGAAAGAATCTTCACTGCAAATGGGCAGTGTCCTCCTTTCATTTATTCAAAGAAGTTGCAGAATACCTTCTGGTTTCCTGGGTCCCCTAAACAGGTGCTTTAGATAGCTCTGGGTGATTACTAACTTCCCTGTAGGATGAGTTGATTCTTGGAGCTCCTTACTCTCTTGCTGTCATGATTGCTTCCTCCCTCAATTACATATTTTTAAAAAATCAATTGTACAGATACATATTAATAAAGGCTACAATTCATCCAAGGTGTACAATTAATGGCATTTGGTATTATCACATAGTTGTGTGTTCATCACCTCAATCATTATTAAAGCATTTTCATTATTTCTGTAATAATAATAACAAAAACAGGCAAACAAGGAAGAAAATTCCTTACCTCTCAAACTCTATATGCACCCCCCACTGGGCATAGCAGATGTTTCTGGCTGTTCAATCCAAAGTTATGATCAATGTTTTTTAGTATAATCATAATGTTATACATTCATCATCTCAAAAATTTTAGAACAACTTCATTACTCTAAAAAGAAAGATGCCACACACCTTAGCATTCCCTCCTCAGACCGACATAACCACTAATCTAATTTCAACTTTATAAATTGATTTATACTTAATTTCATATAAATGGAATTATATAGTATGTGGAACTCTGTGTCTGTTCTCCTTCACTTAGTATAAAGTATTGATTTTTTGTTCAGCCTCAAAGAAAAATGGTCTTATATATGCAATTCTATGCAAATTCATAGTACACATAATATAATTATATTTCCTGTAATATATTTAGTTCATAATAGGGAAATCATACAATATTTGTCCTTTTGTGTCTGGCTTGCTTTGCTCAACATAATGCCCTCCAATTTCATTTCATTTCTTTTTACTGCTGCATAATATTCAATTGTGTGTATACTCTGCAATTTGTTTACCCATTCATCAGTTGATGGACACCTGGATTGTTTCCAAATTTTGACTGTCATGAATAATGTCACTATGAACATCAGTGTGCAGATATCTATTCATGTTTCTGCTCTAAGTTCTTCTGAGTATATGCCTAGCAATGGCATTTCTGGGTCCCATGGCAAATCTATGTTCAACTTCCTTAGGAACTGCCAAACCATCCTCCACAGTGGCTGTACCATATTACATTCCCACCAAAAGTAAATAGATATTTCAATCTCTCCACATCCTCTCCAACATTTACAGTTTTCTCTCCCTTTTCCACTTTCTTCTTATTCTGGGACACTGGTAATGTATGTTTTGTATTTCACATTGTCATTCAGTTCCCTGAGACCATGTTCCATTTTTTCCTTTCTCTTCTCTTTCTGTTCTAGTTTTTTTCTGGATCAGATGTTCTGTCATCCAAATCACTACTTCTTTCTTCAAGTAGTTCAATCCCTTTCATGTGCCTCTAATATATATATAAATATAAATATATATCTGCCCCTTGCATCTTGCTTGTTGTGTGCTCTCTGTGTCCATTCACTGCATGCTCTTCTGTGTTTTTGCTGTCTCTCTTTCTATTGCATCACCTTGCTGAGTCTGCTCTCTGTGGTGCTTGCAGGCTTGGCAGCAGTCCACAGTACTTGTGGGCAAGCCTGCCTTCACAAGGAGGCCCTGGGATGTGAACCCAGGGCCTTCCATATGGTAGACTGGAGCCCAAATGATTGAGTCACAGCTGCTTCCCTCTCTAATATATTTTTAATCTCATCCATTGTGTCTTTCATTCTCATAATTCTGTTACTTTTCTTTGCAGACTTTCAATTTTTTCTTCATGTTCATCCTGTGTGTTCTTAATATCTGTATATAATGTCTTTAAATTCTTTGAAGTGATTTAGAAGAGTTGTGTGATTATAATTGATAAATTGTCTTAGATTTTGAATCTCTTCGGGGTCATTGTTTTTTTTTTCCTTTTGTTGAGTCATCTCTTCCTGTTTCCTAGTATGACTTTTAATTTTTTGCTGATATCTAGGCTTCTGAATATGTTGGTGAATTAATTCTGATGATCAATTTCTCTCTCTTATTATTATTATTTTTTCACTGCTATTTTTGATATTTGGTTCAACCTATTTTAAGTCTTTAAAATTTCCAAGCTTAAGTTTTGAAAGTCAGTGCCAGGGACTTTCTAATGGGAGTGCTGTTATTTTCTCAGGGTTGGGTAAAGAGAGCTCTAAACAGTTTTTGTTCATGTAATTTCCAGACAGGCCAGCAGATGGCACTTATCAACACAGCATTCTACAGAGGTATATCTCTCTAGATTTTCCTTCGTTTTCATGCGGCCAGAGTTGAGATTCAAAGCAGGCTCCACTGGCTGAATTCACTGAAGAAAACCCGCATATTCCCTCTTCCTTTTCCCTTGTAATAGCTGACAGGGAGGGAAACATCTGCTCCCCTTTCCATCAGCTGAAATGAGCACTGGGTATGTGGGAGTGGGAGAAGGGAGCCCTTCCACCTGCTAGAAAGTTTAGTAATGCGGAGTTTGTGGTGTCCCATAGGTTTAGTAACTCACAGTGTGTTGTTTTGGCTTCTTTGTCTCTCTGTCCCTCACTCTCCTGGAGTTCTAAAGCATCATCCTGGTCTGCCAATCCCCAAAAAGTTCCCTTGGGCAGATTTTTGGCACTTTCTCCTTTTTTTTTTTTTTTTTTTTGTGAGACACCTGAGCATTATCTGTCTAATCCAATGTTATCTTCCCACAATCCCCTCACTGACATACTTTTTCAAGTAGGGAAACAAGCTCACAGATGTTAAAAATTATGTTAAAGACTATATGGTTAATAGGAAGTACAAGCAAGACTTGAAGTGGTTTAGGTCATGAATCTGGGAACTATGTTTTATGGGGAAAATAATTTCTAACCTTTCTCCACAACCATGGAGATTAAATTTTTAAAAGGAGTCTTACATATAAATTTTTCAACATCAGTTTTTGAATTGGCTCTCACTCTGCTGAGCAAAAGAATGGATTTAAGGTCAAAAGTCACAGATTGGATGAGCCCTAAGATTTTGATTTGAGTTCTTTAGTTGCTGTCTCATTTATTGTGATCATCTACCATGAAAGATATTAAATTTGATCTTGAAGTACTAACTGTAACCTTTGAAAGATGCCATTATAATTTAAACCACTGTTTTAATATTCATAGAAGGAGTAAGTGATACTTGATATGTAGCAAGAGAAGAAAGGCACCTTCACTGTGAAGGATCTTACATATTGTTGAAAACTACATTATTCAAGAGACAAGACTATAAATTATACAGAAATAGGCTAATGAAACTTACCAATCCATATTCTTTTTGGAGCACTTGACAACCACATTAAGAGTGAGCATGAGATTCAGAGATTTTAGTATCTGGTAATCTATTTATGAATAAACATGATCTAATGATGGAAATTAAGTATTGAATGTGAAAGGAAGAAATGCAATATTTTTGCAATGTCCTTTTGAGTAAGTTGATAAAGATATGGGGAAAAATTAAATGGCAAGAATTGCCATTTAATTTTTTTTACAGTGCCATTATATTTAAATTGTGCTAAGTCCTTAAGAATCATCTTTAACAAAGTCTTTTTTTTTGCCAAAATAAAGATTTTTACAAGGACATTGATAGCAATAAAATAATAATAACAGCAACCATAAAAAGTATTACATTTACCATCCTTTCAATATTTAGGCAAAACAGTACATTCACATATAATATTAACTATTAATATTTGTCTTCTTTCCCATGGCTTCATGTTTTCATATCCAAATATGAAGTAATCATTTAACATTTAATGCAAAACAAAATAAGTATGTTGGACTCCAGAAAAATATCTGAGAGATAGAAATTATTAGATTTTAGGAGTAAGAAATTTATTTGTTTTGTTTTATTCATATGTATTTTTTTTCATTCCTGGAAAGCCAAAAATTAAAGTAAGAAAATATTTCTCTACAAACTGAAGTTCATTACAAACATTAAACCTAAATCAAAATGATTGTAGTTGTATAATATATAACTTGAATTCTGGGTCAGAAACTTGATTAGTTTCTTTAATAAATATTCTTGCTATTTGCCTGAATGGGCTTTTGCAAAAAAATACTTCATGGATTTAGTTGTATTATTTTCTTAAAAGGATTTCGGAGAAAGAAACTTACTTTGCACATTGGTTGAATTTTGTCTCCAATTGTTTTACATCAATTTCATCTCCTTTGAAAATACTGAGTAATATTCAAATCTGAAAATAATTTACTTTTATTACAAATTTAACTTCATGATTATGCATTAATTCTATGCAATAAAGCTTATTGACGTGACCTTGGCAATGTGCAAGCATGTGTTGAAGTAACATGGGTGATATGTACCATTCCTGCCTTGCTGATGGCAGCTTTTCTATGTCAGTCCTAAATCTCTCTTACTCTCTCTCACTCATTTTCACATACTTGTGCTTATAAATTCTGAAATTTTCCTTCTTAAAATATAACTGAAAATGCAAACAGGAGTATAACTCAGAATATTGAAGGTTCATTTTCCAGACCACTGAAATAAAGCAAATATCATAATAAAGCAAGTTACATAAATTTATTGGTGTCTCAGTGCATGTAAAAGTTCTGTTTACATTATTGTCCATTAAATATGAAAATATGAAATAGCATTACATCTAATAAAAGCAATGTACACACTTTAATTAAAAATAATTTATTGCTAATAAATAATAGTCATCATCTGAGCCTTCAGTGAGTAATAATCTTTGTGCTGATACATGGTTTTGCATCCACATTGAAGTCTGCTGACTGATCAAGATGCTGGTGGCTGAAGGGTTGGACTGACTCTGGTAATTTCTTAAAATGAGACGATAATGAAATTTGGACATCTATTGACTGTTCCTTTCACAAAAAGATTTCTCTGTAGCATGCTATGTTGTTTGATAGCATTTTAACCACAACAGAACTTTCAAAGTTGGAGTTCATCTTCTCAGTCTCTGCCATTGATTTATCACTTAAGTTTATGTAAATAAATAATTTTCTAGCATTTCAGCAAATATGCATAGCATCTTCACCAGGAGTAGACCTCAAGAAGCCACTTTCTTTGTTCATACATAAGAAGCATCTTTTTATCCATTCACGTTTTTTTCATGAGATTGCTGCAACAAAACATTGTCATGATCCCCTTCTAATTCTACTTCTTTGGAGTCTTGAACATCTCAGTCATCTGCTGGGAACAACTTCTTCTAAATTTGTGTTGATATTTTCACCTCCTCCCATGAATTAAATGTTCTTCATGGCAACTAGAATGATGATCTTTTCCAGAAAGTTTTCAATTTATTTTCCCAAATCCACCAGAAGATCATTATCTATGGCAGCTATAACCTTATGAAGTATATTTCTTAAATAAAAAGACTTGAAATATTCAAATGCACTCTTTGATCCATGGACTGCTGAAAGGATATTGTGTTAGCAGGCATGAAAACAACATTAATCTCATTGTAAATCTCCATCAGATCTATTAGGTGGCAAGGTGCATTATCAATGAGCAGTAGTATTTTGAACAGAATCTTTTTTTCTGAGCAGTAGATCTCAACAATGGATTTAAAATATTCAGTAAACCATTTTGTAAACAGATGTGCTGCCATCCAGTCTTTTTATTCTATTTCCAGTGTACAGGCAGAGAAGATTTAGCTTAATTCTCATGGACCCTAGGATTTTCAGAATGGTAAATGAGCATTGGCTTCAAGTGAAATTCATCAGGTGCATTAACCTAAAACGTGAGAGTCAGGCTGTACTTTGAAACTTTGAATCCAGGCATTGGCTTCTCCTTTCTAGCTGTGAAAGCCTTAAATGTCATATTCTTCCGATACAAAGCTGTTTTGTCTACATTTAAAATCTATTTTTCAATGTAAACAAAACATTGACATATTCATCAAATAGCTAGGTCTTCTGGATAATTTGCTGCAGCTTCTACATTACCACTAATTGCTTCACCTTGCACTTTCATTTTATTGAGATGAGTTCTCTCCTTAAACATTATGAAACAACTTCTGATAAATTCAAACCTTTTTTCTGTAGCTTCCTCACCTCTCCCAACTTCCACACAATTGAAGAAAATTAGTCTTGCTCTGGATTAACCTTTGGCTGAAATGAACATTGTGACTGATTTGATCTTCTATGCAGACCACTAAAACTTTCTGCATATCTGCATAAGGCTGCTTCACTTTATCATTCATGTGTTTACTGGAGCATCACTTTAAATTTCCTTTAAAAACTTTTCCTTCACATTCACAACTTGGCTAACCATTTGGCACAAAAGGCATCTTACCTTCACTTTTGGCATGACTTCCTCACTATTCTAAATCATTTCTAGTTTTGATTTAAAGTGAAAGATGTGCAACCCTTCCTTTCACTTGAATACTTAGTGGCCATTGTAGGGTTATCACTTGGCCTAATTTCAATATTGTTGTGTCAGGGATTAAGGGGGCCTGAAGACAGGGAAAGATATTGGTTATGGCCAATTGTTGGAGCAGTCAGAACACACATGATATTTATCTATTGAGTTCACTCTCTTATATGGGCAAGTTTTATAGTGCCCAAAAATAATTATCATGTAACATCAAAGATCACTGATTACAGATAACCAAAAAGATATAATAATGATGAAAAAGCTTTAAATATTGTGAGAATTACCAAAATACAACACAGAGGCACAAAGTGAACACATGCTTTTAGAAAAATTGTGACAATAGAGTTACTTGATCTAGAGTTAGCACAGACTTTCAATTTGTAAAATATACAGTATCTGCAAAACAGTCAAGTGAAATGAAAGAAAATGACACATGCCTATAAACAAAATTTTCATCAGCAAACCCAATGTCATATTAGACATTAAGATAAACCTTAAAATACGCATTTATTGGTATGTTATTGCACAGTTTCAGGGACTAACCTCAATTTTTAAAATGCAAATTGGAAAAAAATGAAAAAATAAAAAGCCTCAAAAGGAGGTAAACAATTACAAAAACATTTTCCAAAGTGTTCTGCTTACTTTGTTGCCACCTGATTCTTCTGTAATGCTAGATGTGTAATTCCCTCGTAAGTGATTATGGTGATTTCTATTTTCTTACCTTCAAAATTGTACCTCTTGATTGGTAATTGGTAGCAGGAGGCTCAGGAATTCTAGGAATATGGAGTCAGAGTAGGTTGGCAGGGCTCATCTTATGAAGACAATAAAAGAAGGACAAAAATCTGTCTGAGGAAATTGCAGACTAGGAGAGTGCCATGCATATCATTCAGGAGGAAGAGAGATGGAGAAATGAAGTTGCTGAAATGAAAACCATGTTATTCACCCACATGGAAGGGAATGATGCTCATCCCCCACCTTTAAAGCAGACAGCCTGGATAAAACTCATGGTGAACAGATATTTTCCTCCTTGGAAAGAAGAAGGGTGTGATGTATAGATAAGTGTGGTTTCTTTTCATAAGTTTGGACAGAAAGCTCCTACTTTCAATCACAGTTCCAGTGGGCTCAGAAACACAAATGAATAGAGGTTGAATGAGTCACTTTCTTGGAAAGGTTCATCAAGAGTGGAATATGCTGGCAGCCTGGTAAATTGAGAGACAGAAAACTCTTTGGAATCTATCATGACCTTATGTCTTGGCCTCATGGATCTGGTGTCCTCCCTGTTAGTGGATCCATAGCCCTGTATTGATAACTTAAATTTTGAAGATTTAGTATAAGTTGAGCCAAAAAAAAAATCCTTTAGGAAAGAGAGAGAAGTGACCAACAGAGTAAATTCACCAACATAATCTGAAGACCAGACATCAGCAAAAATTTACAAGCCATACTAGGAACCAGGAAGATATGGTCCAACCTAAGGAATAAATTAAAAATCCTGATGGGATAAGAATTTAAACAATTTATCAGTGATATTTACACAAATCTCTTAAATCAATTCAAGGAGTTGTGTGAAACTATGGCAAAAAAAAAGCATATTAAGAAAACACTAGATGAGCATAAACAAGAGTTTGAAAGTTTGCAAAGGAATGTAATAGATTTTATAACAATGAAAGATACAGTGAATGAAATAAAAATACATTAGATCATATAACAGCAGATTTTAAATAGCAGAGAAAAAAATAAGTGACAAGGAAGACAGGGCATCTAAATTTGAAAGGGCAGGACAACAGGCGGAAAAAAGAGTGAGATAAATTGAACAGGGAATTGAATAACAACACAAAATGAACTTCATGTGCCTCTGAAGAGGAGAATAGAGAAGTAGGCAAAAGAATAATTGAGAAAATAATGACCCCAAATTCCTCAATCCTCTTGAAAAACATAAATGTTAATATCCTAGAAGGACATGGACTACAGACAGAATAAATCTGAATAGACCTACACTGAGACACATACTATTCAGAATGTCAATGCCAGAGATAAAGAATTCTGAATGTGGCAAGACAAAAAAAAAAATCATTACTTACATCAATAATACGAAGTGCCAATTTCCCATCAGAAACCATGGAGGTGAGAAGACAATGGTATGATATATTTAAGATACAGAACAAGAAAAAACTGCCAGCCAAGAATTCTTTATTTGGAAAAATTGTCCTTCAAAAATGAAGGTGAGTTTAAACTAAATGCAGATAAGCAGAAATGGAGAGAAATTTTCATCCAGAGACTGGACTTACAAAAAATTCTAAATGGTATGCTTCAGTTTGATAGGAAAAAACAGCAGAGAGAGAGAGAGAGAGACAGACAGACAGACAGACATGGAGGGATGGAGGGTTGGATAATAAAGTAGAAATGAAGATTATTAGTAAGTGTAAATAAAAGGTAAAAAGACTGGTAGTAGTAAGATATGATGATGGAAAGCCAAAGGATAAAATAGACAAAGCAATAAAAGCCTTTACAGTAATACCATTAAATGTTAATGGATTTGGCTCCCCAATCAAAAGATACAGACCGGAAGAGTGGATAAAACAATCTGATCCATCTATATGCTGGCTACAAGAGTTTCATCTTAGATTCAAGGAAACATATAGGTTGAAAATAAACGGCTGGGAAAAGTTATTCCATGCAAACAGTAACTAAAAATGAACTGGAGTAGCAACACTAACATAGGGCAAAATATATTTTAAATGTAAGACTATTACAAGAGATAAAGAAATTAATTATATATTAATAAACAGGGAACTACACCAAGAAGAAATAACAATAATAAAGATAATTGACAACTGTCAAGAATTATATTAGAAAGAAGAAAGAGCTAAAATCAATGACATAACTAGAACACGTATAGGAACTAGGAAAAGAATAGCAAACTAAACCCAAAGCAATTAGGGAGAAAGAAATAAAAAAGACTGGAGTAGAAACATATGATATTAAAAAATAGAATCAACAAGCTCAAAAGTTGCGTCTTTGAGAAAAAGTACTTAAATCAACAAACCCTTAGATAGACTGAGAAGGAAAATAGAAAAAAGATGCAAATAAATAAACTAAAAATGAGAAAGGGGACATTACTATTGATTCCAGAGAAATTAAAGAGATCATTAGAGGATACCATGAACAACTGTATGCCACCAAACTGGACAACATAAATGAAATGAACCAATTCTTAGAAATGCATAAACAAATTAGAGTGTCCTTTTAAAAAAAGAGAAGACCTCAACAAACCAATCACAAGTAAAGAGATCAAAACATTCATCACAAACCTCCCCAAAATGTAAAACCCATGACCAGATTGCTTCACAGGTAAATTCTTGTTCTGAATATAATGAGGAACTGTGTAAAATGGCAGCTTTCCAACAAACTAAGAGGTATATGTCAGAACAAAGAAAGACTTGAATAAGTCCTGCTTGGTGAACAAGTGAGCATTTATTAGTGGGATTATGTGGGAATACTCATCCCACTGTGGTGGTTACAAGAATAAATGTGGCCAAAATCCTCATCCTCAGCAGCAGGATGAGAACTGGTGCTTCTGAGGCTTGATGCTCACACTCACCACAAAACCAAAGGGATCTTTTATAATGCAAGTTTACACGAAGGTAGGGAAGACACATGATGGGGAGCATGATTAAAAAAACAGTGCTCAGGAAAAATTAGAAAGGAACAGGCATTTGTAATGTTTCTCAGCATGTCAGTTATGGCTGAAGTTACATCTTTACAGTAATTATGCAAGAGATTTATTGACATGAAGGAGGTCAAGCAGTTCACAGAACAGATCTTTCTTAGAGTTTCTGGGAGACAAGTTTAAGCATACAAGATATACTTATCAGTTATGAGCTCTCAAAAAGTTACTTCTAAAGGCTTGTTTTGTAACTATTGAAAAATAAAATGCTGCTGTGACTAGAGGAGGAAAGATTTGGAAGTATTGGAGGAAAATATGCAAAGTCATATATGCCAAAAATCTACCAAAGAAGATTTAATAGAAATTTTATTCAAACTTTAAAAAAAAAAAATTGAAAAGGAGGGAATACTACCAAACTCATTCTATGAAGCCAACACTATCCTAACACCACAACCAGATAGAAATACTATGAAAAAAGAAAATTACAGAAAAATTTCTCTAATGAATATAGATGCAAAATTTCTCAACAAAACACTTGAAAATCAAATCCAAAAGCACATTAAAAGGATTATATATCACATCAAGTGGGTTTTATCCCAGATATGTAAGGGTGAGTCAGTCCAAGAAAATCAACCATTGTAACACACCACATGAAAAAAATCAAAGAAGAAAAATCACATGACCTTCCAATGATCCAAAAAGGAAACATTGCATCCTCCAAATATGGCATCCTTTCTTAATAAAAGTGTTATGAAAGATAAGAATAGAATGAAACTTTCTTAACTTGATAAAGTGCTTTTATGACAATTGCACAGTTAACTTTTTACTCAATGATGAAAGAAATCATTCTGCTGTGATTGGGAACAAGACAAGGATGCACACTATCACCGCTGTTATGCAATATCACCTTAGAAGTTCTAGCTAGATCAATTATGCAAGAAAAAGAAATAAAACTCATCTGAATAGGAATAGAAGTGAAATTTTCACTATCTACTAACAACATGAACCTATATGTAGAAAATTCTGAAAAATCCACAACAAATCTACTACAGGTAATGAACTAGGTCAGCAAAGTAGTAGGATACAAGAGTAATATGTCAAAATTGGTGTCATTTTTATGCACTACTAATGAACAACCTGAGGAGTGTGTTAGGAAAAAAAATCTATTTACAATAATGACTAAAAGTATCAAATATTTAGGAATAAATATAACCAAGACCATAAAGGGCCTATACTCTGAGAACCACAAAACATTGCTAAAATAAACCAAAGAAGACATAAATAAATGGAAGGACATTCTGTGTACATAGACTGAAAGACTAAATATCATTAATGCAGTTCTACCTAAATTGATTGAACGATTCAATGCAATTCCAGTAAAACTTCCAGAAGCCATTTTTACAGAAAAGGAAAAAACAATTATCAAGTTTATTTGGTGGGGAAGGGGCCCCAAATATCCAAAAATATTTTTTAAAAAGAATGAAGTTGCAAGACTCTCACTTACTGACTTTAAAGTATATGGTTTAGCTACATGGGTAAAAACAGCATAGTGCTGGCAAAAAAAAGATAGATATATTTATGAACAAAATCAAATTTAGAGTTCAGAAATAGACTCACATCTTTGTTCAAGTGATTTTTGACAAGGTAGTCAAACCTATTCAGCTGGGTCAGAACAGTCTGTTCAACAATTTGTCATTAGAGAACTGGATATTCATACCTAAAGAAAGATGCTCAGTATTTCACACCTTATACAAAAATTATCTCAAAATAGCTCAATATAGCTCAATATGAAAGGTAAAATGATAAAAATGCTAGAAGAAAATGTAGGGAAACATCTTCCAGATAATGTGGTTGGTGGTGGTTTCTTAAACCGTACACACAAAACATGAGCAACAAAAGAAACCAAAATAGATAAATGAGACCTCCTCAAAATTAACACTGTTGCACTTCAAATGACTTTATCAAATAGGTGAAAGGAAGCCTATTCAATGGTAATAAGTATTTGAAAACCTCATATCTGATGATTTGAGTTCTCTGTAATATAAAGAGATCTTACAACTCAACAATAAAAAGACAAACAACCCAAACAAAAATGGGAAAATATCTGAATAGACACTTTTTTCAGAGGAAATACAAATGGCCATAAAGCACGTGAAAATATCTTCAACATCGTTCGCTATTAGGGAAATGTGGATCAAAACTAAAACGGGTTATCAGGTCATGATTTATAGAATGGCCAGTATTAAAAAATATATATATAGAAATAGACAAGTGAAGAGAAGATGTGGAGAAAAGATCACTCCTTCTCTTTTGGAGGGAATATAGAATGGTGCAGTCTCTTTGAAATACAGTTTGGCAGTTCCTCAGGAAACTAAATATAGATCAACCACATCCTGCTACTAGGAATATATTCAGGAGAACTAAAAGCAGGGACATGAACAGATATTTGTACATCCATGTTCATAGTGGCATTGTTCACAATTTTTAAAATATGGAAACAGCCCAAGTTTTTGTCAATTGAAGAATAGATCTTAAAAATGTGAAATATACATACAAAGGAACTATTCAACTATAAGAAGGAATGAAGTCAGGATGTATGTGGCAACATGGATTAACATTGAAGACATGTCAAGTGAAAAAAAATTAGGCATAAACTGACAAATACATAATGGGCTCACTATTATGAACTAAACAAAAGGAGTAAACTCATGCAGTTAAAGTCAAGAGTATACATTACTAGGAAATAGAATGAGGGCCGAGAAGGGAAAGTTGATGCTTAATGAAAGTGTGGAATTGGATAGAGTTGAGAGTAGCATGTTATACTGAATATATAACTAACACTACTTATTTATAAATCTGATTGTGGCTAGAAGGAGTAGGTTAGAGATGCATATGTCAATTGAAAGAAAGATGATAATCTATGTACAGTATAACATAGTATATACAGTGATGTATGAAAATTATTGTTAATATTACAAATACAAGAATGTTCTTCTATGACTTAGAATAAATGTACATCACTGTTATAGCATATTAAGAATATGGTGATACATAAGAAAAATTAAACTAATGAAACGTATGTTTCATTAGTGTACATTGTATTGTAACATTTTTACATCAATGGCAAAGAATGTACCGTATCAATACTCAGGGTCAACAATAGTGGGGTATTGATTTTTCCTTTTGGAGTAATTAAACTATTCAAAAATTGACTGAGGATTGTACAAAGCATGAGATCTTTTAACAAAATGAGCCGTGTGGTGGATGATGGATTGTGTGTGGTTAACAGTACAAATATGAGAATGTTCTCTTATGAAATACAACAAATATACAATAATAATACATGGTGTTAACAATAGGGTGGTTTAAGGGAAAAAAGCATCAAGCATAAAGTATAGACTACAGTTAGCAGTAATATTTTGATGATGTTCTTTTATTATTTGTAACAAATGTTCAACAACAAAGCAAGGTATTGGTGGTGGGGTAGTATATGGGGATCATGTATGTTATACATGATTATTTTGTAAACTCACACTTTTTCTAATAGAAAAAAAAAATAAAGGTATACCTCCTATTTTCTCCTAGTAGAACTGTGAGCTCAATGGCATCCATAAATTCAACCTGACTTTTTAACCAGTGTAGCACCAGCAAATAGATCAGTGCTTGACAAATAGTATGCACTTATAAATCCTTGGCTAGTGGACAGGATAGGTAAAAATTATTCATTGTTTGAAGTAATAAATGAATAAGAAAATGAGTCCAAAGATTAGAATTAGCACTCCCATGTAAATATAACTTTAGTAACTAAGTAATCCTTTTAAGAATCCTCATGACTAACATTGGTAATGTATGTATTTATTACTTTTAATACAGACACTGCAAAGGAGAGTCGAAAGGAATGGGGAGACTTATCTCTTCTACCCTTTCATTATAAATTTGAATTCAGAATTTGTAAAAATGAATCTATTATTTCCAGATTCTTCAACTTTACAGAAATAAATTCAAAGTGTTCAGTGTTATGTTAATGTTGTTATTGGAAAATATAATAATCTTTAAAAGTGTTTTAGTGAAATAAGTCTCTGATGTCACTGCTTATGATCATAAATCATAACTGTGTAAAAGCATATTCAAAAAATTCTACTAAGAAAAGGTTATTTCTTCATTGCTAAAGAGTGGGAAAGTAGGTTAAATGTTCACTGGAATAAAATTGAAAACAAGTTTTAAACTTTTAATTCAGTACCAAAAATGCTGCATATCTTTTAAAATATTAATTTGAATTGAGCAGGTTTTATAAACTATTGATTGGACTGGCTTAATTCCCACAATTAACTCACAACTTTGTTAGAAAAATAGTAAACAATACATTCCCCTAATGAAAGAAAGGACATATATCATTTTTTCCTATGAATGTATATCCTGTTATGATACATATTATCAGTACTATAATATAATCCATTTGTCATGAATGTTATAGCATGTTGCTTATTATACAATATTCTTAAAATAAATAAATGGTGCTACTTTTTCACTTCTTTAGTTTTAATCCTCAATAAAATATTAAATTAGCTGCTGTGATCAAATATCAAAATTATACACTTTAGAAGGAGATAATTGTTATAATTGCTAAACTATGCTTTTTAATACATCATCTTAGGTTTTGCCTTTTCAATCTGTTATAAGACTCTTTTGTTAAATGGATTTACCTTTTAAACTTCAATTTATCTTGCATATGAGCAACTTTTCCTGACACATAACATGATTTACCTGGATATTTGAGATAAAACTTGATGATATTTTATCTCCTGCTTAAAATTTTGCTACATAATATTAAATTTTCCTTTATTACTTTGGAAAAAGAATACATTATAAATCAATTTTAAATTGAGTTGGTAAGAGAAAGATACACAGTAAAGTGTCTAATAAAATAATTTTATTTCCTCTTATATTCCAAAACATTAGCTAATCTCTTCTATAAAGTTGCTCAAAAATATTTCACAGTCCATTTGAGTATTACTAAAATACAGTCCTTTTTAAAATGCATAACATTATATAAGTAAGCACCAGAAGAATAAATATAGTTATTCTTTAAAGGATTTACCTCTGGAAAATTGTGCTACTGTGGGGAAAAGTGAAGTAGATTATTTCTTTCATTAAAAATCAATCTCTGCTATATGATTTTTAAAATTCAAGTACTTATTCTGTCTAAATTGTAAATATTACACAAATTTTCAAAAATTTGTCATTCAAACTCACTTTGAATTTCATATTATTTGGTAAAACAGGGACAAATGTGTGCAAATATAAACAGAATTATGTTAGGTAGTTATAAATGCTGAGAGAGAGTTAAAATAGAACAAATTCCATAGAATTAAAGAGGAATGGAAGTAAGGTGATCAAAAAAGAACTGTTGAAAAGGTGGAAATGAGCATATACTTCAATGAAGAATCAGCCTTGTGAAGGTCTGGTGGTAAAATATTCCATCAGAAGAAAGGCAAAACACAGCCTTAAAGAATATTAAAAAGACTCACGGTTATGAAAAAAGGTCAAATGAGAATAAGAACAAAAGAAGTAAACCAGGACAAGTTGCACCTTGTAGGCCATGTTAAAGACCTCTTCTTTATGGGAATACTAATGGGATTATAATTCAAATGAGAATTTATTGCTATTTTAAGCAGAAGAAGTGTATAGCCTAACTCACAGATTAAAAGTACAAAACCCAAAAGTTTATTGGAGGGTGGAGTTGCATTTAGAAATGTGGTTGATAAGGAGTGTGATTACTTCATGGGTCATTATAGATTTTACCAGTCTTGAAACTTTCAGAGGAGTAATTGTTCTTTTTCAGAGATTCTCTGTAAATAATATTTAATTTTGTCTTTCCTGTAAAATTATTTGGGAATGATATTGAATATCTAGGTAAAAACTCATATTCTATATTGGCATTTAATTGTTATAACCATAATAAATGGGAATCTTCTATCCCTAAGCTCATGCTCTAAAAAGAAATTCTCTAGATAAAACAAAAAGTATAAATTTCAAGATTCTTTCCAGATAATTTTTACAAGGTTACTAATAAGCATTAATACACTTTTAATTTTATCTATCGTTCCCTTGAAGAAAGATGATACATGGCAAATTATTCTAAAGTGACATAAAATTATCTAGGAAAGGAGAAGAAAGAATTTGACAAACCAGTTCAGATGAGAGGCAAGAAGCAAATAGTGGAGTAAAACTTTAGAAGATAATGCAAGTGTTGAAGACCAGCAATGATGGAAATTATGGATGAAATTAAAGAAATTTGAATATAGCTTTGAGGCAGGGCTATCCTGTTTTCTGTTTCCTGATTATTATAGATATTGTTAAAAGAAAGAATGCAGGTGCAGATGGAGGCAGGGATTTTTCTGCATAAATAAATTTTTCATGATTAAAGCAAATGTAATTATTATAGATATAACATATATAACAAGCTTATATATATATATTTTTTTAAGATTTATTTATTTATTTATCTCCCCTCCCCCCACATCCCACTTGTCTGTTCTCTGTGTCCATTTGTTGCATCTTCTTTGTCCACTTCTATTGTTGTCAGTGGCACAGGAATTTGTGTTTCCTTTGGTTGCGTCATCTTGTTGTGTCAGCTCTCTGTGTGTGCGGCACCTTTCCTGGGCAGGCTGCACTTTCTTTTGTGCTGGGCGGCTCTCCTTGTGGGGCGCACTCCTTGCTTGTGGAGCTCCCCTACACTGGGTGGACACCCCTGCATGGCAAGGCATTCCTTGCGCACATCAGCACTGTGCATGGGCCAGCTTCATACGGGTCAAGGAGGCCCAAGGTTTGAACCACCGACCTCCCATGTGGTAGACGGATGCCCTAACCACTGGGCCTAGTCCACTGCCAGGCTTATATATTTAAATTAGGAACAGCTGCATTGGTGATATATTTAAAATTTTTGAAGTAAATATTTGAATTTTTAGTTATCCCATTGCTACTTGGAAGATTTTATCTTAATTAAATTCCTACATTAGTAATTTCTGCTAATCCAGGTTCTTTAAAAAGAACAACAGTGAAGACAACATGTAAGAACATGCTTTAAATTTAAATTCTAATTTAGTATTACAAAATAAATAAATATGCGTTCATGAATTCCTTATCTGAATACTTTCATTGTTGAATACATATTGGAACTAAACTTTAATTTTTTACTGAAATATATCATTAGAAACTTGCTTGTGACATCAGCAATAAAGATGATATTTTGATGTTTCCATATATTTTCACTGTTTGTTCCTTTTCTCTGCTATCTTCAACCATGAAAAAGTCTTCAAGGTCCAGTTTAAAAGCTACCATCCCTGTGAATAATTTCAAAATTCCAGAATCTATACTAATCATCTATTTCCACTGTTTCATAGTAGGTAAATGTACATGAATGCAAACCTTTTCAAAAAGTATGCCATTTTACTTCATAATATTACCATGTGCTAAGATACTTCACTCCAGGCCCCTCCTATCTTTCATTTGTACAATGGACTGAACCAGGGTGTAGGTTCAAAATAACTAGGTTCTTAGCTTTAGATTTCTCTACCTCCAAGTAGTTAGGTCTCCTCCTTCTTAACAAAAACTTAAAACAAGGAGAGATGCCAGCAAAATAGCAGACTAGGCAGCTACATACACCTACAACTCTGATGACACGTTGACAGGTAAGCAGAACAGCGAGAACCAACTTAGAACGTTGAAAAATAGTTGAAGATTTAAAGCAAACAAGCAAATGTGGAATCAAGTAAAAACCAAATTAAAAATTGTAAAACATCTCTATGGCATTTTTACTAGTCTTCCTTCAACCTCTCTCCAGTCCAGTGGCAGTCCTGAAGATGGCAGTCTAATTTTCTATAATGGGACACTGGTTATTGTTTCCAGAAGGAAGAGGAAATCTTTTTTCCCAAATTACTGTGTTTTTTCTGGTATAAATTGTCTAGAGGATACCTGCAGGGCTAATATAAGGAGATCTTATCTGTTTGATTTAAGTCAAAACATACTCAGGGTGTAAAAGCATCAGGCATTTTTCAACACCATTGTGAGGCGAATGAAAAACTCCCGTGTTCTAATATCCTGGGCTTCTCAAGCAAATTCCATGTAAATGGTTGACTTTAATGATGGGAATTTATTATCTCACATATTTGAGTCTAGGAGAAAGTCCAAATCAAGACATTATCAATGCTTTCTTCCAGAAGATTGGTATTCTTTTTTTTTTTTTTGCTTT
The DNA here is from genome assembly GCF_030445035.2 of Dasypus novemcinctus. Classification (NCBI taxonomy): domain Eukaryota; kingdom Metazoa; phylum Chordata; class Mammalia; order Cingulata; family Dasypodidae; genus Dasypus; species Dasypus novemcinctus. Next base: position 30,780,420 of record NC_080674.1, on the reverse strand, counting down.
TATTTTTTTTTAAATATTTATTTATTTATTTTTTTAAATTACATTAAAAAAAATATATGAGGTCCCATTCAACCCCACCGCCCCCGCCCCCCACTCCCCCCACAGCAACACTCTCTCCCATCATCGTGATACATCCATTGCACCTGGTAAGTTCATCTCTGAGCATCACTGCACCCCATAGTCAATGGTCCACATCATAGCCCAGACTCTCTCACGTTCCATCCAGTGGGCCCTGGGGGGATCTACAGTGTCCCGTAATTGTCCGTGAAGCACTATCCAGGACAACTCCACGTCCCGAAAACGCCTCCACATCTCATCTCTTCCTCCCGTTCCCCACACCCAGCAGCCACCATGGCTACCGTTCCCACACCCATTCCACATTTTCTCTGTGGACATTGGATTGGTTGTGTCCATTGCACACCTATGTCAAGTGAGGGCTTAGATTGCACATGGGTACTGGATGCACTCTTCCCGCTTCTAGTTGTAGACACTCTAGGCTCCATGTTGTGGTGGTTGACCTTCTTCAACTCCATGTTAGCTGAGTGGAGTAAGTCCAATAAGTCAAAGTGTAGGAGCTGAAGTCTGTTGAGGCTCTGGGCCTGGGTGTCATATTATCAGTCCAGAGATTCAAATCCCCTACATATATCTTAAACCCAGCACCAACTACAATTCCAATAAAGTAGCATGCAAGTCTTGTGAAAAGAGATCCCCTCTGAGTCCATTTCCATCACGCAGAAACACCAGCTCCAAATAAGGGCCATCTGTCATGGCAGTGAACCCCTTCTGCCATGACCATAGAACCCGTGGGTCTCTTTATCCCTCAAAAGAACCAATACCTGGGGTTGTATCTACCTTATCTGTCTCTTAGACTCTGTTCAGTTGTACATAGGGGTATTCCTTCTGACAACCTCCAGACTCTTTTTTAGAGACTCACAGCCTTATAATCTCATTTCTCCTTTCCATTTCCCCCTTACATTAGGTCAAACCGCTTCCCGAGGTCATGTTATTATATGTAGACAGGTATATTCTGCTGTTCCGCATTGAATCTTTAATTCAAGGTCATTTTCTAGTTGCTTCTTCAGCTGGTATGTGGTAGTGATCCCTCGGTGCCAGGGAGGCTCATCCCCGGGTGTCGTGTCCCACGCTGGGGGGAATGCATCACATCTACACGCTGAGTTTGGCTGTGAGAGTGGCCACATTTGAGTAACATGAAGGCTGTCAGGAGGAAACCCCCAGGCACAATGCTACTCTAGGCCTTGTTCTTATTGCAGGTGCATAGGCTCAAAAGTGTAGCCATTAGTATCAAGAGCCCACTGTTGGGCCCTCCTTCCTTCCTGGTTCTTGCCGTTGCACCTGGAGGATTGCCGCTGCTCTCCCAGGGCCCACAACAGTGACCCCCCGGCCAGGAGCCCAGTACCCCCCAAGCTGTTGTTTTTAATTGTTTCCACTATGAGTATATATAGACATTACCATATACCCTGGGCATATGCCCTGTATAACTCCCTGTCAACCATATATATCCTGTCAATAACATCCCATATCAGTATTCCTCTGCTGCCATTGTTGAACCACTCTGTGATCCAAAACTTCCCGTAAAGTGAATCCCAACATAATGTCAGCTTCAGAAGAGTCTTAGATCACCAAAATTCATATATACAATATACAGTATTTCCCCAGATCCACCATAAAACCTTTTCCCTTCCACAGCAATAATCTTTTAACTTATTCATATCATATTTCCTGAAACTGATGTACAGATTCCGAAACTATAGTTTTCAAACAAGGTAACATTTGTGCTTACTATGTGGTCCATACTTTAGGTTGTACAGTTTTCTAAATTTTTTAGTTTTCCTATGTTTTGTCTTATGGTTTTCATTATTAGTCTGTCGTCCCCTATATGTTTTTGGTGTAATATTAGCTGTTTTATATTCATCCTCGTGTACTCTCACATAACTCCTCTTTTGCCCCCTTATTTACCTTTGTTCCATCCATTGCACGTCCATTTTCCCCTCCCCTTAGGGCCCACAACGCCTGCCAATCTAATGCCCTGGGAGCCGTCCTTTCTCACGAGAGATACAGTTCTCTCTATTCGACGGCATTAGTCTTCCCCAGGATATGGGTCCACCCCACCCAATGGTAGAACCCACTTTGGCAAAATGAGCCTTCAGCTATTCCCTCCAGAGTCCGTCCTGCATCAGACCATACCCCCTGAGCGTCCTAACCAGGTAACCCTCCTACTTATACTTTGATACGTTTTACTCAACATTTAGTTCTCAATGAACTTCTGGCACTCTCCCATGTTTGTATGTTGCCCCTCCCTCCCACCTATTTCTTGGACCATATTACCCCTCTTCCCATCCCCAGCCCCCCTCAAACCCAGAAAACCCCACCCAAAGGTAACCCCTTGCCCCCATTTTGTCCCTTCTTTGTGCTCATACTTACCCCCAGCTCATCACAGATTCCACCCCTACAGACATTAACTCACAGCCTTCCTCCACCCCCCGATTTCCAGTAAGCCACTTTTCCAGACTCTAGCTCTCTGAGGCAGTTAACTTATTTCATATCATTGAGGTCATATAGTATTTGTCCTTCAATGCCTGGGTTGCTTCACTCAACATAAAATTCTCAAGGTTCATCCATGTTATCACGTGCGATTTTAGTGTATTGGTTCTTACAGCTGAGTAGTATTCCATTGTGTGTATATACCACATTTTATTGATCCACTCATCTGTTGATGGACTTTTGGATTGATTCCAACTTTTGGCGATGGTGAACAATGCTGCTATGAACATTGGTGTACATATATTGGTTTGTGTCCTTGTTTTCAGATCTGATGGGTATATACCCAGCAGTGGTATTGCTGGGTCATATGGCAAATCTATGGATAATTTTTTGAGAAACTGCCAAACTGTCCTCCAGAATGGTTGGATCCTTCTGCATTCCCACCAGCAGTGGATGAGTGTTCCCCTTTCTTCACATCCTCTCCAGCATTTGTATTCTACTGTTTTTTTCATGGCTGCCAATCTTATGGGAGTAAGATGGTATCTCATTGTAGTTTTGATTTGCATTTCCCTGATAGCTAGGGATTTGGAGCATTTTTTCATGTGCTTTTTAGCCATTTGTATTTCTTCTTTGGAGAAGTGTCTGTTTAAATCTTTTTCCCATTTTTTAAATGGGTTGTTTATCTTTTTGTTTTCGAGATCTATGAGTTCTTTATATATGCAAGTTATAAGTCTCTTATCAGATATATGGTTGCCAAATATTTTCTCCCATTGTGTGGGTTCCCTTTTTACTTTCTTGACAAACTCCTTTGAGGTGCAGAAGGCTTTAATTTTGAGGTAGTCCCATTTATCTATTTGTTCTTTTGCTGCTCGTGCTTTTGGTGTAATATTCATGAAGCCATTTCCTATTACAAGGTCCTGTAGATGTTTCCCTACACTGCTTTCTAAGGTCTTTATGGTCTTGGCTCTTATATTTAGGTCTTTGATCCATCTTGAGTTGATCTTTGTATAAGGTGTGAGATGGTAATCCTCTTTCATTCTTCCACATATAGCTATCCAGTTCTCCAGGCACCATTTGTTGAATAGGCCATTCTCTCCCAGTTGAGAGGGTTTGGTGGCTTTATCGAATATTATATGGCTATATACATGAGGTTCTATATCTGAACTTTCAATTCGATTCCATTGGTCTGTGTGTCTCTCCTTATGCCAGTACCATGCTGTTTTCACTACTGTAGCTTTGTAGTATGTTTTGAAGTCAGGAAGTGTGATTCCTCCTATTTCATTTTTCTTTTTCAATATGTCCTTGGCTATTCGGGGCCTCTTTTTATTCCAAATAAATTTCATAGTTAGTTTTTCTAGTTCCTTAAAGAAGGCTGTGTTGATTTTTATTGGGATTGTATTGAATGTGTAGCTCAGTTTTGGTAGGATAGACATCTTAATAATATTCAGTCTTCCTATCCATGAACAGGGAATATTCTTCCATTTATTTAGGTCTTCTTTGATTTCCTTGAACAATCTTGTATAGTTATCGATGTATAAGTTTTTTACCTCTTTAGTTAAATTTATTCCTAAGTATTTGATTTTTTTATTTACTATTGTGAATGGTATTTGTTTCTTGATTTCCTCCTGATCTTGCTCATTATTGGTGTATAGAAATGCTACTGATTTTTGCACATTGATCTTATAACCTGCGACTTTGCTAAACTCATTTATGAGTTCTAGGAGCTTTGTTGTAGATCTCTCAGGGTTTTCTATATATAGGATCATGTCATCTGCAAATAATGAAATTTTGACTTCTTCCCTTCCAATTTGAATGCCTTTTATATCTGGTTCTTGTCTCAGTGCTCGAGCCAGTACTTCCAAGACAATGTTAAATAGGAGCGGAGACAATGGGCATCCTTGTCTTGTTCCTGATTTTAGAGGGAAGGATTTCAGGATTTCGCCATTGTAAACAATGTTGGCTTTAGGTTTTTCATATATACTCTTTATCATATTCAAAAAGTTTCCTTGTATTCCGATCTTTTGGAGTGTTTTTATCAGGAAGGGGTGCTGTATTTTGTCAAATGCCTTTTCTGCATCTATAGATATAATCATGTGGTTTTTTTCTCTCAATCTGTTTATATAGTGTATTACATTGATTGATTTTCTTATGTTGAACCATCCTTGCATACCTGGAATAAATCCCACTTGGTCATGGTGTATAATTCGTTTAATGTGTTGTTGAATACGATTAGCAAGTATTTTGTTAAGTATTTTTGCGTCTAGGTTCATTAGAGAAATTGGTCTGTAATTTTCCTTTCTTGTGGTGTCTTTGTTTGGCTTTGGTACTAGGGTAATGTTGGCATCATAGAAGGAATTAGGCAGTGTTCCTTCTGTTTCGATTTTTTGGAATAGTTTCAACAGGATTGGTGTTAGTTCTTTCTGGAATGTTTTGTAGAATTCACCTGTGAAGCCGTCTGGCCCTGAGCTCTTCTTAGTTGGGAGATTTTTAATGACTGATTCTATCTCTTTGCTTGTGATTGGTTTGTTAAGATCATCAATTTCTTCTTTCGTCAGTATGGGCTGCTTATGTATTTCTAGGAATTTGTCCATTTCCTCTAAATTGTCATTTTTGTTGGAATATAGTTTTTCAAAGTATCCTCTTATGATAGTCTTTATTTCTGTGGGGTCAGTGGTGATATCACCTTTCTCATTTCTTATTTTGTGTATTTGCATCTTTTCTCTTTTTTTCTTTGTTAGTCTCGCTAAAGGTTTGTCAATTTTGTTGATCTTCTCAAAAAACCAGCTCTTGGTCTTGTTTATTTTTTCAAGTGCTTTCTTATTTTCTATTTCATTTAGTTCTGCTCTTATCTTTGTTATTTCCTTCCTTCTTCTTCCTGTTGGGTTACTTTGTTGTTGTTTTTCTAATTCCTTCAAATGTGCAGTTAATTCTTCAATTTCTGCTCTTTCTTCTTTTTTGATATATGAATTTATGGCTATAAATTTCCCTCTCAGTACCGCTTTTGCTGCATCCCATAAATTTTGGTATGTTGTGTTATCATTATCATTTGTTTCAAGGTAGTCATTGATTTCTTTTGAGATTTCCTCTTTGACCCACTGTTTTTCTAAGAGTGTGCTGTTTAATTTCCAAATTGTCGTGTGAAGTCTGGGTCTCTGTCCCTTGCAAATTTCCAGCTTGACTCCACTGTGGTCAGAGATATTGTTTTGTATGATTTCGATCTTTCTGAATTCATTAAGCCTTTCTTTGTGGCCTAGCATATGGTCAATCTTGGAGAATGTTCCATGTGCGTTTGAGAAAAATGTATATCCTGCTGTGTTTGGGTGTAATGATCTATATATGTCTATTAGATCCAGCTCTTCTAATATACTGTTCAAATGTTTTGTTTCTTTAGTGATTCTCTTTTGAGATGTTCTGTCCAGAGTTGATAGTGGTGTATTAAAATCCCCCACTATAATTGTAGATGCATCTATTCTTTCACTTAGTTTTTCCAGCGTTTGCCTCACATATTTAGAGGTGCCCTTGTTAGGAGCATAAATATTTATGATTGTTCGATCTTCTTGACAAATTGTCCCTTTCACTAAAATATAGTATCCTTCTTTGTCTCTCACAATTGTTTCGCATTTAAAGTCTATTTTGTCTGATATTAATATAGCTACTCCTGCCTTTTTTTGGTTGTTGTTTGCTTGTATGATTGTTTTCCAGCCATTCACTTTCAACCTCCATGAGTCTCTGGGTCTAAGATGTGTCTCTTGTAGGCAGCATATAGATGGGTCGTATTTCCTTATCCAGTGTCCCAGTCTGAATCTTTTGATAGGTGAGTTTAATCCGTTGACATTCAGTGTTATTACGTTTAGAGAGTTATTTATGGTAGCCATATTTTGGTTGGATTTGTGTTTGTTATATTTTGTTTGTATTATTTTATTTTCCCCTTCTATTTTTGTCTTTCTTGTTGCTTTTACACTCTCCTCCATCTCTGACTGTCCTGTTTTTTCCTTTCTTCCTGCAGAATTCCCTTAAGAATTTCTTGAAGGGGAGGTTTCTTGTTGATATACTCTTTCAGTTTCTGTTAATCTGTGAATATTTTGAACTCTCCATCATTTTTGAATGCTAGTTTAGCTGGATAGAGTATTCTTGGTTGGAGATTTTTTTCCTTTAGTACCTTGACTATATCATACCACTGCCTTCTTGCCTCCATCGTTTCAGATGAGAAATCAGCACTTAATCTTATGGAGTTTCCCTTGTATGTGATGGTTTTCTTTTCTCTTGCTGCTTTTAGAATTTTTTCTTTGTCTTGAGCATTGGATAATTTGACAAGTATATGTCTTGGGGTGGGCCTGTTGGGGTTTATGACCAGTGGAGTGCGTTGTGCTTCTTGGATATGTACATCTGTCTCTTTCAGTAGATTTGGGAAGTTTTCATTCATTATTTCCTGCAACACTCCTTCTGACCCCTTTCCCTTCTCTTCTCCTTCTGGAATGCCTATAATATGTATGTTTGAGCGTTTTGCGTTATCATTCAGGTCCCTAAGTCCTATCTGGATTTTTTCTACCTTTTTATTGACCACTTCTACTATCTGTTTGATTTCCAATGCACTGTCTTCCACATCACTAATTCTCTGCTCTGCTTCTTCTAGTCTGCTGATATTTGCTGCAAGTGTATTTTTGATTTCTTGAACTGTGGTGTTCATTCCCATCATATCTGTTATTTTTTTGCGCATGTCTGCAATTTCCCCTCCAAGTGTTGTCTTCACGCTGTTAACCTCTTTCATTACTTCATCAAATTTGTCAGTGATAAATGTTCTGAGATCTTTCATTGCTTGTGCGAAGTCCTGCCCCCCTTCCTGATTTTCAGTTTGTTGATTGGATTCAGCCATGTTTTCCTGATTACTGGTTTGGTTTGTAGATTTTTGTTGCTGTCTTGTCAACATTTTTTCTTGACGGGTTTAATCAGTTCCTTAGCTTCTTTTTCTAGTCTTGGAGATTAATTAGCTGTTGTTTTTGCGTAAGTGTTATATCTTCTCTTTGTCACTTTGTTCTTCTTATTCCAATTTCTTATTGCTAGTTAAGCTCACTTTAAAGGAAAGTATTAGTGCTGGGGAAAGTCAATTGTGTAAGGAAGGAAAAAGTGTGAAGTAGTATTGGTGATATATGTTTACAAAGCAACAATATGAGTTCTGGGAGGATGGAGGTTAGATCATGTAAATTGTGTAGAGTTATAGTAGTAGGAAAGTACCTATAATGAGGTAGACGACTGAATATGGGAGGAATGTGGCACGTACTAAGAGGCTATTGTTTTCATGAGAGAGGGAAAGAGAAAAGAAAGGTAATAGTTTCAGGGACAATACCAGATGGAAAACTAAACAAAGGTATTAGAAATTAAGAGTTAGACACTTTGTGGATCAAAGAAAGGGAGATGGAATATAGGAGAGATAGCAGATGGTGGAGGATATCAAGTTGTAGGGGAAAGGGGATAGTGTAGATAGGCTAAATCTATTCACAGAGAAATGAGGCAGTGGAGGGTGAGGAAACCCAGCAAATGTGAGGTATTTCCTGTAGGACCTATTGTATTGTTAAGGTAAAATAGTATAAGAAGAATATTGGGGACAAGAAAGAGAGGATTGAAAAAAAAAAAAAAGAACAACAACAACAAAAAATAAAAAAAAAAAAAACAAAAAACCAAAGAACATAAACCCCGCCGCCAGGCTCGGCTGGGCTCAGCTGGGCTCCGGTCCCCCGCCCGCCGCCCGCCGCGACTCGGCTGGGCTCGGCTGGGCTCGGCTACCCTGGCCGCCACCCGCCGGGGCTCCGAGCGGTGCTAGCTGCCTCGGCTCCACCTACCCAAGGAGGGAATCCTCCACACGTAGCTGGGATCTCCGTGTATATTTCACAGATGGTTCCTCTCTGTTACCTTCCCTCCAAATCGATGTCCAGACACCTCCGGACCAGGAAAAATCCCGAAACAGCCGGTCCCAAAGAGTCTCCGACGCCTCCCAGCCAATTCCCCCCCGGAGCTAGTAACCGGGAAGTTCACTCAGCCGCCATCTTGCCTCCCCCTCCTGAAAGTCCCAATTTATATCTTATAGACCAGTCCTTTCCGTTACCTTCCCACCAAATCGATGTCCAGACACTTCCTGCCCTGAAAAAATCCTGAAAAAGCCTGGTCCCAGAGAACCTCCAGCGGTGCCCAGCTGCCTCTTCCCAGGAGAGACGGCAAGGCAAGCTCACTCAGCCACCATCTTGCCGGAAGTCAGAAGATTGGTATTCTGAGGCTGACTACTGGTAGCCATTGGTCCTGGGGTCCTCTGTAACATAGCCATGCACATGATAGCTCTTCCTGAACTCTCCCTTCTTTTCTAGGTTCTATTGAACTTCAGTTTTGCTTCCTGTGCTTTTCTTTCCCTCTGTCTGGACTTATTCTGCTTATAAAGACCTCCAGTAATAGGATTAAGATCCATCCTAATTGCCTTAGGTCATACCTTAAGTAGCCTCATCAAGAGGTCTTACTTACAATGAGTTCACGCACACAGGACTGGATTATGTTTAAAAATATTTTTTTTTCTGGATAACAAAGCTCTAAACACCCATAATGCATAGATGTTAAAAGTTGAGATATAAAATGAACTACATAAAACTGAGGAGGATAAACTGGGGAAACTGTTTTGTTTTATTTTTGAGGGAGTGTGGCAGTTTGATATTTATGAATTACAAAAACAGATATACATTATGTTTAATTTATATTAAACATAATCTATCCTCTGGGTTGGATATGTTTAATCTATTAAATATATTCTATCCTCTGGGTGGGATAACCCTTTGATTGTATTAGAATCAGCTGAGACATCTGATTCAAATATGTTAAGATTAAGGACTTTGATTCAACCACATCATTAGAGTGCTAATCAGAGTTGAGTCCTGTCTCCCTTGGTGGGTGATAAAACAGACTCTCACACAGAAGTAGAAACACAGAGAAGAACACAGAGGATAAGCACAGATCAGTAGACACAATAGAGGCCTGAGGAAGAGAGAAGAGCCTGATAGTCTACAGCTGATCTTGTGAAGAGACTAGAGCTGCTGAGCCCAGAAAGAAATGAGCCCTGGTAAGAGAGATGAGCCTTATGGCATTCTATAAGGATCAGAAGAAGCTGGTGTCACCAAGACTTAAGAATAAGGAAGGCTAAATCCTCACAGATGTTGCCCACCATCATAGGTCAACAAGTGGCAACAGACTTTGGGTGAGAAACTACCTCTTATGGTACCTTGAGTTGGACTCTTTAGGGCCTTGTGACTGTAAGCTTCTACCCCAAATTAAATACCTTTTTTAAAAGCCAACAGATTTCTGGTACTTTGCATCAACACTCCTTTTGGCTGGCTAATACAGAATGGGGTTATAAGGCCATTCAAGAAGAACTCATGCATAAGGGGAATTTAGATAACTACAAGCATTGTCAGAACAGGAAAATATCTCAGAAGATCCTAAATTTTCATCTTTCACTGTAATTTTAGGTTGAAGGAAAGCAGAAAGTGAAGGCTAAGACATAATTGTAAACAGCCTTGTTAACTATTAAAAAAAATACCCCAGCCACACAGAGAAAATCCACAAAAACTGGTAGAGATGGTTTGTTTCTTTATTGTTTGTGTATGTGTGTATGTGTGTACACATGTCTGTACATGAATTGGAATGTGTTTTTGAGTGTGCTTAGTTCTGTTTTTAAGAAAATCTCTGTCAAAACATTAGCTGAATACAAGATAAATGAACAAGATCAGAAAATCCTTCGGAAGAGAGACCATTTGATTTCCAGAGTTCTTACAATATAATATTCCAATGTCTATTTTTCAACAAAATGTTCAATGACATGCAAGAAAACAGGGAAGTATGGCCTATTCAAAGAAAAGATAAATGGACAGAAACTCCTTGAAGAGCCCTGACACTGGAATTACTAGACAAATACTTTAAATCAACTATCTAAAGGAGCTAAAGACAACCATGTTCAAAAGCTAAATAAAATGAGGAAACTATATTTGAACAAAATGGAAACATCAATAAAGAGATAGAAATTATTAAAAAGAATCAAATAGAAATACTGGAGTAAGAAATACAATAAAGCATATTGGAGCAGGCAAATGAATCAGTGAATGTGGATAGGAGACAATTGAAATTATCCAGTTTAAGAGAAAAAAATTAAAAAAAAGAATGGAGAAAGATGAAAAGGACCATATGGATTGACTTGCCCTGATTCAATTTGGCCACCCATTCACTAAAAATTAACATCTTCATAAAGTTCTATCTAAAAATGGTTTACATGACTACATACCCAATATGGCTCTTCATTATTCCATACAATTTTGGGGATTGATTTTTCCATCATTGAAAAATAAACCATTGGGATTTTCATAGGGATTGTGTTGAACCTGTATTTGCTTTGGATAGTATTGATAATTTACACATATTGTTTTAAAGTCCATGAACATGAGAAGTCTTTCCATTTTTCTGTTTTCTTTAATTTTTTTAACAATGTTTTATAATTTTTCTGATCACCCAGAAAGCCTGAAGTGTTACATCATATAGCTAAAAGATGTAAAAAGAAAGAAATATCTTTATTACTAGGAGTATTAAGAAACAGAGAAATATAGAGATAGAGGTAAAATTCTGGCCAGAAGGATTATGGATAAAAAATCAATCCCAAATCCCAACCCATTTATTCCAGATGATGACCCAGATGGATGGATAACCAGACCCATGAATAAAATTAAAACTGAAAATAATAATAATAATAATGAACTCATTGCAGTAAACATCAATGGAAATTTACAAGACAAGAAAGCATAACATTAAAAAAAATGTTCTCAGAAAATAGACGTACAACTAAAACATAGTGGTTAATAGATCTATGGTACAAAGAAGGATGTAATTTGCCACTAACAGGCAAATTATTAAGACATTTTGAAATACATCTAATGATGGTAGACTAAACCAAATACTAAAAAATTTGGAAGAAAAACATCCAAAAATACAAAGATAACACTTTTTTTGGATGTCTAGGTCCTGGTCATCAAGATGACCCTTACCAAATCTAACAGCAGTAATAACAGGGACTTGGAACTCTGCTGGGATTGCCACTACTATCTTAATGAAGATGGGATTATTGACTATGATGGTTGTACCAGTCATCAATTAAAAACAGAAGCAACAGATCAAATTAAGAAAAATATACAAAGACCAGCACCAAGTCATGAGAGAATGGATCTAATTATAATTTTCACAGTTGCTGATAAAATTGGCAAATTGATTCAATTAGAATTATTAAAGAATTAAGTCAGGATAAAATTATGCACTCTAAGCAATGATCAGGCTTGAAAATCAATGACACACCACCACCATCTTTTCCAGAATGGGAAAACAAGACAAAACCAAAAAAAGCTATACCATTATGGAAAATGTGGAAACAAGCTGGGATACAAAATCTTAGGACTATTTCAATAATAGGAATAGAAAATTTTTTATAGATAAGCACCATTTAGAATAATGGAAATGGCAGAAGCAATCATAACTTTAGAACACCCAGTACCCCTTACATAACTAGGGCAGTAAGAGGTAAAATACAAAGTAATCCAAGAAAAAGGGTGAAGAGGCATAAATACTTAATCTTGCCAGAAGGACATCACAGTCTCTTTCTCATGGCCAAAAGCAGAGGTATTCAAATCATATATAACTGTTTTAGATTGCCAAGAGTTTGTCAATGCAAATTACCAGGAATGTGTTGGCATTTATAAATGGGATTTATTTTGGGCCATGAAAAATCTAAATCAGAGCACGATAAGAGGTGATTATACCAAAGTCAGCTCTCAAATAGGTAAGCAAGATGACCACTGCTCTCTGCTGAGGTCTTCTCCTTTCTGCAGATGTAGGCAAACCTGAAATAGTCTTGTCTCTTCTTGAGATGCTCCTGTGGACAAAGCCTTTTGGGGCATTACTTATTAGTGACCCTCTTGTTCTCTCTCACATGGCCAGATCAAATATGGCAGCTTCTTTTTAACTGTACCTGTCTGTGTGTCTTTGTGCCTCTTTATATCAGGTCCAGGAAGAGTGTGGAGACTCAACCTGAGCCATGCCTCACCGACATAGTCCAATCAAAAGTCCTAAAGTAATTTGATCAAGTAATCTAATCAAAGGCTCCACAACTGAATATAATGAAATCAAAGATAATATACTTAGAGAAATAGATTAGTTTATAAACAAAATCTTTCTCTTTTTGGGATTCATAAAATAATCTCAAACTGCCACAGTAAGTATGGCAATTTCTACAGATAATTGCAAACATGAACTACATTTAATAATAGTAGATGCTGGGTCTCAAATTACAATGATTAGAATTCTAATTAACAAAGACGAACAAAATAATGAAAGAGCTTAAATTGAAGTCCATAAAGGCAAAATTAATATAGCATTTTGGGTTAATAGATCTATTATAATAGAAGGAATGATATTGATAAAAGTCAAAGGCCTAACAGAACCTAATTTAGCAAACAATTTGGAAACAGACATGATGTCACCATATGTAAATAGAAATAAGGAATAAATTGCAGTTGCATTAGCAAAGGCTAAATGGTCTCCTATCATTTTACCAGAAGTAGAGTATCATAAAATATAATTTAAAAAGGGAATTTCTAGAATATTACTAGAATGATAGAAGAGCTATTGAAGGAAGGTGTAGCAATCCATAGTTAACATTGTTTCTTATAAACATACTAATTGGCCAATTTTAAAAAGGTAGTTTGTATGGATTTGCTTTATATTTTAGGAATCTCAATGAGGTGATAGAAGGAGCACTACCATATATTGGCATGCTGACTAATAAAATTACCATAGGAAAATGTAATGACAAACAATCATAGCCCTTAATAACACGTTCTTTGCAATACAATTTGTATTAGTCAGCCAAAGTCATGCTGATGCAAAGTACCACAAATGTGTTGGCTTTTATAAAGGATATTTATTTGGGGTAGAAGCTTACAGTTACCAGGCCATAAAGTATAAGTTACTTCCCTCATTAAAGTCTATTGCTATGTGTTAAGGCAATTTAGCTGCCAATGTCTACCAAGAGTTCAGGCTATTTGGGCTCCTCTCTTCCCAGGGCTCCATTTCTCTCTGGACTCAGCTGCTATGCTCATTCCACAAGACAAGCTATAGACTATCAGACAAATGGATCTATCTTTCTCTCAGCTTCTTCTGTGTGTAGGGAGCCATCTCTATTCCTCTGTATTCTTCTCCTTTGTGTTCACTTCCTGGGCTCCAGAACCAAACACTAATCTCTCTTCTTTGCAGTGTGGTTTTTCTGTGAATTGATGCCCACCAAGGGGATGAGGATTCAATATCCTACTGACATGGCCCAATCAAAGCCTTAATTATTATTAATCAAGTGAGCCTCTGAATCCAATATAATTAATATGCCCAGAGGAAAAGACCGATTCACAAACATAAATATCTATTTTTTTGAATTCATAAATAATATCAAACTACTCCACCCCACCCTCTGAATTCCAAAAAGACATTAAAATATTTTTAAAAAACCTTAACTCTGTAACAATAAGAAGTACAGAATCATATCATAATCAGTTTAAAGAAATACAGATTGTCTTGGGACAAAGTCCCATCTGTTGTAGACCTCTGAAACTTACAAAACCATTTATCTGCTTGCAATACACAAATGGACAGGCAAAGGATAAACATTTTCATTATCACAAGGAGAAATTGGGAGGAAAACATGAATCATGGATACTCTACAGTTCAGTAAACCTGCAGGGCATTCTTCCCTCAATTTCCTAGTCTGAGAATCATTCTTAAGATGATGGTTTCTTCTCCTTGGGGCCACATGAGGACCCACACCTTTCCACAGACTTTCCCAATAACCATTTTCTTGGTTATACCCTCATTGAGCATCTTCATGGCAACCAAGCACCAGACCTCACTCCCAATCATTGGGGTGATTGCCACAGTTTACCCAATCTCTGAGTTAGAGACTTAACCCCTCTAGTACAGTGAGGTGAAGGCAAAATCCTTCATAACTTTGACACACAGCCTCAATCCTCTCGGAGAAATGAGTTGACCACCTTGTCTTCCCTAACCCATAGGGGATAGGCACACCCCTCTCAGACATATAGGGCACTGACCTTAACTGCCCTAATCCTTGAGGAATATGTTCAACCCTCTCTGTACCCTGGGACAGGAAAACTCTCCTTGAACATTGGGTGGGAACATCCACCCCCTTCAACTGCGGGTGCAAACTCACCATCTCTGAACACATGGGCAGTGTTCCTCTCTTGGCACAAGGCAATGTCTTAATTCCAGATATCAATTTCCTCTTAAAGCTGTTTCCCCTTCCATCTCTCCCATCAATGTCCTTTTATGTCCAAGGTGATAGTGGTTTTGTTCATACAGCTCTCTCAAAAATGTCTTGATTTAGCATGCAGGAAGCAGGTGTCCAAGCCATCAGACAGTAAGGTTTTCCACAAATCTTTCTGAAATAACTGAATCTTGAATCCTGATTTACAAGTTTCAAGTTTAGTTAAGTCCTCAAATACAGCACTATCATCTGGGAGCTTGATTTCCAGAGGTTTGGAATTTCTAGAATCAGTTTTTCTTTCCTCTGTGTCCAAGGTTTCAGTCCTCAGCTTATCTCTCTCATCTAGTATTTTGCTATAAGCTGCAAGGAGAAGCCAAGCCACATTCTCAGAATTTTCTTTGGAAAGTTCTTCAGCTAAATGCCCAGGCTCACTATTTTCAAATTCTGCCTTCCATAAAACACCAGGAGTTAGTTTTGTAAAGTTCTCTGCAACTTTGAAACATGGATTGCCTTTTCTCCAGTTTCCAGTAAGTTTCATCATTTACTTCTAAGGTCCCATAAAAAGTCTCTTTATTTATTTTTTTCAAACATTTTGTATTTTTTTAAAAAGATCCTGAGATTACACAAAATGTTACATAGAAAAATATAAGGGATTCCCATATGCTCCACTCCCCACATTAACAACTTCTTTCATTATTGTGGTACATTCATTGCAATTGATGAACACTTTTGGAGCATTGCCACTAAGCATGCATCATAGTTTAGATCGTAGTTTACACTCTGTTCCACTCAATTCTGAAGGTTATGGCAGCATATATATAATGGCCTGTATCTGTCATTGCAATGCCATTTCATTGACTTGTCATTAACAAGTCCCCCAAATTCCCCCTTATTACATCTATTTTTCCCTCTTGCTGCCCTCAGAACTTCCAGAGGCTACTGCCTCCATATCAGTGGCATAATTACCTCCACTTCTAAATCACAATAAATCTACAGTAGAACACCAGTAAGTCTGTTTTAGTCCATAGTTCATTCCCCAATCCTGAGGATTCTGGGATGGTGATGTCCACTCCATCTCTAATTGAGAGGGAGCTGTGTTCCCACAGGGCCTATGGACGGGATTCTCTTGCTTAGAGTAGTAGACTTTCTCATTTCTTTGGTATGGTCACTGTCCATCATCACCTCCATGTTAGTTTTCTGGGTGCAACCAATGGACTAGAGAGTTGATGTTGTAACTCCAGTGAGATTCAGGACCCAGCTGGCACATGAACAGTCCAAAGATTTAAGTCTCTTGGATATACACTTATCATAATAATACTAATTATAGGTTCAAATAGAAGGACAGAAGAGCCATGTGTAGGGAAATCACAACTGAGTCCAAATCTGTCACTCTGGAGAACATAAATTCCAAAGAAGGGCCCAATGGCAAGGCACCAAATTCCTGAGCTATCTGCCCTGACTATAGTGTCTGGATGTCTCCAGAGCCCTCAAGAGCCCTCCTATTTGGGGTAGTATCTACTTTAGCAGTCAATGAGATCCTGCTGAGATGTGCGTAAGTGTACCTTCTGGAATGACCTCCCAACTCATTTTAAAGTCTCTTAGCCATATAACTCGTTTGTCTTTAACTTTTCCCCTTTTCTGTCAAAGTCTTATTCTAATTGCATTGCTAGTTGGTGCTTGGTAGTAATCTCTTGGTGTCAGGGAGTCTCCTCCCCAGGAGTCTTGCTCCATGCTAGGGTAAGGTAATGTATTTATATGCTGTGTTTGGTTTAGAAAGAGGTCACATTTGAGCAAGAAGGAGACTCCAAGGAGACAACTCATAGGCACCCTATAATACTACACTTATTTTCAATTTCAAGAGTAAAAGCTCATACACACAGACATCATTATCAAGGGCTCATCAGTGGACCATCCTCTTTTACTAGTAACTGCCCTGGTACTCAAGGGATTTTTGCTGATCAATTAGAGAATGTAGCAGAGCTCCCCAGGATCAGAATTTGATGTTCCTTTGATGTATGACTATACACCCTTGTGACAGTGCCTCATGAACATTTGAATACATTTATATGCCTTACATGTGTGCCTAGGTGAGCTTTCTCCCATGTATTCCCCATCACATATACCCCACAGCAATGATCCTACTCTGCCACAATTGTAACCCTTCTGTCATTCAAAACTTCTTCAGAAATGAAGCCAAAAAAATAGCCAAATACTATTAATAAGAAAATTAATATTGATGATAGTTTTCAAAATAAGAAATTAGATAAAATTTTTAAAATTTAAAAATAAAAATTTGGGACAATAAAAATAATGAAAAATATTTTTAAAAATTTTAAACATTTTCCTTTTCACCATTATAAGACTTGCTGTCCTATATGTACAGTGAGATTGTCTTCCATTTATTCCCCCAGTATCTTACTTTTTAAAATTTTTTTTCATTTTGTACTCAGAGAAGTTTTAGTTTACAGAAAGGTAATGAACAGAATTCAGGGGACTCCTGTATAACCAACATCCTCCTCCTTACCCTCTCCCCCTATTAATAGCGTTGTTTATGTGAATGGAAATGTTTGTTACAACTGACATAAAACTGACATACAGCTACCAACCATGTAAATGGTTTGCATTATGGATACATTTTGGACCATACACTTTTATAAACATTATTGCAATTCAACATGGCCTGTATCCATCATACCAACATCATGTAGAGCCTTTCCATCTCCCCTAAAATGCCCCTTGTTCCATCTATTCCATTCCTCCCTCCCTTTCCCGTCAGGACCCAGGGTAACCATTGGTATTCACTCCTTGAAGAAAAAAAATCATAGTCACTTGCAACAACATTTAGGGCTTGGTACACTGGTTGCCTTCCATTGTTAGGCACTATGATGCTATCAAGAGACTCTTCCTATTTGAGAACATAGTGGGTCTTTCCAAGATGGGAGTCCACTACCTTGCCATTCATTATGTGGGTTTTTACCTACTGATATAACACAGTAAGGCAAGATGAACACTGATATTCTCCCCAGAAGCCTGCCCCAGGTGTGCCCTGCTTTGAATGTCTTCCACATCCAACACCCCAAACCAGCAACACTCACTTGCCATATTGCCAAAAGAACATTCCAAACATTGTAGTTTCAACCAAGTACCCCCTAATCCCCGTGTTCACATGATCTCTCCCCCAATGCTCCCTCCAGTTCTATGGACAGTCTAACTCACCCTTTCCACACTATCCCTTTAACAAACCAGCACCACCTAATTTAAAAGTATCATTACACCACTGTCATGCCTCTCTTCTCTACAATTACACACTTACACATTGTCATAGATTTTGCCCACATAAGTGTTGACTGACACCTTTCTCCCTTTCTATTTCCTGTAAACCTATCTTACAGACTCTAGCTCTGTGAATGTGCTCAATTTGTTTAATTCAGAGCAGTGAGGTCATGCAATAATTGTCCTTCAGTTCCTGGCTTGCTTCATTCAACATAAGGAGCTCAAAATTCATCCAAGTTATCTTGTGCGTTAATACTGTATTTCTTCTTACAGATGAGTAGTGTTCCATGGTATGTATATAACACAATTTGTTTATCCATGCCTCTGTTGAAGGACATTTGGGTTGATTCCAAGTTTTGACAATAGTAAATAATGCCACTATGAACATTGGTATGAACATATCTGTTCGTGTTCTTGCTTTCAGTTCTTCTGGGTATATACCCATCAGTGGAATTGCTGGATCATATGCTAGTGCTATAGTTAGTTTTCTGAGGAACTGCCAAACTGTGCTCCACAGTGTGTGCACCATCCTAATTCTAACCAGCAGTGGATGAGTGTTCCAATTCTTCCAAATCTTCTCTAATACTTTGAAGTCGTCTGTAGTCTTTTTAATAGCTCCTAGGCTAATGGGTGTAAGATGTTATCTCATTATAGTTTTGATTTGCATTTCCCTAATAGCTAGGGATGTTGAGCATATTTTCATATGGTTTTTGGCCATTTGTATTTCTTCTTTGGAGAAGTGTCTATTCAAATCATAATTTTTAAAATGGGTTGTTTTTATTTCTGAGGGTAGGATATCTTTATGTATGCAGGATATTAGACCCATATAAAATATAATTATCAAATATTTTTTCCCATTGAGTAAGTTATCTTTTCCCTTTCTTGGCCAAAAAAAAAAAAAAGTTTTTTTTAATTTTGATGAGGTCCTATTTATCTATTTTTTTTTCATTGCTTGTGTTTTGTGTGTAAAGTTCATGAAACCATTTCCTACTACAAGATCCTGTAGTTACTTCGCTACATTATCTTCCAAGGTCTATATGGTCTTGGCTCTTATATTTAGATTTTTGATCCATCTTGAGTTAATTTCTGAATAAGGTGTGATAATGGTGTTTCACTCTCATTCTTTTGGATATGGATATCCAGCTTTCCAAGCACCATTTGTTGAAGAGGATATTCTCTCTTAGTTGAATGGGCTTGGTGGCCTTTTCTAATATCAGTTGGCTGTAAGTGCAAGGATCTGTATCAGAACTCAATTCATTTCCATTGTTCAGTATGCCTATCCTTGTGCCAATACCCTGCTGGGTTTTTTTGTTTGCTTGTTTGTTTTATTTCTCTCCCTTTCCCCCCTCCCCTGGTTGTCTGTTCTCTGTGTCCATTTGCTGTGTGTTCTTCTGTGACTGCTTCTATCCTTATCAGCTGCATCAGGAATCTTTTTGTTTTTGTTGTGTCATCTTGTTGTGTCAGCTCTCCCTGTGTGCAGTGCCATTCTTGGGCAGGCTGCACTTTCTTTCACTCTGGACAGCTCTCCTTATAGGGCACACTTCTTGTGTGTGGGGCTCCCCTATGTGGGGGACAGCGTGCATCAGCACTCTGCATGGGCCATCTCCACACGGATCAAGGAGGCCCGGGGTTTGAACCGCAGACTTCCCATGTGGTAGGCAGACACCCTATCCATTGGGCCAAGTCCGCTTCCCAACCATGCCATTTTGACCACTGTAGCTGTGTAGGTATTTTGATTCCTCCAATTTCCTTTTTATTTTTCAAGATGACTTTGCCTCTTCTGGACCTCTTCCTCTTCCAAATATTAGTCTTCATATCCATGAACAGGGAATATTTGTCCAATTATTTAACTTTTCTTTGATTTCTTTTAACAGCATTGTGTAGATTTCTGCACATAAATCATTTACATCTTTAGTTGAATGTATTCCTAGGTATCTGATTCTTTTAGTTGCTATTGTAAATGGGGCATTTTTCTTGATTTCCTCCTCAGATTTCTCATTATTAGGGTAGGGAAATTCTACTGATTTTTGCAAATTGATCTTATGTCCTACAACTTTACTGAACTCATTTATAAGTTCTAGAAGCATTGTTGTAGACTTCTCAGGGCTTTCAATATATAAGATCATGTCATCTGCAAATAGTGAAATTTGTACTTCTTCCTATCCAATCAAATACCTTTTTATATCTTTTTCTTGCCTGAGTAAGTACTTGTAATACTATGTTAAATAGAAGCAGTGAAAGTGGTCATCCTTGTCTTGTTCCTGATCTTAGAGGGAAAGGTGTTAGGATTTCACCATTGTATATGATGTTACCTGTGGAAATTTTATATATACCCTTTATCATGTTGAGGAAATTTCTTTCTATTCCTATCTTTTGTTTTTATCATGAAAGTTTGCTGTATTTTGTTGAATGATTTCTCAGAATCTATAGAGGTTACAATGTGGTTTTTTTTTCTTTCAATCTGTTTATGTGGTTTATTACATTGCTTTATTTTCTTACATAGATCCATCCTTGCCTACCAGGGATGAAACCCAATTAGGCATGGTGTATAATTTCTTTGATGTGTTATTGAATATGTTTGGCAAATATTTTGTTGAGGATTTTAGTATCTAGTTTCATTAGACAGATTGGTTTATAGATTTCCTCTCTTGTGGAGTCTTTGGCATTGGTATTAGGGTGATGTTCGCATTATAGAATGAGTTAGACACTGGTCCCTCTACTTCTTTTTTTTTGCGGGGGTTGGGGGGAAGAGTTCAGTAGGATTGGTCTTAGTTCTTTCCAGAATATTTGGTAGAATTCACCTGTGAAGCCATATGATGTGGAGCTCTGCATAGTTAGGAGGTTTTTGATGACTAATTCTATTTCTTTACTTGTGACTGGCTTGTTGGGTTCATCAATATATTCTTTTGACAATGTAGGCTGCTTGTGTGTTTCTAGGAATTTGTCCATTTCCTCCAAACTACCCATCTGGCTGGCATATAGTTTTTCAAATTATCCTCTCATGATACTCTTATTTCTGTGGGGTCACTGGTTATACCCCTTCTTCATTTTTATTTTATGTATTTGTGTTTTCTCTATTTTTATCTTTGTTAGTTTAGCTAAGAGTTTATCAATTCTATTAATCTTTTGAAAAGTCAGGTTTTGGTTTTATTTATTTTCTCTAGTCCTTCCTTATTTTCAATTTCATTTAGTCCTGCACTAACCTTCATTATTTCTTTTTTGTTTCTTCCTTTCAGGTTAGTTTGCTGTTGTTTCCTAATTCCCCCATGTGTGAGGTTAGATCTTTAACTTTAGCTCTTTCTTTTTTTTTAATATAGGCATTTATGGCTATGAATTTCCTTCTCAGTACTGCTTTTGCTGCATCCCATAGGTTTTGGTATGCTGTGTTGTTGTTTTCATTTGCTTTGAGGTAGTAGCTGATTTCTTTTGAGATTTCCACCTTGACCCACAGTTTGTGTAAGATTGTGTTGTTTAACTTCCATATCTTTGCACATAATCTGTTTCTCTGCCACTTTTTATGGTAGTTTGCTCATAAAATTGTTTGCAACTATTCACATTTATCCCCTTGTATTCCTGATTTAAGGTGGGTTTCTTGTAGACAGCATATGGATGGGTCATACTTCCTTATCCATTGTGCCAATATGTGTCTCTTGACTGGTGAGTGTAATTCATTAACAGTCAATTTTATCACTGCCAAGTAATTACTTACATTAGCCATATATTTTTTTAGGTTTTTGTATGCTATATGTTTTTTCATTCCTCTTTTTCTCATTTTAGTTGTTCTTGCACTCTCCTCCAACTCTTTCTCTCTCTTGCTTTTCCTTATGACCTGTATAACTCCCTTTAGTATTTCTTGAAATGCAGGTTTCTTATTGTTTGTGGTGCATTACACTTCCTGGACATGTACATCCATCTCCATCAATAGGGTTGGAAAGTTTTCAGCCATTATTTCCTCCAACATTTCTTTTGTCACCTTTCCCTTCTCTTCTCCCTCTGGATGACAATAATGCATAGATTTGCGCATTTCATGTTGTCATTCTAATCTCTAAGTCCCAGCTGAATTTTTTCTACATTTTTATCTATCTATTCTACTATCTGTTTTATTTCAGATGTACTGTCTTTCACATCACTAATTCTTGCCTCTCCTCTGTTGTTCAAATCTAATGATGTGTGCTTCCAGCGTATTTTTTATTTCTTGGATTATGCCAGTTATCACTGTCATATCTGTTATCTTTTTATATGTGTTTGCAATTTCTTCAGATATTCTCCCTGTGTCTTCTTAATATCCTTAATCTCTTCCTTCACTTCATTAAGTTGATTCATCATATTTGTTTGGACATCTCTGATTATTTGTTCCTTGTTCTGCATCTCCTCCTGGTTTTTTGTTTGTACATTGAACTAGGCCATGTCTTCCTTTTTCTTAGTATGGCTTGTAAATTTTTGTTTGTGACTAGGCATCTGTTTATCTTGATTAGTTTATTCAGTTGATTTGTTTCCCTCTCTATTCTATAGTTTAATTTTGTTGTTTTTGCATATGTGGTAGGGTTTCACTTTGACAATTTGTTCTCTTATTCTATTTACTAATTCTTGTCTAATTTCCTTTGAAAGAAAAATGATTAGGATCAGAGAAAAGGAAAGAGACAGGAAGAGAAAAAGAATAATAGTAAATAATAATAGTAAAAGGTAAGAGAATAACTATACAAGACCTAGGAAATTGAAGTTTATATGAGTAAGAAGCACAGAGGAATAAGATTAGAAAAGTGGAATAGAAACAGGGTGCCTAAGCAATCCCTCCTGAAAGTCTCCATGTTGCTCAAATGTGACCACTCTCTAAACCAAACTTAGCGTGTAAATGCATTACCTTCTCCCCAGCATGGGACATAACTCCCAGAGATGAGCCTCCCTGGTGCCAAGGGATTACTACCAGTCACTAGCTGGTGATGCAACTAGAAAAAAGACCTAGAATAAAAAAAGGATAATAGTAAAGGCAAATTAGTTTATATGGCTAAGAGTCTTCAAAAAGTCAGGAGGTAATCAGAGGAGTCATGCTTATGCACACCTCAGCAGCATTTAAGAGACAGCCAAAGTAGATACAATCCAAGGTAGTGGTGCTCCTGAGGGCTATGGAGGCACACAGGTTCTATGGTCATGGCAGATGGCTCTAGAGTTCAGTGCCTAGTCAGCAGGCCCTACTTTGTAATTTGTATTCCTGAGCATGATGGAGTTGGACTCAGATATGACCTTTCTGCACATGCCTTTTCTGTCACTTTTATTGAACCTGTAGTTGATGCTACAGTTGGTATATACTCAGGAAAACCCATGTGCCAGCTGGGTCCTGAACCTCAGCAGTGTTGCAACTCCTATGCTCCAGTTCAGTTAGCAAAGAGGTAAAGATGGTCAACCACCACACCAGGGAACCAAGAGTGTCAACAACTGCAAGCAGGAGAATCACATCAATCAACCATGTGGGATCTAAGCCCCCTCCCAATTTAGAGGTGTAGTGGACATCACCATCCCAGAGTTCACATGATGGAGGAATAAAGTATGGATTAGTATAGACTTACTGGTATTCTACTGTAAAACTATTGTGACTTTAGCAATTGAAGAATTTATTTAATTGATATGGAGATGGTGGCCATGGTAGTTGCTGAGGGCAAGGAGAGGAAAGAAGAGATGTGATGTAGGGGCATTTTTGGGACTTGGAGTTGTCCTAAATGATATTGCAGGGGGAGATGCAGGATATGATATATCTTGCCATAACCCACTGACTGTACTGGGGGAGAGTGTAAACTACAATATAAATTATAATCCATGTGGTGCAGCAGTGCTCCAAAATGTATTCACCAAACGCAATGAGTATGCACAATGATGAAAGAGGTTGTTAATATGGGAGGAATGGGGTGGGGTGGTGTGTGGGGTGTATGGGAACCTCTTATATTTTTTAATGTAACATTTTTGTGATCTATGTATCTTTTAATAAAGGCAATTAAATTTAAAAAATCCAAAAAAAAAAAAAAAAGAGAGACAAAGGGAAGAGTCATGGTCAAGGCAAGACACAACAGAAAGCAGAAACTGAGGTGGTCCAAGTGACAGGGAACCTCTCTCCACATCAGAAGTTCCCAGAATCAAATTCTGGTGAATCCTAGAGGAGAAAAAGAGAAGAGAAGCCAAAAAAAAAAAAAAAAAAAAAGGAGCAACAACTTACTTTAAAACACAAAACAGTAAAACAAGAAACAGAATAGAGAAAATTATGTAGAATGAATCAAAAGACTGGAATGATGAGAAGAGGGGAAAAGAAAAGGGAAAAGAGAGAAAGAAGAAAGTAAAGAAGAAAGTATACAGAAAACAAAGGATAGAGAGAAAAACAATAATAAGACAAATTGGAGACAAAATAAAAGAGGCAGAAAGAAAGAACAACAGAAAATAATGGATATAATGATGAAAGTGAGAAAAGAAAGAGCATAGGTAGAGTAATTCAGTAAACAAAAACAAAAAGAAATAAGCAGAGAAACAAAGGAAGAGGATACACAACAAGCTAGAAACAAGACGGCAGTGACTCATTTATAAATAGGAGACAGAAAAAAAATTAAACCCAGAAAAAAGCCTTCTCTCTTAGACATTTAAGTATCTTCTTAGGCTACTAGTGCTCATCAATCACTCACCCTGCAGGCTTTGAACTGGGTTTTAGTGAGCAAAATAAGAGAAATTTAAATAAAGGAACCTTTAAAAAATGTAAGAGATCCAAGAAAAGCTAATACATACAGAATGTCTATATGTTCCGTGTCATAAAGTCTCAGCTGGTTTCCTGAAAACTTGGCAGATCACTTCTCAAAGAAGGGCCAGGGACCTAACTGGAGACCTTGTATGTGCTAGGCAGGAATTCTTCCACTGAGCTATTCTGCCTCTTTAGATTAACAAACCTTTCAGAAAGCTATTGGCCCCTTTTCCCTTAGGCAGGTTAGGTACCCTGTTATCCACTGGAGTGATCAGCTTCCTGTCTGTCTCCTCTTTGATGTAATTCCTCTCTTTATCAAGGTGGCTAGGCATGACAATTTTCCTGAGGAGATCCCACTCCCCTCTCCCTGTTGAGTCCAGATCCCTCCTGATATTTAAGGGGTGGGGGGGCACCTAGCTGGCTAAACTCACTGCAAAGAAATCACTCCCCACTCACCCAGACCCCTATTCTTCACAGGAATTCTGCCATCACACTCCTATTTGGAACAGGGAGCCAGGTGCTCTACCTAGTCTGTCCACCCTGAGGGCCAGATAAGTGTGACATTTCCAGCCACCGAGGTAAGCAACCCATGATTTTCCCCTGGTTTCCCTATCTGTCCAGTAACCTCCTAGATGGCTCAGAGCACCTTCCCATGGAGGTAGATATCTGCTCTACTTGTATTTAAATACAATTCACCAGGAGTTTTACCCTCACTTACTATCTCACGTGTGGGGGAGGGGTACTCTTGCTGGCAGCTGGGAGATTTAAAAACTCACAATTCCTTGTTTTGACTTCTTCATCTGTCTCACTGACCCTCAGTCTTCTGGGAGTGGCAAAGGAGTGTCCTAGTTTGCTGTATCCCAAAGCCAGTCTTTCTCTGTTTTTTTGGGAAAGCCGAACCTTATCTGTGTAACCCCTTGAACTTGTTCCCACAATCCCTTCATATCATCTTTGAATGACCAAAAATAAATAGCTTTGTCATACAGTATGACTCACATTAATACCACATTGCTGATGAATAAACCTCTTATGAAAAAAATTGCAATTAAAAAGCCAGTAAGACCTACATATGGGTTAAGATCCCAATAACAGGATATATCAATCTCAATTATGCTTAAGGAAAATTGAGCAATATAATAGCAATTTAATGAGGAATGAGGTGTATTAGTCAAGGTTCTCTACAGAAACAGAATTAAACAGGAATTATCTGTAAGTAGTACAAGATTTTATAAAATTTTCTAATGTGGCCATGGGGATGCACAAGTCCAAATTCCAAAGGACAGGTTTCAAGGCAAGGATTCTGATGAAGGTCTTTGATGGTTTCCCAAGGAGACATTGGGTGTCTGAAATAGAGATGGAAATTCTCTCTCTGAATACAAAATCACTTCTCCTTCTTTTGTTTTAAAGATTTATTTTTTCTATGTATTTCTCTTAGCCCCCCCCCATTGTCTTCTCTCTGTATCCACTTGCTGTGTTCTGTGTCTGCTGCACCCTCAATGGCACTGGGAAACGGTGTTTCTTGTTTGTTGCATCATCTTGCTGCATCAGCTCTCAATATGTGAGGTGCTACTCCTGGGCAGGCAGCACATTTATCATGTGGGTTGGCTCTCCCTGCAAGGCACATTCCTTGTGCATGGGACACCCCCATGCAGGGGCACCCCTGCATGACACAGCACTCCTTGCACATGGCAGCTCTGCGTGTAAACCAGCTCACCACATAGGTCAGGAGGCCCTGGGTATTGAAACCTGGACACCCCCATATTGTAGGCAGACACTCTATCAGTTGAGCCATGTCCGCTTCCCAGCATTTCTCCTTTTGAGGCCTACAACTAATTGGATATGGTGTCACTCATTGCTGATGGCAACCTCTGTTGATCGTATATGTAATTGGCCATATATGCAATCAACTCATTGATGATTAAAGTCCATGAAATGCCCTCACATTTCAATTAACCCAGTGTCTCCTTGACCAAATAACTGGGCACCATTATCTGGCCAAGTTGAGACATTGACCTAACTTCACAATCCACACTTTGTCAATTAAGCAACTGTACACATCACCTTTTTTTTTTTTAAATATTTATTTATTATTATTATTTTTTAATTACATTAAAAAAAAATATGAGGTCCCATTCAACCCCACCACCCCCGCCCCCCACTCCCCCCACAGCAACACTCTCTCCCATCATCGTGATACATCCATTGCACCTGGTAAGTTCATCTCTGAGCATCACTGCACCCCATAGTCAATGGTCCACATCATAGCCCAAACATCACCTTAAATCAAATCTAATTTCTAAAAATCTATAACTGGCATACTTTTTTTCACCTAACAATACTCAAGTGTCCTGTGTACAACTGGAAATTCACAAAATCCCTCCAGACTAGGGTACAAGTCCATGGGTAATGTCCACTCTTAAACTTGACATCCTTAAATATTTCAACATGAAACTAATGCAACATATGTCATATGATAAGGGAAAAGACAGGGAAGAACATGTTCATTTTACATACATATAAAAATGAGGAAGAAGAAATCATGACCATTATCATCCTCATTTCTGTAACTGGTAACATGATTGAAGTTCATATTTATCACTACCTTCTTCCACTATCCATTCCAATTTCCTTTTACTCTCAGCAAGCACCTCAAGTAGACATTGTTCTTTGCTTTGTAGGGTGACCCAAACCTTTATTCCTAAAGTTTCTAGGCCATTGTTTGCCCTGCTTGGATTGGGTTATTCTAGTTTTCCATTGACTTTAATCATAGGGCAGAGTAGCACTAATAGACACCATAGAGGATTTTCTGTATTCCAGTCAAACTCTTCCTTACCTCCATTGTGTAGATATAGACTTATTTCCCTTTGGTAGTCAGGGTCAGTCACCCCAGCCAGCATAGTAATTCCCTTCTTTGCCTGTTGATTCAGAAGCATGAGGGCCCCAAATTGGCCAGGTGGAGGTCTTAAATTCCAGCTCAATGGAATTGTTTTTGTTTCATGGTGGACATACTCCTTTTGAAACTAAGTCATGTACACCAGAATAGCTTAAGATTGAAGAGACAGAAATCAAAAATATTCCTAGTGGATCACTAGGGGTAAGAGTGAGTGGTGCCACTGCCATTTCTACCCTAGTTCCCTGGACCCATGAATCCTAGCTATTGGAGAAACAGCACCGTAGAAGGGATGCTGATTTAGAGTATACACAGCCTCTTGTAGAATATTGCTCCTACCCTGTACGTATTGTGACCTAGCTGGCACCATAAGTGAGTCTTCAAAAGGCCATTCCACCATTCTATCAATCTACCAGCTTCAGGTGATGGGATACATGGTAAGACTAGTGAATTCCATGAGCATGGCCCATTTCTGAACATCAGTTGCTGTGAAGTGATTTCCTTGATCAGAAGCAATGCTTTGTGGAATGTCATGGTGGTGGATAAGACATTCAATAAGTCCACAAATCATAGTTTTGGAAGAAGCATTGACTGGAGGGAAGGCAAACCCACACCTGCTTTATATGTCTATTGCAGTTTAAACAGATTGTTAGCTCTTCCTTGATGGAAGTGGTCCAATATAATCAACCTGCCACCAGGTAGTAGCCTGATCAACTAAGTGATTGTCCCATATTGGGGATGGCGTGCAGGTCCTTGATGGCAGCTAAGACAGTCAGTAGTGGCTGTAACCAGGTCAGCCTTGGTGAGGGGAATACCATGTTGCTGGACCCATGCATAACCTCCATCCCTATCACCATGGCCACTTTGTTCATGAGCCAATTGAACAATGCCACAAGTGGCTGGGGAAGGAGGCTGAGTGCTATCCTCTGGATTATGAAAATATTCCTCTGCTGAAGTCACTTTCTGGTGGGACACAAATATTTTCTTATTTTTGCCTACTGGGAAGGGTCTTTCCACATACCTTTTCCTCAGACATTTTTGTCACCAATTTTCCCATCGTGTTCCTTCCAAGTCCCTGATCATCCAGCCAAACTATTAATAACTGCCCATGAATCAATGTAGAAATGAACTTTCCGCTATTTCTCCTTCCAAGCAAAATGAAAAATTATGTACACTGCTCAAAATTCTGGTCACAGAGAGGATTTCCCCTCACCACTGTCCTTCAGGGACATCCCCAAAGTAACTACAGTGCTGCTGCCATCCACTTGTAGGTGGTACCTGCATATCATGCAGAGCCATCTGTAAACCAGACCTGAATTTTCTCTTCCTCAGTCAACTGATTGTAAGGAACTCCCCAAGAGGTCATAGCTGTGGGCTAGAAAAGAGAAGGTGATGTGGCAGGAGTTGTTTTGTGGTGATGAACATTTGTGACACTTCCTCATATAATTTATTCATGTCTTCAGTACTAGCTCAAGCCATATTTCATATATATCACTTCCACACTGTGATGGAGTGCTATTGTGTGCATTTAGCTTTATGATTTGGTTGTTCAGAGAACACTCAGTTAATGGTAGGCAACTCAGGTCTCATGGTAAATTGGTGGCCCATGATTAAGCATTCAGTCTCTACTAATGCACAGTAGCAGAGTAAAGGTGATTTTTTCAAAAGCAGAGTAGTTGTCATTAGATTATTGCAGGACTTTGGTCCAAAGTTCTAAGGGTCTGTGTTGTGATTCTCTTATGGGGGCCTGCAAAAGGCTTCAGATGGTGTCTCTATTTATGACTAATACTTAGAACAACATTGGATCTGCTAGATCATATGGCTCAAGTGGCAATTAAGCTTGCAGAGCAGCCTGGACCTGTCACAGAGGCTCTTCTTGTTTTAGTCCACACTCAAAACTATCAGCTTTTCTAGTCATTTGGTAAATGGACCAGAGAGGCATACCCAAACGCTGTGCCTATTTTTTGGTCATAGGAGAGGCCAGATGCAACAACTTATCCTTCACTTTAGAAGTGATGTCTCAATGTGCCACATATCACTGGAAATCTAGAAATTTCACTGAAGTAGAAAGCCCCTGTATTTTTAAAAATTTATCTCCTATGCTTTCTTATGCAAATACCTTACCAATATGTCTACAATAGTGGCTACTTCTTAATCACTAGGTCTTATTAACATGATATCATCAATATAATGTACTATTGTGATGTCTTGGGGGAGGGAGAGGTGATCAAGGTCCATGTGGACATTATGACATAGGGCTGGAGATTTGATATACCCCTGATGCAGGACAGTGAAAGCATACTGCTGGCCTTGTCAGCCAAAAGCAAACTGATTCTGGTGGTCTTGACTAATGGCAATTGAAAAAATGTATTTTCCAGGTCAATAGCTGCATACCAGGTACCAGGGGATGAGTTGATTTGCTCAAGCAATGATACCATATCTGGAACAGCAGCTATAATAGGAGTCAACACCAGGTAAAATTTGTGATAATCCACTGTTATCTTCCAAAATCCATCTGTTTTCTGCATAGACCAAGTAAGAAACTTGAATGAGAATGTGCTGGGAATAACTACCCCTGTATCCTTCAAGTCCTTGATGGTGGCACTTAACTCTGTAATCCCTCCAGAATTCCAATATTGCTTTTGATTGATTATTTTGCTAGGTAGAGACAGTTCTAGTGGTTTCCCTTGGCTTTTCCTACTCCAAAAGTCAGGAAAGCAATCAGGAAAGCAATTACTGTGTATGTCTATTTAAAAAATGCATTCTGGGACTGGGTAAATAATCACAGAATTAGTCCTGGGACCCACTGGACCCATTGAACTCACTGTGAGATTTAATTGAGCTATAATAAAACTCCATTTATCTCCTGACCTCCATAAACACTTTTTTTAAAAAAGATTTATTTATTTATTTAATTCCCCCCCTCCCCCAGTTGTCTGTTCTCTGTGTCTATTTGCTGCGTGTTCTTGTTTCTTTGTCCGCTTCTGTTGTCGTCAGCGGCACAGGAAGTGTGGGCAGCGCCATTCCTGGGCGGGCTGCACTTTCTTTTCGCGCTGGGCGGCTCTCCCCACTGGTGCACTCCTTGCACGTGGGGCCCCCCCATGTGCATCAGCACCGTGCATGGGCCAGCTCCACATGGGTCAAGGAGGCCCCGGGGTTTGAACCATGGACCTCCCATGTGGTAGACGGACGCCCTAACCACTGGGCCAAGTCCGTTTCCCTCCATAAACCCTTTATCTTCCTGGTGGACCACCATGATGTTTTGGGTCTCCTGAAATTAATGTCACTTCTGGATCTGTTTCTAATAATCCCCCAATTTTCTGATCACTTCCTGTTCCCCAGTAACAGTTACTCCCTGTTAAAAGACCATAGGTCTCTTTGGGGTACACTGCTAGAAATATTAATAAGTTTTTGTCAGTATAACAGGGTCCCTCCCCAAGGGGAACTAGGCTTTCCTTCATTCAAGGGCCCCTGGGTCTGTAAACTGTGTCAAGTCTGGAAGTTGATTTAAGGGGCTATGACTCTGTTTCTGTAATTCAAGTTAAACTTTTGTTCACTCAACCTAAAAATCTTCTGCTCACACAGAGCAAGTAGGAATTCAGTAGACTGTCCATATATTTTACTTCTAGGCATCCCATGATCTATTAGCCAACCAAAAAAAGTGTTATGTGACTCAGATTATGTGATTGCTGCTATGAGTTTGATTTTCATTGTGGATGCCATGTCCATGTCCACATTGTCTTTGGGGATTAAGTGTTGCTACTTGACTTCTGCTGGCACAGGATCTGATCTTTCCCATAGTGTTTATGTTTCTTAACTCTTTGACAGAAGTTCCCACAGTAATATCTGAACTACAGAGAAGAGCAACCACAGATTTCTTCAGGGCAAATGGGATTACTTTCACATATTTATTCCACAGAGTACTGGTGAAAGATTTGACCTTTGGACATTCCAAGGGTGGGTGAGCAGGTCTTAGATGGTAAATCCTTTCTAACATTCCAGTCTCTCTAAGCCTTTAAATCCCCTCATCCACAGTATACCAGGGCAATTCTGGCATATTTACCTAAGGAACTGTCAACCATATTTTGGTCCATGTTTCAATCAGCTGCCCAAACAAACTGTTAGGGCCCTTTCTAACCCCTCTAATGACCACATTGAAACCAGAATCTCTCCTTAGTGGGTCCATATCAATAAATTCATCCTGATCCAACTTTATATTCTTTCCACAATATAGCAAACCCTTAATATCCTTTCCTACATAGATCCCCCTGATTTCTGCATATACAAATTAGAAAACCCATGAAATTATTTTGGAATATAGCATACTTCCTCATGGGACACATATTACACTTCATCTTTGAGGGCTTGTTGAGACTTAGTCTACTTACAGTTACAGAAGAAAAGATGAGTTGTAGGGGTTGGTAAGGAGAAACATTAAAAGTATCTTGCAAGCCAATTACCTCAGCTCATGCCTTAGCTTCACCTGGTGAGATGGGAATAATTTCATCAGGTGGGGTTTTGATGTCTGACTCCTCATGGCAGGCTTGAGGTTGGGTGGTCATATCATTATAGCAGGGAAGAGTCAGACAGCTTTCTCCTTAGGCAGACTACTACAGGTTTTATTTGGCAAAGTCTCAGCAGAACTTAGATTTTCACTGTTCCCGCTGTCATCATCATCAACCCATAAGTCCTCAGGGTTCCACTCCTTTCAATCAATGCCATCACTTTAACAGCTGGCACCTTGAAAGGTTGAGATTTTAGTTTATATTGTAACTCAGCTACTCAAACAATGAGATTCGGGTCTGATTTTAAGAATTACAAGTCTGCAGCTGCACAAAACAAGATTTTCTTTCTGGGCACAAGTAAATTCTTTCACATTATTCATGTAGCCCTTAAGCTTTAAATTTGAAGTCTTCAGTTTATCCTTTTCCTTTTTAACTGCATCCAATGTATTTAGGAACAGCCAGCCAGTATCACTGCAACTTTTAACTCCACAAAACTCTGTTAAGGTGTCAAAAACACCCAAAGCCTTGCCTCTTACAATCATGGAAATAGTTGTTTCCAGTATGATATATTGCATATCTCTATCGCCAGCTCATGTTATGGACTGTCGGGCCCTTTGGCTATTGGAAACAGAGTCATAAATGCCCTTAAATTTAATCACAGTAGAGAGCCCATTGCAAACATCCCATTAACAATTCTGAGATCCCATTATTAAAATTCTTTTACTCAAGAACCACCCCACTCTCAGTACCAAGCTGTATTAGTCAGGGTTCTCTAGGGAAACACAACTGACAGGAAATATTTGTAAAAAGTATGAGATTTTATAAAATTGTCTCATGCAGCCATGGAGATGCACAAATCTAAATTCTGTAGGGCTTGCTGCAAGCCAAGGACTCTGGTGAAGGTCCTCTTTCCCTAGGACACTGGCTTTCTGAAATAGAGAAGTAAACTCTCTCTCTGAATGCTGAAGTCACTTCTTTTAAGGTCTTCTCCTGGTTGACTGATATGCCACTCATTGCTGACAGCAATCTCCTCAGTTGGCTGTGGATGTAATAAGCCATAGATACAGTAAACTGACTAATGACTTAAGTCCAGGAAATGTCCTTACAGTAAAATTAGCCTAGTGCTTGCTTGACTAAACAAGTGGGCTTCATTACCTGGCTAAGTTGACACATTAACTTAACCTTCTCTGAATTACAAAAATTCAGAGTAAAGCAAATATTAAAAAGGCAAGATACAGATTATCCAAGTAGAAAATGTAACATGGTTGGCAATAAACTCATGGATGATTAAAGTCCATGAAATGCCGTCATATTTCATTTAGTCCAGTGCTTGCTTGACCAAACAACTGGGTAACATTACCTGGACAAGTTTACACATTAGACTAACCATTACAGGGAGTTACTTATAG
Source organism: Dasypus novemcinctus (assembly GCF_030445035.2). Taxonomy (NCBI): domain Eukaryota; kingdom Metazoa; phylum Chordata; class Mammalia; order Cingulata; family Dasypodidae; genus Dasypus; species Dasypus novemcinctus. The sequence continues at coordinate 30,746,786 of NC_080674.1, read as the reverse complement.
TCATTTTAAAATTAATACAATGGAGCATTTAAGGAAAAATCCTATAATGTTAATCAATAATACAACATATTGTGGTATTACTAATATACTATGCAGTAAGTGATATCTTCAAACTATTTTAACAGAACTAGGTAACTGGGTGAATTTCATCATATTATTGGGAATCTTACAGTGACTCTTTAAAATTTTGGAAAGTAAAAAACTGTTTAATATACCTAAAGAAATATTGTTAGGATTGGTGATAGCTGCAGAATGTTCTATATTTTTTAGAGATAAGTTTGCAGACTGGACTATTAAAGAAAATATTTTAAAACTCCTTTACCTCATTTGACTTGATAAACCTATACCCTCACCCTAAAGACAAATATTCTTGAGCACATTTCCCGACAAGGATATATAGACCAAAATTTATTCACTGGAGGCATGATACAATCTTATACTATCATCCATATAGTTCCAAATAAATTCTATAAAAGGATCCATGGACTTTATTACCTAAATTTGTATCAGATTACATCATTTATTTCAAGTCTTTGAATATGGGAATCTGATTACTTACAAAAGCCATCTGTCATAGTATATGACATTGTGTGTCATACTATATCATACTATATTAACATATATCATTCAATTTTATATAGAACTTATAGCTAGTGTGAGTGTACCAAAATGAAGTAAATACTTGCAAGAAACATGTAGCTTTCCATTTAGGAATTAATATTTAAGCAGCACTATACATATCGGAAAACTTGTAAGAGGATTGTTAGGGACCAGTTAGAGGAAATGAGTGTAAAATTGGAAGATTTAAAAATAACACAACAAAATTTCAATGCCCATGCCATGTGTTCTGCTAAATAAAATGCTTTGCTAATGCTTTGCTATATATATATGTATATGTATTGATATGATGACTTAGTTAACTCAAGCATAAGAAAGCAATACAGATTATGAAGCTCATCAGGCAAAAAAACTCCGCTTTTGCTCAGCAAACCATTTGGCAATTTTGGAGGAACCAAGGGCCAAGGGTCCCTGAGGAATGAGGAGTCTGACTGCCTGAGATTATGTAAGAGAAGTAAGCAAACAATCAAGCCTTTTGCACCACTAGGCCCTGTTGGTCTAAGGGCTCAGCAATCTGGTTTTTCCTATCATGCTGGCTCTCCAGGCCCCACGCCATTTTAAAGTTTCAAAGAGAGGAATGGCTCCACTTTCAGACCTGGAAATCTGACTAGGTTGAATGGGTCACTGAGAGAAGTGGATCGGAAAGTTCTTCAGGAGGTTCAAGTCCCCTGGACCTGGGTTTTGAGGTCCTGAGTCCCACTTCCAGAAAGATGCCCCTTGCTCTGACCTCTACACCCTTTCCTGGTTTTGTGAGTACCATTCTGCTTGGGGTTCAAAGCCCTAACTTGAATCTGTCTGTTGAGTATACTCCTAAAAAAAAAAAAATTAGTAATCCAGCAATTAATTGGAATTTAATGAAAAAAAAAGCAATACACAGACATATACTTATTTATTTTATTAAACTTCTGTTAATAATTGGGAGAATATGAAATAAGCAAAGGATTGTCTATAGAGGTCCAACTGCTGCATCATAATCCTTCACTATATATAGAGAGATAGATAGATATAGATATATAGATATGGGCTAACCAAACCAGGGGACATACCATCTTACTTACAACATATATATATATATATATATATATATATATATATATATATATATATATATATATATAAAATTAGTAAACTTGTTAATTGAAAGTATACAAAATAAGTGAAGGATTGTTTATAAACAGGGTCCAACTGCTATATCCCAATCCCTCTTGATATGCCTACACACATTCCTTAGCTCACCAAATTGGGAGAGACAACAACTTAACTGGCCTACCTCTGGCCAGAGTGCAGATTGGATGCAATATAATATATATGCATATCTAATTTAATAAGTCTATAGTGACAATTAGAGTGAGAAACCGGAATAACATAAACAGTCCAAAGATTAAATCAATATTGAACAAAGTCACAAAATGACAGAAAAAAAGAACAGTCTTACATAGAAACTCACCAACATCCAGCTCACAGCTGGGAAGCCCTGAATCAGCAGCTGATACCAGAGTCTTGATTGAAAACAACACCCGTGCAGAGCACCCTGTCCCAGGGTGGGACTTCAACTAGCCTGACCAGGGATTGTCCCTTTTATTGAGCTAATAATCAATGAATTTGATACTATAGATGCCAACTTGCAATGACTGCATCAGTTCCTGAGGAAGGGTCCAGCCTTCCTTGGAGGGAACACAACAATCCCTGGGGAAGTACATTCTAATGTTTATGCATCAATCCCCAAGAAAGTAGCCAGCTTTCCCAGGGAGGGATACAATACTCCCTGGAATGCACCCTATCTCTTCTTATTTGTTGCAAAACATCCCTAATGTGCCCACTGTTCTAGTGCTCAACACTCTTCTTAAAATTTGAAAAGTGCTGACAAATAAATATTGGTTTGCTGATTAATAAAGTTTCCTGCATGATGTTTCACATTAGGTTTGAACAATACTCACTAAATATTTTCCCAATACACCATGGCATCTCTCTCTTAAATGGTATTTCAGATTAAATATACATATGAAATCATGGATCATTTTCAGGAACAGGGAAGAAAGGTAGAGGAAATCATTGAACACTTTAAGAACAACAATAGGACAGTTTGCTGTTCAAATAATTATGAAAACTTTCATTAAATACAGCTAGAAAATCAGTGTAACCTGCTATTACAGAAGCTAAAAGATGTGGGATATTTTTAAACTAGCACTTATAACAGGTAGACATTGGGCACCAATTATTGCTAATAATTTTACTAGATCCAAATTAGATGTGATTTTTGATAATGGATATGGTAACTTCGGAGCATTGAAATATGAATATTAACCTTCAAAGGAGAAATATATTAATCAGGATATAACATTATGGCAATATCCCAGTATTGAAGAGGATACGTAAAGCAGATCAGATACCTAAAGAAATCAAATATATATAGATACTAGCACACAGTATGGAAAAAAAGACATTAGGTACTTACCTAATCCCTTGTTACAAAGCAATACCAGAAATAAACATACCAATTATTTTAGCCAAAATGCGAGATAAACCACTAGTATAAAATCTAGGTATTTGGACTATTATTATATATTCCGAAAATGAAAGAAATATAATTTACTGGAAGGAAGGAAGGAATGTGAAATTTTTCCTTCAAGTTTTCATCAGTTTCAAAAAATCTCAAACATTACAACTATGGAAAATTTTTATACCCAGTCCATAAGAGATAAAGGAACTATGAGGTTGAACAATGAGGTTTCTCATATGCTAAGAAGCAATTCACTCTAGCTAATCTATAAAAATATTAGAAAATATGATCAGGCATAAGAATATTTGGAGGAATATATTAAACAGGTCCAATTTCTATTACAGAAGGTGAAGAAGTATTATGAGTTTCATTTTCCAAAAATAAAGGCTGAACTACATTCTGCTTTTATGCTTGAGTGCTTGAGTATCTATTAGTGTTGTTTTTTAAAAAATGATATTTACTTGAAAGAAAAATTGTCAAGGAAACATAGTTGGATGGTTTGTAAATTAAATTTTTGGAAATTTGAAGAGAGGATGTTTTAGCATGTTAAATTATAGCTGATATTATAAAGATTTCATTAGGAATTATAACATTAAAATGCTTATTAAAAAAGTGTGTGAAAAATATTGTGACCCAATATCAAAGACTGGATTGTTGTGTATTAAAATGATATTAATGGTCATGAATCCCCAAAACATTGTAAACATGTTGACAATAATTAGAATGAAAACAAATTTAGAAAAACTTATTTTTGTAACAAGTGATAACCAGACATTCGTGCATAGATATGCTATGGACAGGGTTTTGTCTGCTAAAGGAACACACCTTTAATAATAATATTTACAACCAGTCCTCTGAGGCATAAAAACCCAGTGCAGATTCCATTCAAGGAAACATAGAGAAGAGGCAGACAGATCCTTGGTTGCGCTGATTCCCAGCTCTGTTGTCCTTGGTGTGCTTCCAGGATTGCTGCTGTCCTGGCTGCACTATGACCAGTGTCTCCCACTGACGACTTTGAATCCTCCACTGTCGCCATGCCATGTTGGACAGTCTCCCCAAACCTCTTTTACAGATCCCCTCGTATCTGTAAAAGAGGTTTTGGGTCAGTGTGGAAGCCTGTGTCCTTGTCTGCAAAATTGGAATGAAAATAGGTTTTTTTTTTCTTTTTAGATTGTTGAAAGGATCAAATAAGATAAGAAAATGCTTAGCTCAGTATCCCAGACTCTTGATAAATGTTGCTTTAGTACAGACATCTGATAGATTAGAGGCTAGATAAATAGTGGGTGGATAAGTAGGTAGGTGAATGACTTAGACTGATGGACTTTAGAGACTCTGGTATACTATACCTTTAAATGTGTTGGGAAACGGACTTGGCCCAGTGATTAGGGCATCCGTCTACCACATGGGAGGTCCGCGATTCAAACCCCGGGCCTCCTTGACCCGTGTGGAGCTGGCCCATGCGCAGCGCTGATGCGGCGCAAGGAGTGCCCTGCCACGCAGGGGTGTCCCCCGCGTAGGGGAGCCCCACCCGCAAGGAGTGCGCCCCTTAAGGAGAGCCGCCTAGCTAGAAAGAAAGTGCAGCCTGCCCAGGAATGGCGCCGCCCACACTTCTGGGCCCCTGACCGAGGGCCAAACAGACAACCGGGGGATGGGGCGAATTAAATAAATAAATAAATCTTTAAAAATAAATAAATAAATAAATGTGTTCCCTTGATCTGGTTATTGCATATTGATTGCTTGGCGCTTGCAATTAAGCAACAAACTGCATTAAGCATCCAAAATATAGTCATGCTGAATCTACTTTCCATTTGCGACCATCTCTCAGATCATTTTAGAGCAATTTTATGACACTTACATGACATGCATGACTAATATAAATGAAAATTGTTCCCACAGTGTAAGTCTGCAGGTGGTTTAATTAAAATACAAATTAAATTTGCCACCTATAGGACTTTTTAAGTTAAACTTATGGCATTGGTTGTAAAGGAGTAAGGGCTTAAAATTTAGGACAAAGACATATAGAAAGTTTTCAATGAAGCTTGGAACTCTGCCAAGCCTGCATGCCTGAGAATTATCCCATCTATCCCTATCTGAGGAGTTTTGTTTCTTCTTGTTTGAAGAAACTGTAATGGCCTCTCCCTCAGACAGTAAACTTGCCAAGGACTGATGGTCCTTTCCATGTTCTCTGTCTAACAATTCCTATTGCTTCTAGATTTTTAACTAGACTCAAATTCCAACAGAGTCCAGAGGGTAAGTCACGACTGCCACATTTTAAAATATGATACATGACAGATGATTCAAGATTATGGCATTCTTTATTTACAGAAACCTAGGGAATGTATGTAGGGATGATTCTAAGGTTTTGGCATCAAGGAGGATGAAATTTCTATTGGGATTATGTTGAAAATAATGATAAAGGCTTTCTGAGCAGAGATTCTATATGCATTATGTTAAACAAATGGGATGGGGATAGCTTTAATACTTTGCATTGCTGAAAAAAACCTGTGCCCAAAGATGGCTTACCTTAAATTAAATTAATATAGCAAAAATTCCCTATCATTTTACAGGGGCATGTAACAAAGTCATAGAGAGATTGAAATGGTATAGTAGATTTATCATGTCATACCTGTTCAGTTATTCCCTAAAATACTCTTCATGAGTATCTTGAGCATAATGTCCTTCACTAAAGCTAAGAGAAATCCATCCATGGGGAATCCCCAATGTCTGGGAGCTCAATGGTGACCATTTCCTATAGGGCAGAAATGACAGTGGAAACTGCTGTCATATAGTTGGGCTTCCAGGATCCAGTGAGTGTAATGGTATACAAGACAGGGAGACAACAAGCAGGACACTTAATCTCAAGAGACAAAATAGTCATCATAAACATATGGGTAGCAGCAATCAGAACAATCTATTCCACAAAGATCTTTGGTGTGCAAGTTGATCACAGTACCCCTAAAACTAAAATAAATACCTATTCTTTTTATGAAAGACTCCTTAGTAGAGATTAAGTATTTTAACAAGGGACAATTATCTTGGGATCTGAGAATCCCATCATAAACTGAGGTTTAATGGAAGGAATGAATTATTACTAATAAAGCAAATGAATTTAAAAGTTCAAATTTAAGAAGCTCTGTAGAGGAAAGAGTTTCAATCATACAAAGTATGCTTTAAATTTATTTAATTAAAGGAAAGTTTTATATTACATGAATATGCATATTGAGTTCAAATATGAATAAATATTTTAGATTCTTTGGGAATTTATAAAATTTATTGGACTGGTGAGATATTTTAAGGTTTGTTTTGTTTTATTTTTGATTAAGTAAATCAACAGCTGGTCTGAAAAGGAAAAATAGATATTAAATAGATTTCCATATAAGGGTATTTTTATTGTCTTCAGCCAAGAACTTGGAGTAACTTGGAATAAGAAAAATAAAGGTGTAGGAGAAACAAGGCTGTGATGCGCTGCATAGTGGCAATCAAGTTCTGTGGATAAACTGAGGAAGATAAAGATGCCAGATAGTCTGTTTTGTGTTTGGTTATGATTTCCCTCCTTTATGTGAAAATTTAAGTAATTGTTTATTGCATACAACTTAAGTTTACAGTCACACTTTGAAGGATAAAGGCAAAAGACACTTTTCCATACAGGTGGTAGAATGTAAGCAATTGCAAACAATAAGCCTCAATTTTAGTAATTTCAGAATGAACTGGAAACAATTCCGGAGAAAGAAAAAAAAAAAAAACACTGAAATTTTAATGAACAGCATTTATAATAATAAACACAACAACAATAGTAGTATAAGTGATAATGATGGTGACTAGAAACATTAATGGACACTGTGTCATAGTCAGGAATTGTTTGAAGTGGCTTAAAAGGATTGTTATTTAAATGTCACTACAAGGTAAGAACGGTTATTCCTTCTGTTTTTCAGTAAGTCACCAAAAGATAAAGTAACTTGTTTAAGCTCAACCAACTTTCAGATGAAAATTCCAGGGCACCATAGTTTTTCTCTCAGTCTGGAGAACTGGTTCATAGCCACTGTGCTAAAGTATTCTCAATTCATAGAATGGGAGAGCATATAACACTTGTTTTAAGTATCAGTTGACAGGGTAATTTTAGAACACTGGGTTTATTTGGGTTATGAAGATTATACTTGTATTTATTTCATATTTATTTCCTTCCTTATATTAAGATTATATTTCCATGTTATTTATGTGAGACATAATTGAAAATGTAATAAATATCACTAAAATACATTTTCATATTGTTAATTCATTGTGAATTCACGTAGTTATGACTGATTAAAACTGAGCAAATACTATTATATAAATAGACAAATTTTATCTTCCGTAAGATTAGTGATTTAGGAAATACTTGTCATAATAAGTCAACTCTAGAACTATCAGGTCAACGTAAATAAAAAAGAGAATCAATTCTTTATATAGAAAATGTGTAATGTGGAAATTGGATTTTGTGACAGTTCATTGAACAAACAATCATGAACAACCACAATAAATTGTAATTTCCTGTATTTTAAATTCTTTAAAGTTCATAGTTAAAGTTGGATTCTCATATACGCTATTCCAAATAGATTATTTTTCAAATAGATGATTATACATGTCAAATATCTGTAGCAAGGATAATTCATGAGCTGAGACTTTAGGGTTGAATAAATTAATGGAATATCACATGGCTGCTTCTTTGCTTCAAACTCATAACTGCACAATGTCATATTTTTTTCAGTTTTGTGAGAGCTCATATAGCAGCAGGAAAGCGTAATATAATCAAGGCAGCAGGGAGCTTATCTCTACAACTAGAATGAATTTACATTTGTCCATTATGTAAATGATTTTTCACAACTTTCCTGTTTGCTTACTTTAAATAGTGTTAGAATGAATTTCCACATGCACTTAAGAGAATGTTTACAAAATCTTTATACATTGTTATAATAATACTTAATTTTTCATCAATATTATGATAGATTATTTATGTATTTATTTCTGAAGTAACAAATTGTTCAAACTTGTTATTTTCCTCATTGACAAAGGAAAATCTGTTAGTATATCTATTATATTATTTGAACTAGACATGATTGTAGGTTTAATAGTAACTGGCTATTAAATATTTGTAGAAGGTGATCAATAGATACTCCAAATATAGTATTTACAAAGGCACTGATACTCAAATAAAAAACAAAAGCTAAAATTTAATCATTTCTGTGTTCTGAACAGATATCCTTAATACACAAGTTCTAGAAATTTATCATATAGAGTTTCCAGACTGCAATTTTTGAATTATGTGAGTCTACTTTTCTTCTTGTATGTTATAAATAGTTGAATGGATTTTGCTGCAAGTATGAAAAATATTTTCAGCCTCAGAAGACGTTAGAGTGCGATTTAAAACTGATGCATTTAATCATCAACCTTACTTTTGACTCTGAATGCCATATTTTTTTTTTTGTTCCTTAAATTTAGTTCACTTTATAGCAACTGCACAAATAGTCACTCACTCAGTCAGTGCAATTAATAACAGATAGAAAGCAAGTAGTAAAAGTGTTCAAACTATTTATTTCCTTTAGTTCAGACTCTTGGGGTAGTTTGCTATGGTACAGTCTTCTTACTAGCAAGCCGGTTTCTACTGAACAGCATGTGACTTTTTTCGCAGAAACACAGTGTAAGTTCACTGTTCCATTCCTATCACTGAAAACTTCTCCCAAATTGCTCATTTGCTTTTTTAAAAACTTTTTATTGAAGTAACATATATACAACTCAAAATATCCTTTTGTGCATTCAGCCATCACTATTTTGGTGAAAATCCTCACATTTAAAACCAGTGCTATAACTTTTTGTTTCTCTAGTTATGTTTTCAAAGCTACCTTCAAAATACCTGCACTTTAATTTTCTCCCAACCATACAAGTTTAATAGTCATAAAATAAAAGCTTTCTTCCCTTTCTCTTGCAACTCCACTTTCTTTAAACCGGTCTCTCGCATCTTTAGATCATTTATAGGGTGGCCCCTGCCCCAGACTGAGACCTCAATTCCTCTTCTCAGTGTCCAGTTATTCCCAGTACCTTTGACTGGCTCTAACCTTTGCTATAGTTCCTGCATTAATTTATTTTACACAACATCATTATTTTAATTACTCCCCCGTCTCTGAGATAGCTCCCTCATCTGTTTGCTAATTGTCTACTCGTCACCATTGTCTGTTTCTTCTTTATGAGGCACCAGGAACTGAACCCCGGACCTCCTGTGTGGGAAGCAGGCACCCAACTGCCCGAGCCACATCCACGCACCTCATTATTTTATAGTGCCTTTGTTATCAAATTAAATTTCTTTGATCGGCATCGAAGGCATTTACCTAATGTCAGAATAAGTTTTTTTCCATGTCATTCTTATTTTTTTACTTTGTATACTAAGGCCCTGAGTTACGGCACTCTTACTACTCATCCCTTTCTTTTTTTTGTTTTTTTTGTTTTTTTTGTTTTTTTTTTTTTGTTTTTTTTTGTTTTTTGTTTTTTGTAGTTTAATGTATTTTAATAGCAAACTTACAGGAACAGCACAGAAGACAGACAACATTAAAAACATGTACTTGCATTATTGGACAACTCAGTTAGAAAAGTATAGTGAATGGATGGAATCTACTGTATGATAAAAATGCTACAAACACCATTTAGTTGTCATCAATAAGAAATTTACTTGTTTTAAAAAAAATCCAAATGCTGGCATTGTCCAGAAAAATTTAACAGGTTTATTTATAATTGTTATAAAGTTGAACTGTTGAAACTTGTTCACTGAAACATTTTGACTTGCATTAATGCTTTATGTCCCCGCATTTATATTAAAAAGTCACACACAAATGAAAATGGAAAAACTGCCAATACCTGATTTCTGTCCCCTATTTTTCATTCACAATCATATACTTAGGTACCTTTTGACCCCATGGAAAAAAAATATCTAACATTCAGAACTACCAATAACAGGAAGAAGAGAAAAAAAAAAAAAATTTTTTTTTTTTTTTTTGAGAATGACATGTTTCCCACCATAGTGATTCTTAAGCACGCTCTCCACGTATGCGGCGTGCTAGCTGGATGTCTTTTGGCATAATTGTTACACGTTTGGCATGGATAGCACACAGGTTGGTGTCTTCGAAAAGGCCAACCAGATAGGCCTCACTTGCCTCCTGCAAAGCACCGATAGCCGCGCTCTGGAAGCGCAGGTCTGTCTTGAAGTCCTAAGCAATCTCTCGCACCAGACGTTGGAAGGGAAGTTTGCGAATCAGAAGTTCAGTGGACTTCTGATAACGTCTAATTTCACGGAGTGCCACAGTACCAGGTCTGTAACGGTGCGGCTTCTTCACCCCGCCGGTGGAGGGCGCGCTCTTGCGCGCGGCTTTGGTGGCCAGCTGCTTCCGAGGGGCTTTCCCACCGGTCGACTTGCGGGCGGTCTGCTTGGTACGAGCCATGGCGCGGAGACCTCACTACCCCTTCTCGGGCTGAGCGTCGAGCGAGAGGCGGCGCTGGCGCGGGCGAGCGGCAGCGAACACAATTGCTACTCATCCCTTTCTACCTCCCTTTCACATACCCAACCCTTTCTATATGCACAATTAATTCAAATGTTGTATTTTATTCTGGACTAATTTCATATTTCTTTAAAAATTCTAAATTTCTTTTGCTTAAATGTTCCAACACTTTAATATTCTCCTTGTATAACTTTGATTATACTGTAATGCATGGTGACCAGGAATTTAAAGGAAAATTCTAGAAGAACCATTCTCTTTTGCTCTAGCTTTAATTAAATATATTGGCATTCCATTAACATAATAACATTACTTTTCACTTATTTATAAATCGGGGGGGGATATTATAAAAGTTGCGATCAAATCCAATTGTGTTAAAATGATATAAAATCCAGGTTGTCTATGAGAACAGACGCCAAATGAAGTTCAGAAGAGGATGCAGGAAGACAAACTGTGAAAAAATTCTCTGAGATCAAAGATAAACAGATTAACTAGATTTTTACTCTGCTTCAATAAGACAATCATGAAGTAAACTTTTTATTTTTGATGTTTTACACTTGTAGATGTATTGTCTATTCCAATAAAATGATAATATATATTTTCTTAGGAAAACAAAAGGCAGAGGTAGGATAAAGCTTTACCTCCATATACTTTGGCTTTATGAGTGGAAATATCTTACAGAGTTAATGGTTTCATAATTTCCCTTTTGCCCCCTCTTCTAATCCAAGTGGATCAACTGTTGGAGAGATCCATTCTTGACACAAAGGCCACAATTCCATGTGCCTGTTTCAAGATCCTAATGACTGGTAATGAGATTTGTTAAAGGGCAAAGTAGAGAGTAGATTGCTTGTTGGGAATAGCACTGATCTGTGGAATACAGGCTGGATAAAGCAGGGAAGGACCTGATGGAATCTATTTTAGTTTGTGTTCCTCTAGAAACCAAGTGCAAGATTGACTTATTTGCATGATGTTTATTGGATAGAGCTATAGACAGCTTCGATAAGGAAGTGAGGAAAACAGGACTGAGAAAAGTGCGAGATGGAACTCTCATGACACTGAAACGGAGATTTCAGTCAATCCTACTAGAAGTTCTGAAACTGAATATCCAAATAAACTAAGACCTAAATAAAGCTTTGCAATGTTGAAAAAGTCAGAGATTACTGAAGAAAAAAAAAAGATTGAGAAGAAAATAGTGGCATATTTTATAGTTAATGAAAGATACTGAATGGAAAAAAGTTACCAGCTGTAAGTCTTGGCAGAACATGAAGCAGGAAGTACATCTTAAAAATTTATAAAGCAATAAATTTGGATATCTTTATATTATATAAATATATTTTCATACTGACATACAGCATCATGTTTAAAGCCTCCTACATGACCATCTACTGACAGAACATTTTAACAGAATGTGCTTATGGACTTTGAAGCCTGTATTTAAGAAAAGAAAAATTAATGTAAAGTTCTGTTAAGCCCAAGTATCAGTGGCATATTTAAGAAGATAAATACGAATTGTAGCCACTACATATATTAATCACTACATAAAATATTCAAGAGGTTAATAATTATTGGTTATTTGTAGAGCTAAATGTGCCTGGCAGTATTAACTTTTTTCTTCCTTCTTGTTTTTCTTGATTTGTCATATTTATCCACATACTCCCATTCTTCCTCTACTTTCTCATATTTGATGTGAAATCTAGATTTATGGAGTCAAATAAACATATAAAAAAAATTTTAAAAACTTTAAATTTAACAGCTTTGGCTCTTCTGAAAATATGAAATTAAGGCCTATTGTGTTAAGTGCTATGTAAAAGACATCAAAAGAACAAGACATACATATTATGAGATAAGATTATTATCACATTTTATTTTTTATTTTTTATTTTTTTAAAGTTTTATTTATTTATTTAATTCCTCCCCCTCCCCCGGTTGTCTGTTCTCTGTGTCTATTTGCTGCGTCTTGTTTCTTTGTCCGCTTCTGTTGTCGTCAGCGGCACAGGAAGTGTGGGCGGCGCCATTCCTGGGCAGGCTGCACTTTCTTTCAGGCTGGCTGACTCTCCTTACGGGGCGCACTCCTTGCGCGTGGGGCTCCCCTACGCGGGGGACACCCCTGCGTGGCAGGGCACTCCTTGCGCACCTCAGCACTGCGCATGGCCAGCTCCACACGGTTCAAGGAGGCCCGGGGTTTGAACCGCGGATCTCCCATGTGGTAGACGGATGCCCTAACCACTGGGCCAAGCCCGTTTCCCTATTATCACATTTTAGATACGTAATTAATTATCTGTTAGTTTTTCTAATCAACAGAAAAGTGATAACCAAAAAAATATATAATGAACAAAAATAATATATTCTCCATGTTATCTGCACTCTGAACATTTATGAATTGTTTTACATAACAAACAATCAATGTTGGGGCAAGGAATAATGGTGGAGCAGATCATCAGTAAGATTTTCACTATTTAATCAAATTGCTTTCCTCAACATTCTTAGAATCAATCAGTTGCTCTAAGGAAATGCAGATATAGTTTTGTTATGCATTGTTGGAGGAGAATGAGGTATCAATTTTGGGTCAATGAAAAAAAAGATACAAAAATAAAATTGGGTAAGGCTAATGGCCCAACTTATTTTCAAAACTGTCTGAGAAAATTAATTGATATAGTCATAAAGCAGGTTAGTGATTTCCTTTGGGAGCCATGACTCGAAGAGTATGAAGGGGGCTTCTAGACTATAATGTTTAACAAAATGCACCTAAAAATGATGGCACATTTTTATTGTTTCATCATATAAAATTATATTTGAAATAAATTTTAAAAATGACAAATAAAACCCATGGAAATAGAATTTTATTTTTTAAGGTGAATAGATCACTGTGCAAAAATAAAACATTGTAATTAATATTTAATTTTGGTAGATTCTAAGATATTCTCCCCAGATTTCCCCTGGCTTAACCTATCTGTGTAATCCCCTTCAATTCAGTGGGTGTACTGTCTGAATATGATGTGGTATCACTGCTGTGGTTAGGTTGCTAGTGAATTGAATTTGAATTAATCAAAAGGAGATTATCCTGGGTCGACCTGACTGATTAGATGAGCCTTGAAAGAAAGTGAAACATTAGAGAGATGTTCTCCTGCTGCCCTGGAAGAAAGTAGCCATGACTGAATTGCCTATGGGGTCATGTGGCAAGAAACTGCTGATGATTTTTAGAAGCTGAGAGTAATCTGTGACCAAAAGCCAGAAAGAAAATGGGAGCCTTATTAATACAACCACAAGGAAATAAATTCTATCAATGGCCCATGAGTTCAGAAGAGGCTGGTAATCCTCAGATGGAAATCTCAGACCCAGCTTAACACCTTGATTCCAACCTTGTAAGAACTTGAACAGAATATTCTGTTAACTATGAGAGAATAAACCACTATGTTTGTGATCACTTTTTTTTTAGGCAGTAATAGAAAATGAATAGGTCAAATTCACAGTTTCTCAATGGAACATCACATTTTCATCTGCAATTCATAATCTGGTTTTGCCTACACTATCTCATACATATTGGAATTGAACCACAACAAAGAAAAAGCTATGCAAAATTTGAAAAGAAAGCTAGTTTTGCCCTGAATAAAAAAATCAGCAAGATGTTTGTAGAGGCTTTCTTACATATTTTTTCTAGCAATCAAGAGTAGATATCAGAAGACTAAAACTTGAGCCTTAGGTAAGAATCAGACTGAAGAATCAATAGAAGAAGCAAGTATTTATAAAAATAGATTTACTCCCTTATAATCTCTTCTGTAATCCTTAAAGACTTGAACTTTCATGGTCCTACATCTTATAGCACTTCTCTCATTTTCACAAGCAAGCCCTATGTTTGTATAAAATGTAGGTCTTATTTTAGTTTTCTAGCTGCTAAAACAAATAAATACAATAGCTTGACTTAACAACAGGAATTTATTGACTCATGATTTCAGAAGTAGAAGGCTTCTTTACAGGGTCATTGTCATTTGACTGGTTGAAAATCTTTGAGGTTTCTGGTATTTCTGTCACATGGCAATAACCATGGCTATAGCTTCTCCTTTTTCCTCTGGTTCCATTGACTTCTGACTTCTAGCTGCTCCCTGTGGCTTCTCCTTCTTTATCTAATTTCCTTTGTTTATAAGGACTTCAGCCATATTGTTTAAAGAACACTTTCATTCCATTTGGGCATACCTTAATTTATAATACCTTCAAAGATCCTATTAACAAAGGAGTTCACAAATAAAGGGATAAAGGTTGGAATCTGAACATGTTTTTGGTGAGGGGCATGACTCCATCTCCAGCAGGTAATATATTGCTATAATGAACTGAGAGACTACCATCAGTGTCTTATTCTTATATGAGTAGGGTGGAGATGCTTTCTCAAGATCTTCAAAATTTCTCTCTGAGGAATTCCCCTCTGGGGGAAAGACATAAAGACAGTTATTTTGAAAAATGACTAATATATTTTAGCCTTCCTTTCAATTACCCTTCACAAAACACTTAGTATTCCTAAATTCACATTTATTTATTTATTTTAAATGTAATTCTCTCTTTAGTTTAATTTTTAATTTTTATTTTGTGCCCTCCCAGAGATGGCTCTCTTGATTATCTGTCTTCCTCAAAAGGCATCAGGAACCAAACCCGGAACCTCCCATATGGGGAGCTTGCACCCAATTACTTGAGTCAAATCCTCTTCACAAATTCTTTTTTTTTTTTTTTTTGGCAATGAATCTCATCATTTAATGTTCAATATTATTTGTCATCAGGGAAATGCAAATCAAAATCACAATGTGTATAAAAGGGATAAAAGGAAAAAAAAATCACAATGTGCTATTAATACACAACACTTAGAATGCCTAAAAATAAAAAACAAAAGAGAACAAACACAACTTTTCAATACTTAGTACTAACAAAGATGAAAAGAATGAGCCCTTTCATATGCTGCTGGTGGAAATGTAAAATGCTATAGCCACTTCAGAAAAAAAGCCTGGAAGATTCTCATAAAGGTAAACAAATACTTATTACATGACCCAGAAATCCCACTTCTAGGTATCCCCCAGAGAAATGAAAACTTAATGGAAAAAAAGATAAAAGATGACGACACTGAAAAAACAGGCGTTAGAATTATTGGACAAAAATTGTAAAGCAGTCATCATAAAAGTGCTTCAACAAGCAATTAGGAACAAAATGGAAATGAAAAAAATAGCAAGTTAGCAAGAAATTTAAAATTTCAGGAAATAATAGTAGAATAATAGTAGATAATAGTAGAAATGGAATTTCATAATTTTCAGATATAATAAATAAAATTTTAAAAAGTTCAGTGGATATATGGAAAGAATCAATGAATTATAAGATAAGACAGTATAAATTACCCAATCTGAACATTAGAGAGAATGCAGATTTGCCTGAAACTTACAGCAGACAGCCCAACATTTGGGACATCAAAGACCTGGGTTGTGGAGGAGAAAGAAGTTGGGGATAATAAAACAGTACTCAAATGGGAGCAGATATATGTGAAGTGGTTGGGTGTCTACTTCCCATGTACGAGATTTGGGGCTCAATCCCTGATACCTTCTGTAACATTTTGTTTCAGTTTATGAATTCCAAAAATAGATATTGGATTATGTTTGTGAACTGGTCTGTCCCTCTGGGCATATTAGAGTCTATTAGATTTAGAAGATTCACTTTTACTTGATTAAATAATGATTAAGTCTTTGTGAAATGTCAGTAGGATGTTGAGTCCCTGCTGCCTTGGTGGGCAGGGACTCATAAAGAAACTGCACCACAGAGAAGTTGGAGTCTTGAGCTGGAGCCCTGGGAAGTAAGCACACAGAGGACCTTGGTTATGAGGAGTGAGAGAAGACCCTGGGAAGAGAAACAAACCTTTTGCCTGATAGTCTACAACTGGTTTTGTGGAGATATAACAGCTGAGCCTGGAAAGAAGCAAGTCCTGGGAAGAGAGGAACCCAGAAAGCCTGAACCCTTACAGATATCAGCAGCCAGCTTGTTCCAAAACATGGCAATAAACTATGGCCAGGGAGGTAACTTCTGCTTTATGGCCTGGTAACTGTAAGCTTCTACCCCAAATAAATCCCCATTATAAAAACCAACCAATTTCTGGTATTTTTCATCAGCACCCCTTTGGCTGATTAATATACCTTCTTAAAACAAACAAATGAAAAAAAAAAACAATTTTTGGGAAAATATGTAGCTCAGAGTTTGAGCACCTGCTTCCCATGTGTCACATCCTGGACTCAATACATGGTACCCCCTAAAAAAAAAGTGCTCAAAGAAACAATGTTAAAAAATTTCCCTAATTTATTGAGAAGTAAACCTACATATTCAAGTAGCTGAGTGAACCCCAAATAAGATAAACCTGTAGACCTCCGGCCAAGACACAGTATACACTTCTGAAAGCTACATATGAATTAACATATCTTAAATGCATCAAGAACATAATAATGCTGTGGCTATAGGGGAAGAATTCAAATGATGGCATATTTCTCTTCAGAAACCAAGACTGAAGAAAGAGGCAGTGTTTTCCAAATGCAAAAATAAATAAATAAATATCAACCTAGAATCCTATGCCCAGTGAAAATATTCTTCAGGGATCTTCAAAAGTGAAGGAAACAGAGAATTTGTCAACACCAACTTAACCTAAAATAATGGATAAAGGAATTTCTCTAAATATAAAGGGAACACTAAATAAATAAATAAAGTCCAAGAAATAATAGCATAAATCTTGGTTTTGGGAAAAACAGGACCATAAGGTGGGCACTGATTTA
Organism: Dasypus novemcinctus; assembly: GCF_030445035.2. NCBI lineage: Eukaryota > Metazoa > Chordata > Mammalia > Cingulata > Dasypodidae > Dasypus > Dasypus novemcinctus. The sequence continues at coordinate 30,729,366 of NC_080674.1, read as the reverse complement.
GAGCATGCACAGCTTCCTGGAGAACATTGTCTCAGCCCTGCAAAGTATTACTACCTAGTTGGCACTGTAATTGAGTCTTCAAAAGACCATTCCACTGTTCTATGAATACCACTGCTTCAGGGTGGTGGGAAATATTGTAAGACCAGTGAATTCCATGGGCATGTGCCCATTCCTGCACATCATTTGCTGTGAAATGGGTTCCTCCATCAGAAGCAATGCTGTGTGGAATGCTGTGGTGGTAGATAAGACATTCAGTACCCATGGATGGTAGTTTTGGAAGAAGCATTGTATGCAGGAAATGCAAACCCATATCTGGAGTATGTGTCTATTCCAGTTAAAACAAATCACTGCTCCTTCCACAGTGGAACTGGTCCAATATAGTCAGCCTGCCACCAGGTAGTCAAGCAAACTGTTTCTGGTGGTCCTTACTGATGGTAATTGAGAAAAAAGCATTTGCCAGATCAACAGCTATATAACAGGTACCAGCGTAGTGTTGATTTACTCAAGCAATGATACCACATCTTGGAGTGCCACTGCAATTGGAGTCACCACCTGGGTAAGTTTAGAGTAATCTGCTGTGAACCTCCGAATCCAGCTGTTTTTTTTTTTTTTTTTTTTTTTTTGCACAGACAAAATAGAAAAGTTGAATGGGAATGTGGTGGGAATCACCACTCCTGCATCTTTCAAATCCTTGATGGTGGCACTAATCTCTACAATCCCTCTAGGAAGCTGATATTGCTTTTGATTTACTATTTTGCTAGGTAGGGGCAGTTCAAGTATCTTCCACTTGGCCTTTCCAGCCATAATAGCCCTCACTCCACAAGTCAAGGACCAAATGTGGGGATTTTGCCAGTTGCTGAGTATGTCTATTCCAATAATGCATTCTGGAACTGAGGAAATAACCACAGAATTAGTTCTGGGACCCACTGGACCCACCTGAGCTAAAACTCTATCAATCACCTAATCACCTGACCCCCACAAGCCCGTACTCTGCCTGGTGGACCACAGTGACATTTTGGGTCTCCTGGAATTAATGTCAGTTCTGAGACAGTGTCTAATAATCCCTGAAATGTCTGATCATTTCCTTTTCCCTAGACCACAGTTACTCTGGTAAAAGGCTGTAGGTCTCCTTAGGTAAAGGTGGGAGGAAGATTACAGTATAAATTTTTGGCAGTTTAACAGGATCCTTTCCCAAGGCAACCTGATCTTCTCATTCAAGGGGATTTGAGTCTGTAAACTGTCTCAATTACCTGGCCAAGTTGACCCATTAGCCTAACCATCACATAAGATATCTCCATGTTTAATATTTTGTGGAACAGTTTTCCATAGCAGTTGTACCATTTTACATTCCCACCAGCCATTTGTCCACATTCTTGCCAAACAGTGTTATTATGTATCACAATGAATATAACCATTTTAGTGGGTATGCAGTGGTATCTCATTGTGATTTTGATATGCATTTAGATGTTGGCTAATGATGTTGAGAACTTACATATAATTGTAGGCCCATTGTATATATCTATCTTCCTTGAAGAAATGTCTCTTCAGATCATTTGCCAAATTTTCTTTGAGTTATTTTCATTATTATTGATTTGTAAGAGTCCTTAACATGTTGTAGATACAAGATTCTTGTCAGCTATATGATTGGCAATATTTTCTCCCATTCTATGTGTGTTTTATTTTCCATTCATTTCTGGTGTCCTTTGAAGCAGGAACGCTTTTAATTTGTAAAGAAATCCAATTTACGTATTGTTCATATGGTTGCATCATATTTAAGACAATGTTGCATAATTCAAGACCAATTCTATGTGTTTTTTAAAAGAATTTTATATTTTAACTCTTACGTTTAGGAGTATGATCAATATTGAGTTAATCTGGATGTATAATATGACAGAAGGGTTTGGCTGTATTTTTTGCAGGGGGATACCATGCTGTTTCAACACCTTTTGTCAAAAAACTATTTCCCCATTGAACTGTCTTAGCAAAATAACAAAAATAAATTGAGTATGAATGTAAAAGTTTATTTCTAGTCTAGCAATTCTATTCCATTGACTTATTTGTCTAGCTTTATGCCTAGACAAGAATGTATTGATTATTAAATCGTGTGTGAGTCCTTCAGTATTGCTTCTTTTTTTATCAAGATTCATTTTCTTTTCGTGCATCCCTTGCATTTTCATATGAATTCAAAGAACAGCTTTTCAATTTCTAAAATAATAGGAGCAATAAAGTAATAATAGTAATAATACTCTACCTGGGATTGTAATAGGGATTGCATTGAATCTGTAAATCAATCTGAATAGTATTATCAGCTAATAATAAGTATGGGATGTGCATGATCATGGACTGTTTTTCTATTTTTTTGGACCTTCTTTATTTTCCTTCAGTAATATTTTGCAGTGTTCAGTGCACGAGCCTTGCACCTTTTTGTAAAATTTAGAATTGTGTCCTTCTGATGCTGTTGCAAGTTTATCTATTCTTAATCTGTAGCAGAAAGGTCAGTTTTTCACCATTAACTTTGATGTTAACTGTTTTTCATAGGTGTCATTTAACAGGCTGAGAATGGCAAATGTATTTCTATATCTATTGAGATGATTATTTGTTTTTTTTTAGTCTACTCAAATGATGTGTTACATAAATGTTTTCAGATATTAAATTGGCAATGCATTCCTAGGAGAATGCCCACTTGTTCATACATAATTCCTTTTATATATTGCTAGATTTGGTTTGTTAGTAATTTTGTGACTATATCTATAAGGAATATTGGTCTGTAGTTTTTCATTTTCATGATGCCTTTGTATTAGAAGAAAATATCCATCTGTCTTATTTCTATGGTAAGTAAGCAAAGTTATCATTCCAATATATGCAATCATTATACATCTATCATGATACATACAGACAATGAAATTTATATTGATATAGGAAATTTAACTATCATCATCATGTTTATTTTAAACAGAAGAAAAGCATAAAATTTCTTTGTGAAGCTATTTATTCAGAAGGCAAATTACTGTCATATTTTTGGTGCTTTTAAAAAAGATTTTCCTCTTTCAGTGCTGTTATTTTCAATCCAAATACATTCAATATATTTATGTAGGGTGCTGTTTATTTCATGTTTGTGGCTGGCACATAAACATTGTTTAAAATATGCACTTTTTTGTATTAAGGGTATTATTTCCTAAATTCTCAACCAAAGTTTATAAATAACTGATTCTTGCAATGTATATATTGTTGTATGAATGAGCAAGGGATGCAATATCAAGCTCTTACCATAAATGATCATTAATACTTGAGTGTTTTATGTTGGAGGAGAAAAAAAAGTTGACTATCATCAAATGGAAAACAGAAACATGATTATACCCAGAAAATAAAAGCAGTAAATGGTTCATTTGCTCTCTTTCCATTTGCAGAAGTGTAATAAAAATGCCAACTAGATTGATTTTTAGGCAAACAGTACAATGCAATAAAGTTAAGATTACTAGAGGAGATGCATTAATACACAACATTCCTCTTTGGTTCTGCTTTTCTACTTCAATTTCAAAAGGACTTGGGTATTTTAATTTCAGTTATAGATACTCATTTAGCTTCCAATTCAAAGAGAACTCTCTTTTCTACAAACAAATGTGAACACTTCTAAGTTACTTCTTTTTACCATACTTTTTGGATTTTAAACTTAATATTCACCAAAAAATCACAACATTTGAAAGAAGTTGCAGTCCAGTATATCATATAAAGTACTGAATGCCTTTCAGTTTACACATTATTAAGTTGCTTCAGCACCTGCAGCTGCATAGGACTTAGCACAACATATGGTGTTGATGCTTTCTCTTTTTAATGAAAATCTGAATTATAAATCTCTTATAACAACGGTGATGAGATGCTTGCAAATTATAACACATATTACTATATATTTAAATATGCCACACTTTTTTTTCTTATGAGCGAAAAGAGTGGCAATATTATGAAGTGATGTTGAAAGGGAAAAGGAGAAGAAATAAAATGGAATGAAAGGGTAAGAAAAAATGTAGAATTACAAGGTAATATCTAATGTTCCCCTTAAATGAATGACAGATAGGGCTAACTCTATCTTAAGAGTTAAATAATTATTTAAGTAGTAATTTATAGGTTTGTTTAAATTTTAAAAGCAATAAGGATATAAGGAATTATATTTATGTGTTTTATTGATGCAGGGCTGAGAAGTAGAGCAGCAGCTAAACAGAATCTATGCTAGTTCAGGATTTGTAAGAACACTATGTAAGATATCTCAAGTAAAATCTTCTAATATGAATTTTATGTCAGCTTTTTAAATATAGAAAAGCTAGGTTATCAATTAAAATGAGAAGTGCCAGACATACGGTATACATATACTAGAAAAAGACAAGAGTAAATTCTACACATTGATTCCCATTTTCAGGTTCTTAATGGCATTTATTCATACTACAATTTACCCAGTGAGTGTATGACTCCAATTCCTTCTTCTCCTATAAAAAAGAAATCTGATGAAAATATTATTCTTAGGGTTTTGAAGACTCCCAGCTATGGTCTTTGGGTTTTTTTTCTATTTAATAAAAATGAGAAGGAGTGGGCACTTATGATTATCATGAATACAGCAAAGGATGAAATTATATCATTGATGTGGAGACAGTGGCCACTGGAAATGCTGAAGTCAGGGAGAGGGACAACGAGGTGTAATACAAGGGCATTTTCAAGACTTGGAATTTTCCTGAGTGACATTGCAATGACAGATATGGGTCATTATATATACAGCCATAACCTACAGAATTGAGTGGGACAGAGTGTAAACTACAATGAAAACTATAATCCATGCTTAGTGGCAATGTTCCAACATGTGTTCATCAATTGCATTACCACACTAATGAAAGAAGTTAATGTGGGGATGGGTGGGAGGTATGGGTAGAGGGTCATATGGAAATCCCTTAAAACATTTTATGTGGCAGCGGACTTGGCCCAGTGGTTACCGCGTCTGTCTACCACATGGGAGGTCAGCAGTTCAAACCCTGGACCTCCTTGACCCGTGTGGAGCTGGCCCATGCGCAGTGCTGATGCACGCAAGGAGTGCCATGCCACGCAGGGGTGTCCCCCACGTAGGGGAGCCCCACGCGCAAGGAGTGTGCCCATAAGGAGAGCCGCCCAGCGCGAAAGAAAGTGCAGCCTGCCCAGGAATGGCCCCGCCCACATGGAGAGCTGACACCACAAGATGACGCAACCAAAAGTAACACAGATTCCCGTGCCGCTCACAACAACAGAAGCGGACAAAGAAGATGCAGCAAATAGACACAGAGAGCAGACAACCGGGGTTGGGGGGCGGGGGCGGGGGCGGGGGCGGGGGGCCTAATAAATAATCTTTAAAATAAAAAATTTATGTAACATTTTATGTAAATTAAGTATCTTTTAAAAATAAATTAAAAATATATATTAAAAAAGAAAGACTTTGTCAGCAGAAGATCTAACAAGGAGGAAACCATCATTATGTACATCATTAAATGACATAAAATATTTGTTTTAAGGGGCGATAGATTTTCCTTATATGCACATAATTGCAGGGAAGCTTAGTTAACAATGTTATATTTTTTAAAACTCTCTGAGCTACAGAAAATTGTTCTCTTTGCCACCAATGATGCTATCATAATTTACACAGTAACGCTTCTCTCAAACACTTCCATGGTCTCAACTAGATTTGATGTACCTTTTCAATGTCTTTTGTAGATTATAGATCAGACATTAGATTTTTTTTTTCATATCCATTGATTTCAGGCCAAGCAGCCATATGTTTTTTATGGATTGAGATGGAAAAGATTAGAAATGTCAGTTTCTGTTTTCAAACTAATCTTTTCTCTCTGTTGTGTCAATTAAACTTTACAGGCTCTCCTTTCTCTTTATAAAGAGTGAAGTCTTGCCTCTTCCACCAAAGGAAGATACCAAAGTATTGGCAGAACTGTCTTTGCTATTATTCAGATGCTTCAACACGGTTCTGTGTACTAGAGTGGGCATAATTCCATCGCAAGTTTCATAAGTACGCTACATATACACTACAGACCACTAAGAAAACAAAAAAGAAGATTAAAAAAAGAACTACCATAAAATGGACATAAAAATAAAAATCTAATATCTATTACTGAGTTGTGTTTTTTTTTATTTTATTTACAAACTATAATACAAATCTTAATAATCCAGGTAATAGAATTTGTAAAATATTTATAATACCTTCAACAGAATTCATGGTACATAAATGGCTAGTAGGTCACTGCAATTATTCTGATTACCACTTCCATTGTGGTTCATTATCACTGAACATAAATGTATACAGTTCCGTGCTGATGTGTCTGGAAATATAAATGGTATCAAGAGAAGAAACAGATCCATAGACAGTAAATTAATTAAATATTAGATTAAATCTTGACAACTGGTTCCCCTTGACACCAAAGAAATTTCTTCTATAACACACAGAAAATATTCTTAACATCTTGTTTCCTCGTTTAAAGTATTTATCAGCTCTATCACATGAGGCAACCAACCTCAAAGTTTCTATTCTTCTTTATTTCTAATGCTGAAAAACATAAGCCCATGATCCAGCCTCGTACTTTCTTGAATTTCCTTTCCTATTTTCCTCTCTCACACAATATTTTAGGAGCTTTGTAGTTTAGTTGTTATTCCAGAATAATTTGAGTTATCCTACATTTTCTGAGTTTCATTTTAATGCCTTACTCTTTTCTGCATCTCAAGATTGAAATTGATCAGGTTCAGAGGCCCTATCTTTTAAAGAAAAGACTGGATACAAGTTTGTGAAGGGTTTAATCTGAATATTTTTGTCTCTAGTATAGCTATTGTAGTGTTACATTTTCTTTTCTCATTGCCGTGTCCTGAATTTGACTTACTGCTCTGATAACCTCTATAAGGTATTTTGGGTTACATAGATTCTGAGGACTTCTAAATATTCACCCATTGAGATGTAACTATTGAAACTGTCCTCCAGTGTATTTTGCTGAGACCAGAATTTTCTGATAAATTCAATGTTCTCCAATTTATAGATAACTCAATTTGAAAAATTGGGGGGCAGACACTATTTCTTGAAGTTCTCCAAATGCATGTGCTCGCATTTGAAATTTCTTTTTTTTTTTACAAAATGGCATTTTTGGTCTTCTTAATACAATTTTTTCAGCATGCATCTCCTTAAAATAATCATTCTTTTTCTCTTGCAAGACAGGAATGTGGTGCTACCTTATGTCTTTTCTGCTTCTCAGCTCAGAAAATGTATCAGCAAAGAACAAGCAAGTTTGCTATACTTTTATGTATTTTTATTGAAGTATATCATTCATACATGAACATACATAATCAATAAGTGAAAGTAAAAGTTGTGAACTTACAAAAAACAAACATGCATAACAGCATGCAGTAGTCCCATATATCAATCTTCCAGCAACACCTTGCTTTGTTGTAAAACATTTGTTACAAACTATACCAGAGCATTGTCAAAATATTACTCCTAACTGTAGTCCATATCTTACATTTGGCTATACTTATAATCAAATCCAAGCTACAGCTCATTCTTAAGGATTATTTTTTAAGGATCTACTTTTTGTGTTTTAAGTGGATTATAATAAAGTTCTAATGTATGCAACTAAATTTCATAATAATTTTATAAAAGTTGTATTATAATTACCTCTACTTGTAAAATGGCTAATTTCAGTTTTTCCATTTTCTTTTGCATCCTTTTTCATATTTTATAGCTCTTTAAACTGGGATCAATTACATTTTTATGTGTGTGAGTCTCTGTGTGTAAGAGTAATAATTTCTAAGTCTGTTTAGTTCATGTTATGAGATACATACATATCTTTTGAGATACTAAATCTGTGGGAAATATATTTATCACCTTTACTACTATTAATACATTTGTATATGCAAGGAAAAGTTAGAAAATTAGTATAGAAACACATTATATCTGGACTCAATCAGATCGCAGTTAGTTAGGTAGTAGAAAAATTGAGAGGTTTTCACATTATCCAAAAAATCACGTTAATGATTAATCATGACATACAAACTAGGAGAAATGCAGGAACAGCTACAGAAAGGAAGTATGAAGTCACTCCTTTATATGCAAAAAGTAATGGGATATAGATTGCTAAAATATATCAGAAAAATAGTTAAAATGATGAAAGTGTACATGGTAACCAAGGATATAATGTCACACTACCAGTTCAGAAATCTTAACAATTTAGGTTAAAATGGTATCCATATTTTGTAATGCTGACCTAGGCTTACTTTTGGAAGTATATTCCAAAATTTGCTGATGATAAATATCACCTGACATGATACTTAAATATATAGATTACTTATACTTAAATATATATTTCTCTTTCACTAGGTCCCTTTGAGACTGAAGAAACTTGGTTTACCAAGTATCCCATGGTACTCTAACCTCAGGCAAGCTTGGGAATCACTAAAACTGAAGAAGATCCATGACATTAGCACACACTGTGTCTTCTAATCTTCCTCATTTGTCTTTAAATCTTGTGAAGCAGACTATAATTGTTACATTTTCTAATTATATCTACTCTTGATCAAGTGGTCACATTGGTGACTGACAACTGTGTGAAATCTGATATATATTTGATACATTCTTAACTTGGATTTACGAATGAGTGTAGCAGTTTGATATTATTTATGAATTCCAAAAATAGATATTGGCTTATATTTGTAAACTGGTCTGTCCCTCGGGGCATATTAGATTATATTGAATTCAGAGGTCTCAATTTTACTTGCTTAAATAATGTAGGGGAGCCCCACACGCAAGGAGTGCACCCCATAAGGAGAGCCACCAAGTGCGAAAGTGCAGCCTGCCCAGGAATGGCGCCGCACACACGGAGAGCTGATGCAGCAAGATGACGCAACAAAAAGAAACACAGATTCCTGGTGCCGCTGATAAGGATAGAAGCGGTCACAGAAGAACACACAGCGAATGGACACGGCGGGGCGGGGGGAGAGGGGGGAGAAATAAATAAATACATCTTTAAGAATAATAATGATTTGGGCTTTGACTGGGCCATTTCAGTAGGATGTTTAGTCCCTATATCACAGAGAAACCACACCGCAGAGAATGGAGTTTGGAGTTTTAATGCTGGAGCCTGGGAAGTAACTACACAGATGAGCGGAGAGAAGGCTCGATTAGTCTACAGCAGAGTCCCCTGGAAGAGAAATGAGCCATTTGCCTTATAGTCTACAGCTGGACTTGTGGAGAGAGCAGAGAACAGCAGCTGAGCCTGAAGAGAAATGAGTCTGGGGAAAAGAGGAACCGGGGAAGCCTGAACCCTTTCAGATGTCAGCAGCCATCTTGCTCCAACATGTGGCAACAGACATTGGTGAGGGAGGTAACTTATGCTTTATGGCCTGGTAAATGTAAGCTGCTACCCCAAAAAATACCCTTTATAAAATCTAACAGATTTCTTGTGCTTTGCATCAGCAAATCTTTGGCTGACTAATAAAATGGGTATGCATTTGCAAACATTAACATGCTTAAAAATCACTTGGACAAGTTGCCAAAATGCTAATCTGTGCTCGACAACATAGATATTGATTAATTTAGTCTATCATGGGACCAGGAATTCATATCTGAGATAACTCGTAACTCCTGCAGTTTCTGATAAATGAGCTGTAAGATTACGTGTTGAGAAATACTACCATAGAGCATTAATAAAATAAAATTATAGTAACATTTCTGAGCCACCTCACACTTGAATGTCCACCTAAACTCAAGAAAACACCATGGAAATAGCCTCTAAATCTGAGGCTTCTCTTATTTGGCAACTTATACCTGAATTTTACTATAAATGATGTATTTGAATATCACAGAGCATTATCCTTGTTTATTGGAAATGTTTTGAGATTCATTCTATTTTAAAAAGGAGCTCCAGGGAAGAATTTCTAGAGATTAAATTAAAGCAAAACTAGTATTTTCATGTCTTAAAATAAATGATCTTTTGATATTTTGAGGCCATGAAAGGAAGATAAAATTTTCAATTGCAATTGTACTCTTTCCTTATGCATCAGAAACACCATTAAAAACTGAAATTATGCTTTCCTACAGGCAATCTTGAAATTTTGCAATTCACCTTATAATAGGTAAAATTCTGAATGAACAGCTTTCATTACTATGTATAACAAGATGGAAAATTTGGATTTATATGAGATTATTTCTGATTCATTTTGCATTAAATTGTTATGCATATGTTTGAAGACAGTTACAGTACTATATGCCTCACTAATGATTTCAGTAAAATTTCACATAGATGTGTTATATTTTGGAGTCTCGTTAAATATTGTATTTTAAGTATTTTATTTTAGATGCTTAGCCACTATCTCAATTGCCGTGACTAAAATACATCAAATGAATTTCACTTGGCCAAATTTGCATTAGGGATTTACTTTAAATGTTCAAACTTAGACTTTTAGTTTATAAGTAGGGTCATTTCAGAATTTGCAAGCATTTGATTTTCTGAAGAATGAAACCAGGAATTCTATAGTCATTAATGCAATGTGTGAAAGGATATATTAGTGGATAAATAGATATAAACAGTGGACTTTTATATTGGGGTTTCCATGGTGTAAATTAGGTAAAATTTCTCTATGTAATCAGTATTTTTTTTAATTTCAGGAGAAGATGTCTAAATTAATGAAGAATAATAACACTGAATTTAGCATGACTACCACGATACAATAAAAAAAATACCTTAGCAATATTAAACAGTGCTGGTACGTATGTGTGGGTGTGCTTGTGTATTTTAACTAGAAAATCAGTGTTTTAAGCGTCGTTGAATTTTTCTTTGTAAATAATTTTTTATCCCTATTTTAATCAGAAAGCAATGTTAATAAAACTATTTCACTAGTCATCTATTTCTGGTTTCCCAATAGGTGCCATTTTTGCTTTTCAAATTCATGTGTGCAAAAATGGTATCTCAATAACAGAAAAAAGAAAGACTTCACCCTAATTTTAGATCTAACCCTAATTTTAAAGGCAAGGCCTTTCATCCTTAACTGTGACATCATAAAAGGTAGGTATCATAACATTTTAAACCATGATTTTTAAAACTTTCATTGTGTTCAGTAAGGAATTCTGAATTTTATATTTGTATAAATGAGAACATCAAATTTAATATGATTTTTTAAAATGTACCCTACCTTACTTTTCACATGCCATTGCTATATTCAAATGTTTTTTATTTTTTAAGAAAGGAAAGTGCATTTTCCTTTGTAACTATTTTTAATTTCAGTTAATATTACTGATTTAATTTAAAAGAATTAATAAAAATTTAGCCATTGTGCTTTTAAAATGTCAGAAAAATATCACAATTTATGAAAGTCTAAAAAATGCTGCTCATTTTAAAAATAGGTAATTGAAAGGTGATACAATTATGAAAGTATACTACAAGCAATTTAAAAGATTCATTGATTTGTGCTGCTTCTAATTTCACAAAAGAGAAAGGATAGCTAGAGTTTCAGTTCTAGGAAATCATCATGGATAATTATTTGTCTAGGGGATCAGTCAAACAAATGTCTCTAAGTTATTTAAAATGTCATTTTAATTGAAGACAGGTCTCAAGGAAGTGAATTGGTGCACTCTAAAACACATGGACATACTTTGTGTCTGCCTTTTTTTGAAAGCTAAGAGGTAATTATGAACCACAGAGGTAACAGTGGCTTAAAGGGTCAAGTTAGAAGGACAAGGAGAAAAATTACAGCCTAAATTTAAAAAAAAAAGGTTGTGTGTTTAAACCCAATTGAGTTATTTAATAAGTTGACTTAGAGAAAGAATGGTACAGTGTCATGCCATTTCAGCATATTGAATAGCTCAAGGGGAAAACACTGCAAGGAAGGTTTAATTAATTTCCTTCATCTAATCCTCTGTTAACCACTGAATAAGCCTCTGTCACATGCATCACATGAATTTCAAGGACAGAGTAAAAGCCATTTAAAAGTAGTCACAGACCAACAAGGTTATTAAGAGACCATTTCTAAGTTCTCCATTATAGCCAATGCATTTAACATTAATATCACTCAAAAACCATATTACAGATCGGTGGCTTCATAAAATATTGATTGCTTTGTTGTATCCTTACATACTAATATAGTTTAAGTAGATTAGCAAGGTGGAAGTTCCAGTTTTTAGTCTCCTAGCTTGTTGTGGAAGATAGCAACTCCTGTAACAGATTGAAATAGAAATATTTGGAGCACTGGAGGTGTATCAGTTTCTATATCTAAAATTGAATTTTGGCCTTATAGCTTTCTATTTTACTTAGGACTTTCTCTCTCAGGGTTACATGAAGGCACAGGAGATTAATGAAGTGACATTTTAAAATGTTTTATGAATGCTAAATATTATCATTCTTTTCTGTAAAAGAAATGGAGTCATGTGCAGGTTAAGTAACCATTAAAATTGTTAGTCTTTAAAAGGATCCATTTAATGCTGCATTTAACTGCATTCCAAGCACTTATTCCTTTTTACTATTCTTGGCTGTCACTTTGAGTGCCAAAAATGGGGTAAGGATAGGTATCATGTATAAAAATATGCAAGTTTGAGAGCCACTTAAATTATCTTCCCAAATATATATCTATTTTTTATCCTTTGCCAAAATGCCCCTTCAAATTGAGATTTTGTCTAATGTAAAGGGGGAAAAAGATAGATTTACAGATAAACATTCCTTCTCCTCAGTAATCTTACTTGCCTAAACCTCTACCAGTACTCTCAAATGAAAAGATGGTATCTTAGTTTTCCTCAGAGTTGCCAATGCAAAATACCAGAAATGGATGACTTTTAAAATCTGGAATTTTATTATGGGAAAATCTTAAATTTCTAAGGCCATGAAATTTCCAAATAAAAGCACCATCAAGGATTCTTTCTCACCAAAATCAGCTACTGTTGATCTGGCAACCTGCCACTTGCATTTTTGCAGAGGTCTCTGCCTCCCCATTCAAGGCTCACCAAGAGCTTATGGCTTGTATCTTTCTGAACTTCTCAGCCTCAGCTGCTCCAATTTCTCCCTGAGCACAGCTGTGGGCCACCAGGAATATGGCTTGTCTCTTCAGTGTTGAGCTGCTCCATGGACCTAGCCTCTTGGGAGCTTCATGCCTCAGCCTCATCTGCTAATGATTTTTGAGGCCTCTTTCTCACATGGCTGGGTCAAAATGGAAAAGCTCCCTTTTACAGTTTATTAAGACCCAGGAAAAAGATGGAGATCTGAACTGGGTCATGCCTTTCTGACTTAGACCAATCAAAAGCCCTAAAGTCATCAAATCAAGTGATCTAATCAAAGGCCCCTTAATTATATTTAATGCAATCAAAGGATCTCATATCCACAGGAATAGATTACTTAAAAAAACAATTTTTTTTTGAGATTCAACAAATTCAAACTGTCGCAGTGTAGAAGGCATTTCAAAATCCATATTAAAAGTGCTTGTAAAATGTGTCCCCACTGGTACTCTAGTGACAGGTATGACAGCACCTCTCACTGAATTAAGGATTTAGGTTTTTTCCTGCCAAAAATGTAGGTTAATTCAATATTAAAGCTGTAATAGTTAGTTCTATAAGGTCCTATAAATTTCACAGTACGACAGTGATAAAAGAATCATTTTAACAATGCATTACTTTATTAAGACTTTTGAAGAGTATATTTAAGCATAATAGGTAGGATAGGATAAAATCAGTGTATAGTATATCAGGAAGAGGAAATATTTTAAAAAGTAGAATAAAAATGTGGAAAAAGAATAATTTTTTTATATTATTTTACATGAATTTAATTGTAGTTATTAAAAAAATGGTAAATGAAAAGAAAACCAATACCAGAGACTAAAGACAGGATTTTTTACATATTTACTCATCTAGAGGGAATTAGAGCCTGAGGATATGTGAAAAATACACAGAAGCAATTATATTTTTTAAAAAATTTGCATACAGAGTATCAAAACCCCACTGATAGAGAAGTTCTGTGTAGTCAACATTTTCAAGGTTAGCCAAGTGGTGGTGTGGTTTCAACATCCCTAAATCTTTCATTATTTAACTTCAATTTTTACCCAAATATGATGGAATATCATGAAATACTTTTTATATAAATTAACTCAAATGGAAAACAAGAAGTGGAAGAAGAAATGAAAGCAGAAATTGAAGAAGTAAAGGAGAAGGAACATAAGAAAAAAGTACAATCAACATCAACAAAGAGAAAAGTACACTTTACACACAAATGACAGCTACACCAGGGAAAATCAGTGACCAGTGTTCTTTCTAGGAAACTATGTTCATATTTTGGGCCAGTTTACCTCATGCATAGTCATTAAATTGTCCCCTGCATTTCCTATGTGTTCATTCAGAAAATATATGAAACACAAAGTAGTCCAGATCAAAATTTTCTAATTTCCTATGTTCTGATTAAAATGTCCACATCATGAACACATGAAGCCTTCTCTATTCTGCTCCACACCCCATTCTGAGTATGGGAAGCAGCAGTAGAAAAACCAAACAGCCTCTACTCTTAAAAAATACGCAATCTACTGAGGGACAAAAATATCAAACAAATAATTTATGATTAATCATTTAGCATCACCTCATAAAAGTGCCTCAAACTAATAAAGTGCCCTGTGAAGTGGAAGGAGAAGGGGATTTACTCACATAGGGTGTAATATGTTGTATACAAACAAACAAAAAAAAGTCCTTCCTAATGCATGAAAGAAACTCCAAAGCTTGTTAGGTCTGAAGATGTTTAGAATGTTCCTAAAAGTGAAAGGTCAACATAAAGAGAATATAATGGAGAGGGTAAGACTGGTGTGAAATGAGATTAAAAGAGCAGAAAGGGATCCTATCAAGACATAATTTACATAGCTTACATAACTTAAGAGTTTTAAATATTATTAAAGATAAAGTAAACTATGGAAATACAATGAAATAAGAATATTGCATTTTCACTTTTTAAAAAACTATTTAATTTTCAGTGTAAATACTGGATTGGAAGGCAGCTAGATGGAATTCAAATAAACCAGTTAGGGGTCATTTCATCATTGAAGCTGAAAGATCGTGGCAGCTAGGAAGATGAAAGTAGAAACGGGAAAAAAATGAATGAAGTAAGAGGTAGAGTTAAGATTTATGAGTGATTTATGAGATATGGGCAGAGATGTCAAGGTTTCTCCTTTTTCCCTCTTGCTTGTTTGCTTGCAGATATTTCACTGTGTTTCCATTTTGCAGTCTGGGGAAAGATGCTAACTTTGAACCATGAAAATCATGCCACCCAGAATGGAAAGACCTGACCATGCCTTGAACCTGAAGACATGAAAAGCAGTCTAAGTGCTTAGCAGCGTGGGAACTCTGCACAAAGGTTGCTTGATTCCCTTTTTTTTTTTTTTTTTTTTGCTCAGTAGAAAGGTCTTTTCTCTCTTGAGTGTATAAAAACCAACCAAGTAGGGAGCACAGGGATCCTCATCTCCAAAGTGAAGCTGGTTGTGCAGAGCTGCCATCCATCAGTCATAACCTAACAGTTTGTCTCCCCAGATTACAGGCCTCACTGGAACCTCCCACTGCTCTTTTGGACCCTTCATGCTGTGCAAATAATGAATTGGTCATTTGCTGAGAATCTCTGCTTTGCCTGACATGTTTTTCTATGATGCAACATATAGTAACTCATTCCACAGTGAAAATCACGAAAGAATTCTGGGGAAGAGAGGAAAAAATATAAGCATAACTATAATCACATATAGATATCTTAGATAGATTAATTTAAATTTTTGCCTGACTACTTATAAACTGTTTCCCTCACCAAATGATTTTACATCTTGGAATTTCAGTTTCTTCACCTGTAAAAGTGGGACTAGAACACTTATCTGCACCTATCTCAGTGGATTGCTGTAGAAATTAAATGAGATAATATATGTAAGTCACTTAGCATAACCCTAGATTCCTATAAATCCTCATGAATGTTAGCATTTATTTTAATGGCCACTATCACCATCCAAAACACTGGACATGTGTGCAGTCTCTTAAGAAGAAGAGTAGATATGTCAAGACTAAATGAAAAACCCCAATATTAAGGTTCAAAGTGTAAGTAGCAAATCCAGAACAGGAGATGGAGGAAGATGGGCAGCCTTGAAGATTGGTAAATCCATTGAAATGTTGTGCTGTAAATAAGAAGAGGGGTATTTCAAGCAGAGTATGCGCAGCTATGTAAAAAAGTCTCAGAGTCCAAAAGACAGGGAAGTGGCCTTTATATTTGACAGTAAGGACATATTTAATACATATGTAAAACAAGTCGAATGAAGTACAGGGTCCAAATTGAGATGGTTAATGTGTGATGTCTTTGGAAGTATTCATGAATAATGAATGGGTAGCATAACTGATATATTTTTCTCTCACAGATCATGATTTTTTAAAGGGCAGAGTTATGGGAAATAAAGAGAAGAAAAGAAGTAAACGAGAAGAAGTTGACAATGTTGGTTAAAAATTGAGGAAAGCCTAAGTCATATAAAATGGAATTGACATGGTTGGGTCAAAATAGTCATATATATATATATATATATATATATATAGAGAGAGAGAGAGAGAGAGAGAGAGAGAGAGAGAGAGAGAGAGGGCAAGCTTTTGTTTTTAAAAGAATTGATATGACTTGTGTTTTGGAAGAGTGGTATGTGACCATACAATCCCTTAAATATGCAAGAATTTCCAGTGGCTTTCTTCAATGGAATAGTGAGCATTATTTATGAAATGCTGGAGGAAGATGAGTTTGTATTGACAGTTGTCATGACTTTTACATAGTTTTAGGTTCAATCCTTTCAGTAGCCTTATAATTTGCTGAGCATAGAATTTTCTTTTACACAAGCAATAGACTGGTAGAAATAAGCATCCTAATCTTTCTCATTATTCGACTTTCCTAACCTTTGAGACATTTTTCTTTGACTCACTCCTGTGATAGTCTCCTCTTCACAAAACAGAAAAATGTTCTCATAGAATAGAGCCTTCTACAGCTTTCTAAAATGAAATTTTACAATATTTCAGACTTCAGTTGGTCACATTTTCTTCTTTATATTGAATAAAAAATCACATAAAAACGCTCCTTCACAAATGAATTCTCATCAGAATTTGATCATTTTTGAGCCCCCTGACATAATCCAAAAATCTGCTCAATAGCAAATCTTTCTTTGAATATTGTATTATTTCTCTTCTTTTCTTCATCAACAAGCAACCTGAGAAAATTTCTTATTTTCACTCTCTATCATTTTTCTTTTTCACTCCTTTGTGGGTTTTTCTCCCCATATGTGCCTCTTACAAGTTGACCTTCCTGCAGGTTTTACCCACTTCTTATTCTTTCCTTACTCCACATGTTATCTTGAAGAAATTTGATTGTCATAAACATTTCCATTTGGAATTATTTGCAGATGCCTTCAATTCATAATCAAATTCAATTGCTCTCTTTTTCATTTCCAAACTGGGAGATTCGGGAGTGGTCATGAAATGGATCAAAAGATCAAATAGGCTAAAGTAAATATCATTGCTATCCCCTGGGCATGTGAAGGTAGATTAATTATAGATCCTTGTGTTGGTAAAACTTTCTTGGCAATAGGTCAAAGATAGGGGACCAACACAAAATGACCAGATAAGGTTGATTTTCAGCTGGTCTCTAAAAGAGCTACATCCCCACAAAAAAATTAGCTAGGAAAAGAAAAAAAATACATTTGCTTTAATCTCTTCAAAGAAAAAAAAACACATTTTCTTTAATATCCATAGCAAAGAAAAAAAAATTGCTACATATCAGATTGTTCTACTTTCCAATTCAGTATTTGTAATATTTTTTTTCTGAATCCTTTCTTTGAGTTTGTTTATCTTTATTGAGAAGTTGTGGATTTACAGAATAATCATGGAAAAAATGCGGGAATCCCATATGTATTAGTCAGCCAAATGGGTGCGGATGCAAAACCAGAAATCTGTTGGTTTTTATAAAGGATATTTATTAGGGGAAGAAGCTTACAGTCACAAAGCCCTAAAGAGTCCAACTCAAGGTACCATAAGAGGTAATTTCTCAGCAAAAGTCTATTGCCTTGTATTGATGCAAGATGGCAGACGATGTCTGTGAATGTTCAGCCTTCCTTCCTCTTAAGGCTCCTTTGTCCCAGTTGCTTCTGATCTCAGCTATAGGCCAGCATAAGGCCCGTCTCTCTCCTCAGGCTCATTTCTTTACAGGTTTTCTCAGCTCTTTAGAACTCTGGTCCCTTCAGCTGCAAGCTATCAGGCAAATGGCACAGCTCTCTCCCCTGGTGCTCCAGTGTCCAAAACTAAACTTTCTGTTTTCCTTCTCCCTGCCTTTTACTTCCCTGTCTCTGATTGAACAACCATTTATAAAGCCCAGAAAAGGTGGTTGGGTGGGATTGGGGACTCAAATTGAGTGGCCCTAATGATGTGGTCAAATGAAAGTCCTAATCTTGATTTAAGTAAGTAGAAGTGAAACCTCTGAATCTAACACAATCTAATATGCCCAGTGGAACAGACCAGTTTACAAATAAATCCAATATCTTCTTTTGGAATTCATAAATAATATCAAACTGCCATACCATAAACCACCACACCAAGAGCATCTCATATTGCTGTGGAATATTTGTTACTTTTGAAGGTGGCACATTTTACAATTGCACTATTAACTAAAGACCATGGTTCAATTTAGGATTTGCTGTTGGTATAGTGCAGTTTCATTGTGATAGTTAAGCTAATGTGTCAACTCAGCCAAGCAATGGTGCCCAATTGTTTGGTGAAGCAAGCACTGGACTAATTGTAATACAAGGACATTTCATGGACTGAAGCCATCAGTGAGCTGATTGCACAGATGGCTGGTTACATCTACAATCAACTAAGGAGATTGCCATCAGCAATAAGCAGCTTCTCATCCAATTAGTTGAAGGCCATAAGAGTGGAAGTGATTTCAGCATTCAGAGTAAAAATTCTGATCTCTACTTCAGACAGCCATCACTTCCTGGGAACTCATCAAGGACCTTCATTGGAGCCCCTGATTTCCAGCCTGCATTGTGGAATTTGGACTTCTTCATGCCTATGGTCATGTGAGACAATTTAATAAAATTTTGTACTATTTATTTACAGTTACCTCCTATTGGTTCTATTTCCCTAGAGAACCCTGACTAATACATCCATGTTTTGTTTTACTCTGTTACCATACAACAATCTTATATTTCCCTTTTTTTTTTCACATACAGGTATATATTTTAGTGCTGTTAATTGCAAAAATGTTTTGCTGCCATCACCACCATCCATTATCTAAACTTTTCTGCAATTCCAAATAGGAACACTGTACATTTTAAGCCTTTATTCCCATCCCCTATCCCCAACCCATCCCCTATTAACCTGTATTCTGAATTTTGACTCTATTAGTCTGCTAATTCTTATTGTTTCAATTCAGTGAGATCATACAATAGCAGTCATTTTATGTCTGGCTTATTTCACTCAACATGATGTCTTCAGGTTTCACCCACATTGCTGCATATGTCAGGAATTTATTCTTTTTTATGACTGAAAAGTATTTCATTGTATGTATATATATATATATATATATATATATATATATATATAACATTTTAATTTATCCATTTTTGGGTTAATGTCACTTCCATCTTTTGGCAATCGTGAATAATGCCGCTATGAACATCACTGTTCAAATATCTGTTCAGTGCCCTACTGTCAGTTCTTTTGCGTATATTCCTAGTGGTTGGATTGTCAAGTCATATGATTATTCTAAACTTAGTTTTCTGAGGAACTGTCAAACTGTCTTCCACAGAGGCTGCACCATTTTACTTTGCCACTAGCAAAGAATGAATGTTCCTATTTTTCCACATCCTCTCCAACTCTTGCTATATTTTTTCTTTTTTTGCTTTTTATGTTATAGTAGCCATTCTAATGGGTGTGAAATGGTATCACATTATGGTTTCAATTTGCATTTCTATGATGGCAAATTATGTTGAGCATCTTTTCCAGTGCTTTCTGCTCATTTGGGTATCTTCTTTGGAGACGAGTCTATTCTATCTTTTGACCATTTTTTAAGTGGGTTGTTTGTCTTTTTTCTTATTAGAAGTATTGTTTATATATTTTGGATATTAATCCTTTTTCAGATATGTAGCTTTTAAATATTTTCTTCTATTTTGTAGGATGCCATTTTACTTTCATGATAAAATCTTTGAAGGTGCATATATTTTTAATTTTGATGAGCTCCCATTTATCTATTTTTTCTTTTGTTGCTTTTAATGCAACATTTAAGAAACTACTGTCTAACACACGGTCTTGAAGATGCTTCCCTACACTTACTTTTAGGAGTACTGATAATTCTAGCTCTTATATTTAGGTCTTTGATCCATTTTCAGTTGATTTTTATATATGGTCTGAGGTTATGTATCCTCCTTGTGTTTCATTTTTTTAATTTATTTTTTATTTTTTTTATTTTTTGCAAATGAAGACCCAGTATGAATAGCACCATTTGTACATGAGAATATTCTCTCACATTTGAGTGGGCTTTGCTACCTTGTCAAAAGTCAGTTTTTCAAAAGTATTATTTCTGAACCCTCAATTCTATTTCATTGGTCTATTTGTCTGTCCTTGTGCCAGTGTTGCTGGGTTTGTTGTTTTTGTTGTTTTACTGTGGCTTTGAGATAAATTTTAAGATTGGGGAGAATGAGTCCTCCAACTTAATTCTTTTTTCTTAAGATGATTTTAGCTATTTGGGAATCCACACCCTTCCATATAAATTGGGTGATTGGATTTTCCTTTTTTGCAAAGCAGTCTGTTGGAATTTTGATTGACATTGCACTGCCTCTCTAAATTGCTTTGGATAGGTGTGACACCCTGAGGATACTTAGTCTTCCTGTACTTGAATTTGGAATGTCCTTTCTTATATTTATATCTTCTATGATTTTGTTTAGCAATGTTCTGTAATTTTCGGTGTGCATGTCCATTACACCCTTGGTCAGATTTATTCCTAGATATTTGATTGTTTTAGTTATTATCGTGAATGGAGTTTTTATCTTGATTTCTTATTTTAATTGTTCTTTGCTTGTGTATAGAAACATTACTATTTTTGGATGTTGATCTTGTACCTCTCTAATTAACTGAATTAATTTATTATCTTTAATTGTTTCAACATCAATTTTTTTTAAAGTTTTCTAGATATAGGATCATGTCATCTGCAAATAGTGAAAGTTTTAATTCTCCCTTTCTGATTTGCATTCCTTTTATTTCTTTTTCTTGCTTATTTTTTTTTCTGCAAGAAGTTACAGGGCAATATTGAAAAACAGTGATGACAGTGAGTATCATTGTCTAGTTCATGAGCTTAGGTGAAAGCTTTCAGTCTTTCACCATTAGATGTCAGCTATGAGCTTTCATATATATCCTTTATTATGTTGAATAGTTTCATTTTATTCCTAGTATTCTAAATGTTTTCATCAAGAGGAGTACTGGATTTAATCAAATGCATTTCTGCACCAATTGAGATGATCATGTGGTTGTTTTCCTTCATTTTGTTGATGTTGTTAATTAATTTTCTTATGTTGAACCAACCTTGCACACCAGGGATAAATCTCACTTGATCATGGTGTATAATTATTTTAATATTCTATTGGATTCAGTCTGCTTGTCTTTTGCTGAAGATTTTTGCATCTAAATTTATAAGAGATATTGGCCTGCAGTTTTTTTCCTTTGGTATCTTTATCTGACTTTTGTATAAGAGTAATGTTCTCCTTGTAGGAAGCATTAGGGAATGTTTCCTCCTCTTCAATTTTTTTTTTTTTTGAAAATGAGCGGAATTGGGGTTAAATCTTCTTGTACTCTTTGGTAGAATTCCTCTGTGAGTGTATCTGGTTGTAGGATTTCCTTTATTGGGATTTGTTAAAAAACTCATTCACACTCTTTACTAAAATTTGGTTTGTTGAGATCTATTTCTTCTTGAGTCAATGTAGATAGCATGTGTGTTTCTAAGAATTTGTCTAATTCATCTAAATTATCTAATTTATTGGTGTACACTTACTTACAGTTTCCTTTTATAGTTCTTTTTATTTCGCAGTATTGGTAGAAATGACCCCCTTTTCTGATTTCAGTTATTTGTATCTTTTCTCCTTTGTTCTTTGTCAATCTAGTTAAAGATTTCTCATTTTTATTCATTATTTTCAAAGAACCAACTTTAGGTTTTATTGATTCTTTCAATTGTTTCTTTGTGTGTGTGTGTTTGCATATGTGCTTGCTTTCAATTTCATTTATAACTACTCTAATCTTTATAATTTCCCTTATTCTGGTCATTTTGAGTTTATTTTGCTCTTATTTTTCTAGTAATTATAGTTTTGAAGTAAGGTCTCTGATTTGAAGTCTTTCTTCTTTTATGATGTGTTTAGAGATATAAATTTCCCTTTCAGAACTGCATTTCCTGCATCCCATATTTGTAGATAGGTTGTATTTTCATTTTCATTGGCCTCAAGATATTTCCTCATTTTGATTATTTACTCTTTAACCATAGGTTGATTAAGAGTATGGTTTTTAATTTCTAAATATTTGTGTATTTCCCACTTCTTCCTATATTATTGATTTCTAGCTTCTTTCTGTTGTCAGATAATTTTTATTTCAATATATTTTTTAATTCATTGAGACTCTTTCTTCTTTTATGATCCAGATATGGTCTATGCCGGAGAATGATCCATGTGCACTCAAGAAGAATGTGGGGCAGTGGACTTGGCCCAGTGGTTAGGACGTCTGTCTACCACATGGGAGGTCTGCGGTTCAAACCCTGGGGCTCCTTGATCCGTGTGGAGCTGACCCATGTGTAGTGCTGATGCGCGCAAGGAGTACCCTGCCATGCAGGGGTGTCCCTCATGTATGGGAGCCCCAGGCTCAAGGAATGAGCCCCGTGAGGAGAGCCGCCCAGCGTGAAAGAAAGTGCAGCCTGCCCAGGAATGGTGCTGCACACACGGAGAACTGACACAACAAGATGATGCAACAAAAAGAAACACAGATTTCCATGCTGCTGACAACAACAGAAGTGGACAAAGAAGACGCAGCAAATAGACACAGAGAATAGACATGGGGGTGTGGTGGGGAGGGGAGAAAAATAAATAATTAAATTTTTGAAAAAAAAGAAGAATGTGTGTTCTGTTTTCACTTTGTGAAATGTTCTATATATATCTTTTGGGTCTAGTTGGTTTAGAGTAGCAAATTTCTTTGTCTTTATTTTTTAAATGTTACATTTAAAAAATGAGGTCCCCATGTACTCCCCACCTACCTCACACCACTCCTCCCCTAACAACAACCTCCTCCAACATCATTTTGACATTCATTGCACTTAGTGAATACATCTCTGAGCACTGCTACACCACATGATCAATTGTCCATATTATAGTTTACGCTCTCCCCCAGTCCACCCAGTGGACCATGGGAAGACATACAATATCCAGTAACTGTCCCTGCAGTACCACCCAGGACAACTCCCAGTCCTGAAAATGCCCCCACATCACATCTCTTCTTCCCACTCCCTACCCTCAGCAGCTACCATGGCCACTTTCTCCATCTCAATGCTACATTTACTTCCATTACTAATCACAATAGTTCCAGAATAGAATATCAGCAGGTTCACTCTATTCCTCCATACTCTAGTCCTCCATTCTGTGGACCCTGGGATGGTTATGTCCGCTCCACCTTTGTATTGAGAGGGTGCTTACATTCCACTTAGATGATGGATGCAATTCTCCTATTTGCAGTTGCAGGCATTCTTGGCTCCCTGGATTGGTTTGACCTTCTTCGTTTCCCTGTTAACTGGCTGGGTAAGTCCAATAAACCAGAGTGTAGGAGTTGCAAGTCTGTTGAGGCTCAGAGCCTGGCTATCACATGGACAGTCCAGAGATTCAGGTCCCCTGAGCACACACTAAACCCCAGTGTCAACCACAGGTCCAGTAAAAGTAACAGGAGAGGCTTGTGAACAAAGATCAGATGGACTTCAATGCTATGTCAGTTGACCCAACTTTGGAGTTTGTGTTCCTGAGTGTGTTGGAGTTGGACTCAGATGTGATCTTTGTTCACAAGCCTCTCCTGTCATTTTTACCTTATTGATCTTTTAACCATATGTTCTATCCATTAATGAGTGGTGTATTTTAGTATCCTACTATTATTGTAAATCATCAATTTCTCCCTTCAAATCTGTCAACATTTGCTTCATATATTGTGGGACTCTGCTATGAGGTGCATTCATATCTATAATTACTACATCTATTGAATTGTCCCCTTTATCAGTATATAATGACCATCTTTGTCCCTCATAACTGTTTTGTCTTAAAGTCTGTTTAATCCAATATTAGTATAGCCTCTCCAGCAATCTTTTGGTTACATTTGCATGATATATTTTTCTATCCTTCCACCTTCAACCTACTTGTATTTTTGAATTTAAGGTGAGTCTCTAGCAGATAGCATTTATTGGGGTCATGTTTTCTTATCCATCATGCCAATCTCTACTTTTTGACTGAATTACTTAATTCGTTTACATTTGAAGTCCCTAATGATAGCACAGGACTTTCTTCTGTCATTTTCCTATTTAGTCTTTGTAAGTCTTGTCTCTTTTTGTCATTCAATTATGTAAATTCATATGTTTAAATGTATTTGATTCTAAATTTTGCACCATGTCGAGTGCCTTCTCATTTCTATTTGGCTATATTTTTCACCCATTTTCCTTGAGATTACCATGATTAAAATGTAAATTCCTAAAATTTAAACACTTATATTTGGTTTGATGTCAACTTTATTTCAAGTGTATATACAAATGATTTTCCTTTACCCTTCTGTCATCTCACATTTTTTTGTACTTCTTAACATCTACATCTTTGTCCATTGTATGGCAAAAAATTTATACTTTAAGTAATTGCACTTTAGCACTGTAATTTATTTGTCTCTTCTTTCTGTTCTTCCCTGGATTCAACACAATGTTCTTCTGGCCTTTGGAATTTCAAAATAATTGTTTTAGCAGCCCTGTGCGTTTAATAATTGTGTTGGTGGAAGGCCTGAATCTTGTATTTCTCTACTCTGCCATCTTCTGACTATCCTCTTCTTGAATCTTTTTGTTATGGTTATTTCTCTTGACTTTTTAAGTTTATTTTAAATAATATTTTACATATGTCTATGAAAACATTTCACAGTAATTGGCAGAGTGCTTTCTTCCTGGGATATCTATTTGCTAAGAATTTGTATGTGGAAAGATTAAGGGAGTCAGCTGGGGAAACAAGCATATTGAAATTAGCTATGTTTTCAAATGCTTCTTCATGATTTCATTGTGCCTTCCCCATTTTCCTTTTCCTCTTTGTTTTTCACTAATTTGATATAAGTTAGAGTGCTCATCTTCTTCTGTTAGGTCCCTGCCAGTTCATAGCAACATTTCGTTTTTTTTTAAAAATTGTTTGTGTATTTTGGTGATATTATTAATAGTGATTGATGAGGCAGTTAAATTAATTGAGTTAAATATTAAAAGGTTTTGATTATCTTCATGCCTTGATCTTTATTCTAAGCTATGGAGCATTACAAAAGGAATAACATAAGGCTTGCATTATAAGATCTGTCTTGTGTCAGAGGGCAGATATTTACCACTTAGGAGATAAGAATGTACAATATTGATATGTTCCTGCTGTGAGATATAGGAGATATTTAAAATTACTAATATATGGATGAATGGTTGCTTCAAGACACAAAATATCAAAGAGTAAAGAAAAAAAACTTTTGGAATGAGGAAATATCATGTTCAATCTGAGATTCCTATGGAATATATTAATATTTTGCTGTCAGTTAAAGACATATGGATTCACAATTATTAGTTTACTTATTTATTTCTTAATGGATATTTGAACACCTGCTAGGTGAAGGCTAGGAGCTAGGAAACAACAGAGAAAAAAACAGATACTAAAGTTAGGCCTTAATATATTTTTGCAATATGATTACATTAAAGAGCTTTCTTCTTAATATAGAGTGCATTAAATTGTTTATATGAATATTCATGGAACACTGAGGACTGGGAAGAAAGTATCATTTCTCCCTAAGTCATACAAGTATAAGGATGTTTTATATATGAGGAACCACAAGCTCAAATGATGAATAGGGATATACAGTGGGAGAAAGAATATTTTGGATGGTAGAGCAGCATAAACAAGCATACAGAGGTAGGAACTATTCAGCATCAGAGAAAACAGCACAATGGTGGCAGAGTTGTGTTGAGAAATGAAGTTAACTTTGAAAGTCATTTTAATTCTCCATTATGAGTTTGGTCTTTACAGCAAAGATACCTGAAAATGTCTTAATATTGGGGTGGCATGATCATTTTATTTTAGAAATATCACTTGAAATAGATTTGGAGGATTATATGGGAAACAGGAGCCAAGGACATTAATTAGAAATTTACTGGCATATTCATGTTAGGCCTAAGGTTCTGAAATAAAGTACTGTTAATCATCATTATGGAAAAATGACATAAGAAATTTTAAGGCAGCTCAACTATAGTACTTTATGTTTTATTAATTACTGATATTGAAGTATAAGTGAAAACCAGTTTGACTTGTCGATGGAAATTGGGCAATTGCAGCTTGTTTGAAAGAAAATATTTTCCATTTAATGTTGCAAAGAATGAGTTTGAAAATGACATTTGTTATACTGATAACAAAATGGAGTGTGCCAAATGGGTCTGGAAGTCAGTATGAGAAGGGTATGGGAATCTGCAGAAACTTGTAGGATAGTAGAAACAAAGGATGTGTAAAGGAGATTGCTCAAGACAAGCATGTGAATTAAGTACAAAAAAGGCCACATAAAGACACTTAATGACACAGACACATACATTCCCACATACACACACTGCATGTTCACAAATTAACATGAACCTATAATCAGCACCCAGATCAAAAAACAGAATCATATACTGCATAATATTTTGAGTATCTATTCATTCATTCAACATTGTTTGTCAGGTGCACCCATCTCATTACATGCAATTTTAGATAATTCCGTTTTAATTCTATACAGTGCTCCATTGTGTGAATATTGTATGATTAATTAATTCTAGTGCTGATGGATGAAGAAACTATATTTTTAGTGTTGAATAGAGCAATAGAACTCATAAAAGCTATGAAAAACAGAACTCATAAAATATACTTCCTAATGACTTCTGATGAGCCAGAAGGAATATTTTGCAGAGAGAAGAGTTTTGAGAAGGAGTAGCTGGTGAATATCAGATACAATGTACATCAACTAAGTCAAGAAATGTGACTTTTACATTAAATCAGGCATTTAGGCAGTATCGAAGATTGAATCATGTCCCCTCAGTAAAGGCATATTCAAGACCCAAATCCTGGTCCTATGAGTATGGGCCCATTTGTAAATAGGACCTTTGAACATGTTATTAATTAAGATGTGTCAAAACCAAATGAAGAATGAGCCTTGTTCAATATGTCTGAAGTCCTTATAAACAAAGGAAATTGTACACAAAAGATAAGCCACATGAGACGCAGGAAGATGACTGTCAAAAGAACCCAGAAAAGAAAGAACATACCACTATGTGCATTGCCATCTAACAAAAAAAGCAAAGGAACCCCCAAAATTGCCAGCCAGCCAGACAACATTGACCCAGACAAGATGCAAGCCTTCTATCCTCTTATACCATGAACCAATAAATACCTCTTGTTTATTCAACCCATTCTACTGTTGTAAAGTTAACTATGAAGAAACAACTAGGAATATGGTCATTAAATGTACCTGTGAAGAGGTCTTTAAAGCAAATGAACTTGTATCAGAAACAAAAAGAAAGATGATCCTTGTTATAAAGTGGGGGACAATTTGAAGAAATTGAGTTCTAATAATGGAAGGAAGGAAGAAACTGAAAACAATGCACTTGGATATTTAGCTCAGGAATGCTCTGAGATGAAGGTCAGAGGCAGTGTCTACAGGGACCTCTCTGAGTTTTTGGGAAGTGACTCTCTAGAGAAAAGAGTTTCTTATGAGGATTTAACTATAAATCCATTTGCTATAAAAGTATAGCTGAACATATATCTCATTATCCATTTTGGTGGAAGTCAAGACTGGAAATACAGTATCCAGGAAAGACCAGTAGAATGATCTATTTTCTGATGATTTGGACCCACTTGAACTGCATGCAAGGCTGACAAGATTTTTACAAAATTTTACAGCAGAACCACTACCAACCATTACCAGCCTGGACTGAAAGGGATAGATAAGGAAGGAATTGAAGGAAGAATGTATTTAAGGGCAGAATTTTGGGGGGAAATGTCTGGACTGAAAAGACCCTTCAGGCCCAGAAAGTGGACCTATCCATGTCTGTGGAAAGGGCAATTTCATGTCTGAACTTAGAGGAGACAGTCCTTGTGCTCCATTGTTTAGGGAGATTGCTGCCGCCCCAATGCCTAGAGTTCACAGAGATCCTGGTTGCCCTTCAGTTACTTGTTGAGGATGGAGCCTAGGACCCAGCATTCAGGAAACCATGGCCATTGTGGGTATTTGAAAGGGGTAGGGTGCTGCTTCATAGGTCCAGAAGACAAAGAATCAAACCACAGTTGACTTTCAGACCTTCAAATCTAATGGAAGTTTCTGGGTTTCAGACTTGTTTATGACATATAGTTCCTGTTTATCTTTCATTACCTCCTTACAATGGGAACATTTATTCTATGCCTGTCTATCATTGTCTATTGGGAGCAGAAACATTTTGATAGGTTTTCAATGTCCACAGACTGAGAGGAATTTTGCCCCTTAATGGACCATACCCATAACAAATTTTGATAAAACTTTGTATTCAGCATTGTTACTGAAATGACTTAAGGCTTTGGATATGTTGTGATGAATGAAAATATTTTACATGTAGGAAAAATGTTTATTTTTGGGGTCCAGTGGGCAGATTGTTAAGGATTGAATCATATTTTCCACTACATGCACGTTCAATTTCTGAACACTAGTTCTGTAGATATCAACCCATTTATAAATAGTAGCTTTGAAAATGTTATTGGTTAAGGCATGCCCAAACTGAATGAAGGTGGGCCATAATCCAAAATGGTCGGCATCCTTGTAAGAAAAGGAAATTGGACACAGAAGAGAAGTCATGGGAGAAGCAAAGTGAAAGTCAACAGACTCCAGAAGAGAAAAGAGATGCTACCATGTGCATTGGGATGAGACAGAAAAGTGAAGAAACCCCAGAAATTGACAGTCAGTCAGAAGATATAAACCTTGGGAAATGCAAGTCTTCTAGCAACTGAAACCCTGAGCTAATAAATTCTTATTATTAAGCCAACCTATTGTATGTTATTTGTTTTAGCAGCCAAGAGACCAAAACAGGAAGTCATTGGCAACATTGTTTATAGCTGTTCCAAAAGGGAAAGATAATGGCACAAGGTTGAAGAGTGTAGAGTATGGGCAAAGAAAAGCTGAATGAAAGGATGCAAAATACAGATTGTGTTATTTTATCTCATATATGAATAAATATATATATTAGCCACAGAGGGGACCTAAGTTTTACAATATTTTTAGCCTGTTTTTATTTTGTTTTACTTAATGTGGGAAAAAATTAAGTACTTTTCACATGTATAGGGAAAAGAGTGGCTGTTAAAAGGAGTTAAAATTGTAGAAAGGTTAAAGTCCTAATCATATAGCAACATTCCAGTTCTGAAAAATGCAGGAGGGGAAAGAATCCAATGCAGAGATTGTGGGAATAATTTTGCAAAAGTAAGGAGCACTCGTTATTTTGAACTAGGAAAAGAAGAATATATTTGCATTCATAAAATAAGAAAAAAAGACAATGTAACTATTTTAGTTTCCTAGACTGCTTAGAGCAGATACCATGAAATAAACTGGCTGAAACAATGTGAATTTTTACACTTAATGTTGAGACTGAGAAAATGTCCTAATCAAGGCCTCATCAAGGTAAAGATTTCTTCTGGAAGACCAGCTACAGATGATCCTTCACTCCTCTGCTACATAGAAAGGCACATGGCAGTGTCTGCTGATCTTTCCCCTCTACCGGGTTTTGTTGATTTCAACTTCTTGCCTTCATGTTTGTTTGTTTTTTTTCTCTCTATTTCTGTACTTGCTCCATTTATAAAGGACACCAGTAATAATTTTAAGATCCACCCTGAGTGAGGTGGGTCACACCTCAACTGAGGTAGCTTTACCAAAGATCCTACTTACAATGGATTTACACTCACAGGAATGGGTTAGATTTAAGAACATGTTTTTTGTTTGTTTGTTTTGTTTTTTGTAGTATATAGCTTCCAGCCACCACATTGACAAATAAAGTCTAGGAATCTTGTGTGAGGCATGGTGAAAAGCCAAGAAAGGAGGATAGCAGTGACATAGAGGTTACTGCAGAACAGCAACTTTTTAGAATAGCTAATTCATAGGATATTTTAAGGTATGAGAAATTAGGATGACAAGTTAGTTGAAATGATTGATGAAGATTTAATAGAGTGTTCCTGTCAAAAGAAACGGTTCTGATTAGGGAGTGAATGTGAAGCCCACCTCTACCACTTACAAATTTTGTAACTTTCAGTTTCAGGTTACTCAAGTGTAAAAGAACAAAAATATTCATCACCTATAACATTGCTATGAAAGGACAGTAAAATGATGTATAGATGTAGCAGTTTGATATTGTTTATGATTTCCAAAAATAATATTGGATTATGTTTTTGAACTGGTCTGGACATATTAGATTATATTGGATTCAGAGGTTTCACTTTTACTTGATTAAATAATGATTAACACCTTGGTTGGGCCACATCAGTAGGACAATAAATCCCCACCCCCTTAGTCCTCTAAAGGTGGGGGCTCACAGACAAAATGATAGGGCAGAGCAGATAGTTGGAGTTTTAATGCTGGGCTCCAGGAAGTAAGCACACAGAGGAGCAGAACAGCTGAGCCCAGAGAGAAACAAGCCCTGAAAGAGAGGAAGAGGAAGACTGAGTGTCAGTAACCATCTTGCTCCAACACATGACAACAGACTTTGGTGAGGGAAGTAAATTATGTTTTTATGGCCTAGTAACTGTAAGCTTCTACTCCAGATAAATACCCTATATAAAAGCCAACTGATTTCTGGTATTTTGCATCAGCACACCTTTGACTGAGTAATACAACAGGTAAATGATGACACAGTCTCAACAAATATTCATTTTTTCTTTCTATTAGTCAATGGATCTAAGATGACAAGATAGGAAAGTGGAAAAGATGAAAAGAGTAGTATAATAATAATGGATTAAGACAGAAGATATATTATGACTTTTTTAGAAATGGTGTGAAATGTAAATGAAAATTTACTTTCTAATAATATGCTTTTTCTTTTCTAAGAAAAAAAGTTTTTGCCAAATTCTTAATTTATTAAGGCTGTCATCACCTCCACACTTATTTACTCTTCAACTTGTCCCATCTGTATTTTGCCCTCACCTCTGATGACATGGCTATGCTAAGCAATATTTCACAAGACCCTTGTAACATAAAAAAAGGAATAAATCTGGTCTCTCATCTTATTTGACCTTGCAGCAACATTGAATGCAATCAAACTTTCCTCTAATTTTGAAATGCTCATATTGTGATTGACTTCCAAGTTTGTGCACTATTCCATAGTTTTTCTACTTTGTTGACTATTCCATCTTCTAAAGTGGTGGCTTTTTTTTTTTTTTTAACACAGGAGTGAAGAGTTTATTAAGAAAGAAGAAAAGAGATAAGTACCCAATTCAAGACATGGACTGCAGGCATGCTACAAGATGGGTCATTCATTTGGGGTCCCCAGTTCGGCCTTTTAAGACCTTTCCTCCTACTCTTTCCTATTATTAGGGAAGATCCCCAGCTGTTTGCTGTTTGATTAGTTGTCCCAACTGTTCTACCTGTTAGCTCTATGGGGGTCAATGGTGAGGCCTTTTGTCCGGAGGTATCTGGGGCTTCCCCTTGACACTGGAAAGAGTTCCAAATTGGAGTTTAAGGTCAAATTCTTGGCAGGGTCTTTCTAGATTTCTTAGTATCAAGAAGTTTCTAGGAGGGTCTCATTTCCATGTTCTCTGCTGGATCTGCCAGGTCTTCCCTCTTTTCCCTATACTAAACTGCCTCCATGCCCTTCTCTGAGAGTTTATACTCTTATTCTCAAGAGGGCCTGAAGCCGGGAGTAGTCCTTGCATAACAGTGTAAAACTCTCTGGCTATTCTACCAAGGTTGAAGGCAGATGGGTCTGGTATCATGGTTGGAACTGGGTGAAATTTCCAGATGTTAAATATTTTGTTCTGGAAGACATTGATTCCAATTCGGTGGGAGTCAGGCAGTGTTAATTGGCTTCTTGTCTACTGACTTGGTTCACCAAATATGTTAGCAGAATGATCTGGCTTCTGGGCTTCTAGGTTCTTGGCTATGTCACATAAAAGAATTTAAGAATATGCCATGGGTAGGCAAGGGACTAAAGAGTTTATTAAGAAACAAGAAAAGAAATAAGTACACAAACAGACATGGATTGTGGTTGTGCTACGGGGTGAGTCACGTCAATGATTCTTGATATTGATTGTAGTCAGGGTATAGACTTGGCCTTCCTCTCTCCTCAAAACTTTTATCCAAGACTAATCACCCACTTCCACAACATAAATACTATCTATTCACTAAAGACATGAAAATTAATATCCAAACTAGACATCATTGGTGTAAGCCTCACACACGTTTGTATATTCTAGGTTTTCTTAAATGGAGAACCCAGATCTACCTTCAAAGCATAATTATTCTCAAGTGGTCCTTATCTCAGTGAATGGCATCTTCATTTTTTCTGTTGCTGAGGACAGATATTGAAGTCATATTTAATAGCTTCCTATTTCTTACTCTTTATATCCACACAGTAACCAAATATTCTCAACATTATCTCCAAAATATACATTGGATCAGCTTTCTATTTCTTCATATCTCTCCTACCTCTACTCTGCCCTTGGCTAATATAAATTCTCACTTGCTCTTCTCGGCTACCCTCTTATCAGACTCTACATTTTCACTTTTCTTCTCTACAATGAATTTTTCACAGATGAAAGTGTTTTTTTTTTTTCAGCTGTATTAGTCAGTGTTCTCTAGGGAAACAGTCAACAAGAGATATCTGAAAAGAGTATGAGATTTTATAAAATTCTTTCATGTGACCATGGGGATGTACAAGTCCAGATTTCACAGGCAAGCTGCAAGCCAGGGGCTCTGATGAAGAGCCAATGAAGGTCCTTCATGAACTCCCAGGAGTTGTTGACTATCCAAAGATAAGATGGGAAATTCTCTCTGAATGCTGAAATCACTTCCCTTTTAAGGCACTCAACTGATTGTATAAAACACTGCTATTGTTGATGGCAATCTCCCTGGTTGATTATAGATGTATTCAGCCATCTATGTAGCCATCTACTCACTGATGACTAAAGTCCATAAATGTCCTTGTATTACAGTTATCCCAGTGATTGTTTGACCAAACAACTGGCCACAATTACCTGGCCAAGTTGACGCATTGACCTAACCATCACAGTCCACCTGTTGTCAACTCAGCACCCATACTCATCACCTTAAACCATACTTAGTTTCTAAGTAAAAACAATAACACACTCACATATATTTATTTCTGCATAAAAATATTCAATTGTCCTATGTACAAGCAGAAATACATTAATTCTCTACAGAATAGGGTGAAGTTCTTGAGTAATATTCACTCTTAAACTTCACATCCTTATTTATTATTACATGAAAATAATACAACGTGTCATATGATAAGGGTAAAGGTTAGGGAAGAAATCAAAGATATTTGTTTTATGTGCAAATTCAATCAAACTCATAACAAAATAAGCAAGAAAGTTTCATGACCATTATAGCCCTTGTTTCTGGAACTGGTCACTTGGTTGAAGTTGATATTTATTAGTACCTTTTTACACTACCTGTTCCATGTTCCCATTACCTTCAGCAAGCACTTCAGCTGGCCATGGTTCTTTGCCTGGTGGGGTGACTCAAACTTTCATTCCTGAAGATTCTGGTCCATTGTTAGTCCTGCTTGGATTGGGTTGTTGCAATTTTCCATTTACTTTAATCACAGTGCATGGCAGTATTAAGAACTGCCCTAGAGGATCTCCTGTGTTCCAGGCAAACTCTAGTTTATTCCCATTATGAATATATAGTCCAATTTCCCCTTAATAGGATAAACACCCCAGTCAGTACAGTCATTCCCTTCTTTGCCGGTTGATTCAAAGGTAAGAAGAGCCTAGAGACCAAGTAGCAGTCTTCACTTCCAGTTTAATGGAAACATTGTTATGCTCCCTGGTGGAAGCACTCCTCCTTTTGGAACTAAGACCTGTAGACCAGCAGAGCTTAAGGTTGCCGTGACAGGATGTGAAAATTTTCCTAGGGGTTCACTGGGGGTAATAGTGAAGGGTGCCACTCCCATTTCCACCCCTTGATTCCTGGAACCATGAATTCTGACTATGGGAGAAAGAGCACCATAGAGTAAACACTGATTTAGAGCATACACAGCCTCCTGGAGAACATTTCCTCAGCTCTGTAAGGTATTGCCACCTAGTTAGTGCTATAACTGAGTCTTCAAAAGGCCATTTCACTATTCCATCAAACCACCTGCTTCAGGGTGGTGGGGAACATAGTAAGACCAGTGAATTCCATGGGAATGTGTCCATTCATGCACATCATTTGCTGTGAAATGGGTTCCTTGATCAGAACCAATACTCATGTGGAATGTCATGGCAGTAGATAAGACATTAAGTAACTCCACAGATGGTAGTTTTAGAAGAAGCAAAGCATACAGGGAATGCATAGCCATATCTGGAGTATGTGTCTATTCCAATTAAAACAAATCTTTGTCCCTTCCATGATGACAGTGGTCCAATGTAATCAACCTGCCACCAAGTAGCAAGCTGATCACCATGGGACATTGTGCCATGTCAAGGACTGAGTGTGAGTCTCTGCTATTGGCAGATTGGTCACTCAGCGGTGGCTGTAGCCAAGTCAGTCTTGGTGAGAGGAAGTCCAGTTTGCTGAGCATTACCTACCTCCATCCCTACCTCCATGACCATTTTGTCCATCAGCCCTTTGGACAATGGCAGAAGTGCCTGGGGAAAGAGGCTGAGCATTAGCTAATACTTACCCACTTGATCATTAAAATCTTCCTCTCCTGAAATCACCCTCTAGTGAGCATTCATGTGAGACACATATTTTTTCATGTTTTGGCCCAATCAGAAAGTTCTATTCATATAGCTCTTCTCCAGATCTCTTCATCACCAATTTTCCAATTGTATTCCTTCCAAGTCTCTGACCATACTGCCAAACCATTGACAACAGCGCATGAGTCAGTGTACAAATGCACCTTAAGCCATTTCTTCTTCCAAGCGAAATGAACAACTGGGTGCACTGCTCAAAGTTCTGCCTAACTGGGAGTAATTCAGAGGGTGGAGTGTGGCAGTTTGGTATTATTGATGAATTCCAAAAAGAAATATTGGTTATGATTATAAACTCGTTTGTTCCTCTTAGCATGATACCCGTTGCTTGTATTAGATTCAGAGATTTCACTTTTACTTGGTTATATTAAGAGTAAGGCTTTGATCCTGCCACATCAGTAGGACTGTGAGTCTCTGTCCTCTTGGTGGGCAGACATTCACCCAGAAAATGACATGGCAGAGAAAAGAGCTTAGTTTTGATGCTGGAGCCCAGCGTAGAGAGCCCAGGACCTGATAGGTTACAGCTGGTCTTTTGGAGAGAGCAGAACAGTGGAGCCCAGAAAGAAATGAACCTCAGGAAAAAAAATGACCCTTATACCATCCTACAGATGAGATGGGAAAAAGCTGGGGAGGTGGAGCCTTAAAAGGAAGAGGAAGCCTGAACCCTGGCAGGACGGGCAGCCACCTTGCTCCAATATGTGACAATAGATTTTGTTGAGGAAAGTAACTTGTTATGGCCTTGTGACTGTAAGCTTCTACCCAAATAAATAACCTTAATGAAAGTCAACAAATTTCTGGTACTTTGCATCAGCACCTCTTTTACTGACTAATACATTACCATTGAATGAAATTCAGAAGATTGCTTTGGATCTTAAGATAAAATTAGGCTAATCAAATTGCCCTTTTGCTTACCCAGTTATTTAGCTTCATTCCACAATTTTCCCTTCTGCTCACCATGCTTCCTCCACAATGATTTCTTAACTATGCAAAAATAAATGAGTACTTCCATTTTGTAGGGTCTTACTTAAACTATGTGACTCTATTTTCCTGACAAACCATGACTGCATTCTTACTGGGGAAGAAGGCAATATATGCTTATTAGATTAGCACAAGAATATATTAATAACCCTTTAATAGAAAAGTAAAGCAAACAATCTATTAACACAAAAAGTATAAGCATTTTCTAATACATATCCACACTAGGATACTATCTTATCTTACATGGACAGCATCATTATAATTGGAAGAGACAAAAGGGAACAGCAGAACACTAACATGAATAATTTTGTTCCTAACAGAAAGAGTCTAGAATACACATGCTGATGTGGGGCAAGGACCAGAGAATATTTTAAAACTTTTAGGAAGACTCTGATCCTCAGAAGGAGAAACTGTACCACACCCAAACATAAAAAAGTTACAAGAATTACAACCACTCAGTATCAAGGAAGAGGCACAAGATATGATAGGTTTACTTGGTGATTGTAAACAGTGTATAACTCTTCTACATATATTGTTGAAACGAACTGATTAAACAAAAGGAAAAGCAAAACAGATACCTAGGTAGGAAAACAGAAATTAGCATTACAACTAAAAATGCAATTTTTAGATAATAGCTCCAGTAGTATGAGACTAAATTTTGACAAAAATGTGTATTTACACAAGGCTTTGTCATTTTGTCATTATGAACAAAGATTCCAAAAGACTTTAAATTCTATGTGTTAGGTTTCTGGACTAAAACATTTCCATAAGTTGAGACCCAGATACACCATTAGAGAAAAATATTTGGGCACTGTATGAAGAACTATAAGAATCCAAACTATTAATGGAAATCAAAGCATATTGATAAGAACCCCACAATCTATGTTATCTTGAGTTAAGCAAATACCAGATGAGGACAAAGGAATTTTGACAGATCAATGGATTTTTGTGTGTACATGGTGTATTTCCAAGGACATTCTGCTTTAAATGAGGAGATCTCAGCATTGCTGATGACAGGCTTGTTGCCAATTTCAGAGGGGTGATTCAAGCCAAGTGCAAAGCAATGAAGACCATTCTAGTTGATACACTTAAAAAAGCATAATTTTTCTCACCAGTTCCTAATTGTTTCTTCTATAAAAAAAGCAATTCTGAATTTTCTGTTTTGTGAACTTGCTGTATGCTTAGTATTAGTTGGGATATATAACTGGGGAAAATTTATTCCATTGAATCTTTGGCAGTTGGAAATTCTCTCTCTGTGATGATGTCAGCTGCTTGAACCCATAGAATAGCTAGCGATCTCAAGTGTATTGTTTTTTTTGTTTTTTTTTGTCTTTTTTTTTTATTTATTGACTTTGTAATAATATTACATTAAAAATATATATGTGAGGTCCCATTCAACCCCACCCCCCCACCCCCCCTCTCCCCCCCCACAACAACACTCGTTCCCATCATCATGACACATCCATTGGATTTGGTAAGTACATCTTTGGGCACCTCTGCACCTCATAGACAATGGTCCACATCATGGCCCATACTCTCCTCCATTCCATCCAGTGGGCCCTGTGAGGATTTACAATGTCCGGTGATTACCTCTGAAGCACCATCCAGGGCAGCTCCATGTCCCAAAGACGCCTCCACCTCTCATCTCTTCCTGCCTTTTCCCATACCCATCGTCCACCATGTCCACTTTTCCCAATCCAATGCCACCTCTTCTATGTGGACATTGGATTGGTTGTGTCCATTGCACCTCTATGTCAAGAGGAGGCTCAGATTCCACATGGATGCTGGATGCAATCCTCCCATTTTCAGTTGTAATCACTCTAGGCTCCATGGTGTGGTGGTTGTCCTTCTTCAACTCCATCTTAGCTGAGTGTGGTAAGTCCAATAGATCAGATTGTAGGTGCTGGAGTCTGTTGAGGCTCAGGACCTGGCTATCACATTGTCAGTCCAGAGATTCAAATCCCCTAAATATATCTTAAACCCCTACATTAACTGCACCTCCAGCACATTAGCATGAAAGTCTTATGAAGGGAGATCCCATCTGAGTCCAGATTCATCACACATAAACACCATTTCCAAAGAGGGGCCATCTGCCCTGGTAGTTAACCCCATTGGCCATGACCATAACTCCCATGGGTCTCTTTAGCCCTCAAAGGAACCAATATCTGGGGGTTGTATCTGTTTATAGCGCTGCCTACTGGGAGAATTCCTCTTCACCTGAGAAACCTGTGCTTCTCAGAGGGCACAAGTTCTAGTGTAGTATAGATTTAGCTAATAAACTACTGGAGTCACATGTGTCTCATCCATTTCTCTTGCTTGCATAGTGGAAGAAATGATTGTAACGCTATTGCTGCAAAGACTCTTGCTCATCTTTGGACACCACAAGTTAACAGCATCTAGGGCTGGATATTAGGCATGGTCACCATTGTGCCCACCAAGAAATAGCTGCAGTAGCTCCAGCATCCTGGTCAAACTGGGCTGGATTTAGGTCCAAATGGAGTCTCCTTTTCACAGTTGTTGCCTAGTGATCAGGATAACACAAATTGGAAGTGCAGGTGAATTAATGTAAAGAGCAGACACAGGATATAAAAAGGAACTAGCAGTGAAATGACTTCTCTTTTTTTCCTTCAAGGCACTGATGAGAAATTGAACGATGTGTAGTTTCATGGAGGAGTTCCATGACTGAACAATTACATTTGTTTTCTTTGAAATTATATTCAGTTTGATAATGCACATTTTATTTGCTTCCCCTTTTAGCCCTCACTCTTGCCTTGTTGACGTTTGCCCCTCCAATAAAGTTTTAATATGGAAGATTTGCTTCAGTCTCTGTTTCTTGGAAAACCAACACCATGTCTGGGACTCATGAGTTCTTCAGCAGGTAGCCAGTTATTTCTGGAAGGTGGAAGAATTGTATGACAAATTGGAGGATGCTATTCCCTCTTATTCCCAGTCCTTTAGTTCTAAACACAAGAATCAAAGCCATATTTCTATCCACAAGTGCTGCCTCTAGGATAATTGGCTTTTATATAGATCTCGTAACACACAGCATTGTATGAGTGAGCTTTACATCCTGGCCAGCACTATTGGATTGTCAGCATTTCTTAAAATTTTAGCTATTTCAAGGATATATAGTGTTCTCTTGTGTTTTTTATTTATATTTCATCATTGACTGTTAGTATTTAACATATTTTTATTTACTCTCTGGGTGTTACTATATATTCTTTCCTGAAGTGTCTGTTCAAAATCTCCTCCATATTTTTATATTAGATTA
Organism: Dasypus novemcinctus; assembly: GCF_030445035.2. Taxonomy (NCBI): domain Eukaryota; kingdom Metazoa; phylum Chordata; class Mammalia; order Cingulata; family Dasypodidae; genus Dasypus; species Dasypus novemcinctus. The sequence goes on along the minus strand of NC_080674.1, from coordinate 30,689,870 downwards.
TTTATCTTATTGATTCATAAGTCTTCTTTACATATTCTGGATATGAATAGTTTCTCATATATATTTTCTTTTTTTGTGTCTTGTCTTAATATAGTCTAAACTGCTTCTTTGGAAGAAAAGTGTTTTGAATTTTATAAAAACAAATTTATCAACTCAGTCTGCAGAATACCTATAAAGGTGGAAGCTATCAAAGGAGAATAATGGAATCACCAAGGGCAGGAGTCCAACCAGTCACGCACAGTGCCATGTAATCCTATTTACCTTATATTGTTTTTAAAGTATTCTCTTCAAAACAAATACAAATACACACAACAACCGCATCAACATGGGTCTGTTAATGTACTGAATTCCACTTTATTTAACAAAATAACTTATAGAAAAAGTGCAGGAGACATTATGAAAATATCCTTATTAATTCTTTAACATTTTTGCCATTTGACTATATATGCGATCTATTTCTTTCCATGCTGATTCATTCGAAAAACAGAACATATTTCTGGTCACTCAGTTATGTATTTAATAAAAATGTGTTAATACTTGGCACACTTATGTGTCAGTGCGATGTCAGAAAGAATCAGATTGTGAAAGCAGACTTACTTGAATCTGAAACCTTAAGAAGTACCAAATCTTATGCATAATTTCTTGCATACACAGATAAAGCAATGAGGAGTCTGGGACTGTCAACGAGGCTTCCCAGCCATTTCTTCCCACATCTGGATATGGACTATCCCAGATTAACAGATGGATTTCCTCAGTAATGTGCATGGACAAATTTCTCACACAGTAGCAAGTCTTTTAGGTTCTAAAACATGACCAGTTTAGCCCAATTACTTATATAGTTTACAGGCTATTTTCCAAGAAGTCGTACTTTAAATATTTATGAATTTCAGACTTAATCTAACACGAGCAAGAAATATCATGCTAAAAAGACCTCATAGATAAGGAGACTCCTGTTATCAAATAACATTGCAGGTCAGGATGTTGGTCTTTACCATTTTATGAGGTTTTACCAGGTTACCTCTTTTCTCTTCTGGAGGCATCTCCTGGTAAATGAAGGGAATAAATTTCTGACCTGATACTAACTAATTTCTCCATAGTCAATCACTGGATAGGTCTCAGGATTACAGTGTAAGCAAAACAGAGCTATTACTTTATAATAGTTAACAATTACTTTATGAATAGTACCTACACTGAGAAACTATTTCATATAAATTATCTCATTCAGTCATATCATTATCCCCATATAATAGATACAGGAATTGAGGCCTAGATTATTTAAGTAAATTGTCCAAGTTCACAAACCTAAGATGTGACAAGAGTCAGGAGTTAAACAAGAACTTACATCTTGAATCATACTATAGTACATTTTCCAAGCTTGTGGAAGAGATAGAGATGTATAAATAAACAATTCAAACTGTATTCTGTAACATCCAGAATTTATATCCTATTTTCTTTAATTCATCATACACATACACACACAAATATGTATGTTATATACACATATAGGCATACATATATTACATTTAATATATATTATAGAAAAGAGTGAATATGTGGAACTTCCTTATATCTTGAGAATTCATGCTAATTTTATCCAAACATAATGATTATATTTACATCTGAGAAATTGACTATATGGACATGAATTTTGAAAATAGTTCTTAAAATAGCTAATTTATTGGGTTTTTTACTATTACCATCTTTTTAATATGAAACTTTGAAAGACAATGCTAATTTTTTTCTTTTAGGATTCCAAAATTTAAAAAAAAAAGAAAAGTGGTAGGGAAATATATTTAATCTTCTCTATGAACAAACATAAATAAATAAATAACATCATATAAACTATACAGGTATATTTTCAATGTAGCTGAAGAGGAGGGTTGATCGGGATGATGGATCTTGGACATGACATGACAGAGTTAATTAAATAGAGGTTATGTTATAGTATTTGCATTTCTAAATAATACTATTTAATAATACTAATTAATAATATTATAAGTCATTAATAGTCTCTTGACAGGCATGATGACTTTTGCATTGCAGAAACAGATTCTATTTATGGGTGCACGATTTCCTCTATTGATCTGGAAAAGCATTATGTTGTGAAGTAATTTGTATGGTTCATGGGAAATAATAGAACTGTTTGGATATTTTATAACAAATTATTAACTTACCTTAAAAAATGAAGAAAACATGGACCTTTTTCACAAAGGGTCTTGCTTCTCTTTGATTCATTAAAATTATTTAGAACTACAATTTATAAGCTGGAATAATTATTTGAGATAAAAAATAACAAAAGTATGAGTGATTTTGTACTTTGATATTTTTAAACAAGAAATGCCTAAATTTAATTGGATGAAACAAAGGACACGAACTCAAAGTCAGCAAGCAGGGGATAAAAATAAAAGCAAATCACACTTTAAAGATTATTTTCCCTAAATATAGAAAATTAGTGACATGTCAAGAGAAAAAAACAAAAAAACTTGAACTCTAAAATAGCGTTTGAATAAAAAGAAAATGACCAGCAGTTTTTAGAGAAAAATTCTCCTAAATATTTGAAACATTACATATTTGAAGAAAATATCTCATTAGAAAAAGTGACAAAGATGGTTCCAGCTCTCCTACCATGAAGTTACTTCTAAGTCAATATCATAAATAAATAACATTTAAATATTCAAATTCAAATACACCTGTATTTCTAACATTTGAAAAAATGTAAATGACACCTTTCAAAAGCTATTTGAACAAATACGAATGAGTCACCTGTCAAAAACTATTTGAATACTCACTTTATCAAAAGTTTGAAAGAACTGTATTAAAGACTACCATGTATTACATTAAGTTAAACTACTTTTAAATCTGTAATTTATTAATAACATCAGTTCAAAATATTTATAAGGTAGTTATTATAAATTCAAAGAGTATAATAGTATATATTAGTATAATTTCATTCTTACAAAAGAAATCTAATCAAGATTCCCAATTCTTTTTTTTTCTATACTTAATGAAAAACATGTATAAGATAGTAACTACTTTGAAACTGATTACACATTAGTACATATTAGTACCAATGAGGGAGATCCCATAAAGAAGTCAATGCAGCAAGAGGGACAGGGGACATGGGCGAAGTGTATGAGAGCTGATGAAAGCTATGGCTACCAGAAGAGTTCGTACCAGTTAAGTTTCAGAAAAGGAGAAATGCTTAGTTAGGTCAATGACATTAAAGGCAGTGTTTAATTACTTCACAACTTTTCTCAGGGATGAAGTTCTGTAAATGTGATTTATTTTAGGAAAAATTTAAATAAGCAATGCTGTACATATTATAGAAATCCACATTTCAGAGTACATGATGAGTGTGCATTTGTGCGTGTGTGTGTACGAGTAACAGAGAGAAAAAGAGAGAAAGTTCAATCTTTGATGTTCCCTTCTATCCTAATTAGAAGAACTCTTAGAATCTGTGTCATTTCTTAGGAATATACATGCTGGGGCTTTGACAGCAAGAGCCTAATGCGAGGAGGAGACAAGTTTGAAAGGCAAAGATTTCCCGAGAGCTCGCATTTTCAGAACAAATTGGGCAGCTGACAAATATTCAGCCTCAAAATCCCAGAAGATAGTTAAAATCAGTGATCTCAGGATGACTAGAGAAAACAATTACCAAAAGTTGACTTGGAACTCAGATATTTATGAGACTCTTTTCAAAGGCTTAGGTAATTTTTTTAAAAAAATCAGTGTTTGCAGATTCTGTCAGGGTTTCTGAATTTGGCTGCTGCATAGACTCACTTTTTCATGGGATCATATATTTTTCTAAAATATAACTGAATATAAATGGAGGCAAATATTCCAATCCAATATAAAAAAAAAACAAAAGAATAAAGCTTGTTTTGAATCAAAACTAAATATTCTTTAGTATATGGTTTGCATAAAATATATACTTCGGATTGCTTATTCTTTTACATAACTTTATTTTATTTCTCTGAAATCTGTCAGCAACTTCTCTGCAATTAATCATTAATCTTTTCTATTTTATTAAAGAAATAAAGAATTTCTATAAAAAATATCTTTGTTTGGTACATGTTCCCCATTCTTCAAGAAAGGAGTTTACCGTTTTCCACTTATATTATATATCCAGATTAAAGAGCTTACCAGAGAAATGGTATTAAGAGCAAATATTTTTAAATATTTATAAGATTTCCAGTAAGCTTGATATTCCTGCAAAAAATTATACTAAATGATATATTGAATTCTCATTCTAACATGGAAAAATGGTTAAAATTTGGGCCATTGTTATGTTGCTCTAGTAAACATGATACTTATAAATTGGATAGGCAGTAGAGTAAAATTGCTAAGAGCACAGACCTGGAACTAGGCTGTTTGGGTTAAACTTGTAGCTCTACCTTGTTTTGGATGTCTTTCCTTGAACAAGTTATTAAATCTTTCTGTGTTTTCACTTATCATTTGTAAAATGGAGATATTACCTTCCTGGTTGCTGTGAGGAATAAATGAATTAATGCATATGAAACAGACTTCAGCCTTCCTCATATTAAGCACAGTCTGTTTCAGATTATTATTAGTCTGAGGTCATATCCAGCAACAAAAATGCTCATTTCAAGAAACGGAGCACATTTAATTTTCTAGGCAAATTTTATAACAAGAATCCACGATAAAAAAGCATGGCAAAGTTTCCCAGAAAGTGATTTATGTTTGATTCCTCACCATTCTCTCTGTATGTCACTCTGATCAATGCACATTCTAGAGCTAGATCACCAACTTTATCCAAATATCTGCTAAAATATTACCCTTCAAATTTTATTTAAGGTGATTTCTCTTTCATTTTAAACCTTTTGTAAATTAAATTATTTCTCTCTTCTGAAGCCCCATAATAAAGTTCACCTCTGTTATAACAAAAATTGCAATCTGCTTGACATGTGTTTTATCCTCACCCAGATCCTAAGTGATCATTCATCTTTATTCTTGATATTTTAGTGGACTCATACCTTATCACATGTGTGGCATGACATTCTCTCTATTTTCATTCAAAATAATTTTTAAATGATCAAATTAATGGTTTTGTCATATTCAGTGCATAGATATAATTACTTATACAATGTATTGTATTATACATATTTAGATTCAATTATTTTCCAAATATTTTTATTTATGCATCTTTAAGTAAGCAGTATTTCTTTTCTGATTTTTAAATTTTCAAAGAGATTACATTTTATGGGACTTCTATGTACTTACAAATGATTCTATATATTTTTTATTTTTCTAAACACACTAAAAAGTGTTCAACCATAATATTACAAACATTGGGTACTATACTTCTACTACTAATACTATTATTATTGTGACTACTTAGCACTGCTTATTAGCAAAAATATATCTCATGAAGTAGGTTTTCCAATTATTTTTCTGATTGAATAATTTACATAAAATCCTATTTTAGGTATTCTGAAAATGGCTAATAGTAAATAACAAAAATATCATATGTTAGTAAATGATTTCTTGCTCTCTCCCTCTCTATATATCATAAACATATACACATATGCACAGCATACATATATATCAAATTAAATAATGTATTCTTCATCTGTAAGCTTTTAAACACAAGATAAATATAGCAAGCTTAGACTTTAAATAAAAATGAATACTAATATAAATACAATAGCAAGAATAAACTTTATTATAGCTCTTACTATAACACGCACACTGTTATAGTAAACACTTGACCAATACATTAACTTTAAGGATAAACAAAAGTTTGACACTACTATTCTTAGTGCTACAACAGGTGACTTTTACCCTTGTACTTCATTGTTTATTTATTAATTTTTTAATAAATATTTTGTTTTCAGGATGAAAAGTGATGCTCGGTTGCATATTTTTCTTTGTTTTATTTTTGAAAAGGTATTTCCTATTTCTTGAATGTTTCATGAGTTTATTATATATTTTGATATTTTTATATAGAAAATCTGATATGTAAATATGTTTCTAACTCCCTGACTTTAAATGATTTATCTTATTATCTTATAATAACAGAATCATTTTGAGTATAAAGATCATGCATGGAGCAGAGTTTTTGAATGCAAAAAAAAAAAAAGAAATTAAAGATAGAGTCAAAATATAACCTAGATCTCTCTCTACCTTGTCCTAGTACTTATAAGACATTGTTTGTTCCTCTCCCAGAATAGAGGCTTTCTTCTAAGTACAGGAATTGTAAATGAAATTTTTCACATTTAGATTTGTACCTTTAAAGAGGTTCTTCTGTTCAGTCCCATGGCCTTCCCCACATGTTTGTGCTTTTGATTTTTTTTTTTCAAGAATACTTCATGGTAAGATTTGTCTGTCCATTAAGTCCAATGTAATGCCTTGTTCTTTGTAGGAATTATCACAAACTATCATATACTTCCATGTGAATGCAAGATTTAAAGTCATCTTGTTTTAGGATAACTGTAGGACTGGAATCATTTATACACTGAAAATGACTTGAAAATTACAGGGTAATAGATATATTCAATATCAAAAGCAACACGAATTAATATTTTATATATCATTATAATAACATCTTACTAAACAATGATTAGTGCCTGTGAGAAACAGTGTGCTGTTTGTTAGTAAACAAAATAAAATAAACGAGAGCTGTTATTAAGTGAATAGTTGATAGATAGCTTAAAGTGTTGCCAACATAGCAGTGTCAGAAAAATTCTCCTTTAATCAAAGAAATGTTAGGGCTTGGTATATTTTCTTAATCTAATTATGTTATTCCATGTTAGGTTTTCAGTATATGAACTTCAGAATTATTTTTGAATACTGCTGATAATGATGTATTATGAAATGAGTAATTCAACACCAATCATTTTCATGCAGTGCCCTATTATAACTTTCAGTGGTTTTAACCAATGAAAGTCACTGAATTACAAGAACATCCATTATTGAAAAATAATATACCACAATGTAAAGCATCAACGTACATCAAATATATATAACATCTCATATTCCCTAGATCCACTGAGAGACAGAACTGAGCTAGTTATTAAACATTTTAATTCATTTATTTTTATTTACTTAAGGGCTATATGTTAAGTCCAAACTAAATACGAATTGCAGCCATTCTTTCAAAGTATTTATTAAGCACTGACTTGGGGGCAAGTTATCTTTTAGGCTACGGAATTTCTATAAATTTACACAAGAGATATCAGTCCTAAACTCATGATGGAGTTTAGAGTTCTGTAAATCCTAACCATTCTATGAATATGAAAAGCCTTTTGCCAAGATTTTTTTCTTTATTTCCAACCCCCCCCCCCCAGCTGCAAAGAATGGAAAATAAACAATATATTTTAAGTAACATTGCAAGTTAAACTCATCTAAAAGAAAAGGAAAAAAAAAGTGAAATGGTATACCTTAAATCTCAAAAACAAGATTATCAGTTACTTGTTAAAGCCTTAATCTTTTGTGAAATACAGAGGCTTGGGCCTTTTTCTTCCTTCCTTCCATAAGAAGGGGTTATTATTCTTTTAAGAGAAGTTCCTGGAATATTCCTTTTACTAAAAAGAAACTATTCTCATATGTTCACCTGAGTTTCACAGATCCATGAAGTAGAATAATCAAAGTCTTTCACCAAAATGACTGTGCACCATAACAAGGACATCTGCAGCAGCACTGCATCAAAGACACAATCATTTTTTAATGTAGAAAAGCCAGGAAGGAATAAAATGAAAAGCCTGCCCTTTAACATTTCAGAACAGGGGACTGATTCACTGTGTTCAATGTAATAGGTGTATTGTTTTACATCTCCAAAGCAGAGAGATAAAACTAAAACTGAAAAAAAAAAAAAAAACAACTCGTATAAATGGAATATTTTCTTCCTTTCAGCTTATTTTCTTTGGAATGACAGCTGCCTCAAGTTAATAAGATTGAAATTGTTTCTTTGTGGATCAGGTGCTAGTTCAATAAGATTAATGAATAGCATGAAAGCTGAGTATGATATTTGAAAGACTGATAATAACCCTTTTATTTAGTTAGTTTTTTTAACCACCATGCTCTGAATTCTACTCTATAACCAAAAAGCTCTAGTTACCCAGTTTTATTTGGGGTAACTTGAGAATTTTCAAAATACAATCAGTAAAATAATACTTTTCCAGTTTTCTCAATATTGAGTACTATTAATACTGGTTCGGTTCAACTTAATAACTAATTCTGAGAAATAGAAATTATTATTATTATTATTATTATTATTGGACTTACATAAATTTTCTTCTTATTCTGTTGATTTGTTGTGTTAAATTAATACTAATGATGTATTTTTACATTCTTGAAGTTCTATTAGAAACAGAGGGCTTTTAGCTATGTCTATAATGTATACAGTGATTTATAAAGAGTTCATTCATTTATATTCTCCACCTATTCAGAGCATGTATGCAGATGATGGCAGTAGTTTCTATAAACAAACCTTCTCAATAGAACTTTCTAATTTTTTTCCTATTTTAAAAATAAACATTAGATATTTACTTTAAATGACTTTTCAACTGAAGTTAAAAAGAGACATTACTTCTCTTTACTTATTAATATTGTACTTGCTTTATGGTAAGCTAAAAAATAGCTCCGCAGAAGATATCCACATTCTAATTCTTGGAATTTGTGTATGTTTCCTAATATCTTTATTTATGTATTTATTTTTTAAAGATTTATCTTTCTATTTATTTCTCTCCCACCCCACTTGTCTTCTCTCTGTGTCCACTCGTTGCGGGCTCCTCTGTGACTGCCTCTTTCCCTATCAGCTGCACTGGGAATCTGTGTTTCTTTTTGTTGTATCATCTTGTGTCAGCTCTGTGTGTGTGTGTGGTGCCACACTTGGTCAGGCTGCACGTTCTTTCGCACTGGGTGGCTCTCCTTACGGGCACACTCCTTGCATGCGTGGGGCTCCCCTAAGCAGGGAACTCCCCTGCATGGCAGGGCACTCCTTGCGCGCATCAGCACTGCACATGGGCCAGCTCCACACGGGTCAAGGAGGCCCGAGGCTTGAACAGTGGACCTCCCATGTGGTAGACGGACGCCCTAACCACTGGGCCAAGTCCGTTTCCCCCTAATGTCTTTATTTCTTTCTCTTTTTAGTTAATTATCCAAAAATTATTATTGTACTTATGGTTTGATCATATCACATACTGATTGTATCATACTTTGTATGATTTTCATTTATCCAAATTTAGTGAATTTTTTCTTAGTGCCATAATTTATTGTGTGTAAATTCTTATGGATATTGACTAGATTGAGTGTTATCCACATATTGAAGACATGCAATATAGATTAAAATATAGAATAAATAATTAGTAGATAACTTTTAGTATCTGGTTAAACCATGTTTTACTATTATGTAAATTCTCATTTTCCCCTATTGTTTGCTTGCTTTGCTATGTTTGGGAAAAGTTGTTTCAAATTTGAAACTGTTACCTTTTTATTATTTTTCATTCATTTTTAAGAGCATTTCCTTCATACAAGTCTATGCCATAATGATACACACTTGTGATGCCTTTATATTCTTACATATTATATTTTATCAATATTAAACAAACGCTTTGTATTTATGATTTTTATAAAGTTTTACTTTGAAAAAATCGGTAATGAAAATCTTGTTTTACGTTTGTTTAAAATGTTCAGTTCTGTCTCTAAATGATCACATTATGCTTAAATGTTTAGAATTTTGCTTTTGATATGTCTGCTATATGTAATATAAAGTAAATTTTTAAACTATTCAGTTTAAGAAAATTTATCATTTGATAGAGGTATTAAATCAGTTCACAATTACTGTTTCTATAATATACTTAGATTTTTTTTTTAAGATTTATTTTTTGTTGATTTCTCTCCCCTTCCCCGCCCCACCCCCAGTTGTCTGCTCTCTGTATTCATTCGCTGTGGGCTTCTCTTGTGTCCACCTGCATTCTTGTCAGCAACACCGGGGATCTGTGTCTCGTTTTGTTGCATCATTTTGCTGTGCCAGCCTTCCGCATGTGCGGTGCCACTCCCAGGCAGGCTGCACCTTTTTTTGCACTGGGTGACTCTCCTTACGGGGCGCACTCCTTGCTCGTGGGGCACCCCTATGCCAGGGACATAGACTAATTTCTTGTTTTCAGTTAACATCTCCTTTTTATAGCATAGTATATGTTTTATATTTGTTTTCTGTTTCTGCCTAGTTCTTACAAATGTCTAAGTTCTCTTTATATTTCACTAAATGTTTGCTTCTAAGTGAAAAAAAAACCGCATTTGTATTCAATGTAAACCCGTATTTATGAACACATCCTTGATTAAACAAACAAGAAAAGCATCATTATGTGTGTCTTCTTTAATGTAGCAAGACATTTTGTACCGATGTTCTAGATCCCTTCCCTCCCATCTCTAAAACCAGTACTTTGTTATATGACCTAAAATATCTCTTCTCCTTTGTAAATTTATGTTTACAAACACAAAGCAAAAAAAAATCTGAAAGCTCATCAATGGTAAAACTGCTGAATAAATACATTATATACAAATTAGAAAATACTATGCAGTTTTTAAAGAGTACTTACATGTTCTTCCTGCCATCAGTTGAAATCAAATCCCAATAAGAAGAAATCACATATTCATAAATGTGATTATTTTACCTTTATTATGATTAATTCTAAGATAATTGCACTCCAGTTTTCTGTAATCCAGTTTTCCAGTAACTAAAAGACAAGGTATAAATAATGTTTCCTCATTAAAATTTGCTTTTAAAAAATTAAGCAAGGAAAGATACATTAATAAATGAATGTGGCTTTAATTAGTTATTAAGAAAAGTCTTTTGGTTTAAAATGAATTAGAACCATGTTATATTTACTGATTTTCCTAGAATTTGTATTGTGTGTAGAATAGAGACCCCCATCAAGAATGTAATGTTAATTCAAGAGTAACACAGCGATTTTTGCAATTTATACCCTGAATGAAAATATACTTGTTTTTCTTGAAAACGTTCATTCCAAGAGCACATTCCCAGATATTCCAATGTGGAGCATAGAAAATTGAATTTGTAACAGGAATACCCCAGGTGATTTTCATGAACACCCCTTATAGACAGTATGTACTCATTTTACCACACAATTTAAAGGCACAACAGAAGGAGATGGATTGAGAATGCTGCAACAGTAATAACAACAACAACGACAGCAATAAAACTATCCCACACTGATTAGTTGCTTTATAGATGATAAGATATCTGCTAGGAACTTCACGAGAATGATCTCTCCTAAAACTTATAACAAATTCCAGAGTTTCTATTAACTAAATTCATATTTCTGATAGCAAAGTATATTATCTATCACTGTGTAAGAAATTATCAGCAACTTAACAATAAATATTTTCTAATAATTTCTGGAAGGCAGGAATCTGAGTGTGCCTCAGCCTCAAAGTCTATCCTGTGATTGTAATCAAGTTGTTGGCTTTCTAGATGTTTGGTCACATACAAAGATTCAAGGGAGAGGGAAGGGAATCTGTTTCTGAGTTCATTCATAAGGATGCTGACTGTCCTAAGTGTCTTGTAAGTGTTGTTTAAGTGTTGTAAAGTTGTCTAAAGTGATCTGAGAAATGACTGAAAGTAGATTGGGAATGACTATAGTTTGAATGATCAATGCAATTTATTTGTTTGCTTAATTGCAAACTGCCAATACAACCAATATGCAATGATCAGATCAAGGGCAGGCACCCCCGTTAAAGGTGGAAGAGAACAGAGTCTCAGAAGTTCAATTGCAAAGGCCCACACAAGGCAAGCAGGTACCTGTAATAAGAGTTCTTGGAAGCTGGTCTACTGTGGCATCAGTGGAGCACCTGAAACCATTGGTGAAAGGTGATGGTCATGGTGCTAAAGCACAGCATGGCCCTGGAGCAGGGAGCCAGAGCTACCTTGTGTCAGCCTCCTTTACTTGATGCTCACTGGAGTGGCATCTGCACTAAGATTTTATGCTTCATAGGTCTGGTTGGTAAGGTCCTTATTGTGGTATTGTTCCTTTTGAAAGTGTCAAGGGAGAATATCTTTCCTCACATAAATCTCTGCTTATCACTTGTTACAAAAAACGTGCTATTCTCAATTTGTTTATATTCTAATTGGGGGCAACATCCTATCATTGATGTTTCAATACACAACAATCCACACTTTGATCTTAGATCACAGTGTTTTTGTATGCAATTTAATATGCACTTTTTAACCTTATAATTCTTACTGCAATCAATATGATAGCTACTATAATTTCTTTAAAATGTTCAAACATCCATTCTTCAAATTTCTGAAAGTTTAATTTTCCAAACCATCTAAATATGCTACCTTGATAACTTTCTTCCAGGTAAATATTTTTTTATAACATTAATAGGCATGCAAGGGATCATAGCATGCTACAAGTTGTTTTTCTATTGCCACGTGGGAAACAGAAAAAAGTGTGGCCATTATTTTTTTGCAAAATGTTATCTCATGATCTTTCAGCACCTTCTTTAATAAGGATTGGACCCATTCACCTCTTTCTCCAAATGTTGTTTTACCTGATCATATTTTGATAATGTTTTATTTACATTAATTGAGTTAATTCTTTCTTAGCAATATGATATACCTCATTTTCCAACCTCAGAGTTTCTTTTATCTTTTATGGTCTGGGTGTAATGAATTTTCTGGCCAATCATAATGATTGAAATCTATTGGAATTTGATACAACCTAGAAGGAGAAATTCCATATTCCTTCCTTTACTGTAATATATTATATGTTTTTCATTTTCAGGACATACTGTCATAGTCCATTACTTAGATTATATGCTAGCAGTTTCTTTGGCATTTTGCTTAAAGTTATAGGGATAATTATGTCTGTTATCTTTACATAGTTAGTAATTGTAAGTATCTAATGTCTACTGTTTCATACTCTATGCTGCTTTTTGTGGGTCTTTGATCAGCTGTGAACATCTACACTTTTCTGTGAAATCAGAGTATTATCATAGTTTGATACCCTGATGACAATATTTCTACTATTAAGACTCTTATTCTTATTTCACTTATCCCTAAGTAATCACATGCATTGCCAGAAAATCATATCTAATTTTGATCTGGTGGCATTACAGGTAACATAATGCTTAATATCTATCTGTTAAGAGTGATAGTCTTAAAATACCCCACCTACCTTTTAGCTTCTGTTGCAATATATTGAATTTTCTAGCTGTGTTTTGTTGATAGTTTTCCTAATCTTTTGAGTGTCAAAATCCATTTGTCCTGTTGTGTTTTTAAGCATCCAGTACCCAAATTTTCCCTCATGTTCCTGAACATGACCCATGATTTCACATGTTTTTAATTTGAAGTGCAAATATGATAAACTACCATGGCACAGACATTGAAATTTGTTGTATTCTTAAAAAATCTTCCCAATTTTACATCCATATCCACTATCTGGTACTGTGATATTAAGGTTCCTATCAATCCTCCTGCTAATTCCAATAGAAATTACAAATATTTCCTGCTTCTATAGTTTTTTAGGTAGCAAATCTACAAATGGTTCTTGAGAGTATTTACTGCATATTGGTGCTCTCACCCTAGCTGTAAATTCTCTTTAATTAAATTGTAAATTATATGCTCATGCAGTACGGTCAACTATGAGAGAAATCTTTAGCAATTCATTAGGGTCTCAAATTCTAGGAGCTGAAATAATTTGTAACATCTGTTAGCCTGCAGATCACCACCAGAGATAATGTTCTGTATAATAAGCCTTATTGTGTATTGCCCTTCCATATAATTTATATGGTTCTCCTGTTATAACAAAGTTAGTTTACAAAGCCCATGGATACTTTTGGAATTTTGACACTGCTATAAGGGTTACAGTATAACATTGTATCATGTATCCAGTGATCTAGCTTTCATCTAATTATCCTTACTGTGACTGTGCCCATGTGGGTATCTTTCAGGTGAATTTGTAAGGACATCAAGTCAAATGAAGCTACAGAATTTTCAGCTATAGCATTTTTCAAACTATTTTCCTTAATGGTCCAGTCTGTAAGCTCATCCATAAAAGATATGGACCTTTCTGTGGCTGTCATCTATCCTGATGTTACTCCTTTAGCTATAATAGGCATTTGTATTGGTTTCCCAAATTCTAAATAATCACTTCAAAGATTCCAATATCATAGGGTAACATTACATAATTTTCTAGTTTTGTTAATTAGTTTGATGTTACCACTTATTTCATAGTACATTAGTAATACCACCATACCATATATTATTTGTTACCATTTATGGATTTACCCTAATTGTTCCATTCCATTATTTTTGAAAAGTCTACAAATATCTCCCTATGTTATGGGTTTAATTAAGAGTAATATATCCTGTTTGGGGGATAATAACCCCTATATAGAGTTCACTGGCTTTTTTTAAACTTTATTCTTAAGAAGTTTTAGATTACAGAAAAGTTACATTGAAAATACAGGGGACTCCCATATACCCCACTGCTCCCCCTCTCACATTTTCCCCTATTAATAACATCTTACATTAATGTGTACATTAGTTATAATTGTGAACATGTATTGAAGCATTGCTGCAAAACTATTGTCTATAGTTTGCATTATTGTTTATACTTTGCATTGTATACTTTTATAGGTTTTGACACAATTTTTATGTTTTGTATCCATCATTGCAATATCATGCAGAATGGTTCCAGTTCCCTAAAAAAGCCTTCTCTTCCACCTATACCCTTTTCCTCCCCTCAGAACCTCTGGTAACCACTATCTTTATACAAATGTTTCAAGTTCTTGTTACTACAATAATAAATAACTCTACTTTGGTTCATCCATGGCTGTATTCCCCCCTTATATTTGTTCATTCCTCATTCTTGAGGATTTTGCAGATGGCGATGCCTGCTGTGCTTCAGATTGAGAGGGGACTTAGATCTTATTGGGCAGAGGGAAGGAACTGTTTTGCTTGCAGTTCTAGATACTCTTTGCTTTTTGGGATGGGGATTTTCCACCTTTATCATTTTGTTAGTTGTCCTGGGTGAATCTGATGAACTGTAGAGTAAACGTTGGCTTTTTTATAGCAAATTTGCTCATAAGATTGAATCACCAGCACTGTGATATTAATGTGTCTTAATGTTTGGGATAACTATATATTTATGGTCATTTAAGTGGTAAGAGGGTCCTATCAAATCTGGTCCTGCAGAGATGGTGGCTGTTGCTTTTCCCCAGTATGTTTATTTCAATTTGTTAAAGCTACCAATGCAATATACCAGAAATGGGTTGTCTTTTATACTGGAAAAAAAAATTAGGTAAAAGTTTACAGTTCCAAGGCTGCAAAAATGTCCAAATCAAGTCATCATCAGAGATGCTTTCTCACCCAAGCTTGGCTCCTGGTTGGATCTTGGTCTCTTGACAGGGAGGCAAGGAAAAATAGTGGCTCTCCATCTGGGTCTCCTCTGGGACCTCACTCAGACTCTCAGGGCTCCTTTGTCTAACAGCAACTGCAGACTATCCTCTCTCTCACATGGCAGGGTCAAAATGGCAGCTCTCTTTCTCTGTTTGTTTCTGCTTCCAGTTCTCAGTATAAAAGACCACAGCCAGGGTATTCTGATTGAGCCAGGGTCATGTCAGACCTCAATGACATGGTCCAATCAAAGGCTCTAAAGTCATCTAATCAAAAGATAATATAATCACAAGGTCCCCTAAGTGAATCTAATTCATTCAAGGTTTCCAAGCCCCACAGGATGGTTCTAAGAACTTGATCTTTTCTGGGGTTCACAAAATACTTCAAACTGTCACTGTGTGGTTTCACATACAGTCATTAATTATTCCATATCTTAATGGCCAGTATTTGTTTACTACCATAAAAAAAAAACCCATGGTACATGCTCTCTGTAATGTTATTCTTCCTGTGTTAAGTTTATAATTCCTCAATGTACAGGCATGTGCCATGCATTTTTCTACATTGATGGCAGAGGATTTTTAAAAAATCATCAGTGAATGTCTTGCAGGTATGGTCAATTTTATATTCTTGTCTAAATTTAGAGAATTCTTATAATTTACAGAATTGTTGTTAACATGAGTGCAATAGCCTTTGTCATCAATGTATATCTGCATAAGCAACTGCTGCTAGAATACTTCTGGTTTAATGAATTCAGCTTTTGAAGTGGCTAATTTAGTTTCATGTACAGTAATATTTCCATAATGGAGCATATTCTGTTATTAGCTTTTTTGCTATTCTGTGACCTTAAATATAGAAGTATCATTTGTGGTATCATAATTCTACTGCACCCCATTCTCATGATCTCATTGACTTTCATATTAACATTAGGCCATTCATTTGTAGAATTTAACAGTTGTTGCTATATGAAAATTATGAGTATGGTACATGGTTGTGGTATAGTGCTGGGTATAGAGTCATTTCTCTCAACATTTCCTTCTGTTCAATTTCTTTCTTTCTTACTCCTCATCTCCATAATTGCCATTAATAACCTCATATATGCATTGTGTTATAAGAAAAGAGTATAATCCTCTTTCTGACAATTCTAGTACTATTCACAAATTATCCTATTTTGTGGATTATGTAGGATCATGTCTGTTATAAGATTTGTTATATTTCTGACTACAATCTTACTACAAGTTTATAGTAACTATTCATAGCAAATTTCAGAATTTTTGGCAATTTCTCAAAAACTGGTAAAAATTGGTAAACTGTAGCTATATTATTACTTACAGAGCAATGGTTGCCTTTTTGTTTTGTCCATGTGGTTAGATTATGGACCCTAATATGATTATGAGAGTGATCTCCATATCTACTTAAATATCTCAAGGCATAATGATGTTTCTGGGTAAAAATGTTGGTCAAAGTAATATGCACAAGTGCAAGAGAATAAATGATTAAATTCTGATGTTTTCATAAATGTATATGTGTATCTTAAGGTTGTAAGACCACTTGTCTCTGCTAACCAGTATAGCCAGTCAAAGATTGAATATTCTCCTTTAATATGTATAATTAAGTCCTTGTAGTTGTGATTATGGCTGTAGTTTCATTACCAGAATTACCAGTCACACTTCCTTGTATCTCTCATAATTAGTATTCTTGCAATATCACTCAGCAAAATTATAGAAAACATAATATTAAGCAATAAATAAAAGATATATGTCCTGTTAGAGACATTAGCTAGAATTCTCCATGGATATATTACTAATTTTCCTATTAATTAGTAGGGAAACAGTGTTGTTAGGAACCCTTTGGGCTTCCTCTGTTGTGGTTCTCTGGGTTCTAGAGTATCAACCATTCAATGCACATTCTATGTACCTGCTCTTTCACTATGGTATGCAATTACAGAAAGCAAATCAGATATTAAATCTGGGAGTAGTTCAATCAATCCTTGTATGATTTTTAAAACAGCCTCTAGCTTAATCAGAAATTGTCCAGGAAAGTAAGTTTCATTCAGTAACTTCAGTGGTGAATTATCAAAGTACTCTGTACCCCAGGTTGGTGCTGAGCACTCCCATTCAAGGTTCTAGAGTATCTTGTAATAGCTGTTCACCCTGATGATGCTTTGCTCCACCATTTCTCTTCTTTTTTTGAAAGCAGCAGGGAAATTTTGTATCTCTCCACTTTTTTATTGATTCAAATCAGGAGGCTGGCAGAAGGATTGCCCTCATGCACAACTGAGCAGAGTCAGAGAGACAGATAAAGCAGATACAAGATGAAATTTTAAGTTAACATAGCATGAAACGCAAAACTGTAAAATTGCTATAGCCTGTTACATATTATTACATTGACAAGAAAGAAAGATTTCAAACGTACATTTTACTTTATTTTTTTATTATTGTCTTTTTTTAAAAGGTAAATGGATCACACAAAACATTACATTAAAGAACATAAGAGATTCCCATATAACCCACTCCTCACTGCACCCCACCCCCACACCTCCCACATCAACATCCCCTTGAATTCAGTAAGGTACATTCACTGCATTTGGAGAATACACCCTGAAGCAGTGCCACACTGCATGGATCAGAATTTACATTGTAGGTCACTCTTCCCCAGTCCATCCAGTGGGTAATGGCAGGATATAAAATTGTCCTGCATCTGTCCCTGCAGTATCATTCAGAATAATTCCAAGTCCTGAAAATGCTCCATATCACACCTCTTCCTCCCTTTCCCTGCCCTCAGCAATTCCTGTGACCACAGTCTCCACATCAATGATACAATTACTTCCATTGCTAGAGTCACAACTGTTCTATACAGAATACCAGCAAGTACACTCCAATCCATGCTATATTCCTCCATCCTGTGGGCCCTGAGATGGCGATGTCCACTCCATCTCTAAATTATGATGGGACTTAGATCCCACATGGCTGATGGATGTGATTCTCCTGCTTGTAGTTGTAGACTCTTTCAGTCCCCTGGTGTGGGGACTGACCATTCTCACCTCCCCATGAGCTGACCTAAGTAAGTCAAATTAACAGGAGAGTAGGTGTTGCAACTCTGCTGAGGCTCAGCATACAGCTGGCACATGGACAGTACAGAGAGTCAAATCTCCTGAGCATACACCAACCCCAGTGCCAACCACAGGTTCAGTAAAAGTGACAGAAGAGGCATGTGTAGAGACATCACATCTGAGTCCAACTCCATCACATTCAGGAGCACAAATTCCAAATAGGGTACACTGGCAAGGCACTAAACTCCAGAGTCATCTGTCATAACTGTAGAATCTATGTGTCTCCATAGCACTCAGAAGCACTGATGCCTGAAATTGCTTTTACTTTGGCTGTCTCTGGGGTCCTGCTGAGACATGCATAAGCACGACACCTTTGATGACATCCCGACTCATTTTGAAGTTGTTTAACCATATAAACTCATTTGTCTTTACCATTTCCCCTTTTTAGTCCTTTTCTAGTTGCATCACCAGCTGGTGATGGTAATAATCCCTCTGTGCCAGGGAGGCTCATCCCAGGAGTCATGTTCCACACCTCGGGAAAAGTAGTGCATTTACATGCTGAGCTTGGCTTAGAGAGTGGCCACATTTGAGCAACATGGAGGCTCTTTGGAGATAACTCTTAGGCACCCTGCAGCTCTAGGCCTAGTTGAAATTTCAAGCACACATTAGCATAGTCATCAGTATCAAGGGCCCATCATTGGACCATCCTTCTTCACAGGTCTTTGTCCTTGCACTTGGGCGAGTGATGCTGTTCCATTGGGGATTGTGACAGAGCTCCTCAGGATGGGAACTAAGCACTCCCTTAGTTTTCATGTGTAACTCTATCCACTATGACAATACCCAATGAACATCCAGACATATCTATATACCCTATATGTATGCCCTGGACAATTCCCTCCCACCCATGCATTCCCCCATCAGTGACAGACACCCCACACCTCTGCTCCTCCCCTGCCATAGTTGAATCCCTCTGGGATCCAAAACTTCTTAAAAAATGAAGCCTAATATATTGCCAAATTCAATTAGTAGGAAAAATAGTATTGACAGGTTTAAAGATTGGAAATATAATACATAATAATTTAGAAGAACAAAAAAGGTTAAAAATAAATTGGGGTATGAAAAATATAAAACTTTGTTTTTGAGGTTTTGCCTTTCATCTCAGTAATAGATATTGTCCTGCATGTACAGTGGCAAAGCAATCTCCTCCATTCCTTCCTCGGTGTCTACATCCTTTTTTTTTTTAATTTTGTCTTCTAAAAAGTTTACATCATAGTAAAGTCACATATACAAAATAGGGAACTCCCATATAACCAACATCAAACCCTTTTTCCACTACCCCAACAATGATCTTTGTACATGTGGATGTTATATTTGCTATAGTTGATGTACAGATATTGAAACATAGCTACCAACCATGGTTCCATTATAGCTTACATTATGGTTTAAATTTTAGACTGTACACTTTTATAAATTTTTGGTGAAATTTAACATGGCTTATATATATCATTGCACAAACTTGTGGAACACTTCCATTGTCCCCCAGTTACCCCCACTTCCACCTATTCTATTCCTGTCTCCCCCTTCCCTCAGGGCTCATAATGACAACCAAATTTTACTGGTTGAAGGACAAGGTTCATAAGTACTTTCAACAATACTAAGTGCTTGACAATCTAGTCTATCCTACCCCATTGGGAGCCACCGTTACTCTCAAGAGACATCCTCTCCTCTGTTTGAGAATATCATTCCACCCCAGGATAGGGGTACAAAACTTTCCCACTCATTGTATATATCTCCACCCACTGATATAACACACTCCCCAGAGGCCTGCCCCAGGTGAACCCAGTGCCAGAGGCACCCGATCAAACTCCTTAAACAAGTAACTTCCTTATTATATTTTCTAAAGAGTTTTCTCAACATTATAGTTTCAGCCACATACGTGACAATCTGCCATGTTCACCCATTCACCCCAAACCCTCCCCCTTATTCCTTGGGCCATCTGGCCCATCCTCCCAAACTTAGCCCCCCTCAAGCCTGCAAAGCCCCACCCAATAGTATCCCTATGCCCCATCTTAATTCCTTCACTGCACAACTACTTACCTCAACACAAACTTCCTCTCCTCCCCTATTTCCTTTAAGCCTATCTCCCAGTCTCTAACTCTCTGAGACAGCTGGATTTGTTTCATTCATATCAGAGGTCTTGTAATATTTGCCTTCCAATACCTGGCTTGCTTCACTCAACATAAGTTCCTCAAGATTTATCCATGCTATTTCATGTTTGAGTACTGTATTCCTTCTTACAGCTGACTAGTATTCCATTGTTTGTATATACCATATTTACATTTTGTTTATCCATTCATCTGTTGATGGGCATTTGGGTTGATTTCAACTTTTGTCAATAGCGAATAATGCCGCTATGAACATTGGTGTACATATATCAGTTTCATGTCCTTGTTTTCAGCTCTTCTGTGTATATACCCAGTAGTGGAATTGTTGAGTCATATGGAAAATTTATAGCTAATGTTTTCAGGAACTGCCAAACTGTCCTCCAGAATAGCTGAATCCTTCTACATTTCCACCAGCTGTGGAAACTTGTAGTCCTCTGTTTTTTAATAGCCACCAGTCTAATGGGTGTAAGATGGTATCTCATTGTAGTTTTGATTAGCATTTCCCTAACAGTTAATGCTGTTTAGTTTTTTTTTTTCATGTCCTTTTTAGCCAATTGTATTTCTTCCTTGAAGAAGCATCTGTTCAAATCTCTTGCCCACTTTTTGTTTTCAAAATATAGGAGTTCTTTATATATTCAGGATATAAGTCTCCTATCAGATATATGGTTACCAAATATTTTCTCCCATTGCATAGACTCTCTTTTCACTTTCTTGACAAACTCCTTTGAGGTGCAAAAGGCTTTAATTTTGAGAAAGTTTCCCTTATCTATTTGTTCTTTGGCTGCTTGTGCTTTTGGTGTGAAGTTCATGAAGTTATTTCCTATTATAAGGTCCTGTAGATGATTCCCTACATTGCTTTCCAAGGTCTTTATGGTCTTGGCTCTTAGATCTAGGTCTTTGATCCATCTTGAGTTGATTTTTGTATAAGGTGTGAGATGGTAATCCTCTTTCATTCTTTTACATATGGATATCAAATTCTCCAGACACCATTTGTTGAACAGGCAATTCTCTCCCAGTTGAGTGGGTTTGGTGGCCTTGTTGAATAGCATATGGCTGTATATATGAGGATCTATATCAGAACTCTCAATTCGGTTCCATGTGTCAGTGTGTCTATCCTTGTGCCAATACAATGCTGTTTTCACTACTGTATCTTTGTAGTGTGTTTTAAATAAAGATAGTGTGATTCCTCCAATTTAATTTTTCTTTTTCAAAATGTCTTTGGCTATTTGGGGTCTCTTTCCTTTCCAAATAAATTTCATAGTTAGTTTTTCTAGTTCATTATATAATGCTATGATGATATTTTATTGGGATTGCATTGAATCTGTAGATTAGTCTTGGTAGGAAAGACATCTTAATAACATTTAGTCTTTCTATCCATGACAGTGAATATTTTCCCATTTATTTAGGTCTTCTTTGATTTCCTTGAACAATGTTGTGCAGTTTTCTGTATATAAGTCTTTTACATCTTTAGTTAAATTTATTCCTAGGTATTTGATTTTTAAAATTTACTATTGTAAATGATTTTTGTTTCTTGATTTCCTCCTGAGATTGCTCATTATTGGTGTACAGAAATCCTACTGATTTTTGTGCATTGATCTTATAGCCTGTGATTTGCTAACTCATTTAAAAGTTCTAGAAGTTTTGATTTAGATTTCTCAGGGCTTTCTATGTACAAGATCATGTCATCTGCAAATAGTGAAATTTTGACTTCTTCATTTCCAATTTGGATGCCTTTTATAACTGTTCCTTGCCTCAGAGCTTGAACAAGTACTTCTAACGCAATGCTAAATAGGAGCAGCGGCAGTGGGCATCCTTGTCTCATTCTTGATCATAGAGGGAAGGATTTTAGGATTTCACCATTGTAAATGATGTTAGCTGTGGGTTTTTCATATATACCCTCGATCATGTTCAGAAACTTTCCTTGTATTCCTATTTTTTGGTGTGTTTTTATCAGGAAGGATGCTGTATTTTGTAAAATGCTTTTTCTGAATTTATAGATATGATCATGTGACTTTTTTCTTTTGGTCTGTTTATGTGGTGTATCACATCGATTGATTTTCTTATGTTGAGCCATTCTTGCATACAAGGGATGAAACCCACTTGGTCATGGCATATAATTCATTTGATGTGTTTTTCAATATGATTAACAAGTATTTTGTTGAGGATCTTAGCATCAAGATTCGTTAGAGAGTTTGGTCTGTAAGTTTCCTTTCATGTGTTTTCTTTGTTTGGTTTTGGTATTAGGATAATGTTGGCATCATAGAATGAGTTAGGCAATACTCCTTCTATTTCAGTTTTTTTTGGAAGAGTTAAGCAAGAATGGTGTTAGTTCTTTTTGGAAAGTTTTGTAGAATTTATCTGTGAATCCATCTGGCCTGGAGATTTTCTTATTTGGGAGGTTTTTAATGACTGTTTCTATCTCTTTACTTGGGATTGGTTTGTTGAGATCATCAGTTTCTTCTTCTGTCAATGTAGGCTGCTTGTGTATCTAGGAATTTGTCCCTTTCCTCTAAATTGTCCTTCCTGTTAGCATATAGTTTTTCAAAGTATCCTCTTATGATACTCTTTATTTCTGTGATGTCAGTGGTGATATCCCTTTCTCATTTCTTATTTTGTGCATTTGTATTCTCTCTTTTTTTCTTTGTTAGTCTAGTTAAGGGTTTGTCAACATTACTGATCTTCTCAAAAAACCAGCGCTTTGTTTTATTTTTTCTAGTGCTTTCTTATTTTTTTATTTAATGTAATTCTGCTCTGATCTTTGTTATTTCTTTCTTTCTTCTTCCTTTGGGGTCAGTTTTGTTTTTTTGTTTTTTGTTTTTTGTTTTTTTTTTACTAATTCCTCCAAGTGTACAGTTAGGTCTTCAATTTTAGCTCCTTCTTATTTTTTGATGTATGACTTTATGGATATGAATTTCCCTCCCAGTACAGCTTTTGCTGCATCCCATAAGTTTTAATATGTTGTGTTGTCATTTTCATTAGTTTCAAGGTAGTTACTGATTTCTTTTGAGATTTCCTCCTTGACTCACTCTTTGTCTAGGAGTGTGTTGCTTAACTTCCATATCTGGTGGCTAATTTCAGTCTTTGGCCCTTGCCAATTTCCAGCTTCATTCCACTGAGGTCAGAGAAATTATTTCATATGATTTCAATCTTTCTGAATTCACTGAGACTTTCTCTGTGGCCTAGCATGTTGTCTATTTTGGAAAATGATCCATGTGCCCTGGAGAAGAATATATACCTTTCTGCATTTGGGTGTAGTGTTCTGTATATATCTATTTGGTCCAGATCCTCTAATATATTGTTCAAAGTCTTTGTTTCTTTATTGATTCTCTGTTGAGATGCTCTGTCTAATGGTGGTAATAGACAGACTTTTATGTCCCCCACTATAATTGTAGAGGCATTTATTCCTTCACTTAGTTTTTCCAGTGTTTGCCTCACATATTTTGAGGCACCTTTATATGGGTTCATACATGTTCATGATTGTTCTTTTTTCTTGAAAGATTATTCCTTTCACTAATATGTAGTGTCCATCTTTGTTGCTCAAAATAGTTTTGCATTTAGTATAGCTACTCTGTCCTTTTTTGGTTATTGTTTGCTTGTAAGATTGTTTTCCAGCCATTCACTTACAACCTCCTTGAATCCCTGGGTCTAAGGTGGGTTTCTTATAGACAGCATATAGATAGGACATATTTTCTTATTCCTTCTGTCAGTCTATGTCTCTTGAAAAGTCAGTTTAATCCATTAACATTCAGTGTTATTACTCTCAACTTACATTAACTTACATTAACAATATTTTCTTTGGATTTGTGCATGTCATATGTTGTTTATTTTTCTCTTTTTGGTTGTTCTTACACTCTCCTCCAACTCTGTCTCTTGTGTTTTTTTCTTTCCTCTTGCAGAACTTCCTTTAGTATTTCTTGAATGGCAGTTTTCTTATTCATATACTCTCAGTATCTGTTTATCTGTGAATATATTGAACTCTCCATCATTTGAATGCCAGCTTTGCTGGATAGAGTATTCTTGGCTGGGAGCTTATTTCTTTTAGTACCTTGACTACGCCATACCACTGTCTTCTTGCATCCATGGTTTCTGATGAGAAATCAGCACTTAACCTTATTGAGCTTCCCTTGTATGTGATGGTTCTCACCTAGGAGAATAAATAGTAAACTCATGTAAGCAGTGTATAGCTATAGGAATAAGAAAGTGGAGTACCTACAATGAAATGGGAAACTGAATGTGGAGAAGAATATAGAATGAATTAAAAGTCTAGCATGATCAAAAGAGAGGGAAAGAGAAAAGAAAGGACAATAAGTTAAGAGTTAATAATTGATAGAAAATAGAATAGAAGTGTTAGAAAGAAAAAAAAACAGAAAAATTGGGGGCTAAACAAAGAGAGGGAATGTAAGAGCAACAACAGAAGATGGAATGTGGAAGGATGCAGGAAGGAAAACAGACAGCTTTCATTGCCAAAATCTGTACACACAGAAAAGAGGAAGTTGAAGATGAGGAAGCACAGCAAACAATAAGTAAGCCAGCAGTACCTAATTAAAAGGGGGTGGGGGGGAGAAAGAAAGAAGAAAAAAAAGGGTAGGAGATAAAGAAAAAGGAAAGAAAAGATAACAAGAAAAAAATACAAAAGAAAAACACAAGCCCTCAAGCAAGGAGTCAACCAAACAATAAAAAACAAAACAAAACAAACAAACAAAAAAACAGACCTCCCTCTTAAGCTGTTATTTAGGGAAAATAGGAGACCAAAGGGAAACCAATACAAGGATATTTTCTATGTTTTCCCTGTTTCAAAGTATCAGCTATTATTCCAGTGGGTCATTACTCTAAGTGAAACTGAGAACTGAACCAGAGACTTTGCATATTCAAGGCTGAAACTCCTACACTCAGCTAAACCCTCCTTCAGAGTCAACCTGCTCCTCAAAAAAAAGTCTCCTTTCAGGGGCAGGATAGACTCTTTGCAATTGAATAAACTGATTAGGACTCTGCCCTTCCCCCTTTCTCCCTTTCTCACTTCCCTCTCTCCCACGGCAACAGGAAGTCCATGTGAGAGCTCCCCTCTGGAAATCAAATGTGACACTGGTGAACCAAATCACCATGGAAAATAATAACTCAGTTTCTTTGAGAGAGAGCACACACAACTTGTCAGGAACCCTAAATATGCTCTTGGAAGCCTACCAAGCACTTCCCACAGTGCCCCTTCCTTAGGTGTGCTGCACAGGACTAGTTAATAGTCTGCTCCACCTTCTCCCAGACATAACCCACAGAGTTAGGTAAATAGGGTTGCCTCCACAGATTCGCTTCTCCCCTCTTCCTGGTTTCTCCTCAAGCCAGCTGGTATGAAACTCAAAGTCCAAAAACAGGGGTCCAAGTAATTGAAACCATACCTGTAGGACTCCTCTCCACCCTTCACCAGAACCCTCCCATTCTCAGAGTTTTTCTCCTTGGGCTGTGGGGCCAGTGAGGCTTGGGCCCTGGGGGATGGGCAGAAGCCCGTAGTTTTACCTTGAGCTATCATTCTTTTCGCACTCTCACAGTATCCATGTCCAGCAGCTTCCTCTTTTGTGGGTTCCCAAAAGAGCTCACTCAAGCAGGATTTTGTCCCAACTCAGTTGTTTTTTGTAGGAGCAATGATATGGGTGCTCTTACTCTGGCTCCATCTTGCCCCGCTGCCACTGTTTCTCTTAACTCTTTGAAAGTACTAACACTACTGTGGTGGAAGGCTGGTGCAGTAATCGGCATGGGTGTAACTTCAGATTCAGTAGAGTTAACACATTTGGCAGTGTGATAGATGGTGATGTTGTAGAAGTTGGAGGGAGCAGATCTTTTGCTATTGGTTTCTCCTTTATTTTGGCATTGAGTTTGGCTTCTAACCAGGATGGAGACAGAAAAAATGAAGTTAAACCAGGAATGCCACAATCAGTACCATGCAGAATAGCTGCAGGTTAAGAATAATATTAGTATGTTTAACTTGTTCCTGATGTCCTTTTCCTAAGATTAGCCAGTAAATCTTGCATGAGCTGGTACTATTTTTCCAATCTCTGTAGTTCTATCTAAGCCTCCAGCTAACAATTTTCTCTCAAAACTTTCTTTTTTAAGTTTGTCTTTCTGCATTATTTCATATTTTTATTTCGGTAGGTTGTGCTCCAATCATGTCTGTAGGACTAGGTAATTTTAACATTTCCCTATGATTTAGAGATTTCAGCAGTTTTCCAAACTTGTTTAGGCCAATCTTTCAAGTCTACATTATCTGTTACTGTTCTCAGTTGTTTTTATCAAAAATCCATTATATCATTTTTTATTTTTTTTTATTTTTTAAAGATACTTAAATTACATAAATGATACATAAAAAATGTAGGGGATTCCCATATGCCTCACTCCCTACCCCTCCCACACTTTCCCACATTGACAGCATCCTTCATTAGTGTGGTACATTTGTTAAAATTTATGAACATGTATTGCAGCATTACCATTAAGTGTAGATTATAGTTTACATTATACTTTAAGCACTTTCCAGCACAATTTTGTAAGTTATGACAAGATATATAATGACCCGTATCTGTCATTGCAATGTCATTCAGGACAACTCCATTGTCCTGAAACAAACCCCATATTACTCCTGTATTTCCCCTCTCCCTCCACTCAGAACCTCAGTGGCTACTCCCTCCACATCAATTATAAAAGTTCTTACATTGCTAGAATAACTGTAAGTCTATAGTAGAATAACTGTAAATCTACTCTAGTCTATCATTCATTCCCCAATCTTGAGGATTCTGGGATGGTGATGCCTACTTTTCCTCTAATTGAAAGGAGCTTAGATCCTTTGGGGCATATAGATGGGACTACATAGCTTGCAGTTGCAGACTCTCTGTTCTTAGGGATGGGTGTTGTCCATCATTTCCTTGTTACTTGTCCTGGGTGAGTCCAGTGAACTGGAGAGTAGGTGTTTCAACTCTGTTGATATTCAGCACACATCTGGCACATAGAAAACCCAAATATTTAATTCTCTTGGACCTATCAATTCTAGTACCGTTATATCTTTCTATGTTTCCTGCTGCTGTAAGGTTGTATGCTAAATGCATATACCAGGATATTTCCTTATTCTCTGCCCATTTTTGAAATCTTTTCCTATGAAATTACTATCTTGATCTTATTCTATAATTGGAATATTTCCATAACATGGTATCCATGTTTCAAGAGCTTTAATAGTTCATTTCTGATCATTTTTTTTATATTGAAAAGTCAGTCAAATTACTGACTATAGGCCTATTATATTATAAGAACAAACTTTCTTTTATATAGTAGCATTGGATAGACATAGTCAATTTATATTATCTGAAATGCTATATCTGTTTTTTGTTTATCAGATGTAATGTTGTTACTTCCATGTATTAAATTTATCACAGATATCACACTTACAAACAGTGTTTATTGCAATGTGTACTTATGTGGGCATATTTCTCTGTTGTATCCATTTAATTGTCCCATGTATCCTTGGTGTTCCGGCTGTCCATATGCCATTTCATATGGTTTTCTCCACAGTGTTATACCGTGTTTCTGTATTTTCCATTTTTCCTTTTCTTTCTTTATTACCTTAGGTGTGTTTGCTATATGTCCTTTTTCTAACTTGGTTAATTTGCCTACTATATAATGGTTTGTTATATTAAATTTGCTGTTTTAGTGTGTCAATATATGTGTGATTATCATATGTATTTTTGAATTAGCTATCTTATCCATTATTTATTGCCCAAATGTCCTGATTATTAATTCACCAAATATTCAGTTTCCATGATCTGACCATATTACCAGTCCAGTAAGTATGGATAGTCTGTAAATCTGAAAAGACTCTTCTGTTTCTCTTTTAGTATTTGTTCAAGTGCCAGCCAGATTTCTACTCATTTTGCTTATTCACTGAATACACTGTACCCTCTCTAGACTTGGTTTTTCTATCTTTGTGTCTCAAGGATGCAATTTTCTGGTGTACACTAGAGACAGTCACAGTGGCTCCACGACCTGCAAATCATGCATTTTTTAATGTATCGGCCAGGATGGTTTCCATTGCCCAACTTCTTGTGCTTAGATTGATTCACCTCTTTGAAGTTGCAGCAACCCCACAGTCAGCAATTCTGAGGTCTCCTCAGCTAAAGCAGATGGTTGACCATCCATCCATCCATCCATCTGAATGTCCCTCTTCAGAAATACATTTCCAAGTGAAAACCCATTGATCTGGCAAAATTCCTTTGTGCTCATTTGGTGTCTGCTTAGCTCCTGATAGCATAGGATGTGGGGTTCTTATCAATACACTTTGCTTTTCCATTAATGGTTCTGTATGTTGTAGTGCTTGATACAGTACCCAAGAATTTTTCTCTAATAGTGTATCTGGGTTTCAAACAATGGAAAGTTTTAGGTCCAGAAACCTAGCACATAGAATTTAGAGTCTTTTGGTCTCTTAGCTCATAATGACCTGAATGGTAAAGCCTTGAATAAATACACATCCTAGTTAAAATTTAGTCTGGTACTGTTAGTGCTAATATCTAAAAATTGTGTTTTTAGTTGTAATGTTAATTTCTGTTTTTCTACCAATTCATTGTTTTGCTTTTCCTTGTTTCATAAAATGTTTTCAACAATATAGCTAGAAAAGTTATATATTGTTTACAATAACCAAATAAATCTATCAAATCTTGTGCCTCTTCCTTGATATTGAGTGGTTGTAATTCTTGCAACTTATTTATGACTGGATGTGGTACAGTTTCTCCTTCTGATGAACAGTGTCTTCCTAAAAGTTTTAAAATATTCTCTGATCCATCTATCATATCAGGATATATAAATCACTTTCTTTTAGGAAGCAATTATTCTTATTTAATATTTTCCTGCTCTCTTTGGTCTCTTTCAATTATAACAATGTTGCCCATATAAGAATAGACATTATTCTGTGGTGGAAAAAAAAAAAAGAAAATGCGTATAAATCTTGCATTAATAGATTATTTGCTATTACTGGACTATTAATATATCCTTGTGGTAATCTAGTAAACATATTTTTCCTTCCTTTCCAGTGAGAATGCTGACATGACTTGGCTTTGACAAGCAATATATATTGCAAAGAACATGCCACTAAAATCTATGGTTGTATACCATATACCTTTTCCTGTGGAAATTTTATTAATTGATACTAATATCTAGTTGTGATCCTTCCAGATTAGAGCAGTTATTGAGATTTCTAAAATCTGCAGTGAATTTTTAATTTCCATGTGTTTTTTTGAACTGGCCAAATGGGATTATTATAGGGTAAGATGTTAAACATTATTGTACTTTCATCCTATAGCTCTTAGTTTTTATATCTTTTTAGTAATTTTCAGTAAACTTCCTTTTAAATTATATGGTGGAGAATTAATTACTCTTTTTACATCTGGGAACACAACAGTAATACATTTAGTCTTTTTAAAATGCAATTATCATATTTTCCTTATTTCTGTTTGCATGTGGTACATGACCATTCTCAATATGTTTTCTAAATTAGGTCTTATTAGGCACTGACTTTCATGGGTCCCATGACTTCTATTGTAATGTATTTACTAACTTAAGTACTTATAATTATTTTTCCACTATCGACTTTGATTTAACCTCTTTCATTATTTTCTTCTTCTTTGTAAATATGACTTCTAATCCTTATAATTTAGGATCCAATATCTACCATTATTAAATATTGCTCATATTTACAATTATCCTTATAAATAGATATCCTTATGTAAGGGTGGTTTTCTCCAGGTTTTGCCAGGAGACATATGCTGTGAAATCACTCTAGCAAGATAATTTCTCTATGCATCTCCATCTTTTTTCTTAGTTTGCCTTGTACTTCATTCTTTACTGTCCTGGTTATATAAGAGGTCTTGGTAGTAGAAAGCTCTGTCTCTCTCTGCCATTGCCATTGTTTTTGAATGGTGTTCTTATCTGCCTAAACCCCTGTTCCTATAACTGAAGGGATTCCTAAAATTTTGTATATCACTTTGTTTTTGCATTTCCCCTATTGGCATAGTTCTATTCTTTTTTTTTTTTTTTTTCCTGCTTAAAAAGGTTATATCATTGGCTTTCAAACCCGAATTATGCACTGAATGCATAATTTTATTCTGACTTAATTATTCTGCAGGTCTAATTCTATCAGTTAATTAGCCACTTTTATCAGTACCTGTGAAAATTGTGAGTCATTTTCCCATGACTTCTTGCTGATTGTATTAGTCAGGGTTCTCTGGGAAACCAGAATCAATAGGAGATATCTGTCAATAGCTTGAGGTTTTATCAGTATTTCACATGACCATGGGGAGGCACAAGTCCAGATTTCATAGGCAGGCTGCAAATCAGGGGCTCCAATGAAAGTCCAATCAAGGTCCTCGATGATTTTCTGGGAGACATTGGCTGTCCAAAGATGACCTGGGAAATTCTCTCTCAATGCTAAAATTGCTTCCCCTTTTAAGGCATTCAACTGATTGAATAAAGTTTCACTCATTGCTGATGGTAATCTCCCTGATTGATGTAGATGTAATCAGCTCTCTATGCAGTAAACTTATAGGTGACTAAAGTCCATAAATGTCCTTGTATTACAATTAGCTCAGTGCTTGCTTGACCAAACAACTGGGCACAATAACCTGGCCAAGTTCACACATTAGCCTAACCAGCACACTCATTTTAGTATAATTTTCTTAATTTTGTCTGGTGCTTCTGCTTCTAATGGACTACATGTATGACCATCATAATCCATACTCAATAAACCTATTTGCACCAAAATATAAATGATATCTCCTGCAGTTAAATTTGGTAAGAACTGTCTTGATTTCTTGACTTTAGATATCCAATTAGGTATCTCTATTATTTAATATCAATTTAAATCTCTCTGTCACCAAAATTTCTAAACATTTGATTTAATCTAGTATCATCAGAAATGTTTCTTAATTACATGAATTATCTGCCTCTTAGTGGCAAATTATGCCCTACTTTGGACCATAGTGGTTCTATTAGACACTGTGCTCCACTTATTTCTCTATTTTTCAAGAATTTTTGTTTTAATTTAATAGCTTCTTATCTCGTAAATGGCTTTTGCTCTATGACCTTGCTAAAACCATCATCATTATTTTTCTTAGTATTTTTATTTTTAGTTACATGTCTCACTACCTATTTTGAGTTAATGGATCATCCAGATTGTCGTAACCACATTGCAAAGGATCTGGGTCCTCATCTGGAGCAAATCAGTTGGGATTTAGGTAGGTCTTTACACCAAACCTTCTAACCAGAATTTTCTCCTTAGATCTTTATTTATGTAACTTATTGCTCCTAGTAATAAAGAAGTAATTTCATCCTTTTCTTAGGTCTTTTAACTATAAATTTCCTGGTTCAATGGCCAAACTGACATTGGGAGTGTCTCTGAGCCTAAGGTTTTGTCTTTTTATTCATTTTAACCCACAGTTTTATCCTTTTAATTGTTTAAAAAGAATTTTTTTCACATTTTGGATATTCTCCAACCTTTTCCTAATGCTATTTTTCTGAGGGAAAATGCTAATATAATGAAAATACACAACTTCGAAATAGATGGTGAGGATGTCTCTTAAGAACTTTATATATTATACAACTGATTCAGATTTTAAATGTGCCTTTCCCAAGATTATTCTTTATACTACTGTATACTCTAATAGCATCTATGTCTGCATCATGACCAGTTGTCTTCTTTACACTGGTGTGTGCCCTTGTAGCATCTCTGCATGACCATGATCAATATTTATTCTTGGTCCAGAGACTGGCAAATTCTTAGTTGTCTTAAACTCGAAGACAACTTAGATTCGCTTGTTGATTAGCTGGACCTTCTCTTCCTGTATCATAGTATGGCTTTTAATTTTTTGCTGATGTCTATGTATCTGAATGTTGGTGAATTTACTCTCACAGTCAATTTCTCTCTCTTGCTTAGTGGATTTGTTTCACTGGTCCTCTTTTGAATCCTCTTATCCTTAGTCTTTCAAATTGCCCACTTAATTTATAAAATTTGGGTCACAGACTGACTAATGGGGTGCAAATTTTCTCCAAGGAGTTTAGGCTGAGAGACCTGAAAGTAATTTTTCTTCTTGCAGTTTCCTGACTGGCCAGCAAATGTTGCTCATGGGTGAGTCTTTCCACATTGGTGTCTCTTTCAATCTTCACTTGCTGGTGATTTGGTCTGGCCAGAGCCAAGATTCAATGCAGGCTCTACTGGCCAAGCTCACTGAAGAGAAATCTCTCTCTGCCCTCAGCCACACACTCCCTCTTCCTGTGCAGGAAGACATCTGTTCCCCTCTCAGTAGACTGCAGTGAGTCATGGGTTTTATCCAGGCTGTTCACCTTGAGGGTGGGGGATGGGTGCCATTTCCATTTCTGGCTGTGGGGGTTAGTAACTCACAGTTTTCATTTGAGCTTCTTTCTCTTTCCCTTGCCCTCCTAGAGAATGTGCAGCACTCTCCAGGTCTGTAGATCCCCTAAGAAGTTTCCTTTGGACAGCTTTTTGACCTTCTTCTATTTTATTTTTTTAGAAAGTTGAGTCCTTTTTACCTATTCTGATGCCATCTTCCTAAATATTATTTTTTTATTTTCATGAATTATTAGAAAATGTTCAACAGTTTTGGGTTGATCATATCCCAATTTCATTGGTCTATTTGTCTATATTCATTAATATTTCTATTATTCTTTATCACTATTTTTGGACTAACATTTTTTCCTGGAAAAATGTTTTCACTAGAAAACATGAAGAACGGAGTTATACATCTAGAAGAAAATAAAAATACTCTTCGATTAAATAAATAAGAGAATGAGCACAATATCTACATTTTCCAATTAAAATAATTTCTACACTCTATATGAGCTGCAGCTTTATAAGTTGGTATGGGCTTACTCTTAATTAATCTACATCTCAGGGCATTTTCAAACTCCATTTTAATTTATTCTTCCATTCACTTCCACAGACTGAAAATTCCTTCACTGCTTAAATAATTTTGAATCACTTAATAACGTTAAAAGATACAGTATACAAATTTTGTAGTGGTTCATGATAGCCATTCTTTCTCTAGACAATATTGCTCTTTCCTGAGAAATTATTATCCATTATAGTTTCTAAATAAGATTTTAAAAGTAGCTGAAAACAATTTGAATTACATAATTGGATTTAGATTAAGTTCAAAAAAATCAAAATTTACTTTGATAATTCATATTTTCATATTCAACATAAAATATTTGTATTTTTTGAAATTGCATGTATGTTTGTGTACAAAGAGATGAACTAAAAATTTTCAGGCCCCACCCCATCATATAAGAATATATCTTTTCATCTTTGGCAAAATTATATTTTCACATACATTTGAGCCTCATTACTATCAAAGCATCATTTTTCAGTCCAATACAGACTTTGCACTAGTTATCTCAAATGACTATAGAAATGTGTTTTCTTTTTTTAAATGAACTTAATTTAGATAATCAGCAAAGATTTTTAGTGAATATCATGACCTGAGAGTCATTAAAATAAAAATTAAAGTGCCAGTTAAACCAATTTGAAGTTGATTTAAAATTTTTTAAATTTAGAATCACTTTATATGCTTCCAATTAATTCAGAATTTACTCCTCAAAAGAAGGGACATTTAAGAAGTGTTTGATCTTCCAAAAACCTTTGCTAAGTCATGATAAGCTTTTAAAATCATTCTACTTTGAATAAAAAAGCATGCATTCCTCTGTTTAATCCAACTTAAAGCCTTAGAGTTTTACATTCTGTGCAAAAGAAGTTTGCATGATACTTTGCAAAATAAATTTTCCAAATGCATAACACTTTGACAGAAAGTTATTTATTTTACAAAATATTCAAGATTTTTTTTGAGTAGTGTAGAGGTAAAAAGATTATGGTAATAATGGATCAGGTAAACATGTCCCTATGTTTCCAATCTTGAGCATTCTTAAAGAGAGTAAATATTCCTTGCTTTTAAAAGTAATGGTCACATTAGTTTGTCTATTTTAGGACTATTCAAAGCTTCAGTGTAATAGACTAATTAATATAGTTATATTATTGTAAGACACTCAGACAATTAATTAGTCAGCCTAAATAATTCATATTTAATGAGAAATTTTATCGACCAAGAAAATGATATAATGTAGAGTTCACATACTACTTAGAAAAAAAAATGTTAGGCACCTTACTTTCTCTCCCAAAATCAAAAGAAGAAAAAATATGTACCTAAAATTGCATACAATTTATTACTAATTAATCTGTCAGTTTATACATTTACTGTTTCACTATAATAATAAAATTGCTTGAAAAAAATGCCTCAATGATATCTGTCATCTTTATTACCAAGAAAGGTCTATTGTGGCCTGCAAGGTTGGCAGCCAATATGTAAAAGGTAGGTCTTTCTTGGGTCTCTACTTGTTATATAGCCTGGGTCTCTACTGAGTTCCTACCTCTCAAGCACCAACTTTGCGACAAAATTCCTCAACATACCATAGTATGAGTTAAGAAATAGGCTTTATTGGGGAAATGGACACCTATAAAAAAAAAAGGACAGCAAAAGAAAATGAAGCAGATGTAGCTCAAGTGGTTGAGCACCTGCTTCCCATGTATGAGGTCAGAGATTTGGTCCATAGTACCTCCTAAAAAAAAAAATCAAAGAACAAACTTTCATTGGGAGCAGATATTGTTTAGTGGTTAAACGCCTGCTTCCCATGTATGAGGTCCTAGATTCAATACCCAGTACCTCCTAATAAAAAAAAGGTAGAACAGTCTTTCTTTTCCCATTTTCTCATAGAGAGAGGTGTGGGAAGACCATGGTGCTGCTGGGCCCATAGTGCCATTCTGAATTGCAGTGGAAAGACACAACTCTGGTCACTCATTCTTTTTCTTTCTTTCTATTATCTATCTACTTTATCTATCTATCTGTATTAGACAGGGTTCTTTAGGGAAACAGAATAAATAAGAGATATCTGTCAATAGTATATGATTCTATAAGAGTCTCTCAGGAAGCCATGGGAATGCCTAAGTCCAGATTCTGCAGGAAGACTACAACCAGGGTCTGCAATGAAAGTCCAATGAAGATTCTTGATGAGTTCTGGAACACATTGGCTGTCCAAAGACAAGCTGGGAAATTCTCTTTCAGTACTGGAATCACTTCCCCTTTTAAGGCATTCAACTGAATGGTTAAGCATCACTCTTGCAGATGGCAACCTCCCTGATTGATGTAATTATAACCAGCTATCTATGATTTACCCCTGCAGTAAGGTCAATAGTGACTAAAATCCATAAATGCCCTTTTATTACAGTTAGCCCAGTGCTTGCTTGACCAAACAACAGGGCACAATTACCTGGCAGAGTTGACACAATTGTCTAACCATCACATTTCACCCCTTGTCAACTCAACAACCATACACATTACCTTAAATCATACTTAGCTTCTAAGTAAAAACAATAACAGACATGCATATATATATATATCCACCTAACAATGTTCAACTCTCCTATGTACAACGGAAACACAATAATTCCATAGAGAATAGGGTGCAAGTTCTGGGATAATATTCTCTCTCAAACTTGACATCCTCAAATATTATGGCATGAAATGGATACAACTTGTTATATGATAAAGGAAAAGTTGGGGGAAGAAGACAAAGAAATTTGTTTTTTGTATATGTACAATCATCATCATAATGGAAAAAGGAAGAAAGATTCATGACCATTATAGTCCTCATTTCTGTTACTGGTCACATGGTTGATGTTCATATTTATCATTACCTTCTTTTACCACCCATTCCATGTTTCCATTACCCTCTGCAAGCACTTCAGCTGGCCAAGGTTCTTTGCCTGGAGGGGTGTACCTAACTTTCATTCCTGAAGATTCTGGGCCATTGTTATTCCTGCTTAGATTGGGTTGTTGTAATTTTCCTTTAACTTTAATCATAGGACATGGTAGTACTAGGAGATGCCCTAGAGGATCTCCTGTATTCCGGGCAAATTTTTCTTTACCCCCATTATGTAGATGCAGTCCTATTTTCCCTTGATAGTCAGGATCAATCACCCCAGTCAGTACAGTATTTCCCTACTTTGACTGTTGATTCAGACGTAAGGGGAGCCTGAAGTGGCCAGGTGGCAGTTTTAACTTCCAGTTCAATGGAATCTTTGCTATGTTCCCTGGTCACAACACTCATCCTTTTGGGACTAAAACCTGTACACCAGAAGAGTTTGAGATTGCAGGCATAGGAAGTAAAAATTTTCTTAATGGGTCGCTAGGGTTAATCTTGAGTGGTGCCACTCCCATTTCCACCTCTTAATTCTTGGACCCGCAGGTACTGGTTATGGAAGAAACAGCACCATAGAATGGATGCTGAATTAGAGCATAAACAGCCTCCTGGACAACATTGCCCCAGCCCTGAAAGGCATTGCCACCTAGTTGGCACCATAATTGAGTCTTCAAAAGCCCATTCCACTGTTGTATCAATCAGCTGCTTCAGGGTGATGGGGATCATGGTAAGACCAGTGAATTCCATGGGCATGTGCTCACTTCTGCACATCACTTGCTGTGAAATGGGTTCCTTGATCAGAAGCAATGATATGTGGAATGCCATGGCACAAGATAAGACATTCAGTAAGTCCATGAATGGTAGTTTTGGAAGAAGCATCGCATACAGGAAATATTCAGAGTATGCATCTATTCCAGTTAAAACAAATCACTGCCCCTTCCATGGTGGAAGTGGTTCAATGTAGTCAACCTTACATTTTTGACTGGTCACCTCAAGGAATGGGCCATACTGGGGGCTGAGTGTGTGTCTCTGCTACTGACAGATTGGGTGCTTAGCAGTGGCTGTAGCCAAGTCAGCCTTGGCAAGGGGAAGTCCATGTTGCTGAGCCCATGCATAACCTCCATCACTACCTCTATGGCCACTTTGTTCATGAGCCCACTGGGCAATGACAGGACTGGTTGGGGAAAGAGACTGAGCATTAGCCACAGGGCAGGTCATGTTATCCACTTGATTATTAAAATCTTCCTCTGCTGAAGTTACCCTCTAGTGGGCATTCACGTGGGACACAAAATTTTCTTGTTTGTTGTCCACTCAAAAAGGTCAATCCACATACCTCTTCCCCAGACCTCTTTGTCACCAATTTTCCAATCATGTCCTTTCCAAGTCGCTAACCATCCAGCCAAGTCCCAAACCATCCAACCCATGAATTAGTGTACAAATGCACCGCTTCTTCCAAGAAAAATGAACAACCAGGTGCACTGCTTGAAGTTCTGACCACTGTGAGAATTTGCCTTCATTACTGTCTTTCAGGATGTCCCAGAAATCATCTACAATGCTGCAGGTGTCCACTTTCAGGTGGTAACTGCATATTGTGCAGAAACATCTGTAAACCAGGCCCCAGTTTTCTCTTCCTTGGAAGAAAGAGGCCAAATCTGTGAGCTGGAAAAGAGAAGGTAACATGGCAGGGAGGAGAACAATGGGGATTTGGGCTACTACCTCATGTAAGTTACTTGTGCCTTCAGGATCCGCTCAAGCCCCATCTCATATATACCACTTTCACTTTAGTATGGAGTGCTGCTGTGCATGCCCAACTTTATAGTTTGGTGGGTTAGACAATACCTAACTGGTATTTCAGGTCTCATGGTAACTTGATGGCCTATAATTAAATGTTCAGTCTCTACTAAGGCCCAGTAGCAGGCCAAAAGCTGTTTCTCAAAAGGGGAGTAGTTATCTGGAGAAAATGGCAGGGTTTTGGTCCAAAATCCTAAGGGTCTGCATTGTGATTCTCCTATAGGGTCCTGCCAAAGGCGCCAGATAGCATCTCTATTTGCCCCTGAAACTTCCAGCATCATTGAATCTGCTGGATCATATGACCCAAATTGTAGTGCAGCTTGCACAGCAGCCTGGACCTGGTGCAGAGCCTCTTTTTGTTCCAGTCCCCAATCAAAACTAGCAGCTTTTCTGGTCACCCAGCAAATGGGCTGGAGTAGTACACCCAAATGAGGAATGTGTTGTCTCAAAAATCCAAAAAGAACAACTAAGCATCGTGTCTCTTTTTTGGTCATAGGAGAATCCAGATGCATCAGCTTATCCCTCACTTTAGAAAAGATATCTCGACATGCCCCACACCACAGGACACTTAGAAATTTCACTTAGGTGGAAGGAAGTTGTATTTAGTTGGATTTATCTTCCATTTTCTCTCACACAAAAGCATTACAAATAAGTCTAGAGTCTTTGCTACTTCTTGCTCACCAGGTACTATCAACATGATATCATCAATATAATGGACCAGTGTGATGTCTTGTGTGAGGGAGAGATGATCAAGATTCCTGCAGACAATATTATGGCATAGGGCTGGAGAGTTGATATACTCTTGAGGCAGGGCAGTGAATGTATACTGCTGGCTTTGCCAGCTGAAAGCAAACTATTTCTGGTGGCCCTTACTAATAGCAATTGAGAAAAAAGCATTTGCCAAATCAACAGCTGCATACCAGGTACTGGGGGATGTGTTGATTTGCTCTAGCAAAGATACCACATCTAGGACATCAGCTGTAATTGGAGTCACCACCTGGATAAGTTTATAATAATCTACTGTCATCCTCCAAGATCCATCTGTTTTCTGTACAAGCCAAATGTGAGAGTTGAATATGGATGTGGTGGGAATCACCAGTCTTGCATCTTTCAAATCCTTGACAGTGGCATTAATTTCTGCAATCCCTCCAGGAATCAGGTATTGCTTTTGCTTTATTATTTTGCTAGGTAGGGGCAGTTCTAGTGCTTTCTGCTTGGCCTTTCCAACCATAATATACCTCACTCCACAAGTCAGGAATCCAATGTGGGGATTCTGTCAATTACTGAGTATATCCATTCCAATTATGCATTTTGGAACTGAGGAAATAACCACAGAATGGGCCCAGGGACTCACTAGACCAACTGTGCAATGGACCTGAGCTAAAACTTTATTAATCACCTAACCTCCATAAACCCCTACTCTGAGTGGTGGACCACAGTGACATTTTGGGTCTCCTGGAATTAATGTCACTTCTGAGCCAGTGTCTAATAATCCCCCAAATGTCTGATCATTTCCTTTTCCCCAAAGCACAGTTAATCTGGTAAAAGGCTGTAGATCTCCTTGGAGAAAGGTGGGAAAAGATTGAGTATAAATTTTGGGCAGTTTAACAGGATCCTTCCCCAAGGAGACCTGGCCTCCTCCTCATCAAGGGTCTCTGGGTCTGTAAACTGACTCAAGTCTTGGAATTCATTAAGGGGCCGTGATTATCTGCATCTGTAATTTGAGTTAGGGTTTCATTCACTCAAACTGGAACTCTTCTGTTTATCCAAATCCAGAAGAAATTTAGTGGACTGCCTGTCTATTTAACTGCTCTGTACCCCATGAGGTATTAGCAAACACCATAACTCTACATGACTCAGACTATTTTGAGTGTTTTTTTTTGAATCTGCCTTTAATTGCAGTTCCCATCCCACATTGACTTTGGTGATTAACTGCCGATATGTGACTTTTACCAGCCCCACATCCAATCATCCCCATAATTTTTTAAGAATTCTAATTCTATCACAGCCTTCTCTACACTAATACCTGGACTACAGAGAAGAGAAACCACAGAATTCTTCAGGGAAGATTGAGCTAGACTTATAAATTTATTCCTCACAGTCCTAGTTAAAGGTGTGTCCACTAGACATTCCTGGGGGGGGGGGGGGGTTGGGCAGCTCTGAAATGGTAAATCCATTCTAGCATTCCAATCTCCCAAAGCCTTTGATTTCCCTCTTCTACTGTGTACCAGGACAAAGTTGGGAATCTCAATCTCAGATGTGCTAGGCCATCTTTTGGCCCATGTTTTAATCATTCACCCAAACAAATTGTTAAAGCCCTTTCTAACCCCTCCAGCTACAGCGTTGACTCCAGAATTTCAGCTTAAAGGGCCCATATCAATAAATTCAGGCTGATCCAACTTTATTTTCCTTCCACTATTATCCCATGCCCTTAGTATCCACTTATACACATATTCCCCTGATTTCTGTCTTTATAAGCTGGAAAACTCATGCAGTTCTTTCTGACTATACCTTACTTCCTCATGGATCATGCTTTGTATTTTACCTTTGGGGGTTTGTTGTGATTTAGTCTACTAACAGGTCTTGAAGACTAGAGAGGTGGTGGGGATCAGTAAGGAGAAGGAGAAGGATAAGAAATGTCTTGCAAGCTACTGACCTCAGGGCATTCCCTTGAATTTTCTTCTGGTGAGACAGGATTAATCTCTTCAGGCAGGGTTTGGAAGGCAATTTCCTCCGGGCAGACTGGAGGTTTGGCAGTGCATGCTGGAGTTTGACTGATATATGTCTCAGGGCTGGGAGGAGGTCCAGACCCTGGGGCAGGCTGGAGGCTGGGCAAGGCAAGCATCAGTTTCACTGGTACCCACCTCAGGGCTGGAAGTTGTTTCTGACTCCCCAGGGCAGACTGGAGGCTGGATAATACAAGGTTGACAAGATGTGGTCTGGGAAGGGCAGGTCATGGCAGGCTTACCTGGCAAAGTCTCAGCAGAATTCAGGGTTCCAATGTCTCCATCAATATCATCATAATCCCATATGTCTCCATCCCAATTCTCTGAATTCCACTCTTTCCTAATCAATGCCTTCATTTTAACTGCAGAAACCCTGTAGGGTTGGGATTTTAATTTCCTTTGTAACTCCGCTACTCATACAAAGAGAGTCTGAGTTTGGTTTTCAGATATTTCAAGCCTGTGGCTACAGGAGAAAAAATTTTCTTTCAGAGCACACACAGAAACTTTCACATAATCCACTCAGTGTTTACATTTCCAATTTGAAGTCTTTAACTCATTTCTTTCTTTTGTAACAGTATCCAGAGTATCTAGGAGGAGACAGCCAACATCACTGTACTGTTTGACTCCACAAAACTTTGTTAAGGTGCTGAAAACACTCACCCACATCCTTGCTTCTTACAAGTGTGGAAGTAGGGAAATCCAGTGACGCTATTTTGCATATCTCAATTGTCAACTCACACTATGGACTGTTAGCAGCCTCTTTGTTATTGGAAAGTGAGTCATCAGTACCCTTGAGTCCAATTAAGGTAGATAGATAATTTCAAAACTCCTGGAACAACATTAGACACCCCATGTTTATGACTCTGTCCCTCAAGAACTACTCCAGTACCAAACTGTATTAGGATTCTCCAGGGAAACAGAATCAGCAAGAGATATCTGTCAATCATATGCAATACTATAAGAGTCTCTCATGCATCTGTGGGGGATGCACAAATCCAGATTCCACAGACAGACTGCAATCAGGGGCTGCAATGAAAGTACAATGAAGATTCTTGATGAGTTCTGGGAGATGTTGGCTGTCCAAAGATGAGCTGGGAAATCCTCTCTCAATGTTGGAATCACTGCCCCTTTTAAGGCATTCAACTGATTGGTTTAAGCATCACTCTTGCTGATGGCAATCTCCCTGATTTATGTAATTATAACCAGCTATCTATGATTTACCACTGCAGTAAAGTCAATGGTGACTAAAGTCCATAAATGCCCTTTTATTAGTTAGCCCTGTGCTTGCTTGACCAAAAAACTGAGCACAATTACCTGGCCAAGTTGACAAAATAGCCTAACCCTCACTCTATCTATCTATCTATCTATCTATCTATCTATCTATCTATCTATCTATCTATCTATCTATCTATCTATCTATCTATCTACCTACCTACCTACCTATCATTGCTCTATCCATTTTCTAAATATTTGAGACTAGGTTGTCTAGCAGTGGATGATCTGATCTTATGCTCAGAAGTCACGGCATCCTGGCTCCTAGGGTGGATGATAAATGTGGGCTGACTCTCTTTTCCAGATTGTTGGGAAGTAAAATATCCCCTTGCAGATAGTAGCCTCCCATTATATCCTTTGCCCATTTTTTTCATTTA
Source organism: Dasypus novemcinctus (assembly GCF_030445035.2). NCBI lineage: Eukaryota > Metazoa > Chordata > Mammalia > Cingulata > Dasypodidae > Dasypus > Dasypus novemcinctus. The sequence goes on along the minus strand of NC_080674.1, from coordinate 30,647,319 downwards.
AAAACATTTATTGAAGCATACAATTTATTACATGAACATATGTAAGCAATAAGTATATAGTAAAAGTTGTGAACTTGCAAAACAAACATGCATATCATAATACAGGGCTCTCATACATCACTCCACCACCAATACTTTGCATCGTTGTGAAATATTTGTAACATATTATGAAAGAGCACCATCAATGTATTACTATTAACTATAGTCAGTATCTTACATTTGATGTATTTTTTCATCAACCTATCCTATTATTTTTTGTTCACAATCCATAAAATTTATTTAAAGTGTACAATCAAACAATCAGTGGCATTTGGCATAATAGAATTCTGCATTCATTACTTCAATCAACATAGTATTTTCATGACACCAGGAAAAAAAACCAACAAAACCTAATCACTATTATACTGTTAGATTAGCATGATTAATTACATTTCATATGATATGTTTTCACCATTTCTATTCATTTCCAAACATTTCCAAACAAATTTTTACCAACTCTGACCTAATTAAACCTCAGCTTTCCATTCTCTAACCGCATTATGTTATCTAGTGGCTTATAGTCTGTCTATTAATTCTGTGAGTTTCCTCATTGTATTTAGTTCATAATACTGAAATCATACAATATTTGTCATTTTGTGCCTGTGTTTCTTCACTCAACATAATATCCTTTAGATTCATCCATTTTGTCATATGTTTTACTACTTCATTTCTTCTTACAGATGAATAATAACCCTTTGTGTGTATATACCACAATTTGTTTATCTGTTCATCAGTTGATAGACACATGGGTTGTTTCTATCTTTTGGCAATCGTGAATAGAGTCACTATGAACATCAGTGTGCTAGTGTCTGTTCCTGTCACAGTACTCAGTTCTTCTTGGTATATACCTAGAAATGATATTGCCAGGCCACATTAGATCTATATCTAATTTCCTTAGAAACTGCCAAACAGACTTCCACAGTGGCTGTGCCATTTCACATTTCTATCAAAAATGAACAAGAATTATGATCTCATATTCTCTCCAACACTTGTAGCTTTCTGTTTTTTTGAAAGTGGCCATTCCAGCAAGCTTGAAATGTTATCTCATTAGAATTTTGATTAGCGATTCCCTAATAGCCAGTGATTTTGAACAGTTTTTCATGAGCTTTTTTTTTTAACCATTTGTACTTTTCTTTTTTTTTTTTTTTTTAATTTTTTTATTTTTTATTGACTTTGTAATAATATTACATTAAAAATATATATGTGAGGTCCCATTCAACCCCACCCCCCCACCCCCCCTCTCCCCCCCCCCCAACAACACTCGTTCCCATCATCATGACACATCCATTGGATTTGGTAAGTACATCTTTGGGCACCTCTGCACCTCATATACATTGGTTCACATCATGGCCCATACTCTCCTCTATTCCATCATGTAGGCCCTGTGAGGATTTACAATGTCCGGTGAAGCACCATCCAGGGCAGCTCCATGTCCCGAAGACGCCTCCACCTCTCATCTCTTCCTGCCTTTCCCCATACCCTTTGTCCATTATGTCCACTTTTCCCAATCCAATGCCACCTCTTCTATGTGGACACTGGATTGGTTGTGTCCATTGCACCTTTATGTCAAGAGGAGGCTCAGATTCCACCTGGATGCTGGATGCAATCCTCCCATTTTCAGTTGTAATCACTCTAGGCTCCATGGTGTGGTGGTTGTCCTTCTTCAACTCCATCTTAGCTGAGTGTGGTAAGTCCAATAAATCAGATTGTAGGTGCTGGAGTCTGTTGAGGCTCAGGATCTGGCTATCACATTGTCAGTCCAGAGATTCAAATCCCCTAAATATATCTTAAACCCCAACATTAACTGCACCTCCAGCACATTAGCATGAAAGTCTTATGAAGGGAGATCCCATCTGAGTCCAGATTCATCACACATACACACCATTTCCAAAGAGGGGCCATCTGCCCTGGTAGTTAACCCCATCGGCCATGACCATAACTCCCATGGGTCTCTTTAGCCCTCAAAGGAACCAATATCTGGGGGTTGTATCTGCTTTATCTGTCTCTCTGACTCTGCTCAGTTGTGCATGAGGGCAAACCTTCTGCCAGCCTCCAGACTCTTTTTTAGAAACTCGTAGCCATATAAACTCATTTCTCCTTTCCATTTCCCCCTTACTTTAGGTCAAACAGCATTTTAAAGTCATGGTATTTTATGTAGACATGGATATTCTGCTGATCCGCATTGAACCTTCCGTATAAGGTCATTTTCCAGTTGCATCATCAGTTGGTAGTTGATAGTGGTCCCTCGTTGCCAGGGAGGCTCATCCCCGGGTGTCATGTCCCACGCTGGGGGGAAGGCATTGCATTTACATGCTGAGTTTGGCTTCGAGACTGGCCACATTTGAGTAACATGAAGGCTGACAGAAGGAAATTCCCAGGCACAAAGTTGCTCTAGGCCTTGTTATTATTTTGGGTTTATCAGCTCACAAGCATGGTCATTAGTATCAGGGGCTCACTGTTGAACCCTCACTCCCTCCCGGTCCCCACCACTGTACCTGGGAGACTGTCGCTGCTCCCCTAGGGACCACGACAGAGCACCACTGGCCAGGAACCCAGTACCCCCCCTACTGTGGTTTTTAATTGTTGCCACTGTGAGTATATCCAAACATTACCATGCACCCTGGACATATGTTCTGTACAGCTCCCTGTCAGTCATATATCACCTGTCATTGGTATCCCATACCAGTATCCCTCCATTGCCATTGTTGAAACACTCTGTGATCCAGAACTCCCCGAAATTTGAAGCCCAATATAATGTCATGGTCCCTTACTAGGGAATGGCATATAGCGATGAGTAAAGGATAGATAAAGAACTTGGATAAAGTTAGATAAAGAACTTAGATAAAGAATGTTGACTTGAAAAAATTCCACATCCTATTTTTTTCTTTCCCCCCCCCCCCCCTAATTATTCAGCTTTTCTTCACAGGAGTCCTAGACCACAGCAATGTATATATATAATATACAGCACTCCCACACATCCACCAGAAAACCTTTTCCCTTCCACAGTGATACTCTTACGCCCTATTCATATCATATTTACTTAAAGTGATGTACAGAGTCTGAGACATTAGCTTTCTAACAAGGTGACATCTGTGTTTACATTATGGTGCATACTTTAGGATACACAGTTCTTTACATTTTTAGTTATCCTATGTTTTACATTATGGTTTACATTATCAGTCTGTCATCTCCTATATGTTATGGTGTAATATTACAAGTTTTATATCCATCCTTGTGTACTCTCAGGAAACTCCTCTCTTACCCCCCATTTACTTTGGTTCCACACATTTAACGTCCATTTTCCCTTCCACCTTGGTGCCCTCAGTGATAGCCAACCTCCGTTTCCTGAGGAGCCACTTCCAGAGATAGATGGAATAGTGTTCAGGGCCTAACTTGCTCAACTGCCCCAATGCCCTGGGAGCCACCCTTTCTCTCGAGGGATACAGTTCCCTCTATTGGATGGCATTAGTCCTCCCCAGGATGTGGGTCCACCCCCACTCTCACTACTTGGGTTTCTACCCCATGGTGTCACCCACTCTGGCAGAATGAGCATTTAGACATTCCCCAGGAGCCCGTCCTGCATCAGACCCTCCCCTCTGAGCATTCTAAACAGGTAACCCTCTTTATTATATTTTGATATGATTTTCTCGGCATTTTACTCTCCACCAACACCTGACCCTCTCCTGGTTCGTATGCTACCCCTCCCTCCCCCCACTTTTGGGCAACGTTACCCACCCGTCCCTCCCCAGCCACCCTCAAACCCGCAAAGCCCCAAGCAAAGGCAACCCCTTGCCCCCCTTTTATCTCTTCTTTGTGTTCATACTTACTACCATCTCGTCTTAAATTCCACCCCTGCAGACATCGGCTCATATCCTTCCTCCACCCTCCGATTTCCTGCAAGCCTATCGTTCAGTCTCTTGCTATCTAGGGCAGCTTGTTTATTTCATATCATTGAGGTCATGTAGTATTTGTCCTTCAATGTCTGGGTTGCTTCACTCAACATAAGGTTCTCAAGATTCATCCATGTTATCACATGTGTTTGTAGTGTGTTTGTTCTTACAGCCGAGTAGTATTCCATTGTGTGTATATACCACATTTTATTGATCCACTCGTCTGTTGATGGGCATTTGGGTTGATTCCAACTTTTGGCAATAGTGAACAATGCTGCTATGAACATTGGTGTACATATATTGGTTTGTGTTCTTGTTTTCAGTTCTGCTGGGTATATTCCCAGCAGTGGTATTGCTGGGTCATATGGCAAATCTATGGCTAGTTTTTTGAGAAACCGCCATACTGTTCTCCAGAATGGTTGGATCCTTCTGCATTCCCACCAGCAGTGGATGAGTGTTCCCCTTCCTTCACATCCTCTCCAGCACTTGTATTCTTCTGTTTTTTTCATAGCTGCCAATCTTATGGGTGTAAGATGGTATCTCATTGTGGTTTTGATTTGCATTTCCCTGATAGCTAGAGATTTGGAACATTTTTTCATGTGCTTTCTTGCCATTTGTATTTCTTCTTCGGAGGGTGTCTGCTTAAGTCTTTTTCCCATTTTTTAAATGGATTGTTTATCTTTTTATTTTCAAGATGTAGGAGTTCTTTATATATGCAAGTTATAAGTTTCTTATCAGATATATGATTGCCAAATATTTTCTCCCACTGTGTGGGCTCCCTTTTTACTTTCTTGACAAACTCCTTTGAGGTGCAGAAGGCTTTAATTTTGAGGAAGTCCCATTTATCTATTAGTTCTTTTGCTGCTCGTGCTTTTGGTGAGATATTCATAAATCCATTACCTATTACAAGGTCCTGTAGATGTTTCCCTACACTGCTTTCTAAGGTTTTTATGGTCTTGGCTCTTATATTTAGGTCTTTGATCCATCTTGAGTTGATCTTTGTATAAGGTGTGAGATGGTAATCCTCTTTCATTCTTCTACATATGGCTATCCAGTTCTCCAGACACCATTTGTTGAATAGGCCACTCTCTCCCAGTTGAGAGGGTTTGGTGGCTTTATCGAATATTATGTGGTTGTATATGTGAGGTTCTATATCAGAGCTTTCAATTCGATTCCATTGGTCTATATGTCTCTCCTTATGCCAATACCATGCTGTTTTCACCACCGTAGCTTTATAGTATGTTTTGAAGTCAGGTAGTGTGATTCCTCCAATTTCGTTTTTCTTTTTCAGTATGTCTTTGGCTATTCGGGGTCTCTTTCCTTTCCAAATAAATTTCATAGTTAGTTTTTCTAGTTCCTTAAAGAAGGCTGCATTGATTTTTATTGGGATTGCATTGAATGTGTAGATCAATTTTGGTAGGATAGACATCTTAATAATGTTCAGTCTTCCTATCCATGAACAAGGAATAGTCTTCCATTTATTTAGGTCTTCTTTGATTTCCTTGAACAATCTTGTATAGTTCTCAGTGTATAAGTTCTTTACCTCTTTAGTTAAATTTATTCCTAAGTATTTGATTTTTTTATTTACTATTGTGAATGGTATTTGTTTCTTGATTTCCTCCTGATCTTGCTCATTATTGGTGTACAGAAATGCTACTGATTTTTGCGCATTGATCTTATAACCTGCGACTTTACTAAACTCATTTATGAGTTCTAGAATCTTCGTTGTAGATCTCTCAGGGTTTTCTATGTATAGGATCATGTCATCTGCAAATAATGAAATTTTGACTTCTTCCTTTCCAATTTGAATGCCTTTTATTTCTGGTTCTTGCCTCAGTGCTCGAGCAAGTACTTCTAAGACAATGTTAAATAGGAGCGGCGACAGTGGGCATCCTTGTCTTGTTCCTGAGTTTAGAGGGAAGGAGTCTAGGATTTCTCCATTGTAAACAATATTGGCTTTAGGTTTTTCATATATACTCTTTATCATGTTCAAAAAATTTCCTTGTATTCCAATCATTTGGAGTGTTTTTATCAAGAAAGGGTGCTGTATTTTGTCAAATGCTTTTTCTGCATCAATAGATATAATCATGTGATTTTTTTCCTTCAATCTGTTTATATGGTGTATTACGTTGATTGATTTTCTTATGTTGAACCATCCTTGCATAACTGGGATGAATCCCACTTGGTCGTGGTGTATAATTCGTTTAATGTGTTGTTGAATACGATTAGCAAGTATTTTGTTAAGTATTTTTGCGTCTAGGTTCATTAGAGAAATTGGTCTGTAATTTTCCTTTCTTGTGATGTCTTTGTTTGGCTTTGGTACTAGGGTAATGTTGGCATCATAGAAGGAGTTGGGTAATGTTCTTTCTGTTTCGATGGTTTGGAATAGTTTCAGCAGGATTGGTGTCAGTTCTTTCCGGAATGTTTTATAGAATTCACCTGTGAAGCCATCTGGCCCTGGGCTCTTCTTAGTTGGGAGATTTTTAATAACTGATTCTATCTCTCTGCTTGTGATTGGTTTGTTAAGATCATCAATTTCTTCTTTTGTCAATATGGGCTGTTTATGTGTTTCTAGGAATTTGTCCATTTCCTCTAGATTGTCATTTTTGTTGGAATATAGTTTTTCAAAATATCCTCTTATGATAGTCTTTATTTCTGTGGGGTCAGTGGTGATATCGCCTTTCTCATTTCTTATTTTGTGTATTTGCATCTTCTCTCTTTTTTTCTTTGTTAGTGTTGCTAAAGGTTTGTCAATTTTGTTAATCTTCTCAAAAAACCAGCTCTTGGTCTTGTTTATCTGTTCAAGTGCTTTCTTATTTTCTATTTCATTTAGTTCTGCTCTTATCTTTGTTATTTCCTTCCTTCTTCTTCCTGTTGGGTTACTTTGTTGTTGTTTTTCTAATTCCTTCAAATGTGCAGTTAGTTCTTCAATTTTTGCTCTTTCTTCTTTTTTGATATATGAATTTATGGCTATAAACTTCCCTCTCAGTACTGCTTTTGCTGCATCCCATAAATTTTGGTATGTTGTGTTATCATTATCATTTGTTTCAAGGTAGTCATTGATTTCTTTTGAGATTTCCTCTTTGACCCACTGTTTTTCTAAGAGTGTGTTGTTTAATTTCCAAATCGTGGTGTGAAATCTGGGCTTCTTTCCCTTGCAAATCTCCAGCTTGACTCCACTGTGGTCAGAGATAATGTTTTGTATGATTTCAATCTTTCTGAATTCGTTCAGCCTTTCTTTGTGGCCTAGCATATGATCTATCTTGGAGAATGATCCATGTGCGCTTGAGAAAAATGTATATCCTGCTGTGTTTGGGTGTAGCAATCTATATATGTCTATTAGATCGAGCTCCTCTAATATACTATTCAGATGTTTTGTTTCTTTGGTGATTCTCTTTTGAGATGTTCTGTCCAGAGTTGATAGTGGTGTATTAAAATCCCCCACTATAATTGTAGATGTATCTATTCTTTCACTTAGTTTTTCCAGCGTTTGCCTGACGTATTTAGAGGCACCCTTGTTAGGGGCATAGATATTTATGATTGTTCGATCTTCTTGACAGATTTTCCCTTTGACTAAAATGTAGTATCCTTCTTTGTCTCTCACAATTGTTTCACATTTAAAGTCTATTTTGTCTGATATTAATATAGCTACTCCTGCCTTTTTTTGGTTATTGTTAGCTTGTATGATTGTTTTCCAGCCTTTCACTTTCAATCTCCATGCGTCTCTGGGTCTAAGATGTGTCTCTTGTAGACAGCATATGGATGGGTCATATTTCCTTATCCAGTGTCCCAGTCTGAATCTTTTGATAGGTGAGTTTAATCCATTGACATTCAGTGTTATTACTATCAAGGAATTATTTGTGTTAGCCATATTTTGATTGGATTTGTGTTTGTCATATTTTGTTTGTATATTTTTTTTTGTCTTTTTTGTTGTTGTTGTTGGTCTTATACTCTCCTCCAACTTTGCCTTTCCTGTTTTTTCCTTTCTTCCTGCAGAACTCCCTTTAGAATTTCTTGAAGGGGAGGTTTCTTGTTGGTATACTCTTTCAGTTTCTGTTTGTCTGCGAATATTTTGAACTCTCCATCATGTTTGAATGCTAGTTTAGCTGGATAGAGTATTCTTGGTTGGAAATTTTTTTCCTTTAGTACCTTGACTATATCATACCACTGTCTTCTTGCCTCCATGGTTTCAGAAGAGAAATCAGCACTTATTCTAATTGAGCTTCCCTTGTATGTGATAGTTTTCTTTTCTCTTGCTGCTTTTAGGATTTTCTCTTTGTCTTGAGCATTGGATAATTTGACAAGTATATGTCTTGGGGTGGGCCTGTTGGGGTTTATGACTTGTGGAGTGCGCTGTGCTTCTTGGATATGTACATCTGTCTCTTTCAGTAGATTTGGGAAGTTTTCAGCCATTATTTCCTGCAACACTCTTTCTGACCCCTTTCCCTTCTCTTCACCTTCTGGAATGCCTATAATACGTATGTTTGAGCATTTTGCATTGTCATTCAGTTCCCTAAATCCTAATTGGATTTTTTCTATCTTCTTATTGACCCCTTCTACTATCTGTTTGATTTCTGATGTACTGTCTTCCACATCACTAATTCTCTGCTCTGTCTCTTCTAGTCTGCTGATATTTGCTGCAAGTGTATTTTTGATTTCTTGAACTGTGGTGTTCATTCCCATCATATCTGTTATGTTTTTGCGTATGTCTGCAATTTCCCCTCCAAATGATGTCTTCATGTTGTTAACCTCTGTCATTACTGCATCAAATTTGTCGGTGATAAATGTTCTGAGATCTTTCATTGCTTGTGCCAAGTTTTGCTCCCCTTCGTGATTATTGGTTTGTTGATTGGATTCAGCCATGTTTTCCTGATTATTGGTTTGGTTCGTAGATTTTTGTTGCTTTCTGGTCATCTCTTTATTTTGACGAATTTAATCAGTTCCTTAGCTTCTTTGTCTGCTCTTGGAGGTTAATTAGTTGTTATTTTTGCACAGGTGTTATATCTTCTCTTTGTCACTTTTTTCTTCTTATTCTAGTTACTTGTTGTTGGTTAAGTTCACTTTAGAGGAAAGTATTAGTGTTGGGGAAAGGCAATTGTGTAAGCAAGGGAAAAGTGTAAAGTTGTATTGGTGATGTATGTTAATAAAGCAGGAATATGAGATCTGGAAGGATGGAGGTTAGATTCATGTAGATTGTATAGAGTTATAGCTGTAGGTAGAGTACCTTTTATGAAGTTGATGACTGAATTTGGGAGGAATATGGTATGAACTACACAGCTATTGTTTTCATGAGAGAGGGAAAAAGAAAAGAAAGGTAATAGTTTCAAGAGTGGATAATAGACAGAAAACAGAACAAAGGTATTAGAAATTAAGATTTAGACACTTTGTGGATCAAAGAACGGGAGGTGGGGCGTGGAATATAGGAGAGACAGTAGATGATAGTGGATATCAAGATGCAGGGGAAGGGGGATAGTGTAGGTAGCCTAAATCAGTTCACACAGAAATGAGGCAGTGGAGGATGGGAAAACCCAGCAAATGTGAGGTGTTCCCTGTAGCACCTATTGTATACTTGAATTAAAGTAAAAATAAGTGGAAGATGAGGGACAAGAGGGAAAGAGAAAACCGAAAAAAAAAAACAAAAAAAAAAAAACAAACTAACTATAATAAAGAAAAAAGAAAGGCAAGAAGAAAGGAAGAAAGAAAAAGAGGATGGGCAAACGGTGGGGAACGGATAGGGAGAAGAGAGATACAGGTACACACGTGTCACAATTGCAACACTATCTAAAACAACAACTTCCCCCCGCTTTGCCCTAAAACCCCCCCGTCTGTCTGCCCAAATGGGTCTGCAAGCACCTCCCTTCCCACAAACCCCCAATAGGCCGCCCAGGGCCCACGAACTCCCCAGTACTGCAGATGCTCAAAAAAAAAAAAAAAAAAAACAAACAAACAAAAAACAAACAAACAAACAAACAAACAAAAAAAAACAGAAACCCCTCCGCAGGCCCGGCTCCGCCCGCCGCGGAGGCTTGGACCGGCTCTGCCCGGCTCCTCACGCTGCCTTGGCCTGGCCTGGCTCCGCCCAGCTCCGCTCGCTACAGCGGCCCAGCCGGCTCCGGCGTCCACCTCCCGCCACCGCGGCCTGGACCGGCCCTGCCCGGCTCCGTACCCGCCGCGGCCTGACCTGGGCCCGCCCGGCTCCAAACGCTACCGCGGCCCGCAGCCGGGGCCTGCACCGGCCCCGCCCGGCTCCAAGCGCTACCGCGGCCCGCAGCCGGGGCCTGCACCGGCCCCGCCCGGCTCCAAGCGCTACCGCGGCCCGCAGCCGGGGCCTGCACCGGCCCCGCCCGGCTCCAAGCGCTACCGCGGCCCGCAGCCGGGGCCTGCACCGGCCCCGCCCGGCTCCAAACGCTACCGCGGCTGCGGCCCGGCCTGGCTCAGCCCCACCGAGCGGGGCTAGATGCCTCGTCTCCGCCTACCCAAGAAGGGAATCCTCTACAGGTAGCTGGGATCTCCGTGTATATTTCACAGACGAATCCTCTCTGTTACCTTCCCTCCAAATCGATGTCCAGACACCTCCGGACCAGCAAAAATCCCGAAACAATCCGGTCCCAAAGAGTCTCCAACGCCGCCCAGCCGATTCCCTGCAGAAGACTCTAACAGGGATGTTCACTCATCCGCCATCTTGCCCCCTCTCCTCAGCCGCCATCTTGCCCCCTCTCGTGTACTTTTCTTTAGAAAATATCTAATCAGGTCTTTTGCCAATTTTTAAATCGGATCATTTGTCTTTTTATTGTTGAGTTGTAAGATCTCTCTATATATCATGATATTAGAGACTTGTTGGATATACAATATCCAAATATTTTCTTCTATTGACTAAGCTGCCTTTTTACCCTCTTCACAAAGACCTTTGAAATGCAGAATTGTTTAATTTTGAGGAGGTCCATTTATTTACTTTTTCTTTTGTTGTTTATTCTTTGGGTATAAGGTTTAGGAGACCCCCACTTATCACAAGGTCTTGTAGCTATTTCCCTGCATTATCTTCTAAGTGTTGTATATTCCTAGCTTTTATGTTTAGGTTGAGTTGAATTCATTTTGAGTTGATTCTTATGTCATAAGTGAGATAGGGATCTTTTTTCATTCTTTTGGTTATGGATACCCAGTTCTACCAGAACCATTTTTTGAAGATACTGGTCTGTTCCTAAAAATTGGGCTTGGTAGGCTTATCAAATATTAGTTGACCATAGAGGTGAGGGTCCATTTCTGAACTTTCAATTCAATTCTATTGATTAATGTATCCATTATTATATTTATGTCAATAAATGATGCCACTCCCTGCAGATGTCTCCCTCATCTGCTTGCTGGCATTGCTCATTGTTTGTGCTCTTTGTCTACTCATTGCTTTTGCTCACTGTATGTTCATCATTTTTGCTCGTTATTTATTGTCTGTTTGGTTTTTCTTTAGGAGGCACTGGGAACAAACAAACCCTATACATTTTATGTGGGAGGTGAGTGCCCAACTGCCTGAGTCACATCCACTCCCCACCATGTTGTTTTGAACACAGTAGCTTTATAATACATTCAAAGGCCAGGAAGCATGAATCCTCCAACTTTGCTCTTTTTTAGGAAGTTTTTTTTGTTATTCAGGAGTACTTTCCCTTCCAAATAAATGTGGTAATTGACTTTCCTATTTCTGTAAAGTAGACTGTTGGAATTTTGATTAGCATTACATTGAATATTTTAAATCAATTTGGGTAGAATTGACATCCTCACAATGTTTAGTCTTCCAGTTCAGGAATGCAGAATGTCCTTTCATTTGTTTAGGTCTTCTTTTACTTCTTTCGGCAGTTTTTTCTAGTTTCCTAAATACTGATCCTTTAACTCCTGGTTAAATTAATTTCTAGATATTTGAGTCTTTGTATGCTATTGTAAATGGAATTTTTTTCTTGATATCCTCCTCCACTTGCTTATTAATAGTGCATTTTGTTCTTGCATCCTACCACATGGCTGGACTTATTTTTTAGCTCTAATAACTTTGTTGCAGATATTTCAGAATTATCTAAATACAAGAACATGTCTTTTGTGACAAGTGAGAGTTTTACTTCCTTTTTTCCAATTGGAGTGATTTTATTTCTTTTTATTGCCCAATTGCTTTAGCTAGAACTGATCTTAGAGGGAAAGGTTTCAAACTTTTCTAACTGAGTATGATTTTAGCTATGGGATTTCCATATATATCCTTTATTATTTTGAGGAACTTTCCTTCTATTCCTGTCTTTCAAATTGTTTTTATAAAGAAATAATACTGGATTTTGTCAAATGCTTTTTCTGCACCAATCAAGATGATTATGTGTTTATTTTTTTCCTTTGATTTATTAATGTGGTATATTACATTAATTGATTTTCTTAGGTTGAATTACCCTTGCATAGGTGTAATAAAACCCATCTGATTGTAGTGTATAATTATTTTCTTATGCCATTGGATTCTATTTTCAAGTATTTCATTGGGAAATTTTGTGTCTCTATTCATTAGGGAGATTGGTCTTTAATTTTCTTGTGGTATCTTTATCTGGCTTTAGTATTAGGATGATGTTGGCTTCATAAAAAGTGTTGGATAGCTTTTCCTCAATTTCAATTTTTTGGAAGAGTTTAAACAGGACTGGTATGAATTCTTAAAATATTTGGTAGAATTCACCTGTGAAGTCATATGGTTCTGAACTTTTCATTGTTGAATATTTTTGATGATTGATTCAATTTCTTTACTTATGATTGTTTTGTTAAGTTCCTATATTTCTCATGGAGACAATGTAGATTGATTGCGTGCATTTCCAGGAATTTTTCCATTTCTTATAGATTTCAAGTTTATTGGCATACAGTTTCTCATAATATCTCCAGGATCACATATTTCTGTGGGGTCACTTGTAATATCTCACATTCCTAATTTTATTTATTTACATATTCACTCTTTTTTTCTTTATTATTCTAAGGTTTTGTTGATCTTATTGTTTTTCTTAAAGAACCATGTTTTGGTTTTATTGATTTCTTTTTTTTTTAAACTGTTCTCAGATTCATTTATTTCAGCTCTAATATTTGGTTATTTATTTCTTTGCTTTGTTTGCTTTGGTAATGATCTTCTATTCTTTTCCTAGTTCCTCCAGGTGTTAGATCTTTGATTTTAGCTCTTCCCTTTTTAATATAGGCATTTAGGGTTATAAATTTCCCTTTCCGGTACTGTCTTCCCTGAATCCCATAAGTTTTGACAAGTTGTGTTCTTGTTTTCATTCATTTAGTGATATATGCTAAGTTCTCTTGTAAATTCTTCTTTGACCCACTTATTGTTTAATAGGGTGTTGTTTAGCCTCCATGCATTTGTGAATTTTCCCTTTTCTCTCCTATTAGAGATTTTCAGTTTCATTTCATTATGATCAGGGTGTATATTCTGCTTTTTAATTCATTCTATACATTTTTCTTTATTCTCTATCATGTTCCATTGTTTCTATTCCACTTTTTAAATCTTATTCATCTGTGCTTCTTACTCATGTAAACTATTCATTCTCCTATGTCATGTACAGTTCCTCTCCTACATTTTAGTAGTATCATTACTATTTTTCTTTTTCCATTACTCTTTTCTTTTATTGGGTCATAATTCTTTTTCAAGAGAACATAGACAAGAGCAAGGAAATAGAATAGGAGGAATGAAGTGTCAAAGTGAAACCTTATAACACACACAAACAAAACAAAATAAAACCCTAGATTAAAGAGAGAAGCTAATCATCTGAGTAAACCCATCAAGATAAAAGATGCATAAACACCAACAAAAAAATTATAAACCATAATAAGAAACAGGAAGACATGGCCCAATCCAATAAACAAACTAAAAACCAGGAGATGTAGAACATGGAACAACTAATAAGACATGTCCAAGCAAATATGAATCAACTTGATGCAATGAAGAAAAAGATTAAGGATAATAAGAAGAAACTAGGAGAACATATTGAAGAAATCATAAATATACTTTAAAAGATAATAGATATGATGCCGATAAACAGCACAACTCAAGAAATCAAAAATGCACTGGAAGAACATTAGCAGCAGATTTGAACAGGCAGAGGAAAGAATTAGTGATGGGGAAGACAGCACATTTGAAATCAAATGGATAGTAGAACAGAGAGATTAAAAAGAAGGAAAAATCATACAGGGACTTAGGGATTTGAATGTGAACATGAAAAGCACAAACATACACATTACAGACATCCCAGATGGAGAAGAGAAGGGAAAGAGGACTGAAATTGTGTTAGAGGAAATAATGACTGAAAACTTCCCAACCCTATTGAGGGAGAGGAACACACATGTCCAAAAAGTTCAGCACACCTCAAACAGTATAAATCCTAACTAGCCTACCCCAAGATATATACTTACCAAATTGTCCAATGTTCAAGACAAAGAGAGAATACTGAAAGCAGCAAGAGGAAAGAGACCCATCACATTAAAAGGAAATTTGGTAAGAATAAATGCTAATTTCTCATTGGAAATCACGGAGGCAACAAGGGAGTGGTATGGCAAAATTAAGATGCTAAATGGAAAAAAAAAAAAAAAGTCCAGACAAGAATTCTCTATCCAGCAAAGCTGACATTCATATGTGGGGTGTTTCAAAATATTCACAGATAAACAGAAATTAAGAGAGTATGTCAATAAGAAAACTAACCTTTAAGAAATACCAAAAGGAGATCTGCAGATCAAAAGGGAAAAACAGGAGAGATAAAGTTGGAGGAGAGTGTAAGCATAACTAAAAAATAAAAGAGAAATAAAAGCAACATATGACATATATAAACCTAAGGAAAAGATGGCTAATGTAAGTAATGCCTTGACAGTGATAACACTGAATTTTAATGGACTAAATTCACCAGTGAAGAGATGCAGATTGGGAGAATGGATAAGGAAATATGATCCATCTATATGATGGCTACAAGAAATACATGCTAGACCCAGGGATGAAAGGAGACTGAAAGTGAATAGCTGGAAATCAATTTTACAAAAACAATAACCAACAAAGAGTAGGAGTAGCTGTACTAATATTAGAAAAAAAAATTTCAAATGCAAAGCTATTGTAAAAGACAAAGAAAAACATTATATATTAATAAAAGGGGTAATCTGTCAAGAAGAAAGAACAATATTAAACATATATGCACCTAATCATGGTGCCCTCCAAATTCATTAGGCAAACACTGGAAATACTAAGTGGAGAAATAGATACCTGTACAATTATAGTGGGGGGACTTTAATACAACATTATCTCCATTAGGCAGAGCATCTCCACAGAGAATCAATGAAACAAAAACTCTGAATAATAAATTCGAGGATCTGGGACATAATACACATATACAGAACATCAAACCCAAATACAGTGGGATATGCATTCTTCTTGAGTGCACATGGATCATTGTCCAGGATAGTCCACATGCTATACCTCAGAAAAATTCTCATTGAATTCAGAAAGATCAAAATATGCAAATTAACTTTTCTGACCAAAATGGAAGGAAGCTGGAAATCAGAAAGAGGTAGAGAACCAGATTAGGCACAAAGATATGGAATTTAAACTACACACTCTTAGGAAAGAGCAGGTCAAGAAGAAAATCACGAAAGAAATAAGGAACTACCTTGAAATGAATGAAAATGATATCACATCATATCAAAACCCATGGGATGCAACATAAACAGTACTGAGAAGGAAATTCATAGCCATAAATGGCTATTTTAAAAAAGAAGAAAGCATTAAAATCAAAGACCTATCTGCATATCTGGAATTAGATAAAAGAAAAACAAACTAATTCCACAGAATGTAGAAAGAAAGAAATAACAATGATTACAGCAGAGCTAAATGAAATTCTAAATAAGAAAGTACTAGAAAAAATAAACAAAACCAAAGGCTGGTTCTTTGATAAGATTAATAAAATTGACAAGCCCTTAGTTAAACTAGCAAAGAAAAAAGAGAGATGATGTAAATACATAAAATAAGAATCAAGGGAGGAAATATCACCACTGACTTCACAGAAATAAAGAGTATCAAAAGAGGATACTTTGAAAAAGTGTAAAACAACAAGATGGAAAAGGAGAGAAAATGGACAAATTCTTAGAAACACACAGGCAGCCTACATTGACAAAGGAAGAAATTTAATAATTCAATACACAAATCACAAATAACAAGATAGAATTAGTCTTCAAAATCTCTCAAATAAAGAGCCCTGGACCAGATGGTGACATAGGTGAATTCTACCAAACATTCTTGAAATAACTAACATCAATCCTGCTTAAATTTTTCCAAAAAATAGAAGTAGAGGGAATATTACCCAACTCATTCTATGATGTCAAAATCACCCTAAATCATAGGCAATCAAAGATGCCTCAAGAAAGGAAAGCTATAGACCTATCAGTCTAATGAACATGGATGCTAAAATCATCAACATAATACTTGCTAATTGTATTCAATAACACATCAAACAAATTATAGCCATGACCAAGTGGATTTCATCCCTAGTATGCAAGGAAGTTTCAAAATAAGAAAATTAAACAATGCAATACACCATCTAAAGAGATTGAAAGGAAAAAAAATCACATTATTATCTCCATAGATGTAGAAAAAGCATTTGACAAAATATAGCACCCTGCTGATAAAAACACTTTAAAAGATAGGAATAGAAGGAAAATTCTTCAAAATGATAAGGGATATGCAGGGGTGTCCCCCACATAGGGGAGCCCCACGCACAAGGAGTGTGCCACGTAAGGAGAGCCGCCCAGCATGAAAGAAAGTGCAGCCTGCTCAGGAATGGTGTCGCACACACGGAGAGCTGACACAACAATATGATGCAACAAAAAGAAACACAGATTCCCGAGCTGCTGACAACAACAGAAGTGGACAAAGAAGATGCAGCAAATAGACACAGAGAACAGACAACCAGAGTGGGGGGTGGGGGGAGGGGAGAGAAATAAATAAATAAATCTTAAAAACAAAACAAAACCAAAAAAAACCAAACTGCTAACCTCATATTCAAATGGGAAATCCTAAAAGCTTTCCCTCTAAGATATGTAACAAGACAAGGATGAACACTGTCACCGCTCTTATTTAACATTGTGTTAGAAATACCTGCTTCAGCTCTTAGCCAAGAAAATGACATAAAAGACTTCCAAATTGGAAAGGAAAAAGTAAAATTTTCACTTTTTGCAGATGATATGATCCGAGAATGTGCTATTACAGATAGAAACCAGGGATGACTTAATGTCCACATATTTAAGTTGTCTGTAACTATGGATATACCCACACAAGGCCTAAGGTTGAATGCTATACTTATACCATTTTCTACTTATTTTGGTATTTCTATCCCAAGAGTAGACACATACAGAACCTCTTTCTTATCACACTCAGACTGACATATAGATTATAAGAGTATCTGGTATGTTTTGCTCTTTTGTATATTTTCTGTTTTGATTGATTAACCATTTATGTTTGACATTAATAATATCATAAAAAGTCCTAAAAGCTGACTGGTCAAAACACCAATATGAACATGCTTAAAGGATATGTGTGCAGGGTCTATGGGAGCCTCTTATATTTTTTAATGTACCATTTTGTGTGATCTATGTATCTTTAAAAAAAGGAAAAAAATGAATAAAAAAATAAAGGATGAAAAAAAAAAAAAGAAAGCCCTGAGAAATCTACATCAAAGCCTCTAGAGCTTATAAAGGAGTTCAGTATATTGGCAGATAATAATATTAATGTGCAAAAATCAGTAGCATTTCTATACACCAGTAGTGAGCAATCTGAGGAAAAAATCAAGAAAAACATCCCATTTACAATAGCCACTGAAAAAATCAAATACCTAGGAATAAATTTAACTTAAGTCGTAAATGATTGTATGCAGAAAACTACACAACACCGTTAAAGGGAATCAAAGAAGACCTAAATAAATGGAAGAATAGTCCCTGTTCATAGATAGGAAGATTAATCATCATTTAGATGTCTATCCTACCCAAACTGATCTACAGATTTAACACAATCCCAATAAAATTCTCCACAGAATTTTTTGCTGAATTTGAAAAGCTAACTATGAAATTTATTTGGAAGGATTAGAGGCCCTGTATAGACAAAGGCATATTGAAAAAAGAAAAGCAAAATCAGAGGAATCACACTACCTGACTTTAAAACATGCTATAAAGCTTCTATGGTCAAAACTACATGGTATTGGCACAAGGATAGACATAGTGACCAATGGAACCAAACAGAGTTCTGATATAGATGCTCATATATACAGTCAGCTGATATTTGACAAGGCCTCCAAACACATTGAACTGGGAAAGAATCGCTGCTTCAAAAAAATGGTGTTTGGAAAACTGGATATCTGTATCCAAAAGAATAAGAAAGGAACATTGTCTCATACCTTGTACAAAAACTAACTCAAGATAGATCAAATCTCTAAATATAAGAGCCAAGACCATACAGATCTTGGAAGATAATGTAGGGAAGCATCTACAGAAACTTGTATTATAAAATGGTTTCATGAACTTTACACCCTAAACACAAGCAATGAAAGAAAAATAGGTAAATAGGATGTCCTCAAAATTAAACACTTTTTCACCTCAAAGGAGATTGTCAAGAAACTAAGAAGGCAGCCTTCTCAATGGGAGAAAATATTTGGTAAACATATCTAATTGGGGCCTAATATTCAGCCTATATAAAGAATCCCTACACCTTGAAAATAAAAAGACAAACAATTCATTTAAAAAATGGGCAAGTGATTTGAATAGACACTTCTCCAAAGAAGAATTACAAGTGGCTAAAGAGTATACTAAAAGATGCTCAACATCATTAGCTATTAGATAAATGCAAATCAAACTACAATGATATATCATTTTATACCCATTTAGACTGGAGGTTATTTTAAAAAAAACAGAAGACTACAAGTATGGGAGAGGAATGTGAAGGAATGGGAACCCTTATCCACTGCTGGTGGGAATGAAGAATGGTGCAACTACTGTGGAGGATAGTTTGGCAGTTACTCAGAAAACTAATTATACTACTGCCATATGGTCCAGCAATTCCGCTGCTGGGTATATACACAGAAAAACTGAAAGCAAGGATACAAACAAATATAGTCACACCAGTGGTCATAGTGGCATTATTCACTATTGTCAAAAGTTGAAATAAACCCAAATGCCCATCAATAGTTGAGTGGATAAACAAATTGTGTTATATGCATTCAATGGAATATTAGTCAGTTGTAAGAAGGAATGTAGTAGTAACATATGGGATAATATTGATGAATTTTGAGGACCTTATGTTGAGTGAAGCAATCCAGGCACTGAAGGACAAAAATTACATGACCTCACTGATATGAATTAAGTGAATTGGACAGACTCACTGAGCTATAGTGTGACAGATTTGCAAGATTTAGAAAGGGAGAAGAAGGTTGTGAACCAATGCCCATATGGCCAAAATCTATGACGAGTTGGGAGTTGTGCAACGGAAGGGAATGACAGTGATGCAGTGATACTTTTGAGTTGAATGGTGCTGATTTGTCAGGGGGTAGTGTGGAGAGGGTGGGTTGAACTATCCATTGAAAAGGTGGGAGGATTGGGGAGAGACCAGCTGAACACTGGAGATAGGCAGGTGTGTATTTAAAACTACTATACTGGAAATGTTCTTTTGGAAACATTGTAGGGAAGGGTTACTGATTTAGGGTGTTGGATGTGGAGGGTATTTGGGACAGGGAGCACCTGGGGCAGGCTTCTAGGGAGTGTGTGAGTGTTGATTTTGTCATAGTGGATTGTATCAGTGGGTGGAGACCAACATAATGATCAGGAAGGTTTTGGACTTCCATCCTGGGGAGTCCTGCTATGTTCTTAATTAGAGGGACAGGAGTCTCTCAAGAGAATAGGCAGTACCTAATAGGGGAGAACAGAGAAGTATGTCAAGCCCTCAATGTTGTTGTCATTAACTATGAATCTTGTTCTTCAAGGAGTGAAACCTGGTGGTTGACATGGGTTCCCAGTGGTGGGGATGGAGGAATAGAATATTTAGAACATGGGGCATTTGGGGGATGATGGAAGTGTTCTACAGGACCTTGCCTACACTTTGGATACAAGCTATGTTAAATCTGATCATAACTTATGATAGTGTATGGTCCAAAATGTAAACAATAATGTAAATCATTAACCATAGTTAGTAGCTATATTCAAATATTTGTACATCAATTTTAACAAATGGCCCATCCATGTATCAGTTTGATATTATTGATGAATTAATTCCAAAAAGAAATATTGAATTATGTTTGTAAACTGATATTTTTCTCTGGTCATATGAGATTATATAGGATTCTGTGGTCAAATAAACCTCTTATGCCAGTAGGGTTTTGAGTCCCTGCCCTTTGGTGGGTGGGGACTCACAGATAAAAGGTATGGCAAAGGACAGAGTTGAGGGTTTTTTGATGCTGGAGTTCTGATGCTGGAGTCTGATGCTGAAGCCTTAAGCTGGAGCCCCAGGAAGAAAGGAAACCTGAACCCAAAGAGAAGCAAGACCATGGAAGGGAGAAAACCAGGAAACCTGAACTCTCACAGATGTTGGCAGTCTTCTTGCTCCAACACATGAAAATAGACTTTGGTGAGGGAAGTAACTTATGCTTTATGGCCTGGTGTTTGTAAGCTCCTACCCCAAATAAATACCCTTTATAAAAACCAACCAATTTTTCGTATTTTGCATCAGCACCCCTTTGGATGACTAATACAATCCACATATAAAATGTTATTAATAGGGGAAAGGGGGAATGGGGGAGGATGTTAGTTATATGGGAAGCCCTATATTCTCTACATGATTTTCTGTAACCTAAAATAACCTAAAACTTCTTTGAAGACAGAATGAAAAATTTGAAAAACTGGGAGAATAAATGGAAGAAACTGTTACTACACTTACAAGACAAAGATCTTACAATTATGAAAGACAAAAATGTTTTAAATATTTTTTCATTATTTTTATGATTCCAAATCTTTAACTTTTATATTTATTTCTTATTTTTAAACTATCACTACTATTTTATGTTATTATTAATTTTATTTGCCTATTTGGTTGGCTTCAT
Source organism: Dasypus novemcinctus (assembly GCF_030445035.2). Lineage (NCBI taxonomy): Eukaryota > Metazoa > Chordata > Mammalia > Cingulata > Dasypodidae > Dasypus > Dasypus novemcinctus. The sequence continues at coordinate 30,626,273 of NC_080674.1, read as the reverse complement.
TTTTGAAGTTTTGGATCACAGAAGGATTACAACTATGACAGGGAGGATCATTTATGTGGGATGTCAGTATGGGGGATACATGGGAGGAGAGTCACCTGGGCATATGCATAAGGCATATAAATGTGTACAATTGCTCATGGAGCATTGTCATGGTAGTTGGAATTTCACAAAATAACCAAAAGAATATCAAATTCCAATCCTGGGGAAAATTGCTTCACTCTCTAGTGGAACAGCAATAATCCCCTAAGTACAAGGACAGTGATCAGTGAAGGAGTAAAGTCCAATGATGAACCCTTAATATTGATGACTGTACTTATGAACCTTTACTCTTGAAATTGAAACTTAGTCTAGTATTATAGAGTGCCTAAGAGTTATCTCCTGAGAGCATCTTGTTGATCAAATGTGGCTTCTCTCTAAGCCAAACTTAGTAGATTAATGCATTCCCTTCTGCTCAGTGTGGGGCATGACTCCCAGGAATGAGCCTCCCTGGCACTGAAGGATTACTACTAAGCACTAACTAGCAATGCAACTGGAAAAAGGCCTTGACCAAAAGGAGAAAATGTAAAGACAAATGAGTTTACATGGCTAAGTGACTTCAAAGTGAATTGAGAGGTCATTCCAGAGGTAATGCTTATACATGTCTCAGCAGAATCTCATTGACTGCCAAAGTAAATACTACCTTAAATAGTAGGGCTCTTGAGGGCTTTGGAAACATCCAGACACTACAGGCATGGCAGATTGCTCAGGAATTTGATGCCTTGCCAATGGGCCCTACTTTGAATTTATGCTCCCTTATGTGACAGAGTTGTACTCAATTGTGATTTTCCAAAACATGGCTCTTCTGACCCTTCTATTTGAACCTACAATTAGTACTAGGAATTATAGGTGTACATCCAAGAGACTAAACTCTTTGGGCTGTCCATGTGCCAGCTGGACCCTGAATCATAATGGAGTTGCAACCCCTACTTTCCAGTTCATTGGACTAATTCAGGACAACTAACAAGAAGATGATGATAGACAATGACCATCCCAAGGAACCAAGAGAATCCACACCATAAGGAAGAGAGTCCCATACATTTGTTCCATGGGACCTAAGCCGTCCATCCCTTTAATTAGAGGTTGAGTGGCATCACCATCCCAGAATCCTCAGTATTGGGGAATGAACCCTGGACTAAAGTATACTTACTGGTATTCTACTACAGACTTATTGTTATTTTAGCAATGAAAGAAATGATATCCCTGAGTGAAGGCAGTGGTCACTGGAGGTTCTGAGGGCAGGGAAAGGGATAAACAGGTGAAATATGGGGACATTTTTGGAACTTGTGAATTGTCCTGAATTACATTACAATGACAGATACAGGCCATTGCATATCTTGCCTTAACCTACAAAATAGTGCAGGAGAGTGAGTGTAAACTACAATGTAAGCTGTTGTCCATGTTTAATCGCAATGCTCCAAAATGTTTTCATCAATAGTAATGAATGTACCACACTAATGAAAGATGTTGCTATTGTGGGAGGTATAGAGAGCAGGACATAAGGGAACCCCCTATATTTTTATGTAACATTTATGTAATCTAAATATCTTTTAAAAAATAAATTGTACTAAAAAATATATTATATCAGAAATCTTTAAAAACCTCAGAAAAAAAAGCATATTAGCTATAGGGCCAATGGGAAAATTTGCAATGAATTTGTAATGGTTGAATTATATACCCCAATTTGGACATATTCTTGGTTTCATTCTGAATTCTGGTTGGTGTCATCCAATTATAAATATCTCTTCAAGATATTATTAAGTTCTGCCCAAACTAATTGAAGGTAAGCCTTATTCCAATATGACTGAAGCCCTTATAAGCAAAGGAAATTGGACATCGAAGGAGAAGCCACAGAGAATATCCAGAAGCTGGAAGTTACAGAACCTAGAAGACAAAGGAAAAGACATATCCATGTGTATTGCCATGTGAGGAATAGCCAAGGAACCCCAAATATTTCTAGCCAGTCAGAAGATACTGACTCCAGGAGAAATCAAACTTTCTAGTATCTGAAACCATTAGTCAACAAATCTGTATTGTTTTAAGCCAACAATTTTATGGTATTTGTTTTAGTACAAGGAAGCTAAAACAGAAGGAATCAGGTTTATACACAGTGAAGTCACTGATCAGTGAGCATTGCTAATGTCAGATCATTAAATATCATATATCTCCTTAGAGTGATGCAGTATGAAATACTTCAGCATTAAGTATGATATGTACATGCCATAATGTTGTGAGGGTCAGATCAAGCTTTTAGATAAAACGTTCAATTTATAGAAATACCAGAGTTAGAATAAAAATCAAACAAATGCAAGAATAAAGCAATCAGTAGAATTCAGTAAATAAACCATGTACAGGACAGAGACAGGCAGCATCTTTGAATAGTCATTAAAAATGCTCACTACCATTATGTTACATGATCTGCTTCTGTTTTCAACTATTTTCTACTTTTAAAAATACTTTTCATTTAAAAAATCTGTTAAAAATTTAATGCACCTTTTTGATAAAATTTAGTATAAATGATATAATACTAAATATCAGAGAGTATTATTTCATATTAGCTGAAAATTTGGGCAAGATATTTAAACTATTTAAATATCTTGAACCAATAGTGTTGTTTTAGTTTGCTAGCCTGCCAAAATTCAGATACTATGAAATGTGTTGACTTTTAAGAACGGGAATTTATTAACTTACAAGTTTACTGTTTTGAGGCTGAGAAAACTGTTCAAATCAAAGCATCATCAGGTGATGATTTTTTCTGAAGACTGGCTGCCAGTGACACTGGACTCCTCTGTCATATTACAAGGCATATGCTGAGCTCTTGCTTCTCCTCCAGGTTTCCTTGCTTTCACTTTTGGCTTTGTCTGGCTTTTCTCTCTAGTTCTCTGAATTTCATTCTTTTTTAAGGACTACAGTAAAAGGATTAAGACTCAGCAATGTGCCATTCCTTACTAAAGTAACCTAATCAAAAGATCCTACCCACATAGGTCCACATCCAGAGAAAGAGATTAACTATAAGAACATAATCTTCTGAGATATATCCAGTTTCAAACTCTCACAATGACCTTTCATTTATTCAGTGTGTTTGGTTTTATAATATAAAGCATGATAAATATTAGATATGTAAGATAACTTTCCATGTATTCTATTTGTGAAAAGCTCACAATACGGTCAGAGTATGTTATCTAGTATAATAGTTTTATATTATTTTTGAATTCCAAAAATAGATACTGGACTGTGTTTGTAAAACTGGTCTGTTCCCTGGGGCATATTAGGTGGCTTGAGATTCAGTGGTTTCACTTTTACTTTATTAAATCAAGATTAGGGCTTTTATTTGACCATAAGGACATGCAGAGGTTAGTCCCCACCCCCTTTAGTGGGGATAAAACAGACCCTTACATGGAAGTAAATAAACTTCAGAGAGAGAAGTAGAAGCAGAGAGTTTAGTCTTTGATACTGGAGCGCTGGGGGAGAGATGAGCTGTTTGACTGATAGTTTACAGCTGGTCTTGTGGAGAGAGCAGAACAGGTGAGCCCGGTGTGAAGCAATCTCCAAGGAGAGAGATGAGACCCCAGCCTACAACTGAGATGGGAAGAAGCTGGGACCACAGAGCCTTAAGAGGAAAGAAGGGAGGCTGAACCTTCACCGGTATCATCAGCCATTTTGCTCCAACATGTCGCCATTAACTTCGGGGGAGAAAGTACCTCTTCTGGTACCTTGAGTTAGAATCTTTAGGGCCTTGTGATGGTAAGCTTCTACCCCAAATAAGAACCCTTTATAAAAGCCAACAGAATCCTGGTACTTTGTCTCAGCAACACTTTGGCTAACTAATACAACTAGTAAATTAAATTCAGAAGCAATAATAGTTAAACCTGCTAGTAAAAGTTGTGTATAAGCATCATTAGCATAAATTCAACATATGCACCTTCTATGTCTCATTTTTCTTCCATTTTCATGAAAAAAGTTATCCTCACATTGATAAACAAGTGCTATTTATTGAGTTAATACGTGAAAATTAATAAATACCTAGAAATCTGTGTTCTTTTTCTTCTTGTAATGAAAGAATTTTACCAAATGTGACAAAACTTTTGATTCATAAATATGGTAATGAATGTTGTTTAATCTATAAATATAATAGACTTACAGAAGAAACATTATAACAAATTTTTTATAATGAACATTGTAACAAAAGTTTTATTATTATTAACACTTAATGCTGTTTAATCTTGTTTTGATTGAAAAATTTTGAGTACATTATACGTCCTTACATAATAAATCTATCAGGCTTGTGAATATTGACAGGATCAAGTATCTGTGGAGAGAGTTACTACACAGTGCATTATGGGAACACAGGTTCAAGTATAACAGACACTTTCAGCAAATGGCCACTATATTTCTTACACAGCACAAAGGGTACAAAAAAGGCCAACTGCTCAGGTCTGTGTGAGCGAATGGCAGCTCTGGATACCCAGCTTCACATCTGAGAGGAGAGACAAACCTATAATTCCTGAGGGCAGAGTTTTTAAATACTGTAAGGATTGGGAACAGGAGCTTTGCCACAAAGAATTCCCTTCCTGGTAAGCAGCTGGAACTGTTTGTTCTTGGTTTTGGTTTTAAGTTAAGATCAGGCTGTTCCATTAGAGGTAAGTTCTCCCAGAGCTGTAATGGAAATATATTAAAATAACTGCATAAAATAGAAAAAGGAGAGACATAGGCTGGGAGATGACTCTTGGCATATTGTTACTTCCCCAGCAGTATCCTTTTGAAATATAGGCTATCTAATCACTCATCCAAATATTTAAGTTTTTTGTGGAGTTTAACACCATTGACTATTTGAAGAATTTGTTATACAATCTTAAATATTTTATTTAAAAAATATATTCTGTCATATATAAATATCTTATTTTAGAAAGTGCAATCATTTGAGAACCTTATTATTTCATGTTTTTGAACATTCTTTTCTCATACATTACTGGTTCCAGAAAAGATGTCCTGATCTGGCAATGACGATTACTGCTGACTTAAGTTAAAAGAAATGATCAATGATTAATTTGTACTTGCACTTTTTATTGGGAAAGATAAATTATAGAAAACTAGTCATATGTAGAGAAGAAAAATTACAACATTTAATTTATAATGAATGTATATTCAGAGGTCTGTGATGTGGTGACTCATTGTAAGAAATAAATAGCATCACACATTTATGTTAGACCTATAAAATGAATAAAAAATGCTTAGATAATTATTTCAGAAGGGTTTTCCCAGAATACAGTTGGAGGGGCTAGCAACTTTCCTTTATAAACAAAGCTGTGCCAACTCTGATAGATGCTATTACAAGAAGAACTGGGGATTTCAACATAGAAATAGAATAGTTGAGTGATTTATTCTGCAAATATAAATGTTTAGTACTTGACAATGACTTTTCATTGAAGAAGTAAGTGCACCAATCTTTAAGATTCTTAACCTTAACTATCAGGAATGAACATTACTATACTTTGCATGATACAATTATTTAAAACTTACTATCAATTGTGTATTTTCAATGAAATGTAATTCCTATTTTTGTGGTACTTACTTTAATAAAACCATTTTTTAAATAAAACAAAGTTCTAAGTAAAATATATAATTAATTAAAGAGCAAATTTGATTTGCGAGTATGGCTATTGAGCCTAGGAAGGCATAATCAAGACACCAACAATCTATTTGGTGGGAATTTAGTCTAATTGAAGGGCAATTATTTTATTTACTTGTAACTCTCATGATGTATGCTTGCAAATAGATGCAGCTGCCAGCCAAGTTTCTAGATGGAAATAATAAGCCTTGAAAAAGAAACATTTGCAAAGTCAGCAATATAAAGCAATGAAAAATGATATATTTCATGCATAAAAAATGCTTGAAAAAAGTTTATAGGTATAGTTTCAGTTTGATAAATTGCTTCAACCTAAATGTTTTCATATTATTTCATGAACAAGCAAATTTACTTCACAAATCACTGTGAATTGCAAGTAAATAGAATTCTAAATTTTTAGTTATTTGTTTTTATTAATATATGTACATGACTTAAAAAATCACATAGTAAAGATTTCAAAATGAAAATGAACAGTTTTATATCACTCTGTTTCAAGTCTACTCTCCAGAAAAATTTTTTCAAAATTTTTTTATTTTTTTAAACAATGTATCATTTAAGTTCATTGTTATAATTATCAATATTATATAATATTTATTGATCCTCCAATATGAAATATAATATTTAACAGACTCATATCCCCTCCCCCATGTCTTTTCTGTCGATTGATTTATTGTTATTTCTACCATCATTAGCAGAAACAATGCAATTAAATTCTAAATTATTTGCTTGTATTTTTTTAGTTTCCATATTTACAATAATAATGTTAATGCCCTTCCCTCTGTATCAAATTTTCTCTAAATTCTAATTCCTATCAGCTATAATATATTTTCACAGTTCTTAGACTTTTATAACATTGTTTACACACAGCATCAACTTTCACTGGTCTATGGATTGACTCAAAATTGTAAAGTAATGAACATTTTTATTTTCATGATTGTGAAAATATTGACTAATAAGAAACACATTATAATTTCACCTTCTAGGTGCCACTTGAAGGAAACTCTTAGGTTATGGGGAAATCCTCAATGAGTAAAAATCAATTTGCTTTATATCATGTTTGGGGAAAAAACAATCCTCAATTTCTGTCATTCCTGAAGTTTGTATTGACCATCATTGAAATGACTGTGCTGCTTTTATTCTCAATATTTTTTCAAATTCTAATTAATCTTTATCATTCTGTTATATAAAACCCTGTAATGGTCAGTACTGGAATTTCATTCCCTCTTCTGTGAGATTTTCTACAGTTCTTCAATTTTATGATGTCTTAATTTTGCTTAATTTACATGCAAGTTTTTCCATTTTGTTTTCGTTTTGTTTATTTCCTATGCCACCCTGAATGATATTCCTAGCTATGGCACTAAAATGTAAAATATTTGAGTCCATGGAGGTTGAAAATTTTTATATTTAGTTTGTTTTCACCCTTGATTGATATTCTTATTGGTAGATGAGAAATCAAGGTCTCTCTGATTCCTATTATTATCTAGGTTTGTTCCCCATCATCCTTTCCTGGAAAGCATCTAGAATCTCTTATTTACTTTGTCAAATAAGAAATAACAAATTAAGATGCAAAGCAACAAAGGCATTTAATTGGGGACTTAGAATTGCAATTCTGGGAGCACAGATTCTGTTAGCAACCAAATAGCATCCTATCTTGGTATGACCAGGTAAGGCTGTTCTTTTAAAAATATTATATATTAGGGCTTTATTAATTGTTTTGCTGAGTTTCTAGAGCTAAGAAGTTGACAGAGAAAATGTGAATAGTGCCACTTAAAGTTTTAAAAAGTATCTTGTTTATAATTGTTACATTGTAAATCATTTAAATAATTTTAGAAAATCTTCCAGTATTTGAAACCTATAAACTGATTCAGCAAAGAAGTCAATTATATTATTAATAAGTCAGTGACATTTCAACAGACATCTTCATTCTTTCACTTTTGGCTTGTTCATTAACATAAATAAAAATACCAACTCTTTCATAAACTTAAACCAAGGATGGCTATAGATAAAGATGTTTGAAAAAAAGTCATGCGATTTAATTCGCTATAGCAAATTCACAATAAAGAGTAATGCATGTTTTATTATTTAAAAATTGTTTGCTATGAATTCTCCAAGCAAGATGTTTTTAAAGGAAAATAATTTTACACAAGTTCTTTGTGGTTGTTGGATATCTGGAGTACTCTAATTGTCCTTCAGGTTAGATAGTTTACTGATTTCTTTGCCTTGTGGTTTGTTTATGGTGTCTGGATTTACTTAGGGTTTTCAAGAATATTGTTCCTTGAAGTTTTGCATACTGTGGCAGTTTGTGATATCTGGCTGAGACCTGCCTAAGAGTAACATCCTGAAGGACCTTCCAAATCCATTTTAAGTCTCCTAGCCCAAGAAACTCAATTTTACTTTATTCCTTTTAACAACTGTTTAAAACATCTTTAATGATATCAACTGGTGACATTCAGATTTTAGATTAATATAACTCCATAAATCTTGTAACTCACCCAACTCTTCCATTTTTTTTGTTTTGTTTTGCATTTCTCATATTTCCAAACTCTCTGTGTTTCTCTTTTCTCTATTTCCTCTTTATTGAGAAATAATCTCAACTTTATTGTCTGGTTGTTAAAGAACTTTTATTTTATGAAAATATGTGGGATTTTTCATTTTTTACATCCTCTCTTTTTTCTTTCATGCTAAAATTGTTGTCAAATAATTCTCACATCTCTGCCATCTAACAATCTATTGATAGTCAATTTCCATTCAGTTTCAGAACTTCCTGGTTTTTAGTATTGTAACTGCTGAACACAGTAGTTTTACTGCTGTAATAACTCCACCTTCCTGTATTAGTCTGACAAAGAGTTGCTGATGTAAAGTACCAGAAATCTGTTGGCTTTTATAAAGGGTATTTATTTGGGTAAAAGCTTACACTTACAAGGCCCTAAAGAGTACAACTCAAGGTTGCTTTCTCACCAAAGGAAGTTGCCACATGTTGAAGCAAGAAGGTTGCCCATCTTTGCGAGCCTTCAGCCTTCCCATGTGGGTTTCCTTCCTCTCAGTTGCAAGCTGGATAGGACTTGTCTGTCAGGGTTCCTTCTCTTTCCTGGCATAGGGCTTGCTTCTTTCTGGGCTTTCTGTGTCAGTCTCTCTCTCTTCTTAAGGTCAACTGTAAACTATCAGGCAAATGGCTCATTTCCCAAGAACTTAGCTCTTCAAGTCTTCTCCTTTCTCTCACATGGCAGGATTAAAATGACAAAGTTCTTTCCCCTTCCTGTGTGTCTTGGTGAGTGAGTGCCTGGTTATATCAGCCCATGATGAGGGTGGGACTTACGCTGGGTCACACCCTACTGACCTAGTTGAATCAAATAAAACCCTCAAAGCAATCTTAACAGGCAATCTAATCAAGGTCCACTCAACCAAATCCAATATAATCAAAGGGTATCACATCCAGAGGAATAGATTAGTTTACAAGCATAATCTTTATCTTTTGGAGATTTACAAAAATAATCTCAAACTGTCACACATGCTTGCTTGAGTCAATAAAAACCCTAAACTAAACTCTTTAGACTTGGAGAGACAGATTTGAGCCTTTTTTTTTTTTTCTGGTTTCTTTACTTGGCTGCTCTGTAATAAAACTTTTATTTCTCAAAATCTTGATGTTACAGCATTGACTTCTATGCACATCAGATGAATGAGCCCATATGCTTGGCACCAGTATGAGGACTGATTTTCTATTGCAACTTGAACATGTTGGATCTTAAATTATAAAGCTCTAGATATTATTTACATTATTTTAACCTTTAGATTTCCTTACTAATCTGCTATCTTCTATCCACATTTCCCACTTACCTTTAGTTTCTTTTATATATAATATTTACGGGTTTTAGTTTTACCTTTTGAGAGGAATAGGGAAAATTACATCTACTCCATAAAAATTTAAAAATTTAAGTCCTTAGTTACACTAGCTTTATTTCAACCAGTCACGAGTGGTAGGGGTTACTATATTGAACAAAGAAGATTATGGACATTTTCATTATATGTTATACTTTTCTTGGACAGCATTCCTTTGAAGTTAAACATTTTAAAGTTTTGCTTTGGGACAAATGCCCATGGTCTTTGATCTTAGTACCTGAATAGGTTACTGGAAAGTGCACCAGTTAGATGACCAGTGCAGTTTGCTGGGAAAGTCATAGGCAGGACTATTGGCTATTTCCCAGACCTTGGTCTACTCCTCTTCCTTTCCATTGTGTGCAGATATTTCAATATTTCCTTCCCACAGCCCAGGGAGATGTTAGGTCTAATGGAAAGGTTCGACCTTACCTTAAACCTGAAACATGGAAGAAGCAGTACTAGCTGTTTATCATGGAGGGAGCTTTCAGTGGTAAGGTCCCCACCCCCTGAGATTGTTTAAATATCCCACCCTTGGGAAGCACTGATTTGTCTTTCTAATCCTATTGATTGAAAGCGGCCATAGACCCTGACTCAATTTGGCCCAAGCAGTTTGGCCTCCCCAGGAAACTGACTACAATGGGATTTCTTCTCCTACTCTTTTGGACCCTGTGCACTGTCTAAGTAAGAAAGCATTCCTTTGTTACAAGTTTCTGTAGTACCCGAGCATGTATTCCCACGATGTTCTACACAGTTGTCTCATTAAATGAGCTTTAATAAAATCTTCTGTTTTCAACTGTTTCCTCTCTCTCTGTTCCTCTGACTTTGAGATCAGAGCCTCTCTGGGGCAAAAATAGGCAGGTGTTCTCCCACAGTCTCTGTCCTTGAGGATTAGTCTGTCACTTTTCTTCTTTATTTATTAATCATTATCAGAAAATTTCCAACTTCTTGATGTCTTATTCCTTTTTATAATCCAACACTTTTATCTACAAGTGCTTTATAGGAAGATAGGAGAAAAGCATGTTTCCAGTATGACATCTTTAATGAAAAGCATCAAGATTTTATTTCTGTTCTAGAATGACTATCTTCTCTAAGACTGTAAATATGAAAATTGAAAATATATTTAACTATTACCATCATTGATATGCTTACCATGCTTTGAATGATTGGTCTCCCATAGGCCAAGCCATCCTACTACCAGTACCATAGTCCAAAATATCATAAACACTTGATACAATAACCAAATTATCTTCCCAATTTTGATCTTGCCATTTTCAATCCATTGCTCACAAATTATTGTGTGTGTTATAGAACTCTGAATATAGACAGATAGATGGATGATAGATAGAGGATAGGTGAATAAGTAAGTTAGATAGCTAGATACTTGGATAGATAGATGACAAGTAAATATGGAGGATTTGAGAGTACAGGTGAACCATACTCTTAGAGTAGAAGTGTCAGCAGGGCCCCTGATTAGAAAGGTTAGATGTATAGCATTTGTGACTATGTCTATGTCTGTAACTGTTTATCTATCTATCTATCTATCTATCTATCTATCTATCCATCCATCTATATCTATATAAATTTTGGGGCATAAAATAAATAATTTGGGGATCTTTACTATACATATTAGTAAAATTACAAATAGAAAAGTAAGCACAAAATTAAATAACTTTTATAATGAAAAATAATTCACAAAACATTATACAACAAATTAAAAAAAAACAGAAAAATACCAAAATAATTTATTGATTAACTCCAACATATCTCACAAGCCTCTATAGTTTATGTTTTTAAAGGGGTACTCATTGATCACTGCTTCATCTTTCAACAAATCTGTAATATCCTTTTCTACAGATAGAGTAGATGGTTCAGTCTATTTATTATACTTGTTGGTCTCTTTTAGTTTAATTTGTAATTCATAAAAGAAACCTCAGCTATACAAATAGCTATTAACCATGTCATAAATTTGTAGAAATTTTGTCAAACTTTGAATAATCTCTCTTAAGGAAAGAACTTTTATCTTAAGTAACACATTGAAAAAGAAACTAAATTTTTGCTTGTTGTCTTACACGTCTGAGTATGCAACAATTTTCCATAGACTAACTTCAGTCTCCATAATTTGTAACCTTATTTTTCATCTGTCACACACATATCTCTAGTGCTAGGAATATTTGACAAGTCCAAAGAGCAAATGGACTTCTAGGTTTCATTTGCTGCACATTTATGTAATATTACCAGGTGATACTGCAGAGTAAGTGGGAGCAGTGTTTTTGGTGCAGTTTCTATAGGATCATTTGACATTTGCAGCATCTGCCTGTAAATCGTCAGATGACTAATTCCTTAACATTATTCATATCTTAGCTCAAATGTCATCTCTTTAGAAAATTATACATTCCGAATCCAAGATATTCACTCCATTTTTGACCTCATAACGTTAAATAAATAAATAAATAAATAAATAAAATTATGTGCTTGTCATTACCTGAAATTGTTTCATTGTAATTCTCCTGCTACTTGAAGGTATGCCTCACAAGAGCAGAGATGTTTTCTCTCTTGTGCTCATTGTTTTTGTAGATCCAGAACAATGTCTGCATGTATTATACAATGACTAAATATAAGTGTGAATAAATGAATTAAAACCCATATATCTATTGGGCCATACTTAAAATGGATATATTTTATGAACAATAAAAATATGAGAGAAATACTCCTTATTAAACTCGAAGTGTATCATTTAAAAATATTATTTTTGAAAATTCATGAAAAATAGTGGTTTCGATCATTGCTATTCATAATTTGGTGTAAAGGTAGAATATGCTTAATTAAAGTAAGATTTCTACAGTTGAGTAAGCAAACCTGAAACATCAAAGAAATGTATCTCCTTGAAATAATTCACATTCAATATTAAATTGCATTTTCTTTTAGCATTATTGAATTATTAAAATTTTATTATGACTTTTCAAATTTTATTCCTTTTGTATTTGTTCATATACGTTTTAGTTTGCTAAATGCTGTCAATGAAATATATCAGAAATGGGTTGCTTTTACAAAGCGAATTTATTAGACTAAAAGCTTACTACTCTGAGGCTGTGAAAATGTCCAAATAAAAGCATTATCAGAGATGATCTCTCACCGAAAGTCAGAGGCTGGTTGATCCTGGAACCCTGCCATATGACAAGGCACAATGAAGGTTCTGATGGTCTCTGCCTTCTCCGCCAGGCTCACTTTCTCCCCAAGCTCAGCCATGGGCAATCGGGAACATGGGCAGGGCAAAAGGGTGGCATCTGCTCATCTATCCTAACTTCTCTCTGTCTCTGCAGCTTTTTAGTCCTCAGCTCACAAAGGACTACTGTAAGAAGATTAAGACCCACCCTAAGTCACACCCTACTGGAGCAATCTAATCAAATGGTCTTTAATTGATCTAATCTAATTAAAGATTCACAACAGTTTCAATTTAAGAACATCATTTTCTAAGGTTCACAGAAAAAACTCAAACCAACACAACATGCTACCATCACAGTGATTTATAACAGAAAATGATTTTTCCTCAAAAATAGTTCTCTTTGGATCATTCTTTTACTTTTTCCCTCTATTCAGTAAATTTTAACATCTCCTTCTAGATTTCCTTTCTGCCTGCTTTTATTTATGTAAGGCTATAAATATGTTATTTAATACCACCTTTACAAAAATATTAACACTATGATGTAAAAAATATATTGATTAAATATTTTGAAACCCAGCTAGTTCAACATTCATCAATAATAGTACCCAGAGAATAAACCTGATGATCATTAAATAAGTAGGAATCAATACCTGAACCACTACTATTAGTTAGAGCTAATTATAATTATCAATATTAAAAGACTGATAAAACTGAAGAAAGCATTACAGCCAAGAGAAAAAATGAAATAGAAAACATCCAAAAGTGTATTTTTAATTTTATGTTCTAGATATATCATGCATTGTGATGTGTCCAATTTATGTATCCATGGATTATACAAAGACTCTACAATTCTGCTTATTGTCTGTAGCACCTCTATTGGTTTATACCTATTACTAAGAAATCACTTGCATATTTTCATCTATTGATATACACAAGAATATCTATAGATACATTATTGGTATTAGAAATAGCTTAAATATTTATAAGAATACTGAAAAATATTCTTAATATATTCATTAAAAGGAATTCTACAGAGTGGTGAAAATAAAAGTACTATTTTGATTATTTAATTAGTTTAATATTATATTTGAATTTTACAAATATAATCATGAATAAAAAAGGAGTCTCAAAATAGTTCATAGGGAGTAATGCCACTTTTATAAATTTCCAAAATAAGCTACCAAAAACAATCCTATATAAAATTATTTTAAAAAATCATCAAAGTAGTTATTTGTCTTAAAAGAGAGGATGTCTTGGAATGGTAGGCAGAAGTATGCAGTCTACTTCTTAAGCTGTATTTGGGTTCACTCTGGTATAATTTTATGATCCCTGATATACATACACAATGCATATTTTATTTTACTTACTTTATAAAAAATAATATTTTACATTCTGTTAAAAAGAAAAAGAAAAATTAATTGGAACTAATGAAATACATACAATGTGAGTATAATTTTTATGCATTTTTACTTTTATTTATAACATTTACTGCTTTAATAGAGTTATGAAGAGATGGATGCTGTGAAGCAACTCATCTATTCAGAAAAGTAAATGATTTTAATGATCTAATAACTTACATTTTTATAATAAGGATCTGCCTTAATGTAATATATTCTGCTTATGGCAGCAATAATAGGACATAAAGTAGTGAAAATTGTTCAACATGAGAATGAATAATAGAATTATGATGAAGTTAAATGACCAGAGATGTGAGGTATACATTGAAATATGGGAAAATGTGTTTATTCTAACTACTATTTTCCTCAATGCAATATTAAATAGATTCTTGAATAAAAATTGAGTTACTAACAAGTTCATAGATATATTTTTTAGTTTTCTTCATATTTTTTTCAATTGTTTTATTCTTCATGTCCTTTCTCTTTCCAAGCAAAAGGAATTATATTACCTTGGAAATTGTAATAAATAGAGCTAATATGTGCACAGTGTTGTTAAAGTATCATGAATAAAATCCATTTTAACAAAATGTGTCATATTGATTATTGTCCTTCCATTTAAATAATATAGCAATGACTTTGTTAGGAATTTTAGAACATATTTTAGATATAAATTTAAATAATCATGTGATCTTGTATCCTTATTAATTGAGTGCTTACTGAGTGTTTATTCCATTTTCAGAGACATTTTAGAGATACACATCTATCATGTAGGAATTTTGTAATAAGTGATTAATTTTAGAAATATTTATATCTTAGTGTCTATCTTGCCCTAATAATTCAACAATAAACAAACATGCATTGTCCTCTCACTCCTTTTTTTTGAGACTTTCATTCTTTCTTGTGCTCTCACATGGACTATAGCCACTTTCTAGTCAGGGAGTTTCAAAGTGTGGTGGTAGGCATATTGGAGGGTCAGTATTGTGAGTTTTCCCCATATTCATGAATTTTCTTGGTGCTTCACAATGAAAAAAAGGTACAAGTTGATTATCAGTTTTGCAAATAGCAAGTTTTCTTGCTAAGGTACCTGTAGTGTTCATCCCAGTCCTAGACTTTTTGAAAATCCTAATTGCATAAATTTTTCACTATTTAGCAAATTTCTTTCCACTACCTGCATAAATATAAAATGTCCTTTTTATTTTCATGTAACTGATAGTGATCTTGACTTGGTGATAGTAATTAACAAAAGCAGTTTTGTTTTTATTTTATAAATTAACTTATCTTATTTCTAAATATAACTTTATTTGATTGGTCTGATAGCATGTCATTATGGAATACTGTACTTGGGCTATGATTTTTCTATAGGAAAGCACATAAGATATACTACATAATTCATTCACAATCACTCAATAAATATTTATCCAAATAAATGTTTAAATTAAAACTTAAATATTAACAATTCATTTCCCTATAGTAAAAACGGAGGAAAATTTCACTACCCCCCAATAAAAGCCGAATTACTTATATTTTAATACTCCATTATTATCATGCCACAATTTTTCCACAGGCAATTAGAAATGGATGGAAAAAGTTCATTTAGCACATGCTCCCTTTGGTGAATGCCATTAGAGTTTGTGAGCCACTAGATTAGATAATCAGATCTTTATCAGACTTTATTGACATAACACTTTACCATTCTCTTTTATATTGAGGCATACTATTTTCTGACATGTAGCATTTATAAGTTGTCATATTTTATATGATATTTGGCCAGGAACCATTGACATTTGAATGGGTAATTTTATGTAGGATACCACATCACTTCAGCAACAGAAATATTCTTAAAAAGTCCAGTATATTACTTCAAAAATTTTCACCATGATAAATGAGATCCCTGATTGCTGTCGTTAAAGATGTGGGGCTTAGGGTCTGGGGTCTGTTGAAGCCATATTTTTAACACTTAGAGTTTATTTTTTGGAATCATATCAGCATTTGTTATATGTTTATATTTAGCAATTATAGTAAGGGCTGGTGATAAAATATAAAGTGACCTGGTTCTTGTTCTAATATCACTGACAAATGAATTTCTGTGTAACTTAGAACAGATTGGTTAAGCTCATAGAGACAAAGTTTCTGGGAATCATAATTGAAACTGTTAATAGTATTAGGGAACTATTAATAGTACTAGGGAAATCAAATGAAATAATATGAATAACACATCTACCAAACAAAGGGACTTGTTCTCAATATCTGTCAAATGTTTAGAGATTCAGAGAGTGCTGTGTGTAAACACGATTTCCAGCATAGAAGACAATATGGACTAGATTAGAATGGTTTTGATTAGAAAATAAGAGTCCAAGTTGTCTATAAATAGGACATGAAGGACATAGATTGTTTAATGCTCTTTCTGAAAGGTCTTGAGTGACTTGAATCTGAAAAGCCTGTAAGCATAGAAAAAATTGTGTATTGGTCAGGAGTCCTTACAAGGAAACAGAATCAACATTAAGGACTCGGGAAAACAAAGGAAGCCAACTTAGCGTGCTGATTTTCCAACTGAACTTCATGACAGCTCACTTATATTGCTGTGATTTTCAAGTAATTCAAATTAACCTTACCACATTTGAACAGGAGTGAGGGTGGTGCAAATAGGTTTTACTCCTATTAATGCATAAAACATTACTTAGTTCACATTATCTAATCTACCGATTTGGTCTCTGTTTCCTCCCTTTTCTTAGTTTATCACCACCTACCCTTCTCCCCCAGGAGATTCAGACCTTGTTATTCATACATGGTAAAACTTTGTTCATACTTTCCCTTAATGCAAAAGTTTCCCTTATAATCAAAGAACAACTTGCCTGATTATAAAATTCTTGCATCCCATTTTCTTCCTCTCAGAATATTTTTGATACTAATCAAATTGTCTTCTTGCATTGGATATTACTGTGAAGAAGTCAAATGCAACTTGATATTTTAAGCTAGCAGGGAACATGATTTATTTCTCCTGCCTGCTCCTATGATTCTTTCTTTGTACTTGAGAATTTTAACATCTTTAACAGAACATGCTTTGGTTTATAACGATAGATATGAATGTTAGACATCATTATTTCTTAGAACTCTGTGTCAGACTGCAGATTCCACTTATTTTTATTTATTTGAGAATTGTTAAATTATTCTTTTAAACTTTCTGTATTCTAAATATTTGATTTGTTCAGTTTTTCTCAAAATATCAGTTATGAATGTTAGATATAGCTTAATATTTTTTAAATCCAATTCTTTCTACAATCCTATTACCATTCTGTCTTTTCCCCCCTCTTTCCTTCCTCCCACTCCTCCTCCTCCTTTTCCCTTCCTTCCTTCCTTTCTTCCTTCCTTCCTTCCTTCCTTCCTTCCTTCCTTCCTTCCTTCCTTCCTTCCTTCCTTCCTTCCTTCCTTCCTTCTTTCCTTCCTTCCTTCCTTCCTTCCTTCCTTCCTTCCTTCTTTTTCTTTCTTTTGCATTTTTCTTTCTCTCTTTCATGTAACGACCCTCTTAACTATAGTGAGCACATACTTTTTACTTTTAATTGGAATTTATTTTCTACACTGGCTTATTTATTTTGTCATGTTGCATTTTCCAGCTCACTTTTATATTCCTTGGACATCATATGATGTCATCTTTGAGCACTTATTTCTTATTGTTGAAATTTTACTTAACATTTATAAATATTCTCAAAATTCTGTGATAATCTGTGGGAGATTTATCTTTGTTTTGCTGTGATCATCCTTTCATCAGACATTTCCTTTTACTAATTGAAAATAGTTTTATGCATAGAATTAATCACATTTTCTTTATAGTTATGATCTATTTTAAAATTTTTTGCTACTTGCCAGAAATTTTGACAATTGTTGAGTAAGGAGCTGGAGTTATCAGGGAGCTCGGATTCAAATATTTTCTTTCCAAACTTTTCCTTAAGAAATTGTTGTGTTGACAGAAACTCATCTATGTTTTTCAGAATATATTTAGTCTATCTGATTCATTACAACATTCTCTGTTTGCTTCAGTCAATATTCCATCATAAAAAGAAATGGGTCAATATTTAAACATGATAGTCAACAATTGGTTGCAAGAGTGATAGAACAGTCAGAGGTACAAAGGTAAGAGAGGATTGGGTTCTTCAAGGATGGAGATGCTGTTACTACCCTAAGGCCACAACTCATGAGACTATTTTGGACACTGAGCTGCTGACAGTGTAAGGTGCAAACACTGGCATGCCTCTGCTGGGTAAGAAAGGTATCTCCTGAGCACAAACCAGAAGCCCACTATACCACTACTTTTAAACCATTCTCAGTGCTGCTGATGTCCACTGATGTCCTAAATCATCTTCTTTTTTGTCTTGCAACAGGTTTTTTAGATATTATGAACTGTAAAATTCCATTCAATTAGTTTTTGTATATTTACAGCAATAGTCTATCTTACCCTAGCCCCAACTCTTAGGGAAAGGCAAACTGAGGAAACCATAAGCAAGGTACCCTCCTCCCTACCTACCCCACTTTACCCTTTAACCCCCCTGCCAGCATCCCCTTCTACTACTGCTTCTCTCACAGCCAGGACTATAAAAGAAGCTGAGAGAATCAGAAAATGATTTTTTTTTTCCCTTCTCTCTTCCTGCCAACTCCATCAAATGCCTCCCACTGGCAGAACCCAATAGAAATCCATCTATCAAAGGTGTCTGAAAGAATTGTTTGCAGGTTTCCAGGCCAGATATACAAAAGAAAGTTTAGAAAGGAAAGTGTGGTTTTGAGAACCTATAGGCACCATCCAGCACACCCGTAAGGTCATGGATTTTCAAACTCTGCACCACACTTCCCTTTTCCTAATTTATCCAGGTTTTGTTATAGAAACACCCTTCTACTATTAGGCAAGGTTAGAGAACGTAGAATGGTTTGTTAGCTTGTTTTTACTTTCCAGCTCTCTGTTTTTCTGTTGCAAATACATTGTTCCCAAAATAAATAATTTCTATTTTATCCTGGTCTTCCTATACCTTGAACATATTGGCTCTAATGTGGAGGTATATTTTTTCAGGATGGCACATACACATATATTTCATGGAGACTGAGGATGTTTGTATAAATAAGCATTGTGCACCCTTGTTTACGGTGACTATTTCACATTTTTGGTTCGTATAGTCCCACTGACATATTGAAATTTTGTTTATTGTATTGAAGCTCAAATTTTCATCTATTCTTTTGCTCTTTTGAGAGTTTTCCATGGGTTGTAAAATTTGAGATTGAAATGACATCCACAGAGACCACATTTCTTAAACTGATATTGTGTGTTCTCCACATTTAGCCATTTCAGAGATCAGTTCCTAGTTGTATCTCATTAAAACCCAATACTCTTCATTCATTGAAGACCTTTTGTTATGTTTTTTTCTTTTCACAGTTCATAACATGTGTCCAGTCCCCAGAAGCAATTCATGAATCACACATCATAAATGTATGGTAAATGCCCAGACTTATAAGGACATGTCAAAGAAATGTTTGGCCTATTGGGATACCACTTGCAAATTTATTGCACATAGTACTTAATATTATCAGCAGTATAGATTTGACAGTGTGGATCTTTAGGCCAATGGCAAGCAACATATAAACATCTAAAATGTATAGTTTTGCACATCAAATTGATTTAAATTACCTCAAATAAAATTTCAAAAATAAACAATCCAGTTTTAAAATGCTTCCTACTTAAAATAAATATACTTGTGTGTGTGTGTGTGTGTGTGGTGTCTGTCTGTCTATACTGCATTTATGCACATGTAGTTTATGCGAAGGACTCCCCAAACACTCCCTCCTCATTTATACTACAAAACTTAATTCTGGAGTTTGACTAGAAGTAAACCAGGCTTTGATATTGAATTAGTAAAATGCTTCATGCATCAATTTTGATAACCCGCTTAATCCAACCAATTACTTTTTCTAGACTTGCTTTTTTTTTTTAATAATCATCAACAATAATGGCACATTTTATGTGTCAACTTTGCTAGCTGATAGTCTCCAGTTATTCAGTCAAAGAGTAATCTAGGTGTTTAAATCAAAACATTATCTTCAATAACCCAGTGGGGGGTGGGGGCGCTGATCCAATCAGTTGAAAGGCCTTCAGAGCAGTGATAAGGTTGTCCTTAAAATGATATTCTGCCTCTACCTGTAGCTCCTATCTGAGAGATTTTAGTTTCCCGCATTGTCCTTCCTGATGACTTTCCTTATGGATTTCACATTTGCCTAGTCAGCATCCTTTAACACATGATGCAATTTCTAGTAATAAATCTCTCTCTCTGTATATATGCACATACATATACACACACACATATCCTAATGGTTCTGTTTCTCTGGTGGAACCCTGACGGAAGTACCAACTTAAAAGAAAGTTGGGAGCATAGCAGAACAAACTTTCCCCTTGAACCATTTGAGAGTAAATTGCTTATTTGATGCCCTATTTCTTCTGAATACTTAGTATGTATTTTCTACAAACAAGGACATTTTCCTAAATAACCTCAATCTTATCATCAAAACCATTAAAGTCAGGGAATTTGCATGGCTACGTAATAACTATCTAATTCTCAGACTACAATCAGTTTTAGCAATTGTCTCAATAAGGTCCATAGCAGCAAAAGGATCCAATTCAGAAGCAAGTGTTATTTTTAGCTGCCATGTTTTTTTAACATCATTTTATCTATAGAAATTCTTCAGTCTTTCCTTGGTTTTTATGATATTGAGATTTTAGAGATTTTAAGACATTTACTTTTCATAATAACTTTCAGTGTTTATCTGTTGTTTCCTCATTAACAGAAATGATGCTCCATTCTCCTTATTGCACCATATTAGGTGGTATACAATTAATTTATCCTGCAACCAGCGATGTTCTCTTTGATCATTTAATTGAGATGCTATCTGACAGGTTCTACACTGCAAGGTTCCTTTTTACCACTATAAATTATTGAGGATTATGTGGGAATCTTTTCTGAATTTATGTGAATATTCTGTTCCTGATAAAATATTCAATGCATTCATTCATTAATTAATATCTGTATGGGTGATGGCTTTGTATATTATTAAACCAAGTCTGTCATTATTTATACTGATACTCAAATTCTACCAATATGACCAGTAAAAGCTTATTCCTGTTGGCTTATTCTGTGTAATTTTGATAAGTCTTCTTCATTGGATGAGTACATTCTTGTTTCCTGACTCTGCAAGGTATACAGGTTTATTTTGTATTGCCTACCCTCCAAAATAGAACATAGTGAGGAATTAGATGTTAGATAATCAGGCCTAGATTATTTCTTATTATTTGTTTTCTGTTTTATAACATATTTATTGATATATAATCCACATGACAGATAATTAACCTATTTAAAGTGAAAAATTCAATGGTTTTAGTATATTCACAGGTATATGCAACCACCATCACAGTCAATTTGAAAATATATTTATCACCTCAGAAGGAGTCCACATACCCTTTAGCTATCAAGCTTGTATCTTTCCATCCCCCTCTGTCTTAAGACTTACCATATGATCCAGCAATTCCACTCCAAAGAATGTACCTAAGTGAAATGAAAAAAGTTGCCCACACAAAAACTTCTTGTACCTTTATGCTTATAGCAACATTATCCATAATAGCCAAATGTATATCAACTGATGAATGAATTTAAAAATGCTTTATATAATTGTATATTCTTTGGCCCTAAAAAGGAATGCAACAACATAGATGGACATTGAAAACTTTATGCTAAGTGAAAAAAACTGATCACAAATATATGATTCCATTTATATGAAATCCCAAGAATAGGTAAATCTGTAGAGAATCAAAGTGGATGAGAGATTGCCAGAACTAGATTTTACTGATTATTGTGCTTAACCATGTTGAGGAACGCAAACTAAAATCTAGAGAGGGCAAGCTCTCCTAAAAGAGACTAATTCTTATGTCACCTCCCATACTTATCTTTCTTGAATTTTATCTTGAGTGATTCTTCTGTCTCTGCCCCTGTCCTTACAGCTTTTAGCTATACATGACCAGGATTTTTCCCTACATGTCAAACATCGGTGAATACAGAGGAATATGATTCTTACACCATGAATCATAGAAAGCTCTGTCACAGGTGCCAAAGGAACAGTGTAAAGATAGCTGAAGGCAATGTAGCCTCTCTCCAGAACCAGCAGCACCAAGGTTCAAATGGGTCCCTGATGAAATAAGAGTTTAATCAATATAGAGTAAATCTACTTATCTTCAGAATGGGACATAGAGTCTGATGCCTACCACCCCGAAAGTAATAAGTACCCCTCTCTGGGGTCATGAGATCATAATAATTGCTTACAAGTAGAAGCACTGAAATTAGTAGTATTCTCCCCTGTGATAGATTGAGAATTAGTGCAGATGGAAGGTGTGGTATTGGGGTGTGCTCTCTACTACTGGATCTTGAATCTATAGGACCATGAGAGGAGCCATTTGTTTCTCAAAACTGTACACATGGGGAAGCAGAAAGGTTAAAGTATTTATCTACCAGCTTGTAACCCTTTGGTAAAAGGTTCAACCACCAGTGAATTACCTCCTCTGCCACAATTCTAGGTGTAAATTTCTGGGCACTTCAAAGGTTTCCATGGCATCTGTGAATTTACACATTTAAGAGACAAATAGTTCATGGCATAGGTCTGAACTGCATAGCTGAAGCACTTGAATAGAATGGGGATTTTAACAATTATATAATATGTGAAATCAAACGTGTATTATTCATAGCATTGGAGGCTTTGGAGGAAAAGATCAACTAAATGTTGATCAACTGAATGTGAGAAATCTTCCATGGCAGCTTTAAAAAAGAGTCATCTTCTGCAGACTCTTGGCAAACTGTTCCATAAGGCAGGCCAAATCTAATTGTAAAGGTGAAATAGCTGCAAAAGAAATTGAATGTGCAACCTCGATAGATGTTTTTGTTAAAGTGACGGAACTGACGAAAAATAGTGCTTCTGTTAGACTTTTGTGGGTAATTTTAGGAATACATAGATTCTCCTGAGCCCTCTACCCTGGCAAAAGCAGCCCTCTCCCTCTTTGCCAAAGCAAAACAGACTCTCCTTTCATAGCAACTTTGCAACAGATTTATCTGAGATAAGTTATTTTTCTGAAGAAAGATAGTGCTTGTTATTCTCAAGAGCTAGTAAATATTTGATGGTCCTTCCCCAAAGGGATGTGAGACCTTTTTCCAGGAACCCTGCACTGTGGCAAAAGAAGTTGCAACAAGACTGTTAAGAGAATTGATGGATTAGGGGTTTATGCTAACACAGATAACAGAGCACCTAAAATGGCATTATAGTTTTCTTAATAGATCTGGGATTTATGAAGACCCTCAAGAAAGGGAAATTTAGCCCAAGTCCTTCACAAAGGCAGTCTAATGGTTCACACATTGTGGTATTTCTCTAGCTTTTGAATGTAGAATCAGGATAGATTCACTTAAAACCTATCAGTGAACAATAAAACATAGTGCTATTATACTAGGAAAGGGGTAGTGGAAGTCAGTGACACTTGTCACTCCTGAAGATAGTAAAATCATAAACAATACTCTGTCCTTTAGGAGACGTGGAGATTGGTAGTACCTTTAGTCTAAATTTAATTAGTCCTTATTAAAAAAAAAAAAACAACTAATGAATCGTGATGGATGACAGTGAACTTCCCAAAACGCAATAAATAGAAGTGCCACTCTTCCACACTGGATGGAATTTCATCACCAGAACATGTCGATATAGCTTCTGGCACTACATAGATCCCTATTAATTTAGCAAATACCTTCTTTGTATAAACCACAAATAGGATCAAAACAATTCTGTATATGAGAAGGACAATATTATACATTACCTTCCCACTGTCACTACAACCTTGGGCATTTTTTTCCTCTCTTTATTTTTTTAATGTTACATTCAAAAAATATAAGAGGTCCTCATATACCTCCCACCCCCCTCATCCCACTCCTCCCACATCAACAACCTTTTTCATCAGCATGGGACATTCATTATATTTGGTGAATATATTTTGGAGCGCTGTTGCTCCACATGGGTAATGGCTTACATTGTAGTTTACACTCTCGCCCAGTTCACCCAGTGGGCCATGGCAAGACATACATTGTCCAGCATCTGATCCTGCAGTACCACCCAGGACAAATCCAAGTCCTGAAAATGCCCCCACATCATATCTTGTCTTCCCTTTCCCTACACTTAGCAGCTACCATGTCCACTTTTCTCCACATCAATGCTACAATTCTTTCCATTAATAATCACCATAGTTCCATAGTAGAATATCAGTGAGTCCACACTAATCCATGGTTTATTCCTCCATCCTGTGGACCCTGGGATGGTTATGTCCACTCCACCTCTATATCAAGAGGGGGCTTAGATTCCACATGGATGATGGGTGCAATTCTCCTGCTTGCAGTTGTAGGCACTCTTGGCTCCCTGCTGTGGTGGTTGACCTTCTTCACCTTCCTGTTTGCTAGCCAGGGTAAGTCCAATAAACGAGAGGGTAGGAGTTGCAAGTCTGCTGAGGCTCAGGGCCTGGCTGTTGCATGGACAGTCCAGAGATTCAGGTCTCCTGAGTATATATAAACCCCAGCGCCAACCACAGGCCTAGTAAAAATGACAGAAGTGGCATGTGTAGAAAGATCACATCTGAGACCAACTCCATCACACTCAGGAACACAAACTGTAAAGTAGGACCAACTAACATGGCTCTGAACTCCAGAGCCATCTGCCATGACCATAGAACCTGTGGGTCTCTGTAGTGCTCAGGAGGACCAGTACCTGGGGATGTATCTACTTTGACTGTCTCTGGGACCTTGCTGAGGCGTGCATAAGTGCAACTCCTCTGATGACCTCCCAACTCTTTTTTTGTAGCCATATAAACTCATTTGTCCTTTCCATTTCCCCCTTTTTTTCAAGATCAAAAAGCAGTTTTTAACACCTGATATTACATGTAGGCTGAGATATGCTGGTCTAAGTTGACCCTTTTATTCAAGGTCTTTTTCTAGGTACATCATCCGCTGGTGCTTGGTAGTAATCCCTTGGCACCAGGGAGGCTCATCCCCGGGAGTCATGTACCATGCTGCGGGGAAGGTAATGCATTTACATGCTAAGTTTGGCTTAGAGAGTGGCCATATTTGAGCAACATGAAGACACTCAGGAGGTAACTCTTAGGAATCCTGCAGCTCTAGGTCTAGTTCATATTTCAGGCACACAGGCTCATAAGCATAGTCATCAGTATCAAAGACTTATTGTTGGACCATCCTTCTTTACTGGTCTTTGCCATTGCACTTGGAGGATTGTTGATATTCCATTGGGGAATGTGACAGAGATCCCCTGCTAGGAACTCAGCACTCTCTCAGTTATTGTTTTTAACTGTAACCACTATGAAAATATCCAAACATTTTTATGTACCCTGTATAAATGCCCTGGAGAACTCCCTCCTAACCATGTGCCCCCCATCAATAACACTCCACACCAGTGTTCCTACCCTACCATAATTGAACCTCTCTGTGGTCCAAAACTTCTTCAAAAATGAAGCCTAATATATTGTCAGTCTCCATTAATAGTAAAATGGAATATAGTGATGGGTTTAAAGGTTAGATGTAGAATACATATTAATTTAGAAAAATTAAATAAAGTAAAAATAAATTGGGGTATCAGAAAATGAAAAAATGAAAAAGCTTTGTTATTGACCTTTTGTCTTTTGTCACTGCTACAGGTGTTGCTCTGTATGTACAGTGGCAAGGTAATTTATTTCATTTCTTTCTCAGTGTCTACATCCTTTCTTTTTTTTGTAATTATTAAGTTTGTCTTCACAGAAGTTTTAGATCACAGTAATTCACATATACAATATATGGTATTCCCCCATTTCCAACATTAAACATTTTGTTCCTTCTCCAGCAATGACCTTTTTACATGTTCATATTATATTTGCTGCAGCTGATGTACAGATACTGAAACAATAGCTTTCAAACATGGTTCCATTTGGTTTTACATTATGGTTTATATTTTGGACTATACAATTTTCTAAATTTTTATTTATCTTATGTTTTAAATTATGGTTTACATTTTAGTCTATAGACTTTTGTACATTTTTGGTGTAGTTTAACATGTCCTATATCCATCATTGCATGATCTTGTGGAACATATCCATTGCCGCTCACTTACACTGATTCCATCTATTCAATACCTCTTTCCCCCTCCCCTCAGGGCCCACAGTGAGGATCAACCCTCATTCCTTGAAGGACCATATTTACGGATACTTGCAACTATGTTGAGGGCTTGACATTTGTTCTTATTGCTGAGTAGAATTCCACTGTATGTATATACCAGATTTTTTTAATCCATTCATCTGTTGATGGACATTTGGGTTGAATCCAACTTTTGGCAATAGTGAATAATGCCGCTATGAACATTGGTGTGAATATATTGGATTTTGTCCTTGTTTTCAGTTCGCTGGGAATATGCCCAGCAGTGGAATTGCTGGGTCATATGGCAAATCTATAGCTAGTGTTTTGAGAATCTGCCAAACTGTCCTCCAGAATGGCTGGATCCTTCTGCATTCCCACCAGCAGTGGATGAGTGTTTCCATTTCTCCACATCCTCTCCAGCACTTGTAATCTTCTGGGGTTTTTTTTGTTGTTTTGTTTTTGATAACTGGCAGTCTTATGGGAGTAAGATGGTACTCACTATAGTTTTGATTTTCATTTCCCTAATAGCTAGTGATTTTGAGCATTTTTTTCATGTGCTTTTTAGCCATTTGTATTTCTTCTTCAGAGAAATGTCTGTTCCAAACTTTTTCCAATTTTTTAATTGTTTTTTTTTGCCTTTTTGTTTTCAAAATATAGGAGTTCTTTATATATTCAGGATATAAGTCTCCTATCAGATATATGGTTTCCAAATATTTTCTCCCATTGTATAGGCTCTCTTTTCACTTTCTTGACAAACTCCTTTGAGGTGCAAAAGGCTTTCATTTTGAGAGTTCCACTTATCTATTTGTTTTTTTTTTTTGCTGCTTGTGCTTTTGGTATGAAGTTCATGAAGCCATTTCCTATTACAAGGTCCTGTAGATGCTTCCCTACATTGCTTTCCAAGGTCTTTATGGTCTTGGCTCTTACATCTAGGTCTTTGATCCATCTTGAGTTGATTTTTGTATAAGGTGCAAATTTGTAATCCTCTTTCATTCTTTTACATATGGCTATCCAAATCTCCAGACACCATTTGTTGAAAAGGCCATTCTCTCTCAGTTGAGTGGGTTTGCTGGCCTTGTTGAATAGCATATGACTGTATATCTGAGGATCTATATCAGAACTCTCAATTCGGTTTCATGGGTCAGTGTGTCTATCCTTATACCAATACCATTCTGTTTTCAATACTGTAGCTTTGTAGTGTGTTTTGAATAAAGATAGTGTGATTCTTCCAATTTCATTTTTCTTTTTCAATATGTCTTTGGCTATTTGGGGTCTCTTTCCTTTCCAAATAAATTTCATAGTTAGTTTTTCTAGTTCCTTGAAGAATGCTGTGTTGATTTTTATTGGGATTGCATTGAATCTGTAGATTTGTTTTGGTAGGATAGACATCTTAATAACATTTAGTCTTCTTATCCGTGAACAGCAAATATTCTCCCATTTAGGTCTTCTTTGATTTCTTTGAACAATGTTGTGTAGTTTTCTGTGTATAAGTCTTTTACATCTTTAGTTAAATTTATTCCTAGGTATTTGATTTTTTTATTTACTTTTGTAAATGGTTTTTGTTTCTTGATTTCCTCCTGAGATTGCTCATTATTGGTGTACAAGAAATGCTATTGATTTTTGTGCATTGATCTTATAGACTGACTTTACTAACGCATTTAAAAGTTATAGAAGCTTTGTTTTAGGTTTCTCAGGGATTTCTATGTACAGGATTATGTCATCTGCAAATAGTGAAATTTTGACTTCTTCATTTCCAATTTGGATGCCTTTTATATCTGTTTCTTGCCTCAGAGCTTGAGCAAATACTTCTAACACAATGCTAAGTAGGAGCAGTGACAGTGGGCATCCTTGTCTCATTCTTGATCATAGAGGGAAGGATTTTAGGATTTCACCATTGTAAATGATGTTAGCTGTGGGTTTTTCATATATACCCTCGATCATGTTCAGAAACTTTCCTTATATTGCTATCTTTTGGTGTGTTTTTATCAGGAAAGAATGCTGTATTTTGTAAAATGCTTTTTCTGAATTTATAGATATGTTAATGTGATTTTTTTTTCTTTTGGTCTGTTTATGTGGTGTATTATATTGATTGATTTTCTTATGTTGAACCATTCTTACATACAAGAGATGGAACCCACGTTGATCATGGCATATAATTCATTTGATGTGATTTTTAATAAGATTAGCAAGTATTTCGTTGGGAATCTTAGCATCAAGATTCATTAGAGAGTTTGGTCTGTAATTTTCCTTTCTTGTGTTGTCTTTATTTGGCTTGGGTATTAGGATAATATTAGCATCATAGAATGAGTTAGGCAATATTTCCTCTATTTCAGTTTTTTGTCCTTCTTGTTGCCGTATAGTTTTTCAAAGTATCCTTTTATGATAGTCTTTATTTCTGTGGGGTCAATGGTGATATCTCCTTTCTCATTTCTTATTTTGTGTATTTGCATCTTCCTTCTTTTTTCTTTGTTAGTCTTGCTAAGGGTTTGTCAATTTTATTGATCTTCTCAAAGAACCCACTCTTGGTTTTATTTTTTCAAGTGCTTTCTTATTTTCTATTTCATTTAGTTCTGCTCTGATCTTTGTTATTTCTTTCTTTCTTCTTCCTTTGGGTTTAGTTTGTTATTCTTTTATTAATTCTTCCAAGTATGCAGTTAGTTCTTCAATTTTAGCTCTTTCTTCTTTTTTGATGTATGAATTTATGTCTATAAATTTCCCTCTCAGTATTGCTTTTGCTGCATTCCATAAATTTTGATATGTTGTGTTACCATTTTCATTCATTTCAAGGTAGTTATTGATTTCTGTTGAGATTTCATTCTTGACCCACTGTTTGTCTAAGAGTGTGTTGTTTAACTTCCATATCTTTTTGCCAAATCTGGGTCTCTGGTCCTTGCAGGTTTAAAGCTTCATTCCACTGTGGCCAGAGAAATTATTTCATACGATTTCAATCTTTCTGAATTCATTAATACTTTTTCTTTGGCTTAGCATGTGGTCTACCTTGGAGAATGTTCCATTGGGCACTTGAGAAGAATATATATTCAGCTGAATTTGGGTGCAATGTATTGTATATGTCTATTAGTTCCAGCTCCTCTAATATATTCTTCAAAGTCTTTGCTTCTTTATTGATTCTCTTTTGAGATGTTCTGTCCAAAGCTGATGGTATATTAAAGTCCCCCACTCTAATTGTAGAGGCATCTATTTCTTCACTTAGTTTTTCCGTGTTTGCCTCATGTAATTGGAAGCATTCTTGTTAGGAGCATAAATGTTTATGATTGTACTTTCTTCTTGAAAGATTATTCCTTTCAGTAATGTGTAGTGTCCATCTTTGTCTCTCACAATTGTTTTTCATTTAAAGTCTATTTTGTCAGATATTAATATAGTTACTCCTGCCCTTTTTTGGTTATTGCTTGCTTGTAAGATTGTTTTCCAGCCTTTCACTTTCAACCTTCTTGAATCCCTGGGTCTAAGATGTATTTCTTGTAGACAGCATATAGATGGGTTGTATTTCCTTATCCAATCTTCCAGTCTGAGTCTCTTGACAGGTGATTTTAATCCGTTGACATTCATTGTTATTATTTTCAAAGAATTGCTTATATTAGCCATAATTTCTTTGGATTTGTGTTTGCTATATTTTGATTTTTTCCTGTTTTGTCTTTTTTGTTGGTCTTACACTCTCCTCCAACTCTGTCCCTCCTGTTTTTTCTTTCCTTTCTTTCTTCCTGCAGAACTCCCTTTAGTATTTCTTAAAGGGCAGGATTCTTGTTGGCATACTCTCTTAGTTTATGTTTATCTGTGAATATTTTGAACTCTCCATCATTTTTTGAATGCCAGCTTAGCTGGATAGGGTATTATTGGTTGGGATGTTTACCTTTTAATACTTTGACTATATCATACCACTGCCTTCTTGCCTCCATGGTTTCAAATGAAAAATCAGCACTTAATCTAATGGAGCCTCTTTTGTATATAATGGTTTTCTTTTCTCTTGATGCTTTTAGTATTTTCTCTTTGTCTTGAGCATTAGATAATTTGACAAGTATATGTCTTGGGGTAGGCATGTTGGAATTTATGCCATTTGGGGTACATTGTGCTTCCTGGACATGTATATCCATCTCACTCAATAGGTTTGGGAAGTTTTCAGCCATTATTTCTTCCAACACACTTTCTTTCCCCTTTCCCTTCTCTTCTCCTTCTGGGAGAATGTTTGTGTGTTTTGCATTGTCATTCAGGTCCCTAAGTCCCTGCTGAATTTTTTCTTTTATCAATCAGTTCTACTATCTGTTTGATTCCAGATGTATTGTCTTCCACATCACTAATTCTTTCTTCTGCCTCTTCAAATCTGCTGTTATTTGCTGAGAGTGTATTTTTGATTTCTGAATTGTGTTGTTCATCACATCATATCCATTATCTTTTTGTGTATGATTGCAATTTCTTCTTTATTCTCTACAAGTATTTTATTCATATTCTTAATCTCTTCCTTCACTTCATCAAATTGGTCCCTAATATATGTTTAGAGCTTTAATTATTTGTTCAATGTTCTGCTCCTCTTCCTGGTTTTTAGTTTGTTCATTGGATTGGGGCATGTTTTCCTGATTATTGGTTTGGTTTGTCATTTTTTGTTGCTA
Source organism: Dasypus novemcinctus (assembly GCF_030445035.2). Taxonomy (NCBI): domain Eukaryota; kingdom Metazoa; phylum Chordata; class Mammalia; order Cingulata; family Dasypodidae; genus Dasypus; species Dasypus novemcinctus. Next base: position 30,595,329 of record NC_080674.1, on the reverse strand, counting down.
TCTGTTCATCATTTTATCTTGGTGGGTTTAATCAGTTGCTTAATTTCTTTGTCTAGTCTTGAGTTTAATTAATTGTTGTTTTTGCATGCATGTTAAGTCTTCTCTTCATCACTTTGTTCTTCTTACTCTCTTTGTTGTTGGCTGAGTTCACTTGAAGGAAAATATTAGGGCAAGAGAAAGCAAAAGGAGTAAGAAAAGAAAAGGTATAATAGTAGTATTGATAGTAAAGGTGAACAGAGGAACCATGTGAGATCTAGGAGAATGGATATTAGACTCATGTAAGCTCTGTAGAGTTATAATAGTAAGGAAAGTGGAGTACATGTACTGAGACAATAAACTGAATAAGGGGAGGAATATAGTATAAATTAAAAGGCCAGTGTGGTCAGAAGAGAGAGAAAGAGAAAAGAAAGGACAATAATATAAAGAGTGAATAAAAGACAGAAAACAGAACAAAGGTATTAGAAATAAAAAGCCAGAAAAATTGGGAACCAAACAAAGAGAAGTGGAAGATAAGAGAAACAATAAATGGTGGAGGATAGGAAGATGTAGAGGAAAGGAGATAATGTTGGTGGTCCAAATCAATACATACACAGAAAAGAGGAAATGGAGGATGAGGAAACACAGCAAATATGAAGCACTCCCTGCAGCACCTAATATTTTTAAAAAAAATTAAAAAAAGAGAGAAAGAAAGGAAAAAAATAAAGGGGGACAAAAGGGGGGAGCAAGCAAGAAAAAGAAAAAGAGAAAAAAAAAAGTAAAAAGGGCCTTGGGGGGGATAAAGAGGAAGGAAAAACAAGAGAACAAACCAACAAAAAAGACCAGACATATTTCAAGCAAGGAATCCTCTTTGCAGTTAAATAAAATGCTTAAGAGTGTGATGTTCCCCTCTTCTCACTTCCTCACTTCCCTCTCTCCCAGGGCAGCTGGAAAGCTGTGTGAGGTGTCTAGTAGGAGATTCAAGTGGGTCCTTGGTGAACCAGTTCAGCACAGATAACAATGACTCTTAGTTTCCAGAGAGAGAGCACCCACACCTCACCAGGAACACCAAATATACTATTGGAAGCTTGGAAATCACGTCCTACAGTACCTCTCCCTTTGGTGTGCTACAGGAGGTCTAATTGATTTTCTGACTCCACTTTCTCTCAGGCCAAGTTTTCTATCTGAGGGCATTTAGGTAAATTGGACTTTCTCAGCAGATTCACCTCTCCTTTCTTCCCAGGCTCTCCCCAAGCTAGCTGGTATGCTCCTCCAAGCTCAAAAAAAAAAGGGGGGGGGCAGTAGGGGGACCAGAAAATTGAACCTGCATTTGTTTGGCCCCTCTGCACCTCCCACCAAATCTCTCCCATTCATGGAGTCAGTCCAAAACCAGAGGGCTAGGGTAATCAGGAAGTGCTGGATTCAGGAAAGGAAAGTCCACGATGTTGCAGATTCAAGGTATGTAGTTCTGTGGGACATGGGCTACAGGGTTTTAGGGGACATGGATCTGGGGGCCACACATCTGGGGAAAATGAGGCTTGAGAAATCCACTGCACAACTGACAGTTTTCAGGGAACACTGCGGCCACCAGCCCTAGAGGGAAGGGTCCCGCCTCCCCACAACTTCTGACCTCTGTTCTAGAAACCCACAACTCTACCTTTAACAAACACTACTTCTGTCACAGTCTCTCCAAATCAACGTCCATACACCTCCTGCCTTGCAAGCCCCCGAAACAACCCACTCTGGCAAGATTCCGACTTTATCAGCCACTTCTTTGCAAGAGAGATTATGAAGTGCATTCACTCAGACACCATCTTGCCCTGCTCTCTTTTTAGGCATTTTAATATTCTAAAGAATATCCCTCTGGTACTAATATCAATGACATAATCTTAATTAAATGTGGAAAACAGGAACTGGCAAGTGCCCTAGAAGCATTAGAAAGAAACACAGATTGAAGGGGATAGGGATTCCATGAGGATTCTGGTTTCTGTGACATTGGTGACAGTTTTAAGGGTCCAGTAGTCCAGAGTGTGCTGGACATGAATCATAAGGAAAATGACACTTTATGCTTTCACTTTCTAAGCATTAGAAGCGACATAAATTAGTACCCTTCCACGTTTAGACTATTTCTCTGGCCTATTTATTGAGTCAGAAGGGATCAGCTCAAGAGAGAGCATTGCATCAGATCCAGGCTGCACTTCAAGGCTTACATTTATACATGTAAGCCACTAAACTCCCCACTCACCTATAGCAGTGTGAACTGTTGTTTTTCCACTAATGAATCTGTCTCAAGTCAATTTAGGATTGTGGCTGGATATTACCTTTTAGGGTCCTCTGAGACTGCTGGTACTTGCATCTCTCATCTCTCAAGAAGGAAGTGACAGTGTTACCGTATTGAAATTCTTTTTTGAATCTCAAAGGATTATATTATTAAACTAATCCATTCCTATGGGTATGGTATCCTTTGATTGCATTAAATTCAGTTATGGGAACTTTGATTAAATTACTTCAGTTTTTTTGGATTGGAGGTTCCTGAGGGACTGGGCCCACTGAGGAGCTCAAGGCAGAGGGGACAAGCCCTGCCATATGCCAGATTGCCCATAGCTGAACTCTGGGACATGGTGAGCCTTGAGGGGTGGCCAGGTCCTCTGTAGAGATCACCTGTCATCTTGCCTAATCACGTGGCTAGACTCCAGGCTCACCAGTAGCTGACTTTGGCAAGAAAGCATCTCTTTTGCCTTGATTTGAACATTTCGTAGCCTTGGAACTGTAAGATTTTACCCTAAATAAAATTCCCATTATAAAAGTCAACCCAGAGTGTGCTAGCAGTCAAAGCTGAAGTATGAATCCTCCAAGAACTTGGCTCAAGGTATGAAAATATGAGCCAAATGCCTGATAGCCCATAGCTGAACTCAGAAAGAAGATGGAGAAGCCAAGACTGAGAGAGGAGGCCCAGGAAAAGATAAGCCCTATGCCTTTTTGCCTACAGAGGAGCTTAAGGAGAAGGTAGATTCTGAAGGGGAATGCAGGGATCTCAGTGGAGATCACACACCATCTTCTGCACCATGTGTCAGAACACCAGGATAACCAGTAGCTTGCATTGGTGAGAAAGTATCTCTGATGGTGCTTTGATTTTGACATTTCACAGCTTTGGAACTTCAAGCTTTTACCCTAATAGATTTCCCATTATAAAACCCAACACATTTCTGGTCCTTTATATTGGCAGCCCTGTGGCAAACTAAGACAGATGGCTTTCCCCTCACCAGCAGTAGATGACACATTTTATAACATGAGCTGAAAATATTGGAGTGAGAAGAGGATTAAATGATGCACAAATGTTAGTATGGATACTGGACTGTTTCCAAACTTTTCTATGCACCACTTCAGATGCACTCTGTTTCATGTTTGCTTATTCCAGCTACCACTGAGGGGACCGTTCTGCAACCTACAAGAATCTCACCTCATGTCCATATTATATGTTCTTGTCTCCACCATGTGGCTTCTCCTTTGACACTAAGACATGGAATATTACCTAACTAAGGTGCCAACTCATTTCAACATACCAGGACTTTTCCATTTTTCCATTGAAAGTCTCTCAAGAATCTTATCAGTTTCGGGAAAACCACAACCCTGAATATAACCTGTCTTCCTAGCATATGCAAACTTGAAATGAAAGGAAATTAGTGCATCATGGAATAAACCTTTGAAAAATATGGAATAGTAATTGATGGAACAATGTAGTATTTTTTATCCCCCTAGTCCTGTGATATATACTTCGTATCATTTCTCAAGACAATCCCTTAGATTTGAGCAACCAACAGTCAATATTGGTTGCCAAATTAATAATACCTCTTGGTTTTGGCCCTCCATCCAATTCATTTCCCTCCTGCTATTCCTCACTATTGTTTCTTATGATTACCTTCCTAATAATGAGTTTATATATGTCTTTATCTTAAGTTCTGCTTTCCTGGGAAGTTGATATAAGATAAATGCTATTTTAATTCAATAGTTTTTTTTTTAATTTGAAATAGTAAAAGTAGTTGAAAAAGTACTGAAAGGCATGTACAATTTCTAATACAAATTTATTACAGGAGTTTCTCATTAAATACCCCTCTGAAAAGAAAAGTAGATTATGAAAAAAACTTAAAAAATTTGGAGAATTATCTCCTTTTATCATCTTTTAATATAAAGAGTTTCATAATTTGAATTGGGTTTGAATCAATTTATTCCCTTCTTTGATATACCAGAGATTTAGCTCACTTAAATGTCCACCCACATCTCTTCCAATTATCTCCCAATTTTGATCATTTATGTTACTTAAAATTTTCCTGTATAACCTTGAATTTCATAGTTGTTTAATATAAATTATGTTTTAAAATAGGTTAAATTTCTTCCACCATAACATGCCAGATAAGGAATGTTTGGGAATCTACCTGAATCTGTCTTCATATCTGATTTAAAAATTATTTCAACACTTATGATTGTGTAAAAATGTCAGCATTTTTCTAGTTCCCACTTCCACACCAATTGTAATTTTAAAAGTCTCTGTTTCCTAGTTTTCTTGGCCCTGCTTGTATTCAGTTCCTCACAATAGTTCAGTAATGATATCAATCCCTTTGCTTAAACTCTAGTCATGAGTTCCTTTCCCTCATTCTTAATTGCATTTAATTGTCTAATTTGTTTCCTTGTTGTTGTTTTTATTTTTTTGAAAGCAGTCTGCAGATGCTTGTGTTTCTGTGTGTGTAGGAATGTTTGAGTGTTGCCTTTATTCAGGAAAACAAAAAAATCACTAGTTATATTTTTTTTTCGTTTCTCACTTTCTATCTGAATTTTTCAGACACATTGTTCTTTAATGAAATACTGCATTAGTTTTTGCTTGCTTCTCTATGAATCTTCTGTCTGTCTGCATTTTGCCTTTAAGAAAGACCAGTGCATATTAGATTTTCTTAACTTTTCAGGTAGACTTTTTTTTTTTTTTAGTTTTTATAATTAAACACCACCTTGGTTAGGTATAACATAGGGCAAAATTTTTATTTACCTACGAAATTTGCAGACAGATCCTTCCTTTTCTGGTACTGATTGGCACTCACAAGAGATTTGAGATCTGGGCCCAGCTTGAAATTCCCAACTCATGAAATTGAATTTCTTCTTTCTGCCTGTTAGCTTAAGTTCTTTCTTTATTTTTGAAATTTCTCTACATAAAATGGATATGCCTGAGTGCCAATTATTCTGTTTCATTTTCAAGTCTGATCTTACATGCTTCAAATTCAGTTATTTCTTCTTTTATGAATTACCTTTCAGGAAAAAATGTTATTTTGCAAACATTTCATTCTTACAGTTATGGTCTCTAGAAATACCACTCATCTTGAAATTGGATGATATTTTTATCTGTCCTCATTACCTGATATCTTCTTCTTAATTTCTTCAAACAATATCATTTTGTGCATTTTTCCTTTTCTTTTTGTCAGTGATTCCATTTTCAGCTACATCTATTCTCTTCCACATTGTGAATCTCTTGAAAGCAAAATTCTCATCAAGTTGTGATACCTAACTTCTTCATCACAGCACACACACACATATACACACACTGAAAAGCAAGCTCTTAAGCTAAGATTCAAAAAGGCATTTTTTCGCTCTTGGTCTGACATATAATGACACATTCATCAAATTCAGGAGTTTGTTTCACTTTTTTGAATACAGCTATAATAAAATTTTAAAAGAACTATTAAGTAATTTGAAGCACAGTTTAATTTATGCCAACATTTGTAATTAATCTTAAACTGAGAAAGTCTATAACTCCTAAATTCTCACAATGACTTACCCAGTTTGTAGATGGGAGCATCTACAACAGGATAAGAAAATATATGAAAAGGAATTAGAATTTTTCCTAGTCCTTAGAAATCACCTTGTAAATATTTATTATTAATAATAATTACTGATCAGAAATATTCATTCCTCCAAAAAATTTTATACTTCTATAAAAGAAATTTCATACTTTTGATTAAAGATTACTTTTTAAATTTTTTCTTTTAATTCACTTTTTTATGAGCTTTCATTTTTTTGCTGAGAAAATGAAATTTTTAACCCCATTTTTAAACTCATTGAGTATATAATGCATTTGCACAATCACAACACTTCAAGGACAAAACTTTTTTTCAGAAATCATGGTCTTTCTCAGTAAATAGATACATTCACATATGCAAACAGAGTACCTTATAGTAAAAAGAGAAATATTCAACTGGTATATTTATTAAAACTTTTTAAAAAATAGCATTCATCATTTTAGCTCCAGTTTACTACTTCCACATTTGAAGCCTCAACATTAATCCAATTCTTCATGCTCAGTTCATTGATTTAAATGCATCATCATTATAGAGATTGACAATTACTAAATTGTAACTGTAAATGGACATATGCAGCAGTCCCAGTCCATACACAAATGAAAGTTTGGGACACAACTGGGCCAACTTCATGGGCATTTGTTATGTGCACAGGCTGCAAACATCCATAATTTGTTTAAAGTTCTTCTGCCACAGTCTGGATATTCTTAATAGGTTTTAAACAATGAGCTCTGCATTTTCTTTTGCACTGGACTTTGCAAATTATATAGCTGTTCTGGAGTCATAATGCCAGATAACCTACCAAGACCTGCCATGGTGTTAGTTATAGATTAGGAGGAATTCAGCATGGGTAACGGAGGAGGGAGATGATGATATAATACCAAATGTATTAAAACATCTACGTGAATGGGGACTCTAGTCCTTCTCATTAACCTTTCCTATAAGCTCCCCCTCAGAAAGACAGACCTAACCAATCACTGAGGATCTGCTTTCAGAAATGCATGGAGAAGGAGAATTGCATTCATCAACCATGTTGGTTCTAAACCTCCTCTCGATATAGAGGTGGAGTAGATATCACCATCCCAGTATCCACAGGATGGAGGAATAAAATATGGATTAGGGTGGACTTACTGGTATTCTACTGTAGAACTATTGCAACTGGTAATGGAAGAAATTGTATCATTGATGTGGAAAAAGTGGCCACAGTAGTTGCTGAGGGCAGGGAGAGGGAAGAACAGATTGATGGGGGGGGGGCATTTTGGGGACTTGGAGTTATCCTAAATGATATTGCAGGGACAGATGCTAGACATTATATATCCTGCCACAACCCACTGAATGTACTGGGGGAGAGTGTAAACTGCAATGTATACTATTACACATGTAGTGCAGCAGTGCTCCAAAATGTATTCACCAAATGCAATGAATGTACCACAATGACCAAAGAGGTTGTTGATGTGGGAGGAGTGGGGGTAGGTGGGGTGTGGAGTATATTTTTTATATTTTTTAATGTAAGATATTTTGTGATCTATGTATCTTCAAAAAATACAATTAAAAATTAATTAATTAATTTAAAAATAAATAAGAAGAAGAGGAAGGAGGAGGAGAGAAATTAAAAAGGAAAGAAGAGAGAGAGAGGAGAGGAAAGAAGGGAGAGAGGGATGATGGAGGAGTAGAAAGAGGACCAAAGAGAGAAAATGTTCCTACAAAATATTTTCTTGTTTAATTTTCTTGAAATTAACTTGAAATATGTTTAAATCCATGAAAGACAGAACTGCTGAACAAGACAGGAAATTAATTTGGAATCTTGGAAATTGTTAAATAAATGAAAATAATCAAGAAAAACAGAAAAGAAATTCATGGGAAAGAGAATGTGTAAGGAGCAAGTGATGTATGGATGGTGACCATAGAATTGTCCTGTGTATATCTCCATTCAATAGAAACACCTGCAGGGAGATAGCTGATTGACAATCTCCAGATGCCTCAAGATCTGGCAAGGTGTTCATACCAGGCTATGCATCCTGTGATGGTTAAATGCATGGGATGGTTTGGCAGGACTATGGTATCCTGTTATTTAGTCAAAAACTAGATATTTCAGTGAAAGTATTTTGTAGATATGATTAAATCTAAACTGATTGACTTTAAATAAATGAGATTGTATTCAGGAATGTATGTAGACCTCATCTAATCAGTTTAAAGTCTTAAGAGCAAGAACTGAGGTTTCCAGAAAGAATAAGAAAATCTGTCTCCAGACTACACCTTAGAGAGTAGACTCCTTCCTTAGTTCCCAGCCTGTTGTCTTAACTTAAGTCTGCAATCATCACTCTTACTGGAATTTCCAGGCTGCCAACCTGCCTTCAGAATACCAGACTTGCTAGCCCCTTCAATCATATGAGCAATTCCTCAAAGTAAATTTGTTTCCTATTGGTTTTGTTTCTTTTGAGAACCCTGGCTGATGCCTTTCCCCAAAGACTGAGCAATTTGGTGCAATTGAATCAGGATATTCCTGCCCACCACTGGATTCCTTTAGTGGTAGACTTTGCTCTGGGGCTCCCCATAAGAGAGACTATCTATCTATCTATCTATCTATCTATCTATCTATCTATCTATCTATCTATCTATCTATCTATCTATCTATCTATCTATCTATCTATCTAATCTGTCTGTCTTTCTATCCAAGTTGCTGTTGGGATTATGTGTAATTTTTGTTTCTTTCACCCTGTTTTGTTTGTATGTATATTAATTTTTCTACTAATATATGTTATTTCAATGACTTTAAAAACAAATATTATTGGAAATAATTTTAAAAAATGAATGATTTGAACCACTTTTAATCCCTACTCACTAAATGAAAATTTTTCCTTTTTACTTGTACATTATCTTCAGGAAAATGATTCCAGTTTTATTGTAAAATATAAACTTTCAGTAAAATTTCTGATGGTTGTAGAAAGCAATCCCATAAGCATTCTGTGATAGCTTTCATCTGATATCCTGCTGCTGAAAATCAGAGGACAATATAAGTAGGCAAATACCATAGAATTTTTATATTTTCTTTTTTTTTAAATCTTTTTTTTTAATTGACTTTGTAATAATATTACATTTAAAATATATATGTGAGGTCCCATTCAACCCCACCCCCCCTGCCCCCCCTCTCCCCCCCCCAACAACACTCGTTCCCATCATCATGACACATCCATTGGATTTGGTAAGTACATCTTTGGGCACCTCTGCACTTCATAGACAATGGTTCACATCATGGCCCATACTCTCCTCCATTCCATCCAGTGGGCCCTGTGAGGATTTACAATGTCCGGTGATTACCTATGAAGCACCATCCAGGGACTGTACTGATTGTAGAATTAAATTTCATAACTAGTGCCTTTTAGAGATAATGACTTCTCTTTATTTTTGCTTATTTAACATGCTTTGACATATTTAAGCATATAAATAATAAGGGCTTATTGAAGAAAATATTATATGCTTGATATTCCTTATGACACCTAGCCCATGATTACATGAAAAGGAAAATACTCTGAGTGCTGGAAACAAAAATAGGAGAAAGCATAATATAGAGGAAAACTTTAGTAGGAAAATGTTTAGATCAATTCTGAAAATCCAAGTGGAAATAAAATTATCTTAATTTATAGTTATTACAAATATATGTGGAAAATTGTTTCTGTAGCCATTAAACTGGAGGTCATTCTGAAACTTTCCTTGACTGTTCCTTCTCTTCTTTTCAAACGAGTCAAAGTCTTGCCATTGTATGCCTTAAAGCTTTCTTGAAGCCCTTTCTTCCACCCTATTTCATTGGGCTGGTTTTGTGTTCATTATCTGTTGGTTCAGTGAAATTCTAACCTCTGTCAGTATCATCCTCCACATTGTTGCTAGTGTGATATGTCTGAAATGGAAATATGGTTGTGCCTCTGAAATTTACATTTATCATTTACTTTGCATAGCTTTATATGAAGTAAAATACTTTTCAACAATATATTCAAGTGCATGTGGGATGTTGCTGCAGAAAGAACTTGGGTGTATGCGGTACTGAAGGCCAGGACAGAAGAATTCTGAAAAGGAAGATTTATTTTGACCAGCTGGACTTGGAAGACTCTTGTCCTGATTAAAACTGAGCCCCAAATAGAATTTTTGGGTGTCTTTTATACAAAGAATGTAACAGTGGGTAGTCAAACGGTTCTTATATGCAAAAGAAATTTTTGTTAGTTTCTTCAAGAGTTTTATCTGAGTATTAAATAGGTTATTTCCTCCAGGTAAACTTAAATTAACACATATCCCCACATTCCAGGTAAGCTTTTAACATGAAACCCCTGCATTCCAGGTAAGCTTGAATTGACACATATCCTCCACACTCCAGGTAAGCTTGAATTGACACATATCTTCCACACTCCAGGTAAGCTTGAATTAACACATATCCCCCACATTCCAGGTAGGTTTAACACATTTGGTTTGCATCCACCCTGAATATCCAAAGCCCATAGAGTTTATACTTCTCAATTGGTTTTCTAGGCATACTTGGATATTAGAATTAGTTTGAATTTATGCACAGGCTATATTAATATTGCTCCTGCATACTTCTCAGCCTCGTCTCTTGTCACTACTCCACAAAAACTCTTAGCTCCAATTATATAGAAGTACTTGTCACTGTTCAAAGATTTCATGATTTTTCACAGCACTGCAAGTTGCATCCACTGTTGCCACTGTCTGGAACATGAAGTCCTCCTCTGCTTGGTTCCAGAAAGTGCAAGTCATTCCAGTTTTTCAACTGTATTTTTTTCTAAACTTCACCATTAATATATTAATTACAGTATCTATATTGCAATTTTTAGACCTCAGTTAAAAATCTTACAATTTGTTCTCCATTAAATAATTTAATATATCCATAATAATGATCTTTCCTTTAACATTTACTAATAAATGATGGCATCGCATGACATCTATCCTCAGTAGACTTCGTTGATTTTCCCCCACAAGCAAGCAGGTAAAAAACACATTGTTTGCCTTGTGTTGAGGACTTCCTCCTCTGTGCTTTGCTACATGTTGCACAAATCCCTAACAGGCAACATAATATACTGTTTTTGGTAGCATTCTAATGTATCCATGAAATCCTTGAAGTCAGAGACCCTTATTTTCTTTCCATGTCCTATATATCTTGAACAACATTGTTACATGCAAGATTGATTTAGAGAATGAACAGTCAAATAAATAATTTTGATTTTTCAAATTTATTTTGAAAATTTTCATCAAACTGACAGAACAAAATTATTCAGTTATATATCAGTTATATAATTATATTTGATCAAGTTCTTAGTTGCATTTTATCAGTGGCTGCATGCAGTTAACTCGAATAGCATTTTTATGTACCTAGGTACCTTAGCTACTTTGTTAGTAGCTTATGAATGAGGGTAAATTAAAATCTGATCCTTCGTGCAATATATTTCCATTTTATGAGTGGGAGATAAAATAATTGTTTGTACTGTGAACAATATTCTGTGCTGTCAACCATTTGGAGGTGCAATTTCATAATCATTCCTTTGTCTTATTTTTTTGCTTGCAAAATAATTTGAAAGTATTCAAAAGATGCTTTTTGTTGCAATAACGTGGGTAAATTTATGTATAAGAATCACTGAACATAATAGTTATTTAGATAATGCATTTGGATAAATTGAAAAGATCATTAGTTTATGACAAGAGGGTTTCTCTTTCAACCCTTCTTTATTTGGGAATAACATTTCAATGTAACAACAGAAGAAACTAATGAATAGGTAATTTTGCATAGTTTTGATCAACGTATTTTTTTTCATGAAAATAATTAAAAATGAATAACTCTAAATTACCAAGTTTCTGTATAAAACATATTATGGTTCCTATCTGAAAATGAAAAAGATGTAACATGTTAATAAAAACAGGTATTTTCCAAAAGTATATTGTTATATGAGATTAGTTAAAAAATTGACAAGTAAAAAGTCTGAAATAATGGAGGTTCATGACATTTATTTTTCATATGCTAGTTGGTTAACTCACTTAGCAAGAAACATCCACAAAGCCATACACTTTTCTACTCTGGTTGCATCCCCAGGACCCTCCCACTTTATCTTCTTTCATTAGAATGCTTCACATTTTGGTTGTAATCTTTCCAGCTTCTTATCTCTAATCTTTGCATAATAATTTTAAAAAATTATTTATCAGAGAAAAATCATTCAAAAAATACAGTTCTCATATATCCTCCACCCTCACATACACTCAGTTCTGTATAATTAACATTTGGTATTAGTAGGATACCTTGGTAGCAGTTGATGAAACAATACTATTATAATTATACTATTAACTATAGTCCATAGTCTACTTTAACTTTCTTTTTTTTGGTTGTACTGTCCTATGTTTTCTGTTTTTTAAAATTTGTATTCTAGTAATATTTATACAACCTAAAATTTTCCCTTTTATCATACTGAAATATATAATTCAGTACTGTTAATTCCATCAAAGTATTTTGCTACCATCACCACCATCCATTACTGAAATTTTAAAACCCCAGACAAGAACTCTGTACTAATTAGACAGTAATCACTCATTCCCCACTCCGTTCCCAGTACCTGGCAATCTATATTATACTTTAATGACTCTATCCATTTGATTATTCAAATTATTTTGTATCAATGAGTTCATACAATATTTGTCTTTTCATGTCTGTTTTATTTCACTAAATATGAAGTCTTCAAGGTTCATCCTTTTGTAGCATGTATCAGAGTGCCATTACTTTTTAAAGCTCAATAATATTCCATTGTAAGTATATACCACATTTTAATTCATTCATCTGTTGATGAACACTTGGGTAGCATCTTTTGGTAATTGTGAATAATGCCTTATGAATATCAGTTTGAAAATATCTGTTTAGGTGGTGGACTTGGCCCAGTGGTTAGGGCATCCATCTACCACATGGGAGGTCTGCAGTTCAAACCCCGGGCCTCCTTGACCCCTGTGGAGCAGGCCCATGCACAGTGCTGATGTGCGCAAGGAGTGCCGTGCTATGCAGGGGTGTCCCCCGCATAGGGGAGCCCCACATGCAAGGAGTGCACCCCATAAGGAGAGCCACCCAGCACAAAAGAAAGTGCAACCTGCCCAGGAAATGTGTCACACACACGGGGAGCTGACACAACAAGATGACACAACAGAAAGAAACACAGATTCCCATACCGCTGACAACAACAGAAGTGCACAAAGAAGACACAGCAAATGGACACAGAAAACAGATAACTGGGGCAGGGGGGAAGGGGACATAAATAAATAAATAAATAAATAAATAAATAAATAAATAGAAAATATCTGTTTAAGTTCCTACTTTCAATTCTTGGGATATATACCTAAAAATGTGATTGCCAAGTCATACAGTTATTTTTTTATTTAGCTTTCTGAGGAAGCACCAAACTGTCTTCCACAACAGCTGCACCATTTTACATTTCTACAGTGATTGAGTGTTCCTACTTCTTCATATCCTCTCTAAATTCTGGAACTCTCTGTTGTTTTTTGTTTTTTTTTTAAATAGTAGCCATTCCAGTGGGTATGAAATAGTATGTAATTGTGATATTTATTTGCATTTCCCTAATGGCTAATAATGGTGAGCATCTTTTAATGTACTTTTAGACCATTTGTATATTTTTGTTGGAAAAACATCTTTAAATATTTTGCCCATTTTTATTGGGTTGTCTTTTTGTTGTTGAGTTGTAGGATTTCTTTATATATTCTGGATATTGTGCCTTATCAGAGTTTAGTCAATTTGCAATTAAGGTAACTAATAACAATGCAAGACTTTCTTCTGCAATTTTACTAGTTGGTCTTTGTAAGTCTGATACCATTTTACCCCTCAATTCTTCTGCTAATGTCTATTTTCATACTTATTTGAGGTTTTCTAGTGTATTATATTGAGTCCCTTCTCACTTCTTTCTGTATATATTTTTCATATATTTTCTTTATGGGTATGATAGTCTTAAATCTAATATCCTAACAGTATATAACAGTAATATTTGATTTGATACCAACTTACATCAATAGTATGCACATGTAGTGTTCTTATACCCTTCTACCCCCCCATTTTTGTTATATTTTGTACAAAGCTTGACTATATGTTATATATAAAAAATACAGATTTATAATTATTTGTTTATTCATTCACATTTTATAATTTATGTGAAATTAAAAGTACAGCTGTATAACAAAAAATACAATATAAGAAATGTAGTAGTTTGATATGGTTATGGATTCTAAAACTTGATATTGGATTATGTTTGTAATCTGATCTGCACCTGGGCCTGATTGAGTTGTGATTAGGCCTTTAATTGGGCCATGTAATTATGGCATTGGTCCCCATCCCTTGGTGGGTGGAGATTCACAGATAAAAGGCATGGCAAAGGACACAGTTAGTTGAGGGTTTTCTGATGTTGGAGTTTTGATTTTGGGGTTTGATGCTGAAGACTTAGGCTGGAGACCCAGGAAGTAAGCTCACAGAGGAAAGGGAAGCCAACCCCAGGAAGAAAAGAACCTGGATCCACAGAAAAGCAAGCCTCAGAAACATAGGAACCCAGGAAGCCTGAACTCTTGCAGACATTGGCAGCCATCATAGACTTTGGTGAGGGAATTAACTTATGCTTTATGGCCTAGTATCTGTAAGCTCCTACCCCAAATAAATACACTTTATAAACACCAAACAATTTCTGGTATTTTTCACCATCATCCCCTTTGGCTGACTAATACAGAATTTGGTACCAGGATTGGGGTAGTGGTTTTACAATTACCAAAATGCTTGAATGGTTTTATAAATGGGTAGGGGGTATTTTGGGGAGGAATTGTAAGATGCTTGAAAGAAAAGACCTACAGTGCTTTGAAGAGACTGTTGATAGCAATATGGATACTAACGAGACTTTTTATAATACTTTAGAAATAAAAGATGAAGCTATTATTGTAAACTAGAAGAAAGGTGATCCGTGTTTTAAAGTTGCAGAGAACTTAGCAAGGTTAACTCCTGGTGTTGTACAGAAGGCAAAATTTGAAAATGGTGAGCATGAGCATTTAGCTGAAGAAATTTCCAAAGTAAACCTGGAGAATGTGGCTTGGCTTCTGCTTGCAGCTTGTAGCAAAATGCTAGATGAGCAAGATAAGCTGAGAACTGAATTGTTGGGCACAAAGAAATCAGAAACTGATTATGAAAATTCCAAGCCTCTGGAAATCAGGCTCCCCGATGAAAGTGGGAGGACTTTACTAAACTTGGAACTTGTAAATCAGGAGGGAAGATTCAGTTCTGTCAGAAAGACTTGTGGGAAGTCTTACTGTCTGATGGCTTGGACCCCTGCTTCCTGTATGCTAAGCCAGCACACTTTTTGAGAGAGCTGTATGAACAAAACCACTGTCAACCTGGAATAAAGGGGACATGGAAAGGAGATATTGAAGGGGAATTGACTTCAAGAGGAAAACCATGGAAGCTGAGATCTGGAAGTAGGACATCACCTTGGGCCAAGAAAGGAACCCCAACCTTGTGTACAGAATGGGTGAGTTAGCCCCAGCAGTTGAAGAAGGTGGATGTTCCTGGCTGATGTTCTGGGAGAGTTTTGTTGCCCCAGAGTACAGAAAGGGTGGAATTCATTCCCCAAGAATTAGGGTGGTTAAGGTCAGCACCCCACATATCTGAGAGGGGTGAACCTGTTCCCCAAAGGTTAGCAAAGGTCAGGTGGTCAACCCATTGCTCTGAGAGTGTTGGACCTGTGTGCCAAATATTAGGGGCAATGTTGTCTTCACAATGCTGTTCTAGGGGGTTTAAAACTCTAACCCAAAGATTGGATATGGTGTGGCAATTGCCCCAACGCTCTTGGAGGGAGAGGTCTGGAGCTTGGTTAGCCCCCAGATGCTTGATGTGGGTAAAGCCAAGAAAATGGCCATTGGGAAAGCATGGGGAATCAGTTGGTTCCCATAAAGTCCCAAGGAGAAGAGACCATCATCTTCAGAATAACTCTCAGACTGAAATTGAATGGAGGATGCCCTGCAGGCCTACCTAACTTTAGAGGACCCATGACTCATGTTTCCCTCCCAATTTCTCCTTATTTTAATGAAAATGTTTATCCTATATCTGTCCATTTGTGTATTGGAAACAGATAAATTGTTTTGTAAGTTTCAGAGGTCTATAGTAGAAAGGACTATGTCTCAGGACAAACTGTATTTCTTTAAATTGATTGTGACATGATTTTGTACTTGCATTATTACTGATTTATGGTTGTTTTGAATATTGTAATCTCTTTTTGGAATTCAGAGGGTGAAATGCAGCAGTTTGATATGGTTATGTATTCCAAAAGTAGATATTGGATTATATTTGTAATCTGATCTGCACCTGGGCCTGATTGAGTTATGATTAGGCCTTTAATTGGGCCACATCATTATGACATTGGGTCCCTGCCCTTTGGTGGGTGGGGATTCACAGATAAAAGGCATGGCAAAGGACACAGTTGAGGGTTTTCTGATTTTGGAGTTTTGATGTTGGAGTTTGATGCTGAAGACTTAAGTTAGAGCCCTGGGAAGTAAGCTCACAGAGGAAAGAGAAGCCAGCCCCAGGAAGAAAGGAATCTTCAACCTGCAAAAAAGCAAGCCCCAGGAACATAGGCACCCAGGAAGTCTGAATCCTCACAGATGTTGGCAGCCATTTTGCTCCAAATAGACTTTGGTGAGGGAAGTAATTTACGCTTTATGACTTGGTATCTGTATGCTCCTACCCCAAATAAATATCCTTTATAAACACCAACCTATTTCTGGTATTTTGCATCAGCACCCCTTTGGCTGACTAATACAATACTACTGTCATTTATAATTACCCATAAGGTTACCTTTACCAGAGATCTTTATTTCTTTATGGCACTTTCATCTACTATCTAGTGTCCTTTCCTTTCCGTCTTTAGGACACCTGTCTAATAGTGACAAACTCTTTCAACTTTTATTTGGGAATGTCTTAATCTCTCCTTCATTTTTGAAATACAGTTTCAGTGGATATCAAATATTTCTTTAGCATTTGTTTTCTTTCAGCACTTTAAATATTTCATCTCAGTGCCTTCCTGTCTTTATGTTTTCTGGAGAAGAATTGAAAATATGTTTAGTATTCCCTTGTTAATTTTCTATGACAGCTTTCAGAACTCTTTCCTTGTCCTTGGAATTTGATAGTTTGAGTATGATGTGTCTGGGTGTGGGTTCTTAAAGGTTTATTCTGCTTGGGATCTATTGTCCTTGAATGTGCATATTCATGCATTTTGTTAAATTGAGGATATTTTCTGCCATAATTTATTTGAATATTTCTTCTTTCCCTTTCTATTGTTCTTCCTTTTCTGGGAATCGCTTAATGCATGCATTGGTGTTCTTGATGGTGTTCCACAAGTATTCCAGGCCCTTTTCTTTTTTATTCATTTTATTTTTTTCTGATCCTCATTCCGAGTCATTTCAATTACCTTGTCCTGGAGTTTACTGATTTTTTTCTACTGCCTGTTACAATCTGTTGTTGAAACCTACTAGGAAATTTTTCATTTTTGTTATTGTGTTTTGTTAACTCCATTATTTTGTTTGGTTCCTTTTTTATAATTCCTACCTCTCTATTGAGTTTTTCATCTTGTTTATTCATTGTTTCCCTGATTGTAATTATTTCTCTGAGTTTTCCTTTTATTCCTTAAGGATACTGAAGATCATTTATTTAGTCTTTATCCTGTATATCAAAAGTATGATATTCCTTGCTGATGGAATCTAGATTTTTGGATGGATGAATCTTCTTCTTTCTTTGTTTTAATTGTACATTTTAATATTTCAAAGTACTAATGCTAGGATTTAATCCTTGAGGGTTCTGATCTTTAAGATTGTGTCTAACTAGTGATATGACAGAGATTCCTTGAGTACCAAGAGCTAATAAAAACAAATAAATAAAGCAAAATAACACTTTCACAGTGTTTGCAAATTGACTTTGCATTTGCTGGTGCTCTCCTTGAAAGTTTAATCCTGTTATCAACAAGATCAACCCAAAGTGATTGTGAACTATAGAGTCCTCTTTATCTTTTCAAGTTTACACCTTTTCCTCATTTTGTGCTCACTCATGGCCTTAGAAATCCCCCTCTTTACAGGCATGTGAATCCCCACTTTATTTCCTATGAAATGAACTTTCTCCCTCCCTTCTGCTCTATTATATAACTCAAAGCAGCTCATCTTTTCCACATGGTCTCTTTGACTTAATTGTTTCTTACACTGTTTTAGTTGTTTGCATGCCGCTTCTCCTTGAAAGATGTTGACACATTGGCACCAACATACAAATGCCTCATTATGTACTTAGGGGTTTTCCTGCTTTCCAGAATAGAGCCAGGGACCTATAATGGGAATGCAGTCTGACTTTACAATGTGAGAGAGGGGTCATTAAGTCATTATGAGCTGCTTCTACCACTTTTTCTTAAAGCTGTGTTTTCTTGACTTGGCCCCCCCCCAGTTACTGCAACTCTAACTCTTTTTTTTTTTTGAGAAAAATGACTCTAACAATTTTTTCCAGATGGTCAATTATTCTGTGGGGGAATGGTACCCTGGAGTGTCTCATGCTGTCAATTTGGTTAGCCAGAAAATGAAATTGATTTTTGAAAGGTGAATATTAAAAAAAAAATTAATAGCACATTTGAATAGAATTTAATAATGTTTTAAAATACAATTATAAAATGGTTTTTCTGAAAGAACTATTATTAATCATAAGAATAATCATAGCAATCCATCTCAATTGTCCAGCACAAATGTTTTATCCCTCAGATCTATAGGTTAGAAACATAAATTAGTTTGGTCTCACAAGGCTGAAATTGAGGTATCTGCAGGGCTGCTTTCCTTTTAAAAGATTTTAAAGGACAATATGTTTATAAGCTCACAGGTTGTTGGCAGGATTCATTCATTGCAGGTGTAAGATTGACATCTCTCTTTCATTGCTGACTCTTGGCCAGGAGTCATTTTCACTTACTAGAAGTTGCTTGCCGTCCAAATCTTCTGGCCCTGATTCTCTATCTTCAAAGCCTGCATCAGTGGTTCAAGTCCCTTTCATGCTTCAAATCTCTCTGGTCTCTCCTTCTGCCTCATATTTCCAAATGGACTCTTCTGCTTCTTCTTTGGTTTTTAAGAACTCATGTGATTACATTGAGCCACTCAGCTAATCCAGGATAATCCTCCTGTTTTAAAGTCAATGGATTAGTAGTGTTAATCCCATTTACATAGTCCCTTCATATCAGTACCTAAATTAGTTTTGATAGAATAACCAGGAAATAGGAATATCAGAGGCATGCTTTTACAGTCTTGTCTGTCACACCATGTGATGATTTTTTATTAACATGGCAAGCATATTGAATAAATAAAATAGAGCCACTAAGTATTTCTGAAAGCACATTGTCCTACCATGATGTTCTGTCTCAAAGAGTGCAATAAGAAAGAGAAACACAAAAGATGTACATTCTTCATTACAAGAGTCTCTCTCTCCCCCTTAGGCTTTTATTTTGGTACATTTTTACTAAAAATGAGGAAAATCTTGCATTTCTTTGCTGAATGTATTAACTGATCTTCAGTCCATCATGAACAAGGAATAAAAAATTCTGCTTTGAGTATAGGTAATAAAGGAGTAGAATATTCTCCCATTTGCAATGAAAGTCCTTGAGGCCCACAGCCACTTAAATATAAGTTTGAGTACATGGCTTTCATGTAAATCCATCAGTAAGAAAGCCACACTCACCTAGTATCATTCATATATTGAGGGACATCCGCTTCTATGAGCTAGGATATATATTCAGTTGCAAAACAAACCAAAAAACAACAACAGCAACAACAACAAACAACAGCAGCAACAACAACTAAATCACACTGTCAAAAATCTCTAAGGTAACACTGTTCAGAGGCAGTTCTGTATTGCTACAACTACTGGAATATACCATCAGAATCCCAGGTTCATCCTAGCTTCTTGCTCTGCCTCCATAGCATTTAGTTTCTATTCTTCTATTCTTAGAAGGGCTGATGGACTTCAGGTTTGCCATTATTCAAAATATAAAGAAGGAGAATGGGTTGAAAAAGGACAAAGTGTATATGTGCAAAACAATAAGTACATGTCCTTGCAGACTGGCCATTCCTTAAAATATCCCCCAAATCCACTCTGTGACTTGTTTTCATCTCATTGTTGGAATCATACATTTTCTAGCTGAAAGGTGATTAGGAAAAAAGTGGGATTGAATAGGTTGGTTCAGTGAATGTTATTGTGTTTGACACATTATCATCTGGTAGGAGGATGGAGGTGGTATAATTTATATTGAATTATTTCTCATCATTCATTTAATAGACTAAAAAGGGGCAATTTAACCCATTTAATGGAATGGTGCCTTAATGTCACCAAATTTTCATTTTATTAGAATTGAAGGCACTAGGCTTCAGATGGGAATTCAGCTTTCATTTAATAAATCCCAAATCAAACATTAATATTTATGTTGTTATAAATTGTTTATCTTCTTGAAAGAATTGTCATTTTTAATTTTAAATTTATATGATTATATCAACTCTATCAAGGATATTGAAAATACTTGGCCCTATATTACCAAAGAAGAATGATGTGAATGTATGATCTTTGGTTTTATCTCAAATTATACCTTGTAAATAACTTTTAACTGGGCTTTCAGTTATGTTACTTTTACTTTAGTAAGATACTTTAGTATCTTTCCTAAAATTAAGATTAAGCTAAATTTCACCTCATAATGCTGTGGCAGCAGAGAGAAATTGATGATCTTGGTATTGAGGGCCAGCACACGAGACTCTTCTGAGAAGGCATGTTTACTAACAGCTGGCTGGGCTAGGTAGACTTCTGTCCAAAAAACCAAGCCCTGAACAGGTTACCATGTTCCTTTTATAAAGAGGATTTAGGAATGGGGGTCAAGTGGCAATTTTGGCCCTAAAAGAATTTTCTTTGTTAGATCAGGCTTCAGTTTCTTAGGGTTTTGTAGTTTGTTTGGACACCAGATAAGCTTGAATTGACATACCACCCACATTCCATCTGAATGTAAGCTCTAATATGAATACAGTCTATATCCTTCCTGAATACACAGAGCCTATAGAGCCTACCACTTAATTGGCTTTTAGAAACTTAGGCAAGTTTGAATACACAATCAGATAATTTAAACACATGCACATATATGTACAGGCTGTATTATTCCCCCCCCCCTTTTTTTTTGATTTATTTATTTATTTAATTCCCCCCCTCCCCCGGTTGTCTGTTCTCTGTGTCTATTTGCTGCGTCTTGTTTCTTTGTCCGCTTCTGTTGTCGTCAGCAGCACGGGAAGTGTGGGCGACGCCAGTCCTGGGCAGGCTGCACTTTCTTTCGCGCTGGGCAGCTCTCCTTATGGGGCGCACTCCTTGCGCGTGGGGCTCCCCTACGCGGGGGACACCCCTGCATGGCAGGGCACTCCTTGCGTGCATCAGCACTGCGCATGGGCCAGCTTCACACGGGTCAAGGAGGCCCGGGGTTTGAACCGCGGACCTCCCATGTGGTAGACGGACGCCCTAACCAATGGGCCAAGTCCGTTTCCCTATTCTCCCCTTTGATGCATGCTTAAGTTTGTTAAACTTTGGCATCACTACTGTTCGAGTCTCTCTGGACTGACTGGTATGTATAGAGAGCCATGAGGTGGGTGGCTGTGAGTGTTTTTACCATACTATTTATCAGGACATTTGTCCTGTTTTGATGAAAGGGAGGAGGCAAAGGAGCATGGTGCATCCTCCTATGATGAAGGCAATTATTACCACTAGAAGTTTGAAATTTTCTGCTATTGACTGCTTATTTCCAAAGGGATTATTTAAATTCCATCTGTTCCAGGTTTGCATTGGAAAATGGGCAATTTTTACCATTTTGTTTGTAATTTTATCAATAACCTTTCTAAAGCAGTCTAGTTCAAGGCAGCAATTAGAGACTGAATTTTCCACAAACTCCCCATTCAGCTGCCAGGAGATAGTCTAGGGTGAGATGATTTTGATAGATAGCATTTCTGAATTTGGTTTGTTGGGCTTGTAAGGTTAGAGCATGGGCAGTTTCATTAGTTATTATTTCTGCCATGTCTTGTAAGTGGATGATTCAGTTTAGCATATAGATAAGGGTCTGATAACCCCACATACCATCTTCTGCCCAAGTTGCTGGCCTATAGCACTGGACTATATGTTCAGGGGGCCATTCATCATTTGCCCAGGTAGTGACAGCATTTTTTCCTCTGTTTTGATATACTGGTTGGCTCAGCTCTTTCTCTTCTGCTAAGGGAATGAGGGAAAAGGAGGGTTTTATTGCATTCAGAATATAAGTGCCACACCAATTTTGGGGAAGTTCTCAGAATGTGACTTTCCCACAAATCCAGAGTAGACCATTTGGGGCAGTAAAGGGGCCCTTCACAGTGGAGTTTCACACTGCGATTAATTTGGGGAAAGTGCGATTTATGCAAACGAGGTCAGATTCATTCCAAGTTCCCCCAAACTCCATTTTATTGGTGGTGTGATTTTGGAACCTTCCCCCAGTACATGTTAGATTTCCAGAAGATGTAGAGGGGAGTTTAGGCATACCCTGGAAGCACAATATTTTCCTATGACAGAAGCTTGTAAGGGCCACATACCATCTCAGGGGATGGCTGGGAGGCCAGTTTTGTTATATGGTTGGCTGTAATTGTATTCTCTAGTTTCCCAGCCATTGGTATCCCCTATTAGTGCCTCCACACATATAGCATTAGGAAACATTTAGGATTTCTCCTATAGTTTCAGCTAGGCTTATGAAGAGGTTCTTTGCCACCTGCAAATGAATGAGAAAGGGTTTTTCCATTTATCCATAGAAAGAGTGGAACACAGAGTGGGCTTCACTTATGAGTGGGTCTTCCTAATACCTGACCCAGATGTAGACTCCAGGGTCTATTCCTTTACTGTCAATGGAGAGGCCCATTTGGACTCCCTGGGTCTGCCAGGATTCAGGGTTTAGGATGGTGGGGTTTAAGGGGTTACATTGACTGAGTGGATGGTTAGTTGGGGCTGTTCCTTTGGTGAGAAGAGCTGTTCGTCCAGTTATGTTTGTGTTCCAGGTGACCCAGGTGACACAGGATCAGTAGGGACAGTAGTATGCACCTTAATATTTGCACATGTATTATCCCCCCTCCCCCCCCACAGCTGTAATTTTAATTTCTGGATCACACAAATACTTATCATTATAAGTATATTTCTACTCCCAGCTGACCTCTCCACAGTAGACATTTCATGGTATCCCAGAGTCTATGATCTGACATGCATCAAATAGGAGGGACACTCATTGGTTCTGACTAGTGAATGGGGGGGGGGTGTTAAGTCTTGATTAGACCCTCTTATTTCCCATTAACAAGAGACTGCTGGGGGCTTGGGGGTCAAAGCAGATGATTTGGTCAGATACATTACAGATGTTATAGGAGATACCCTCAAACTGCAGGTGGTGTATGACCCTTGCAGGTATAATGGCTATGATATATTTATGTAGTATTGACATAGTCCCCAGTTCACACTTGTATACATGGCCCACATTATGTGGTGTCCCCCTGGAACCAAGGGAGGGTCAGGGCTAGAATTAGGAAAATAATGAAAGGGACATTGTAACTGGGATTAAACCAGATTCCTGTTCTTTGGCTGTGCATAGACCAATCAGCTTCTGGGGTATGGCTGGAGCAGAGCTTGGTGTTCCATCTTCAAACTTTGGCCATGCATGGACCAGGCAGCTTCCAGGGTGTGACTAGAGCAGAGCTCAGCATTGTTTTCTTTCACAAGATGAATTATGTCAAGTTGTGGGTATTCAGAATATAGGTCTAAAGACTGGGGCAGCCCAATTGACCCAGTTATGGTGTATCCATGGGGTGATTTCAGCTACTTTAACTGCAGTGGGATGCGTAAAATGAGAAGATAGGGTCCTCGCCATCAAGGGGTTAGTGGAGCTGTTTTCCAGTCTTCTACCCAGACTGTATCTCTTGGTCAGTACAGGTGTATGAAACTTCTTAAGCTAATGGGGGCCCTTTCTTGAACCCAGTGATGCAGGTTTTATAGAGTTTTTCCTAAGCTGATCATTTGCTGAGCTATTGATAAATTTCCTCTTTCTCTGAGATCCCCTTCTATATTTCAGATTAAGGGCAGGCTTCCAAAGAAGATTTTATGAGGGATTAGGCTTAGCTTTTGGCTTGGGCTGGCACAAACTTGGAGGAGGGCACTTGGGAGCACTTACACCCATGTTAGTACAGTTTCTTATCTAATTTTGGCAATATAAGTCTTTAATGTATTGTTCATTCACTCTACTTTCCCTGAGTTTTGAGGACAGTAAGCAGTGTGGTTTCCATTGGATACACAGTTTTGGCAATCTTTTGAGTGATTTCGCAAATGAAGGCAGGCCCATTGTCAG
Source organism: Dasypus novemcinctus (assembly GCF_030445035.2). Classification (NCBI taxonomy): domain Eukaryota; kingdom Metazoa; phylum Chordata; class Mammalia; order Cingulata; family Dasypodidae; genus Dasypus; species Dasypus novemcinctus. Next base: position 30,571,055 of record NC_080674.1, on the reverse strand, counting down.
AGTCAACTGAGATGGGTAGCCAATATCGAGGAATGATTTTTGTGGCCACTTCTTCAGCCTTTTTGGTTCGAGTGGGGAAGGCTTCCTTCCACCCAGCCAGAAAAGGTGTAAACGAGGACTAGGAGGTATTTGTACCTTCCGGATCTTGGCATTTTGGTGAAATTAACTACTAGATCTTCAAGAAGCATGTTACTGATTTTATGAAGTCCTGGGGCTCCCATGGGTCCTTGGCGAGGGTTATTTTTTACACATGTCACACACTGCTGGTGTACAGCATAGGTGATAGCAGCTAGATTTGGGATATAGAAGAATCTTTTTAACACTTCTTTAAGATGTGTTTTTCTCAAGTATGTGCTTTTGTGGTAGTCCTGTACTATGGTTGCAGCTAATATTTGATTGCACAATCACCCATCTGCTCCTTGCATCCCACTCTCAGAGAGTAGCCCGTCTCTCTCAGCTTGAGTACATTGTGGTTCCCAGTCATTCAGAGGTTGGGGGATGAGATCAGTTTCTATATACTGGAGTTTCTGATAATTGAGAGATTGGGGAATGAGAGCAGTGACCAGGTCCTCAGATAGGGATCCCTCCTGTGTGGCTCTTTTCACTTCAGTATCTGCCCTCTAATTTCCTTGAGCAATGGGGTTGTGGCCTGCCTGGTGTCACTTAAAGTGCATCACAACCACTTTGGCGGGCTCCTGAACTACTTCTAGTAGCTCCAGAATCTGTGTGCCATATTTAATGTCCTTTCCTCCCAAGTTAATGAGTCCCTTTTGTTTGTATAAGGCTCCATGTGCATGCAGGGTAAGGAAGACATATTTGGAGTCTTTGTAGATGTTAACCTTGGCTCCAGCCGCAAGTTGTAGGGCTCAGGTGAGGGCAATGAGTTCGGCTTTCTGTACTGAGGTGTTATCTGGTAGATGTTGGGCTTCTACTGTGGTTTTGGAGGGTACTACAGCATATTCCGCTCTCCAGTCACTGCCCTGAACAAAGCTACTCCCATCCATGAAGAACTGCATGTCGGGATTTGGTAGTGGTTGGTCTTGGAGATCCAGCCTGCAGGAATACACTTTTTGCAATGTCTTGAGGCAGTTATGAACTGGAACCCCCACTCGACTGGTAGCAGAATAGCAAGATTCAGAGTTTTTATGAGTTCCAGTTGCACTGATGGATTTTCACATAGTAGAGTTTGATATTGTACCAGGCGGCTGTTAGTAAACCAATGTGTTTCTTTGGCTTCTAAGATTGTGACTACCACGTGCAGAACCAGAACAATCATAGGTTGCCCAAGAGTTAATTTCATGGCTTCTAGTGTTAGCATTGCTGTAGCAGCTACAGCTTGTAGGCACAAGGGCCATCCTTACCCTACAATACCCACTTGTTTGGATAGGTAGGCTACAGGTCTTTGTCAGGAATGTCCCTGATGATTATGGATGTAGAGATAAAATGGTTTACTGAGATTTGGAGTCCTGAGACCCAGTGCTTCCATTAAGGCCTGCTTGAGAGTCATAAAAGCATTTACTGTGGGCTCTCCCAAAGCAAGGATTCATGATCTCCCCCCTTTGTGGCTTCTTATAAAGGACATATGAGGACTCCAAAATTGGGGATCCAAATGCAGCAGAATCCAGCATCTCTGAGGAATTCTCACAACTTTCAGCAAGTGCTAGACTCAAGGAGGCTGCAGATTGCTTCTTTTTTCAAGTCCTAATTTGCAGAGCCCCTGTGCTTTTTTGTAACCTAGATACTTGGCTTGAGGTAGGCAGATTTGGGCTTTCTTTTTAGACATCTTATAACTCTTTTGTTGCAGATGTCCTAAAAGGGCATGGGTTCTGCTAGCACAATCTTGGTAGGTGGGACTTCTGAGGATGAAGTCATCTACATATTGGAGGAGGAAATGGTTATGGCTTTTCAGTTTAAAGGACTTAAGATCACTGGCCAGGGCTTGCCCAAAAATCGTGGGCACAATATTGAATCCCTCAGGGAGCCGTGTCCAGAGAAGTTGTTGCTTTTCACCAGAGCTTGGATTGTCCCATGTACAGATGAATATTGGTTGACTTCAAGGTGCTATTTAAATGTAGAAGAAATTGTCTTTGAGATCAAGACATAAAAGGTAGACTGCTGAATTGGATATTAAGCTGAAGAGAATGTAAGGGTTGGGGACTGCTGGGTGTAGGGTTACTACCACTGACTTGACTGCTCAAAAATCCTGGACTGGATGGTAATACCCTTCAGCCTTTTTAACTGGAAAGAGTGGGGTACTCCATGGAGACTGACATGACTTTAGTGTGCCTTCATTCACCAATATCTAAATATGTAACCAGATTCTTTCTAGTACTTCCCTTGGTATGGGATATTGTTTTATGCTTACTGGACTGACTGTGGGCTTTATTTCAACAACAATTGGGGGAATGGCATGTGCCATTCTCATTGGGTTGCCTTCTGCCCAAACTTTGGATACATCTTTAAAGGGGGGCTTTAAAGAGTGACTATAGATTGGCTGGCTTCACAGAGGCAGAACAGTCTCCATTCTTCTTGCAGAGGGAGGGTTAATGCCACTGTTGGAGGCTTTGGTGGTCTGAATGTTAACATGGATTGGCCTATGGTGTTAAAGATAATTCGAGCTCGTAGTTTAGATAGCAGATCCCAACCCAAGAGATACAGGAACTCATGAGTGAATTCTTTATCGCCAATGAAACAGGTTCTGGCTTGGAGGAAGGACTGCTGGGTGCTTTTAGCAATTGCCCCCATGATAGGGGCTTGTCTTTTTAATAATGGCCTGACTGGCTGGTCATCACAGAGTATTGAGCCCCAGTATTGACCATCATATGTATGGTGTTGCCTCCAATTTGCACTCCGACCATAGGCTCCATGGGGCCTAGAGATAGAAGCCCAGTCTGTCCTAATATTCTTCATCAAAGCCCTCTATTTCTGCAAGACTGATGACCTGATTTGCATGTTTTCCTTCCAAATTTCTGCAAACCTAGGGTTTAGTTTTTAGTGCTTTGGTTCTCTCCTGGTTAATGTTTAGGCTGTCTTCTTGAAGGTGATGGGGTCAAGCAGTCTGTTGGGGTATTCCTGCTTCCATTGTCCTTCCCCTTTGCAGTACACACACTAATTTTGTCCTAGGAGTGGGAGGCTCCTCCTTGGGGCAGGGGCATCCCGACTCTCATTCCTTGACATGGAGCTGCTTCTTTCAACTATTACTGCTGCAAGAAATCTACTTTCTTTTTCATTTTCTTGTTTTCGTTTTTTTGCTCTCTACATCACAGTTGATGTAAAACTTGGTGGCTACCTCCATGAGCTGGGAAATGTTCATACCAGTGAACCCATCTAACTTCTGTAACTTTCTTCAGATGTCAGCTTGTGATTGGCCAACAAATGCTGCATTGACCATTGTTTGGCTTTCAGGAGAGTCTGGTTAAATGGTGTGTATACATGAATTGCTTCGCACAGTTGCTCATAGAACTGAGCAGAACTTTTATCAAGAGTCTGCAAGACCTGAGCAGTTTTAGCCATGTTTACTGCCTTTTGAGTTTCAGCTTTGAACCCTTCAACTAAGGCCCTGTGGAAGATTTCATTGGGATCCCATTGGGGGTTCTTATCTGGGAACTATGTGTGGGTATGTTGGTCACTTTCCTTTTTCAAGCCTAGAGAAGAAGGTTTCCTCCTGAACTTCCTGGGAGTACTCAGGTTTTCTTGGGAGTTGATAAGGCTCTCTTCCAACTTTTCAAAGTTAGGCTTTCCTACACCATGCCCCAGGTGTCTTACCCATCTGGCATGTGGACCTCCTTTGCTTTGTTCAGGGTCTCCTTCAAACCCTTTGGTGCCTCTGGGTTTTTCTGGAAAGACTCCAGCAGAGTCCAAAAACTCTTTCTGGACTAAAGGGTTCAGGGGCACCCTAAGCCAGAGTTCATCTGGGCTGTCCTGGCCTTCTCAGACACATCTGAGAGGGGCAACCAACTATTGCCATCTCTGGCTTTCTCAGTGACTCTGGATGAGCCCCCAGTAATGTTGTGGCAGCAGAGAGAAGTCAGTGATCATGGCATTGAGGGCCAGGATGTGAGACTCTTCTGAGAAGGAATGTTTATTAACAGCCAGCCGGGATTGGTGGACTTCTGCCCCCCAAAAAACAAACCCTGAACTGGATTTCCAGGTCCCTTTTATACAGAGGATTTAGGAGTGGGGATCAAGCAGTGCTTTTGGCATGAAAAGAATTTTCTTTGCTAGATCAGGTTTAAGTTTCTTAGGGTTTAGGGGTTTGTTTGGACATCAGGTAAGCTTGAATTAACATGCCACCTACATTCCATCTGAATGTAAGCTTGAATCCACATACAGTCTACATCCTTCCTGAATACACAGAGCCTATAGAGTCTATACCACTTAATTGACTTTTAAAAGCTTAGGCAAGATTGAATACACAATCAGATCATTTGAATACATGCACATACATGTATAGGCCAAAATAATATTTATATATTCCAATTCATATGATTATATTTAAACATCTGATGAAAAAAGAGTATTTTGGGACTAAAATTCAATAAAAATGTTTCTACAACAAAGGCCATCTATCAACAGCAACCACAACAAAGATTCAGAGCATATTTTCAGAGATCTTTGTCCTTCAACTTAAAAACAAAAAGAAACGACAAATAACCTGAATTGATGAAAGCAATGAAAAGACTTTGTAATATAAAAAGAAAAATATAAGCTACAATTCATTTTAATGCACCGTTGTCTTGTCTGTGTGGCATAGTGTAGATGAGAGGTAATAAAAAAAATGAGATTTAAAACAATTATATCCCAAACTGCTTGGTACTGGAATAATTATAGTCATTTGGAAAACTTTAGAACTCTGAACCAAATGAACTTACTATTATATAAAATATTAGAGTCAAAATAAATAACCATAATCTCTGAATTTCAAGGGTAAATCACTTGGCTATAGTAATTTAAAGTCCTTGAACATTTATTATAAAGTATATACTGCACAATATGAATATATAACAGGCTCTATAACTCTAAATAATACATTAATTTTCAGCTATTGCAATAATAGAATAGATCCCAACATAGTTCTGTTCTGCAATAAAAGCAATAATTCTTACTGAGGAATGTATTTAAGGTTATATCAAGTTGTGAGGAACTTAGTACTTTAAAAAAAAAAAACTCCATTGTTTTTTATGTTAACTTTGTTTACAGTTTTCCAAGGACATTTAATTCCAAGGACCTTTCATCATAAAATATTTTAGTGTAACATTGGGTATCATGGAAAATCTTAGCAGTTAATATATACATAAGAATTTAGTAGCTGTCAGTCACATGTAAAGTTGTCTTTCTCAGAAGGTAATGTCTAAGACAGAGTATGTTCCAAATGAAACAACAGTACTGATAAGAACAGATAAAACATTTCCCTAAAACAAAACAAAACAAAATAAGTCGACACAGTGGAACACTGATAAGAAGAGTGTCCCTAGAATAGCTAAGAAATTGGGGAAGGATGAATGTATATGAAATGTCAGGCCCTGCAGCAATGGAGGGTATCTGCATGCCCTGGCAGGAGCTTTCTCCACGGACCTGCTGGAATCACAGTAAAGATGTGAAAATGAGCCCTTAGAAGTGCCAATTTTTGTGAGGACTTGAAAGATGGGAAAGACTTGTGGGAGGGCAAGAATCTCACTCTCCAAGCTCCTCTCCTATTTCCATTACAAAAGAAGCAAGTTAGAACTGCTAGCCTTGAGGCATCAGCAAATAGGTGAAGAGAAAGAGAATCTGGACAAGGTTGGGAAGCTACTCCTAGGGAGAAAAAGAATTACGCACTGAAACCAAAACTGCAGCAAGGGCAATGAAGAACAGGGAGGGCTAAATCCCTGAGAAATAGAGACCTAGTGCTTATCAAAGACTAAGTTTAAATCATAACAGCAGAATCACACCTTCCCCTAGAAACCCTTACCATAAAGATAACAAATTTCAAATGAAAGCCAGCAGAATATTGCTGGGAGAGACACAGGAGAAATAAAAGTAACAGAGAATTTCTCCTAAGACTCTGTACAATGGGACAAATTTACAATACCCCATGGGATTAACTCTCCCACACTTTCATATCCTACAAGTGATAGTGCCCAGTGAGGCCTCGCACTAGCTTTAACAATGAAGTCCCAAAATGGAGAATTAGGAGGGACAACACATGGACATTTTGCAAGGCACTGTCAAGTTGTGTATATATAAGAGTTTTTGTAGCTTACTCAGGACAGACCATATATTGTGTCACAAGACAGGTCTCAATAAATTTACAAAGATTGAAATCTTGTAAAGCCATTTCTATGATCATAGTGGAGTAAAGCTGGAAATCAATAATGGATGGGAAAGGGGAAATTTTACAAATATATGGAGATTAAACAACACACCCTTAAATAATCAGTGGGTCAAAGAAGAAATTGCAAAAGCATTCAGCAAATATCTTGAGATGACTGAAAACAACTTATCAAAACCTGTGGGATATAACAAAGGCAGTGCTGACAGGGTAATTAGTAGCCCTCAATGTTTAGATTGGAAAAGAAGAAAAAGTTAAAATTGAAAACCCAGCTATACACATGGAGGAATAAAAGACAAAAGCAAAAAACAGCAAGCTAATCCCAAAACAAGCTGAAGGAAGAAACAGTAAGAATCAGAACAGAAATAAAGGAAATCAAGACCAAAATAACAAATGAAAAAAACAACAAAATCAAAATTCGGTTCCTTGAGAAGATAAAAAAAAAATTGACAAACCCTTAGCTATAATGACAGAGACAAAAAGAAATAAGACACAAATTAATAAAATCTGAAATGAGAGGGCTGAGATTACCACTGACTCTACAGAAATAAGAGAGATCATAAAAAAATATTATGAACAAGTGTATGCCAACAGAGTTGATGATGTAGACAAAATGGAAAAATTCCTAGAGACACTTGTGCAAACTGTACAGGTCCTAGAAGACACAGAAGACCTCAACAAACCTATCACAAGAGATTGAAACAGTCTTCAAGCAACTCTCCAAAATGAAAAGCCCACGACCAGATGACTTCACAGGTGACATCTACCAATCATTTAAAGATGATCTAATACCAATCTTGCTCAATTTCTTCCAAAATATTGAACAGAGAGGAATACTACCTTGCTAATTCTATGAAGCCATTGCTCTAATACCAAAACCAGATAAAGATACTATGAAAAATTTTTCAGACCATTTTTTCTAATCAATATAGATGCAAAAGCCCTTATAAAAATATTTGCAAGCCAAAACCAAAAGCACATTAAAAGAATTATAAAACATGATCAAGTGGGTGTTATTCCAGGTATGCAAAGTTGGTTCAACACAAGAAAATTAAGTTTTGTCATAAACTACACTAATAAATTCAAGGATAAAAAACACATGATCTTCTCAATTGATGCAGAAAAGGCAATTGACAAAAATACAGCATCCTTTCTTGATCAAAAACACTCCAAAAGACAGGAATAGAAAGCTTTCACAACATGGTAAAGTGTCCACATGAAAAACCAACTACTAGCGTTGTAAGCAATGGTGAAAGACTTTAAAATTTCCCACTGAGATGATGAACAAGACAAAGATGTCCCTGTTACCACTGTTTTTCAGTAGTGTGCTAAAGTTCTAGTTAGAGCAATTAGGCAAGAAAAAGAAATAAAAGTTACCAAAATTGGAAAGGAAGAAGTAAATCATTAACTATTTATTGATATTACAATCCTATATCTAGAAAATCCTGAGGAAATTTCATCAAAAAACTACTAGAACTTATAGATGGATTCATCAAAGTGGTGAGATACAAAATTAATATTAAAAAATCCATAGCATTTCTATACAGTACTGATGAGCAATATGAGGAACTCAGAAAAATAATTCCATTCTAATAGTCACTAAAAGAATGAAATATTTAGAAATAAATTTAACCAAGGAAATAAAGAACCCATATTCAGAAAACTACAAAACATTCCTAAATGGAACAAAAGAAGACCTAAATAAATAAAGGGAGGACATTCCGTGTTGATGGATGAGAAGAGTAAATTTTGTTAAAATGTCAATTTCACTTAAAGTTATTTACAAATTTAAGGGAATCTCAATAAAAATCCCAACAGCCTTTTTTGCAGAAACGGGAAAGCCAATTATGAAGTTTATTTGGAAGGGTAAGAGGCCTGAATAGACAAAAATGTGTTTAAAGAGAAGCATGAAATTGGAAGACTCTCACTTCCTGACATTAAAGCATATCGCTTAGCTACAGTGGTAAAAACAACATGGTCCTGGCATGAAGATAGACACATTAATCAATGGAACAGAATCAAGAACTCAGAAATAGATGCTCACATCTATGTTCAATTGATTTTTGACAACGTTGTCAAGCCTACCCAGCTGGAACAGATCAGTCTATTCAACCAATGGTGCTGGGAGAACTGAATATCACATCCAAAAGAAAGAAAGAGTACTCTTATCTTCTACCTTATACAAAAACCAACTCAAAATTGATCAGGGAAGTAAGAACAAAAGCTAGACCTATAAAACACCTAGAAGAAAATGTAAGGAAACGGCTTCAAGATAGTGTGGCAAGTGGTATTAATAGTTTCCTAAACTTTACACCAAAACCATGGGCAACAAAAGGAAAAAAAAAAGATAAATTAAACTTTCTCAAAATTAAACATTTTATTCTTCAACAGATTTTGTCAAGAAGTAAAAAAGGAGCCTACTCAATGGAATAAAATATTTCAAAAACATAAATATCCTGTTATATAAGGAGATCATACAATTCAGCAATAAAAAGTCAAGCAACCCAATTACAATATAGACAAAAGACCTGAATCCACATTTCTCAAATGAGGAAATGCAAATGGCAAAAGAGCACATGAAAAAATGTTCATCAATAGCTGATATGCAAATGTAGATCAAAACTACAATGAGATACCATTTCACACCTTATAGAATGGCCATTATTTAAAAAAAGAGAAGAAAAAAACTACAAGTGTTGGAAAGGATATGGACAGATGGGAATGCTTACTATATTGGTGGGAATGTAGAATGGTGCAGTTTCTGTGGAAGATGACTTGACTTCACTCAAGGAGCTGAAAATAGGACTCCTGTATGAGTCAGCAATCTGGTTATTAGGAATTTTTCATAAGAACCGAAAGTAAGGATGTGAATAAATATTTTCACACTGATGCTCATAGCAGCATTATTAACAATTGCTAAAATATGGAACCAGCACAATTGTCCATCAACCAATGAATGGATAAACAAAATGCAGTATATACATACCATGGAATACTATTCAGCTATAAGAAGAAATGAAATCAGGATGCATATGGCAAAATGGATGAGCATTGAAGATATGCTAAATCAAATACTAGAGACACAGAAGGGCAAATATTATATGGTCTCACTTATACGAAATAAATATGATGAGTAAACTCCCTCTCATATTTTACAACTCACAGATATAAACTCTAGTGTATAGGTTATTAGGAGATAGACTACGGGTTGAGAATGGGAGCTGAGGTTTAATGTATAAAGTTTATTGTGAAAATGTGGAAATGGAAAGAGTTGATGTTAACACATTTTAATGAGTATCATGAACACTGTTGATTTATAAATGTAGCCTGTAAATGTAAATAGCAATGGAGAGGAAGCTTGGGAGTAATCTAGGGAATGTATAATAGTGATTTCAGTGGTGGATGATGATTGTGGTTAACATTATAAATATAAGAATGTTCTTTTACAAAGTGTTAAGAATATGGGGATATATGGGAAAATTACAACCAATGGAACTTATGAATGAGGGTTTACAAAAATGTTATAATATTTCCACAGCAATGATAAAGAAGACGTATCAATTCTAAGGGACAACAATAAGGGGGTATAAAGGGGTATGGAATTTTCCTTTTGTAGTAAAGAAAACATTCTAAAATTGACTGAGTTGATGATAGTAAAGCTCTCTGACAAAAATGCAAGCCACTGAGTGGACACTTTGAATGGATTGTACAAAGCATGGGACTGTATAACACATTCAGTCATGGAAGACGGACTGTGGTTATCAGAACAAATTGAGAATGATCTCTCAGGAGTGATAAAAAGTCTATAATACTAATAGAGGGTGTTAATCTTGTGGGTTGTGGGAAAATACACCAAATGCAAGATATGGTCTATAGTTATTAGTAATATTTTGATGATACTTTCATAGTTTTAAATAAATGTTTCACAAAATGCAAGGTGCTGGTGATGGGGTGAACTATGGGGTTCCTGTATGATAACATGCATGTTTGTTTTTTAAGTTCTCAACTTTTACTATATGCTTATTTTTTATTCATATTTACATATGCATGATATAGTTCAAAAATTTTTTGATTAAAATAACCCTTTTTCAAAAGCAAGGAGAAGGTAATTGAAATAAAATAATATTGTGGAGAAAGGAAAAGCAAACAAACTTAACACCACACAATGTAATATAAAAAGGAAATAGATGGCCAGGGTAATGTAATCATTAAACTATAGACTGATCTTTCCATGTATCTATCACCTCCAGCTATCTACCTATTTGTCTCCTATTTTTTCAATCCAACAAGGACATTTTAAAATAAATTAAAATACATTTTGAAAACATGTGACTATTAAAGTTTTTAAGCCACAGTTTTCTACCATTACATTAAAAATGGTAATTTATAACAAAAATTAAGTAAAACAAGTAAAAATATTATAAAATTTAATCACAAGCATTCCTGAATATTTGTTTAAAGGGGAAAATAAAAGCTAAGATTATAAATTTCTAATAAATAACAAATTCAATTACATACTTCAAAATTTAAGAAGTCCAGTATAGAAAACAATTGGGGAGTATCTATAAACGCTAAAGGTATACATTTTCAAAGACACATAATTTCCTCTCCTATGTGTATGCCTAAACCCAACAGTAGTGCACCCATATGTTTACTAAATGTTGTGCACATAGGTATTTATAACAGAACTAAGTATAAAACCAACTGGAAACAACCCAAAAGCCTTGCCATAGTCAAATGCATACAAAAATTGAGGAATATTTACACAATGAAAATGGATAATCTACAATGTAAATAGTGCATCATTTAATTTGCATAATTTCATCTATATTAAGTGCAAAAAATGGGAAAGTAATCTATGCTCTTAGAAATCAGGAAAGTATTTACAGGATTGTGAAGGGGATGTTCTGAGATGATAGCCTTGTACTGTTTTAATCTGAGTCTAGCAAGTTCTGATTGTGAAATAGTAATACATTGAGTTGTACCCTTATTCACTATTCTCTATGTATACTATACTTCAATACAAGCTTATAAGTATATAGGAATTAAAAATATAGTTCCTACACACTGATTTTTAATAAAAAAGTCATTAAAAAAGTAAAAGTAACAATGTTTATTTACTATTTTAAAAATACAAACTAAAACAAACTCCTAACTTAGACTTTTTAGATCACTTAAGATATAAAATATTGCAGCAAAGAAACATCAGTAAATCAGTTTTGAAAAATTAAAATTAAAAAAACTTTTCAGTATAAATTAAAACATTTCTTCAAAGTATTTTTAAAACTCTCATCAGATATATTCAAGAGAAAGACAACATTGAAAAGGAGTCATGTCTACTGATATAGATGTTTCAAAATGATAAGGGTATGTTGTTGATGATTCCCTGCTAATGTATTTATTATTTATAAATGGTTATTTTATGACAATACATTGCCTAAATTGATAAACTGATGAGCAAAAATACTGAACAGCCCCATAACAGCCTAAAGAAAAGGCGAAAAATCTTACCACAAATTAACATGTTGAAAATGTACAGGAACCATTTGGCTTTAGATAGAAAGTATTCAAATCTTTAAAACAAACAAATCCTCATGGTATTTAAAAAATTGTGTAATATAAGTCAAAATGGACATTGTATTATTTTAATAATTTAGATTTTGATTCAAAGCAAAGGGTAGCGAACATTTTTTAAAAAAGAAAATTTCAAATAAATTTCAAATGTAAACAGCTGATTAATCTTAAGAAAATTAATTTTACCCTTGAAAAATGTTCAGTGTTTAATAAAATTCCTAGAAAATGAGAACTAGTAAAATTGGTAAACATGATTAAGAATTTAAATCTTGATCCTACTATATTCCATTTATTCTGGAAAATAAATTAGCAAGACTAAATAATATGAATATGTAAAAGAAGATAAAATTAAGATATCTATTTAGAACCTACTAAAATGCTCATAAAAACATTATTATTGGCTTGAAACAGAAAGTCAAGTTTAAAAATAAAAAAAATAAAAATAATCCAATTAAATGAGTGTATACAAATTTTCTTAACATTTGGGAGAGATTGGATAGTGCAATTATCGCCAATTGGTTAACAATTTGGAGTTGGTTTATGTCAAGGCAATTCTGAGTTGGAGAAGCACAAATGCAGTCCTACCTGAGTGGGAAGAGCAGACTGCCCATTTGAAGAGAATGCCCTTAGCCATCAAGATCTGACTAAGCCACATGTATTACCAATGAATTCACCACACTTCTAAGGGAGTTACAACAAATATACATCCTATAATGTCCATTTCCTTCAGTGTTTGTAAAAAGATACTGTTTGGTAAGTACTACCTTTGACTTACCCTTTTTTTCATATTCTAAGTGTAACTTTTTTCTTCACCTACTCTACATATATTTGTGATTTATCCTGTGATCTTATGTTGGCAATTGTAGTTAGCCTGTAATATCAGAGCTCATAAAACATTTATGCAAGCCAAACTGAGCCTTCATTTCAAGTTTCAGGTGTGGAGAGCAGCTATTTATTAAATCATTTTAAGAGAAGACAAAATAATAACACTGAAATCCAAACAAGAACCTTGTCAAACAGGCACACTATCCCTAAAAATAATTTTAAAAAGAAATGAAAAGTTTAAATTAAGAGACAAAGGGAGGGATTAGTGAAAAACAAGAAGCAGGAAGCTATGATGGTTTAGAGCAGTGTTTTAAAAAGTTACAAATGTAAAAATTGAAAGTTTCAGCACTATGTCCTCTGATACAATCTTGATTGTTATTCTAAATTGAAGACCATAAACCATAAGGATTTTTATTCAGACATGCTTAGAGGGGAAAAAAAGAAAAATGAAACTGATTTTAAGATTGAAAAGTATTAGTTTAGCCATTGCACTTTGTGCTAAAGGTATAGAAGAAGATTGGAGAATATTTATATACCATTTATTCTAATAACACCAGAATAAGGAGCATTAGCCATATCTTATCATTCTGAAATTGAGTTTCTCTCTAGTTTGTTTAGTGGGGAAAAAAAATAAAAAACAAGAGTATAAATCTTTGCTAATTGAAGGATATAGAGTTATACCCATGGATAGTTATAGTTAACATGGTGTTTATAAAGGAAAACTGCTGTTAAAATATATGTAGCAAAATATATTTCCAGCTCATGTTCACCAGAACTTACAATCTGTGCTAGGTATAGTAAAACAAACTTATCAACATTGTGAAAATATTTGAGACTTATCACAGTCATGTTTTAATTAACGTAAACATTATATAAAATTTTAAAAGTCTCTAATTATAAAATGCATTTTAAACCATCTTTCTTAAAGGTTTTGGATGTAAAACTAATATTATATTTAAAGAACATTCATTTTTAAATGCAAAGCAAAATACTGTTTCTCCACATAAGATTTTGAGTGGAAAAAACCAATCATGTGTTTAATTTTACTATCATCCTTAGAGAGATGGTTGAGTCTCTGAATGTCAAATAAAATATGCCTAAAATCAAGAATAATTTATTTCTTAATCACATGTTTTTAGTTACATTGCCTTCCTTCATGATTCTGGTACAAGATATCTAAACTGTATTAGTCTCAATTTACTCATCTGTGAAATAAGTATACATAAAATTTATCTTCATAAATTAAGTAAGATTAAGTAAGTCATATCAATCATACGATACATAAAATAAATCATCAGTACATTTTGTACTATATTATTATGATTTAAATGTAAGTGTATTTATTTGATCAATCTCTATCTACAATGCCAATCTACCCAATGATCCTAGTTCGTTAAGTATTATGGAATTTTCACCAATAGAGGTAGATGTTTCCACTCCAAATATAGCCTACTCTTGTGACAGTAGAGTGGATTCAGTGATCAAAGTATTGAAGACCAGGATGTGAGACTTTTCTGAGAAGGAAGCTTTATTACCACCAGCTGGGCCCAGTGGATTTATGTCCAAAGACTGACACCAGAGCAGGATTTCCAGATCCCTTTTATGCAGAGGTTTTGGGAGTGGGGGTCAAACAGTGTTTTGGGCACAAAAAGAACTTTCTTTGTTAGATCAGGTTTCAGTCTAGGTTTTTTTTTGTGTTGTTTTGATATCAGGTCAGCTTGAATAAACATACCACTCACATTCTTTCTGAATGTAAGCCGAATACACATACAATCTACATCATTCCTGAATACACAGAGCCTGTGGAGTCTATATCAAATTAATTGGCTTTTAGAAACCTAGGCAAGTTTGAATATAGAATTAAATAACTTGAATTCATGCACATACAGGTACAGGCCATATTATTCTCCCCTTTGATGCTTGCTTAACTTGTTAAGTTTTGGCATCACTATTGTCAGAGTTATAAGGTGGGCGGCTGTCTGTGTTCCTACTGCATTATTTATTAAACTGCGTATCCTAGCAATCATTAAGGGGAGGAAGCAGGGAAGTATGATGAGAGAATGGAAGGAGTTCTAGGTGCTCACTGTTTTGACTATTTATTTCTTTTATTAATCTCCTAGGAGGGCTTAATGATAAAGTCCTTGGGGAATATCTGGTGCTTCTCCTGGCTTTCAGAGGAAGTCTTTTTTTGAGTGGCAGAATCTTGGAGAGGGCTTTTCAGCAGCTATCTTGGGGGTTATTGATGTTTGCATGAACTTCTTGCCAGGTTTCAGATCCATCTATTGATTTCCTATTTTACTAGTCTGCTTTATTTCCCTCTCAAAGAGTTTACTCCTTTAATCTTAAAGGGGTGTTGAATGGAGTTTATCTTTTTCTTCTATAGCTTCTTCCTACCGGTTAGGGACAATAGGCCTTAACTGACAAGGTGTAAAATTTCTCTTGCTATTCTATCTCAGTAGAAGAAAGAGGGATCTGGCATCTTGGGTGAAGCTGCATGCAGTTTTTACATGGCTTACAAGATGCTGATTCTGGAAGAATAAAACTTAATTAGAATTTTGGGAATATATGGTTTCATTAAGAGGACACTGGACCACAGAAGTAGAAAAGGCTAGGTGCTTGCAAAGGTTGCATTTTTTTTCAAAGCTGATGGGAAGCAGTATTTTTCCTTGAGTTATTTTGTACTGCTGATTACCTCTAGAAATTGTAATAGACAAAGGAGTTAAGTATAATTTGCCAAATATTTTCTTTTTCAAGTAAGCTACAGATAAAATCAGATAAGGTTTTTTTTGTTTTGTTTTAACAGGATGTTTGGTTTGTATTCCACCTAACAATGTCCTGTGCTAGGGTTAGAGGGACTGAGACACTACTTAGCTTTGTTTCTTGAAGAGGTATTTCAGGCAGTCCAATGACTAGTATCTGTGCATCCCATCATGTGCTATTGGTGAACTGGTACTTTCTTGGGCAGCTGGCTTCATTCATGATTAGAGCACCAACCTGGACATTCCTTTAACTTTGATAGCTGTTGGAGTGATTAGAACTACAGAGTAAAGTTTTTTTACATTTTTGGCTTTAATTGAGTAATTCCTGGTAATTTCTTTGACAGTCTTTACCAGGTACTGTTTTTCTTGAAAACCCATCTGGCTAAGCTGGTTAAGAGCTTCAAGGCAGGAGTGGAGAAGGGGCCCTTCAGGATTTGAATTTGGACCCTCTACTACAGTAGGGTGGCTTGGTTGTGAGTTTGACACAATCTTATTTGCACTTCTGTGGTTTTTAGTAATTGAGCCTTGTATTAATTAACCAGCTACTTGTAAGCCACTGGTGCCCTGGCCTTTAAGCATGCCCTTTACTTGGTGTGGGGTGAAGATTGTGAGAGGTTGCCTCCAAGTTAAAAAAGCCCCAAATGACGTTGTTTTTTTTTTTTTTAATTAAAAGGCCTGTTGGTCCCACTTCTCTCAGGCAAGGTGGCTATTCCTTTATCTTACAGACATGTTCACTAACTACTCAGAAAATAATGTTTACCAGGACTTTTAACATGTTCAATACTTTTTGCATATGATTTAATAGAACTATTACTATAATCACCAGATGTATATTTAGAATAGGATATAGGTACAGTACTTAATTAATGTACTACTCAATGCAAAAGTTTTTCTTTGAGTTGTAATTAATAGATTTACATTTCAGGTTTGCAATACTTCACATATTATCTCTCCACGGGAGCAGGCCTTAATGCGAATTGTGTTTAAGTTCTATGTATAGTACTCTGGTGATTATTGCTCCACTTGGTATGTTTCTTACACAGTGAGCAAGCTGCAGTACCGTTGACACTAGAGAGAAAGACTAGGAAAGTAGTTTTCAGTACGCCACTGGCCTGGTGCATAGTGCTCTTTGGCACTATGAAACATTGCCATCCTTCCTGAATACACAGAGCCTATGGAGTCAATATCACTTAATTGGCTTTTAGAAACCTAGGCAAGTTTGAATATAGAATTAAATAAGTTGAATACATGCACATACACACACAGGCCATATTATTTTATTCAAATATGTCTTTAATTCTGCCCTTATTTAGCATTCTCTGAAAAACACAGAACTTACTAATGGGAGCCAATCCTCTCACCCTTTTCTTTAGAAACAGATTTTTATCCCAGTACCTAAGGCAACATAGCATGTTTTACTGTTTTCTCAAAACATTGCTCCTGTAACATAATTTCAGTGTTTTGTATCAATTCTTGCATCAACATTTCTGAAAATATTTATTTCTTGACCTCTTATAGCATCAATTCACCTGAATTATAGATTGATTAGTTTGTTCCGTGGTTATTTTATATCTCAAAGAGTCCCTTTACTGTTTGAACAACTTCAAAAATTATCTCAAGCCCCTCTGAGAATCAAATAGTTCAGTGATAAACATGACCATTCTTCCCATAAGACCAAGTGCTTCAGATGATTTTCCCTACTATTTTCTGGAACATTTTCTGATGCTGAACCTTGACTTGAATACTATTCTTTTGAATTGTTCATACTGCATTGATAAAAGAGCATGTATAAATCTTCATAGCACTTTCATAAATTACCTCAAATACTAATGCTGTAAATGTTTGACTAATTATAGGCAAAACTATTGAGGATCCAGAGATGAATCTTTATCCTTCTATTCTCAGAAAGACAAAGAGTGCCACTATCCAAAGGAAGATTTTTCTTAATGGATCTTTTCTAATTTTTCTGGAAAGAAACGTTTAAAATGTAGACCACAAACATATGTTTTAAGTATTACATCGCATTGTGTAAGGAGAGAAAAGACACAGGTTAAAAAAAAGTAAAACATTCCTTAGAATTTCACAATTCACTAAACAGCACTATAAAATGCTTTGTGAAAGATAATAATAGGTCTGTTGGTTTCCAAAAAGTTCTTGGAGGGTAAGTGTCTTAAACTGTCACCAAATATGGCATACATTGTATCTCCTAATAGCTTAGGGAAGATCATTTTCAGAAGACAAAACTTTAAGACTGAAATTCACTTCTTGGGGTTAGAGCCTTCAATGGACTGACTGTCACTGATAAGAAAATGATGGAGAGCACATTGTTTCTGCAATCTCATTAGTTGGATCTATTGTGTGAAGCTGAAGTTCCCAATTTTTAGAATACTAACATATACCAGAACTAAGGATATAAAAGTCAAGCAATCTGAAGTTTTAAATGTAACTTTTAATTCTTTAAATTCATTTACAATAAAAACTTCCATGGCATTATATTTTTCCTGATTATTTTATTGTACAATAAAGCTAAATCTCATATTATTTTAAAATAATATTTATCAAAGTGAAATCCATTTTGGATTATCAAATTATCAGAGATCTTCTGTTAGTTCAAATAAAGTTGACAATTACTCTGCTTCCTTCATTAGAAAGAAGAAAGAGGCAATATTTAACCATCAATGTCACAGGAACACTGCGCAGTTTAAAACTCTTAGTGCTGTTCAAATATAATATTTAATACTTAAGGAAAACCTAAATAAATCTGTTTATCTTTAGTCATCATAAAATGAAATACAATTTTCCATTGATCATTTATATTAACTGTCAATGTGTGAGATTTGATTTCAAAATGCAGAAACATCTGGATGCAATGCAAAATATAACAATCATGTAAAACTTATTAGCAGGTATCCAGAATGCCAAACATCTGGATACCTGCTAATAAGTTTTACATAATTGCTTAACCGACAAAATTTGTTCCTCTATAAAAACAATTATTTTTTCCTTTGCTAACTTATCCTTTCCTTTACAATTTTATGGAGAAATTCACTTAATTAAGGCATTCAATTTTTTTCATATTTGTATTTTCCACTGAAATGATTGTAATGCATTTAGATAGAAATGTGTAATGACAGCAAATGAATAAAAACCCTGGGTTTTTGTCCAGATTATTCTACTTCCTTATTATTTGTGTGCTTGTTTTTTTTTTTTTTTTTGTCCTAGGCAAATCACTTACTTTCCCTGAGTTCCCGTATATCTACTTGTGCTTAATAAGTAAATAATCTTCAAAACCACTTGTAATAAATAATTTATGGCAATTATAAAAAACAACAAAAAGGTTGGAGAGGAAGTAGAGTAATCCTAAACCATTCACTAGATATGTGTAGCAATGAATAGAAATAGTTTTTTTTTTTGCCCTGAGGAGGTGATTACTATAAATTTATGAAGATTTAACAGGGATTAAAATGTGTCTCCCCATACCTACAGCAGTATGTCTATTCCAACCAGAAAAATAGTGTGATGTCAAAGGACATAATTTGGAAAATAATAAAAACTAAGATGCATGAGACACTTGCTATTTCTCAGTTGTTATTGTGATAGTGTCAAGGATTTCCTTACAAAATATTCATGGCAAGCTTAATAGTGAGTACACTAATGACTATTATTTTATAGCTGAGGTACCTGGGACTCAGGATAGTTGTATAATAATATACTCAAGGTGAAATAGCTAGTAAATCCTGGAACCTAAAATATAGAATCTAAGAACAAGGCCCAGAGCTGATGCTACTTAACAATGCCTATAGTTTTGATTTTGGAAAAAAAATCCTAAGTGTGCCTTTATGTTTTTGGAATACCTATAGAGAGAGACTTTATTTTATACAAGCAAATTTTTTGAGATACAATAATTCTTTGATTCAGAAAAAAAAAATCAATGAACTAGAGCAATATTTTTAGAACCTCTGAAACTTTTCCTTTATGAAGAACATATTATATTATATTAAGTATGTGACTAAAGTTGCTGGTCTTCCACCGATGGTTTTGGCAGGAAATTTTCTCTTAATCCTCACCAAGGAAACATTGGCACAAAATGTAGTAAAACTTTTTTCTAAATAATAATTTAAGGTGTTTGATTAAAACTGCTAGGGATGGGGCAGTTCTAAGGTCAAGTAATGCTTTTTCAGTGCCACTCTCTGTTCACTTAATAAAGAAGAGCTTCCCAGCATGCTTTGTTTGGTTCACAGATAGTTCTGTAGTTAGCATCAGCATTCAAAATTGAGAGAGTTCACATTAAAATATGAATTTCTGTCTTTTCCACAAACATTGGAATATCTGCCAAACCTGGCTTGAATACTAACATGGCAATGGGCCATATCTGCCTAAAGCTGCCATCTTCAGGCAGTCCCTGCACTGTGCAACATGTCCAAGCCACATGGGGCCTGCTTCACTCATTTACATCTTCAGGCTCATTTAAAATGAGCATTTGAATAGTTTGCAATTTTATCCTTAGTGCCATCATTTAGTACTTATTTTTCTTTCCAATACCCATTAGAGTCTTGTAAAATGCCCTGAATCCGAATCCAAATCAGTGAAAAATTTTGTTGCCCATAGAAATGATGGTGGACTCATTTGATTAATTTCCTCTTGATACTTTGAAATGCAGCATCAAAGAATCACTATTCACCTCTTGAAATGCTCAGATTCAGTGTCACATAAAATAAAATATGATTCAACTTTGATTCAAAGGGCAATTGCAGAGCATGGAAACTCTGCATAAGCAAAGATATATCAGAGTTCATTTTTTTCTTTTCTTGAAAGAAATGCATTTAGCATTAATATTATTTATCCTCTGGCTTGTAATCAGCAAAGATAGCTTCAATTTGGTGTGATTTTTAAATGTAGATTTCTAATTAAAATATGTTAAAATATGTTAAAAATATGTTTAAAAAGAAAATTTCATCTAAGGAGAAGTAAACTTGTAAATATTTTTTTAATTAAAAAGTTTATTTTAATATCAATGTTACCAGAGTGTTAACACAAGGTATGATTACAATAGCAACATACCTGTTTAGGCAGTTATTATTACCCTCTCCCGCCCCCCCCCCCCTTATTTTTGTTCATTCCTCAATCTGGAGGGATTTGGGACAATATCTACTCTGACTGCTTCAGATGAGAAGAAACATAGAGATTATGTGGCAGAGGAAAGGAATTGTTTTTTTTTGCAGTTAAAGATACTCCTTGCTTTTGAGATGGGGCTCGTCCTGTGTCAGCATTTTGTTAGTTTTCCAGGGCCAGCCTGAAGAACTAGAGAGTGGGAATTGGTCACATATCTTTCAGTGTCAAACAATATAGGAACAATCTGAAGGATTTAAGAGTCTGAGAAATATACTTAACAGGTTAATTGAAAATTATAGGTTCAAGTAAAAGGGGTAGAATAATGATTAGAGGATTTACAGATGAATATAAGTTCATTATATTGGGTAAATAGATTTTCATATATTCCCAGATGGAGTTTATCAAGGGCATGTTGATTTCATAAGTCTGTGTGCCTTGCCTATAGTGTCCAGATGTTCCTTAAGCACTTAGGAGCACTTTTGTTTTAGGCCTTGTTTACTGTGGCAGTTTGTGATGTCTGACTGAGACCTGCGTAAGTATAACCTCCAGAATGACCTCCTAATGCATTTTGCTATTTCTTTGCCATAAAAATTCTAGTTTATTTAATAAGCCCCCTTTTGATCAAGGTCTTTCTCCAAATGCATTGCTGATTAACACTGAGTAATAATCCCTCAATGCCAGGAGGCTCATCCTTTAGAGTCGTGTCCCATGTTGGGGCAGGAAAGGTAGTGAAGTTTATTTGCAGAGTTTGGCTTAGAGAGAGGGCACACTTGAGTAATAAGGAACTTTTCAGGAGGTAACTTTTAAGCATTAATTATCATTAGGTTAAGTTTCTTACTACTAGAATAAGGCTCATAAGTGCACACATTAAGACCCAGGGGTTGGCTTATTAGGCTCTTTTCTTTTATTAGGCAAAGCTTATATGTTCCAGAGCTTTTGGCCATCTTATTTCAGAAAGCAGCAGGACTTCTCCAGGAAGGAAGTCTAATATCTCTTTGTGCTCTGTGTGCTTCTCTATCTATACAGAAAACATATCCATGGCAACAAGGAAACATTTATTTCCCATAAAAGTAAGTAGCTATATTACACTTGAGATATTCAAAAGACCTTGACTGTTGAGACACCTGACAGTGTCCAACTTTCACCATCTTGTTAGGGTTATGTTAATTGAGAAGTAATAATTTATATACTTGTTTTGCTTCTTAAGTAAAGTTCTTCAAATTTAATGTACTTAAAGTTGTACTTTCAGAGACTTTTTGATTATTGCATTACAGTTAGCTTTTGTGGAAGGTTAAGATTATTTTATGAATCCCAAAAGAGAAAGATTATGTTTGTAAACTAATCTCTTCCTCTGGGTGTGATACCCTTTGGTTATATTAAATCCAAAGGCTTTAATTTTACCTGATAAAATTTATTTAGGGCTTTTGAATTGACTACATCAATAGGGTTGAGTCCCTGCCCCCTTGATAGGTTGATATAAATGGACACTCATTCAAGACACATGGGAAGAGAGATGAGTGATTCACCTAGTAGTTTGCAGCTGAAGAAAACAGAGCAGCTGAGAAGGCCAGGAAAGAAATAAGCCCTAATCAAGGAGATAGAGGAAACCAGGAAGGAGAGATCATGTGGAGATCAGTGACCTTCTTGCTTCAACTTTGGTGAGAAAACAACCTTGTGTTAGACTCTTTAGTGCCTGGTAACTGTAAGCTTTTACCCCAAATAAATACCCTTTATAAAAGCCAACAGATTTCTGGTACTTTGCATCAGCACCTCTTTGTCAGAATTTGGTACCTATAATGGAGTACAGTCTGATGCAATTATCAAAAATTCTGGAATGGTTTTATCAATGAGTAAGCTTTTTTTTTTTTTGAAGAATTATGAGAGGCTTGATGGAAAAGGCCTAGATTGCTCTGAAGAGACTGTTGGTAGAGATGTGGAGCCTGAAATTATTTCTAAGGCCTTAGAATGAAATGATGAAACTATTATAGGAAACTGGAAGAGAGGTGATCCTGTTCTTAAAGTTGCAGAGAATGTTGCAAGATTGACTCCAGATGTTATATAGAAGGCAGAATTTGAAAATGGGGAGGCTGAATATTTACTTGAAGAGTTTTTCCAAAGTAAACTTGGAGTGTGCAATCTGGCATCTCCTCACATCCTATAGAAAAAGCAAGAAGAAAGAGATAAACGGAGAACTGAATATTGGGCACAAAGAAACCAGAAACTAATTTTGGAAATTCCAAACATCTGGAAATCAAGCCCCTGGAAGCTAATGCTCCATTTGATGAATTAACTAAATTTGGAACTTGTAAGTCAGGATTGAAAATGTAGGTATCCAGGAAAGACTTGTGGAGAGTCTTACTGTCTGATGGCTTAGACACTTGCTTCCTGCATGCTAAACCAAAAACCTTTTTGTGAGATCTGTATGATGAATACCACTGTTAGCCTGGACTAAAAGGGACATGGAGGGGAGATATGGAAGGGAAAATGGTTTTAAGAGGAAAATCATGGAAGCTGAGGTCAGGAATTAAGATATCTTGTTGGACAAAGATAGGGACCCCATCCATGTGTACAGATAGGGTTAGTTTGCCCCAGCATTTGAAGAGGATGGATATTTCAGCCCATTGTTCAGGGAGTGACATTCTTATCTTTTTTTTTTCAACATTTTATTTCTCAGCTGATACAATGCTAGATATTTCCAGTAGAGGGCATAGGAGCAACACTGCAGGAAAACGGGGACTCTTGCCTCTAGTTCTTGTTTTCTTTCTTCAACTGAAGTATCAGCTGGTATTCAAGACATCCAGTGAAGCTTCAGAGAATCCTTGCAGGCCACTTTTCAGCAAGTTTTGTGGGCCACCCAGTTCAGCAACATCTCTTGTGGGTGCCTGAGCCCACATCCACCCACAAATGCAAATTCCAAGTGAGTTTCCTCTACACTCAAGTAGGCGAATTCCTACTTACCAGCCACAGCCTCAGACAGTGAAACCTCAGTGGACTTCCCCAGCACCAGGTGGGCTACACACCCATACTCTACAGGAAGTCCCTGGCTCGACTTGGGTGTGGGTGAAGAGGCAGCTCTCCCAGATTGGTTCCTTCCTTTGATACTGTGCTTCAGCCATAGGAGCAGCAACTGTTTGCTATATTTGGTATTCCTGTATTCCTTAGAGTTTTATTAACCCCTTAATAGTCATTTGCCTGTCACTTCAGTCCCCTATGCCTAAGTAATAATTCTTTTGATAAACAGTCCCTATTCCAATTGCTGGGTTATTTATATCCTGACTCAAACAACTGCATTATTTAGAAAAGAAGACGAATTGAAAGAATCAACTAGCAGACCAAAAAGGGATATATTCAGGCCAAATTTAGATTCTCTGCAACTTAATAACACTGATTATGATAAACTTCACTTATTTCAGAAGGTGTACAAGAAAATACGTGACTGTGGACCTAATGATTATTCTTAAGAGCAGTAAGAAAAAAAAATCGTTTACCTAAATAATTTTACAGATCACTACAGCAGTGAGCATAAAGCAAGTTTTAAAAATTGTAGTGCAGCCACACTCAGACACAATATTAATACAAGGGAAAACTCTATATGTGAGAGCTTGGAAATTCTTTACTCTTTCATGATTTTTATGTAAGCCTAAAGTGGCTCTAACAAAAGAAAATAAAACTAAATTTGGTCTTCGATAGGCAAGCCCTGTGTTTAAAATATAATAGTCAGAAATCCTTAAGAATGGAGCTGACAATGCAGAAAGAAATCACAATGGGATTAAAGTAAGGTAATTGAAATACTGAAGGGGAATTATAATATCTGATTTAATAATTATAAATTGGAAACTATCATAAAAAATCTATCAAAATGTTGAAAATATGATTGAAAACATATTTTTGAATGTATTAAGTCCCAAAAGTAATAAGAAAGAAGGCTGAACTAGTTCTTAAAGAAACAATTTTGTAATTCACACTTTCAAAATTAATGAGTCCTTCAGAGTTAATAAAAATAAGCAAATGGAATTATTCTGGTTCAGAGTCACTTGTGAAATATTTTCCTTAGAAGGATGAAAAAATGAATTCATTCATTAATTCTCACCAAAGCAAATACATTTTTTTCTTTGAAAACTGTTTAAGCAGAACTTAAGTATAAAAATCTCCCTGGGTCTCCGTTAAACAAGGAATTTTTTTTTTTTTTGAGTCAAAAGAGTTCAAGGGTTATATACTAGCACATGGTATTATACATTATTTGTTTTTATGCAGTTCCCTATAGAAACATCAGAAAAGGAATTTGAAATTAATTGTGGTTTCCATATTTTCTTGTGTTATTTTATCTTTCCAATTAGTTTTCACTTTTATCCTGACTTACTGAAGATGCAATTTTATATACATTTTCCTGAAAAATTATTTAAAGGAATTTAGAGACTCTATTAGTGCATCTCTCTGTACAGAGAATTTTTTTTTCTATTTTATTTCAAGAAACAGAACAAATGTTTTCAAAATGTTCCTTTCTTATACATTCTGTGGTGACATGGTGTAATGCATGCCTTTAAAACAACAACAACAAAACAAAAAACCCACATGTTCTTAATTCTTATCCATTCCTGTGGGTGTACACTCATTTAAAGTAAGACCTTTTAATGAAGTTACTTCAGCTAAGGTGTGCTCCAACTGAGTCAAACAAGTCACCCCAAAATTGCCAGCCAGTATATACTGACACTGGGAGGAAGCAAGCTTTCTAGCCTCTGAAACTTGTGAACCAATGAATTCCTGTTGTTAAGCCAACTCATTTTGTTTTAGCAGCCAAGAGACTAAAACGTATTCCTTATGAAAGTTCAAATCCATATATATTTCAGAAAAAAAAATGTATTTGAATTATATGAACTTACTTTACATTTCTAAAACATATTATTCTTCACATGCTTTTTCTCAGTAGAGATTTTAAATTAGTGCCCTTGATCATTTAAAAAAATATAAAACTCAGCATTCTTATTCAAAAAAGTGTTTATACAAAAAACTAACACTCAACTAGATGACAGTTTTATATGTCACTTCTTTCTTCTTTTGACAGCCTATTTGTCCTACTATATAAAAATCTCAAAGGAGGACTTGTGGTAAATGATAGTATATTTCACAGGTCATGTAATTTACAATTTGTCATTCTTAATTTTGCAGGAAAGGGTACAAGATGTCATCAACACATAAGCAATATATTAGCATGTTTGCTGCCTTTCAGTATGAATAGATTTTTTAAAAAAATTTATGACAGTCAAGACAAATTGTTAAATGTTCTGCCATATTATAGATTTTATAGAAAAAATAGTATTAAGTTGCATATGATGCTACTCCTCTGGAATACTCCTAATCAATACCCCTTACTTGTCTGTTGGAGGTGTCCTATAAGTTTCAAAATAGGGACATTTGTTTCATCATTCACTTATTCATTAATATTCATTGGTTCTGTCAACCTGCCTATATCAAATACCTAATAATTCAAGAAAAAATAATTTAGCTAACAAACATCTATATGGAAAGGTTTCTGCCTTTGTGTATCTCATAGAGGAGTGAGAGAAAACAACAAGCAACTTTGTTAAACTCTTAAATATCATAGACTTTGGTTGTTAGGTTGTATGTGTGTTGCCTAACAACCCTTCTTGTCAACATACCTTCTTGGTTTCCCTGTATGTGGTATTGACAGAGGAGGATTCCCGTATCTGTGATATGCTTCTCATTTTAATGCCTCTTAGGGAATTGAAGGGGACCAGTTACTTCATTGGACACTCTGATCAGAAATATGGTCGAAGCTTAACTACTAACACATTCACCTGAAGGACTTTCAATGTGGATATTTGACTAAAGAGTGTGGGAAAAGTTTTGGTTGTTGGGTCATCACAGTGGAGGCAGCAATTATAACTGTGGAATCTCTAGCAGTGGCAGTTGTGACATTGGCCTTGGCAGAGGTACTGGTGACAGAATAAACTTGCTAAATAGATAGTATACTTCCCATGGTTTCTACTCTCTAGCAACCACTTACATGAATCTGAATCCATATGAACTTATTGGATATTGGCTTATGTCCCTAAAGAGTGAAATTATGAGTAAAAGGGTAATAATATTCCCTTCCATGTGGAGACAGCATAATTGTCCTGATGTGCTATAATTTGACCTTTTAATTTGTCCTTTGGTCTATTTATTTTTCTCATTCATTAAAATATATAAAACACTTGAAACAGTAACTGGTGGGTGGTAACTATGTGGTCAGTGTGGGCTTTTGAATTAAGCATTGAGGTAAAGCATAGAGTCTAAAAGCCAAGTAAGGACCCACAAGATTTGCATCCAGAAATTTTCTCTCCCATTTTCTCAGCAGTTACTTGACATCTGCAAGTCTAGGTTTCCTCCTAGGAAAATGGGCCAATAATAGTACCATTCAGTGAGGACTGACATTGGTAATTCAAGTACTAGTCTCCGAACTGTGCTGGCATATAAAAGGATTCATATATTACCTATTTCTACTTTCATCTAATTTTTGTTTAATATTTCCAATAAAAGAATTGAAATTTAATGATTTCATGATATATATTAACCTCTCTTGTTAATAATGAAAGCATTCATAATTTTCATGTTTCCTTTGAGTACAGCATTAAGCATATTTTATATACTTTGATATAGTGCATTCTGTAGGTCCTTAATTTCTAAATAGTTGTAATTTTGATTTTTCTCTTAGGGCAATCAGATTTATTTAGATGAATTTTCTATTATAAGTTCCTACTGGTTATTGTAATATTAAGCATATTAATTTCTTGAGTTACAGCACTGAGGCCAAATATTATGGTCTTTCTCTACTTTTGATGAATTACAGTTTATTGCTTTGAGAACATTACTTTTAAATGATTTCTGGACATTGGGAAAATCTACACATTTTTTTTTTTTGTATTTCCACAACAGCCTATTTATTTAGGTTTTTCAATTATGTTCTTCAAAATCTATATAATTTCTAATTTTTCGGGGGATGTATAATATAGTTTTGAGAGATTAAAGTTAAAGATTTCTACTTAGATTTTAGAAGTATATATCAATCATGTTCTCATGTTTCTGAATGTGTTTTCTGTTCATAATGATATATATTTTTGATAATATATTTATCACTATAAAATAATCCTCTTTATCCTTTTAATGTAATTCTGCCTTGAATTTTCCTGTGTATCTGCTTGGTCTTGCTTCTGCTTTCACCCCATTTCACCTCTTCCATTTTTTTTTTTTTTTTGTCTTTTTGCCTTTGTCAAGTTAGAAAGGGTCTCTTTAATACTCTGCCAGTAGGAATATCATCAACAGAGCCCAGCGTATTAAGAAGGAATGAAACCCAAGCCAAGAACTTATGCATAGTTTCAGAAAACAGTCATGTTCTCTCCAAGTATTCCTGAAATGGGGCCTCATTTTAACCAAATGGTCAACATCCATGCCCAGTCAGTCTTTCCTTGGTCCCAAAAATGGCAACTTTCCTCAACGACATCACCTGCATGGCCTACACGATCTATGGCTATGTATACTCAAGACTGACTGTAGAATTTGCAGATCACAGTGAAAAATGAAACTTCAACTGCACAACATGAAACCAAGCAAGGCACCCTCCTAATTGTGAGTCCTTCTGTGGCAGACCTGCTTGCATATCCATGGATCTGGCTCTGCTTGGACTTTCTGGTTTTTATTGGTGAGGTTCCCATTTCTTAGTTGAGGCATTTCAACAGAAACATGAGAAAAAAGTGGAATTTCCCGTCTTCTCAGACACTGATTTTCAATTTGCAGGGAAATAAAATCCATAGAGCCAAAGACACATTTGACCTATCTTAATCATAATAACCCAGAAAAGTGTCACATACTTTTGATTTTATGCTGGAAAGTTTCCATTTTGTAATATATCATCTAAAGAAAAAGGATCTGTACAAGTGAAAGATTACAAAATGATGTTTTGCAAGATAAACCAGATAGAATTAAGAATGTGTGAAATTGACATTCCTTTTTTTTTTTTGTTACTATGTTTCTACATTCAATATTATCTTACATATTATTTTAGGTATATAATGATGGACTTTTTTAGTTATATAGTGATATTACTTATTGTTATTGAGTTTCATTCTTCAAACTTTTTGGTTGTATTGATTATAATTATGATGATGATGATTGATAATGGGGAACTAAATGTATATTATCCATGAATTATTTGCATTAAGATTATCTTCACTTAAGTATCATTGTACTTAAAGATTCAGATAGTTATAACTTTCATAAATTATTCATTATTCTGTTATTTTTGTTGATATACTTTTATATATCCCATTAATAAATGAGTCTTGTAATTTTAAGGTTAGAAAAAATTTATGGCCTCTTCTCAATTTAGACACATTATTTATTTGAAAAATCTAAATGCACCATAATTCAAAGTTAATTGTGGAGATTTTTTTTGTTAATTTATTTCAGCTTATCATGCTCTTTTTATTTATAAACTCTTTAACCTTGCATGTATTTAAGATGCCAAAGTAGCCTTAAAAGCTTATTACAAATGATAGCTTTTTCACTTAGATTAATGTATAATTATGAAGCAAAGAAAGTTTTATTTAATATTCATTTTCTTCTATCAGTACTGATATTAGTGATTTAAGTTGACTATAAGGTAATCAATCAAAGTAAAGTGTACTGGATGAATGCTAAACCTAAAACACTAATTTAATCAATTTTGGCTACTCCTGCAGTCTCAGAGAAATCATTTCTATGGTTACAAGGCATTTATCAAATTTTCTAATAGAAAATCATCCCATGGTGGCAAGGCCTGTACTAAATATAGCTAAGATTTATAGATAAAAGTATTTATATTTAATTTCTATAAATTTTGACATTTTTAAAATGTCACAGAATGCATACTATACAAATGAACTAAATATACTAAAATCTTTGTTCTTAATTATAGCAAAAAAAGAATGTGCAATGTTAATCTTAAAAGGTCACAAAATGATTATTTGAGAAAAGTACAAAATTTAATAAACTCTATGATACACAAAAGATAATGAACAGGCAAGTCAAATCCTGGAGCTGTATAAATTGAATTCTGTCCAAAATTCATATTTTCCTTTAGGGCTGCATCTTTTTCCATATTCCTAGCAAGTATTTGTTTGTATTTTAGCAGAAACTAGAACAAGAGACTTCATAAACAATATACTCAGAAACCTTAAGAAGCACTGCTGCAAATCCTTAAAATGTTAACATTAATGGGAACTGTGATAATAATAGGCTACACAATGTGTAAATTAAAAAAAAAAAGAATATATAAATTCCTTTCCAGTCTTTGGAAACTAAAGAAGCTTTAATCTATTAATAATAACAGGTTCATGAAAAAATTGACAAAGATGTATATGCTTAAAAATTAGTTGTATATAGAAGTAAATATAACAAATATTTCCAGTTATTTTAATCAAGACTTTGAAGCTATTTAGACCTGCATTTCTACATCTGGAAGACTAAGGGATTGGGTTTTAAAACTCCTGTTGTCTTACAGGACACTTTAATGTCTCTAAGCATGACAAACATGGTACTCCAAGCTCATAGTTCTTTGTTTCCTTTGTAATTATTTGATTATTTTGCAAAGTTTAGCTGAAATCTCCATGGCCATCTTATGAAAACACCCCAGAATTGTTTATAATAGTTCACTGTTGACTATGGCCAAAACTCTTTCAATGTCATCGTACTCTCACTACTTTTTGTCCTGGTTGGAACTTACAGTCATTAAGCAGACCACAACAAACTTTGTTTCCTTCCACAAGTACATTAAAGTATATGGTGAATGATTGCATTAACTTTTTCAGTAGGATTCTCAATTCTCTCTCTTCTGTAACATTTGTGTTGGTATTCTCTAATATCTAAATATGTATTTCCAGCAATCTGCTTCTGCTTTCTTATATCAAGACTGCTGTTCTTAAAGCAGGAGTTGTTGACTAGCTTTGTCTTTCGTGCTGTGCTAGGTAACATTCCTGAACATGGTAGACAGAGTCTCTGCCTTCTGCAAGTCATTTGGGGAGGAAAAATAAACTTGTGATTTCAGAGGATTCTAAATGTTCTATGATGAATTATGTAGATAGAACATGATAAGTCCAGGAAAATGGAAACGTCAGTTATAGCTTTCAACAAAAGGTATTATCAACATAACATTCACTGACAGTCCATAAAATGAAGTTATAAAACACAGTCCTAGACAATTATCTAAGTCTTGACTGACATTTGCATTTGCTCTTATTTCTATGATTTCTTGATTCCCTATTTCCAATCTGATAGTATCCTTAATATCTTATATCCATTTTAAAGCCCCTTTCTCTTCTCAAATAATTGTAGCTGTACTTTCTCTTTCCTGTATACCAGTGAAACTATTTTGACAAAGATAGTGGTGTATTTTCAATTTTTGGACTACATTAAGTCTTGTGTTTTAGGTATGCATTTATTCATTCACAGATTTTTTATCTAGAAATAAATATCTAATCTTTTAATGAAAAGGATTTAAATTTGATACTAAATTCTACTTTTCAGGAAAACATATTCAATATGGTACTTCTTGAAAACACATTTAATAGCCATATTATTACTTTCTTAGTTCTTCTTTTAATTAACTGATTATTTCCTGATCCCCTTAACTTTCTTCCTTCCTTTTTACTACTTAAATAAAATATTGCACTCCCCAGCTTCTGACTTTAGACTTCATGGTTCTTGTTCTGAATGACCAATGCTTTCAACTACTTAATTTATGATATTGGCTCCTAAATGAATACCTCCAATGTAAACTTTGTCCCAAATTTTGAGGCCTTTATTTCCAACAACTGCCTACTAGATCTCTCCAACTTGATGTCTACTAGACATCATACAATTTGCATGACAAAAATCTAAATATTTTTGTTCATATACTAGATAATGTATAGTATTATACTATATATTAGTATGTATTTATCACTTATTTATTCTCTCTGCCCACCATAACTGCAATAAGATTAGAGAAGTTTGCTTCTTTTGTTAACTGATATATTCCCAGGGAGCATAGTGAATTATCTGTGAGATAAAATTGTGGTTTCTGTTTCCGAAGACATACAAGGTTGATAGGATAAGATAAGCAATAGAGAGGACATATTATTTATATCTATTGCCTTGTTGTTGGAAATTTCATAAAGAAATCTAAGAAAATTAAAAGAAAACACTAGTTTTTAAAACCATAGCAAGGAATCTCTTAGAGTTGAAGATACACGTTTTCATAATAGAAAGTCTCTCTGGTTCCAATAATAATGAATTGAAATAGACTCAGGCATAAACAAGTCACCACGGATTATCATAGTATTATGGATAAAGTACATCTAGGGTTGGGAGTGGAATAGGGTAAGGACGTCTCCAGACGTTGCTGAATGACTCCAGGGCAGGCATGAAATCCTCCTCAGTTGATAACTACTGATTTTTAGATAAATATGTGAAATAGAATATATACACATATAGGAGCATGCAAACATATTGAAATTTTAATAATCAAATTCCACTTATTTACTGAGATATTTAAGAATAATTTTTCACTGAATGATAGCTTTTCTTCTGATCTGGTCTTTGTTTATTTTATCTTTCCAGGATTTAAGTATTGCTGATATTCTTTGTCTCCCCTGTGTCTGCTTCTTTTTTTCTACGCCACATGTAGAAGCTATATTTGGTTGGTTTCTTCATTAGGGTTTTCTGACTATGTTCCCAAACTCATGTATAATGCAACTGCTTTGTTCAAGTCATATTTTAACTACCAGGTCTTTATCATAGGAGAGAAAAAGAGGATTTCTTTTCTACAAAATTCACCAATTTCTCCTCAGTTTTGTTGTGCCAGTGAGAAAATGCTCAAGGAATAAGTATAAGCTCTAAACTTACATTATAGGCTATTTTATATTTATTCAAAGCCTGTTAATGGTGAAACTGCAGAATCTTTGATTAAACAAGATCTTTTGATGGATCAGATTTCTAAATAAATTTTGAAACAAAGCCCAAATCTAGTATTCCTTTTAATGCACATTTATATAACTTTTTTAAGCAATTGAATGGAGTGATTGGATGATTGAATTATTTACCATTCATTGGAAATGAAAATGTAAGAGTATAGTGAGACCTACATATTTTCACAGGAAAATGAATATTTTGACATCTAAGTAACTAAAGCACATATATTCATTTAATTCAATGACCTAAATGTACCAGTTTCAAGTACTCAGCAAAAAAAGTCTCTCACTTGATTGCTATTTAGCATATTCCAAAAGTTAATCTATCTCTAATGAAAAAGAAAGTTAACTTTCTTTAGGTTCCCTAAGTTACTCCTCTGTGTTCTTATGTCCATATATGATTTAGAATTCATTTGAAAATGTATTTTCAAAAATGTGTACTGAAATTTTTACTGGGATGGTATTGCATTTACAGATCAAACTGGGGAGAATCAATATCTTTACAACATTGACTCTACAATTCCATGAAAATGGTACCTACTTCCTTTGGTTTAGTTTGTCTTAAATTTATCCAATAGTATTTTCTTGGTATCTTTCAAGAATTTGAAGGTGCAGTTATTCTAGATATTTTTCCGAGATATCTGAATTGTTTGGATATTATTTTAAATTGTATGTTTTTTAAAAATTTGATTTTCTAAGAGCAGTTGGCCTTTAGAAATATAATTGATTATTCAATAATAATAATTTATATACAATCATTTTGCTCATTTCAATGTGCCATATTTTATTGAATCAAATTTCTTCAAATGGAACTATCCCACTAACCTCTTCTTTGTATGCCTAGGAATCAAAACTGACTGAAAAAAGAGTGTTTGTGTGTTTGCTGATTTTAGTCTTTTGTGGACTCCAGAAAATAATGTTCTTAAGCGAAACCATTTCTGTTCATGTAAATCTATTTCCATGGGATCTTTTGGTTAGATTCTGTTAAGAAACCTTTGATTAGATAACTTTTGGTTAGATTGTTTCTGTTAAGGGCCTTTGATTAGATTGCAGAACTCAAGGTGGATCTTAATCCTCTACAGGAGTCCTACATAAATGGAGGGCAGAGAAAGAGAAGCACCATTTCACCCTGAGTGTGAGAGAGAACTCCAGGATTACCTGCAGCCAAGAGGTTGAAAAAGAAAGTGGATACTGAAGGCCAAGAGATGAGCCATATGACTGATCATCCACAGCTGAGCTCAGGATGAAAATGTTCCTGGAGGAGAAGGCAGAGCCTGTCCACCACTTTGCCTTGCCATGTGGCAGGGGTCTAGGATCACTAGCAGCTGACCTATGGAAAGACGGCATCTCTTAATGATGCCTTTATTTGGAGATTTTCACAGCCTCGGAACCATGAGTTTTTACCCTAATAAATTCCCATTATAAAAACAAACCCATTTTCTGATATCTTGCATTGGCAGCAACCCTTAGCAAACTAAAGCAGTGACCTAAATGGAAGATGGAATTGAAGCCCCAGCCATTACTCCCTGAAGGCCATTATCAATTACCCTGTTGATATACAGAAAGATTTCTCTTTGTCCTTGATAGTCCCTCTTAGCAGACAGTTCTTCCTCTTAATGTTGAAGCCTGCTGACCAACAGCAGCCCCACTCAAGTTTACCACTGGACACATAGCTGTGGTCCAAGGCTACATATTTCCACAGACTTTCTATAACCTCCACATCATATTCCCACTCCAGCAGCAGGATGTATGAGGTTTTTCAGATTTTTCTTCAATTTCTGAATTGTCTACCTGTACCAGTATATCAGGAGACTTGTTACTGATTTTTTTTCCCTACATATCATGGGCATGTACTTCCCTACTTTCTGCCAACATGGCATAAGGTTTTATATGGTAAATTCTTTATTCCATAATATTCATCCTGATCTGATTTCCTGAATAAGCCTTACTTGATACAGTTATTATTATTAAACTAAAGTTGCTCTACAAAATCTAAAGTAGTTTGCATGGCACTGGCTGTGAAATAAGGTTAGTGGAGGCTGGAAAGGCAATAAGAATATTGTTATTGGAGGATGAAAATAAGGTAGGCCATGCTAGTTTGGAAGTATTTTTTGCAACATTTTATCTAACCTAATACTTGGGCATTTGAAAATAAACCTATGTCTCATTCTCAGCTTCTCCATCATGAAAAGAATTCTCAAAGTATAGAAATGCCTCAGAGAAAAAAGATAAAAATCTAAGATCCTGCCAGTAAAATGTCAAGGTAATATCAAAGGTACAGATTTAAGACTCTTTACTAAGGTTGAAAAAAGTAAGGTGTTGCCAACAGGTTCCTTTAGCTATTCAAGAGATTTTAAATGCTACTTAACATAGTACTCTGTCTCACAGCCTAGAGTACATAGTGGTCTGTTTCAAAAATTTTATTGTTGTAGCTTTTGTCTAATGGAGAGAACCCCAGTAAGATCCATAAGAAATCCACAAAGATTTAGAAGGAGAGTTGTATGGTCATTAATACTACTAGTTCGGACTAAAGGGGACAGAGACCCTTCAACACACACAAAAAAAGGCTTAGGGCCTCAAATATCTAATAGGTAGGAAGCAGACTGAGAAAACTAATGAGCTGAGGCATCTGCATTTTCTTTATGGGAAAGATATAAAGGGATGAATAAAAAAGGTAAAAACAAGAGCCCAGAATTTGGAGCAGAGTACCTAAGATAACAATTCCCAAGGATCAGAACTTTACCCTTTCCAGTGTTCATTACCTTCTCTTAAAGCAAAAGCAATAGGAAACATGGGCCTGGGTCAATTAAAAAATTGCTATGGAACTGCCCACTGTGTGACTTCTGATTCATAATTTCAAATTCAGAGTATCTTCTGCAGATATTTTTTTCCCTATCCGTATTGGGCTAAATGGCAGTGCCCCCAAAATATATGTCTTCATCCTAATCCCTGTACCCTGTTATCTTATATGTTAAAAGAAAAAAGAAAAAAGAAGTATTATTTTGTAAGATAAAAGTGAGATTAAGTTAAGTATCTTGTGAGAAGTTTATCCAGTTTTATCCAGGAGGATCCTAAATCCAAACACTTACATCATTGTAAGAGAGAGGGAAAAGGAGATAAGAGAAAGATACACAAAGGAGAAAGAAGGGAAGAACAGGAAACCTCACAAGCCAAGGAAGAGTGACATCACCAGAAGCTGTAAAAGACAAGAAACACATTTTCTTTAGAACTCTAGAAGGGGTATAGACCTGCTGGATTTGGGAATTCTAGCCTCTGGAATGATGAGAGAATAAATTTCTGTTGTTTTGAGCCACCAATTTTGTGGACTTTATTACAGTAGCCATGGGAACCCTATTTTTAATACTATCTCACATTTATACTGGGGTCAGAATCATTTCACATAATTTGTCTTTTTTAGGACACAGATTTCTGTCCCTGAGGAAATATATTCAAAGAGCCGTACACAGAGATTGATATAGATGATTAGATCTTGTACTCAAGTCTATGCTTGTACCACGGTAGGATGAGAGTTTTGATGTCTTTGTTATATTTTACATATGAAAATTATGTGAACATTTTTAGAGTGATAGCAGCAGTGAGTTAAAGATGGCCCTAAGTTCTTTGTCACTCTTCTTGATTGGAATTGAAATCAGATGCAGCTCTGTGACTGCTCTGACATAAAGAATGGAGTAGAGGTGTATGTGCTTCCAAAACTGGATCTTAAGAGGCATGCAACTTCAGTGGTCACTAGGCTGGAACACTCTTTTATGGAAGCCAACTTCCATGTAGGAAATCCAAATTCATGGTTAGAAAGAGAGAGAGACCACTTGGAAAAAGGACTAAACCTCTGTTGGGCACCAAACTGCCTTCCAAGCTTATTACTGAATTTAGCCCCACGAAAGCTATCTTGGACATAGCAGGATAAGGCAAGTTACTATCAGAATGACCCAGATGTGCCCTAGTGAGCCTATGGAAAAAAAAGCACATATTGCTGTACTTTTAACCTGTTTTGGGACAGTTTACAATGAAACATGCAATTATTGATACTATTAAATCACATATAGATTCTTTAAATTTTCTTTGTTTACAGTCAGATCATCTGTGAATAATGATAGTTCTATGCCTGCCATTAAAATTCTAACACAAGTTAATATTTTATCATGCCATAATTCATATTCCAAGAACCCCATTACAAGCCCATAGTGGTAATCCTTCTCTCATTTCAAGACATAAATATTTTTATTATTTCACTATTATGTATGATATTTACTATAAAGATTTTATAGTTATTTCCTTGGTTCTATCACAAAATCAGCTATTGTGTTTTTCTTGTTGTTTTGAGAATAATATGATATATTAGTCAGCCAAAGGGGTGCTGATGCAAAATACCAAAATAGTTTGGTTTCCATAAAGAGTATTTTTTGGGGGTAGACGCTTTAGATACCAGGCCATAAAGCATAAGTTATTTTCCTAACCAAAGTCTATCTCCACATGTTGGAGCTAAATGGCTGCCAACATTTGCAAGGCTTCAGACTTCCTGGGATCCTCTCTTCCTAGGTCTTTCTCCTTTCTGGCTCAGATCCTCTGTTTCTCCACAATGTCAACCGTAGACTATCAGGTGAATGGCTCTTTCTCTCTCGCCTGGGGTTTCTGCTGTATCTGAGGCTCAAGTGCTCTCCTCTGGGGGGCTCACTTCTCTTTCCTCTGTGAGCTTACTCCCTGGGGCTCCAGCCCAGTCTTCAACATCAAATTCCAACATCAAAACTCCAACATCAAAAACCCCCAATTCTGTCCTTTGCCATGCATTTTATCTGCCACGCATTTCATCCCCTTGGTGGGTGGGGACTCATGCCCTAATGACATAGCCCAATCAAAGCCTTAATCATAACTTAATCTTGCCCAGGTACCAATCACATTACAAACATCTTTTTTTGGAGTTCATAACCATATCAAACTGCTACATATGCCTCTATTTCTGTTTCTGCTTTTATTTTTGTTTTGTCTGATTTCCAGCAATTGTTAGTACAAATCTTGTTATGATATTATTTATAATTATACTGCTACAGTTTAAAGCACTTCATGAATCTATGCCTTGATGTCCTTTGTCAATTGTGGTAAGTTATTTTCTCTAAGATTGCATTTACACATTAGATCTTTTCTCATGATCTTTATTTCCTTTACACTCCATTATGTATTTTTCATTTTCTCCCCTCTGTGGTTCTTTCTATTTGCCTCTAACCCTATTGCAAATGTACTAATCCTATCGGTCTGAACAATACTATAAAAATTGTCTACGAATTTCTCAAGTTTTCGTTTATTTTAGAATTTTCAGTCTATTATTTTTATTCTTCCCATATCTTTGTTGAAAATCTTGAACTTGTAATTAAAATTTTGTATATATTAATCGCATACATTTTAAAGTTCATGGCTTATAAGTTTCACTTGTGGTATGGATGAATATTTTGTATTGGACTAATTACTCTAAAGTTAAAAACTATAAACTCTGGACAAGAAAAGAAATAATAAATATTTTTGAAGCCCTGGTTAACATCAAAAGTAAAACAGGAACTAGAGAGGTGTCTACATTTGGAAGAATATACTTTCCATTGCATTCTGTTTTATTTAAGTATTCTTTTTAATTAGAGAAGCTGTAGGCTTACAGAAAAATTTTGCTAAAAATACAGAGTTCCCATTTACCTCCCATTATCAACAGTTTGCATTAATGTGGTACCTTTATTATAATTGATGAAATAATAGAATAATTATTCTATTAACTATATTCCATTGTTTACATTAGAGTTCACTGCTTTTGTTGTACAGTCCTATGTTTTTTTCAAAATTTTTCTTCTAGTAACATATATGCAGCCTAAAATTTCACCTTTTAACCACTTTCAAGTATACAATTTAGTGATGTTAATTACACTCAAAATTTGTGCTGCTCTTACCACCATGCATTACCAAAACTCTTTCATCACTTCTTTCTATTCTTCTTTGTTGAAAAAACAAAGATAAGGGAAATCAGATAAGGATGTGCTCATTATGAGCTTAGAGTTGAGTCAGAGAGATAGAACATAATCACACATACAATGTGAAATGACTAACGTGATATGTGAAAGAAGCTACCTGTTGTAGTAAAACCATACAATAAAGATTGACCTGGTCAGGACTGAGTGTGTGTGTGTATTGGATTGAATTGTCTACCCCAGTCTGGACAGGTTCTCAGTCTCATTCTGCATTCTGGTGAGTATGTATCCATCATAAATGTGATCTCTGAAAGTTGTTATTTCCATTAATGTATGACCCAATTCAACAGGGTTGGGATTTAATCCAATTATCAGAGTCCTATATAAGCAGATTGCAAGTTACACAGAGAAAGGTCATGGAGAGCAGCTATTAGCAGGAAGCTGAAGGCATTTAGAGTAGAAAGAAGACTTCACCATGTGCATTGTTACGTGATGCAAAAGCCAAGGAATTCCAAAGTCAGATGATACCAATACTGGAAGGAAGCGAGCCTTCTAGCCTCTGCACAGTGAAACAATAAAACTCATTTTATAGTATTTCTTTTAACTGCTAGGAAAAGAAAAAAACGTGACTCTTATGATTTCAATTCAAATTTAACTAAGTTGAAATAAGAGAAAACACTGATCTAATATAGAGAAAACCCTGAGAAAGGCCAGTGGGACAAAGGATCCAAATGTTTGAAAGAGGATCAGTGGCGCCATAGTGAGGAAGCAAGAGAGCATGACATAGAATGAGGCAGGAGGAGTATTGTAGGGGACAAACTCAGAGACCTTGGAGAACATGTTAAGAAACTTTCTTTTCAGCCTCAAAGCAATGGGAAACTGAAAATTTTTAATACTGAAACACAGGATGACATTGGTTTTATGAAGTGTTTTTTTTTTTTTTTTTTTGCTTTAGTGAAAATAATGTTTGAATGGGACCAAAGTACATGGGTTTAGAAAGTTCTTTCAATTAGATTAGATGAACGTTGATGACAGTTTGACTATTGTGATAGATACTAGAGAAGTACAGATTCTAGAAATATTTAAGTTAGAAAGTCGAGTCTTGGTCATATGATTTCAACAGAGTCTGAGGAAGAGTAAAATCAAAAGAGTATTTCCTACATTTTGTATCCTGACAAAATCAGTATCCTTAAACTGAAACAATCAGAATGTATTTCCACTACTAATGATTTGAATTACTCTATTAACTTAACTGTCCCCTAATTAGGATATACATGTGTATGTGTGTGTGGTTTTATCTTAAATACATAAAGCGCTAAACCTAGTAAGATTTAATATTGTGAAAATATGGGTAATCAAGCTATTTAAAAGTCTACATTAAAAATGATACATTTATCCCAGGGGAAATCAGAAAATGATATAATTTATTAAACTGAAAATATTTTTGAATTTTACTAAGCTAATATTATTTCACCAGTGATCAGAACAAACCTTAAATAACTAAAATTTTGAAAAATTTTACTGCCTATTTTAATGAGTCTTTGAAAAATGAATACATTCATGATTACACTATAAATTCTAGTGATGTTTGAAGCATATTTATGATAATATGTGTTTCAGTTTCAAGTTTCATTTGCTTTGGAGATTATATAAATTTACTTTTTAAGGTTTCCTAAGGACAAAACTATTAAACAAGCAGATATAATTTATATTCTAATATTCACAAAATTTAACCTTTGTAAATGTTCAGTATAAATGACCATTGTTCCCTAATTATTGGTTCAGTGAGCTTTAATACCAGACATCTTATTTTTAATTTTTAAATCTATCTAAATGACCGAACAGAGTGATGTCCACAGAGAATTGTATAAAATATATATTCCTAGATGTAGAGGTGAGCCCCTAAATGGTTGTTTTACATCATCTTCATGGAAAAGATCAGAATGAATTACAGTAGAAAATGGTTGTGTGATTTAGATATCTTTTTATTAAAAACTGGTGAAGGTCAACAAAATCCTGTAATCCATAATTCATCTAAAAGTTCCAGTGTCTGAGTCCACATAATTTCTTTCTTTAATTATATATAAGAGTTTCCCTCAATGTATCTTTTTCTACACTGTGTGCAAATCTCATAGAGGATGAACACATAATGCAAGTTTTTATTACATGAAGATGAGACCAAGGTTTATCCAAAGTTCATTTATTGTCCTATTTATATTAAAACATTAACACATTTATATAAAAAATGAACCATTATTTTTACTAGAATCACTAAAACACTCATGCTCACAATGCAAGTTTATTATTAACAAAAGATTTGTTTTTCAAATAAAAAAATCAGAATTATTTTATTTGCCTACCTATAAGGAAAGAAAATATATAATTATATATCATATACAAAATACTTAAAAACATATTTTATCTTGAAGGAGCAATTATACATAAATATATATATACAATTTTCACTTAATTTGGTTGACTGAAATAATCTTACTTTAAAAATCTTGGGAAACAATTGTTGAATTAATTTATCATCAAAATCAATTAAATTATTTTTCTCTCCAATATTTGATATATAAAAGATATGTCTTGAATACTAGATTTTGTTGTATTGTATATGAAAATTTTGAGAAGTATTCACACAGTTTTGCTTTGGCAACTTTAAAAATCAGAAAAAAAATGTATCTGATACCATATGTATTAGTCAGCCAAAGAGGTGCTGATGCAAAATACCAGAAACTGGTTGCATTTTATAAAGGGTATTTATTTGGAGTAGGAGCTTACAGATACCAGGCCATACAGCATAAGTTACTCCCCTCACCAAAGTCTATTTGGAGCAAGATGGCTGCCAATGTGTGTGAGGGTTCAGGTGTCCTAGGTTCCTAAATTCCTGGGGCTTGCTTATCTTTGGGTTCAAGGTTCCTTTCTTCCTGGTGCTGGCTTCTCTTTCCTCTGTGTGCTGCCTTCCTGGGGCTCCAGCTTAAGCCTTCAGCATCAAACTCCAACATCAGAACTCCAACATCAGAAAACCCTCAACTCTGTCCTTTGCCATGCCTCTTATACAGATGAGTTTCCACCCACCCAGGAGCGGGGACTCAATACCCTAATGACATGGCCCAAGTAAAACCTTAATCATAACTTAATCAGGCCCAGGTACAGATAAGTTTACAAACATAATCCAATATCTATTTTTAGAATTCATAACCATAACACACTGCTACATCATACCATGTTTTAAAATATGTGCCATCTCTAAAATGGCATGTTCTGTCTTTTGATAGAATTCTATCTAATCTAATGATAAATAGAAAATTGGAGTGAGAAAAAAAAGAAAAATATATGGGTCTATTTAACAATCTTCATAACAACAAATTCAAACATACTGCTACACAGTCCTTAAAAAAGTAGAAAATTAAAATTTAATATTAAACAAAATATAGGAAACATAAGGGCCATATGGATGTAGCACATTTATGAAAATATAAACAGAAATTATTAAAATGTGTGTATAAGTATATTTATAACTTTATAATAGAGAAAATTTTATTTTTTTCTAATTTAATAAGATATATATCCATTTTTTAATAAGAAAAATGCAACTCTCTTCACTCTCCATTTTTGATGTGTATTAATGCCAACATGAATCAGAATCATTGCAATCAACCCAATTTACATACAAAAGCAACTTTCCCACATGCAATTGTGTCCCTACTGGAACTGCAGCCAGGTATATAATTGTGTGGCATATGCTTGTTTGCAGTTTGTCTTCTCAATTATTTTTTACACCACTGGAAATTTGGTGGTGATGGTGGATGGGGGATGATTCTTGATTGTCTTCATCCTTTCCCGGGAGAGGGGGAATATGCTTTATTTATTCTCAGTTAATGCTCCTGCCCTACTCTTTTTTAAATTATGAGTTAATTCTAGTTCAGAACAAAATGAAAGTATCTCTGGAAGCATTTCATTTATTTTCAAATGCCTCACTCGCATATAAATGCTAAACTGTGTGAGTTTTCCATTTATGGCCTGTGAGAAATAAACAGCTGGGATCAACAGCAGGCATTTCAAGATATTTTATTTATTTCTCAGCAGAAGTTTAAGCATATGTCATAATGATGGCATTTACATCATAATATATGTTGCTTCATACAGCTCTGCAAACACATCAGAATCTGCACTGAATGTCTGTAGAATGGTAGAATAGGAAGGGTTTATCAAACATAATCCCATTTGCTTCATATCCCGAAAGTTCAACTTTTATTAGTAACTATGTAGCTAGAGAAATCAAAGTTCTGAAAACTTAATTGCCTTCCTTAAATTTAGTTTTCATTTAACTTTTGGAATGATCTAATATGCCATGACATAAGCATTTCCATTTTCTGCTGTATTTTCTTGTCTTGAAAATCTTGATGTCTTTTGGCTTCCTAATATTTAATCAATGGCATTTATCATGTTATGGAGAGAAGACATATTACTTAAGATTCACCTAGCCAATATTCTGTTAATTTCAAAATGAAACAATTCTTTTGAGAATTCAATTTGTTAAGAAAAGGAAAAAAGAGGGGTTTTGAACACTCATAGCTTTGTAAGTACATGTGTGTATATATATAGAGAGAGAGAGAGAGGGAGAGAGAGGAAGAATGAGAGAAACAGAGACAGAGATAGAGAACACGGTTCACAGAACTTACTACCTAATAATATTTTATTAGAAAATAGGCAGAGAACATAGAGTGAAATAAAACTGTCTTATTTTGCCAAAGAAGAAGAATTGGAAAGCCTGACTCTTCAAGTTCAGGGAATTGGAGAAAAGAAGAAAATGATTAAGTTTCTTTGGAGATGTTTGGGTTCTTTGTGACCTGGATGCCCTATCCTGGGACCAAAATCTTGAAAGAGTTGTAATTAGATGGGGCTCCAAAAGCACAGGGGCTTTGCCATGTTCCATTTGGACCCTAAGAGGCTACCACTCAGGATGGTCCTGAGATGTTCTGTCTTAATGGAAGAAGTGGTGAGACACACTAGTGATTCTGAGCTTACTTCTGTCTCTTCACAACCTGTGCGTAGTGTGGAGGAAATTCAGTTTCCACAAAGACTTGAGGCTGGAGAATGGGGAGGCTAGCTAAATGTCTGCTTGGGAATTTGCTAAATGAGACCACTGAAGTGGGGTAAGTAGCCCATATAAACAAAGAATTCGAGGCAATCAGTCTGGATGGGTACGACATGAGAGTCACAGCCTGAGCTCTGGCTAGACAGATACTTTTAGGGGGAGACAGAATGGGTTCAAGCCCCTAAGTGTGGAGTTTGAGGATCCTGAAATTGTCAAAAGTGGAGGCCATGACTTTCTAAGCCACAGTATTCATCAGTAGATGACGAGAGAAAGTCAAAGCAACTACAAGCAATAAATTAGCAGCAACCGCTGCCAGGACTGCTGCCCTGGAGCAAAGACAAAGGCATGGCTGAGACCAGATTCAAAGACTTTTTCTGTCTGAGAAATTAAATGTTTCCCTCTAAGAAGCTTTATTGGAATGAGAAGGAAAATGTGGGGAAATAGCCCTCATATAGGGCTTCTTATTCCAAGGCTGGTAGCAGATTTATAAACTTGGATATGAAAAAAACAAAGCAAAACAATATTCTTAATAATCACTTTAAGCTTAAATTTATCAGTCTACGATTAATGTAAGT
Source organism: Dasypus novemcinctus (assembly GCF_030445035.2). Lineage (NCBI taxonomy): Eukaryota > Metazoa > Chordata > Mammalia > Cingulata > Dasypodidae > Dasypus > Dasypus novemcinctus. The sequence goes on along the minus strand of NC_080674.1, from coordinate 30,526,849 downwards.
GAACTCTGTAGTATTAGTAATGCGTGTGACTTTTTCACCAGGAGATATCCCGGACACTTTGATATCACTGTACAGTTTTGTAGACATCTCAGATTATCATTTACAGTCATCACGGCCTCGTAGTAATTATCTCCTGTCATATAATCCATCAGTAGACACTTTATTACTATTGAACGTCTTAATATTTTGGAAATTGTATTACAGTACAATGACTTTACTTTGTAATCATCTATGTTCTTTAATTAAAAAGCCTTATTTTGAGAATGGATCTCTGTGGTTCCCCTGACTGCAAAAGAGGTTCATAGAACACACACAAACAAAAACTGACAAGAACCCCTCCCTCTGAGTGACATTGCATCGACTGGTTAATTACAATGTAAAGGATGCTTAAAAATTGAAAGACTTTAAACCTGACATATCAGAGCAAATGTAAATACGAAACAGTCTCAATGATGAGAAGCATGCTGCAAAAGACTAGCTGGTATTTTTGCTTTATTGCAAGAATGTTTCTTTATTTTCTGTTTTCAGTGAATGCCTTTATATCATTGTCAGCTACAAAATGTAAAGAACCTACATTTTCTTGAAATATTGAAGTTGTAGTGTGAATGGACTAGCAGTGGCAAAGAGCAAATGCATTTTTCTCATGCAAAAATAAAAATGTTCACCAATGTGAACAATGCGCATTTCTTGAAAGGATGGGCTATATATCCTTCTAATGAATGAGTCCTGTAACACTCCACACCTATGCTGAATTCCCATTGTCACTCTTAACAGGCGAAACTAATTCTGAGAAGGGTATACAGCATCTTCCAAGGAGCAGCAGTAGTACTGTAAGAACTGAAGACTTAAGTAAAAATTGCAAGTTAACATACACAATAGAAGCTAAACATTCACAATCCTGCAAGCTATTGTGAGTGGAAAATTACCCATTGTAGAACAATTATTAGACTAATTTTCTAATCACATTTATAATATTTGGAATAGAGAATTCTCTAATATGCTGAACAGAGAATAGTTTTATTAAGCATTATAAACTTTATTCCAAAATAATTTCTGTCTAAAAAGGGGAAATGCAGGCAATTTAGTAAGCTATTTTTACTGATTAAAAATGAGCATTGGAAGGAATTTGACTTCTGTAAGCAACATCTGAATATATTAGTAAATGTTAATTATGTTCAAAAATAATCCACACATTTATCTCAGATTTTCATGATTATTTGCATGTAACCAATATGAACTACAATAAAATATTTGTATTGGATGTATCCAGTTTGAACCCTGTCATTGTTGAGGGTCTTTTATTAGCATTTTTGGTCATCATATATTAATTTTCTAAGTGAAAAATATTGGCATCAACAGAATTTGTAAATATGAAGATATTCAAATCTACACTTAATTTTTAAAAGGCCTACATTTCTGGAAGATATTTCATCAATACCACCAACTCTTGCTCATGTTTGTCCAGTCTCTCCCTTCTTTCATGTCTTCTATGGTAGGTCTTCTAAAGCTCCAATACAAGTGTTTCTTTTCCCCAGCTACAAGCAAGCTATTTACTGATGATATTCTTTATTTTATGCATTTATTTTTCTTTAGTGAAGCTTTTTCAAAAATCATCTGAATCAATGAGCCACTTGAAAGGATAATCATTGGGAAACGGACTTTGGCCCAGTGGTTAGGGCGTCCGTCTACCATATGGGAGGTCCGCGGTTCAAACCCCGGGCCTCCTTGACCCGTGTGGAGCTGGCCATGCGCAGTGCTGATGCGCGCAAGGAGTGCCGTGCCACGCAAGGGTGTCCCCCGCGTGGGGGAGCCCCATGCGCAAGGAGTGCGCCCGTGAGGAAAGCCACCCAGCGTGAAAAGAAAGAGCAGCCTGCGCAGGAATGGCGCCGCCCACACTTCCCGTGCCGCTGACGACAACAGAAGTGGACAAAGAAACAAGACGCAGCAAATAAACACCAAGAACAGACAACCAGGGGAGGGGGGGAAATTAAATAAATAAATAAATCTTTAAAAAAAAAAAAAAAAAAAAAGAAAGGATAATCATTGGACATTCTTTACCTCCAAGTATCAGTCCTGTGGTGCATGTTATATATATGCCAGCAAGCAAAAACAAATGATTCTCAAAATCTATTAAAAGTTTGGAAAATAAGTAATAAATGTTCTTGCATAAGTAGTGTATTTGGGACAGAAAGTGTAATTATTAAAAATTCTGGAAGCTTAACTGGTTAAGTTTACACTCCTGCTCTGCTCATAACTAGCTGTGTCATCTTGAATAATTAATTACTTAAGTTCTCTCTGTCTCATTTGTCTCTTCTGTAACATGGAGATCATAGGTGTACTCTACATGATAATAAGTTTTAAAAAATGGAGTCTGACATACTACAAATGCTAGCTAAATTTAGGCACAAAATATAAGCTCCGTGAAGATGGAATTTTGTGTTTGTTGTTCATTGATATTTCCCCAGTACCTAGAACATGACTGATATATAATAGATGTCAAATAAATATTCCTTTATTGTATGAGCTGATGAAATGCAGAGAAAAAATCAAATTTTATTTTAGCTATATATCACAATTTTTTTTGAATATTTGATTTCATGAAGCTAGAGCTAAGTCTTAAAAGAAAATTAGTGTACATGTGATTTGACTAACACAGCAGACTTCTTGGGGAAAAAATGATGTAAGGAAAATGTACTTTCCACTACCTTTTAGCACCCTTCATATATTCCTTGAGCACAATATCTATATGTACTCTGTAAGTAATATGTTTCCCTTAGAGAACCACTGAGACACTTCATTGGCCTACACAAAAACCAATTCCTTAAACCATATAAAAATACCCTTTCATCTTTATTAGATTAATTTGCTGCATCTTACCTATTATGTAATATTTTTGTTTTATCATCTTCTGTAAATAACTTGAGGATATTCATTAGCATGAAAAATTCTACAGAGAGTTTTGGGGGCAGAGCACCTAGGAAGGATATAGCATTGAATTAGAGGAAGGTGCACAGGACACAAGGCAATTACATGAAAAAAACCCACTATTTCCTCTACATCTGAATAACTGTTTCCTATTGAGTAATAAGATACTCAATTTGTGTTAAATAGTTAATAAATGGAATAGCAAATTATATTTTATTTTTATTCAAAAGAGTCTAAGTGTGGACTTTAAAGAATATATTTTGTATAATATTGAACCCAGCATTGATTATCAGTAACATATAACCTGGGAAAAATATTAAAATATCAACCTCCAGGACTGTTAACTGCAGCTCTCAAGGTCCTCAAGATTACTTTTAGTAATATGTATCCAGATAGTGTTACAAGAAATCAATTACTTAGGAATTTAGTAAAGTTTCTCTCAAAAATTATAAAATCTCAATTATTGAAAATGTTAACATTATTTCCATCAATTTCCATATTAATGTTTATATATAATGAACAGTATGCTTAAACTACAAAATGACAATAAGGAACGGATGCCAGTTTCATTACAATTACTCAGGTGACCTTAGAGTGATAGAGGATTTGATATTTGCATATCCTTAATCATTAACAAAGTTACAATATTTTAGGTAAATTTATTGGTCGTGTACATAAGGAAATCACCTTATTAGGATATGTTTTTACTTAACATCTAAGTAGGATATGCTTTTGTTACCATCTACATGTTCACTATATTTTAGAACAGAGCTTCTCAAACTATAATATTCACAGGAATTTCTTGTTAAGATACAGATTATGATATATCCAGTAAGATCCCAGGTGATGATTAAGCTGTGTTGAGAACCACACTTTAAGCGAAAAAATTCTAGGACATTACACTGAACAGTGACATGCTACGATATTTGATAAATCCTGATCTCTAATTTCAAGTAGTTCACAAACTAAAAGGGTATTAGATTTAAGTAGTCATTTTAATTCCTCTAAAATGGAAATAGCCACCATCACATTAAGTACAAAGCCATCTTAATGATTAGGCACATACCACAAAAAAACTAACTTGAATTAAACTTCTTCCTAGTTAGAAACCTGGGTGTACTTTTTCAAAACTTAAAATACCTGTTAAATAAACAGCTTACCAAATAAATAAGCTTAAGTAAAACATCCATTTAACTGTTAAACCAAAACAAAATAAATCTCTCTCTTGGGAGCCGATGGGAGCGTGATAGTGGTTTCTGTTAAAAAAGTACAAGAGTCTGCAATACTCCCAGTCCATCGTGTGTTTTTGTAAGACCTTTGAGCTATGAAAGGTTTTTACTTTTTACACATTTTAATTTCAAATATAATTTTATATAAAGAACAATATGCTATGACCCACGAAAATTTTATGAAACTGGAAATTCATTCTCAATAAGGTTTTGCTGGATCACGGCCCCATTCATTCATTTAGTATTGTCTGCAGCTGTTTGCATGCAGCAGTCGCAGAGTAGAATAGCAGCATCAGAGACTAGATGTCCACAAAACAGGGTATTCTTACTCTATGGCTCTTCACAGTAAAGGTTTGCTGACCCCTGAAATAGAACAGACAAACGAGACTGAATTTGCCCATAAACAATAGTTTTGCTTTAATGATGAAAGAAACCAGCAAACTAGTTTGTGTTTTTATTAAATATTTTTTCTCCTGTGGTAGTCATGTAAAAGTTCATCTTCTGTTTCTTAAAATAAGACAAACTTAAGTTAGAAAAAGACACCTGGACTTGAAACCAGGAACCATGGCTTTAAAATCCTGAAAAGTCCTCCTAACCTCATTAAATAAGCCTATCCAGATCTGTTAAATGAAAGCTTTATATTTCAAGGTTTCTTGGCCATGATATCTATTTTAATTGTTTTTTTGTTTTAATTTGTCAATGCCATAATGTTTTAACAAAACAGAATATAGTTACTATTTGTTTTAGTTCCTTATGGTGCTTAAGCAAATACCATGACATGGTCAGGTTAAACACTGGAAATTTATTAGCTGACAGTTTGAGACTGGGAAAATGTTCTACTCAAGGTGATGTTTTATCTCACTGGCTAACTGCCAGTGATCCTTGGTTCCTCTACCCAATGGCAGGGCACATGGCAGAGTCTCCTCATCTCTTCTTTTCCTTCTGGTTCAGATTTAGCGTCTTGCTTCCTTTTACTTTCTCTCTTTCATGTCTGAATTCATTCGCTTATAAAGGACTCCAGTAATAGGATTAAGGTTCTTCCTGATTGTGCTGGGCCACACACACCTTAACTGAAGTAACTTCATCAAAAGATCCTACTTACATTAGGTTCATACTCATAGGAATGGATTAAAGTTTAGAATGTTTTTCAGGGAAACATAGAACTTCAACCCAACATAATATTTCAAGTCTTTTCACACATAACTCTCAACTGTTCTTTCTATGAACCTTGAAATATTTTCCCGTTTTAAAATGTTTGATCATCTTAACATCATAGGTTTGTTTCTCTGTCATCCTTTGGGAGTTTCAAAATAGTTTCTTTGTGCAGTCATCTGATCAAAGCTAATGATATTTTATGGCTATAATAAAATAACGCTTAACACAAACTCCAAATTTTAATAAAAAATCCATTTGTATCCAGACTAAAATATATTATAGAGCTGAGTTGCAAATTTTCCTTGAAATGTATGCTAAAGATTCATGAAGATAACCTAAATATTTGAAATATATAAATAGCCAGCTTTGAGACAGAATTACTTATATTTAAAGGTGCTCTAACTTTCTACAAAATGGTAAAATAAATGAAAATGTTTAAAGTTCTACAAACTGTATTTGCCATTTAATATAAGGAAGGCAAAATGATTTAAATTCAAAGAACAACAAAAAATTTCTAAGTATTATTGAGAACCTGTAATATAGAAAGAATTCCATAATGGACTAATTAAATAATCCAAAGGAACGAAGGAGTTCTCCAATAATTCCTAATCATTGCATAGGTGTTATACTTCTCCATGGGCTATAATTGCTTGTTCTTACTGGCTGAGTGATTTAGCCCAAGGGTTTTAATTCTTTATGCTTTAGACTCTCCCCCCTCCCCTTCTCTCCCTCCCCTTCCCACATACCCTCTCTCTCTCTGTATATTTGTGTGTATAAATATATATATATGTTATATAATGAAAAATTTATCAAGATATTTTTGTGAGAATCTAGTGAAATAATTTATGAAATGTACTTAACATTATCTTGTAAAAAAATCCGTGATGAATATTAGATATTATAATCGATATTCTGAGTCCATATTTTTAAGCCAAAGGGTCAAATTTGGGAGACAATTTTCAGCTGCCCATTTTTGACACAATGTATAAATATACTGTAGTACTTAGAGATTATTTATGAATAGCCCAAAGAGAAAGATTGTGTTTGTAAACTAATCCGTTGCTCTAGGTGTAATACACTGTGATTATATTAAATTGAGTTGAGGGACCTTTGATTAGATTACCTGCTAAGACTGCTTTGAGGGCTTTTTGATTATACTACATCAGTAGGGCATGACTCAGGTTGCGTCAGCACCCCCTTGCTGGGCCTGATATAAACAGAAACTCACATGGTCAGACAGGCACAAGAAGACACAAGGGAAGAGAGAGCTCAGACATTTTTGATCCGACCATGTGACAGAAAGAAGACTTAAACAGCTGAAGCCCCAGGGAGACACGAGTAATTTTGCCTGAAAACTTACAGCTGAGATTGGAAAGAATAGCGGAGATATATAGGAGAAACTATGCAAGCCTACAGCTGATATCGTAAAGAAGTTGGGCCCACAGAGCCTCAAGAGGAGAAGGAAGCCCAGAGGGAAAGTCAGAGACCAACCATAGATAGGTGACCATCTTGCTTCAACATGTGGTGACCAACTCTGGTGAGAAAGCAACCTTGAGTTGGACTTTTTATGGCCTTATATCTCTAAGCGTTTATCCCAGTAAATGCCCTTTATAAAGCCAACAGATTTCTGGTATTTTGATTGGCAGCCCCATTGGCAGACTAATACACATACATTAATAATTATAATGCTTATGCCTTTTGATATTTTCTAACAGGTACACAAGTATACAAAAATTAGCCACCCTCAAAAGAAATAATTCTGCAAAGAATTCCCTCTTGTCTGGTTTTGACCCATTTTAGGTACTAGATCTTTACTCAGCTTGTCATAACATATTCCCATTTAATTAACTAAGATATAATTATGCTATAAATAAGTACTTTGCCAAGAAACCAAAGTATTTATCAAGGAATTTTTCATTCTTTTATGTTTCAACAAAAATTTTTAGATTAACTGATATGTGATAACATCATTTTTATAGAAACTAGTAAAACAGCAGTGAATAAAGCAGAAATTTCTCTGCTTTCATAGCCTTTATATTCTAGTGAAGGAAATTAGGTAAATAGGCTGGAAATTTAAAAGTGAGATAATTTCTTAGAGATGTATGTACTATGCACACCATAAAATACAGTAAGTAGAGATAAATGGATGAGAAGAACTGATTTACATGCTGTCTCTCAGCAAACTCGTTAAGATGTAGGATAAAAGTTGCATACATGAGTTTGGAGGACAGGAGACATATCTGGCCCCAAGATAGCAACAGTAGTATTATTAACACAGAGATGATATACAAAACCATTGGATTAGACAAGCTCACCCAGAGAGAGGAGATAGGGCAGAGTACAATCATGTCAGCTTTGGGCAAATAAAAGAGAAAGGACCAGAAAAGAATACTTGAGGAGTGGACTCTGAGGTAGAAGAAAAATTGTTAGTGCAGTTTCTACACGAGTGGTCACTGTCTCATTATTTCTGAGAAGAGGAGGAAAATAAGAACAGATAATTTTGTTTGGGATTTGACAAGGTGGTGATTTTGGAAATTCCTAAATGGCCATTTGAGCAGTGAGGTGGAGTAAATCAGACCCCGAATGATTTGTGAAGAGAATTAGATATGTAGAAACAATAAATAACTGTCAAGAAGTTTTACTGTGACTGGGAAAATGAAGAAAAAAAATGTGGGTTAAGGGAGGGTATCTTATTTGATCTTATGTTAAAAAAAAATCAAGTTCTGGGAAGCAATACTAAGAGCAGAGTAAACATATATATTACATTATGCATGTGAAAAGTACCAATTTGTTTAACGGCAACTTAAAAAAATGAGGAAGCATTTCTAGGACAGTTGTGAGTACACATTTGAACCCAATCTTCATTCTTACACATTTCTCCAGCAAGATTTAGCAACTTGAAATAGATGGCTACTTGTGTTTAATGAGGCTCAACTGCCCCTAAACCTGGTAGGAAATATAAGAAAAGTGTTGTTTCCAGAACTTTCTAATCCTCAGGAAAGGATTCTTGCAAGACTGGTGATGGGGAAGTGAGAGTATCCACAATGGGGCAAGCCTTTGTGTGGCAGGACTTCTTCAGCTCAGACTCAAGTTTGGAAAATGGGAAAGGACTTGCTTCTCCCCTTCTCCTGCTTTCCAGTATCTCCACAGGGACTACCAGTTGATAGAACTGACCAGTAGTTGGCAAAAGTTCAGTAAATGTGGTTAGTTCAAACTCACAGCTCCAGTATCAGAAGACAAAAACTATGAACAGACATTAACTGGTACTTTCTGGTATTTCTTCTGTGTTTAAGCAGTAGGTAACCCCTAAGTATAACAATGTCCACATGTCGAAGTTTGCATAATGTATTCTTTTACTTATTTTTTTATTTTATTTTATTTTTAGTGATTTAGATTGCATAAATGTTACATCACAAATGTGGGGGATTCCCATATACCCCTCTCCTCTTCTTCCCACATTTTCCCCTATTAACAATTTCTATTAGTGTGGTACATTTGTTACAATTGATGGACACATACTGAAACATTTCTACTAACCATGGTCTATACGTTGCATCATGGTTTATATTTTGCACCATACAATTTTATAGGTTTTGACAAAATGTACAACGGTCTGTATCTATCATTGCAATGCCATGTTGAACAATTTTAATGTCTCCAAAATTCCACATTGTTATACCTATTCTTCTCTTTCCCTCCCCTCAGAACCTCTGGTAACAACTCTCTTTATATCAGTGTTACAAGTTCTTCCATTAGTAGAATAATAATAAGTCTACTTTAGGCCATAATTGCATTCCCTGCTTATGATTGTTCATTCCTAATCTTAAGATTTTGGGGATGGTGATGCCCACTGTGCTTCCAGTTGAGAGGAAACTTATATCCCATGGGAAGATTGATGGAACTGACTTGCTTGCAGTTGTAGATACTCTCTATTTCTTCGCATGGTCATTGTCCATCATTATCCTTTTGTTAGTTGTCCTGGGCAAGTCCATGAACTGGAAAGTAGGTGTTCGATGTACCTCTGCTGTGATCCAGGATTCAACCTACATATGAACAGCAGAAGAGTTAAGTCTCTGGAACACATATTTAAGTTAAAGTGTTAATTATAGGTTCAAATAAAATGGCATAAGAGCCATGTATAAGAAAATTATAACTGAAAGTAACTCTGATACATTGGGGGAACAGGTTATCACATTTTCCAAGATAAGGACCACTGACAGGGTGCCAAATTCCTGGTATAGCCTGCCCTACCCATAGTGTCTATATGTCTCTAGTGCACTCTGGAGCCCCCTCTGCTTAAGACACTGTTTACTGTGGCAGTCAGTGAGATCCTCCTGAGATTTGTATAAGCATAACCTCTGGTATGACCTCCTGACTCACTTTGAGAACTCTGCCATATAAACTCATTTATATTTTATATATTTCCCCTTTCAGTCAAGGTCTTTTTCATTAGTTGGCACTTTGTAATAATCCCTCAGTGCCAGGGAAGCTCATCCCCAGGGTTCAAATCCCATGTTGGGGGTAAGGTAATAAGTTTATATGCTGAGTTTGGCTTAGAGAGAGCCTGCATTTAAAGAACAGGGAAGCTTTCAGGAGGCAAGCTTAGGCAGTATATAATACTAAGCTAAATTTGATTTCACAAGAACGAGGTTCATGAAGTACAAGCATCAATGTCAAGTGCCCAGAAATTGGTCTGGGTCTGTCCTCCTTTGTTATGCACTACCCATGTACTCTAGGGATTCTTGGCATTCTATTAAAGAGTGTAGCAGGACACCCTTAGATGGAAATTCAATATTCTGTCAGTTATAGTGTGGATCTCCTTAGACCAAGCCAAAACCCCATGATTATACATTATTTTCCATAAAGATGTGCCCCAGGTACCCCCCTCCCCACATGTTCCCCCACCACCAACACGCTGCAACAGTGATCCTCCCCTGCCACAGCTGCAACCTTTCTGCAATCCAAAACCTCCCCCAAAACAAAGCCATCAGTAAATATAATAAAAAATAAAAATATAACAAATAAAATACAAAAAAAAGAAAAAATACTGTCTTTAGTCACTGTAAGATCTGTTTTCTTTTATGTACAGTGGCAATTTCTTCTGTATGTTTCCCCAATTTCTTACCGTTTTCACTTTATTTTCAAGGAAGTATGTAATGTGTTCTTAATGATGTTACTTAAGACATCTGAGAAAATAAAGACTGCAATATCAAATAAAATTTTTGACCTTTTACAAAGAAACTGAGCACTTATTCCAGGGCCAGAATGCTACAGACTCTAGAAGAAAGCAAGTCCTGCCAATACCTTGAAGTTAGACTTTTAGCCTCCAAAATTGTAAGACATTACTCCTTGTTGTTTAAGCCACCTCATTAGGTGTAATTTGTCATGGTAACTCTGGTAAATCAAGGCATCGTGACAAAGAAATATATTTTTCCTGGTAACAATTTTTATTCTTTGTCCTTCTTGTTATATTGCCTATCCTCGAGAAATCTTTGGTTGATTCAGTAGTGTTTAAAATGAATGAAAAATACATGGTCATAGAAAGAGGCCAATAAAGCTGAACGAAAAAAAATGCAACAAAAAATTATTCTATACTGATGGTAAGGAAATTATATAAAATTTAGGTAATATGTGATTAATTCATTATTGTAAATTAAAATAACCTACTCTTTAATGTATGAACATACACTCAGATATTGGTTTAAAGAAAGTATATTCCATTTATTCCCCCACTGTCTTATTTTTTTCATTTTGTCTTCAAAGAAGCTTTAGGTTACAGAAAAGTAATGTACAGAATATAGGGGGATTCCCATAAACCCAACATCCTCCCCATTTTCCCCTTTCCTCTATTAATAGCATTTTACATGTGGATGGTGCATTTGTTACAACTGATGTACAAATATTGAAGCATTACTACGAACCATGATCAAAGACTTACATTATGGTTTACATTTTGGACCATCACTTTTATAAATTTTGATGAAATTTAACATGACCTGTATTCATCAATGCAAGACCATGTAGAACAATTCAATCCCGCCCCCCCCCCCACACACACCGAAATGCCCCATGTTCCATCTGTTCTATTCCTGCCTTCCTGTCCCCTCTGGACCCATGGCAACCATCAAGCTTCAGTCCTTGTAGAAGAAGACTCATAGTTACTGGCAGCAACATTGAGGGCTTGGCATACTACTCTGCCCTCCCCTGTTAGGCTTTGTCTATGCTTTTGAGAGACTACTGCCTCTCTATTTGAGAATATAGCAGGACTCCCCACAATGGGAGTTCAATACCTTCCTGCTCATTATGTGGGTCTCCACCCACTGATACAATACACTATGACAAAATGAACACACACAACTCCCTTGAAGACTGCTCCAGAAGTACCCTGGTCCATATGCCCCTCACATACAACACCCTAAACCAGTAACCTTCCCATCATATTTGCTAAAAGAGCATTCCAACATTGTCATTACAATCACATAACACAAATCCCCAGAGTTCAGCTGCTCCCTCCCAACACTCCCCCATTTCCATGGACAACTCAACTCACCTTCCGCACCCTAATCCCCTACAAATCAGCACCACCCAACCCAATAGCATCACTGCACCACTGTCATGTCCATGCATTGCACAGTTATAGACTTCTACCTTATCATGGGCTCTGTAAACCTATCTTCCAGACTCTAACTCTGTGAGACTGTTCAATTAGCTTAATACATATTAGTGAAGTCACGTAATATTTGTCCTTTAGTTCCTGGCTTGCTTCACTCAATATAAGGTCTTCAAGATTCATCCATGTTATCCTGTGTGTTAATACTGCATTCCTTCTTATATATGAGAAATATCCCATTCTCTGTACATACCACAATTTGATTATCCATTGATGATATTTGTATTGTTTCCAACTTTGCACAAGAGTAAATAATGTCACTATGAATATTGGTGTGCATCTATCTGTTCTTGTCTCTGCATTCAAGACTTCTGTGTATATACCCAGCAGTGGAATTGCTGGAGAAAATGTCACTGTACATGTAAGACAAGAGATCTTACAGTGATGAAGGACATAATATTAAAACAATTAATTTACATTTTAGTATTTTTTAGTATTTAAAATTTTTAAAATTTTTGTATTTTATTATTTTTAAGACTGTCATTATTTTATTTTCATATTAATTGCACTTGATTATTTTGTTGGCTTCATTTTTGAAGAAGTTCTGGTTCACAAAAGCATTACAACTATTGCAGGGGAGGCTCATTGGTGCAGGGTGTCAGTGATGGAATATATATGGAAGGAGGTTCACCTGGGGCATACCTACAAGTCATGTGAGTGTTCAAGTGCTCATGGGGCATTGTCACGGTGGGTGGAAAGTCACACAGGAATGGAAAAAATTGATTCCCATCCTGGAGAACTGTGCCACATTCTCTAATGAGACAACAAGAATCCCTCTAGTACAAGGGAAGTGACTAGTAGAGGATGGACCATTGACAAAGGCTTGACATTGATAACTGTACTTATGAACCTTAACTTTTGAAACTGAAACTTAGCCTAGTATTATAGAGTGCATGAGAGTTACCTCCAGAGAGCCTCCTTGTTGCTCAAATGTGACCTCTCTCTAAGGTAAATTCAGTATATAAATGCATTACCTTTCCCCCAGTGTGGTACATGATTCCCAGGGATGAGCATCCCTGTCTCTAGGGATTACTATCAAGTACCAACTAGCAATGCAACTGGAAAAACACCTTGGCCAAAGAGGGAAAAGAGTTTATGTAGCTAAGAGACTTCAAAGTGAGTTGGGAGGTCATTCCAGAAGTTATACTTACGCATGTCTCAGTATGATCTGAGGATCATTGACTGCCAAAGTAAATATTGTCTCAAACTGCAGGGCTCCTGAGGGCTCTGAAGACATCCAGACACTATAGGCAGAGCAGACAGCTCTGGAGTCTGATGTCCTGCTAATGGGCCCCACTTTGGAATTTATGCTTCCCAATGTGACATAGTTGAAATTGGTTGTTGTTTCCCTACACATGCCTCTTCTGCCCCTTCTGTTTGAACCTATAGTTAATACTAGAGTCGATAGGTGTATGTTCAAGAGACTTAAATCTTTGGCTGTCCATGTGCCAATTGGGTCTGAATCTCAGCAGAGTTGTAATACCTACTCTCCAGTTCATTGGACCTACCAGGACAACCAACTAGGAGATGATGATGGACAACCACCATCCCAGAGAACAGAGAGAGTCTGAAACTGCAAGCAAGATAGTTCATCCATCTACCCCATGAGATCTTAGCCCCCTCTCAATTAGAGACTGAGTGGGCATCACTGCATCAGAATCCTCAGGATAGGGAAATGAACAATGGACTAGAGTAGACTTACAGTTATTCTACTATAGACTTATTGTGATTCTAGCAATGGAAGAATTTATATCACTGATGTGAATGCAGTGGCCACTGGAGGCTCTGATGCGAGGGAGAGGGAAAAACACGTGTAATATGGGGGTGTTTTCAGGACTTGGAAATTGTTCTGAATGACATTGCAATGACTGATAACAGGCCATTGTATATCTTGTCAGAGCTTAAAAAATTGTGCAAGAAATTGTAAACTGCAATGTAAACTATAATCCATGCTTATTGACCATACTCCAAAATGTGTTCATCAATTGTAGTAAATGTACCACACTAATGAAGGATGTCATTAGTGTGGGAAAATGTGGGAGTAGTAAGGAGCAGGGCATATGGGAATCCTCTATATTTTACATGTAACATTCATGTAATCTACGTATCTTTTAAAAAATTGAAAAGCATATATAAGAAAAGAAATTATATTATGATAGTAATATTAACTAATTCTAGTTAATTAAAGGTAATAAACACATATTTTCCATGTAAAAATGAAAAATAAACAATTACAAAGTAAAAAGATGCATAAACCAAAACTATGAAAAAACAGATCATTCTTTCATAAATGAACAGAAAGAGATTAATAAAACAAAGCATTTCATTTCTTATTATTTCTCCCATCCAAATAATATTAATAATTCATATGGTTAATATATAGAACTAGTTTGTTCCTTCAATGCTTAGAGATGAAGTTCAGAAAAGCCTTTTTAAAGGAGCTGAAAACTGTGGTAAAGTTTATTTTCAATATTTCTCTTAACCCTGTTTCATTTTCTTGCTTTTAGATTTCCCAAATTTTTATTTGGGTCTCCTGAAATTTCTGACCCACTCCACTTTGTAAAAAAATCAAATTCCAAATTAAATAGCATTTTAAACAGATTCTGATTAGTTCCCTGTCAGGATTGTTTCATCCTATTTTCCTACCAACCATTTTAGAGGTAAACACTCCTAATATTTAACCCCAATTAGTATCACTTCTCAATCCAAGTATTGAGTTCTATCATTGGTTTAACTAATTTTGTGCTTGATGCCCCTATTCTAAAGACTAGTACAGTTCCTTTTAATCTCTTTGAGAGACTTTGAGTCAACAAACCTGCATGCCAACAAACCTAAATTTTCCATTTACTGTACCTTTAGACAAAAACATCTTATATTATCTGCCTCATTATTCTACATGGTTGATAAGACAATTCTCCTCTGGTGCTTATCATTTAATATGACATAAAAACAGTGCTTAACATACCCAGGTAAAACTCAACTGTAATAGACAAATAATCTATAACTTTTCTTTATTCCTTAGTGAGTGGTTTATGCCAGACCCTAAACCCATTCTCCTTAATTAAGTCATTAGGAGTATATGACAAACTTTAGAGATATATGACAATATATAACTTCAGCATAGAGGTTCTCTGAATAACCACCCAAGAGAGATATATTGTAATTCAACAAAATGGTTTATATTCCAGAAGAACCTTAAAATGACAGACTTTTTTGTTTTGCTTTTAGCAAAGCATTCATTTATTTCTAAAATAAGTTCTCCACCCATAATAAATCCTTACATTGCCATCAACAAAATTGAAATTTGAACAATTGATATACTTTTTTGCATTGTTAAAAGTAGAAATAATTTTGGAAGAAGCTGATCTTGAAGTTTGTTATTTCCTTGATTATAATAAGATTTTCTTTCAAAACAAATATAATAATTTGATTGTTGTCAGCTTACCTGGTCAAGGCCAGATGGCCACCCAAATAAGTAGGTGATTTTGCCAAAATGGCATCAGCTTGGTAAATTCACCTCTGAATAAATTAATTTCTTCAGCCCAAGCACTGATCTTATTAGAAGTCCAGAATTGAATGGTTACTGAGTGTGTACTCATGATGCTATTTAGAAAGAGTAACCTATAAAATTATTAACTTATCAATTTGCAATAAAAATGCATCCATTATAATCAGTAAACCATCTTCCCATAAAACAAACAAAACAACTTCATGGTATAACAAATGATCAGAAAATGTGGTTGTTACTTGTGCCATTATGATGACCCTAGCTGTCTAGTACAGGGGAAATGAAACACCTGCCAAGTGGACCATCACTGCAATGTCTACTTTGGACAGTACTGGGTAAGGTTCTGCCAACAATTGCATTTTCCCAACTTTTTTTCCATTATACCACCATTCTAACTATTCATTCCCACACATCCATGTTTGAACCCCAAGCTCATTTATGGTGGTTTTATTTTTTTTCCCTCTGACAAAGACTCTTCTGTTTTGTCCTACCATCTTCTTCAGGATTATTCATTTCACACTTTCCATCATTTCCTGGGAATTCTCTCTATTCCCTTCCCCACACTCCCAAATCCATGTTCAGTTTAGCCACTGACGTGTGCCTATGACCACTTGCACTTTTGCCCATTATTGTATCACCCACAGTGTTTCTGGGTGAATTTATGTATCTTCCAGTAAACAAGGGAAATTTTGAAATTACTATCTAAATCATATTGCATTTAAAGTGCATTTAAATTGATTTTGCCCATCTCAATGTTGATACATTGTTCTCACTTTCAAATAACACTTTCTTTTTTTAAAGTTATTATGTTTCTTTTATGGGCCGCATGCAAAATACATTTATGTTATTCTAAACTCTACACCTAAGACTTTTATACCTACAGGCCCTCATTTTAATGTACTATTTACAGCCCCAACTGGTTTTTGTTCATTTGATACTCAGTTTTAAGTCTGTGTTTTAATGCTTTATTCAGGAGTATCACTAGTGTTGTGGTAGAATATCACTTTTTGGCAACTGCCAAAATTAATATCTGTAATTTTTTTTAACTTCTATATTATAGATATTTTTTATGTTCAGCACAGCTATATAAAATACAAAAGTATAAGCCTCCAATAATTTTGCATTCAACAAGCATAATATTAGCAAAGTTTACTTTGGGTGTTAAAATTCTTTCCAGTCCTTCTTTTTTATGTTTTAAATTCTCAGGGGATTTAATCTGTAAAAATGAAGCTCATTTTCAATTAGCAAGAAGAACATATGTATGCTCTTCATTAAAATCCCCAGGTACCAAGAGTAGCAATTCATTTCAGGTTTTCAGATAATTAAAGCCTCATACATATTTTCTGATGCTCCGTCTGGCATTAGAGTGTATTCAACTATAGACCATTTGAGTTAATAGACTGCTAAAAATCTTAATAACAAACATTAATATTGGGAACATGCTACATTTTTGTTGTATAGGTAAGTACATTATTATAACCTTAAATACCCTCATGAAAGTAAGAAAAATAAAAGATAGTGACAAGTGAAAATTCTTCTCTGGTCACCATGTTAGTAACAATTAGAAGTCTTTTGAAATTTTCAGTTTAAACAAATCTTAAATAATCACTAACTTGGTAATGGAAATACAGAGTAAGTATTGAATATTTATTTCAAGAAATATCATTTCGGTTCCACTCCCCAATTGAATTCTCACCTCCTTCCTAGCCATTGAAATATAAATGTAATAAAAGCAGTAATCTTGTGATACTTGATCACTGAATAGAGTCTACAAATATTTGCTGAAAGAGTAAAATGTGCTTTCTTAAATATTTTGAAGTTTTAAGTTAATGTTGTTTGTTATTCAAACTGTTTTCTAATCCATACTGTTAAATATATTACAAAATGTACTTTAAAGTTACAAAGTACTTCAAGAAATAGGAATCTTTGATTTTTAAACAGGCAGATTTTTCCTTTATAGTTTCATATAATATATATTTGTTATATAATTAACTAATCATAGACATCTCAGGAAAATGCTACCTAGCTTTGAGTAATTTATTGAGTTTTAAGTACAAACATCTGAAGAAACATAAATCTCTGGCTAACTTTTCTCCACATTATATGGAATATGGAGAATTTATCAATAATCGATGTTAAGACATAGTAGCAAAAGGATGACAGACTTTCATTTTATTATACACTGATCTTAAGACAATAGCTAGATGTGTTTGCATAACTTAGTCCTGTTTGACTCAATGTCTCAGAGGTCCTTTCTAGATCATTTTTTTGCACAGTGGTATACCAGTTTCTCCAGTTCACATCCTAATCTTTAGCAAGGACAGATCTCTTCAGACTGCTCCCCTTCCATCACCTCTCTTGGTGCATATGAATTTACCATGTATATTAGCCAAAGGGGTGCTGACGCAAAATACCGGAAGTCTGTTGGCTTTTATTAAGGGTATATATTCGTGGTAGAAGTTTACAGTTGCCAGGCCATTAAGTATAAGTTACTTCCCTCACCAAAGTCTTTTGCCATGTATTGGGGCAAAATGGCTGCTGACATTGCCAAAAGGTCAACTTTCCTGTGTTTCTCCCCTCCCAGGCTGCATTTCTCTCTGGGCTCAGCTGCTGGGCTCACTCTACAAGGCCAGCTGTGGAATATCTCTCCCTGGGGCTTCTGCCATGTGTAAGGAGTCATCACTATTCCCCTGTGTTCTTCTCCTGTGTGTTTACTTCCTGGGCTCCAGCTCAAAACCCCAGTATTAAAAAAACTCCAACTCTGTCCTTTGCCATGCCTTTTATCAGTGGTCCCCACCCTCCAAAGGGCAGGGACTCAATGCCCTACTGATGTGGCCCAACCAAAGCCTAATCATAATTTATTTTATTTTATTTTATTTTTTTTATTGATTTTGTAATAATATTACATTAAAAATATATATGTGAGGTCCCATTCAACCCCACCCCCCCACTCCACCTCTCCCCCCCCCCCCCCCCCAGCAACACTCGTTCCCATCATCATGACACATCCATTGGATTTGGTAAGTACATCTTTGGTCACCTCTGCACCTCATAGTCAATGGTCCACATCATGGCCCATACTCTCCTCCATTCCATCCAGTGGGCCCTGTGAGGATTTACAATGTCCGGTGATTGCCTCTGAAGCACCATCCAGGGCAGCTCCATGTCCCAAAGACGCCTCCACCTCTCATCTCTTCCTGCCTTTCCCCATACCCATCAGCCACCATGTCCACTTTTCCCAATCCAATGCCACCTCTTCTATGTGGACATTAGATTGGTTGTGTCCATTGCACCTCTATGTCAAGAGGAGGCTCAGATTCCACATGGATGTTGGATGCAATCCTCCCACTTTCAGTTGTAATCACTCTAGGCTCCATGGTGTGGTGGTTGTCCTTCTTCAACTCCATCTTAGCTGAGTGTGGTAAGTCCAATAGATCATATTGTAGGTGCTGGAGTCTGTTGAGGCTCAGGACCTGGCTATCACATTGTCAGTCCAGAGATTCAAATCCGCTAAATATATCTTAAACCCCAACATTAACTGCGCCTCCATCACCTTAGCATGAAAGTCTTATGAAGGAAGATCCCATCTAAGTCCAGATTCATCACACATAAACACCACTTCCAAAAAGGGGCCATCTGACCTGGTAGTTAACCCCATCGGCCATGACCATAACTCCCATGGGTCTCTTTAGCCCTTGAGGGAACTGATATCTGGGGGTTGTATCTGCTTTATCTGTCTCTCTGACTCTGCTCAGTTGTGCAAGAGGGCAATCCTTCTGCCAGCCTCCAGACTCTTTTTTAGAAATTCGTAGCCATATAAACTAATTTCTCTTTTCCATTTCCCCCTTACTTTAGGTCAAACAGCATTTTAAAGCCATGTTATTTTATGTAGACAGGGATATTCTGCTGATCCACATTGAACCTTCCGTATAAGGTCATTTTCCAGTTGCATCATCAGTTGGTAGTTGATAGTGGTCCCTCGGTGCCAGGGAGGCTTATCCCCGGGTGTCATGTCCCACGCTGGGGGGAAGGCATTGCATTTACATGCTGAGTTTGGCTTCGAGACCGGCCACATTTGAGTAACATGAAGGCTGACAGGAGGAAATTCCCAGGCACAATGTTGCTCTAGGCCTTGTTCTTATTTTAGGCTTATCAGCTCACAAGCATAGTCATTAGCATCAGGGGCTCACTGTTGAAACCTCACTCCCTCCCGGTCCCCGCCGCTGTACCTGGGAGACTATCGCTACTCCCCTAGGGACCACAACAGAACACCATTGGCCAGGAACCCAGTAACCCCCCTGCTGTGGTTTTTAATTGTTGCCACTATGAGTATATCCAAACATTACCATGCACCCTGGACATATGTTCTGTACAGCTTCCTGTCAGCCATATATTACCTGTCATTGGTATCCCATACCAGTATCCCTCCATTGCCACTGTTGAAACACTCTGTGATCCAGAACTCCCCGAAATTTGAAGCCCAATATAATGTCATGGTCCCTTACTAGGGAATGGCATATAGCGATGGATTTAAAGGTTAGATAAAGAACTTGGATAAAGTTAGATAAAGAACTTAGATAAAGAATGTTGACTTGAAAAATTCTACATCATATCTTTTTTTTTTTTTTTCCACCCCTAATTATTCAGCTTCTCTTCACAGGAGTCCTAGACCACAGCAATGCATATATATAATATACAGCACTCCCATACATCCACCACAAAACCTTTTTCCTTCCACAGCGATACTCTTACACCCTATTCATATCATATTTACTTAACGTGATGTACAGAGTCTGAGACATTAGCTTTCTAACAAGGTGACATCTGTGCTTACATTATGGTGCATACTTTAGGATATACAGTTCTTTACATTCTTAGTTATCCTATGTTTTACATTATGGTTTACATTATCAGTCTGTCATCTCCTACATGTTATGGTGTAATATTACATGTTTTATATCCATCCTTGTGTACTCTCAAGAAACTCCTCTCTTATCCCCCATTTACCTTGGTTCCACACATTTAACGTCCATTTTCCCCTCCACCTTGGTGCCCACAGTGACAGCCAACCTCCGTTTCCTGAGGAGCCACTTCCAGAGATAGATGGAATAGTGTTCAGGACCTAACTTGCTCAACTGCCCCAATGCCCTGGGAGCCAACCTTTCTCTCGAGGGATACAGTTCCCTCTATTTGGTGGCATTAGTCCTCCCCAGGATGTGGGTCCACCCCCACTCTCACTACTTGGGTTTCTACCCCATGGTGACACCCACTCTGGCAGAATGAGCATTTAGACATTCCCCAGGAGCCCGTCCTGCATCAGACCCCCCCTCCGAGCATTCTAAACAGGTAACCCTCTTTATTATATTTTGATATGATTTTCTCGGCATTTTACTCTCCACCAACACCTGACCCTCTCCTGTGTTCGTATGCTACCCCTCCCTCCCCCCACTTTTGGGCAATGTTACCCATCCGTCCCTCCCCAGCCACCCTCAAACCCCCAAAGCCCCAACCAAAGGCAACCCCTTGCCCCCCTTTTATCTCTTCTTTGTGTTCATACTTACTACCATCTCGTCTTAAATTCCACCCCTGCAGACATCAGCTCATATCCTTCCTCCACCCTCCGATTTCCTGTAAGCCTATCGTTCAGTCTCTTGCTATCTAAGGCAGCTTGTTTATTTCATATCATTGAGGTCATGTAGTATTTGTCCTTCAATGTCTGGGTTGCTTCACTCAACATAAGGTTCTCAAGATTCATCCATGTTATCACATGTGTTTGTAGTGTGTTTGTTCTTACAGCCGAGTAGTATTCCATTGTGTGTATATACCACATTTTATTGATCCACTCATCTGTTGATGGGCATTTGGGTTGATTCCAACTTTTGGCAATAGTGAACAATGCTGCTATGAACATTGGTGTACATATATCTGTTTGTGTCCTTGTTTTCAGTTCTGCTGGGTATATACCCAGCAGTGGTATTGCTGGGTCATATGGCAAATCTATGGCTAGTTTTTTGAGAAACCGCCATACTGTCCTCCAGAACGGTTGGATCCTTCTGCATTCCCACCAGCAGTGGATGAGTGTTCCCCTTCCTTCACATCCTCTCCAGCACTTGTATTCTTCTGTTTTTTTCATAGCTGCCAATTTTATGGGTGTAAGATGGTATCTCATTGTAGTTTTGATTTGCATTTCCCTGATAGCTAGAGATTTGGAACATTTTTTCATATGCTTTTTTGCCATTTGTATTTCTTCTTCAGAGAAGTGTCTGTTTAAGTCTTTTTCCCATTTTTTAAAAGGGTTGTTTATCTTTTTATTTTCAAGATATAGAAGTTCTTTATATATGCACGTTATAAGTTTCTTATCAGATATATGATTGCCAAATATTTTCTCCCACTGTGTGGGCTCCCTTTTTACTTTCTTGACAAACTCCTTTGAGGTGCAGAAGGCTTTAATTTTGAGGTAGTCCCATTTATCTATTAGTTCTTTTGCTGTTCGTGCTTTTGGTGAGATATTCATAAATCCATTTCCTATTACAAGGTCCTGTAGATGTTTCCCTACACTGCTTTCTAAGGTTTTTATGGTCTTGGCTCTTATATTTAGGTCTTTGATCCATCTTGAGTTGATCTTTGTATAAGGTGTGAGATGGTAATCCTCTTTCATTCTTCTACATATGGCTATCCAGTTCTCCAGACACCATTTGTTGAAGAGGCCACTCTCTCCCAGTTGAGAGGGTTTGGTGGCTTTATCGAATATTATGTGGCTGTATATGTGAGGTTCTATATCAGAGCTTTCAATTCGATTCCATTGGTCTATGTGTCTCTCCTTATGCCAATACCATGCTGTTTTCACCACCGTAGCTTTGTAGTATATTTTGAAGTCAGGTAGTGTGATTCCTCCAATTTCATTTTTCTTTTTCAGTATGTCTTTGGCTATTCGGGGTCTCTTTCCTTTCCAAATAAATTTCATAGTTAGCTTTTCTAGTTCCTTAAAGAAGGCTGCATTGATTTTTATTGGGATTGCATTGAATGTGTAGATCAGTTTTGGTAGGATAGACATCTTAATAATATTCAGTCTTCCTATCCATGAACAAGGAATAGTCTTCCATTTATTTAGGTCTTCTTTGATTTCCTTGAACAATCTTTTATAGTTCTCGGTGTATAAGTTCTTTACCTCTTTAGTTAAATTTATTCCTAAGTATTTGATTTTTTTATTTACTATTGTGAATGGTATTTGTTTCTTGATTTCCTCCTGATCTTGCTCATTATTAGTGTACAGAAATGCTACTGATTTTTGCGCATTGATCTTATAACCTGCGACTTTACTAAACTCATTTATGAGTTCTAGAATCTTCGTTGTAGATCTCTCAGGGTTTTCTATGTATAGGATCATGTCATCTGCAAATAATGAAATTTTGACTTCGTCCTTTCCAATTTGAATGCCTTTTATTTCTGGTTCTTGCCTCAGTGTTCGAGCAAGTACTTCTAAGACAATGTTAAATAGGAGCGGAGACAGTGGGCATCCTTGTCTTGTTCCTGAGTTTAGAGGGAAGGAGTCTAGGATTTCTCCATTGTAAACAATATTGGCTTTAGGTTTTTCATATATACTCTTTATCATGTTCAAAAAATTTCCTTGTATTCCAATCTTTTGGAGTGTTTTTATCAAGAAAGGGTGCTGTATTTTGTCAAATGCTTTTTCTGCATCAATAGATATAATCATGTGATTTTTTTCCTTCAATCTGTTTATATGGTGTATTACGTTGATTGATTTTCTTATGTTAAACCATCCTTGCATACCTGGGATGAATCCCACTTGGTCGTGGTGTATAATACGTTTAATGTGTTGTTGAATACGATTAGCAAGTATTTTGTTAAGTATTTTTGCGTCTAGATTCATTAGAGAAATTGGTCTGTAATTTTCCTTTCTTGTGATGTCTTTGTTTGGCTTTGGTACTAGGGTAATGTTGGCATCGTAAAAGGAGTTGGGTAATGTTCTTTCTGTTTCGATTTTTTGGAATAGTTTCAGCAGGATTGGTGTCAGTTCTTTCCAGAATGTTTTGTAGAATTCACCTGTGAAGCCATCTGGTCCTGGGCTCTTCTTAGTTGGGAGATTTTTAATAACTGATTCTATCTCTCTGCTTGTGATTGGTTTGTTAAGATCATCAATTTCTTCTTTTGTCAATATGGGCTGCTTATGTGTTTCTAGGAATTTGTCCATTTCCTCTAGATTGTCATTTTTGTTGGAATATAGTTTTTCAAAATATCCTCTTATGATAGTCTTTATTTCTGTGGGGTCAGTGGTGATATCACCTTTCTCATTTCTTATTTTGTGTATTTGCATCTTCTCTCTTTTTTTCTTTGTTAGTGTTGCTAAAGGTTTGTCAATTTTGTTAATCTTCTCAAAAAACCAGCTCTTGGTCTTGTTTATCTGTTCAAGTGCTTTCTTATTTTCTATTTCATTTAGTTCTGCTCTTATCTTTGTTATTTCCTTCCTTCTTCTTCCTGTTGGGTTGCTTTGTTGTTGTTTTCCTAATTCCTTCAAATGTGCAGTTAGTTCTTCAATTTTTGCTCTTTCTTCTTTTTTGATATATGAATTTATGGCTATAAACTTCCCTCTCAGTACTGCTTTTGCTGCATCCCATAAATTTTGGTATGTTGTGTTATCATTATCATTTGTTTCAAGGTAGTCATTGATTTCTTTTGAGATTTCCTCTTTGACCCACTGTTTTTCTAAGAGTGTGCTGTTTAATTTCCAAATCGTGGTGTGAAATCTGGGCTTCTGTCCCTTGCAAATCTCCAGCTTGACTCCACTGTGGTCAGAGATAATGTTTTGTATGATTTCAATCTTTCTGAATTCGTTCAGCCTTTCTTCGTGGCCTAGCATATGGTCTATCTTGGAGAATGATCCATGTGCGCTTGAGAAAAATGTATATCCTGCTGTGTTTGGGTGTAGCGATCTATATATATCTATTAGATCCAGCTCCTCTAATATACTATTCAGATGTTTTGTTTCTTTGGTGATTCTCTTTTGAGATGTTCTGTCCAGAGTTGATAGTGGTGTATTAAAATCTCCCACTATAATTGTAGATGTATCTATTCTTTCTCTTAGTTTTTCCAGCGTTTGCCTGATGTATTTAGAGGCACCCTTGTTAGGGGCATAGATATTTATGATTGTTCGATCTTCTTGACAGATTTTTCCTTTCACTAAAATGTAGTATCCTTCTTTGTCTCTCACAATTGTTTCACATTTAAAGTCTATTTTGTCTGATATTAATATAGCTACTCCTGCCTTTTTTTGGTTATTGTTAGCTTGTATGATTGTTTTCCAGCCATTCACTTTCAATCTCCATGCGTCTCTGGGTCTAAGATGTGTCTCTTGTAGACAGCATATGGATGGGTCATATTTCCTTATCCAATGTCCCAGTCTGAATCTTTTGATAGGTGAGTTTAATCCATTGACATTCAGTGTTATTACTGTCAAGGAATTATTTGTGCTAGCCATATTTTGATTGGATTTGTGTTTGTCGTATTTTGTTTGTATATTTTTTTTTGTCTTTTTTGTTATTGTTGTTGGTCTTATACTCTCCTCCAACTCTGCCTTTCCTGTTTTTTCCTTTCTTCCTGTAGAACTCCCTTTAGAATTTCTTGAAGGGGAGGTTTCTTGTTGGTATCCTCTTTCAGTTTCTGTTTGTCTGCGAATATTTTGAACTCTCCATCATGTTTGAATGCTAATTTAGCTGGATAGAGTATTCTTGGTTGGAAATTTCTTTCCTTTAGTACCTTGACTATATCATACCACTGCCTTCTTGCCTCCATGGTTTCAGAAGAGAAATCAGCACTTAATCTAATTGAGCTTCCCTTGTATGTGATGGTTTTCTTTTCTCTTGCTGCTTTTAGGATTTTCTCTTTGTCTTGAGCATTGGATAATTTGACAAGTATATGTCTTGGGGTGGGCCTGTTGGGGTTTATGACTTGTGGAGTGCGCTGTGCTTCTTGTATATGTACATCTGTCTCTTTCAGTAGATTTGGGAAGTTTTCAGCCATTATTTCCTGCAGCATTCCTTCTGACCCCTTTCCCTTCTCTTCACCTTCTGGAATGCCTATAATACGTATGTTTGAGCGTTTTGCATTGTCATTCAGGTCCCTAAATCCTAATTGGATTTTTTCTATCTTCTTATTGACCCCTTCTACTATCTGTTTGATTTCTGAAGTACTGTCTTCCACATCACTAATTCTCTGCTCTGTCTCTTCTAGTCTGCTGATATTTGCTGCAAGTGTATTTTTGATTTCTTGAACTGTGGTGTTCATTCCCATCATATCTGTTATGTTTTTTCGTATGTCTGCAATTTCCCCTCCAAGTGATGTCTTCATGTTGTTAACCTCTTTCATTACTTCGTCAAATTTGTCGGTGATAAATGTTCTGAGATCTTTCATTGCTTGTGCCAAGTTTTGCTCCCCTTCGTGATTATTGGTTTGTTGATTGGATTCAGCCATGTTTTCCTGATTACTGGTTTGGTTTGTAGATTTTTGTTGCTTTCTGGTCATCTCTTTATCTTGACGGATTTAATCAGTTCCTTAGCTTCTTTGTCTGCTCTTGGAGGTTAATTAGCTGTTATTTTTGCATAGGTGTTATATCTTCTCTTTGTCACTTTTTTCTTCTTATTCTAGTTTCTTGTTGTTGGTTAAGTTCACTTTAAAGGAAAGTATTAATGTTGGGGGAAGGCAATTGTGTAAGCAAGGGAAAAGTGTAAAGTAATATTGGTGATATATGTTAGCAAAGCAAGAATATGAGATCTGGGAGGATGGAGGTTAGATTTATGTAAATTGTGTAGAGTTATAGCAGTAGGTAGAGTACCTATTATGAGGTAGGTGATTGAATATGGTAGGATTATGGTATGAGCTAAAAAGCTATTGATTTCGTGAGAGAGGGAAAGAGAAAAAAAATGGTAATAGTTTCAAGAGTGGATAACAGACAGAAAACAAAACATAGGTATTAGAAGTTAAGACTTAGACACTTCGTGGATCGAAGAAAGGGAGGTGGGAGGTGGAATATGGGAGAGCCAGTAGATGGTGGTGGGTATCAAGATGTAGGGGGAAGAGGATAGTGCAGGTAGGCTAAATCAGTTCACACAGAAATGAGGCAGTGGAGGATGAGAAAACCCCAGCGAATGCGAGGTGTTTCCTGCCGCACCTATTTTATAATTGAGTTAAAATAAACTAAGTAGAATATGAGGGACAAGAGGGAGAGAGACAACAGAAAAAAAGAAAGAAAGAAAAAAAAGAAAGTGTGGGGGAAGGGACGGGAGGAAGAAAGTAGAAGGGGATGGGCAAGGGGTGGGGAACAGATAGGTGAAAGAAAAAAAAAACAGATATGCACGACCCAGAATTAAAACACCCACTTCACAGCACCTACCACGAAAAAAAGCCTTAAATAACTGAGTAAAAGAAAGACTTTGGGGGATACGCTGTGAGAGAAGACTAGGGGATTATGCGGTGTTAGCAATCAGGAAATTGAAAAAAGTAAAGAATAAGTCAAAATGAAAATAAAAACAAAACAAAATGAAACGATAAGGAAAGAACGCCAACGTTGAAGGCTAGGGCATTAAGGACCTCAGATGGACCTCAGTGCGTGATGGATTCAGGGATGGAAAGTCTGAGATATTGAGGTCTCAAGAGATGTGAGCCACCAGATTTTAGGGAATTCAGACTTGGCACCCTCCAATCTGGTCTACAGGAAGCCTGGGAGCCCCGCAGTGTAATACAGCCCTCTGGGATCCCCTCAGCTGGGTGCCAGCCTTAAGGGGGAAGTCAGATCCGCAAACTTTATATTATGACTGAACCCTGCAATTCATTTACTTAGCTGGGCTCATTAGTATATTTCACTTCAGCTTTTAGACAGCTCCCGTCCTGTGATTCCAAACCTCTGCCACTAGAGGGCACCTCTACACCGCAGCCACTTTGCTAGTACAGATCTGAAGCCCGGCCTGTGACGCCAAAAACAGATTCGAAAATCGGATTTCCCAAGCTTTGCAAAATATTCCCTAATCTGCTTCCAGACTTATCCCCCTCCCTTGCTGCAGCCTAATACAACTTTCCGATTACGTCTCTTTATTGCCTACAGCCTATTTGGGTCGGAGACCGGCTGCCGGGCTTTTGGGGGCGGGGCTTCAGGCGGAAGCACTATTGTTTATTTTCGCAATCACAAGTTTCTCCCGCTTCAAAACAAAGCACCGTCTATCTTCCCAAATCCCACTGCAAAGGCGACCCGTCGCATCAACCCGTGCACAGCTCGCCCAGAGCTCGTGAACTCCTCGACAGCTCAGAGCCGTGTAAAAGCGGTGCCGCTGGGCTGAACCGCGACTCCCCCCACCCCCAGCAGGGAGGAGCCCACGCGGGTCTCACCCACAGGCAATAGAACCCAAACTATATCTACTAGACCAATCCTCTCCATTACCTTTCCACCCAATCGATGTCCAGGCACTTCTGCCCTGCAAAAATCCCGAAAAAGCCCGGCTTTGGAGAGCCTGCAGCCGCGCCCAACCGTCTCCTCCCGGGACCTACCGCAAAGGCAAGCTCACTCAGCGACCATCTTGCCTCCACCTCTGAGGGTAGTCCTAATCATAATTTAATCATGCTCAGGCACAGACCAGTTTACAAACATAATCCAATATCTATTTTTGGAATTCATAACTATATTAAGCTGCTACACCATGGAAAATTGAGAAGATCTAAGATTACCAGGAGAGTGATTTATCTGGGTCAAAAATGAAGTCAAATATAATTGCATAACAGAGGTTTATGCTTAGATCAAAACTGATATAGTTATTTTAGCTACTAAAATGGTCTGCTCTGTTGCTGTTGTTATTGGAAGTTAATATTTTGAAATAAAGGGAACTAGAGTGTAACTGAAGGGCTTCATGAAAAGTTAGGGCTGATATTGCCAGTTGCCATAAAGACCATCCATTAATACTTCATGATGTAAAATAGCAGCTTCTACAAATATGACCACAGTGTTGAATATAACCATTGTTTGGCTATTGAAAAGCGACAGGGTGGTATGTAAAAACAGAAGAATTCTGAACAGTATGTGAAAGAATAAAGTATCTTGGGAATAAGACAAAAGTGGAATGATGAAAGAAATAGGTAACTGATTTACTACTAAAGTGTGTTAGTCAGGGTTCTCCAGGGAAACAGAACCCAAAGGATTATTTCTATCTCTATCTCTATCATCTCTATCTCTATCTCTATCTCTATCTCTATCTCTATCTCTATCTCTATCTCTATCTCTATCTCTGTCTATCTCTATTTCTATCTTTTCTTTCTCTATATCATCTCTATCTCTATTCATATCTATATCATCATCTAGATCTATCTATATCATTATCTAATTCTATTTGTATTATGTTAATATTATAATATTCATTATAAGAATTGGCTGAAGTGAATGTGGGAATGGAGAAGTCTGAATTCCACAGGGCAAGCCACAACCTGGGGACTCTGATGATGGAGATTTTTGAATTTTTGAGGAAAAACTGGCTAGCTGAAGTAGAGATAGAAATTCTTCTTCTGACTACTGAAATCATCAGTTTTTCCTTAAGAGCTTACAAGTGATGATGAGACTTCTCTCATTGCTGAAGGTAATCCCCTTAGTTTATTGTAGTTGTAATCAGCCATAGATGCAATAACTAACTGATTATTTAAATCCATGAAATATCCTCACAATAACAATCAGACAAGTGCTTGCTTGACCAAGCAACTGGACACCATAACATAGACAGGTTGACACATGAACTTAACCACCACACAGAGTGTGCAGGCTAATTGACAAAAAGGCAATCATAGAGTTGAAGTTCAAGTATGGTTTCATGGTGCTAATACAATTGTTACATGAAATTGTCAGGAAAATAAAAACAATCTAATCAACAGTCTCATAAGAATGAACAGAACTGTGACTCTGAAGGGCAAAATTTTTCTGAGCCCCTGCTACTGATTAAAGGGAATATCAAGCTTGGAGGGTGGCTTTTAATACTTGAAAGCGTATTTGAAAGATTTAGGGTGAATTTTTCTTCAGAAATTTTGTACTTAAAATTACAAAGAAATCACTAATTCCTCTTAGCTTTAAGCAATTCCTAATTTAGAGAAATAATTATATTTGAATATTTTCCTTACTTCCAATAATATACTTTGGTATTAAAATTTTCTTGGTGAAGTTGTGAGTGCTTATTTTATGGAGGCTATTACAGAGGAATGTTAAATGTAAGTGCCTTCATATGCAAAGAAATATATTTAATATAAAAAATCATAGTTGCAATTTTAGCAGCAAAATCAAAATTTTGATTTTTAAGGAAGATAATTACAATTTTTGAGCAAAGAGATTGCCAAAAAGAGTTAAAAGAAGGGTGATCATCACTCGATTTTTAAAATTTTCCAATTTCTAATAAAATAGGCAAAAATATCTCTTTGAAATATTTATTGAAATGCATGCATGTTTCCATCAGGGATATTAAGATGAGATAAAAGTTGAAATATATTCATTTTCAATAGTTTAGCTATATGTGCATACATACATCAATGATAGTTATCTTTTATTGACTAATTCCAATGAATTAATTACCAACTTATAAATTATAATATACTCTTTTATTATTTTGCAATCTTACAAGGATGTGTCATCTCCACTTTTCAGATGACAGTATAAAAGCTTTGAGCATTTAGATAAAGGACTGAATAAGGGTTTATATAAAGTTCTTTTGACACCAAGGACTGTGAGTTTACCCACCATTTATATACAGACTGGAATAGAACAAATATAGTGGTATGTGTGTGCCTATGAGCATGCATGCATGTGTGTTTTCTGCTGTGCTTCTAAGCTTCCTGATCAGTATGCCTTGGCCAGAAATGCATCACTTAAGAAGTTTTTCTCTCTGAGATGAATCAGGCCATGCCTAGAATGTTATAATCCATTTTATCAGCTTTGTGTAGACAGGTTTAGTGTGTAATTCGTGTTCTTTCCTCTTTCCCATAAGTCTTTTGTACCACAAGGTCCTCAGTAATGGAATCAAACTTTATCTTGCATTGAAAACCTTCAGGGTTTGGTGAAAAATCAGTTCTTTCCCTGTTGCCTGATTGAAAGGGGTATGAATTCAAATCTCTTCCTAGTTTAAATGGGCTTTTCATGTATGGAGACTTTCCTCAGCTATTTGTCCTGGCTGATGGCTTAAATTTTTCATTGCTAAGTGCTTCTGCTTTCTTCAGAGGAAAAGTATTATCTAAGTGCAAAGTGTTACAATTAATATTAAAATTAGATTCACTGGGTTTAAAAGGACTCCTTAAAAGAAGCAAAAGGAATAGCAGAAGAAAGGCAACATGTGGCTCTTTGTATTTTACAGATATGCTTTTTCACAAGATGGACATGGACATGGTTTTTCAATATGTACATACGTTTTAGAAGCAAAACAAGCACAGCTACATATGCAAACAGATACACATTTGAAATATCAAGACAGAACATTACAGTGAAGATAGCTGTAACATATTTCTAATACACAATAACAAAAATTTTATTTTATTATATATTTTAGCTTTTATAACAGCTCATACATGTATTTGAATACAATGAATTCTATTGTGGTAACATTTTTAGATATTAAGAAGTATCTCATTGTTTCTTAAGTACAATAATGCAACAGGAAGAGAAAGTCAGAAAAATGTCAGCATAACAGAACCACTTCACAGTGCTCAGAAAACAGTAAAAATAATTCTTGTCAATGCTGAGGTCTTTCTGCCCACTATGAAAATAAAGTCTTATTGATGAATACAAAATAAAAATAACAGTTGTTTCAATAATTCAGTTTATAAAATGATTTTTTTTTATTCAAACAGGTTTTTTATTTGTGAATTGGATCAGTGTGGACAAATAAATAATGATATGGTTATCTGGAAGAAGACGAGTAAATCATGCTTTCTACTGATTAAAATTCATGATTTTATGAAGTCAATATTAATATATTATCTTACGTTAAAATATAATGCATATATAGTTTCATTACGCTTCCCTTTCCTTATCTATATAAGCCTTTACCTATGTTGTACACTAAATCACATGATACCTGGCATCTGACAAGTAATTTTAACTTTTCCTAGAGAAAATAGCAAATCATACCATGAGTACAACATACATTTTGTATGATTTTTACCATTGTAATCTAATTGAGTGATATGAATAAGCACTATATTAAAAGTAAAAAAAGAAAGTCTTTAAAATATAGAGATTTTTAAATTCTATCCATTTGATTGATATATTTCAGGAATAGATTTCATTCATTCAAAATTATTTTGTTATTTTGATATTGTGTGGATCTCATTATTTTTTTAAAAAGTAGCTTAAGGGTACATATATTATCTATAAAATGTAATTATATGAATTCAAATGGAAATAGTAGCATTGAAAAGGTCTTAAAAACAAATTTAATTTAAAAACAAAAAGTTTGTACTTGATCTATATCATCTTCCTAAATTGAATATTTATGAGTCTTATTAGGTGGATCTCCAGAAACAGACTTCTGAGGGGAAATTTCCCTTACATTAGTTTTAAAAACCTTGTCAGGTGTAGCAGTTTGATATGGTTATGAATTCCACAAATAGATATTGGATTATGTTTGTAAACTGGTCTGTACCTGGGCATAATTAAGTTATGATTAGGACTTTGATTGGGCCATGTCATTAGGATATTGAGTCCCCACCCCTTGGTGTGCAGGGACTCAGATAAAAGACAAGGCAAAGGACAGAGTTGAGGGATTTTTTTTATATTCTATAATCTTTTTATTTTTTGTGTGTGTTACAACTGAAACATATAAGAGGTTCCCATATACCCTGTACCTGCCCACCCCACTCCTCCCACATCAACAACCTCTTTCATCATTGTGGCACATTGATTGCATTTGGTGAATACATTTTAGAGCACTGCTGCACCACATGGATAATAGTTTACATTGTAGTTTACACTCTCCCTTAGTACATTCATTGGGTTATGGCAGGATATATAATGTTCAGCATCTGTTCCTGCAATATCATTTAGGGCATAGAGTTGATGCCTTTTGTTGGAGTTTTGATGTTGGACTTTGATGCTGAAGCCTTAAACTGGAGCCCTGGAAAGTAAGCTCACAGAGGAAACAGAAGCAAGCCCCAGGAAGAGAGGAACCCTGAGCCCAGGAAAAAACAAGCCCTGGGAAGAGAGGAACGCTAAACCCAGTGAGAAGCAAGACCCTGGAAGGGAGGAAGCCAGGAAGTCTGAGACCTCACAGACTTCAGCAGTCATCTAGCTCCAAAACGTGAAAACAGACTTTGGTGAGGAAAGTAACTTATGCATTATGGCCTGGTACCTGTAAGCTACTATGCCAAATAAATACCCTTTATAAAAACTAATTAATTTTTGGTGTTTTGCATCAGCACCCCTTTGGCTGACTAATGTATCAAGTAATGGAAATTACTTTAGAGACAACATCTATGAATTACCTCATTATGACAAGATATTTCTATTAAAAGTTAAAAGGAATAAATAATGCTAAGAGAAAGAAGAAAAGTTTCAATAGTTGTAAATGGTAAAAAAAAAAAAAAGCATAGTTATAATGTGTGATGTTAAATATTCATATCTAGCTGGTTCAAAATAATGATTGTAAGTATGTCTGCTTTTCATTATTGATCCATTCATTCCTCAGTGTGTCATGATAAGCTGGTAAAGAGAGTAGCACCATTTTTCAACTCACAATACATACAAGATCTTGGGGCTTGTTAGTACCTTTAATTTCATGAATAAACTTATCTGAGAGGTAAATGTGTGTGCATAATTCAGTTTTCAGTGGGTTGATCAGGGAATTCATTAGTTTTATGTTTATATTTTAGCTGCAGAAACATAATTCTAAAAGCACATATTCCCAATATTAATGCATCATTTAAAATTATCAGCAAAGGCAGTTCATCTACTGGTTAAAAAAACAAAAATTCTGACATATACATATAAGTAATGTTAGATCAAGTAAATTTATTTCCTGAATTCTGACTCCTGGCAAAATTTCCAAGAATTAATTGTATCACATTTAATTCAAATGACCATTTAATAAATATGATTATTTGTAAAATGTTCATATCTTGAGAATGCTACATATTTATATACACATAGAAATTTATAGGAGAGAAAGTACCAAATAATACTCTTTGTGGTCCTTTTTTGTGAAAGTTGTATGTTCTTTCTACCCATATATTTTTCATTTAGTTGAATAAACATTTAAAATTTTAATAATAAAAAAGATGTGCCAAATAACTCTTCTGTTGGTAGCACTACATATTCACCAATATTTCATCCATGTCTCAATATCAAAAATTTATCTTAAATTTGTTTTATTGTTTGACTCATTTGAAAAATCTGGTTGCTTAATTAATATGAAAAAAAACTTATTTGGCAACCAGATAAATTATAAAATTCGCAGTTATATTGTTTATGAATTTTTTAAATCTACACTCATCATATTAGTCAGCCAAAGGGGTGCTGATGCAAAATACCAGAAAATGGTTGGTTTTTATAAAGGGTATTTATTTGGGGTAGGAGCTTACAGATACCAGGCCATAAAGCATAAGTTATTTCGCTAACCAAAGTTTATTTTCACATATTGGAGCAAGATGGCTGCTGACATCTGCCAGGTTTCAGGCTTCATGGGTTCCTCTCTTCCCAGGTCTTTCTCTTCTCTGGGCTCAGATCCTCAGTTTTGTCCATAAGGTCAGTTGTAGACTATCAGGTGAACAGCTCTGTCCCTCTCCCTGGGGCCTCAGCCTAAAACTTCAGCATCTTAACAGACCATAAAGCATAATTTACTTCTCTCACCAAAGTCTCTTTTCATCTGCTGGAGCAAGATGGCTGCGGACATCTGTGAGGGTTCAGGCTTCCTGGGGTTCTCTGGGCTCAGCTACTGTTTTCTCCACACTGTCAGCTATAGACTATCAGGCAAACAGCTTTTTCTCTCTCCCCAGGGCTTCAGCTTCAGTCTTCAGCATCAAATTCCAACATTAAAACTCCAACATAAAAAGCCCTTAATTCTGTCCTTTGACTTGCCTTTTATCTGTGAGTCCCCACCCATCAAAGTGTGGGGACTCAATGCCCTACTGGCACAAGAGGTTTTCATAATTACTTAATCAAGTAAACCTATGAATCTGATATAATCTAATATGCCCAGAGGAAAGATCAGTTTACAAATATAATCCAGTATTTCTTCTTGGAATTTATAAATAATATCAAACTGCTACACCTATTTACTGGCTAATTTGTGTCCAGAATTCTTTGCTCCAGTGATGTTTTTCAGGTAAGGGTGAGGGGAAAGAGAATTGAAACATGTTTTTTTACTTATTGTACTTCATAAACATTTGTTCCAGTGAATGAATGGAGGCACCATTATGAAAATTCTAATGTTTTCTCTTGTAATTTTTTCAGATATTGAGGTTTATAAATTAGGAAGTTTAAAATAATTATTCAAATCATTTTTCTACCCTTATATTCTCTGGTGCCATACAAATTTGGAGTTGATAAATACAAATTAATAACAATCTCCTGGATACAAACTTAAGACTCCTATTTAAATATGTAAAAGGAGAAATGAAAACAACAATGTGTGCTCTAGAGAGTCTATTTTAGTAAATAACAATTATTGACAATAGACACTATAATACCTTAAACATATCTTTTCTGGGTCATAGCGCACATAGAACTAGGATAATGACCGAAGTCAGAAAAATACAAAAGTCATATTTTAATAATCATGATAATCTGCTGAAAAATGCCTATATAATGTTAATTTTAGTCTAACTGGTTATTGATATTAATTTTAAATTATATTTTACATTAAATACACATAACGAAATAGTTATGAAAGCAAAATTAGAAAACACATTTTTGCGTCTTTTATGAAAAATTTTCTTTCATTTATACACATGGCATATAAAAGTACTCATGAATATTTTAAAAAGAACACATTTCTCCCATATGCATGTTTTAATTTTGGATTTCTATCATCATCCTCTAACATACAAAGGTAATTATCAGGTAAAGTAAGATGAGTTCATAGTCATCTCTCTTCACATATTAACAATCTTTCTTTATATGTGTGTATATATACACACTTATAAAGCTTCATTCCTCTGACATATTCTCTGACAAAGACAGAGACAGCTGATTTAACCTTACCCAATTCTTTCATTTCTGGTATAAGGCATTGAACAATCCTTCAATAAATAAGAATTGCTGCAGAAGTCAAGCTTGGCATATTGAAAACATATTATCATCCCAAAATATGGGTGATTCAAAATAAAAGGGAAAATTACTTATCATTGATAAGCAGTTGGGATAACAACCACTGACTAGATCTACATTAACAACTCTTAGTAACATAATTCAAATTCACTCTAAGTAAGGTCATAAATTTTATGGGCTTTAAAATTTTAATTTAGGTAAAAACAAGTACTCCCTTTCACTCTGTAGGCATTTATTGTGGTTACAATAATTACAGGCAAATATTAAAAAGTACAGTACCTTTTAAGGATGAAGTTGTGAATAGAGAAAATTTACATACTAGGGAAATTAAGGATACATCCTTTATTAAGGTTTTAATTATCTAATTGAAAATGATATGTTACTAAGACAATCATTTGTTACAATAAGTATAACAATATGGTTTGCACTTGTCTAATGCTCAAAAATATAAATATACATTTATTAATAGTTACATCTTATGATAAAAAACATCCCACATAATACATATGCTTGTTCTCACACCACATGGAGTACTAACATATGGACTGCTTGAAAATTTTAGCTACAGATGTGCTCTGGTCATGACAGTTTACTAGGAATCTCTTGAAAAATAGCTTCATCATTTTTTGTTTTTTTGTGAATGTACAGTTGAAATTTACCAGAGTTGTATTTGAATAAAACATAATAAAAGATGCATATTGAATTTGGGATTGGGGATTAACATAAAGCAAAATCCAATAATGTTAAATATTTATTTTAAAAGAATCACTTCTGCATGACTATAGCTAACTCTAGATTATTCTATTTTTTTCATTGAAAATTTTTAATTTTTATGAGGATTATGTCAGCAAAATTTATTGCAGTGAAGAGAAAAGAGAATTAGATAACCTCTAAATCCTCAGCCTATTTTTAAATTTCAAATCAATCAGTAAGAACTGTGTGCATAATTTCAGATGGCAGAATTCTGATCAAAGGAATTTAGGAGGATAACAGAGAAGCTGGGAATCTTATCAACCATTTATGAAGAATAATATTCCTTCAAAAATTATAGGTCACATTAAGTCGGGGATAATACTGTCAGCATAGAACATAATAAGTTTGCTAAAGTTTTTCCTTCCTGGATCCTCAATATTTACTGAGGATCAAGGTAAAATAAAAATCATAATGGAGTGAAGGGGAATAGGTCCATAGTGATCTCTCTTTGTGTCTCTCTGTGTCTCTCTACTTCCACCTTCCCTCCATGTTTCTGATATTTTTAAATATTTATACTATTCTATCATCTATTTCAACAATTTCAGAATTGGGTAATATCACCTTTTCTCTATCTGAATTATTAGAAGATCTTATATTTGTTATAAAATATTATGAAAGTTTGGAAATCTGTCAAGACTTCACTCACTAATGTTTAATATGAAACTATCATTCTAGTTAAAGCAGTAATACTATTGGGCTGTTGTTATTCCTCATAATCAGTAGTTTGATGGTCTTAGCAGTTTCCTTTTAAGTTTAGATTCTAATGATATAGGAGCATATAAATCGTGTAAGACACTGAGATACTGACAATACTTAATATAATACAATTTTATTGATAATGTGGCTATTCCTGTTCCCTTAATCTCTTCCATATTCAATGTAGAAGAAAAGAAGAAAGAAATGTCTTCTTTTTAATTAAATGATGTAGAATATATATATCTCGCTTACACCCATGTGCTTAACCAAAATTTAATATCATAGCCTGAAGGATGAGAAATGTAGTATTCTGCTGATCATGTGGCCAACTAGCAATTATTTTACTACTTAAGGAGTGAAAAAATGTATATCAGAGGATTGCTAGCAGTCCCTGATATCCCAGCTGCATAACTTTGAAACTCTTATATTTCATTTTCATCATCCTCTACTCATCACTGTCAGTCACTAACTTTCAATGGCCAAATCATAAGGAAATAAATAATTCAATAACCATCACAAAGTCTTTCTATCCTTACTGCTTCCATAATCCTGGATGACTTCAATCTCTTTGAATGAGCTATTCATCTCCTAGATGACTGCTATCCTTGAACTTTATATGGTTACTCCACTTCTGCAATCTAGTCCAATGGTTGTTTCATCACTCAGAGCAGTTGTAAGTCAGAAATCTTAGCCCAATACATGCAGTGTCCTCTAATTTCATACCTTGAGTCCCTTGTTTTGCCTTTTCACACCTACTCTCTTGGTGTTTTCTTCCATTCTATGGGTTTATATGCCATCTCTATGCTTAGGAGTTCCAAATTTGCATCTCTACAGTTGACAATTATCCCTAACTCCAGTTGAATACATAATATTTCCAATCAGGTGAATGTGATGACTAGGTTAATGTGTCAATTCACTCAAGTAATGATGGCCAGTTGTTTGGTCAAGAACCAATGGGCTAATTGTAATACAAGGGCATTTCATCGATTTTAATCATCAGTGAGTTGATAGCATATTTTGTAGTTGAGGTCCTTAAAAGGAGAACCAATTGCAGCATTCAGAGAGATAATTCCTATTTCTGCTTTGGAGAGCCAGCATCTCTGGGGAACTCATTTAGGAACTTCATCAGAGTCCCTGACTTGCAGTCTTCCCCACAGAATTTGGACTTGTGTATCCCCTTGGTTGTGTGAGACGATTTATAAAACCTCACACAATTTACACATATTTCCTGTCGATTCTAACAAAAGTGTATAGTATTTCATTTCTGGGCTGACTATTGTTTAATAATTAATAAAATAATAATTATTAATAATTTCCCTTTCATATTTCAGAATATTGTTCTGACAACTATGCTATTGCAAGCAACAGAATTATCAAATAACTATCCCCTTCATAATAGGTAACACTACTCCCCAGAATCTGATATACTTTTTCTCACTGCTGCTACCTGACATGCACATATTTTAGATTTAAGTACAACAACACACCTGTTTAAGTGAATACTTCTGTATTTATTAATGGAGTTATAAAGCACTCAATATTTTAAAACAAATAGACAAATGTATGAATTTTTCTCAACTAGAATAATTGTTCCTTTGTGCCATGGAAACCTCCATTACTTTGAACTCTATATTTCTCTGTTGCACCATCT
Source organism: Dasypus novemcinctus (assembly GCF_030445035.2). Taxonomy (NCBI): domain Eukaryota; kingdom Metazoa; phylum Chordata; class Mammalia; order Cingulata; family Dasypodidae; genus Dasypus; species Dasypus novemcinctus. The sequence continues at coordinate 30,487,972 of NC_080674.1, read as the reverse complement.
TGTGGCTTGTTTTTATATTGAATTTTAAAATTTTCCCATAATTAAACAACAACATAAAAGCCACATTATATAATGAAAAACAATCATGTGTCTTTCACACATGTGAATAGCATTGACATTTTATAATACTTGCCCAAAGTGTTTTTAAAATAATAATGCAAGAATTCACTATAAATAGCACTTAATTCCTATGCAGCTACATTTCCCTTTTTGCATATACTATGAATATATTTTAATTCTTTCATGCATTTATATGCATTCCATGTATGAGAATGTCTGTTTCCCTAATCCTTTGACAACACAACCGAGACCTGAAAATAAATATTTCATTGTATGTTAATGTGTGTTACTTTCATAAGAAAGTGAGCTTTTTTTCAGGTATTTATGAGTTATTTATATTTTCTTTTCTACAAACTTCTTTTGCTCATTGGGCCATTAACCATATTCCAATACATTTACAGTAATGCTTACTTATGGGAATCAGAACTTTACCTATGACACCTAGTACCAATATTTGCCTGTATTTTATAACAAGATTTTTAACAATGATTTTCTTTTTATGTGTGAAGACACCTGATATTTATGTAGTCAAAATTATTAGTGTCATATCTTGACTAACTGGATTTTTTGTTACACCAAAATGAAATTCTACCTTCACAAGTCAAATATATCTATTCATCTATTATTTTAACTGATTTGCTTTTGTATTTAATATTTAACATGGTAGAATTTATTTAATAGTAAGGAATGAGAAAGAGCTAATCATCCCTAACAAACAACAACTGGTACTGGCCTTTTCACTTGAGCTAAGTCATGTGGTTCCCTGTTGAAATTAAAAATGTCACAGAAAATATACACCTGACCAATAATATTGGTGATGCTCTTTGTAGCAGTTTGATATTATTGATGAATTCCAAAAAGAAATATTGGATTAAGTTTGTAAAATGGTTTTTTCCTATGGGCATATGAGATTATATTGGATTCAGAGGTTTACTTGATTAAGTAATCATGTAAACCTCTTGTGCCAGTAGGGCGTCGAGTCTCCATCCCATTGGTCAGTGGGGAATTACAGATAAAAGACATGGCAAAGGACGGATTTTAAGGGACTTTAATGTTGGAGTTGTGATGTTGGAGTTTGATGCTGAAGTCTGAAGCTGGAGCCCTGGGGAGAGAGACAGAGCTGTTCACCTGAGAGTCTACAGCTGACTTTGTGGAGAAAACAGAGGAGCTGAGCCCAGAGGAACCCAGGAAGCCTGAACCCTCGCAGACGTCCACAGCCTTCTTGTTCCAACACACGGAAACAGACTTTGGTAAGGAAAGTAACTTATGCTTTATGTCCTAGTATCTGTAAACTCCTACCGCAAATAAATACCCTTTATAAAAACCAAACAATTTCTGGTATTTTGTATCAGCACTCCTTTGGCTGACTAGTATATTCTGTGATAGAACATGACAGACGATGGATAACTTGTAATCATTTCTGGATGGAGATTTTTCTTAGAAGTCTTCCAGAAGCACAGAGTCTTCAGGAAGTGGACAAGTTCCACCAAGATTCAGAGAACAAGATCTACATAAATACAGCCACAGATTGTCATAGTTTAATGTGCATGCATGTGTTCTCTAATGTCATTTTGCTGGTTTAAGTTTCTGAATCAATTGTAGTCATCCGTTTAAAAAAAGCCCTGCATTTTAAAAATTGCCTTTTTTAAAAAATCCATATTTACCCACTAACATGAGTCAAATAACAAGAAGGAATTTACTTAGAAAGGCCAAAGTGAACATTTAAACTGATGTTTTAAGTTTGGGCATATTTTTCTTTCCCTTTATTCCAGTTCCTTTTAGTAAATCAAGGATTTTCTGTATATTTGGTCTCAACAACTAAGTGACTTGTTTATGTGACAAATACCATGATAAACCAACTGGGCACACAGGAATCTATAGCCTTAACTATTCAAGGAGAAGTCTAGATTGCACTATTCTCTGTTTCAGCCCTCTTGAATTTATTCTATACAAGAAAGCCACAAGGTAGGATAGATTCTGGATGCCATGGTTCAGAAAAAAGCAGAACTAGATGCATTAGTCAGGGTTCTCTAGGGAAACAGAATCAACAGTATATATCTGTCAGTAGTATGAGATTTTTAAGAGTCTCTCACGTGACCACGGGGATGTACAAGTACAGGTTCCGCAGGCAGGCTGCAAACCAGGGGCTCTGATGAAAGCCCCCTGAAAGTCCTTGATGAGTTTCCAGAAGGCATTGGCTGTGCAAAGACCAGCTGGGAAATTGTCTCTGAGTGCTGAAATCACTTCCCATTTTAAGGCATTCAACGGATTGGATAAAGCATTACTCACTGCTGATGGCAATCTCTCTGACTGATGTAGATGTAATTAGCTATCTATGCAGTAAATTCACTGGTGACTAATGTTCATAAATATCCTTGTATTACAGTTAGCTTAGTGCTTTCTTGACCAAACAACTGGGCACAACTACCTGGCTGAGTTGATACCTTAGCCTAACCATCACCCTAGGTAAAGCAAAGAAGGCTATAAAACTATTTCCCAAGAAGTTCATTAAATTTGAGAAGAATTGGTTCAGAATAGAACTTCCTTAGATATAATATTGTCTTCTCAAGAATTAATATGTGCTCTTTTAAGGGAAAATTATTGTGCGTTGGTCCTTACAGACCTTAGGGATATTTAATATTTTTAAAGATAACTAAAAAGCACAATCATCATAAGTACAGTTATTTTGACTAACAACCCATATATGTTTCTGTGGGCAATTCAGATTGGAGTTAGGATCTATTGTTCTCTACTTAATTTAGGCAGTCTTGTGCCCTGGCTTAAAAATTGAAAATTCACTCTGACCATAATTGCTCTTTTAAAATTCTCTGTGTTGTTGTGTTCAACTATGTGATTTCCAAAATCTTAAATGCTTCTATTTAGCTGCTGCTCTGCCAAATGATGGAACACATGTTCACTCAACAAAAAGAACAGGAACATCTAACATTTCTGAAGGTTGAAATAAATTCCCACAAAATCTTAATATGTGACTACAACACCACATAATATTAATAACCAAATATTAATATTCTATCCTTCAGTTTAGGCCTAAGAATGACAATCAAGTGAGATATTGACTATCAAATCTATTTACCTTCTTGACGAAAGTAACACAAACTTACTATTCTACTCTTCATATTAACATGACCATATTATTCTAGAAAATATTTTTTCAGGAAGATGAAGTTGTACATAACTTTTATTGTTTACTTTAGAAAATTTCTGAAAATATTCAACCATTAACAATAAATAGCTCAGGTTCAGTGACTCTTCCAAGATTTACTGCTAAGCCCCTGTGTAAGAGGATTGAGAGTATAATCTTTCCTTTTGCAGGTGAAATTTTAGCTGACCAAAGATTGTATCTGTATTAGAAATGCCTTTTCAAATACAGCAATTTAGAAAATATTTTGTATGTATACAAATTATATATAATATATATGCATTTATTTTTACATAAACAGCATATTTTCATAGGATGCAAAGTATCTGACAATGAATTAGGAAAGAAAATGGCTTGATTGAATTGCCTATGAAAATTATGGTATGTTATCCCTACACAATTCCATTGGTCCTTAAAAGTAAAAAAAAAAAAAAAAAAGAAAAGAAAAAAATAAGATGGTGTATTCCATGGATGCATTAATAAAATAGTTGGAAAGTATGAATGTATTCAATTTAGTTCTTTACTCTCATTCCCAGAGCAATAAAATCCACAAGGATAAATGATTCACCCAAATCAAGTGAAGTTTAATTTGCCAAGTTTCTTTTGAATCATATCTTAAAAAACAGAGCAGTTGTGAAGTCAGACATAACTTGGATTAAGCTTTAGGGAAATTTGCAATAAAGTATAATATACCTCTTAGAATCGACAGTATAAATGTCTAAATAAATTCAGTGTCTGAAACTTTAGAACAAAGACACTTATTATGCTTTTGGTACTTGATTTCTTCTTTATGTTGACTGTACAATCATTTAATTTTCATTTTTTATTCATATTCATTATGGATTTTCATATCATATGAAAATGTTATGTCTATAAAAGACAGCTAAAACCACTGCAATTATGTCTATATTCATTTTGATGGTACACTAATAATATATTTTTAAATGTTTATTTTTATCATTTGTTGCCATTTTGTATAATAGTGTTTACTGAGAATTCCCCCCTCAGTCCTAATTTTAGGGAAATTTTCATTATGTAGCATCACTTTATTTCAGTGAATGTCTCATTGACATTGAATCACATGCTTTCTTATATATTTTATGTAGATTTTTCATGGATGTAATTAGTGTTTCACAATGAGACCACATTATCCACCTTCTGTGATTTTTGTGTATGCAAAGTGTTTTATGTGATTGACTATAAAGTAAGCTATTAAATAAAATCATTTGGAGAATTAATTGGCTTTTTATATCTTAAATATACTATACAGTTAATAACTCTACTGATACCTCCTGTTAGGATGGCTAGGAATTATTTCTGCTTTCAATATGGATTTTATTGCTACAGTGAGGCTATAGATAAGTGGAGGTGAACTTGTTGCCATTGGGTAGTGGTTAAAGTCCTGACACTCCACCTTCTGCTCTTTTGACACACTCACAGCAAAGAGTGGAATGGCAACAATTCTATACTATTTGGTAGGGGGAAATTTCAGTCTCCCCATGTGGCATCAAGGTCCATTATAATCTATCTGTTCTTACATCTTCATGCTTGTTTCAGAGCAATCACACTGCAAAGAATGAACGAACAAACTGGAAATGCTTTGATAAAAAAAAAAAAATCATTTGGAGGCATCAGAAATCTACCAAGGTAGGGATTACTTATAGGACCATGATTACTGAGATAAGAAAAACCAAGAGAGGTAGGACCCTGTTGATGTTGAGCTAAAGAGAGTATTGTCATTGATAGGGAGAATAAAGCAGGACAATCAATTCATTTAATTCCCGTCACAGAGTAGCAGCCATGCTCAACTTCCCAGGCTTTCAGTTGAGACAACAACCCAACCTGCAAGGAAAAGTACTTTAAAGAAATAAAGCGTAAAGAGACCCATGAGAGTTATGGTCATGGCCGATGGGGTTGACTAACAGGGCAGATGGCCCCTCTTTGGAAACGGTGTTTATGTGTGATGAATCTGGACTCAGATGGGATCTCCCTTCATAAGGCTTTCATGCTAATGTGATAGAGGTACAGTTAACGTTGGGGTTTAAGATAGATTTAGGGGATTTGAATCTCTGGACCGACAATGTGATAACCAGGTCCTGAGCCTCAACAGACTCCAGCACCTACAATCTGATTTATTGGACTTATCACACTCAGCTAAGATGGAGTTGAAGAAGGACAATCACCACACCATGGAGCCTAGAGTGATTACAACCGAAAATGGGAGGATTGCATCCAGCATCTATGTGGAATCTGAGCCTCCTCTTGACATAGAGGTGCAATGGACACTACCAATCCAATGTCCACAAAGAAGAGGTGGCATTGGATTGGGAAAAGTGGACATGGTGGAAGATGGGTGTGGGGAAAGGCAGGAAGAGATGAGAGGTGGAGGCGTCTTTGGGTCATGGAGCTGCCCTGGATGGTGCCTCAGAGGTAATCACCGGACATTGTAAATCCTCACAGGGTCCACTGGATGGAATGGAGGCGAGTATGGACCATGATGTGGACCATTGTCTATGAGGTGCAGAGGTGCCCAAAGATGTACTTACCAAATCCGATGGATATGTCATGATGATGGGAACGAGTGTTGTTGGGGGGGGAGAGGGAGGGGGGGTGGGGATGAATGGGACCTCACATATATATTTTTAATGTAATATTATTACAAAGTCAATAATAAAATAAAAAAAAAATAAAAAATAAAAAAAATAAAAAAAATAAAAAGAAATAAAGCGAAAAAGAAACAAAGCAGCACTCAATAAACACAGATCAGTTTATAGTAATCTCAATTCCTGATTGCAGTGGGTGATTCAAACAGAAATTATTATAGATCTGAAAAACTCCATAATTGAAATTAAGAAATCAATAGATAAAAAGAAGATTAGACACAGAGATATAGCAAATGGGCAATAATGCATTGATAGCAGAGGCAAAATACAAAAAGCAGTTCAAGAGATATATAAGCCATATGAAATAATAAACATACATGTAATCAGAATCCAAAATGAAATAAGAAATACAGGGGAACAAGAAAATATATTTCAAAATATAATGGCTGATAATGTTACAGCTACAAATTCCATATGATATAGACATAAAAAAAATAATATCTGAACACACCATCACAACACTGGAATAAACTAATAATAGAGAATATAGTCATAAAGGCAGCCAGAAAATAAAAGAAGAAACATTACCCTCAAAGGTACAGAATTGACTTGACAATTTAATTCTCAAAATAAAGTATAGATGCCAAAAATTAGGAATAATATCTTTAAGGTGGTGAAGAAAAATAAACCATCTACCTGAAATGATTAAAAAAATCCTTGCTCAAAAATAAAAGTAAATTGAGAGCATTTTTAGGTTACCAAAACTAACATGACTCAACATGAGTGAGACCACACTAAAGAAAACACTAACAAAGAGGTTTTCAGGAGGTAACTCTTAGGTATTCATTAGAATTAGACTAAGTTTCATTTGACAGGAATAAATTTCATAAGTACTAGCATTAAGACTGGGGACTTGGCATACAGGCCTGTTTTCTTAGGCAGGATGCTTCTATATTCCAGAGATTTTTGTGATTTTTTTTACAAGATTAGCAGGGCTTCCCCAGGATGGAAGTTTAATATTTTGTTAGCTGCTGCGTGGGCCTCTATGTATTGAGAAAGCAATACTATGACACATAAACACATTCATATCACATAGAAGTATGTTTTAGATTACTTAAATGTGACCTTCCTCTAAGTCAAACTCAGCAAATAAAGACATTACCTTCCACCCTGACATGGGACATGACTCCCTGGCACTGAGGGGTTATTATGAAGTGCTAACCAGGGAAACACCTGGAAAAAGACCTTGACCAAAAGGGGGAAACAGTTTTTTTTAATGGCTAAGCGATCTCAGAGTGAATCAGGACATCTTCTGGAGGTTATGCTCGTACAGGTCGCAGACAGCTTTCACTAACTACCCCAGTAAACGGAGCCTCAAACAAGAGTGCTCCTGAGAGCTGTAGACACATCTGGACACCAGCGGCAAGGCATGAAATCAACACCTTTTTGGTGGGTCCTATTTTTGAATATACAATAACTTCCTTTCCCAATATAGCATAGTTGTACTCATTTATTATTTCCCTAATCATGGTTCTTCTAGTCCTTTATTTGAACCTTTAATTTTCAATGAAACTGTTCAGTATATTTTTTAGAGACTTAAATTTTTGGATTGTTCATATGCTGGTTTATCCTTGAATTCCAGCACAGTAGCATCCAGTTCCTACTCTCTGGTTCTTCAGGCATGCCAACAAAATGGTGATGATGGACATGTCCCATCCCAAGAAACAAGGAGTATCTACAACTGCAAGCAAAATCATTCCTTCACCTACTCCATAATATCTTAGTCCCCTCTCAGCCTGAAGCAGGGAGAGCAGACATCATCCCAAAAACCTAAAGATTGAGGTATGAACAAACAGAAGGGAGAATGTAACCATGGACCAAAGTAGTTTTATTGTTATCATAGTTATTATCTTGTGTTAGCTGAAGAACTTGTAACATTGATATAAAGATAGTGGTTGCCAGGGATTCAGAAAGAAGGGGGAGGGAGGAATTGGTGGAACATACGGTATGTTTGAGATAGTAAGATGCTTCTGTATGATGCTGCAATGACAAACACATGATATTATTCATTTGCCAAGACCTATGAAACTGTACAGCACAAAATGTAAACCTAATGTAAACTATAGACTTTGGTTAGTAGCGGTGCTTCAATATTAGTTCTTCAACTTAAAAACTGTACCACACTTATCTAAGATGTCAGTTACAGGGGAAACTATGTTTGTGATATGGCGGGTATATGTGAATTTCCTGTACTTTCAGTGTCATTTTCTGTAAGTGTAAATCTAAAACTTCTCTAAAAATGAAGCTTAATATTTTTTAAAAAGGAGCATTAAAGAAAATTCCTTATGTAGAGGAATATCATCCTAATAGATAAAGGAGAAAATGAGGAAAAACAGAAGAAATAAATATATAAGGATCTCTAGGGAAGAAGAACTAACTATATATATAGTCATATATATGTATAGTGCATATATATACACACACACATATACATATGCACACATACATACACACACACATATGCTTTTTACAGGAATTGTCCCACAGTTGGGGATGGGTTCACCCAAAATCCATAGGGCAGGCTGCAAGCTGGGATCTCTGATGAATCTGATGAAGGTTTCCATTGAATTCCTTAGCTGCTGAAATAGAGATGGAAATTCTCCCTTCTGATTACTGAAATCATCACTTCCTTTGAGGCTTTTGACTGATTAGATGAGATTTCTCTATTATTGAAAAATCCCCTCAGCTGATTGTAGATGTAATCAGCCACAGATACAAACAACTTACTTATGATTTAAATCTATGAAATATATTCCTGGTAACAATCAATCCAGTGCCTGCTTAACCAAACAACTGGACATCATAACCTGATCAAGGTGGCACATGAACTTAACCATCACAGTCCATCCATACACATCTCCTGAAATCACAATCTCTAAATTAAAAAAAAGAGGCATTTGTATTTTTGCCTAACAATTCTCAACTGTCTTGCAAACAACTGGATACATGCTAATCTCTTGAATAGAGAACAAATCCATAGGTAATATTTACTTAAACTTGATATTCTATAAATAATATATCATGATATAAAGTAAATGAATCTTACATCATATGATAAGGTGATAAAATAGGGAAGAAAATAAAGATATTTGCTTTATGTATGTAAAGAAGCATATCTATAATAAAAAGGAAGAAATATTCATAACCATTACAATTCTCTTTCCTAATGTTCATAGCTCATATTTATAACAACCTCCTTCCATTACCCATTCCATTTTCCTTCACTCTCAGCAAGCACCTAAGCTGGCCATGGTTCTTTTTCTGATGGGGTGACCCAAACCTTCATTATTGAAGTTTTTGGGCCGTTAGTATCCTACCTGGATTGGGTTGTTGCAGTTTTCCACTGACTTTAATCACATGGCATTTGTGATTAGTACTTGTAGTACTAAAAGATGCCTAAGGGGATCTCCTGTATTTCAGGCAAACTCTTATTTACCTCCTTTATTTTTCCAGTCTTATTTCCTTTTGATAGTCAGAATCAATCACCCCTGCCAGTCCAATATTTCCCTTCTTTGCCTGTTGATTCAGAGGCATTAAGAACCCAAAGTGGCCTGGTAGCAGTCTTAACTTCTTGTTCAATGGGACCCTTGTTGTGTCTCCTGCTGGAAGCACAACTTCTTTTGGATCTAAGGTCTATAGACCAGCAGAGATTAAGTTTGCAGGGACAAGAAGGAAAAAATTTTTATTGGTGGATCAATAGTAATAATAGAGAGTTGTGTCACTCACATTTTCACCCCTTGGTTCATGGACCAATGAATCCTGGCTATGGGAAAAACAGCACAATAGAGGGGATACTGATTTAGAGCCTGTACAGCCTCCTGGAGAAGATTGCTGCAGTCCCACAAGGTTTTGCCACCATTTGGTACCATAGTTGAGATTTCAAAAGGCCACTCCATTTCTTTGTTAGTCCAGCTGTTTCAGGATGGTGGGGAGCATGCTAAGACCAGTGAACTCTATGAGTATATGTCCATTTCTATACTTATATACCCGTATCTGGAGGAGGTATGTATTCCAATTAGAATAAAACGCTGCCCCTTCCATGACGTAAGTTGTCTAATGTCATCAAACTGCCACCCAAAATACTCTGGTCACCTTTGGGAATGGTGCCATGTCAGGAATTTAATTTTGGTCTCTGCTGTTGGCAGACTGGGCATTCAGCAGTGACTCTAACCAGGTCAGAATTCCCTCCAATTTCTCCCTATGGGAATGGGAAGATTTATCCTATGTTTGCCCTTCATTTGTGTATTAGAAGCAGATAAATTGTTCTCTAGATTTCACAGGTCTACAGAAGGGAATTGTGCCTCAGCATAGACCACACCTATAGCCACTTTTGATGAGACCTTGTACTAACCTTTGTTTCTGGAATGACTTAAGGCTTTTGGGATGTTGTGATGGAATGAATGCATTTTGTATATAGAGAGACATTCATTTTTGGGGTCTAGGGGCAGAGTGCGGTGGTTTGAAGCTATCTATACCCAGAACTTATGTTCTTAAATCTAATCCATTCCCATGGGTGTGAACCACTGTAAATTGGAACATTTGATGAGGTTACTTCAGTTAAGAAAGTTTGGCCCACTTCAGTCAAGGTGGGTTTTAATCCTGTTACTGGAGCACTTAATAATCAGAGTGAAATTCAGACAGGGAGAGGAAGTCACAGGAGACAAGAACCTGAATCCAGTAGGCAGTGCTGCCATGTGACACACTAAAGACCCAAAGATCACTGGCAGCCCCAGAATGCCACAGTCTTTGGGGAGAAAGTATCACCTTGATAATGACTTGATTTCAAATTTCTTTTAGCTTCAAAACCATAAGCAAATAAATTCCCATTGTAAAACTGAACCATTACATGGATATTTTCTTACACAGATAAGGAAACTAAAACAATGGGTAAATACAAATGAAAAATATTTGGTAAGTTAATTATTATATTAGCTTGAGGGATGTAAAACATACATAGAAAAATCATGAAAATGGAAAAATAAGTGAATTATTTTTTCTTCATTTCTTAGTAAGTTGAAAAATTATCAATTTATATTCAATGTTAAGTCAATGTTGTATGTTTGAACTTCTAAAAATAGTACCATTAAAATTATAAAAGTGGTATACAATGAACAAAACTAATACATTTTTTAAAAAGGTATGTTATAAACAATAGCCCAAAATATATAGCCATATAATTATATGAACTCCAATTATATAATACAAAAACTGACATAACTAAAACGAGAAACAGATAAACCCAGACATAGCTAGCTAATTTTAAGCATTGTACTACATACTGATAGAACAAGTGGGCAAAAATTAGTTTATAGAAGATTATAAGACCATAATAAAGAATCCTGAAAAAATTAACATATATGAAAGACTTCAACCAAGAACTGGTTTCGCATGAAACATTTATCATAATGGATAAACCAGTTTGCAACAAAATTAAAATAGCAGAAATCATAGAGAAAGTGTTTTCTGACTAGAGTTCAGTAATCTTGAAATCAGTAACAAAAATAATGAGAAAATGTCAATATTGTTACAAATTAAGCAATACAATTTCAATTTATTGGTCAATGTAGAAATTCCAAAGGTCATATTGCAACAAATTAAACAGAATAATGAAAATAGAACAAACCAAAATTTTGAAACAAAGCTTAATACACATATTGTGTTTTATAGATTTAATTTCATATTATAAAAAATAAGAAATGTTTTTGGAAAAAGGAAAACAAATTTAACCTAAAGGAAATAGAAGAAAAAATACAAATAATAGAAATTAATGTAGCATAAAACAAGTATATACTAGAAAAGGTTAATATAGACCAAATGTTGTTTCTCTGTGGAGACTATTAATGGTTATAAATCCTTATAAGGAGTAATTAAGAAAAAATAATGTACAAATAGTTCCTATCAGATATGTCAAAATGGATTTCACTTGACATTAACTTAATCTTACAGAAAAGAAATATATATAGCTAGAATATTATGAACAATTTTGTGCAGAAAAACATGAAGAGTTGGGTGAACTGGTAAAAAACTCCAAAGGTAAATATAACAATCATAAGAGGAAATAAAAAATCCAAATAGCCCTTTATCAAAGTAAGACTATATATCCATCACTGAACAAACAAAAAACAAACAAAAAGCTGATTATATTTTGTAAGTAAACTCCCAACCCTAATAAAGCTGTTCTTAACCTTTTTTCCCCCACCCTTTGCCAGTAAGGTGAAAACCATGGACCCTTACTAAGTCCACACTGTTCTGTGCATTATTTAATAACTATATCACCTCCACACCAACACATTCCCATAAGAATAATGTTTTTTATTTTTATTTCAGTTCAAACTCATGGACCCCTTGTTAAGATCTCCTGCTCTAATGGCTTCATGAGTAAATTCTTCAAAAACAATTAAGGAAAAAGTAAAGTTCTACTTTAATTGCTCCTATTCACCCCATTGGTGAGAGAAAGATTCTTACTCTAGGGATATGAGCATGGTCAAATACATGGCGTTCAACAATGGAAAGATGAGATTGAGAGCAGTTTATTAGTCACATATAATCACAGTCCAGGAGAAGAGGATACACACACCATGCTGACTACATGACTGTTTCACTTGGAAACAATGTGAACAACCAGGAGTTATGGCAGGCAAGATTTGTAGTATCAAGAGGGTAGGGTATCCCCTGTTTCCTACAGAATGATGTGGTTGGCTTGTTTTAATAATTCTGCAGGCTGGAAAGGAACTAAAATCTGATGTTCTGGGATAAGCAAGAAATGTACCTGGTTGTATTGGAAAGGAGTATTGTTGGCTATAGGACCTCATCTGAAGATTGCATTTGGGACATTAGAAGCCCTCCTGTTTTTCTTGAAGGCAAAGCATAAAAATTGGGCCTTAATTTTAAACCTTACACCACACGCTCACCTTATAAAACATGTCTAGATTATATAAAAAAGAAAAAGTTGTCAAACTGTTATATAAGATGAGAATAACTTTGATATCAAAACCTGACAAAGAAATTGTTGCAGTTTGAGATTGTTTTATGAATCCCCAAACAAGAGAATTAAGTAATCTAATCAAAGACCCCTCAACTGGATTTAATGCAATCAAATGGTATCACATCCACTGGAATAGATTAACTTAAAACACAAGTTTTCTCTTTTGGGGATTTATAAAATATTTTCAAACTACCATAATCTACAAAGATTCAGAAATATCATTTGATAAAATTTAAAACTTATACACAATAACTCTTTTATTTTTCAAAGACTTATTTTATTTATTCACTCCCCTCATTGTTTGCACTCATTGTCTGCTCTCTGTGTCCCTTTACTATGTGCACTCTGTTTCTGCTAGTCTTCTCTTTAGGAGGCACCAGGAACCAATCCTGGGACCTTCTATGTGGAAAAGTGATGCCCAATCACTTAAGCCACCTCCACTCCTTGCTTTGTTGTCTCTCTCATTGTGTTTCCTCTTTGTGTCTCATTGTTGCATCGTCTTGTCTAATCAGTTCACCATGCCACCCTGTTATTCCAACTCATTGTCTTGCTCATCTTTTCCAGGAGGCAGTGGGAACCAAATCCAGGATCTTCTTTGTGGTAGGTGGGAGCTCAATTGCTTGAGCCACATTTGCTTCCTGATAATAACTCTTAAAGCTAGGAATAGAAGGGAACCTCTTAACATAATGCTATCTGTATTACACAGCAAATAATACTCAACAACAAGACACTGAAAACTTTGTGCTGAAGATAAGGAACAGAAGGCAGAATCTGCTTTCTCACCACTTTTAATAAACTTTAACTTCTATAACATGAATTAAGGCAAACAAAATATAACAGAGTATTGGAAACAAAAAAAGTCATTATTTGCAGACAATCTAATTGTTTATATAAAAACATCCCTAAATATCAGTAGATTCAGTTACTGAGCAAGGATGGTTACTATGTTTGTTATAGTAAACCTAATATTTCTAGATACCAGCCAAAAACTATTAACATAGGTAAATTTTAAATAGCAGTTACAATAGCATAAAATATCAAGTTTTGAAAAACAATTATAACAAAATATGCAAAGCAGTTTGAAAAAAAATTTAAAACAATATTGGTGGTAAAAAGATAAACGAAACCAATGGACGAATATAGCATGTTCAAGGTTGGAAGATATTGTATTATAAAAATATCCTAAATTGTTATATAGATACAACATAATATCTGTCAATATTTCAAAAGGATATAGTTTGTAGAAATGCAAAACATCAGCAAGAGACAATACAAAGTTTAAGGAAAACACCCGACTTGGAGAAATTTTATTACACACAATGAAAACTTATTTTATAGCTATAATAATAATTATATCATACAATTGAAATAAGGCCAAGTAAATATGCCAATGGACCCAAATAGAAGGTCCAAAATAGATCTTCATATATATTGAAATACATATTTGACAGAACTTGCACAATAAAGGAGTAGAGAAAGTCAGGCTTTTCAATGATACAGCTCAATTGATTATTCATATAGAAAAAAATATATACCCAAATCAATCCCAGATGGATTACACAGTTAACTGGGAAAGGTAAAATAATGAAGCTCTCCAAAGAAAGACTGGATAATATACTCATGACATTGCAGCATTATGATTTACACAACCATGGTTTTCTTTTCACAATATACAAATGCAAATACAAAAATAAAACATTTAAAATCTGGATTATTTTAAAATTAATGACTATGTTCATTAAAATTAATTTAAAAAGTGAAAATGGGCATAAAGATTTTTAACATATATATTACTAACAAAGTACTCATATCTAGAATAAATTATAAAATTTAAATTATAGATAGAAATTATAAAAGAGAAAACAATCGAAAAATGGGCTAAAGTCCCAAAGATGAAATACATAGAAAGGATGTTCAAAAACCAGCAAATGTGTGAAAAGTTTGAGCCTTAAAAAAATGCATATATTATTATGCTTATATATGACTACATACCAATTACTTTGACTAAAATTAATGACTGACAACACTAGGTGTAAGTGAGGATATAGAGTAACTGGAACTCTCCTTCACAGCCAGTGGGGAGTAAATCAGCACAATCTCTTTGAAAGTTGTTCTTCAGCTCTTACTGAAGATGAAAACATGCTAACCCAGGGTCTAAGCATTTTTTCTGAAAGGTATACACCCCGAGTGTGTATTTTTATGTGCAGCAAAAGGCACATACAGGAATTTTAATTGCAGGGTTTATAGTCACTAAAATCTTTATTCAACCCTAATGCCCATCACCAGTAGAACAGATATTTAAAATATCCTGCTGACTCAATGTATTCTTATGCTTATGCAACAAAAAAATGCTGAAATACTGCTATGAGAAACAAGATGAATGAAAAGTTTGAGAAAAAGAAGAGTGTGATGGTTTAAGTCTTTTGTGGACTTGAGAAAGTCTTGTTCTTAAAGTGAACCCATAGTTGTTCCTGTGAATACACTGTAGATGGGAACTTTTGATTAGATCGCTTTTGATTATATGCCTTCAGTTAAGAGTGTTTGATTAGATTGCAAGACTCAGGATGGATCTTAATCTTCTTACTGGAGTGTTTAATAAATAGGGGACTAAAAAGTCACAGACACACAGAAAAAAGCTGCAGAGGCAGGGAAATCCTGAGAGACTGAAAGAGAGGTTCTGGATGCTGGAGATTGGAATTAGCAGTGTACAGAGGCATGGAAAGAAGTCCCCAAAAGGCAGAAAGAGACAAGGTGCAGTGAGGGAGGGACAAGCCCTCTGCCTGATCACTCACAGTTGAACTCAGGGAGAAAGTATGCCTGCAGGAGTAGGCAGAGGCTTGCAGAGCCACCATTATGCTCTGCCATGTGACTGATCATCCACAACTGCAACCTGGAGAGATAGCATCTCTTGAGGCCTTGATATGGACACTTTCACAGCCCCCAAAATGTAAGCTTTTAACCTAATAACTGCCTATTTTAAAAGTCAACCCATTTTTGTTATATTGCATTGACAGCTTCTAGAAAACTCTAAAAAAAATAAAATAAAATAAATTAGTAACTCCAAAACCTGATGCTTCATGTTCTTAAGCAGGATATTGCCATTTTGAGAAGCTGGATACTAAGCACACTGGAACTCTGTACTATTTTTGTAACTTCTTTCAGTCTTTAGTCTATAATTATTACAAAATAAAGAGCTAAAACGGGAAGAGTAACACAGTAAGTACAACAGTATATGTGAAATTTAACAATGTCAAAATTAATTTAAGTGAATTTAAATTTACATAAATGGAGGAATTTCACATCTCCATTTGTGTGTGAGTTAAATTTATACAAATTCATTAAAATACACACATGATTTTTGAACATTTTTGAATGTTATACTGCAATGTCACTAATGAAAAATAAGAAGGTCCTCTATGTATATGAAAAACAGGAACTTTTTCTTATTTTGCAAATTAACTTGATTTCTTTGAGACCCCTGTATGTAATAATGAGAACTACCTTATAACAGAAGTTTTTATCTGATTTATTGTACATCATCTTATGTGTCCCAGCAAGGTGAAAGAGCTACCGAAGCAGATGGAAAACAGCAGGTACACACTTTTTGATTTGAGAAACTCATTCATGATGATGACACTATTACTGTTCAAGATGGAAACAATAAAATGTAATTTAAAGTGAATAAGCAATAGAAGTGAAATAAATCAAAGTAAATGAATACTAGCTGTGTTTGAAGAATAAAAATAGTGGAAGGTATTTCACTCAGATATAACTACTATCTTGAAAGTAAAATGGAACCTAATCCCTTCTCAACAATAATTGCATACTTTTCTTTATTACCAGGAATTTCTCCATTACCTTTTTAAAGATACAAGGATATATAAAAAGAATTCTGCTTTAAAATCAGTATCATACTTCACAATTTTAAGAATCATTGCACTGAAAGGGTTATTAAATTGTATCATCCTTAATGGTAAGGCAGTATCACAATTAAGACATCAGAAATAAAATATCTTTCTTAAAGATATCCTAACCAAAATATTTATCATGTTACTATGATATTCCACTTGGATATGTATGTATATTAAGATATGTAAATAGCATTCACACCTCTCTCACCTCAGTCTTTATGACCACAGTTAAGTACCATTATCTTTTCTTAATGGAAATGAAGAGCACGTGTTCGCTATCTTTATGTAATTTATCTTAACACACTTGCTAACCTCAAAGAAACTAATTTCTTTCACCTTAACTATTTCATTTGGAATTCCAGCTTTGTTTTGCTTTTTAAAATTACAGCTGTACCTCTCTTCTGAAGTTAATGTCTCCTCAGTTGAAGGCATAGAATTACATATAGTACTACAGTCATGGTATACCATTTGTTGTTCATAAGCAAAGCATGGTATTATTAATTTCTCTAAATGACTCAGTGGATTTTAGGGTATTTATTTTTTACCACGTATTACATTTTCAGTTCATCAATACCTTTTGACACTTTCATCTTTAATTCTTAACCAAATGTGGTAAATTCTTTATTTTTATCTAGGAAGATAAGATATCGCCATGTAAAGACAAAATAGCAGCATCAAATAAGAACAAATCTAAGAAATGGTGTCAGCAAGATGGCAAAGTCTGGAGACCCAGGTGAATGATGTTTATATACACTGCCCCCAGTAAGAAACCATGAAAAAATAGAATTCATCAAAATCTACTTTCTCAAAACTATGGAATATAATTGCAGGCAGACAACAAAGTATAACATGTTGAATTGATATTTTTAAAAAAGGAAAATTAAAATTGGTAGGAGAACAACAGAATGTCTATTTTTCCATCCTCATCCCCTTCCCTTCATTTCAATGTAACAATTGATGCAGCCCATAGTGTCATTTGGCAGCCTGCTTGCATTCGGGTGCAGATACTTGTGGCCTGATTATTGGTATACCTAAATGAAAATACTGAGTGTCTTTGTATATTGGCCCTAACTGGCTCCATGGAAGATGACTTGACTTTTATTTCTGGTGCCTTAAACCATAATTTACCCCTAACAGAGAAGCAACATGGAAAAGAAGAGCAGAGATGAGGAACAGAGCCAGTGTGCAAAAGTGAAGCAGATCACTGGATCAGAGACAGCGTAGGATGCTGGAACAGAAAGAGGTCTGCAGTGGTTGAATGAAGCTGAGATAATTACAGTTGCCTGAGATGAAAGATAGTGATTGAGAGCATGACTCTGGAAGGAGATGCTGGGAAGGGAAGCTCCTTTTCTAGAGAGGAAACAGTCACAAATGCTGGGGAATTCTTGAAATCTACCTCTCATGCCCAGGGCCAGATGCAAACTCAAAGAGACCTAAGAAGAATCTAACTATTCACCACACAGTGTTATATTCAGTATAAGCTGGGCTAAATGTTGAAGAGCCTCAGGAGAGCCAATCTAAACTAAAACACAAGTTAAGGGGGAGACTCTGAGTTCCAGAATTAGTACATCATGTTCAAACACCCAGATTTCTATAAAAGCTTACAGGACATACAAAGAGACAGAAAAAGATGGCCCAGTCAAAGGATTGTTTAAGCTAATTGGTACAGAGATTCTGTTTGGGGTGATGGAAAAGTTTTGGTAATGAATGGTGATGATGGTATCACAATATTTTGAATGTGATTAACATCACTGAATTGTATACTTGTTAATGGTAAAACAGGATATTATATGCTGTATATGTATTTCCAGAACAAAAATTTTAAATAAAAATAAACAAATATAGAACAGTACAAAACAAAGACTGAACTCCTAATGTAAAATATGGACTATAATTAATAATATAGTTATAATAGCATTTGCTCATTAATTGTAACAAAGTTACCACACTCAGATCCATTAATATTTTGGACTATTCCTTCCAGCCCATTTCCTCGATATGTAATATTTTGATCACTGAGATAGTCAGTGCACAATGTTGTATATTGTTCTTTCTGCTTTAAAAAAAGGTACAATATAAAAGCACAGAGGAGTCACAGACATTAGAGCAACTAATCAAAGATTTTAAGTCAATTCCCTATATAAGCTCAATGATGTAAAGGACAACAGCCGCATTGAAACAAAAGAAATCAGGGAGACAGTGCATGAACAAAAGGAGAAATTAGATATTTTAAAAAGGAACCATACATTAGTTTTGAGATGAAAAACACAAAATGGATATAATAATTACACTAGAGGAGTTAAAATATATTTGAACAGATAGAAGAAAGAACCAGCAGCCTAGAACACAGAATAATTCAAATCATTCATTATGAAGAACAAAAAGAAAAATGAACAATGAAAAAGAATGAAGCAGATACCAAGGGACCTGTGGGGCAACATGAAGCATACCAATACATGTGTGGCAGTTTGTAATTATTTATGAATCCCCCAAAATAAAAAGAATGTGTTTGTAAACTGCTCTGTTCCTCTGGGTGTGATACCCTTTAAATGTATTAAATTTAGCTGTATGTCTTGATTAAATTATGTGTTAAGATCTGAGTTTTGATTTGACCATGCCAGTAGGGCTTGACTCAGGGTTGATTCCCTGCCCCCTTGGTGGGCTGATATAAAAGGACACTTACTCAAGAAGACACAGGAAGAGAGCACTATAGACATGGCAGATGAAAGAACTTGGACATCAGTCCTTCCATGTGACAGAAAGGAGACAGCTCAAATAGCTAAAGCCACAGGGAGAGATAAGCCATTCACCTGATAGTTTGTAGGTCATATCGGAAGCCAAGAGAGAAGAGCCCTATGCCAGTCTATAGCTGAGATCAGAAGAAGTTTGGCCCATGGAGCCTTAAAAGGAAGAGGGCCCCAGAGACCAGGCAGAGATTACCTGCAGTCTTGCTTCAACATGTGGCAACAGACTTCGGTGAGAAAGTACCTCTTATGGTACCATATTACCTCGAGTTGGACTCTTTAGGGCCTTGTAAATGTAAGCTTTTACTTCAAATAAATACCCTTTATAAAAACCAACAGATTTCTGGTACTGTGCTTCTGTACCCATTTGACTGACTAATACAATATGCATTATGGGAGTCCAGGAAGGAAAAGAGAAAGATAAAGGGGGATAAAATAAAGTAGAAATAATGATCAAAAATGTCTCCAAATTGATGAAATGCCTGTATAAACACATCCTAGAAGTCCAAAAAAAACAAAGAGAATTCAAGAAGACTCACATCAAGATACATGGAAATAAACTTTCAAAGACCAAAGATAAAAAGAATATCATAAAAGCAGCAAGAAAAAAAGTAACTTATCATGCAGAAGGGGCAGTCAATAAGATTAAGTGCCAATTTACTCTCAGAGATAATGGAGGCAAGAAATCATGGAATGACATATGTAAAGTGCTGAAAGAGAATTAGCAGCAAAATTTTCCTGCAAAAATGAGAGATTTTAAGACTTTATCAGATAAACATAAGACACAACAGTTCCTCACCACTGGACTTGCCCTAAAGGACATGTTGAAAGCAAAGGACACTGGACTGTAGTTGAGAGTTGTATGAACAAAAAAGATCTCCAGTAAAGGCAATAAGGGTAAATACAAATATGAGTATTATTGTATTCTTTGTATATCACTCTACTTTTTATTTCTTACAAGATCTAAAATACAAGTGCATAAGAACTAATAAAAAAATCATGTTCCTAACTTTCCTAATTTACTTTGTGAGGCAAACTTTACTCTGATAGTGATACCCAATAAATACATCACAAGAAAAGAAGAGAACAATTTCCATTTGCATATAGATGCAAAAATTTGCAACAAAATACTGTAAATTGATTCCAACAGCATATTAAAAGGATACTACAACATGACCGATAGGAATTTATCCCAAGGATACAAAGGAGGTTCAATGCAAGAAAATCAATCAATATAATATACCACATTAGTAGAATGGAAGACCCATATGTGTGAAATAAGCTAGACACAAAAAGACAAATACTGTATGATCTTACTTATATGAAATAACTAACATAAGCAAATTCACCGAGACCAATAGATTACAGGTTACCAAGGCAGGGGAAGACAGTTAATGGGAAATCATTGTTTAATGTGGGGAGAGTTTAGATAATTGCTGGTCGATGATGATAGCACAATATTGTGACTGTAATGTAACTAGTGCAAAGGAATTATACATGTGAAAGTGGTTAAAATGGAAAGTTTTGTGTAGTATACATGTTAGTACCATAAAAAAGTTTTAAAAAATTATCTGGACTTAGGTAAGAAGAGAAAGTAGAAAATGGTACAATAGGGAAAATATTCCAAACTCAGGATCTGCAAATGTCTCAAATGTTCTCCACTTCATTAATTCTTTATTTGTTAAAATAATATGCTTTTTTGTGAATATGTTTTGATCATACTCTTTATTAATCTCTGTTTCTCAAAAAAATAGAGAAGTGAATTCAAATTGTGTGCTAATGATCTACCTTATACTTATATTTGAATAAGTTATTTTCTTACTTTCATCAAAAATAGGTTTAGTGAAGGTAACTGAGACATTTTGTCTAGCCTACCAAGTACAATAATCCTCTAGACCTCTTAGATCTTAAAAGACTCACTATTGAAAAATGTGAATACATTATAGGCTCTGAAAGCATTCACTGATCTAAATAAAAGAACATTTTATACCTGATCCATAGATGATCAGAGGCTTTTAGGTAAAGGAACTTAGTTCTATATCATTTATTAGGGAGGTGGGAGATGAGGGAAAACATGCTACCTGTATTTATGTTTTACTTTGTTAGGATACATATAACTGTTCACAAGATAAAATGAATCAGAGACACATAAGCTATTTCATCTTCTTGGCCTAAATCCATATTTTTAAAAATTTCAAGTCATCATATTAACTAAGTAGAAATAAATGATTCAAATAAAAATCTATGTATAGAGTTAGAAGCTTTAACTTAAAGCATCAGACTATTTTGAACATGGTCATTTTATTGCATAATTTTAATAACTTAATGTCTCTGTTAGAGAACTCAGTATAGGAAAACATCTTATTTTACTGGTATTCAAATTGTATCGTATGATGCCTTAGTGTAATTTGTTATATTATTGAATTCATATTCATTTGCACTTAAAAATGGTTATTTTATCCGAAATCAAAAAGGGGATCTAGATGATAGTTTTACAAACCTATCAATGAAGGCAATGTTTGAAATATTACATATGCCAGAAACCACAGATCCATGCCAACTCATTATAAAATAAATTGTTCATAAGTAAATGCTCATATGTTAATTTACATCCCCTTTTATTTTTAAAGAATTATTTTCTTGAAAGAAATAATGTTATCTCTTCTATATCTCAAATAGTTTCATTTTTTAAAGATGGGCAAGAAAAAAGTGTAAGTAGGTAATCACTATCTATAATACAACAGCATGGAAATCTCTTCTTTTAGAGATTCATTTTATTTAGTTTTAAATGTTCTTTCCATTTCCTCTCATTCTCTTTCCAATAGTAAGTGCACTGATAATATTCACATTATTGCTATCCTATTGTATGGTCTTATTATCTTATTTTATTTCACCATATAAATTCACATCAACTTTTCTTTGGCTTGGTGGCAGCATTAACATGGTAATATGCTTCTTTGTTTTTCTGACCAATTAATCACACAGTCTCAATTCTTTCAGTTTTCTACTCTTGTAGCCTCCCTCACTAAAATATTGCAGCAAACCTGAAGGATTATTCAATTACAAGTTGTTATTTCTCTTTGCAAGAATAAAGAAGAGCATTTGAAATTCTGCTTAGCCTTTAAAAAATATTTCTGCCACTGCTTCTGGATAATTTTGTAATGACCACTATTGAAGACTAAAGTTTCAAATTCTTGCCAACAACACAATATAATACCATTCTTGGGTTCGATGCTGAAATATCTTTTGATCATGAAGAAGCAGCTTCTATCAAACATGTAGATGCCCATGAAATTTATAGAGGGATATATTAACAATGTTGTTTATCTTATATGACAGGTATGATATTTTATTTGATAGCAAG
This sequence comes from Dasypus novemcinctus, assembly GCF_030445035.2. Lineage (NCBI taxonomy): Eukaryota > Metazoa > Chordata > Mammalia > Cingulata > Dasypodidae > Dasypus > Dasypus novemcinctus. The sequence goes on along the minus strand of NC_080674.1, from coordinate 30,465,085 downwards.
TTGACATGCATATCTTCTAACTCTGAATTTTATTTACTTTTACTTTTAACTTAATATTTGTATATTTTGTGTCAGCATATAATGATTTAGAGACAAATGAAACAGGACAGAAAAGTTTCTGTGATGACTGAAATGTTATATATAATATTTAACATGAATCAAGGATTTAAATTCACAGTCTAAAAATATGTAAATAGAATCACATTCCAAATTATTTTAATTTTATTTCTTACTTAATTTTATTTCTTAACATTTTAAAAGAAGTAGATATTAACTCTATGTTAACATAAAATAACTTGGCACAGTTTGCTTTACTTTCCATAGGGGAATAAATATCCTTTGAAGATTTCATAATCCCCTCTATTTAGACAAGAATTTGATGCTATTTTGAACAGCCATAAAAAGTATAATTAGAAAGATGCAGTTTATTACATATGTCAAAATTGTAAAATATACACTTTTAATTTACAACATCATAGATTCCTTTATATATCATCTAGTTTAAGGAAATAATCAAATTCCCAAATTAGGTGGAAAAACGGGGGGCTTTGACTTTTTGTTTTACAAAATACTAAGATGTGCAGAACTTCTTAGATATCTAATGTGTGTTCCTTTGATCATTTTAAAATAATTATTTGAATATTTACATGATTGTTTTTATTTTTTCTGTTTTAAATAAGGGCATTACTATTTTTCTAATCAGATTGTAGATTATTTTTCTAATTAGAAATCTAACATTTTCATTTAGAGAATTTTCTACTCTGTATTTTCTCTCCTAAGATGAATTTTTCTTTTTTAGTTATTATTATTAAATACCTCTTCTGAGCCCTCCCATATTTTTGGCATAAAATTTAGTATTCTGGAAAAAAATTAGGAATTCTAAGTTATTTTATATCTCTCAGTAAAAATTTGTGTTTCATCCATTAAGGTTATTGTCTTATGAATATTTAAATTTTTGTAAATTAACTTTTTTCAATACCTATTTATGTCTGGTATAATCAATAGTAAATTCATATCAAACTAGGCAGACAAGGGACATCCTCAATATATTTGCAAAACCTTTCATCTGACATTATACTTAGTGGCAAAATATTGAACACTTTTCCCCAAAATCAGAGCAATCAAAGAAATCCATTCTCCCCACTTCTAAACATTGCACAGGGTAGGAGCTATCTGATACAATAAGTCAAAAGACAGATAAACAAGGCATACAAATTGAGAAATTGAAATTAACACTTTTGTTCAAAAATGGTTCATTTGTTTAGGTAGAATTCTTTTAAATATCTTCAAGAAAACCAAAATAATTAATTAGTATTTTAGTGATGTTTCAGGATGGAAGGTTAATATACAGAAACAAAGTGTATTTCTAAATACTAGTAGCAAACAATTGGAAATTAAACATTTTTTAATGACATATGCAATGAAATTAAGTATGTAAAAAACTTATAAATATATTTAATAAAATACATGTAAGATATGTGCCTTGGAAGTTATAAAAATATTGCTGAAAGAAATGAAAAATAAAAGCAGTTCTTTATAAATAAAGGGAGTTATTGTCTTCGTGGATGGCAAGACTCAATATTTTGAAATCCTAATTTTTCCCGAATTGTTGCAGGAGCTCTGGCAACTAAATCAGCTCTTCTCCCTTTCCTTAAAGTGAATCATTGCTTAGTTCTGGATGTTCCACAGCTTCCCACAAATGAGGCTGAGGCTAGTTGTGTCCTGAAACCCTAATCTTGTTTAGAATCTGCACCCTATATATACTGCTTTTCTCATTCCCTAACGGGTTTCTTTTAAGAGTTCTCCTGAATAAACCACTGAACAAGAATCCCAAACTGTGGTTTTGATTCAATGGAAGGGAAGTTTTATATGACAATTAAAGTCTTTTTCGTGTGTGGCTTTTTTTTTTTTTTTTTTTTTTTTTGGCCATTGTGGGAGATTGTTGCTTCAGTTTTTTTCCTAGGGGCCAGATTAAAAGGCATATATGGTTCAGCTGTTACTGATTTAGTGCTTGTATTAATTAATTTGATGGTTGCTTGTTTCCCTATTTGACTTTTTTGGAGAGCAGATTCAGAATGTTGAGTTCAGAAAATAATTGTAATATCTGCAGTAACTATCTCCTGCATGAGTGTTTGAGCAAACTATTTTCTGCTCATATTTCACCATCATTCCATTTTTTTCTAATTTCTAATTTCTAGGAACTGAATACAATTTCTAATTATCTAACGGCATCAGTTGTTTTCAGTATTGATTCATCTTCTTTATTTGTGTGTTCATTTTTGTAATTTCTTTCAAAGGAATTTTTCAGAGGTGTTGATATAGACAGAGGTGTTTATTATGGCAACATTATTAAACTCTCCTCAGAGAGCCTTTTCCTGTAGTCCCATCATCCAAAAGTTAGTATTTTTAAATTAATTTTTCCTATACCTCTCTAGAATCCATATATGTACTCATAAGGATAAAGTTGTACCCTGAATGTTCTTCATTCTTCCTGTTAATATTCTGAGTTATACAGTACTTGGTCCACTAGTGTCCCTGAGGTGCAGTAAAGAAGCTGGAAGCACTCACAATTCCAGGGCTCTGGTCACTGTCTTCACAGCACCGATAAACATTCCAAACCACATAGTCTTGTTTTTAATGTTTTAATTTGATTAATATAGTATAGTTTCAAAAGTCTCTGCGTGCTTGAGAGATGACTGATACACGTTATTCACACTCTCCCACATTTGGACAAGTTAAGACAATAAAGACTCAGAGAGGCAATAAAAGTGGCTCTCCACAAAAGTATTTCTGTTTGAATTGTAATGTCCACTTCTCCTGATGCCTGTTTTGTCTGGTATGTTCAATAGTAATATAAAAAAGCCTTTTAAAGGTGCTGTTCTAATTGAGCAATCCATACTTATCTCTTCTGAGGGTTGTTGTCTCTGTCACAGGTATGATCACTGGTTTGGTTTGACTATTGAATTTCCGATACATTTGGCTTTGAGGAGTAATGGATGTAGTACCCTTTCCTTCAATGTTAAACTTAGAGGATGGACTATACCAAAATTGCATGGTCCCTTATGTGTTACAGTTGGTTAAATTCTATTTGTTACCCATAGACACTTTCTCCCCAAGAGACCTGGTTAAAATTTATTTTAGTATTTGCTACTATGCCATTCCTAGAATCAACATTCTTTGAATAATTTAAGAATTTTATTGTGACTATTTTGCACTTCCCCTTCATTTTTTCTTATTGAGGTAGCTCTTTAAAGCTTTTCTTCTTTGAAATGCCCTCTTACAGTTCTTAAACTGTTACCCTTACCTAACCAATGGTGGATAAGTTGTACATTCTCTTATTTTCCAGTAAGCAAATTACATATTGGAAAAAATGATATATGTGTGGATAATTGCAATTGAGCCACTTAAAGCCATCTTCTTAAAATACTCCTGCTACGAAGAAAACAGATATGTGAGAAAACATTCTAATTTAAGTCTTTGTGTTGCTAGATCCAGAAATCCATGATGCTAAGACTACAAGACACACACACACACACACACACACACACATGATGCATCATTTAACCCAATTTAGGATTTTTTAAATAGAATGTTTTGTAGAAATTTTATCACAACTGGAATTATTTCTCCTGGGATCTTCTGAGTCAGAAAGAGGTAAATAGAAAGTTCAATTTAAAAATAGATAGGTGGACAGACAGAAAATTTAAAAAACAGAAATAAACCATACAATATGCCAACCCAAATATTTGAAATAAACTTGTCCATAACCCATGCAATATTGAACTGAGGGGTTTCTTGGTTGACGGGGAAATTTTGGTAATGGATGCTGTTGCTGGGAGCACAACACTGTAAATGTGGTTAATGTCAATGAATTACATACTTAAGAGTGGTTGAGATGGGAAATTTTGTGTTCCAAATATGTTAACACAATTTTAAGAAGAGACAGAGACTAAAGAGGTAATGACAAGTAAAGGCAATACATGATCCTAGACTGGATCCAGTAATGAATGTTTAAGTGCCCAAAAGTATATTCATGGAACAATTGAAATAATCAGAATATAGACTTTATGCTTTATATCAATGTTAAATATTTTTGAAGTTGATAATTATACTTACTGTAGTTATATAAGTGAACATCCTTGTTCTTAGGAAATGTATAAGAAAGTATTAAGGGATAAAGGAGAATGATGTATGCAATATACTTTCAATCATTTAGAAAATAGGCATTTTGGGAGACAGAGAGAGAGAGGGAGAGAGAGAGAGAGAGAGAGAGAGAGAGAGAGAGAGAGAGAGAGAGAGAGAGAGAGGTAGATGATGATATAGCAGAGGTGGAAAATCTTAAAAATGGTGTCTTAGTTTGCCAGAGCTGCTATGACAATTGCCACACAATAGATTTTGGCTTAAGTAACACGAATTTATTGGCTCACAGTTTTGAGGCTGAAAGAAGTCCCAAATCAAGATATCAGCAAGGGTTATTTTCTCCTCAGACTAGCATTCAAATGCTGGCTACCAACATTACCTGGGGTTCCTTGGCTTATATTTCTGCCTTCCATCATATATTTATACCCTCTCCTTTCTAGCCTCTGTGACTTTTGGGTTATCTTTCTAAGACTTCTAGTAATCAGGAGTAAGATCACCCTCATTCTGTTGGGTCACACCTTAACTAAAAATAACATCTTCAAAAGGTCTTATATACAATGGATTCACACCCAGAGGGATGGGGATCAAAATTAAGAACATGTATTTGTTGGGGTAATTAATTCAAGCAACCACAGTTGCTAAATCTGGTTATCTGGATACGGAGTATATTGGAGTTTTCTGTATTATTTTTGTATTATTTTTTAACTTTCCTATAATTAGAAATTTAAAAATAAATGTTTAATATGCAAAAATGGAAAACTGAGTTGTGCAAATTATTCAAACAAGTTGACTTAATTCAATAAAAATCTTACGCAAACCAGATTTATTTGGAAAATACATAATGTAATTATTTAATCAGGATTTTTATTTCTTTATACACAGAGAAAAGTAGTCGTCTAAAGAATAGATGTCAAAATGGTAAACACCTTATCCATTTTTTTCCTAAGCATGTTATATTTACCATTTAAATAAATGTTTCTTTACTGTAATAAACATCAAATGCTATGTGCGTCTCACCAGCAATCTTTCCGTCTCTTTGCTCTTTTCTCAAGTAGTTACTTAATGTGTTATGTAGAGCAGAATAAAAAGAATGACATGAGTTAACTGTATCTGTAAAATTTTGGCAAAGTTTCACTTCATTGTTTATAGTGACTTAGCAAGGTCTTTACCAATCATGAAGGGAAAAAAGAAAGCAGGCAGGATATGGATGTGCATTTATACATGTTTGTGATCTTACACACTTATAAAGAGTGATGCCCAAACTTCAAAGAGCAAGTGAAAGCTCTAGGTAACTAACAACATAACACGTCACTTAAAGTGAGCCATTCTCACTCTCCCCATTATTCCTATACACACTATAGAACAGTATGAAATGAAGTAAGGAGACAGTGTAACAACTGGAATTCTAGCAAAATCTCTGTTATTTAAGAGTCAAAAGACTTTTTTTTTTTAGTAACAAGCTGGAGAAAAAAAATACAGTTTCTTTTTTTCAAGTACAGGTACATTTGCTCAGGAGCCTTTCAATCAGGAACAATACAGAAGCTTGTCAAAATATCATAAAAATGTTTCCAACTGATATAAGGCAAAGAATAAGAAATAGAGCTCTTGAGTCCTGAGATTTTAACTGTGGTTTTATAAAAGCAAATTTCTGAGTAACATATTTTTGTTACATAGAGGATACCTGAATTATTCTTATTTTTTTTCTCTCAAAGTATGTTCATTATCTGACCTGTGACTCAAAAAATTAAATACAAATACAGCAAATTGCCAGATGGGAATGATTGCTTGACTGGAATCCAGCAACAATAAACTATGGAATGTATGGTTCCTGCCGTTAATTAGTTAAGGGATCTTAATCAGGAGATGTTCAAAGGTAGAAGAGATTAGTATAAACACAGATAAGGTATGCATTTTTAATATTTGACAAACAAAACTTACACAAGTGATTTAAGAAGGGCAGTGTCTTCCATGAAGTGCTGGAGATCATTTCTCCATATAAGAGTTTTCAGAAAGCAAGATAACCCTGCAGTTCTGTATCTGGACTCTGATCATGGAAGTACAGTGTATACTCTGAGCTCTCTCCTAGAAGATTTAAACAAAGAAAAATTCAATAATACAAACTTAAACTGAGTAATCTTTTGATTTTTAACAGAAGATCATTTTCTCATAACTCTGTAGGATGTGGTCTCAAGGTCAGATTTATCTTTATGTCTGAACCATTGAACATTGTTATGAGACAATACTGTGATATTACAAAGTAAAGCATTTTTAAAGAATCACAACCATTAACTTTAACCTCAAATCTATTTGATATTAACTTTCTGATTATCTCATTTCATCCTTTTTATGATCTCATTCTAAATTAATGCCTTTCAAAAATGAATATTGTGTGCTTGTATAAAAGTAAAATGAATCTTGCAATAATAATTTACATGACCCAATGATTAAGTGTGTCATAAGTTAATTTTATATTAGCAATGCAATTTGAATATTTTCTAAATAAAATTGTTTTACTTATAATACTAATAAATTTTATACAAAATATGAATAAAAGATCCTACATTTTACTACTCATAACTTGCCATAATATTTGTTTAGATAATCATGAAGTGTTTAGACTATACCTTAAAATATAGTAAAAACAGCATAATTAGTAAATTTGTCTTTCAGGTGTTTATCAAATTTATTCAGAATGACATATTCATCTAAATATTTATGTCTCATTTGCATTCATTAGATTTCAGTACTTTATTCATCTTTTAAAAGTTTTACAGGAATATCAAAGAGTAGAACTATTGGAATCATTTTATTTTTCCAACAATGCCTACACATTTGGTGATCTGTTAAAGTATTAGAAGAATATGACTCCAGGATAAATAATAAAGATTGTCTCCACAGATATGTAATCCCTTGTATTAATAGATGAATTTGAAAAGTAATTAAAATAATTTTTGTGAAGTCTCTTTTTCTATATTTTAACTGAAAGTAGTTAAAATATGACTTGAACAAGACAAATTTGAGATGCTTGATAGCCAAAAGATGGTGGTAATCATTGTTAATTAATGAAAACTCCCATAAGGGAGCATCTATGTCTGAATTCCTAATGAATATATTACCTGATTGCAAATACTTCTTCAAATATTAGTATTAATCAATTAAATTAAAGTAAGTTATGGGAAACGGACTTTGGCCCAGTGGTTAGGGCATCCGTCTACCACATGGGAGGTCCGCGGTTCAAGCCCCGGGCCTCCTTGACCCGTGTGGAGCTGGCCCATGCGCAGTGCTGATGCGCGCAAGGAGTGCCGTGCTACACAGGGGTGTCCCCCATGTAGGGGAGCCCCACGCGCAAAGAGTGCACCCATAAGGAGAGCCGCCCAGCGCGAAGGAGGGAGCAGCCTGCCGAGGAATGGCGCCGCCCACACTTCCCGTGCCGCTGACGACAACAGAAGCGGACAAAGAAACAAGATGCAGCAAAAAGACACAGAAAACAGACAACCAGGGGAGGGGAATTAAATAAATAAAAATAAATCTTAAAAAAAATAAATAAATAAAGTAAGTTATTGTCTCCATTTATTTATTCAACAACAATCTCGTAAGCAAAAAATATCTGGATATTGAGTAGTTAGTGAACAATGTAGATGACCACTGTCCTTATAAAGCCTCCTGCTCATTAGGGGTAAAGTCAAGCAGCAAAGAAATGAGTATCCAAGATTTTATAAATCCTCAGGTTAGCCTATTGCCAAATACAGTGAAGAAGCTGGTGAATCTGAGGTGCTAATATCATAGGGTTTAATAAGAAAGGATCAAACTTCCAAATAATATAGAATATAATACTTCTTTCCAAATACAGTGTTATGTTGTTGTAAATTATCTCCACCCAGACTTTCAGCCTTTGTCTAAAAGACCTTTCTTCTCAGGAAATTTCTCAAGAATTTTATTGCTCATGTGTCTGAAGTCAACCACAGAAAGCTATGCTATATTATGACTAGAGTAGTAGTTGCGGTTGGTAATTTTAATTCTGGGGTTGTATTATTTTCTGTTTCATTGCAAAATTAACTTCATTATTATCTTTATTTCTCTACATTACCCTAGAAGGAAAAAAAAAATTACCCTGGAATCTACTCAAGAAAGAATATATATTGTTCAAGAATTGTTAAATACACAAGAAATAGGTACAGAATAACTAAATACATAAAATAAATTCAAATGGCATTCCTACAATATAAATAATCATATTTAAAACTTCCTCATTGTAATTTCAGGGTAATCCATATTCTGAATATATGAACTTGTACATTATTAAAGACCATTTTCAGGCTCATGTTTAATTTTTATTTATTAACTTTTATTTTACTGGTCAGGAATAACAATTCTTATATGTAGCAAAAGTCTTTGCACCTAATTTTCTTTAATATTATAGAAACAGGAGAATAAGAAACATTTGATTTATATGTGGAGTTCTTCAAGAAAGTTTGTTTTAGCACCATCAGTATTTCAATATATCAATAAATTGAGGAAATATGCTGAAAGTAAGTTAGTAAGTTTTACAATACCAATTTGTTTGCAAACAAACCTCCAAATCAGTGGAAAGTGCATGGAAATGACTCTATTAAGCTTAATCTAGATTGAAAAGAGTATGTTTAAGGATGTAATGAAAATTGAAGTACTTCTTTAATTATCTGCATAAATTACTTCACCCTCAGCATAAAAAAAGATGCAGTGATGCTTTTTGATTAACAATCAAGTTTTTAAGCAAGACAACATGACTAGATTTCTCTTGGAACTCTAAGAAAAATATCACATCACAGTGTGATAAGGCAATTATATGGAAGATAAATTGCAGTGATAATTTAGTCTTAGTGGTGAATTGAAGATGATCAAATATTGAATACTAGTGGTAGTTTAACTTTATTATAATATATTTTACTATAAGTTCTCAAATAAGAGCAATCAAAATGATATTTAAAATCACAACATGGATAAAATTTTTGATGTTCTGAAAATCTTAAATGCAATTCCAGTAATTTATTCTATTATGCATCTTTTTATCAAATCTTTCAAGATTATGTAGAATCAAATGTTATTAACCTAATTATATTGGGGAGATAAAAGGGAAACCCAAGAATTTCAATGTGAATGTTTTCATCTTTATTCTTTAAAATTTAAATAATGTTAAATAATTGTAACCTAATTTCTTAAATAAGCTTTAAATGTGTTCATATACATTGACAATATTAAATCAGTTTATAATATTTTACATTGTTGATCTCCCAGCAGTTGAATTGACAGGGGAAACAAAGTTACTAACCTCAAAGAAAATTCAGAGTCTTTGAAATGTTTGAAATGTATATTTTAAGAAAGATCAAATAGAGTTTGAAAGCTATTTGAGTAAGACAGGAAAAGATTGTAGCAAAGGAAATAATTTTATTTCATCTTACCATCCTTCTATACCAATTTAGGCCATTTAATGGATTCTACTTAAAAATATTGTTCAATTAAGACATTTGTCATTAGATAAAATGTAAGAATGCCTATGTTCAAAAACTTTCAAATAATATCTATGACTGTGAGTTGCTGGAGAGCTTTCTCCCATAGGGTAAATAAATTCAAAATCTTTCCTCATATTTCACTCCCAATTTCCTTAGGACTAAATTGCACCTAAAGAGTGTGACTCCCGTCATTTGCTAATCCTCCTTCATGCATTTCTTGTGAAAACTAATTTTGAAAAGATGGACTTGCCTGCTCTGAAAAGGAAAATAATTTCTTCCAAAATTATCTGTAAAATCAATATAGGAAAGAATAAGAGAGCTTTCTTAATAACCAAGAAGAAGGCAAGATAATTTCTAAACCAACCATTGGTTGTATAGTGCCAAGGTAATTTGCCACTAGTATTAAGGCAGGGTGAAGATTCATCTAGCTTCCAGATGTCGCTTCCTAGAGTAATGGCACAAGAGCCCAGAGACTGAAAAATATGAAGACAGCTAGGGAAACAAGCTGTGAAATGGAGGAACCAAGGATGGTCAAAGTGAGGGTGGAGGGAAGGCAAGGTTCATTGGATTCTAGTTTGTGGGACCAAATTCTTTCTACCCTGAGGTTGACCATCCTTTCCACCTTCCTGCCCATTTCAAATCTTACTTGAAAAAGCACAAGGTAGGGTCAGGTAAAAATTATATTAGCCTTGGAAGCAGAAATTTCCCAATGAATAAAAGAGGAAATAATAAAGAAAAAATGTGAGAAACCTAGGAATAAGTAGCAGTATGGAAAAACATTCAGCAGAAAGAAAAAAATTATCTTAGAGAAAGCAAAATTAATGAAAAAATCCAAACTTTCACAAAGCATAAAGAATATCTTCAGACTGAAAAGAAAATATTACAAATGTAAAAACTAAACAATTAGTGTTAGAAATTAATGGCAGACTAGTACAGAAGCAAAAAAGTGAGAGAACAGGAAATCAGGATCCATGAAATTCACTGAGGAGGTGTAAAGAAGAGATGGGTTATGCTTAGGAAGAGAGGGAAATATAGAAATGAAGACTAAAACTATCAATAACTATTAAAAGACTTAGAAAGGAAGAATGTTATAAATAGAAAGGAAATAATATTTTAAGAAATAATAATTATTTCTGAAAATTATAAAAGCAAACACAGATTGAAATGACTCTACTTCAGGCAAACAAACATGGAAAGATTACTAAGACATCAAGAAATATACTCTGAAATTTCTGATGAGTGAAGACAGAAAATGTTATGTTTTCTGTAGAAAAGAGGATACCACCAATACAAAGCACTAAACAGATTATATAAAGTACTTGGCAAATACTTCATCAGGCATAAAAGACTATAGAGTAAGACTACAACCACAACAAATTGAATGAAGAATTTTACATAATTTCAAGCCTGATGGCTAAATACTGGCCACTCCCTGTTCTTATAAATTAAGAGATCCCCACTGTTGAATTACATTTTGGTTTATGGATGTTTTCCTGTTACCATGGCAGAGTTGAGTAGTTAAGACAGAAATCACATGGCCTGTAAAGTCAAATATATTTACTATATAACTCTTTTTTTAAAAAGATTTATTTATTTATCTGTTTCCCTCCCCTTCCTCTTCCCCCCTTCCCTGTTGTCTGCTCTCTGTATCTATTCCCTGTGTGTTCTTCTGTGTCTGCTTGCATTCTCATTAGGTGGCTTTAGGAACCTATCCTGGGACCTTCCAGAGTGGAAGAGAGGTGATCGTTCTCTTCTGCTACCTCAGCTCTCTGATCTGCTGTGTCTCTTACTATCTTTTCTCTGTGTCTTTTTTTGTTGTGTTGTCTTGCTGTGCCAGTTCTCCATGCAGGGCAGCATGGTCAGCTCACCACATGGGCCAACTTGCCTTCACCAGGAGGCCCTGGGCATGGAAACCTGGACTTCTTATATGATAGATGGGAGCCCAATTGCTTGAGCCACATCCACTTCCCCACCATATGACTCTTTACAGAAATTTTTTTACTAGTCCCTGATCTAAGTTGTCATTTAAATGAGGGAGTGAGTTATAGATGTTCTCAGGCATACAAAATCTCAGAAATTTACCACAAAAGGACAATTTTTGAAATAGCTTTTGGGATATTCCCAATAAGAAAAGAAGTTAATCCTAGTTAGAAGCAAGAAGATGTGAATAAGTAGGTGAAGAAGATGACTAAAATCTTGATGATAATTTATTGATTGCAGATTGAAAATATGACCAACCAGTAGAACTATAAATATAGAAAACAAGATATAAAATTCCAGGTGAAACCAACATAGGACCACTGAAAGGAGGCTAGGAAAAGCATGAAAGACCAGAGGGATCAAAAACATTTTGCTCTACAGAATACATAGATTTTGGGAAAATTTAAATATTGATGCATGCATTTAGCAAACCAAAATAACTTTAAAAAACCCAAAACACTGGAAATGAAAACAAGTAAGAAAGCTATTAAATACTAGGTCCTTGCCATGGATTTATTGGATTGTGAATTCTAGAAAATATTTACTAAAGGTATGTAGCAGTTTGATAATATTGATGAATTCCAAACAAATATTGGATTATGCTTGTAATCTGATCTGTACCTGGTCATGATTGAGTTATGTTTAGGGCATTGAGTCCCCACCCCTTGGTAGGTGGAAACTCACAGATAAAAGGCACGGTAAAGAATAGAATTGCGGGCTTTTAATGTTGGAATTTTGATTTTAGAATTTGATGCTGAACACTTAAAGAATCTCCAGGAAGTAAGCACATGGGAGAGAGAGAAGCAGGACCCTGGAAGGGTGGAACCCAGAAAGACTGAACCTTCACAGACATCAACAACCGTCTTGCTCCAAATAGACTTTGGTGAAGGAAGTAACTTACGCTTTTTGGCCTGGTATCTGTAAGTTCCTACCCCAAATAAACACCCTTTATGAAAACCAACCAATTTTTGGTATTTTATATCAGCTCCCCTTTGGCTGACTAATACAGAATTTGGTACTGAGGAGTGGGGAAGTGCTTTTGCAATTACCAAAATGCTAGAACAGTTTTATAAATATGTAAGGGATATTTTTTGGAGGAATTGTGAGATGCTAGATGAAAAAGGCCTAGATGACTTTGAAGAGACTCTTGATAACAATATGGATATAAAGAGACTTATTGTGATGCCTTAGAAGTAAATGATGAAACTATTATTGGAAACTGGAGGAAAGGCGATCCGTGTTTTAAAGTTGCAGAGAACTTAGCAAGATTAACTCCTGGTGTTTTATGGAAGGCAGAATTTGAAAATGGCAAAACTGGGCATTTAGCTGAAGACATTTCCAAAATAAACCCAAAGAATGTGGCTTGGCTTCTGCTTGCGGCTTATAGCAAAATGCTAGATGAGTGAGATAAACTGAGAACTGAATTGTTGTGCACAAAGAAAACAGAAACTGATTCTGGAAATTCCAAGCCTCTGGAAATCAATCTCCCAGATGAAATTGATGCACTAGAGCACTTAATTAAACTTGGAACTGTAAATCAAGATTGAAGGATGCAGTTATCTAGGAAAGACTTGTGGACAGTCTTAATGTCTGGTGGCTTGTACCTCTGCTTCTTGCATGCTAAACCAACAGACTTTTTGAGAGAGCTATATGAACAAAACCACTGCTAGCCTGGAATAAAAGGGACATACAAAGGAGAAATTGAAGGAGAAACAGCTTTAAGAGGAAAACCACGAAAGCTGAGATCTGGAATTAAAACTTCACCTTAGGCTAAGAGAGGAACCCCACCCATGTGTACAGAGAGTGAGTTTTCCCAGCAGTTGAAGAGGATGGACGTTCCTGTCTGATGTTCTGGGAAAGTTTTGCTGCCCCAGGGTGCAGAGAGGGTGGAACACCTTCCCAAAGAATTAGGGTGCTTAAGGTCAGCACCCCACATGTTTGAGAGGGGTGGACCTGTCCTCCAAAGGTTAAGGAAGGTCAGGTGGTCAACTCATTGCTCTGAGAGGGTTGAGCCTGTTTGCCAAAGGTTAAGGGAAATGTTTTCTTCATGTCACTGTAGTAGGGGAGTTAAGACTCTAATCCAAAGATTGGGTGAGGTGTGGCAATCACCCCAACACTCATGGAGGGTGAGGTCTGGAGTTTTGTCAAAACTGAGATGCTTGATGGTGAGGGTGAAACCAAGAAAATGACCTTTGGGCAAGCATGGGGAAAGGGTGGGTTCCCATAAGTCCCCAAGGAGAAGAAACCATCATCTTAACAATGACTCTCAAACTGAAATCAAATGGAGGATGCCCTGCATGTCTACTGAACTCTAGAGCACCCATGGCTAATGTTTCCTTCCCAGTTTCTCATTATTATAATGAAAATGTTTATCATATGTCTGTCCATTTGTATTGGAAGCAGATGAATTGTTTTGGAAGTTTCAGAGGTCTATAGGAGACAGGGCTTTGCCCCAAGAAAAACTGTATTTCTTTAACTTGATTATGATATAATTTAGTACTTGCACTGTAATTGATTTAAGGCTTTTTTGAATATTGTAATGACTTTTTGGAATTCAGAGAGCGGAGTGTAGCAGTTTGATATAATTGATGAACTCTAAAAAGAAATACTGGATTATGATTGTAATCTGATCTATACCTAGGTATGATTGAATTATGATTAGGGCATTGAGTCCCCCCCTACCAAGAGGTGGGGACTCACAGATAAAAGGCATGGTGAAGAACAGTGTTGGGAATTGCAGGCTTTTAATGTTGGAGTTTTGATTTGGAGTTTGATGCTGAAGATTGAAACTGGAGCCATGGGGAAGTAAACTCATAGAGGAAAGAGAAGCCAGCTCCAGGAAGGAACCTTGAAGCTAGAGTAAAGCAAGCACCAGGAATGTAGGAACCCTTAGGTTTGAACCTTTGCGTACGTTGGCAGCCATCTTGTTCCAAATAGGCTTTGGTGAGGCAAGTAACTTATGCTTTATGGCCTGGTATCTGTAAACTCCTAATACCCCAAATAAATACCCTTTATAAAAAACAACCAATTTCTGGTACTTTGCATCAGGACCCCTTTGACTGACTAATACAAGGTATGTTTTCTAAAGTAGTTAATATAATTCAAACATAGAAAAATATGAAAATTTTCCCAATTTATTTTCTAAAGCTGGAATGGTGCTGATTTTAAAACTTGATTGTGAAAGTAAAAAAAAAAAATTATAATCAATCATAATTACTAAATATTGATGAAAAATTATAAATAATCAATGGAAATAATTTAGTTTCTATATATTAAAATCTATCAGTTCATATACACACAGGCATTGCCTAAGAAATAAAAATTTAGAAATGTAAATAGATATTTACAAATGTAATATATTGATTTATCACAAATATAATTATCAAAAAGAAAAACAGATAGCAAATCATGCTCACCCCAAATTATTATTAAACATAAATTCAATATGCATTCTTAATTTAAAAAATTAAATACTTTTGAATATAGTTTTTTCCCTCTCTATATATCCAGTAAGAGATAATAAAGAAGAACTGAAAAGCTTTAAAGGGCATCAGGAAAATATTACTTTTTCTTAACAAATCAATGTAATATGAATAAATTTGGGTCTTGAACATAAAATTAAGAATTTTTCTCCATTTTACCCATTTTTCATTTATGTTTTATGCTAACATATGATTTTAGCTGACACACATTATGTATCATGCTAAAATACATTCACACCAATTTGAGTTTTATTCTATAGCAAAGAAAAAAAAGAAATAACACTTTTACTCTAAATTACTTTTTCTACAATAAAAACTACTCAAGCTACTTGAGGATTAAAGAGATTATGTTCCATATTTACAAGTTTCAAAATGAGAAATGGGTGAAAACATTCCTGTTGGGTAAGAGAAAATGTTGAATATTAAGTATTTTTAGAATTTTAATAGTTAAATGTCCTTGAACTCTGACAGATTTCTTAATTAGGATTGTATCCATTAGCATGTTAGAATCAGAAAGAATCCTTAGAGAACAGAGAACAGATAATACTATTGTTTGTAGGAATAAATTAGTTTTTCTTGATTAAAACTTTTCCTTAACACAAATTAATGCGTACATTTTCAAACAATTCCAATTTGTTTTTACCCTTTAAGGAATGTTTGTGTGTGTGGAGGGCAGGAAGTGCTTAACTGTATAATTCTGACTGCCTCAAATTCAAGAATATTCAAAACATCCACAATAAAGAAGTTGGAACTGAATTAACAGCTACTTTCAAATAAATGCTGTTTGTGTAACTCTAAATTACAAAGAGTTTCATACAACCTCTTATCTGATTCTTATAAAAAATCTTGAGAAAGTGGCACTATGATGTTTCCCCTTTTAAAATGAGGTAAGTGATATCAGAAATGAAGTCATGCAATTACGTTGAGTAGCAAGAATTCTGCTCTAAGTATACAGACATAATCTCTCAAATATTATATTAACTAATGATGGGCATATTTCCTTACTTTATCTTGGCTATATTGCTGCTATGTACATGTTGCTATGGAGTGAGGCTGCTCTGTAATCAGTCTGCTAACTTTTTCAAATAATAATCAAAGTCCACAGTCATGAGCTTAAAAACTGTGTGACTGCATATATATTGCTTAAAACTTCTGTGAAATCTGAATGTTGGCTGAGAATATGGGGTGTTTGGGCCACTACAGAAATAAATTGATACTAAAATAAAACAGAATAGTGCCCGAACCGGCGGGGGCGTATTCAAGGGACCTGTGGGAAGAAGTGAGGGCAGGGGTACGAGAAGAATGGAGGCAAGACAGGATTCTGATCAAGCCTCGTTTATTGGGGGTAGAACAAGGGGATTTATACTGCGGGGAGGGAACGTGTCCACAGGTGATAGGCTGGTCTTGCGGGTGGCAGACGTCCAAGGAGGGGATTGGCTGAAAGTTCGTGCCGGGTCTGCAGAGTTTTGCGCCTTGCGCATGCGTGCCTCTGTGGTCACCAGAGTTGTGGCAGGAAGGGGAGAACAAAGAAACAAGGAGGAAGAAGAAGGAAATGGAGGGCAGGGCTGAGGTAGTTGTGAAATCCGCCCATGTTGTTGGAGGCTGTAAATAGATTTCACAGCGGGTGGCTCCCCACAGAGTAGGATAGAATAAAATAAAATAAAATAAATGTGAAAACTCAGTGATACAAGTTCAGTAGGATGATTGCTCTTTAATAATTGAATGAGGTACTCAAGTTATTGGGGGACCTATAATAGCACCTTGTTCTTTCTAACTCTAGAGTCTAGTAGAATGCTTCAAAATACAGCAAACTCTTAATGCATTTTTTTGAAAGAATGAATGGCACAAGAACACTATATATGATGATATTGGTAATTGTCAGTCTTATGTTAGTAGTTGCAAGTGTTATTCACTCTAGTAGTGGTTGATTCAATGGTACTTGTTAACCAAGAGCTGAGAGGGATGGAAACAAATAGAAAGATGGAAGATATTATGTATATTTTATGTTTACTTAGATTCAGGATCCCAGAGCAAACTAGATAACAGTGCATAATATAGGAAAGAATGTTTAATGTTTGAGGTTAGAAGACTGAAATTCAATCCTGGTTCTGTTATTTCTTGGACAACCTGGTTAGGAACTTAATTTCATTGATCTTACTTAGATACATTCAGGATAAACACATAGTGGAAATTTAGTCCATCAAGGGATAGTTATTACTTTTACCTAATGCATATATTGGCTTAAAATTCTGATACTGACCTCTACTTTTCATATCATTGGAATTTGTATCTGAACCTGGAATACTCATAATTCTGTGATACCTACAGCAACCCAACCTCTCATGTGAGGATAAGTATGTGTATAATACACATACACACTTACATATACACATACATATGCATATATGTATATCCTTGTATATGTATACATAACATTACCAGAAAAAGTATATAAACTATACCTATTCATTTATCTTTTCCCTTGTCTATTTGTTTAACTTTCTGTGACATTTTAAAATTATATCACTGATGTGTAAACCATGATAAATGTATACATATTTCATATTGGAAGATAGCTTTATGTTAAATTAACAGTTGTCAGTATACAAATGGAGGATTATATTTTCCTTTTCATTTTACTTGGTTGTTTTTTTTTTCCAGAGAAAAGGACATATTAAACATATTATTGTAAGAAGAACATTCACAATAATTCTTCTTCCAGTTATAGTAATTTCTGTTTTGTAATATTGCTCAAAAAAGCAAACAAAATTTATACCTCTGCTGCCTTGACAGTTTAATCTGTTATCAAGGCTTAATGTGTTATATTA
This sequence comes from Dasypus novemcinctus, assembly GCF_030445035.2. Lineage (NCBI taxonomy): Eukaryota > Metazoa > Chordata > Mammalia > Cingulata > Dasypodidae > Dasypus > Dasypus novemcinctus. The sequence goes on along the minus strand of NC_080674.1, from coordinate 30,447,166 downwards.
TATAAACTTGCATTTATGAAAAAGAAAAAAATATCCTTTATTTCAACTTAAGTACAAATCAAAGTTGCTTTACTGTGATGTATTTAACAACCACTTTCACATTTAAATAGCCTTCATTTTTATGGTCTTCCATATAATGGATATGACTCTATTCTAATGAGTTTTCCAGCAATACCAGAAGATGTATCATCTATAGACTTACTTCTCTACTCAGAAAAGAACTTCTTCGTTAGTTTTATAATTCATTTTATTTCTATGAAAAATGAATTAGGGGATTGTGGAAAGATGGCAATGGACTGACAGGCATAGCTGAATGCGCTCACACACACACAAACAGAAAAAAATCAAACGCTGTCTGAGGAACCTGCTTTGTGGATCAGCAGATGAGGACAATGCCACACAACTCCCAGGACTGTGAGGGATAGAGACAAAGAAGCTGAAAAGACAAACGTGAGTTACCTTGCCCCCAGAGCAGCCAGGAAAGATCCCCTCCCCCACCCTCAAGATATTAAGCTGGGGTAAAACCCCTGTCTCACTGTAGAGGACTGAAGGGGGAAAAGACATCTTCCTTTCTGTCTGCTGTTTGAAGGGAAAAGGGAGGGGAGGTCCCAGTGCTTTTCTTCAGGTGAATTTTGACCAGCAGAGCCCACTTTGAATCTCCTATCTGGAGATTCCACACAAGAACACAGGAAAGCAGAGATTAAAACACCTCTGTGAAAAGTGGTGCTGATTTCTGCCACCTGCTGACCACTCTGGACTCTGCATGGACAAAATCTGCTTGTGCTCTCCGTATCCAACCACTGGGATAAAATCTTCTCCCCACTAGTGAGTCTCTCACCCAGTTTGGAAAATTTAAGCTGGGAAATTTTAAAGACTGAGAATAAGTTGAGACAAATATCAAAGAAGAGGTGTAGGGAAAAATAAAACAGTGGGCAAGAAAGAGAAATTAGTCATCAGGGTAAAATCACCAACATATTTAGATGCCTAGACATCAGCAGAAAATTACAAGCCATACTAGGAACAAGGGAAGAGATGGCCCAACCAAAAGTGTATACCAAATAACCCAAAGAGATACAGGATTTAATACAATTAATCAGTGACAATCACACACGTCTCCTAAATCACTTCAAAGAATTTAAAGAAAATATGACTAAATAAATCAAGGATATTAAGAAGACACTGGGTGAGCATAAAGAACAATCTGAAAGCCTGCAAAATAAAGTAACAAACCTTATGGGGATTTAAGACAGAATGGATGAGATTAAAAATACGTTAGAGGCACATAAAGCAGATTTGAATTGCTTGAAGAGAAAATTAATGATTTCAAAGACAGAACATCTGAACAGGAAAACAAAGGAAAACAGAAAGAGAAGAGAATGGAAAAAAATAGAATGTAGTCTCAGGGAATGGAATGGCAATGCAAAATGCACAGACACTTGCATTATTGGTGTCCCAGAAGGAGTGGAGAATGGAAAAGGGGCAGAAAAAATATTTGAGGAAATAATGACTGAGAAATTCCCAATCCTTCTGAAGGACATAAAGATCAATATCCAAGAAGGACAATGCACCCCAAATATTAAAAAAAAAAAATCCTAATAGACCTACCCCAAGACACCTAATACTCAGAATGACAAATATCAGAGATAAAGAGAGGATTCTGAAAGCAGCAAGAGAAAAGCAAAACATCATATACAAGGGAACTCGATAAGATTAAGTGCTGACCTCGCATCAGAAACCATGAAGGAGAGAAAAAGGTGGAATGATGTATTTAAGGTACTGAAAGAGAAAAACTGCCAGCCAAGAATTCTGTATCCAGCAAAGCTGTCCTTCAAAAATGAGAGTGAGCTCAAAGTCTTCACAGACCAAAAAAAACTGATAGAATATTTTACCAAAAGAAAAGATCTGTAAGAGGTAGTGAAAGGGGTGCTGCAGCTTGAAAGGAAAAAAAACAAACAAACAGGGGTGAGAGATTTAGAAATGAGTTTAGAAATGAATATTATTAGGAAGGGTAAACCAAAGGATAAGAAGACAGTCAATAGAACAATATAACAACAGAGAGTCAAAGGATAAAATGGTTGTAGCAATACAGTTTTCGAGTATCCCTTCATATCTATCCAATGAGCCCTGAAATATGGAAGGAAGACCTTTCTTGGGCAAGAACAGTCTGGGAACAGCATAAAGTGGCACAGAAGATTAAAAGGAGTGAATCATCAGAAGTAACAGATTTCTCACCAAAGTCAATTCCTGACAATCACTTTAAAAGTGATGAGATTGTTGCTGTTTGTGCAGCTATTGCTGAGAAATAGAAGGCAGCTTTAACAAATAGAACACTGTTATTGTGTCTACTTCTGGGATTGTAGAGACTGTAACTGAAAAGGAAAATGGTGCTCCAACACCAGATGGCTCTGCTTTTATCAAAGGCCAAGGAAGGAAAATGTAAAGCATGGTTATTTGAATCTCTTTTTTGATTATCATTTAAGTTTTAGATAGTGACATTTACTCTGGAGAAACAGGGCAAAACTCCTGTGTGTAAGAGAAGTTTTTCCGATGAAGCATATAAATCTAAATGTTAACATTATTATATAGTGTTTGGACATGCTTTGATAAGTTATGGTTTACACTTAAGATTAGAATTCTGAGCAAAATGTTTTTGATGCATAAATATAATTTAATACAAATATATGGATGGATACATTTTAAAGACACACCTTGAAAAGCAAATAACTTGATTTGTTTTATTAAAATTTGACACATTTACTCTTGCTTTATGATAAAGGAAATAAGTGATTGCTTTGTCTCCTAGAATTATACTGTTGTTACTATTCATTCTATTTTACTTGCTTCTGTGAAGTAAGTTTGTCATAAAGCTTAAATGTTTTTAATATGCATTTTGATGCAAAGTTTTGGATTTGCTATATGTGGAATCTTTGAAAGTTTAGCAAAAAATGCATGCAGATGTGAACATTCTGAAGTTTCTATTAATTCTGATTTGTGCTTAAGGTTTTGGCTTTAAAGAAGTTATAACAATGGTAGTTGCCTCATTCAGTATTTGTTGGATATGTGACATACTGAAAAACGTCACAAGGATGGTTTTATTGCTTAGATTATTATTGTAGGTAGGTTAGTCCTTGCCACAAGTTAGTCATTTTTTTAAATGTGCATTTTTAAAATAAGTGGATCTTATAGATATATCATAAAAATTTTTCTGCTATATTTTTAAAAATAGGGGATGATGTGGGAGAAGGAGGGGATACATGGGAATCATACTTTCGATGTAACTTCTGAAATCTAAAACATCTTTAAAAATAAAGTTTATTATATTAAAAATTAATATTACAATTCTTTTAAGGTATGTTGCTATTTATCTTAATTAGAATAAGTTACAAAATGCCTTTATATTTTCTCATTTGCCTTTATAGTGTGCAAAGGGCATACTATTGTCCAAGTGTGTGATATTACCACATGTGCAGAATTATTTATAAGACATGAAATTTAGAACTGCGTTATAAAATTATCTAAGACACATTTCAAGATTTAATAGACTGAATTTCTATTATTTGGTTTAAAATGATTAAAAAATTGTATTATTAGAATGACAAGGAATTTTATAAAATTATAAATACAAATAAGTTCTAAGATTCCTGAGATCAAAAAGTTTTCACTTACAACCCATATTTAAAAATATTTATGTTTTATATTTCTCATAGAAAAAGAAAAGTGAAGAGAATGTGGAACTTGATTATGTGTTGAACATTTAGTTTGTCTATAATTATGGTTTTTAGACTGTCGTGACAATGGTAGTCATTAATGGATATTCTTACCTCCAAAACTGTAAGGTTTGCCCTGAAAGAAAATTATATAATAAATTAACTTTTAGTAAATGAATTTTGGCTGCTAATAATTTTTTTTAATCTGTGAATCTCTTCCCAAGTAGTACAAGAAAGATTTAATGTAGAATTAAGGCCATAGATTACCACTGAAAATTATATTATGATAAAGAAGAAAATATGATTGTTATGGGAAAATGATGTCATCACCAGTATTTTAAATGTATCAAGTATTGAGTTAATTCTGAAGATAGCCACACAAAATAAACTCATATATAATTAACATTATCTTGGAAAATCTCTTAAAACACAGGAAAACAACAGGGTAAACCATAGTTAAATTTAACACTGAGTTTTTCCTCCTGTGTTATGAAATACGGTGTATGAAAATAATATAAAATATTTGTCTTATATTTTGGTAATAATGTATAAAACATGCATAGGACATCTATGCTCAGTTAATGTTGGATGGATACAGGTGAATTTACATAAAGTAAACACATATCTATGTCTTCACTCTACTTTTAATTTGTTGAAATGTTTTAATTGGATAATAACCCTAGTATCTGATAAATCTTGATGCTACTTTCATTCCTAAATAATGGTCAAATATGAAACTTCAATATGCTTGCCTATAATTTTATCCAAAATTTCCCTCTATGCTCCATAATAGAAGTGATTTATTAAATGCTTAGTTTGTGTGCAGCAGATTTCTAAGTGCTGTAATACTTTATCTTATTTAATCCTCACAGCAAGTCCATGGAAGACACCATTTTAGAGTTAAAGTCTTGAAGCTTTAAAAGGATAAATAACGAGCCCTAGGCTACTTCATTTGTGGAAAAGAAAACTGAATCCCATATATTCTGATGCCAGAATGATCACTGAACCTCTAAACTTATTCCTGTGTCCAGAAACAAATTCTTAATCAATGCACTTTCTTTTTTTTTTATGTAGTTGACTTTTTTTTTCTACAGCTTGCCTATTTAAATCTTACCTTCAATTTTGAATGCAATCTAGAAATTTTAAAACTCATATAGACCAGTAAAATTTATTTTAACAATTGCAACTTTAATGCATTTACATTTCATAAACATTGGAAGAACTGGAAATGGGATCCAAATCCTCTGCTGTAAGCTGCTTTATCTGTCATCTGCATTATTCTTTATTATATCCTTTAATGGAATACAATGCACTTATTAAATCATTTTTATTTTTGTTGTGTCAATACCTATAATGAGTAAAAGATTTGCAAAATCAGTGATCATGGATCACATATTCTTCTGTTACATCCATGTAGAATATGCATATATTTAACAAAATTTACTGAATTTATACAATGTACTTGTATGAGCGAACACAGCAGTGGTCCCTCTCTGCTTCGAATTTACATGTTAGGAGTTGAGGGGGAAGAAGAAAGAAAATAAAAATAAATCAGATAATAATGAATGATTTTGTATTTTAGAAGATGAAAAATAATATAGAAAAGAAGAAGAAGCAATGAAGAAAAATAAGGTGATACTGAGAGGTCTTGTTGGTCAAAATAACAAGAAAAAATTTGCATAGAATTTTGAAGGAAGTGATTGAGTTAGCAATAGAAATAACTTAGTGAAGACAATCTCAATCATAAAATGACCAGAGTAAAGGAAGAAAGAAGGTAGCATATTCCAGGAACTATAAGAAAACCACCTTGGTTTGAACAGAGTATGTGAGAGAGTGAAGAGTGGAAGATACAATTATAGAGGTAATAGAGGGACAAGAATATGAGGATCTTACAGACTTGAAAATTTGCCTTTCAGGCTGAAATAAATTGGAAGCCACTTGTGAATTTTGAATGATAAGATTTTATTTGATGGAATCTGTGAATGTGGTAAGAAGTTGTCCTCTATTTCTCAGTGCATACTATTTTGAAACTAACAGTATTTTCTAGTGGTTGAATATAACATGTGACAGAAACAGGAATCAAGATGAATGATATGTCTTTGACTTTTTTTTCATGTCTTTAAGACATGAATGGACATAAGGAAAAATGTGTGTGGAGCATGTTTTTGGAGAGAGAATCAATTTAATTTTATTCATATTTATTTTAAGATGGCTAATATACATGCAAACAGCAATAATGAAGAGGTAGCTGAAAATGAGGCTGGAATTTGTAAGAGATTTAGGGCTGGAGATATGAAATTTCAGAGTCATTGACATAAAGATATTTTTCAAAGTCATTACATGGATGAGATCATTAAGGGAGACCGATATGATTGAGCAAATAAGAAGATCAAAGATAAATCCTGGGACATTTCAATATTAAAAAGTAGAGGAAAGAAAATCAAACCAGTAAGCCAGACTGTAATAATAAGTAGTCAGGTAGAAATAAAATAGAGTGTGATGAATTAAAAACCAAATGAAAACTGTGTATCAAAAGGAATGAAGAAGGAATCAATGATAAAAATGACAAGCACTGCCAAGAAGTCAATTAAGAAGATAAGGATTAGCAAGGAGAGACTAATGGAGGCACGAGAGAATTTGTGGGAGTTCCTTAGTTGAGTGAAAACTTGATAGGTGTCAGTTTAACTGCAAGCAAGATTGTTTCATCCATCTGCCTCATGGGATCTAAGCTCCCTCTCAATTAGAAGCAGAATGAACATCACCATCACAAAATTCTCAAAATTGGGGAATGAACAATGGACTAAATATTCTAGCAATGGAAGAACTCATCTTTGATATAAAGGCACTGGCCACCAGAGGTTCTGAGGGATGGGAGAGGGAGGAATAAGTGTACTATGAGACTATTTTCAGTACATTGTATTTGTTCTGCATGACATTGTAGTGTTGGATACACGCCCTTGTATATTATGTAATAACCTACAAAATTGTGCAGGATGGAGTGCAAACTATAATGTAAACTGTAGTCCATGGTTAGTAGCATTGCTTCAATATGTGTTCCTCAATTGTAACAAATTTACCACACTAATGAAGGATGCTGTTAATGTGGGAAAGTGTGGGAAGGGGAGGGAGGGGAGCATATAGAAATCCCTTATAATTTTTGTGTAACTTTTATGTAATCTAAAACTCCTTTAAAATAAAATAAAGTAATTTTAAAAAATAAAATAAAGTAAATATGGAACAAATTCATTAAAAAAAAAAAGATAGAATGGAGAAAAAGTAATAGAAAGTGCCACTACAGATTATTCCCTACACGATATTGCTGCAGATGGAAATAGAGTAGTACATGGAGCAGTAAGTGGAAGGGGAAGTGAGATTGATTGCAACTTTCAAACATAAGAGATTTATCAAAAAGTGGGAATTTAAATATAAACAAAATGAAAAAAATGTGAAGTTGTAAATTCTCAGTTTGCTCTGATTTATTTATTTATTTATTTCATGACACTCTTTCATTCAAACTCTTCAACCTCTTCTTCAACATCAGCTGCTTTTTGACTTACTGTCCCAGTTTTATGGAACACATTGTCTTCACTTCTTGGTGCCTTGTAACAACGCAGCATTTTAAAATCTGCATATGTTGCCATTTTTATCTCAAGATACAAGTGTCCAAACAAGGGAAAGTTGTCTTGCTCATTCAAATTTCTATAATTTTTTTTTTAAAGATTTATTTTATTTCTCTCCCCTTTCCCACTCCCAATTGTCTGCTCTCTGTGTTTTCCTGTGTCTGCTTGCACCCTCGGTGGCACTGGGAAACTCTGTCTCTTTTTCGTTACGTCATCTTGCTGCGTCAGCTCTCCATATGTGCGGTGCCACTCCTGATCAGGCTGTTCTTTTTTCATGCGGGGCGGCTCTCCTTTCAGGGTACACACTTTGTGCGTGGGACTCCCCTATGTGGGGGACACCCCTGCATAGCATGACACTCCTTGCATGCAGCAGCATTGCACATGGGCCAGCTCTACACAGGTCAAGGAGGCCCTGGGGATCGAACCTCGACCTCCTATATGGTAGACAGACGCTCCATCAGTTGAGCCACGTCTGCTTCCCAGTTGCTCTGATTTAAATACATTAAATTAACTTAGTAGTGTTTACTATTAAAGCTTTTCCAAAAAAAAAGTATATTTCAAATATTTTCCTATGAACAGTCTATGACACGAATTTTTATTTCTACCTTAATTTTCCACTAAAATTCCAATTTACTTATTAAGAACAACTGAAAAGTTAAGAAGGAAGCAAAGGCAGGAATATTGAGATGAAAAACACAAAAAATACAATTATAAGAAAGGCAAATATGAATTATTGAAATAAAGGTTGAAATGGAACAAGGTGCAACAATGCAAGATATAAATAATATTAATAAATAAAATTTCATGCACAAACTGGGAAAAGACAAACATATTGAGTCTATTTCCTTCTTGTTAAGGCGAACCTAAAAAAAAAAACAAAACTTCTTTGTTTCTGCTAACCAGCATAGTTATAAGAGGAAACTACTTTGCATAGTGCCTAAAAATGGGAAACATCTCTCCCTTGGAGAAGCAATGTGAGAAGAACATTATTCATGGAAGTATCCTAATTGGAAAAGTGAAAAATATTCCACATTTGTGATGGTCTCTTTCTCATATTTTTTTGGTTCTCTGTTTTATTACTCATTACTGTGAAATTACTCCATATACCAAATGAAAATTAAAGAATATAATTTATTCCCCGTCTATTTGGTTACTTTTATCAAACAATAAATAATAGAAATAACAGAAATATAAATTTATTCCATTCTCTATTCTCTTCTCCAACTCCCATCTCATTTCCACTCTTGGAAGGTAAAACAAATCTAATCTATTAGAGCAAAAATGAGGCTGATCACAGTGATTCTCAGAAATACTGCTGCAGCTATCGGTAAAATCTCTCTTTCTCTCTCTCTCTCTATATATATCTCCTCTATCTCTATCTCCCTCTCGATCTCAATATCCATCTCAATCTTTATCTCTATCATTATCTCTATCCCTATTGCTACCACTATCCCTATTGCTATCGCTTTCTCTATCTAACTTTTCTTCTCAGATCACTTCATCACCTCTGGTAGCCAACAAATCATATTTTTAAAACAAAATGAAGGATTGTGTAGATCCCATCTGAAAAGAAAGTAAACCATCAGAAAAATAAAACTACATTCTGGATAATAAAAATCTGTTCTGTGTAAGATACTTTGAATTCCCTGGTCACCAAAAATGGAAGTGTTATAGACTATATAAGAGCTTAACAAGTTTCTCTTAGTATACAGTGCTTTTTTAGAAACGCATATAGAATATTTCCAAAAATTTGATCATGTACTAGAACATAAATCTATCCTTAAAGAATTATAAGGATGAATTATTAGAATTAATAATCTGAAAGCAAATTTTAAACACTCTATTTACAATAATGTCAAAGAGACTCAAATACCTAGGATTAATTTATCACACAAGTGAAAAGCTTATACACTAAAAACTACAAAATATTCTAGAATAAATTAAAGAAGAACTAAATAAATGGAAAAGCACTCCATGCTTATGGGCAAAAGACTTAATATTGTTAAGATAACCATATTCCCCAAATTGGTCCACAGATTCAATGTAAACCTTATCAGAGGCTCAGCTGGCGTCTTTCTGGAAATTGACAAACTGACCCTAAAATTCATATGTAATTGCAAAGACCCCTGAATAGCAAAACAATCTAGATAGAAAAAACAATAACGGAGTGCTCACTACTCCCAAATCTAAAATTTACTTAAAACAACAAATTGAAGTCAGTGGTGTATGTGTATAAGAATAGATATGCAAATTAATGCAATAAAATTGATGAAAGTTCAGGACAAGGGGATGAAGACAATTCAATGCGAAAAGGATGTTTCCATAAAATGGAATATTATTTAGTCATAAAAAGGAAAGAAATATTGGCACATGCTAAAAACATGGATGGACTTTGAAAATATGCTATGTAAAAGAAAGCTTCATAAAATTCACAGAAGACCACATATTATATGATTCCATTTATATGAAATATCTAGAATAAGCAAATCTATAGAGACAGAAAAATTAGTGATTGCCTAGGGTTTTAAATCATAAGATAAGTGAATTGTATGTCAATATGATTGTTTATAAAACATTAAAGAAACAGTAAATACGTTTTTATATTTATCACAAGTATTGCTTTGGTATAGATTTTCTTGACTCTCAATTTTCCTATATTTTACTTACTTTGAGTGTTAGTAAATTAAACCTTATTTTTTTCTATTTTACTAAAAACTTAAGTGGATGGAATGATAATGAAAGCAAGAAATGGTGTGATCATGGCACAAGACTTATGAAACAAATAAGTTAATTTAACATGAGATGTAGAGACCAAATATGTATAGTATATCACAACCATGGACAATATTTAAGGGAGCAAATACTTTTACTTTCTTAGAATAGATGGAAAGCTTTGTATGAAACCAGAGAGATAATTAATATCCTGACTCTACTTAGCTGATATAATTTAGCTCATACATTTTTTAAGCTAGCATGTTATTACATGAGCATGTTTTGAAGCTTTTATGACAAGTAGACAACATGAGAATAAATGCAGCTTTACACATGTTGCCAATTAACATTTACAACACATTTATTTGAGGCAAAATATAAAGAATAATTTATTAATTTGGGGAAATGATCTCTGACCTAGAGCAAAAAGAAAACCAATTTAAAAAAGCATCTTATTTTGGATAGAACCTTAAACCAAAGCCAGTCATATACAAGAGTAATAGATTATTGAAACAGATTACTATACTGAATTATAGGAAATAATAGATTTCCTGATTTGGGATGAAATAAAAATATTAATAGAGTTAAAGAATTATTGAATAAAAATCCTTGGGAATCTCATAAATTTCTAAGCTTTGTGTGTGTTTGTGTCTATGAGTGGTTGTATTTCTAGTAATTCTTAGTTTCTACTGACTAAATCTGTAGCTAAAACTATTTCTTTTCTACACACATTGTGTGAACACTACCATTTTCATAGATTGGTATATGTCTTTATATAACTGTATAATTATACCAAGATTGGGCATATATCTAACTTCAGTTATTGTGACTGAGGAATTAGAGATAGTTTGATATTGGCAAAATTAGTCAATTTAACTTTTTTTTTATTAGAGTTAGAACATATTTAATGTTGTAACATATTTAATATTAAGCAGAAGCACAACATAAAATATAATTGTCAAATATTAAACTATGTACGCAAACATATTTATATAGAGTGCCTAGAAAAATAAATGACAAGTTTATAAAACAAACAAAAACAAAACAAAATACAAGGCCAGATCCCAAAACAAACATTTCACTTGCTTTCTAAATCTGCTAATGATGAAATTGTCTTCTGATGAACAAGGGTACCAATAACCACAGCCCTGGAAAGAATTGTTGAAAACATGGTCAGGTAAGTTTCCTATATTAAATCTTCTACAAGAAGCTATAAAAACATAACCTTACAGATACAAAGTCAATAGGAATTTCTCAAAGGCTAATTGTAAAAATGTTAAGTTTGGTAGTCATGCTTCATGATTTATGCTTCTGGTTTCCTTTTTTTAACTAGACTAGGGCACCTACAGGAAAGGCCAACCCATGCTTCTGAGGATTTTGAGCCATCCATTCTGTACATCATTTATACTTAGAAACTTTCTTCCTTTATAGCCTGGGTACATCTTCTACTGGTTGAAATGAAATAGATTATACCTACCTACCACAGCAGGCACCTTATATGTGTTCTATCGTCTCTCCTATTTAAGCATGTTCTTGGGTTCTGAGAACATGCCTTATACATGTTGAAACATGTGCTCTGGACTTATATCAATCCACCCCAATTTGGTGACATTTACAAAACAGCGTTCTAGCTCTCTGAATTCTTTTTCAATATAAAAATTCCAACATTAGCTTCAAAATGGATTTTGTCAAATTCCAATGTGCAGCAGAGGATGCAGAGAAAAATGGTTTATGCTTTAAGACCAGAGGCCAGTTTATTAGCAAAATACCACTGGAATTGTGTTTGCTTATCTGGTCTTCTTAATAGTATTTTTTCCTGCTTGTTCTTAAAGCAGAGTTAAGAGGCGGCAAATATGTGATGTTATTAGCCAGAATGCTCCACTACCTCTGGAATGAAGACTTCACACCCACTATGAGTTTGTATTTTAGTGTTCAAGTTAAGCAATTATTTTACTTGAATGTGGTCGCAGCTTGACTCAGTTGACTGAGGCCAGTATTGTCTTAAATGTGGCAGTGTCACTTCTAAGAAGCCATCTATGAAGATGAAACCGGCTTCTGTATGGTTTCACTGTGAGTGTTGAAGCCAGATGCAAAAAACTAGAGTGAAAGTGCTGAGAGGGTTGGCATTGCTTCTTTATGCATGCTGCTGCTGGGGCCAAACCTTACTACTTTTTAAATAACTATTACAAATAGATTTAATTTGCAGGGACAAAGAACTATAAATGTAAATTGATTACTTTGCAGGCAATAAAATGCAATTTATGTCATAACAATGAATTACACATCTCTTACGAGGCTACAGAGTCACGCTTATGATGGTGTTGCAAAATGGCAGTTACAACAGTGGATCTTGGCCAAATCTCTAATAAGACTTCTCTAATAAATGAAAATTTCCATGATAATAATGAAGAAAAGTGTAGAAGATAGATGGAATAAAATCAAATTCTTTAATTTTGCTTTTCATCTGGATCACCAACAGAGGTTTTATGGGACAGCTCTGATTTATTTCAGTCTCCTTCGATAATGGATTATAAGAACTTTGGTTCATATTATATATTGTTCAGTAAATAAAGCAGATGACCTATTGAGGCTCATAAATCAATAGCCTAGCTGAACAAACACTTTAATTGAATTGTCCAATGTTATAATACTAGAGCAGTTACAGATGTAGTAGCATACACAACAAAACATACAAAATATTCAGAAATAGATCAGAGGCCAGGTGATGCAGGACAATATACCTGACCTGACAAAGTCCTATCTTTTCAAGAAGGAAGAGTAAAAATGTAAACTACTATTCCCTCCAAATTGGGCATTTTCACTGGCAATACGTACATGATGACAAAAAAAAAAAAAATGCCCTGCCATTTTACTCATCCAGCCATGAACAAAATTGTTGAAACCACTCAAGTTTAAGCATTAACATCCCTCTATCTACCTTGTAGCCGTCCATTAGCTGCCTTCCATTCCAAGAACCAAGGCTTCCTTCTTCCTCCCTGCCAGTCTATACATTTATTTTATTCAGACAGTAGCTCAGGCTCCTGACATTTAAAAATTTCTTCTCTGTCCATTATATCTTGCCTGTAGTTTAGCCTCAGGAACTGCAGCATCAGAGCTATGTAATATGACAAGTTGAAGTGTTGATCAATTTGTGTTCCCCTTATTTCTAACACAAACTATATTTTATTGGTGTTAGGTTAAATTAAATCATAGATATGAGCAAAGGAATGATTCTGCAACTGTGAAAGGGACAGTGGAGTAAGTGGTTTTTAAATTGGCCATGTCAAGAGCCTTTAAATCACACTAGCCATCTCATCTATCAATATGTATGAACAATATGTATGGACTGCTCCTAGTTTCTTCCTAAGTACAGACTTTCCCCTCATTATTTTAGCTACCCCAAGCTTCTTACATTAGATATTGAGGGGTAATTAATGCCACTTATTTCTTATAAATGAGTAGATTTTATATGTTTCCAATTAGATGAACTCAAAATACTACAAAAGGAAACTAAATATAGTTGAATCAAGAACTAAGTGGAAGGTTGAGGCTATAGTCTTCATTTTGGTTTTCACATATCTGCAAATTAATAATAGGTGTATCCTTTTTCTCCATTTTTTATTATCAAGTGAAAGGTTATCATAAAAATTTTATTTGAGAGAAGGCCTGGGGCTGATAAAAAATTGGCAAATATTGTCCTTGACAATGATGATAAGGATTAGGAGGATACTGATAATAGAGATGATAATGACATCAATGTCCTATTGTATGCAATATTTTCTGGTCATTTGGTACCTTCTGCATGAAGGCTAATTCATCAATGAAGAAATTCTACTTAAAATATAAATACTATATTTGTGTGTGAATATGGCACAGGATCAAGCAATGCTTTTCCTTTGAAAATTCTTAGTAGCAGCATTACCATAATATGTTTTAAAGTCTATGCCTTTTACAACTAATTGTAAAAAAAAAAATGCATCTCTCATGGTGCTTTCATTTTACATCTCTTATTGTTTGTTTTTATTTGTTTTCTTATCTCTCATTGAAGAAATATGTTACCATAATGTTTATCAAACATAAATGCTTTCTGAACACAGTCCCAATCCTAATTCTATTCTATATCATCCTATCAAAGCCTGAACATATAAGGTTTAATATCTAGCTCAATTTGAACTTTCATTCACCCTATGACTATCAGTTATTAGACAAATCTCATCCATTATATTATTCAAAGGTAACAACCCATCAAAAATGAATACATGGTTACAATATATTTTATCTTTCATTATTTTAATGGAAAAAAAAAGATACAAAGTTCATTTGGAAATATTTCTTCTTATAAGGCTACTGAAATTTTGTTCCCCACCATTGTCTAGTCCATGAAGAGAGGTGTACTTTAAAAGAAAAAAAAAAAAGATTTTATATGCTCTAGCTAAATTGATTATTCTTATAAATTCTTACACATTTTTCATCATTCTTATATTCTTATAATTTCATAATAAGAAGCTTTGAACTTAGACAGATATATGTTCCTAAGTACTTAGTCATTTATTATTACTGCTTTATAAAATTCATTCTATCATGATATTTAAACATATGTATTGAATAAAAATCATTCTCCTGTTTGAGAAGTTTCAAGCAAAGAATAGAATGCTAAACTATTTTTTCTTAGGTAACCAAATTTTGACTCAGCAGATTTTATTGGTTCTCCTTCAGAGGTATGGTCAATATTATAACGATGGACTTCTCTGCTAGAATTGATAATTAGAATTATGATATCAAATAAATTGATAATTCTTTAAATACTATCAGCTTACTTAAAATCTATTGGTACTTTACTTTTTTACCCTACTCAGCATAAAGCAATCCTAAAAACTTTCTTCTCTAGTTTGCATTAAATACTCAATTTAAAAATATGTATTTATTATAAATATGTCTAAAAATATAAAACTTTATAAAGAAACCCTTAAGTCTGTCAAATAACAGTATTGCAAGGAAATATGCAACCTTGTTGTCATTTTCATATATGGCATAAGAAATTATTGAATTGAGTTTATTTAAAAACTCAGAGATTGTTTTCCAGGTAACTTGACTGTAGAGAACTGATGGATAATGATGGAAATTGCTTTGAAAATTGGAACAAATAAGAATAACTGTGCATGTGAGGATAGCAAGTCCACAAGTTTCGGTAAGTTTTTAGGAAGGGAATAAATTTCCTGTTAACAAAATTTTAAGATACAGAAGAAAATCACCTTCTTCAATTGTCAGGTTCAATTACTTAATGTTTATATTTTAAACCCATTACTTATTTAAATGGACCTATCCTTCCCATATGAACTTGTACTGAAAAAAAAGTAAAGAGCCAATGACACGGGGGTCAAAATATGGAAATACTCAAGACAGCCTGAATTTTCAGATTTTATCCTATCCTTGCTAACTGTATTGCCCATTTCTTTAAGTACTTTATGGTAAGGAGGTTTCTAAGGTGGTCCCAATGATCCATGTTTCCTGGCATTCACTTGTGCATTTATCCCTCTCCTGGAGTATCATAGGAACTTAGTGATTTGTTTTTAACCAATAGAACTCAGCAAGGGTGAGGATGTCACTTCTGTGATAAGGTACAGAAGATAATGACTTCTGTCTTCCAGAAGGCTCTCTCTACTGCTTTCTTTGTGCTATTAAGCTGCCATGTGGGAAATTTCTGGGGTGTGAGGAACTGAGATTAGGCTCCAGCTAATGGGTATTTGGGAACTGAGGCCCTCAGTCCAACAACCCATGAGAAACTGAATGCTGTAAACATTTAGAAATTATGAAATAATAAATATATATTGTATAAAGCCATTAAATTTGGGGATAATTTGTTAAGAGCAGTGCTTCTCTTAGGCTACATAATTCAGCAAAATACACACCTCTTAGCTAGCTCATTTATTGTCAACCTCTTCTAGACTTTGAAAACAATGTATGCATTTCTCCTGAACAAAACTCTGAATTTAATCACACTGTTACACATTCTCCAATTTTAAGGAGTGGCTTAAAAACATTTTTCATTGATGCACACACAAAAAACAAAATTTACTTATTGGAAATTGCCCAAAAATTATGAACAGACTTAGAAAGAAACTACTTTGGAGCTAAATATTTTGAGGTCACTATCTTAAATAAATTTTCTCTTAATAACCTTTTCTAATTATTGTATTAAATTATTAAGGTTTTCCTTATTCATTTATTATTATAAAAAGGTGTAGTTTTAGTTTCTTCCTTAAATTAATTTTTAACACAAAAATATATTTTAGAGTTGTGAGAATAGACTTTTAAAAAATATATGGAATCTTCTACTAGAATAATGTATAGACTTTCTTTCCGTAAACTTTAAGATTACCAAATAGTATCTTCAATAATTTCTGACATTTATGACCCAGAGTGAGGCCAAACTTCACAGGCTAAGGGCACAGTCCTCCATGAGACTGCTCTAGCTTCAGACCCCACTTGCAAGTTTGGAAGTTCCCAGGGCTACTCCTACTTCTAACTATATGGTTACAAATTCAAGAGTTCCCATTACTACAATGACTCACAGAAGACAGGAAATTACTATGTTTATGATTATAGTTCTTTTATAGTAAAAAAGAAGCAAATCAGAACCAGTCAAAAGGAACTTACAGAGTGAGGTCTGGGAGAGTCCCTAAAGAGAAGTTTTATTTTTCCTCTTCCTATGGAGTCAGAACATATCATTCTCCCAAGCTTATTACGGGGTAGCAATGGCAAACCAGGAACGTTCACCTGACTATTGGTATCCAGAGTTTTATTGGGGCTTCATTAAAGGGCATGGTTGATTGAATAATTGGTCATATGATGTAGGTCAGTCTACTATCACATGATTCAAAACTCCAACAATGACCAACCACCATTCTGAGTCATCTTGTTAGCATAAACCACCATACATGAGTCACTTCATTTGCATTAACTATCAGGTATGGTCAAAGGGGTCCACCAAGAATAACACAGACACTCCTGCAACTCAGAAAATTTCCCTGGAACCAGGGGCCAGATGGCTTCCTGGAGGCCAAATTCTTTACCATGTCCCAGAGAATTAAATCTTCAGTCTGTTCATATGCCAGTTGAGACCTGAATCTCAGCAAAATTGCAAGACCTGCTCTCCAGTTCACTGGACTCACCCAGGACACCTAACAAAAGGATGATGGTGGACAATACCCATCCCGAAAATCAGAGCATCCCCAACTGTGAGCAAGACAGTACCATCCATCTACCCCATGGCATCTAAGCCCTTTCACAATCAGAAACAGAGTGGGCATCACCATCCCCAAATTCTCAATATTGAGAAGTGAACAAATATACAGTGTCTTATATGCATCTTCTACAACTAAATAAGGAGAAGGAAGGTAAGTACGATATCAATCCTGTTATTAGGCACAACACACACATTTCTGTGATTTAAAGGTCATACAAATACCTAAAGACCACAGAAAAACCAAGAGCTTGATTGTCTGTTCCCCTGCAAAAGCAGTAAGTTTTGGGAAGAAAGATCAAGAATTACTAAACCTCTTGAGAGAAATCTTTGCAATTGGGCTAAATTCCAAATTTGGCTAAACAGAAGCACCAGGTGATTGTGAGAGCATGTTTGTATGTTTTTGAGCGAGAGTTTTGGGAGACTGCAGAGCAGGAGAATATAATGCCCATATATATGATCTACTCTGTCAGTACATGGAAGTGATAGCTGTCAATGTGGGAATTCTCTCCCAGATGTACACAGAAAAGCCAATTATGTGACACATGCATTTCAAAGAGAGAAAAAGTTTATTGCTGAGTGCAAAATAAGGAGTACAGAAGATCCATTGGTCATAAATCTGCCTCCCTGAACTGGAGAAACTTAGTATTTTATAGCATTCAAACAAAGACAGGCAAACTCAGATGGTAACAAGTTTAGAAATGGTCTAATTGATGAACATGTGCTGTCTGATTCCATGCTTAGCATACTTAAAGTATAGGCTATTGTTCACATCAGGTGGGTCAACTCTGATTAGAACTGTTTTGGTTTAGTAAAATAACAGAGATTTGGGATATTCAGTCCTGGGCTGACTTATCTTAATAAACAAGAGGCTACATGCGAAAGCACCCCACATCTGGGTTGCAAAATAAGGTAATGCGATATAAGCGGGGATAGTAGCAAGCTGTCTTGTTACCATCCAGTTACCAGATAAGGTCATGCATTTTCAAAATATACCATCGGCATAAAAATAAACAAGACATTTGGGCTGCAGTTCAGTGATTTACAGCAGTTACAGATATCTGCTTCTGGCTATTTCAAGGCTAAAATATATCAAGGCTATAATTCAGTAGACTATCAGTTATTGGAATTTTCTTTTGGCTGCAGTATAAAATATCAGAAGGTTAGCAGTTGCTTAAAATACAATTCAATGAGTCAAAACATATGCTCATTTTTCAGTTATAGTAGGATCAAGCACAAATGTAGAAATATATACACATCATTAGGAAAACTAGTCCAATCAAATATTAACTGTCTTAAAAATGACAATTTACAGTTCTCAAACAAACAAAAAAAGATTCTTTTTAGAGCTTGTTCCATTTATTGTGGATTCAGGAGACTTTGGGGGTATCCTAAATAATCCTTTAGCTAAGACCATTCACAGACTTAGAGTTTACTGCCTACTTCTTGCCATTTCTGCATAGCTAGTTTTGGATCCTGGACCATGACCCTGCAAAATGCAGACATAGTAGATTTCTTATAGATTGGTGTGGTAAGCAGAATTCTATAACCTAAAGACTTCTGCCCTAGATTCCTGCCAATTGATTATGCAATCCTATATTAATTTAGGTATCACAATGAAGAGACTTTGCAGACGTAAAATTACTAACCAGCTGACTCTGAACTAGAGAGATTATCCTAGATTATTCAGGTAAGACCATTGTAATCACATAAGAACTTTTAAGGAGAAGAGAAGGCAGAAGAGTTAAATAGAGTGGAAGATAGATTCAGAGAGATTCCAAACATGGGAAGATTTCAATGTTACTGTTCCTGGCTCTGAGATGCAAGGCCTTAAGCACAAGGACCTGAAAGAAATGCCTCTAGGAACTATGAGTTCTTTCACCCGAAGGACAAAAAGAACAAGGGAACTACAGGCCTACAAACACAAGCAACTGGATTCTACCAATAACCTGAATTAGCTTGAAAGTGGACAGTGGAGTCTTCCCAGAGTTATATGAGCTCAGCCTGCAGATACCTTTGTTTTGACCTTGTAAAATCTGAAACAGAAAAACCAGCTGAGTCAACCTGGAGTTGTGAGCTATAAAACTGTGAGAAAATATATTTGCTTTGTTCTATCTTGCTAAATTTGTGGCAATTTGTTATGGAAGTAATGAAATACTAACATATATGATGCTCTGAGTATTGGGAGTCATATGGAAGCATGAACCCAAACCCGAATCATTTGATTCAATTTTACATAATAGTTTCTGCCAAACTCAGAGGTTGATACTCAAAACAATATTTGCTTACGAATTATTTGTTTTTTTCATGCAGGGGATAAAACAATCTAAGGATAGCAAGTGAGGAGAGGGTGGTAAGATAGACTATTGATTGGACTCCATAAAACAAAGAATGCTGGGGTTGAAGACTGGCAGTTATTTGATATGGGACAAGATTATGGGTTGTTGGAGTTAAGATTAGGAGAGGATGACTTTTTGAAAAGTAATGCATCCCTCTTTAACTTTTTCTGAAACACTACCCTTAAAGGATAGGGCACCATTTTTGTCCTGAAAAAAAGAGACAATTTACTGATTGCCATGGCAGGGAATGCATGTTTCCTACAAATTGGGAAAAGAAGTGTTAACTCTTCTAAATGTTCATGTATCTGAGTTCTAAGAACTTGGAACAGTTCTTACTATTCTTACTAACAGCTATAACAAAAAGAGATATCTCAGAACAGACTTTTCACACAATTTAAAAATAAGTAGCTCAATTTAAGGTTAAGGCAGAGCAAGCAATGTTTAGAAATACTTAGGATCTGCTCTCTATTTATAGGGACAATCTAATGAGTGGAGAAGTCAGGTTCTCATCAACCCTTTTCCTATCTGAAAGATCTATTGATTGAGTTTCCAGCAATCTGCTCAAAGCTAGAGCTTCTTTAAATGCACCATAGTGCATAACAAATACTCCTGAAAGCTATGTATTTGATAATCATATATTAAGCATCGATTATGTGCCATATTCTAAGTGTACTATCTACTATTTTATTTGAATTTTTATCATAAAGCCAATTTTAAAACATATCTCAGAGCATTTGACACAGACTGCAAGGAAATACCTAAGTACACACTTATATTTATTTATTTACAAACATTATTGTAAATATAATGAGTGCACCATATAATAGAATATCATTAAATTAGAAGTGAAGATAGCCATTATAATGGAGGAAAAAAAGCACAATTTCATCTTCAGGCATTGTCATTGATTTTTTTCAACTGGGAGGTTATTGACTGGTTCAGTTCATGCCAGAAACAAAAGCCTGAGAGAAACATTGATTATTCAAAATTTAATAAAGAATAAATCCTCCACTTACAATATTAAGTGACTGTCATAAAACTTATCAAGAAATTCAGTCTTAAACAAGAGAAAAGAAACTTGCCTTCAGGAAATCAAACTTTGCTACTCTACCCTTCTTTCTTGAAGGCCCAAGTTACAATTAGTTGCTCAAGTTATGGTGAAAGACCAATATAATATAAAATTTCTTATGTGAACACACAATACATTTGCAAATTTGTATATAATTTTCAACATGCCTCAATTAAAATACCTTTATTTATAAAAATGTCTTACATGGGTTTATTAATTATTTTTAACTGTATATACATAAATATTATGTTGCCACTGGATGTTCACTCAATAGTCTTAAGGAGAAATGACTTAGCTCTATATATTTCTTTCTTTTATAAGTTCAACATAATCTGTAAATGTATACGAGCAACACAATTATTAACTAAGGTGATTAGTGTAATCAAATATTGTTTTGGTTATGTGACATTTTGCAAATTCTAGGTACCATATCATTATGAAAAAGGACAAATGAGCAAATAAATTAACTTACTCCAGAGGAAGTAATACATAAAATAAAAGGCTTAGTTTTTATTTGTTTTAGGTATGTTTGATAGCATTAAAATTATATAAAATTGAAGGATACAATAGCCCGTAGACAGGCTAAATGGGATGGTCATGGATAAAGGACTATTTAGGATATTCTCAAGCACAAAATAAAGAGCCAGAAAAGAGGCATAGAAAATAAATTATCACTATCCAACACCTGCCTCACAGATTATTCAGGAACAGATAAAATAAATGGCAATATATGATCATTTACCAGAGCTGAAGATTCAATTCAACTTAAAGAAAACCTCAAGAGAGTGTAGGAAGTTCATACCCATATTTCTCCTTAGCAGCAGAGATTACTGGAAGACTGTTGGAATGATCCTAAAGTTCTGAAGAAGATGATATTGCAACTAAAGATAATCAGTAAAAATCTCAAAAAGGCAAGCAGGCTTAAAGATTATAAAAGCATAAATAAGCAAAAAGGGACAATCTCTTGAATAAAATAAAAATTTCTGTTGTAAAATAAAATATCTCTAAATAGCACACATTCAATAACATAAAAGAGTTATTAATCAATCCTTCATTGAATGCACACTTTTCATAACTAAATTTTTGAGGGAAAAACATTGAGGGCTGCATCTATGAATCCCCATTAAGAAATGGTATAAAAGTACATACCAAAGAGGAATGAGAATAGATCTGATGAATTTCATATAAATAGGCCAATAATGTATTTATGGAATAGGAAGTAATATTGCAGTATTGTTGAGCATACCAGATAAAGGTGAAAAATCTGTAGCAATGAGACTGGATTAATAAATTACGTCTGCTCAGGATTTTCTGAAAATTGTAAGGAAATTTTCATCCAGAGCCTATAACATGCCAGGAATCTTATACTCAGGCTATGCATTGCTCATCTATATCTACATTCTTTGTTGTTCTTTTTTTAAAATTCCTACTTAATGCTTTTAACACTCTTATTTAATTTGTATAGTCTGTCTCCAAATTTGATGTCCCTATGACATCCAAGCTCTTATACTTAATTTTCTGATATAATAATTAGCAATTGTATTTATCACTTAGGTGTCTGAAACTCAGTATCTCTAAATTTACCTTGTTAATCTCTTAATTCTGTGTTTCTTATAGTGCCAACATATGTGATTTTGCTATTTATTTTCATCCAGTTTTCTTCTAATCCTTCTGTCTTTTGCCTCATTAGATCCTTGAAAATGAATTTTATGTTTAATGTATTCATGATTCATGCTCTCTAACTGCACCACAAGTAACCTTTTTTAAGATCTTTTTTCTGTCCATTCTAATGCAAAACCAATTCATTTGTTCTCCCAGAAACAAGTTTAACTTTGACCTATTTATATCCATACCCTACAGTGTGACTAGAATGATGGAATCTCATTTTATCAATTCCTGTGGTCAAATCATTAAATGGTAATGTGCTGTTTAAAAAATAAACAAAATAGAATGGTTTAATATCAACAGATGAATATTATTTACATTTTCTTCATTATTTGGATTCTTTAAAAGTGACTCTTTTAAGAAAACCTTTTTATTGTGGTAATATACAAAATTTCCCTTTTAGCCATTTCAAGTATACTATTTAGTGGTTTAAATTTATTGCGAATGTTATTGTCACTACCATCCATTATTGGAAATCTTTCATCACACAAAACAGAAATTCAGTCCTCGTTAAGTAATAACTTTCCATCTTTCCCCTGCCCTCCTTCCCACTCTGCCCTCTGCCTGTCCCAGCGAATTTGTAATCGGTTTTCTGCCTCTAAGAATTTGTGCATTCTAGGTATTTCATATAATGGAAATCATACAATATTTGTCCTTTTTTCCCTCTTATCTCACTCGACATGATGCCGTCAAGTTTCATTAAAAAGGAATTTAATTCTTTTTTAATATCTGGATAATATTCCATTGCATGTATATACCACATTTTATTTATTCATTTATCTATTCTGGGGCCCTAGGATTATGTTGGGGATTGATTATATCTCCCACAATAGACCTGTTGGTATCTTAGCATGCTTTCCTGTTGGTGTGAACCCATTTGATGTTATTACTAGTTAAGATGTAGACTCATTTGTGAATAGAATCATCAAAGATCATATTTAGCTGAGGCCTAACTGAATCAAGGTGGGCCTTACACTATATGACTGGAGTCCTTATAAATGGTGGAAATTTAGATACATTCAATTGAAATGGTTGAAGCCAGAACCAGAGAAGTGAGTAGGGACCAGAGAAACAGCCACAAGGAGAGGATATTGCCATGTGATAGAGGACTGCTGGAATACTACAGAGTTTATGAGAAAGAAAGCCCTGCCAACATCTTTATATTGCACTTTTAGCCTTCAAAATTGTGAAATACTTAATTCCTTTTGTTTAATTCCACCAATTTGTGGTATTTGTCTTTGCAGCCCTGGCAAGCTAAGACAAGTTGCTCCCACATATTGGCTATTGTAAATAATGCTCTATGACTATTGATATACACATATTTGTTGAGTCCTTGTTTTCACTTCCTTTGTATAAATACTTACAAGGGAAATTTCTGGGTCATATTTTAATTCCATATTTAATGCTCCGAGGAACTGCAAAAGCCTTTTCCATAGCACCCTATAATATTTTGCATTCCCACCAACAATGTACAAGGGATTCAACTCTGTTGCATCCTTCCCAACACTTGTAATTTTTTGTTGATTTTATGTCAGTCTAATGAGTGTGAAGTGATATCCCATTGTGAGTTTTTTAAAATTTATTTTTTATTTACTTCATTTTTTAAATTATTAGACTTTCCCCAGATGGTTTCCTGTCTGTTTGCGCATCTTCTCCTGGAGGCACCGGGAGCCAAACCTGGGACCTCCCTTATGAGAGGCAAATGCCCATTGGGCTGAGCCACTGCAGCTTTCCATGAACTGCAGCATCTGCTGTCTTGTGGCCTCTGCCTGTTGTAGTGGGGGCAGAGTCTAGCTTTGTTACAGAGGCCTCTAGCTCTGTTGCAGTGGGAGGCAGCATCTGTTCATCTGCTTTTAGGAGAGACAGAGACTCAAAAGCAGGACCTCCCAGATGGTAGGCAGGCATCCAAGTGGTAGAACCACATCCACTTCCTCCCATTGTGATTTTGTTCTGCATTTTCCTGATGACTAATAATGTTGAGCATATTTTCATGTTTATTGTCCATTTCCATATCTTCTTTGGAGAAATGTCTATTCAATTCCTTTGTCCATTTTTTTAATGGGCTTTTGTCTTTTTGCTGCTGATTAGTAGCAGTTCTTTACATTGTCTAGATATTAAACCCTTATGAAATACATGATTTGCAACTATTTGCTTGTCTTTCCACTTTATTGGTAATGTACTTTGATGTGAAAAGAAATGTTTTAATTTTGATGAAGTTCGTTTTATCTTTTTGTCATTTGGTGCTCATTCTTTTGTTGTCTAAGAGATCACTGCCAAATCCAAGGTCATGAATGATTTCCCTAATGCTTTCTCTCTGATTTTTGTTGCTTGCTCCGTTTTGAGTTCATTTTTGTATATGGTGTGATGTAGGGATCTAACTTCCTTATTTTTCATGTGGATATCCATTTTCCCCACCATCTGTGGATGAGACTGTTTTTTCCACTTTTAATGTACTTAACACTTTAATAAAAGATTTTAGTTTTAAGTTCCATATCATTTGATTAATTGAAGTTGATGTGTGATTCAGTACATTATTGGATACTTGTTTATGTTTTACATGAATTGATTTTTCTTTATTTTAAAAACAATTTATTGAAGTATATTATTGATACATGAATATACATAAACAGTAAGTGTATGTAAAATTGTGAATTTACAAGCAAGTATGTATAACATCATGAAGATTCCCATATATCAACCCACCACAAATACTTTGCATTGATTGAAACATTTGTAACAAATTATGAAAGAGCATTGTCAAAGTATTACTTCTAACTATAGTTCATATCTTACATTTGGTGTATTTTTCCCCCAACCCACTCTAATATTTTTTCTTCATAAACCATATAACTTATCTAACTTGTACAATCAATGGCATTTGATAAAATCAATGTTATGCATTCTAAAATATTACTTTCATTACTCCAAAAAAAAGAAAAACAACAATAAACAAGCCACTATCATACACATATGTTAGCACTAATTACAAATCATATGATGTACTTTAACCATTTCTATTCATTTACTAACATTTACAAACAACTTTTTACAACATTTTCATGGATTGAAATTCATCTTTCCATTCTCTAACCATATTCTATTCTTTGGTGACTTTTAGTCTAGCTATTAACTCCACGATTATATTTAGTTCATAACAGCAAAATCACACAATATGTATCATTTTGTGCCTAGCTTGTTTCAGTCAATATAATGTTCTTTTTGTTCATCCATTTTTTCATATGCTTCACAACTTCATTTCTTCTTACTGCTTAATAGTATTCCATCATGTGTACATACCCCAGTTTGTTTACTCATTTGTCAGTTGATGGACACCTGGGTGGCTTACAACTTTGGCAATTGTGAATAATATCACTATGAACTTCAGCATGCAGATGTCTGTTCGTGGCACTGCACGTGTTGGTGCACTTTATGTTATCATTCAACAGCCTGATCCCCTGCTAAATTTGTTCTTTTCTCTTCAATTTCAGTTGTTCTTTCCACCAGTCACTTATTCTTAGTTGTATGATTTCAAATCTGCTGGTTTTTAAAAAAAATTATTTATTCATTTATTTCTTTCCCCTTCTCTACCCACTCCAGTTGTCTGTTCTCTGTGTCTATTTCTTGCGTCTTTTTCTTTGTCCACTTCTGTTGTTGTCAGCAGCATGGGAATCTGTGTTTTGTTTTGTTGCGTCATCTTGTTGTGTCAGCTCTCCGTGTGTGTGGCACAATTCCTGGGCAGGCTGCACTTTCCTTCGCACTGGGCAGCTCTCCTTACGGGGTGCACTCCTTGCGCGTGGGGCTCCCCTATGCGGGGGCACCCTTGTGTGGCACGGCACTCCTTGCGCATATCAGCACTGCACATGGGCCAGCTCCACACGGGTCCAAATCTGCTGTTGTGTATCTCTATTGTATTTTTTTTTAGGAGGTACCAGAGATTGAACCCAGGACCTCATACATGAAAGGCAGGCACTCAACCACTGAGCCTTTAAGAATTTGCTTTTCAAGATGTGTCTTCAAAATGTATCCATCCATATATTTGGATTAAATTAAATTTACACATCAAAAACATTTTGCTCAAAATTCCAATCTTAAGTGTAAACCATAACTTATCTAGCACAGTCCAAAACTATACAATAATACTACCATTTAGATTAATATGCTTCATCTGACAAACTTCTCTTACACACAGATGTTTTGCCCTGTTTCTTCAGAATAAATGTCCCTATGTCTAAAACTTTAAATGATAGACAAAAAAGATAGATCAAACAATTTATGTCATGCATTTCCCATCTGGTGTTGAGCACCATCTTCCCTCTCAGTTACAGTCTCTACAGTTCCAGAAGCAAACAAAATAAGCATTGTTTTATTTATTGAAGCTGTCTTCTGTCTCTCAGCAACAGTTGCACAGTGACAATCTCATCACTTTCAAAGTCACAGTCAGGAATGGACTTTGGTGAGAAATCTGTTACTTCTGCTGATGATTCACTCATTTTAATCCTCTGCACTACTTTATGCTGCTCCTGGACTGTTCTTACCCAGGAAAGATCTTCTTTTCAAATTTCAGGCTTCATTGAATAAATATGAAGGGAAATTGAAAATTTTGTATTGCTTCATCCATTTTTTTTTCCTTCAACTTTCTGCTGTCAATTTGTTCTAGTCTTCTTATCCTTTAGTTTACCCTTCCTAATAAACTTCATTTCTAAACTATTCTCCAAATCTCTTTCCCTTGTGTTTTCCTTTCAGTCTGTAGCATCTCCTTTAGAATCGCTTGTGAATCTCGTCTTTTGGTAATATATTCCATCATTTATTGCTTGTCTGATAATATTTTGAATCACCCTCAGTTTTGAAGGACAGCCTTGCTGGATACAGAATTCTTGATTGGCAGTTTTTCTCTTTTAGTACCTTAAATACATCATATCACTTTTTTTTTTCTCCTCCATGATTTTAATGAGAGGTCGGTACTTAATCTTACTGAGTTTCCCTCATGTGGTGCTTTACTTTTCTCTTACTGCTTTCAGAATCCTCTCTTTATCTCTGATGTTTGCCATTCTGAATATTAGGTTTCACAAGGTAGGTCTGTTTGGATTTATTCTGTTTCAGGTATGTTTCCTTCTTGGATATTAATATTAATTCCCTCATAAAGTTTGGGAAGTCTTCAGTCATTATTTTCTCAAATATTCTTTTTGTCCCTTTTCCATTACCTTCTCCTGAGACACCAGTAATGTGAACGTTTCTATGTTTTGCATTGCCATTCAATTCCTTGAGACTCCATTCATTTTTTTCAATTTTCTTCTCTTTCTCTTCTGTTTTTTGCCTGTTCCTATGTTCTGTATTTGAATTCACTAATTCCGTCTTCAAGCAATTCATATCTACTCCTTTGTACCTCTAAAGTATTTTTAATCTCATCCATCATGTCTTTCATTCCCATAAGGTCTGTTACTTTTCTTTGCAGACTTTCAGGTTGTTCTTTATGCTCTCCCGTGTCTTCTTACTATTACTTTATTTCTTCGGTTGTATTTTCTGTAAATTCTTTGAAGTGATTTAGGAGAGTTGTGTGATTATCACTTATTAATTGTGTTAAACTTTGTATCTTTCCAGGATATTTGGCTGCTCTTTTGGCTGGTTCATCTCTTCCCATGTTCCTAGTATGGCTTGTAATTTTTTACTGATGTCTAGGCATCCGAATATGTTGGTGTATTTATTTTGATGGTTAATTTCTCTCTCTTGCATTTTTTTCACAGCTCTTCTTTGATATTTCTTTCAACTTATTCTCAGTCTTTAAAATTGTCCAGCTTAAATTTTAAAAATTGAGCCAGGCACTCACTAGTGTACCACAGATTTTCTCCCAAGGGTTGGTTGTAACCAACTGTTGGGTGCACTAACAGGTTTTGTCCATGCAGTTTCCAGAAAGCTAGCAGATGGCCCTAGTCAATGCACCTTCCATGGAGGATTTTCAGTCTTGGTTTTCTTGGGTTCCTGTGTCGAATCTCAAGATTGGAGATTTAAAGCATGTTCTGTTGGCGAAATTTACTAAAGAAAAACTCCCACTACTCCCCTTCCTTTTCCCTTGAAACAGCTAACAGGGAAGGAGATGTCTGTTCCCATTCAGTTGGCTACAGTGAGCCAGGGGTTTTACCCCAGCTTAATATCTTGAGAGTGGGCAAGGGGATCCTTTTCTGTCTGTCATGGGGTCTTGGTACCTCATGTATCATTTCACCTCTTTGTATCTCTATCCCTCAACCTCATGGGTGTTGTGTAGTGCTGTCCTTGTCTGCTGACACTCATGGCAGGTCCCTTGGGCAGCTTTTGGCTTCTTCTCTTTTGTTTTTGTGAGAACATTCAGTTCTGCCTGTCAGTCCATTGCCATCTTCCCACAATCCCTTTTATGTCTTATCTCTTCAGCCATGTATTCCTTCAACTCCATCATTTGATTTATGAGACTTTCATGAACCTCATTGTTTAGCTGTTTCAAGTCTTGTGTCATATCTGGAGCTTTGAATTGTTTATTTCCCTGGATCATTTTTCTTTCTCTTTATATGGCTTATGATTTTTTGCTGATGTCTAGGTATCTGATTCTGATACTGAATTTAATCTGATATTCAGTTTCTCTATCTTGTCTACAGATTTACTGTTAAGTAGTTGTGTGCTACCACTGTTCTTTCAGTCTTGGTTCAAATCTTTCTAGATATTTAGGATTGCCTTTGTATAACTGCTCAAACTATGGCTAAGGATCCAGGAACCGGGTACAGGCCAGTTTCCAGGGTCTTTGGAGAGAATAGCCATAAAGCAACTGCTTGTCTCTTTTATTTATCTATTTTCATGAACTTTTCTGGTCTGGCCTGCAGATGACACTCTCTGATAGACCTCTCAGCCTCAGACCTCAGGTGGTATAGGAGAATTCATTCAGAGTAACTCCTCAGGTGTGTGGGCAGTGTAGAAGCAATGTCCTCAGGGCTGGCCAGATCTCACAAACAAACATTATCAGAGGCTGTTCTCCACCATTGGTCAGCCACACCCTCCTTCCCTCTGTCTCCTCAGCAACCAGCCTGGGCAGAAGGAGGGGATGTGAGAAGGCAAAATATCTTTAGCCCCCTCCTTGCTCTCAGTGCAAACAATGCCATGGCCCCATCTGGTCTGGAAGTATATGACCCCTCCAATGCAGCAGACCAAGTTCACTAGCCAAAATCTGAATTTGTGATAGGCTGTGTTCCTCCCTTATTCCTTGCTTAGGAAAGAGGATGTCTACAACACCACTGTAGTCCATAGTCACTGGAATCCACAGAGTGCTATTTGCTCCATAAGTGGTGGGACAGGCATCTGCTGGTACTTTTGCTGCTCTATTCACAAGAATTTTTAGCCAACTGAGACTCCATTCCTTCACTCCTCTCTCTTCTGGGTGGTGTCTCACCTTCCCCTGGTGTCCTGAGTCCTAGAGCAGCCGTCCAGACAATCTCTGTTCTCTCCACCTTTTTTTTTCTGGGAGAGAAATGATCCTTTCACCTCTCTAATCCTCCATCTTTTGGAAGTCTTGAATTGATTCTTTATATCATTTACCAAGTTGTAAGAACTCTTTACTTTTAGAATTGAGCAAATGTTCATAATTGTATAGTATTTACTTACTATCTTGGCTTAACCAGGCTTTAGTCAGACTTCTCTCCTCACCAAAAGTCCTATAATCTGGCTCTCACCCACATATGAGCAAACATTTCCCCTTAAAATTCTGGCCAGAGAATCAGCTTACTACCATGAGAAACATTTCATGTCAGATTGTCAAAATCATCCTGATTTTTTATCTCCACTTAACTTAGCCATTTTCCCCTCAAAAGGTCCTGCTAGCCCTGCTTGCCCCACCCTATAAATAAGCCTATGTCCACTAGATTTTGAGATACCCATACATCCTTGTCAATATTTGAGCTGATCTGAGAGAGCTGGACTGAGCTCCCCTCATTTCTTTTATTTTCCTGTATGGAATGACACCAAAAATATTATGTATCAAAAATCCAATTCTTCAAGATTGGATTTCATCAATGTTAAGACCTTCTGCTATTTGGAAAGATACTATTAAGAAAGTAAAATACAAGCTGCAGACTTGGTGAAAATGTTTTCAATTGGCATATCTGATAAGGTATTTGTGTCCAGTATATACTAAGAACTCAATAAGATGACAATAAACAACAAATACATAAATGGGCAAAGGACTTGAAAACATAGTTTGTAAAATAAAAAGTATATGATGGCAGAAAAGCACATGAAAAGATGTTCAATGGGTTTGTGACATTAAGAAAATATCATCACACATTAATTAGAATTTCTAAAGTGAAAAAAGATGCAACATGTCAAGTGTTGAAGATGTGGAGAAATCGGGAGCCCACATACTTTGCTGGTGAAAATGTAATTTTGTATAAATATTTTAAAAACCTTTTTAATATTTCTTAAAAAGTGAAACGCAAACCTAGTATTTGAATCAGTCATTCAATTATTAGGAATTTACCCAAATTAATTACAGCATATGTCCATTTAAATATCTGTACATTGACGATCACTGCAGCTTTATTCCTAATAAGCCCACTGAAAATAACTATTACTCAATGTGATAAAAGCAGTAAGTATTGATAAATGCAACACTTTGGATTAATTTAAAAATAATTATTTTGAATGAAAGAAGCCAGACAAAAAGAATACATTCTGTATGGCTTCATTTACTTAAAATTCTAAAATATACAAACTATACTATAGCGACAAAAACAGATCTGTGATTGCCTGGGAGAAGGGGTGAGAGAGCTAGGGAGGAGTTGGGGTTAGGGATTAAGATAGGGCAGGTGGAGAAATTGTGGATGATAGATACACTCAGAATCTTGATTGTGATGTTTTCACAAGTGTATACCTATTTCAAAACTCCTCAAATTGTACAGTTTAAATATCTGCCATTTAAATTTTGTTGTCAATTATCACTCCATAGAGCAGTTAAAATGTATACATTGTAAGGTAAGACTTTTAAGTAAACATCTACCTCTAAATTTGCACCCAAAATATTTAGGTTATATTTCAGGATTTTCTTAAAATACAGTGATCATTTTGTTGAAAACATGGACAATAACCTAAAAGTAAAAATCTAATCTTATGCCTTTGCCAATAACAGCTAAATACCACATCTTTGTTAGAAATGGTATTAAACTGACAATATATCAGCATTCTTAAGTGTAGAGAGCTAAGTACAAAGTCTGGAGCCAAATAAGAATGATTTCTACACTTGGCCTCAACCATCATTACATACAAAGACCTGTTCAAATGGTTTTCTCAGAATCCTCATTTTATGTTAAATGAGAAAAAGCCAAAATACCTACTGAAAACTCTATGAGAAATTAACCACCATGGAGTCTGTTTGGCCAATTGTTGCTCAAAGTTAATTTCCTTTTTCTTTTACCCTTTCTTCTTTCTATTGCCTCTCTTTTTAGAATCTTTCATTATTCTTATTCTCTATCAAGTGCCTAATGTTGATGAATACTGATTTAATTTAATTTCCTCAGAAGAGTCTCATTATATCTTCCTCTCTTCTATTTTCTAAGCAAGGTACATACACATCTTTGGAAAACATCATATAAATCATTGATTAATAAGGTCCTTAGACTTTAAAATGTCATTAGAAAAAAAAAAGAAAAGTGATGAAAGTGATCCATTTTTAGTTTGCAATGTATGGAAAGCATTTCAGTTTATTCAATAGTAATCAACAGCCTCTGCACTGTTATTTACTGATTGCTGTTACATCTTCCTAAGGGGCCTGTGCAGAGATTAAGTGCTTCATAGAAAAGTTATACAGTCTGAGCCGAAGACAGTTCATAATGAAGGTAAAATTAGAGAGACAGTACTTTTGACATCAGTGGGAGTCACATTTTGTAAATATAGATGAACATTCTATGATTTTTATTCTTCAAAATTCAGATAAGGCTGCAATCCTCTGTAGAAAATGTGGGAGTTGTCAGCGTGGTTAGTTGTCTCAGAATAAATCCAAATTTCCCTCCTGAGTTTCTGACACACATGTTTTCCATTTACAGGTGGATTGAAATAGGTAAAAATTGCAGCACTTTTTCCTATTAGCAGGAATGTTATCAGATGACACTTGGGGTCACCTCCTTCTTTAGCAAAGAAAAAGTACAGACAAAGAATACTCTAAGAACAAATTCAAACTGACCCTCTTTACTCTGATTCCTGCAAATTTTGAAAAACAATGCATATGAATGTTATTTCAAAAGCAAATGAAGGACTGGGACAGGAAGCATACAAGATGAATACCTTGTAGTTCCAGCAAGTATAGAAGTATTCAAAAACAAATACAAGCAAACAAACAATAAAACCTTGACAGCAAATGTTAAAGGAACACAAGAGCTAACTGAAAGATCTTCTGATGGTGACAGCTGGAACAATTTGAGCAATACAATAAAGAAGCCTCGGATTATAACCCAAAGTATAAAATAAATATCCAAAAGTTCTGTAGACAGTATATAGTGGTGCCTAGTTGAGATCCCAGAAAAAACAACAAATAAACAACAATAACAAAATGTCAATAGGTGGACAACTAAGGAAATTTTTAAAAATTATCGATTTTAGTTAAAATAATGTATAAATATTGTTTCAATAATTATGACAAAATGAACCATAGTTACATTAGATGTTAATAATAGAAAAAATGGGTTATGGTATTTGGGAGGGAGCTCTCTACTTTCTTTGTAATTTTTCAGAAAATATAAAACTAATCTAAAATAAGAAGTTTATTATAAGAATCAAATGAACTTAATCATAAGGTTTTTAAAAATTAACATGTTAGGATATATATATATATGTATAGTTGTACAGACTATTATTTGATAAATTTTTATGTTCCTTATTTTGCAAATAGGAATTTTGATAACCTATAAAAGGAAAAAATATATTGGTGTCTTTCAGTGTTAAATTTAGCTTAAATTTATTATTATTATTTTCCATAAGAGAACATTTCAGGACAGAGTTACTAAATGTCACTACAAATTATATTTCTTAATTTTTAATTTTTTGTATTTAAGGAAAGGACCATAACAATAAACACAATTTTGCATGTTAATATATGGATCCAAAAATCTGTACCAAAAATGAAATAATAGTAATAAAAATATTCTGAAGACTTTAGGGCTTAAAATGCTCTGATTCATATTGGTTTTATTCATTTTTGCAAACTGAACAATGAGTAAATAAAGTTATAATTTGTTTGACTATTTCATTTTTTCAGTTTGTATAAAGAAAGTCTTTTTTCTAGAGTTAAGTTAACAGTTTGAGAAAGCTATGGAGCCTTCATTATTCAAAGCAGGCAGTATGATAGAATACAACCTTTCCCAAAGCATGGTCCATGGAACACAAGTTCCCTGAAATGCCACATATTATATTACTCTTGTATACCAGACAAATGTGTTATTACATGAATAGTTCTGAGGAATCTTACAGTAACAAAATGTATTTAATGTTGTTTAATCCAATATTCATCAAATTTCTTTAAGCATGCAATGTGTTTTCACCCAATCATTATTAACTCTACAAATGTTATATTCCATGGGACATGATTTGAGAAATATTGAGTAGTAGAAAAAGCATTGACTCTAGAAACTAACAATCTATAACTACCAAATATTAATTGTTTGGAAATATGAAAGTCACTAACATTTTCTGAGTCTTAATTAATTAAGCTACCTATTGTAAATGGCTGATCATAAATTAATATATGAAAATACATTTACATGTCTATGTGCATTAGCATCTTTTGTATTTTACAATTAAATACATTTTTAAAATCTTATGTATTAAAAATATACTTGTATAACCATATGATGGTGCAAGTGGGAGGAAATTCCTGGAAAGCAGGACACTATAAGGAGTCTTTATTTTATAATATATGTCTTGGTGCACTACCAGCATTTTCCCTTCCTGTTTAATTGCCCTAAATCCAGTATGTGCACTGAACAATCTTTTGCCTCATACACCAACATATATTGACCAGTTTTTCCAGGAAGTAGTGATGTTTTTGACACTGATGATAATATCAATCGTCTGGTGATTTTTCCCTTTTGTTTCCTTGAACATTCTCTTGCTTTTAATATTGATTATGATATGATCCCTGTATTTCTTTGTAGTAGCCTTATCATTATCAACTGTAAACCTTTTGCCAGGCATTGGGAATGAAAATTGAATAGCAAACAAACCAGAGATTGTAAACAAAATATATTGTTGGTCATTTTGAACTCATAGGCTTCCTGAGAGCATTTTTTAATATAATGTGGTAATGTTCACTGAAAAATAGTCCAATTTTCTTCTAGCTCTCAATGACTAAAGGAATACAGACACACTTAGACCTTGGGAAAATATTTCAAAATTGTAATAGAAAATATAATAGTATATATATTTCATATCTATCTATATTTAGATAAGTACACAGATAAGTAAATATTTAGAATTCCATCTCTCTCTGTATAAATATTAGAGTAACTTAAATATTATGAGTAATCTAGAGGCCGGGCCTGCCAGGGGTGGTATTGAATGGGGTCTATGGATATTAGTTATTACAAAGTTGTTGTTTTTTCATGATTTAATAAGCAATACAGTTTCTAGGTCTCAATCAGCATTGGTCTAGAATGGATTTTTTCTAATTTTGATAATCCTAGCAAAAGCATTTTGAAGACAATTTAGAGAAATTTAGAAAGGTAGTGCTGGATGAGAATTTAGATATCATCAAATGTACCCTTTACTTAACGGTGAGAATATGGAGATCTCACCAGTTTTATAAAAATCAAGATTAC
This sequence comes from Dasypus novemcinctus, assembly GCF_030445035.2. NCBI lineage: Eukaryota > Metazoa > Chordata > Mammalia > Cingulata > Dasypodidae > Dasypus > Dasypus novemcinctus. The sequence goes on along the minus strand of NC_080674.1, from coordinate 30,411,993 downwards.
TTAAGTCTTCTGACTTCGAATGTGTAGCACTCTTTACCCATATCACACTGAAAGGCATGCAGAGATCGTTGGTATTGAGGTTAGGAAAATAATATTTCTTCATGGTAAAGGCAGGGTTTAGACATCTAACATCTACAGACATTGTTGTCAAATCTATTGTGAAGCCTCTCTCTGTCACTTTATAGCCACATGTCTTTCATTAACTAGCATATAAGCTTCCTTAGCATCATAATTAAAATGAGCATAACAATTTCAACCTCTTGAAGTATGACTGTTGGAACGAAAACAGTTACTTTTAAAAATGATTATCCTGAGATCTATCTCAAAGTAAAGTCTAAATAAATAGTATTTTGAATAACAATAAATTGTGAGGAAAATTGAGTTGAAATTCCATCTCAGTGAAATTCTTACAAAATCTTTAAAAGATAAATATAGAAAATGGCTATATACTTTTCACCATGAATTACAAAAATTACCTGAGATACATGTTAAAATGATTTTCAAGGATCCTTTCTGGAACTTTTGATTGAGTGGGGAAAAAATGGGAGCCAGGAATATGTATTTTTTAACAATTGACCCAGCTGATTTTTATAATCAGTGATTATCCAAGTACAAAAATAAAACAAAGTGGGTTAACCATCCCACTCCCATATTCAGTTGCCAAACAAATCGTGGACAAATTGTCACCAACTTTTTAATATGGATATGGTACTAAATCTCTATATCCAAAACTTGAAGAAAATTATGCCTATTTTACAGGATTATTAAAAGAATTGAGTGAAAATATATGTTAAAAACTTGTACAGTGCCTGGGGTAAAGTAAGGGCTAACAATTATGACTCTGCTATTATCATGTGTATTATCATCACAATATAAAGTTAACCATAATATTTGACCACAAGACAGTTTATAATCTAGTAAAATAAGCACTTCATATACATGCATACACTAACAAGCACACAAAAACATACACGCTTATACACATTTTGAAACAAAATTGGAAATTGTGTTGAAATAAATAGGAAGTGGTTTCACAGCAGAGTAGGCATTGGCAGTACACTTACGACTGCTTGACTGTGAACAGAGGAAGATTGGTTAATAATAGGCACAACAGGAATTTTTGGCCTTAGAGGTGCATCTGTGGATGCACATTGATTGGCATTAAATTCTTTTGTGCTATTTCAAAGGTCTTTCTATTCTTGGATGTTCTTTGAATAAGGAAATTAGAAGATGCATTGTCTGGTGAAAATATTCTGGAAATATTTGAGATTTGTTAGAACAAGTAAACACAAGATATCAGTCGGTGGTCTATTCAATTGGGCTAGGCAGCATTTTTCAAAGTATAAAATGCTGGCACATTGGGGTGGCAAGGGGCCGTGTACCCCAGGTATCAGGTTCTTAAACTTAATTCATTTCTTTGGACATGAACCCTTTTAAATAGGGCTTTTTTTGATGATGGTACTACAGTTAAGGTTGGCCCAGCTGAGTCAGGATGGGTCTTAATTCTTTCTATTACTGAAGGTCTAATAGGAAAGGGCACACACAGAGAGAAAGCTAGAGGGAGCAGCTGACTAATCATAACCACAAACATCCAGGAGTTACTATATGATTCAAACAAGGAAACATCAGAATTCCACATCATTAGCATTGATGCATGGTTTTATATTGACTTCTAAGTTAACTGTTTTGAGCATAATTACAAATTAATGAAATATAAGTTTTGTTTCTTTTCCTAATAAAATAAACATACTGAAGAAATCTTCAATAAATGTGATAGAAATTAAGTACAATTTCAAAACTCAGATTTAAAAACATTAACAATTTGGATTAAAATGATTTTCAATCTCATGCGAAATTATGTGCTTATTCACACTTATTTTTTGCCAAAGAGTTACAAAATTTCTATTGCATCATCTAGGAAATGATTCTTGTTGTCTCCATTAATTAACATGGTACCCTATACAATTTATTAGGTATTTTTCTAAAGCCTATTTATTTATATGTATATGCACTTATATAAGGATATTATAAATAACTATAAGGAAATATTTTTGTAATATAATCAAATTTATATCATTAACATGTTTTCCTTATCTGTTAAAATAATTCTTACTGCATCTGAAAAAAGGTGGGATTCATTCAATAAAAGCTAAATGTTTCAGCAAAATATTTTAATAAACAACACAAAATATCTCCATAAATTTTAATTAATTTCACTTCAGGAAAACATCGTTTTAGCTGCTATAAAACTGAAAGGATTATTGTGCATTTTCTTATTTTTTATTCTAAGATATATGAAGCCTTGTGTTGGGGAAAGTTCACTGGAAAATTGCAACACTAAGTACATATTTTTTAGAAGAAATATTATTAGCAATAAAATATGGGCATTCTTTCTTTTCTGTATCTCATTTTCAAATTTGAGATGTATGACCTCAAAGGAACTTAGAATCAAGTAAGTCTATATTCTTGACAAAATTTTATCCCTGATTCTTTGTCTCTCGGTGACAAGCCTCACTGTATTTTTCTCTTGAATCAACAATGAAAAATGGTTATTCAGTTGTCTCACTACTTTTTATTTTGAAGTAGGGACCTATTCATTATTAACAAGTATAGGAGACATAGGTTGTGACCAATTGCTCACAATTTCCCAATACTTACCCATCAACTTGGTTTGATCAAATATTAGTCAGGTTTCTTAACTCCACACAGCCAATGAACCTTTGCTTGCCCCTAAGCCTAAGCAAGAACTAAGATGCAGAACACTGCCCTTAATGACCAATTCTGAGAATAGACTGATGGCAGAAAAAAACAATTCCTATTAAACTGGGTTTATTGTGCTATCTGCTCACTCCACACACTTGCCCCTGTCTTCTACTAAGTTCCTGCTAGCACAGCTAAAAAGCCTTTTTTGTCTGATTTTGAGATGCTTGCAGATCTTGTGATATCAGCATTCTCCCTATTGCAATAGACATTTGAATAAAGTCCCTCTTTATTTAGGTTAAGATTTGGTGTTTATTCTACAGCCATTAACTTAGGAGGAAAAAGAAAAGAACCTGAATATAACTATGGATTGGAGTGTTGTGAGAAGAAATGTAACCAAAAAAAGTATGTTATAGATAGATAGATAGATAGATAGATAGATAGATAGATAGATAGATAGATAGACCAATCTCAAATGTTTAGATTTAAGTTGAAGATATTAGGGAAATGGAATGTTAATAATTTCCATGTAAACACTTGGACAGTCCTTTGTGCTTTATATATTTTTGCTCACTTAAACCTGTGACAACTCTATGTAATATGGACTATTATTTCATTTTTACAGAAGAGAAAAATGAGTCGCAGGTAGGTTAATTAACTTGTCTAAGGTCACACAGTTTTCAAATGAGATAGAATTTTAGTTTTAGCAGTCTGACTTACAGTTTCTGCTCCGAAGCATCACACTCTCCACCTCACTCTATTGGTGATTAAAGAAGAAAAAAAAAGCAAGTTTCAATCACCAGAACTTGGCAACTGATTATTTCTGAAATAGCACACGTAAAAATGGAAACTAATTATCAATGCAGTGCTTCAGAAACACTCCACAAAATTTGTCTAAAGAAAAATACGATTTGCATTTAGATGTGGCATTCATTTCAGAGAGGTAATATAATAATTTAGTGTGGTGGGTTGAATTATGTCCCACAAAATTAGGTTCGAACTCTAACCCCTCCTGTATATGAATGTGACCTTTTCGGAAATAGGGTCATTGTATTATGGATGCAGTTAAGAGGTCATACTATATTCATGTGAGCCCTAATCTCATTTGGCTGGTGTCCTTATAGGAAGAGGGGAACTTGGATCTAAACACTCAGGGGAGACAGCTGTGAGAAAACAGAGGCAGGCACTGCAGTAATGCAGCCTCCAGCCGGGGAGTACCAAGGACAAATAGCAAACACTGGACACTAGAAAGGACAAGGCAGGATTTCTCATCTACAGATTCCATAGGCAGTGTGGACCTATGGACATCTTAATTTCAGACTTCCAAAATTGTGAGGAAATACATTTTGTTTGTCTAAGCCACTCAATTTGTGGTACCATGCTATGGCAGACCTAGGAAACTAAGCCATCCGGCATGATTCACTGTTTTCCTGGCAACAGTTATTTTCTACCAGTCTATAACTGCATAATCATATAATTAGCTATTGCCATATTGACAACATATCTATAAATTATTAATGAGCATAACTTTCATTTGATTGGACACTAATTCTTTTGAAACAACAACAAAAAGTTCTATGTAAAATTGATGTTCATGAAAAATAACAATGTTTACAGGAACAGATGTTTCCATCTCATTCTCAATCCCTTTATAAGTCAATTCAAATGCTCCTGACTCCCTGAAATTCCAAAAATAATTAGTGGAAAAAATTGCTTGGAATGGCATCCAACTTTGATGAAATCATAATCTTTCTTTTCAAGTAAATCTGACTAAGACTGGATCTGAACAACAATTGGTAATCAGTGACACATTCTGTATTTTTATTCCTTAAAATGATTTCAAATCTTTTTCTAAACTAAATTTTAAAAATAGGAATTGGAAATAGCAGACATTTCTTTTATACTATATGTTTGTGTAAGTCTTAATATACAAAGTCACCTTAAGGTACTAAAAGTGAGATTTTATATTTGCAATTCCTTCAATTTATATAAACAGTTGATACCATATTGCTCTTTAAGTTAAAGATTGTAATGTTTAAATAACTTACATGCTCTACTTTTGAGTTAGAATTTCTCTAATTTAGCATCCTGCTCTGTTTCTCTCCTAGTAGCACCATAAAATAACACTTTATTTAGATAATTTTAAGTAAAAATTGTATTAGAAATGTAAAATTAAGCAAATATTACATATGAATCATAAAAAATGGCAAAATAATTTAATTAAATGATCATATATTATTAAATTTAAATTGTGTACTAGCATACTATTAGTATTTCCCAAATCATACTTCAGCTCTATATATGTGTGTATATGCAATGATTTTTAATTTTGAATGATTTTCCTATTTTCATTAAGAAAAGTGTTTGAAAATCCTATATAGCCTTTACTTACCTTCCTTAGTTTTAAATATTTTTCCATATTGTTTTCATCTCTGACCTTCTTTCTTTGTTTCCTTCTAAGATCTACTAAATGTTGCAGGCATCATGACAGTTTATTCCTAAGTACTTTACCATGTATCTGAAGATGTATTATATAATCATTATATCATAATGACACATGGGAAATTTAATGCTCATAATACTACTAATTAATATATATTCAACTTAGTTATCATGTGTCTTTAGCTTCATTTGTACATTAGCACTTCCTCGCTATCATTTTTGTCTTTCATGATAGGGACAGTTTTGAAGGGTCTGTACTGGTTGATTGGAATTACCGCCCTTGTCCCCAAAACATGTCACTATTTCTGAGTCATTTGATCATTTCTTTGAGAATTCTTGTTAGCCCCAAACATATTTTGACCTTTTTCAAAATCATAAAGAGTTAATGTTTATTGATTGCTCATAATTTACCATGTAAAATTATTTTATTTTCAAAATTTGTAATACCTAGAGTACCAAAAGTTCTATGAACTACTAACTGGTATAATAAGTATTCAGAAAAAAAAAAACTTCTGTCACAAGTACACACACTTATCTAATATATTTATCTACCAGTCTATGAATATACATATATTCAGTTAAGTTGTGAGCCTTAATCTTCTTACCTTAGTCCTTTATAAATGGGATGAATGCAGGGCAAGAAAATGGCCATGGAAGCAAGAAGCTGAAAGCAATGAAACCCAAGAGAAGGGAGAGACTAGCAGACACCACCACGTGCCTTGTCAGGTGACAGAGGAGTCCAGGATCATCAGCAGCCAGTCTTCAGGAAGAAACATTACCTTGATGATGCCTTGATTTGGACAGATTCGTGGCCTCAAAAGCTTGTAAGCTAATAAATTTTCATTGTTAAAAGCTAATTCACTTCATGGTAAATTTCTTTGAGCAGCCTGTTTAGTTGGCCAATTAAAACAATACATAACATGCATTTATTTATATTTTGTGGAAATATAAATATAAACTGTTGATGTATTCTACTTCTTTAAGGAAAGGGTTATTATCACCATTTTATATATGAGTTAAATTAGGCTCATAACTAAGTATTTTTTCAAGAAAATTTGTAAATTAAAATTAAGATTTTATCTCAAGGATCTTTTCATTTAAACATGCTTTTTACTTATTGGATAGCATGTTGGCAGAGCTGATCTGTAAAGTTTCAGGTTTGTTTATTCAATCAGGAGTTCTCAGTTGATTTCAGTGGAGAGATGAAATACTGAAAACAATATGGCAAGTAAGAATTAGGGGAACAATATGCAGGCAAATATTTCTATTAAAAATATCCATCTTATTTAAACTTTGCCACAATCCCTTGAGAAATACTATTTTCAAGAAAGAGTGATTATGTCCTCTATTTTCAGTTTAATAACAGCAATAATATCACTTAATTATTATAAGTTAATTACCTCACTTCTCTAATGACTATAATTGAATTGAGTACACCTTTTAAAATTAGAGCTATGCCAGCATTTACTTAAAAGCCTACATTAAAATAAGCATATTCCTTATAGTTTGAGGACAAAGTAATTGCTCTAACTATAAATAATGTTGTTTCCTGAGACAAATATTAGCACCACTAATGTTAAATATTAAGACATTATAAATTTATATATTTCTCCTCTGTTTAAATATATGATTTTGTGTTATTGCCTGAAAAGCAAAAGGATTAATTTTTACAAGGAAAAACTATTAAGAAATCATACAATTTCTCAGCATTTCCTTTCCTGGGGTTTCATCAATCACAATTTTACTTACGCCTAAGAATCAATTGGGTTTCTTGTTTAAATGCTGATTCCTGAGATTCTCTTTCAAAAATACTCCTTTGGTAATGTGGTCCAGGAATCTGAAGTTTTATCAAGCATAACAGGAGAGTCCAATGCTCAAGATGGTTGAAAATAACCTTTCTGGTGCAATTGATAAAGAGGGACCTTTCTTCCAAGTCATTCAGAAATTTAATACTCTACCCCACACTCCTTACCATTGTTAGCTCCATCCAGTTTCAGTAGTCTCTTCATCACTGGCCATGAGATTAAACTTCATCATGGATTAATGTTCCTGTTGCATAGTTGTCAGAGTAAAAGTAAATAAATGAAGATCAGACTCAGTAAGAGGGCAGAGACTCAACTTGAGTCAAGCCTCACTGACACAGTCAATTCAAAAGAGTCACACCGACAGGAATGGATTAGTTCAAAAACATAATCTTTTCCTTATGAATTTAATTAAAAAAAAACTTCAAGCTGTCGCACTCTATTTTCATTGGCTTTCTTGCCCTACAATAATATTTAAGCTCCCCAACCTAATGTGCACAAGAACTGAAATTTTAATCATGGTTTATAGAATGCTAAAGTTATTTCTTCTACTTTAAACTCTCTCATAGATAGTAGGGAAATACTAAATATGGATTCCATGACTCAGTTGTATTCTATGCTTCTTGAGTGAGTCTTATCCATGAATCTGCCATGAATCCAGTCATGTGAGACTCTTCATGGGTTTAGGTCCATCTTTCCTCAAAATGACCCATAGGACTAAATGGTTCTTTCATAATCATCCCCAATTTCTTTGTTCAAAAACCCAAAGTTCAAGAACTATTCCATCATTGATCCTTTACTACTCATAATCTCATTTTATCTTTTCACCATATGTGATGAAAAGGCTTTATTATATGAACAAATTTCCTTATGTCACAAATCTATTGAATGTAAACTATACCTCCTCTTCTTTATCTAAAAACTCCGCTTCAACCTTTAAGTCACCAGTTCTATTGAGGGCTGTTTATTTTACACCCAGTCCACAAGGTTAGGATTGGTATACTCCTTATTTCACATTTATCCAAAGAGATGGTTTGCCTCCATTGTGTTTCCTAAGAACCCAGGAGCTGTTTTAAGTTTCTGTCATTTGGTGATAAGGGTGAGAATGTTTTCCCCTTACTTTTAGTTGGCTTGTGCCAACATATATGGTACTTCCTCTCATTTGTTAAAAAAATAAAGAATATAATACAAGTAAAACACAGGGGAAAAAAAGAAAGAAAATAATGAAATAGAGAAATGAAAACAATGGAAAATAGGAAGAAAGGAAGAAAGAAAGGGAGAAAAGAAGAGAAAGAAAAAGAAAGTAAGAAAAGAAAGAGAGAGAAAAAGAACAGAAAATAAAAAGAAATTGCCATTTGCCCTAAAGTTCTCCTCTTGTCTTACAATCCTGATGATTTCAGCATTCATGGGATGACATGTTTAACACCTGACCTTTTGTCTTTTCAAATTTTCCATATATGATTTTCTCATTGCGTCCAATAATCAAGCACACCAAAAATCATAACTTGGATTTTACCCCTTATCTTGTTTCAGTCCTCAAAATCACTCACTTAAACATTTTACTCTCTATGTACACTTATATTACCTTTTTTTTCACTCAATTTCTTCCAATTCAACTATTGGAACTTTTTCAAACTATTCTGATTTTACCAAACCCACTCATTTTCATGTCCCTCATTATTAATCTCAAAATTCTTCATCCATCTCTTCAAAAATAGCTTTTCATTAATCTAGACTCTTCTTATCCTTTGTCATTTTGTTTCACAACTTGAAAAATCTTGAATCCTGGTTGAATTTCCATTTCTGTTCTATCCATTTCTGAACCAGAACAACCTGGCACTACTAGAGAAAGTCACACAATGGAAAATGTGGGCATATGAGTTCACTATAAACTCATTATCACCAATTTCAGCTATCATATTAATATTCTCTATTTAAAAATTCTTCTATCATCCTCATTATTTTAATCCGCATGATGTCCTTATTTAAATAAGCTAAAGAATTTCAACCTGTTGTTAGCATATGAACTGTGGACTAGTAGAGTCAATTATTAGAAATATAAGGTAAAATGGAAAATTCAAGATGATATTAGCATACTTTATATAATGCTTACTATGTGCTAAGTACTATATCAAGTGTTTTTCATGCATTATATGATTTCATCCTCACATAATTTTATGACATATTTGAATGAAAAATCATTTTTAGTGGAAAGTGATGAGAAGAAACATGGGGAATACGAGGATATGGGGACAACAGAAAAGAATGAGAGGCCAAAGAGATATGAAAGTGGTAAGAGAGGCATACTAGTGGAAGATTGAGAAGCGTCAATTAAATTATTATAAATTCCATGAAGGTCCTCTTATATATTTTATATAATATTTTATTAAGAAAAAGAAAATGAGAAAATATATATATTTGCTGTTATTTACATAAAATAGAAAAAGATTTTGAAATGACCATGGATTTGGAATTTAGTATAAAGAGCTTCACAAATAACATTATTATTTTTATTACTATTATTTAATAATGGATTTTTGACACATTTTCACAAATAATGTTATTCTTTTTAAACTTTCTTCTTATTGCTACCATAAGTGCAGATCTATCTGGTAGAACTTAGGAGAATTTAGCATTTATTATTTTAAGAAAATAGGTAAATTAAGTATCCTTACCTACAAACATTTTTTAAAGAGGGATTAATCTAGAGAATTAAAAGAAAACATTTGCAAAATTGCATTTTCCTTTATCTTAATGATTACCACAGACTTATAGACATCATCATAGTTTTAAGTACCTAAACTTTCAAAAACCAATTTAGACTCTTTAGTAATATGCACACTGCGTAAGAACAATGTGCACTGAATGTTCTATGAATTAGAAATCAGTGCTGCAAAGACTGTGCTCAAAAAATAAGCAGTCATAGAAACAGCTGGAAAAAATTATGCTTATCCAGCCTTATGAAATATACTTTAAAATGAAAGAAATGAGGAAAACATTATTCATAATTTCTTTTAGACACAAAAGAATCATAAAAAAAGCTTCCCAGAGAACTAGTATACTCAGTTCTTCCTATTGCTAAAGAATAGATTCCAGAAAGAATCTGTAAGAATATAATAACATGACTTGTCAAAACTGGACTGTTTTTAGTTCTTATAATTTAGGGAAAAAAGTAAAATCCTTGTTCTGAAATGCAGAACAGAATTAAAGTTACAATTATACAAAAGACTACATAGCAGCAGCTGCAAAATCCCTTATATTATTCTCCAACTTTAATTCCCGGAATTAACCCTGATCTTATTGACTGCCTTATTAGCTGCAGTAAATAGTGAAGCAAAGTATGTTTGTGGGAGGAATTTGGAAGCAAATGAGTATAAAATGATAAACAGCATTATGATAATGTATTCTCTACATCCCGTATGGTATATTCAATTCCCCAGAAAATGAAAAAGTATATCAAAAATATTGATAATAATATCAAAAGTTTATTGCTTTCATAATTAATCCTGTAATATTTAATATGTCTTTTTAAAGTTTACATAGGCTAAGGAGCATCCTTTTCCTGATTTAAGGAATAGAACAGAATATAATATAATTATTGTTGCTTTCCCCCTAGTAATACAATCTTTAATTTTCCTGTGTTAAACTAGTTTTTATTTGCTTTTCAGTTCCACAAAGTTAACCATTGACATGACTTCTCAGAAAACCCTGTACATTCATTCAACCTGTACTATTCTAATATTTGAAATTTTACAATATAACATGTTCAATTATTTATTATTTATGATTTAGATATCTGTTCTAGATCTTTCACTATAGCTTCATATAGTGGATATGTTAAATAAATTTCTAATATCCATTTCATCTCTTCTCTATTGGGGAATTGACCTGCTCTGGGATGGTTCATAATTTACTCATTTTAATCACATACTTTGACCAGTGGATAGTTTAAGAAGTGACCTAAGCCAATACGAGCATGATATTCCCTTTTGATAGGCATTGGTTTAGGAAAAGACACATGACATGGGTTTGCCAAGCCTGATTTTTTGGTGGTCAAATTTGATTTCTCAGTTTCAATAACTATAATTGTTGAGATTTTTAACATTTACTAAAATATATATTATTAACTGAATGGATACTCTTTGGAAGAAAAGAAAGTTTGAAATTAGTGGCTTAAACTGATAAGGAAGCATTTGACCTAAATAGCTAAAATTAAATGCATACGTGTGATGGTTAAGCTAATGTGTCAACTCAGCCAGGTAATTGTGCTCAGATGTTTAGTCAAGCAAGCACTGGGCTAACTGTAATACCCGGGCATTTATGGACTTTAGTCACCATTGACTTTACTGCAGTAGTAAATCATAGATAGCTGACTACAATTACATCAATCAGGGAGATTGCTATCGGCAGTGAGTAATGCTTTATCCAATCAGCTGAAGGCCTTAAAAGGGGAAGTGATTCTAGCATTGAATGAGAATTTCCCATCTCATCTTTAGACAACCAACATCTCCCAGAACTCACCAAGAACCTTCATTGGCCTCTCATCGGAGCCCTTGGTTGAAGCTTGCCTGTGGACCTTGCCTTGAGAATCCCCATGGTCACATGAAAGACACTAAAAAAGTTGCATAATACAATACACATTCAAAGAAGAGTAAGGATACATTCTTTAATCAGATAATATTCAACTTAGTCTAGAACAACTTATTTCCCTATCACTCCATTGAAATCACTCTTACAAAAGCCATCCACTTACTCAAGGTTATAAAAAATAATAATACTGCCCGTTCTCACTGTACATTATATCTCAGTAGCATTCAAAGCAGATGATACTTTCTGCTCTTGGATTTTCCAAGACTTGTCCCTTAGTTTTGCTTCTAAATCAGTGGCTCCTTATTCTTATTCTGTAACAGGAGTCTATTATTGATAATGAGACCCTGTCCTTATTTCCTTTCTCCGCTCTATTTATGCTTAGATTTTATTTTCTCTATAATTTTCACATAATATTTTGGAAATTCCCAGATTGATAGATACATTCTCTATCATGCACTCAAATTTCTTATATCTACTTGCCTGCATAATCCCTTTACTTGAATTCCTAATAGCATTTGTAACCTAGCAAGTTAGAAAGATGAATCCTCTTTCTTTCATCTAATACATGATATATTTCACCTCTAATCTTCACCCACTTCAATAAATGTCATTACCTCACATCAAGTTACTATATCCAAAATTCAGGACATAAATTCTCAATGTTCCTCACATTTGAAATGTGATCCATCAATAATGTCTTCGATTCTATCACTGAAATATATCCTTAAACCCCATTACCATATACATATTCAGTTCACCATCTACCTGTACACTCTGAACAGTTTTTGATCACTCGTCTGCTTTCATTTTTGCTGCCCTAAGATTCATTATCCACCAGATCACAGAGTAAAATTTTAAGTTAAATATTATCAATTTGATTGAAACCCTCAGTGCCAATGCCAATGTGGAGTTAATAATGCCAAGATTTATGTGAATAAGGTCTTTAATGTCTAGAAAATATGTCAGTCTTTGAGAACAAGATAATCCCCTTTTACTTCTTGAAGGAAGTATCATAAGTAAAAAATGATAAGCAGCAGAAAATTTGTTTAATTGATTAGTCACTTATTAATTTCATAAACATCTTTAATGACTTCTTTGTGATTGTACCAGTCATCCAAATGGGTGCTGATGCAAAATACCACAACTCTGTTGGCTTTTTATAAAGGGTATTTATTTGGGTAGAAGCTTACAGTTAAAAGCCCTAAAGAGTCAATCTCAAGGTTACTTCCTCACCCAAAGTCTGTTAACACATATTGAAGCAAGGTGGTGGGAAATGTCTATAAGCATTCAGTATTCCCTTCTCCTCTTGAAGCTCCCTGGGCCCAGCTTCTTCTGATCTTAGTGGTATAGGCTGGAGGACTCATTTCTTTCCAGTATCAGCAGCTCTCTTTTCTTCTTGAGGTCAGCTGTAATTATCAGATGAATGGCTCGTCTCTCCCTGGGGTCCTAGGATCAAGTTCTCTCCTCTGCTGTGTCCATGGAGCTTTCTCTATATCCTTGTATCTTCTCCTATGTATCTACTTCTGTGTGTCTCCTTGACTGAGTGTCCACTTATAAAGCCCACAAAGGGGATGGGGACACAAACTGAGTAGTCCTAATGATGTGGTGGAATCAAAGTCCTAATCGTAACAATTTAATTAAAGACATCTCACTTGATTCTAATACAATCAAAGGGCATCACACTCAGAGGAACAGACAAGTTTACACATAATCAATATCTTTTGGGAATACATAAATAATATCAAACTGCCACAGTGACTAATACTGTGTTACGTACTTAGGATACCACAGGGAAGAAAATAGACAAACTTTGCCCACATGGACTTAAATTAAATAAATTTTTCATTGTATAAACAAGATAAACATTTCTTATCATAATTCAGATGTCTTTATGAATAAATTATGCATCTAGGTACTCTAATTTGGAAACATATTTTTCAGTTTTGTAGGAAGCAATGCTGAAGTAAATGACCCATGAATACTAAAATAAAGGGCATCTGATTTTCAGTTATGGTCCTTTCAAGATGTGGACTAGATAAAAAGTGGGATTAGTCCAAGAAGTAGTACAAAATATTGTTTATCAAGCCTTGGAAGATTATAAAATCATTACAGAAAGTATACTGCCTATTACATTATTTCCTGATGACAAAATCATGTGATTCCATTTAATCTGCTTGGTCTTTGTCTTCATCTGTGAGTTGGTAAGAAATTATTAAAATCATAAAGCCAGTTCAAATACTATCATAGATGAAATTTACACTCTGGGAAAAGGGCAGGACTGAATATGTACATGTGTGAAAAATTAGTACACAAATAATATGGAAGCCATGAGAACAGATGATATCCCTCAAAGAATAAAAACATTCATTAAAAGAAACCCAACCTAAAACTATAGGATAAAGCGAGCGAATAAAAGTTAAAGCTATAGAAAATAGAACAGGGGTCACACGGAGGAGTTGCAATTACAGATACAGTTCATTCTATATTTTGTCATAACCTACAAAATTGTGCAGGATAGAATGTAAACCATAATGTAAACTATAGTCCGTGGATAGTAGTAATGCTTCAACATGTGTTCATCAACCGAAACTAATGCACCACACTAATGTGGGGAAAGTGGGAGGGAGCATATAATCCCATATTTTTTCATGTAACATTTATATAATCTAAATCTTCTTTAAAAATAAAAATTAAAAATTGCCATAGAGTACATTTCATATGCCAAAGGTATTAATATATTGAGAAGAGGATTATGATTTAATGTTACACACAAGTGTTGTTAGTAAACAGAAGCATTAATAGCTTTTCTTACAGTTTACATAAGAGAGAATCCAACATACTAAAATCAGCACTGTGGAAGTTCTAACCTGTATGTGCTTTTCCATCAACCAAAATAAATTATCAGTTTCATAATTTTTCAGCTACAAAGCACTCCAGGAAAACTATCTTTCTTTTTTTTTAATAATTTTTTAAAATTCATTTTTAAAAAAGTAGTACATTAAAAAAATATGAAGTCCCCATTCAACCCCACCGCCCCACCCCCCACTCCCCCTACAGCAACACTCTCTCCCATCATCATGACACATCCACTGCATTTGGTAAGTACATCTCTGGGCATCGCTGCACCTCATAGTTAATGGTCCACATCATAGCCCACACTCTCCCACGTTCCATCCAGTGGGCCCTGGGGGGATCTACAATGTCCCGTAATTGTCCATGAAGCACCACCCAGGACAACTCCAAGTCCCGAAAACGCCTCCACATCTCATCTCTTCCTCCCATTCCCCACACCCAGCAGCCACCATGGCTACCCTTCCCATACCAATGCCACATTTTCTCTGTGGACATTGGGTTGGTTGTGTTCATTGCACTTCTATGTCAAGAGGGGGCTTGTGAGCCTATACACCTGAAATAAGGAAAACTATCTTTCAAGATAAAACTTTTAGAGTTAAATATCTAGTTCCTGGGGGAAAAAGGGGCTTCTGCAGAAAATAATATTGGAAATTTTGTACTTGTGGAAGTTTTGTTTTTAAACATAAAATTAAATTGTAAAATTTGCCTGTATTATGATGTCTCTAGTTAGCTTTAATGATAGTCTTCACAAAACAAGAGAGAAATCAGGACTGCAAGCAAGCACATTTAGAGATGAAAAAAAAAAATTCCTAAAACAATTGTAATAACACCAATTGTAGTTTAAATCTATATTTTATCTCATGCTAAACTGGTACATCTCTTCAAGATTACTGCCTTCCCTAGAAGGAAACTAAATATCATTTCATTTAAAAAATATTAGCATAAAAGTGCTAAGGGATGGGATTTTCACTCAGACCATAATGCTTTTAAGCATGGAAGCAATAATTTTTCTGAATAAAATAGATACATTCTTTCATTGAATATACTGTGTAGTCTTATTGAAAATATATTCCAAAATTTTGAAGTTAGCCTAAGACAAAAATCCAGATTCAAAAGCCATATTTAGGAATTGTGAAAAGATGGCATCTCACTAAAAGGCAGAGTTCAATGATCACACAAAAACAATGGAGAAAGAGCCAAAAACTCTCTGAGGGACAAGCTTTAGGGGTCAGCAGATCAGGACAGTGCTACATAACTCCCAGGAGGGTGACCGACAGAGAGGCAAAAAAAACCCAAACAACAAACATGAGTTATCAAACCCCTGTGGCAGCTAGGAATGGCTCTCTTCCCCCAACCCCAAGATATTAAGCTGAAGTAAAACCCCTGGCTCACTGCAACTGACTGAGAGGGGAATAGAAAGCTTCCTCCCTGTCAGTTGTTTCAAACAAAAAGGAAGGGGAAGCCAGGGAGGCTTTTCTTCAGTGAATTCAGTAAACAGAGCCAGCTTTGAATCTCTGCTCTGGAGATTCAGCAAAGGAATACAGGAAAGCCCAGACTGAAATACTTCTGTGGAAATGTGTGTTGATGAACACAGTCTGCTGGCATAGAAAAATAGCTCTCTTTTCTATCTGTATCCTAATCCCTGGAAGGGATCTGCACCACACTAGTGAGTCCTTGGTCAAATTTTGATAACTTAAGTTGGTAAATTTTAAAGACTAAGAATAAGTTGAACAAAATATCAAAGAAGAGCTTTGGGAAAAAATAAGCGAGAGAGAAATTGGCTATCAGTTTAAATACACCAACATATTCTTAGTTATCAGCAAAATAGCAAAATAGCAAGTCATACTAGGAAACGGAAAGATATGACCCAGGAAAAAGAACTAACCAAATATCCTGAAGAGATACAGGATTTAAGACAACTTTCCTAATCACTTCAAAGAATTTAAAGAAAATATGACTAAAGAAATCAAGAATATTAAGAAGACATTGGGTGATCATAAAGAACAACTTGAAAGCCTACAAAGAAAAGTAACAGGCTTTATGGGAATGAAAGATGCAATGGATGAGATTAAACATACATTAGAGTAATACAAGAACAGATTTGAAATGCTCAAAAACAGAATTAGTGATTTTGAAGAGAGAACATTGGAAGTGGAAAAGACAGGAGATCAGAAAGAGAAGAAAATAGAAAAAATCGAAGAGTCTCAGGGAAATGAATACTAAAATGAAACACACAAATATTCACATTATTGCTGTACCACAAAATAGAATAGAAAAGGGACAGAAAGACTATTTGAGGAAACAATGACTGAAAATTTCCCAATGTTTATGCAAGACATAAATATCAATATTCAAGGGAAAAAAACTCAACAGAAACAGAATAAGGTCAAATAGACCAAAACACTTACCATTCAGAATGTCAAATATAAGAGAGAAAGAGAATACTCTGAAAGCAGCAAGAGGAAAGCATAGCATCACAAACAAGAGAAATCAATAAGTTCAAGTGCTGAACTCTTATCAGAAACTACGGAGGAGAGAAGAAAGTGGTATGATATATTTAAGGTCCTGAAAGAGAAAAACTGCCATCCAAGAATTCTGAATTCAGAAAAACTATCCCTCAAAATGAGGGTGATTTCAAAGTCCTCACAGAAAAACAGAAACTAATAGACTATGTTACCAAAAGACCAGAACTATAAGTGATACTAAAGGGAGTGCTATAACCTGAAAGGAAAACAAAACAAGGGTAAGAGATTTGGAGAAGTAGTTATAAGAAGATGATTAGGAAGGGTAAACTGAAGGATAAGAAAGACAATAGTAAGATATGACAAGAGAGCTGAAGGACAAAATAGATGAAATAAGTAATTCCTTTACAGTAATAACACTGAATGCTAATTGATTGAACTCCCCAATCAAAAGATATAGACTAATAAAATATATATATTTTGTCATCTAAATGTTGCCTACAAGACACCCACTTCAGACATAAGGGGACAACTAAGTCAAAAGTGAATGGCTGGAAAAAGGTATTCCATGCAAATAGTAACGGAAAAAGAGCTGGAGAAGGGATACTAATATCAGACAAAATAAATTTCAAATGCAAAACTCTTATAAGGGATGAATAATGTCTATATACAATAATAAAAGGGGAAATTAACCAAGAAGAAATAACCATACTAAACATTTATGCACCTAACCTGAGTGCCCCAAGACATTTGAGGCACACACTGGCAAAACTAAAGGTAGAAATATATGCCTTTATAATAATTGTTGGAGACTTCAATACACCACTCTCAGTAGTGGATAGAAAAACTGGACAGAGAATAAATAAAGAAGTAGAAAATTTGAATAATATGATAAATGAACTAGACCTAGCAGACATCTATAGAGAGTAGCACCCCAGAACAATAGGAAATACTTTCTTTTCAAGAGCTCATGAATCTTTTTCCATGATAGACCATATGTTTGGTCACAAGACAAGTCTCAATAAATTTAAAAAGATTAAAATTATGCAAAACACTTTCTCTGATCATAACAGAATGAGGCTGGACATCAATAATGGATGGAAAGGGAAAATTCATAAACACATGGAGATTAAACAACACTCTCTTCGGTAATCAGTGGATCAAAGAAAAAATTGCAAGAGAACTCAGCAAATATTTCACCACAAATGACAGTGAGAACACAACATATCAAAAACTAGGGGACATTGTAAAGACAGTGTTGAGAGGGAAATTTATAGCCTTCATTGCTTATATTTAAAAATAAGAAAGAGCTAAAATTGAAGATTTCATTGCACACCTGGAGGAACTAGAAAAATAACAGTAAATTAATCCCAAGCCAAGTCAAATGAAAGAAATAGTAAAGATCCGAGCAGAAATATATGGAATCAAGGAAAAAAAAACATACAATGGACAAAATCAGAAGTATTTTTTTGAGAAGATAAAAACAAATAACAAAGTCTTAGCTAGACTGACAAAGAGAAAAAGAGAGAATATGAAAATAAATAAAATCAGAAATGAGAACTAGGACTTTACAACTGACCCAGAAGAAATAAGAGAGATTGTAAAAGGATGGTATGCCAAAAAACTAGACAATGTAGAGGAGATGAACATATTCCTAGAAACATACAAACCGCCTACACTGACCCTAGAAGAAATAGAAGACCTCAACAAACCAATCACAAGTGAAGCTATTAAAACAATCCACAAACAGCTCCCAAAGATGAAAAGCCTGGAACTAGATGGCTTCACAAGTGAATTTTATCAACATTAAGAGACCATCTAATATCAATATTGCTAAATTGCATCCATAAAATTGAACAGGAAAGACTACCAAATGTATTCTATGAAACCAACATCACCCTAATACCAAAACCAGATAAAGATACTGCAAAAAAAAAAAAAAAAGAGAGAGATTATAGATCAATATCGCTAAAAGTCCTCAGCAAAATACTTGCAAACAGATTTCAAAAACACATTAAAAGAATTATAACCATGATCAAGTGGGTTTTATCCCTGATATGCAAGGGTGGTTCAACACAAGAAAATCAACTAGTATGAGAAATCGCATTGATATATTGAAGAGGAAAAATCACACAACCCTTTCAATTGATGCAGAAAAGTCTTTTGACAAAATGCAGCACCCTTTCTTGGTAAAAACTCTCCAAAAGATAGGAATAGAAGGAAGCTTTTTCAATATTGTAAAGTGCATATGAAAAAAACTACATCTAGCATTGTACTCAATGGTGAAAGATTGAAAGCTTCCCTGCTATGATCAGGAGCAAGACAAGAATGGCCGCTGTTACTTTGTTATTCAATATTATGCTAGAGATTCTAACTAGAGCAATTAGGCTAGATGAAATAAAACACAACAAAATAGGAAAGGAAGAAGTAAAACTTTCATTATTTGCTGATGGTCATGATCCTATATCTAGATCTCCTGAAATATCCACAACAAAGCTACTAGAATTAGTAGACAAGTTCAGCAAAATAGTGGGGTACAAAATCAATATGCAAAACTCTATAGTGTTTGTATAATGTTTGTATACTAATGTGCAATCTGAGGAGGAAATCAGAAAAAAAAATCCATTTACAAGAGCAATTAAGACAATTAAATATTTAGGAATAAACTTAACCAAGTTTATTCCTGGAAGGACCAGTATGCAGAACACTACAAAACACTGCTAAAAGAAACTGAAGAAGACTTAAATAAATTGAAGGACATTCCATGTTCATGGATTGGAAGACTAAAAATCATTAAGATGTCAATTCTACCCAAAGTGATTTCATGCAATCACAATAAAAATCCCAACAGCCTTTTTTGCAGATGTGGAAATACCAATTACCAAATTTATTTGGAAGGGTAAGGATCCCTGAATAGCCAAACAGATCTTAAAAAAGAAGAATGAGGTTGAAAGACTCTTACTTCTAGACCTTAAATCACATTACTTAGATACAGTGATAAAAAGAGCATGATACTGGCATAATTCAGACACATTGACAAATAGAACCAAATAGAGAACTCAAATATAGACCCTCGCATCTGCAGGCAAGTGATTTTTGACAAGGATGTCAATCACTTCCAGGTATACCAGAACAGTCTACTCAACAAATAGTGGAGGGGTACTGGATAGCTACATCCAAAGGAAAGAAAGAAGACCCCTATCTCACTCTATATTAAAAAAAAAAATTAACTCAAAATGGATCAAGGACTTAAATCAAAAAGTGACAACCATAAAATTCCAAGAAGAAAATGTAGGAAAAATCTTCAAGATCTTCTGGTAGGCAGTAGTTTCTTAAACTTTACACCCAAAACACACGCAACAAAGGAAAAAAATAGATATATGGGACCTCCTCAAAATTCAGCACTTTTGCACCTGATAGGAGTTTGCCAAAAGGGTGAAAAGGCAGCTGACTCAATGGGAAAAAATATTTGACAATCACATATCTAATAAGGGTTTAATATTCATATTATACAAAGAAACTATACAACTCAACAATTAAAGACAAACAACCTGATTTAAAAATGGGCAAAAGACATTTATCCAGAGAAGAAATACAGATGGCAAAGCAAAACATAAAAACATGTTCAACATCATGAGCAATTAGGGAAATGTAAATCAAAACCACAATGTGATATCATTGCACACCTATTAGACTGACCATTATTTAGAAATCAGAAAACTGTAAATGTTGGAGAGGATGTGAAGACAAAGGAATACTTATTCACTGTTGGTGAGAATATAGAATGGTACAGCCACTGTGAAGGACTGTTTGGCTTTTCCTAAAGCAGGTGAATATAGACTTGCCATGTGACCCAACAAAACCATTAATAGGTATATATCCAGAGGAACTGAGAGCAGAAAGAGTAAGAGACACCTGTACTCTGATGTTCATAATAACATTATTCATGATTGCCAAAAGCTGGAAACAACCCAATTGTCCATCAACAGATGAATGGATAAACAAATTGTGTTATATACACATGATGGAATATTATGCAGTGGTAAAAAATGAAGCTATGAAGCATATGAAAACATGGATGAACTTGGAGGGCATTATGTTAAGTGCAGCAAGTCAGACACAAAAGGACAAATACTGTATCATTGTACTGTTACAAACTAAATATATTGTATAAACTCATGGGATCAATAATTAGAATATAGGTGACCAGAAAACAGAGCGAGATTAGAGAATGTAAAGCTGAGGTTTAATCCATGCAGAATTGGTAAAAAGGTTGTTTGTAATTCTTTGGAAACAAATAGAAATGGTGAAAGCATATCATGGTGTTTGTAACTAGCAATGCTATTATATGGGTATAGCAGTTTGATATTATTGATAAATTCCAAAAAGAAATATTGGATTATGTTTGTAATTATCTTTTCCTCTGGGCATATTAGATTATATTGGATTCATAAATTTCCTTGATTAAGTAATCATGTAAACCTCTTGTGCCAGTAGGGCATTGAGTCCCCACCCTTTGGTGGGTGGGGGCTCACAGATAAAATGCATGGTGAAGGACAGAGTTGGGGATTCTTAATGTTAGAGTTTTAATGCTGGAGTTTGATGCTGGTCTTAAGCTGGAGCCCAGGGAGAGAGACAGAACCATTCACCTGATAGTCTTAGCTGTCTTTGTGGAGAGAAGCAAAGTCTAGAGAGCCTCATAGTCTACAGCTGACCTTTTGGAGGAAACAGAGTTGCTGAGCCCAGAGGAACCCAGGAAGCCTGAACCCTTGCAGATGTTGGCAGCCATCTTGCTCCAACACATGAAAATAGACTTTGGTGAGGGTAGTAACTTATGCTTTAGGGCCTGGTATCTGTAAGCTCCTACCCCAAATAAATACCCTTTATAAAAACCAATGAATTTCTGATACTTTGTATCAGCACCCCTTTGGCTGACTAATAAAATGGGTATGACAGTAGTTGAAAGGGAAGGTCTAAGGTCATATATATTACTAGAAGGACAGTTAAAAACTGTATCATGGTACTGTATATAACAATAAAATGTCATGTAAACAAATATGGGTGATATTGCATATATAAGACTGTTTATCCAAAAATACATACAAATATACTAGAGGTTGGAAAAAAGAGTAGCTGCTATGTATACAGATAAAGCATAAAGGGATTGAGATGTGAGTTTTCTTTGTTTTTTATTATTATTGGAATACTGAAAGTGCTCTAAGAATGACTGAAGCAATGAAATCACAAATGTGTGATTATACTCAATAACATTGATGGTAAAATTTGGATGGATTTATGCCATTCAAAATGTAATGATAAATTTAAAAAGTCATATTTAAACAGCAGTGTTATGTAATTGATCAGTGTAGGAAAAGAAAGTCTGTATAATATATGCACGACAGAATTACAGTAACAAGTTGTATTAGTCAGCCAAAGGGGTGCTGATGCCAAGTACCAGAAATCTGCTGGCTTTTATATAGAGTCTTTATTTGGGGTAGAAGTTTACAATCACAGGGCCATAAAACATTAGTTACTTCTCTCACCAAAGTCTGTTGCCACATGTTGAAGCAAGTTGGCTTCTGGTCTCTGCAAGGGTTCAGTCTTCCTTTTACTTTGAAGGTTTGGTGGTCCCAGCCCCTTCCATGCTCAGCTGTAGGTTAGCATAAAGTTTGTCTCTTTCCCAGGGACTCATTTCCTTCTGGGTTTTCTCAGCTGTTTAGGGCGCTGGTCTCTTCAGCTACAAACAATCAGGCAAACACCTTGGCTTTCTCCCTGTGCTCCAGGATCCAAAACTAAATTCTCCAGGTTCTCCTTCTTGGTGTATTTACTTCTGTGTGAGCATCTGTTTTATCCCCAAGGAAGCTGGGACTTGAAGCTAAACTCTAATGATGTGATTGGATCAGAGCCCTAATCTTAACATAATTTAATCAGACATCTCAGCTGAATCTAATACAATCAAAGTGTTATGAAGCTGGAAGAACTGACTAGTTTACAAACATGATCTTTATTTCTCTTTGAAATTCATAAATAATATCAAACTGCTACACAACTATTAAAGGCAGAAAAGTATTAAGTATTCCATGATACTATTATATGTAATTTGCCTTAAATTTAGAAGTTTTACATTTTGCATTGTAGTTAAATGCACAGATTTCTTAACTTGGAATCAAGGTAATCCTCCTAATTTTTGCTGTAGATTTGGAAACATTGTTTCTAATTCCATTTTGAAAGGAATACTCCACATCTAATTAATTAAAATTATGCATGAATGGCTAATATATTATTGGTTAATAATGAATTTTGTCAACTTTCTAAAAAAAGCTTATTATCATCCTTACTAGGATACTATGTTGTTAATTTTGTTAAAGACATTAGAAGGACCCTACTGACAATGATTGTTTTTGTATTCATTCATTCATAGATGAATTCTGCAATCTTTTCAATAAATGTACTTGAGAAATGCTGTATTGAGGTCAAAGAATATAGACAAAATATTTGTTTTAAGGAAGCACATTCTTTTTAGAGGAGGAGGCAGAAATAAGGAAAAAAATACATGATAAGAAAAATTCATATAATTATATTTTCTATGTAGATGACAAAATTTAATAAATGATATTGGGCTAGAGAGTGGCTAAAGGGAGGAAGATGGGATAATTTATATTGGTTATTTATGAGTAGTTTCTTCTAAGGAGGTGTCATTTTGGTATAAGTGCAATATCTTAAAGATACTGTATCATAAAAAGCAAAAAAAGAATCACAAATAGGTCATCTTGGGTGGCATGGTGCAAGGAGAGGCCTCAGAATAAAAGCAAATAATCCTGACAATAACAAAATTGGTAGGCCATGGAAAGAGGTTTTGTAGTTCATGAATGGAAAAAATTGCAAAAATCTGAGATTCAGAAAACTGCTCTACCTAGAGTAAACCAAAAGGAATTGAAAGTCAGAATTGTAAAAGATTCAGCTCTCAATCAGTAAGATTAAACTCAGTTTACAGAAGCCAGAAGCAGAGAATGAAAGAAAGATGTCTGTTAGAGTTTCCTAGGCTGATCAAAGCAAATACCATTAAACGGGTCAGGTTAAACAAAGAGAATTTATCTACTCACAGTTTTGAGGCCAGGAAAAATATCCAAATGAATGCATCATCAAGGCAATATTTAATTCTCAAATACCAACCCCTGGTAATCCTTGGTTCCTCTGTCACATGGCAAGACACAGGGAAATGTCGGTTCTCTCCCTTTTCTCCTGGTTTTGCTGATTTCAGCTTCTTTCTTCAGTGGCTTTTTCTCCCTCTGTTTGAATTTCATTCTCCTGTAAAAGACTCCAGTAATAGGACTAAGACCCATCTCATTTGAGGTGGGTCACACCTTACCTGAAGGAGCCTCATCTAAAGGCCCTGCTTACAATGGGTTTATACCCATAAGAATGGATTAAATTTAGAATATGTTTTCTAGGGCACATATAGTTTCAAACCACTACAATGTCAACCAAAATTTAGCATAAATATTTATTTTAAATGGGAATTAGAACACAGGGATTAGGAATAACATTAAGAAATTTTGGTCTGCTATGCAGTCCAAAGCAATGGGGGAAATTAAAATGAAGAAAACAAAAAGGTAAACAGATAACACTTCTACATATTTTATTATAAGTAACAACATGCATGATAATATAGAACAATTTTAGAAAGTGAAGGATAATCATCTATAATATTATAGTATTATCAGAATTTATGTTTCCACACCTCAATTACATTAGTCTTTATTATTCAGTCTATCTCCAAATTAAGCTAGAGTCTTATAGTAAGATTACTATACAAAATCATATGTTTTTAGTTGGTATGTTTACCTCAAATAGCTACATAAGACTTCCACCTTCATTGTCAATTGGAGTCTTTAGTCTCCATCTAGTAAATCATTTATATTGGTGTATTTCAACCCAAACTCCCATCCATGAATGATTTTATCCATTGAAGATATTGATAATTTTAAAAGATAATAAAATGATCAATATTATGATCATTTTGCTATTTCAAATTTCTCAGTGTGCCAGTAATACAAATACTAGAGGCAGGAGATGATTATTCTGCTTTTTAGGTGGTTTTGAGCTAAGTAAAAATGTCAATACATTATTAAATGAATAAATGCTACTACATATATTTATTTGTTATACAAAGGGAAAGAGAATTCTAATCAAAATCATGATCAAAACTACAGCATTATTTTATTTAACACAAAATTAAACATAAGATTTGAATGTATTTCTTATAACAACATCCTATTATATGTCATATAAATGGTTTTAAAAACAAAGCATCAACAGCATAATTTGAGAAAATAAAGTATATTTTTTCCTCCTGTCTTCACAGTAATATAAAGCTTTGACCACTGAGATGGTTAGACTATTGTGTCAACTTGGTCAGGTAATTGTGCCCAGTTGTTTGGTCTAGCTAGCACTGGGCTAACTGTAATACAAGGACATGTATGGACTATAGTCACCATTGACTTTAGTGCAGTGGTAAATCATAGATAGCTGATTACAATTACATCAGTCAGGGAGATTGCCATAGCAATGAGTGGTGCTTTATCCAGTCAGTTGAATGCCTTAAAAGGAAAATGATTCCAGCATTGAGTAAGAATTTACCAGCTCGTCTTTGGACAGTCAACATTTCCCAGAACTCGTCAAGAACTTTGATTGGACTTTCGTCAGAGCCCCTGGTTGCAGCCTGCCTGCAGAACCTGGACTTGTGCATCCTAAGAGTCACATGAGAGACTCCTATAAAATCACTTACTATTGACTGATATCTCTATGGATTCTGTTTCCCTAGAGAACCCCTACTAATATAACCACCTGCAATGATAGTTTGTATATCAAAATCAAAACTTTTTCAAACATCATGAGACAGTGTATTTGTGGTTTAGGACTTGAATTCTTGACAGATTTGTTACATTTCTAATTTGTTAAAGTATGCAAGTATGCAACCGCTAATCAGGATTTAAGGAAAGTTCCTAGAAGAATCCTAAAATTATCCATATGCATACGTCTCCTTTCTTGCTGAGGAAATCAGGAAGTTGCCCAAAATAATTATCATTTAATATCATGTAACACAGGGATAGTTGACCCTTCTCTTCATTAGAATGTTATGATTACCTTTATTGTTCAGCTGTTATTATTTAGTTCTAGCCATCCTTTCTTTTGTAATCAAATTGTTGTCATTGTTATTATTATTATTACTGTTACTATTACTATCTATTTTGCTCTTACCATATGTCAAATAACTTTTTGTATTCCTTCAGATTGCACACTGGTTGTACTACTACAAAGCCCAAGCTTATAATCACCAGTCTGTCTTGCTTCTTGGTGTAAAGCATTAATTTGTAAACAGAGTAAATCATTTGAATTAATGTGCTCAGGAAGGTGTTACATGAAAATTATTAAGCTATAGCTACAAAAATTATAAAATCACTAATATTATAGTTCCATCTTCCTCCCCCCTTAAAATAACAACCAGTCAAATTATCTCATGTTGGAAGAAATATACTTAGAGTAGAACATTAGCTCAAAAAAGAAATAAGCCTGATTCATTCTTGGGATTCAGAAAACAAAGAAAAATATACTTCCAGAGGACATTTAGATAATAAAGCTGTCTATTAACCAGTAATTAAAGGATATACTTGGAGTAAACTGAGCACTCACAGGTACCAACTAATAAGGGACCAAATTTGAGAAAGTGAAATTTCAGCAAGATAAAGCCTGAGAAAAATAAATGGAGAGATACAAAAGGACATCAAAAGACAGGAAAATTCAAGTGAGAACATCAGTCAATGAATATATAAGGAATGCATGATATATGTGAATAATTCTTCTAGATATTGGAGCAATTCAAAGAAAGAAAATCTCCCTAGTAGTCATGGAAATGCATGATTAGAGCAACAATGGGCTATAACTATACAATCATGAGAATAATCAGGAAAAAAATAAAAAGATTGACAAGCTACACTGCTAATGGCGATGAGTTGGAGAAATGTAGTGTAATAGATCAATGGTAGAAATGTGAATTGTTATAATCTCAGAAAGCAATCTTTAAAAAATTGTGATCTGAAAAAAAATTGCACATATAATATGTGTGTAGTAGCTTGTTGTAGAAATATATTTCATATCAATCACTGTAGTAAATTATTGAATAAATTATGATTAATGTGTACTATAGAACATCATGCTAGAACTATGGAGAATAAGTTGGAGCACAGGGAAAGTTTTCTATCTCATCTTATGAACTTAGAAATGTTCACATAATAAAATATCTTTTTAAAAAAGTGAGACGCAATCTCCAGTAATGTGGTTATATAATTGTTTATACATTATTATGAAAATTAGGAGACTTTGTGATACCATAGAAATTATTTAGTATACAGGAAGTTCCTGTATATTAAGTTTCCCTTCCAGAAGGGAATCAAAGAATAGGAAGAGTGAGTTAAGGTGAAAGATGACCATTAAAAGATACAACCAACATAAAGAAGCATTAGAAAATCATCATTTCACGTCTTTAAATACCCTAATTGTTACTCACTAATTTTTGTTATTATCCCTAAAATTTCTTCAAAAACTCTTTTTTCTTAATGATTTATTTTATTTGTTCCCCTGCCCCCATTACCCCCATTGTCTACTCTCTGTGTCCATTTGCTGTGAGTTCTTCTGTGTCTGCTTGTACTCTTATTATGTGGCTCCGGAAACCAATTCTGGGACCTTCCAGAGTGGGCGGGAGGCTATTATTCTCTTGAGCCTCCTCAACTCCCTGTTGTGCTAAGTCTTCTTATTTTCCCTCCTCTATGTCTCTTGTTGCATCACCTTGTTGCGCCTGCTCTCCACATCGGCCAGCACTCCTGTGAAGGGTGGCTTTCCCATGCTGGGTGGCATTTCTACACTCAGCATTCCCATGATGAGCAGCACGCCTGCAGGGGGCATCATTCCAGTGTGGGCCATCAATCTGTGTGGGCCAGCTCGCCACATGGGCCAGCTTTCCCTCACCAGAAGGCCTTGGGCATCGAACCCTGGACCTCCTCTATGGTAGATGGGAGCCCAATTGGTTGAACCATATCTGTTTCCCACATCATTTTTTTTTTCACTTTCATCTATTTATCTAATAGTTATAAATTTGACAATGTTCTAAATCAAAGTCTTCATTTTCATCTCCAAACTTATTCCTCCCCATTTTTATAAATTTAGGAAGAAATTGCAGCACCATTGGTTCAAATCTTAGAATTGTCTGTTGTTTATCTCTGGTAGTCCTCCCTCCTCTACTCTTAAATCATACCCTGATTCTGTTTATTCTTACTATCTCCTGATATAGTAATGCCATGATCTAGTGCCATGATTTCTCATGTGGTCATTTGCAATAATCTCTTGACATTTCTAGCTTCTACTCTTGACTTCTCTATAGTGAATTCACCTTCCACAGGCATAGTAATTCTGGCAAAAATTTAAGTAATGCATCAGTTTTCTGTTAAACCCTTGTAAAAGCTTTCAATGTTATACCAATTAATACCAACAAGCTTGCCAAAGTCTTACAAGGCTACCTTCCAAATTTTCAGGAAGATCTCTCACTCTCCTTTTCTTATTTTTTTTTAAATCACTCTTTCTTGAACTCAGTCTGGCCCAGCCACTCTGGTCTCACTGCTCTTAATCAAACACACTAAGCATATCCATTTCCACACCAGGACTTTTATGCTCGCTCTTACCACAAAGTGAGTTTTTCCTTCAGATATTCATATCTTGTTCTTTCACTACCTTTGGATCTAAACTCAAATTTCACTTTATCAGAGAAGGTCTAAGTTGTGACCTAAATAAAATGAAACTCGTATGTGGTAGACTGTATAATGTCCCCCAGAAAAATATGTGAAATCCCTTATGTCTGGTTCTGTAGCTGTAAATATCTTGATAAATGGAATCTTAGAATCTTAAACCCTCTTCCTGTGGGTGTGGACTCCTATGTGAATAGGAATTTTGAAAATCCTATTTAGGTAAGGCCAAATTGAATCAGCATGAAGCTTAATCCAAAATGACAAAAGTCCTTATAACTTTGCTATAAACTTTGGAGAAAGTCATATCCAGCCTGATGCAGTAGTTATTTGAATATATCACAAAATCAGGTACATTTTTAAAATACATAAGGTGTTGTATTCATCTTCATGAATTGAAAAGATTCTTGAGTTCAAAGAAAAAGATAGAGATTAAATGTATCTACAAAAAATGCAAAATCCTGTAATGAAATTAGTGTTTAAATGGAAAACTGAGTGAAATTTTATCACAGTAAGACCAATGAAAAGTTAATTTTCTCACTGAAAAATAGGAAATAAATAAGAAGAGTACATTCAAAAGGACAAATAAAATAAATGATGAGCATATTAAAAATATATTCTTTTAATATTGATCGATATAGTAGCTTCATCTTCGTTTCACTTATTCTCACTGGACAGATTCCTAAGGTATTTCTGATTATAAGACAAATGTTAATGACATTATTATTTTATGTTTTGATCATGTGTTTGTGTAAACAGTCTGGCAAGGGTTACTACAAGGTCAGAGTAAACCAGTGTTTTAGTGTGCCATGTGCCTGATAGCGTACAGCTGAGTTTGGGGAGAAAGTGAGCCTGGAGGGGAAGGCAGTGACCAGCAGTCATTCTGCCCCGCCACATGGCAGTAGTCTTCCAGGATTGCCAGCAACCAATCTTTGGTGAGACAGCATCTCTGAAGATGCCTTGATTTGGACATTTTCACAGCTTCAGAACTATAAGCTATCAACCTAATAAATCCTTATGGTAAAGGCTGATCTATTTCTGGTATTTTTCATTTGCAGCTTTTGGTAAATTAAAACAACTGACAAGGCACTTCCAATAAGATACCACTATCATCTATGAGATTTCATTTTCATAGGGCCGAAGCTATTGTCTTTACTCAGTTGAAAGCACTGATTTTTTTCTGAACATGAGCATTCTGCATGTAGCACTATTGATAGCATCATTACCTTTGCTGAGTAATTTTGCAGAGACTAGAAGAAATATCTTTCTCTGTTTTCATGTTATTATGTGCTCTAATGCCATCTTCACTAAAGAAAAGTCCAACATTATGGCATTGCTCAAATGGGCATCTCACCTCTATATAATATACTTTCTAGATCCCTCGGCTCCTCAGTAAAGACCAAAGACCAAAACACACAGAAGAAAAATTAGTTCAGTTATACAAATGAATCCATCAGATACCTCATTTTTACAAAATTAACCTGATGGTGTATATTACCTGCCCACCCATTCTATTCATTTATGGCACTGTTTCAGGGAAACATTGATTAGTAGAGATAGAAGAATTCATGTTCCTCCTTACAGTCAATACCCTTCTTCAATATAGAATACCTTTGATACCATTCTTCCTTAATTCCTCTCTCTCCCTGTGATTCAAATACACACACATGACTCCAGAGCATCTGCTCAAATATTTTCCTTTTGCTATTTCTTTTGAAGACATATATATTTAAAACCATTTAGATATAACAATTTATAATTCAAAATAATTATTTCTATTTATTCTGTCATAGAACACATGCGATGAAAATTGATATATCATTTAGCAATTGAGATTGCCTAAGAAGAGATAACACGAAAACAAATACATAATACTATGTGTTAAAAGCTGCATAAAATGCAAAAGTAATGACTTTTTAAGAGAAAGAACATAAGTGTAAGAAAACATTTTTGCTCAACTATGATATATTTATCTGGATAGTTACTTGTGAGAGTAATAGTATCATATTCTTGTATATACTCAGTGAATCAGTTAATATATTTTCTATGTCAAAGGCATTGGGAATAAAGAACTCCAGGCACAAACAGATACTCAAATCAAAATAAATAACTCACAAATTAGTGATTTAAAGGACATATGGTAAGCTGTGGAAAAAAACAAAATATTAGATAATTATAAGATATATGGTTTTAAAACAGTATCTCTATGTCATTCATTAAAGAAAAGAAACAAGCCATAGAACTTATAAGCAGCAAAAAATTGTATTTTCAGTCTAGTCTCACAGCGTAGAGCCAATTAAACACATGGAGGGTGGGGAGATGACATAAGCTAGAAGTGAATTAATAGCAGCACTCTAAAATGAAAGATCCATGTGTGCTATTTCACTCTTGTATAGTGAATCAAAACCAACAGGAATAATACAGTTGCAAAACAAGACTATTATATATGTATATGGGAAAAATGTATGAAAAGCAACAAACCAATATTACAGAAGATTAGGGGATTCAGTAACAGCATTAAATGAAAATGTTTCACTATCTCTATTGCTACCACCAGATCCAAACTCCATCAACTCTTATCAAGATTAATGCAATGGTGTTCTTATATCTACCTTTGTCTTCCTATAGCCTTTCGCCCACAGTGAGCCTCATAGAACGTTACAACATGTCCTTTCTCTGGTAAGTACACTCAAATGGTGTCATATCACTCAAAATAAAAACAAAATTCATCACCAAAACCAAAAAAACCTATATGATATGTCCTTTCCTGATCCTGACCTCTCAAAAGGAAAAGCCTTCTCTTTCTGCTTCATTCCAGCCACACTGATGACCTTGCCATTCTTTAAGCACTGAGGTCCAGCTTCTACCTGAAAGACTTTGCAATTACTCTTCTGTACTTGGAGCCCTCCTCTCCAATGTACTCACATGGATGTGTCCCCGATTCCTCATAACATCATCTCAAATATCCCTATTTAGTGAGACTTCCCTTGCAATGTTTTTTAAAATAGCATTTCAACCCCCTAACCCCAAATCATGTATTTCTTTCTCCTTGTAATTTATTACCATTAAAAGTTGTAAAGTTAGTTTTGCATTTTATTGTATATATGCCATATATCTCCTGAATGCATGAATCTTGACTTTGTTTGTTTCAGAATGTTACCTACATTACTTTTGTATCCTTTACTCACTGCTGTATCTCCAAATGCTGCAAATGACAAGGACTGCCTAACAACAGTGTCCATTCTGGTAAGCACTATACTATTTTGCCTCTAACTGAGAGATGTTAGAAAGAAGGAACACTTTCTTTCTATTCTTTTTATGGAAAAATATAATCCTTATAATGAATTAAGAAAGTATAGTAAAAAGGAAATTAAGCTAGATGTCAATCTCATTTATAAGAATAGACAAATGCGCTGGCAAGCAATCTGTTTTCCGGGCACCTTCTTGAATTTGCTAAAGTGTTTCTTATGAGATGTCTCACTGGTGCTCTCTGAAGTGTGGCAAGTCACTTTTAGTCCTTATCAATGTCGTGCTAGTACATACATCTGGCCCTCTAAACTTAACCATTTACTTTGGTGTCAAGATCTTTGGCTTCCTCATCACAACCTGAGGTCTTAACAGATAAATTGTATTTTAAAATTTCAGCACTCCCCTTGGGAGATGTTAGACTTCTTGAACCAAAATGGATTAAGGCACTGACAACCATCATGTCAGTCCCATGCATGACTTTTTCTTCCAGTTTTGCTTTATACTCACATTTTAAATTGGGCAAAATGGTGACACAAAAAACCAGGCTTGTTTTCCTTAGCTTTATCCTTAGTCTCTCTTGGGTCCTACTGTGATTTTGGTTGCCTTGCCTTGAAACTCTCAATTCTGTGGTTCATGGCCCAGTGGAAGTAAGGTTTCAGGGTAATCCCCTCACAAAGACCCAGGCAACATCTCAGCATTAGTTTTATTCACTCCAGTTGTATCCACACTTCTTTAAAGAGTTACAGTAGAGTGCTATGCTACTAAATATGAGTGTTGGTCTTAATAGGAAAAATTTATTTTTTTAAAATATGGGGAAACACTGCTCTTTTATTAAAATAGGTAATCCAGACTACAGTCTTGATTCTTAATTTAAGGAAGTAAAAATTTCTAGAAGGTACTTTACTCTCCTTAGGAAGATTGGTGTTGAGTCACAGGAAAACATCAATGAAGAATGACAATATAATTGGCTGCATAGTTTAAAATATATTTCCCTCCTTCATTTATACCCAGAAATTGTGTGTGATAGCCGTTTTCTTACCCTAAATATGTCTAAAATGTTCACAAAATAAATATATGGAAAGTGGAGGCTTTAGAGATTGTTTTAGTTTGACACAATCCTTTTAAACACCCTTAACCACCACCCTACACACATGTCCACAGACACATGTACACCACATTATTATGAAAAATTGAGCATTCTCTTTTCATTCACCTCCATAGCTACATATTTTTCTGGCTATTTTAACATTTACACCCTCACTTTGTGTTCAGGATAAAAAGAAAAATCCTGCTGTCTATGGTTTCTCTGAGGTGTGTGTATCAAGCACTTCATTCAAAGTATCTTGTTGACATCAATAATGATCATATATGATTGGTGAAGTAAATGGGCTACTTCAGTTGTTGTTTACACCTGATTTCTTATCCACAAAGGCTCATCAACTTCTCTTCTTATTCCTGACCTCTGAATACTAAAAGGCTCATGGCTCTGACCTTTCACCTCTTCTCTCATCATTCCATGTTTACTTCATTACTGAGTCTATCCAGCCTCAAAGCTTTACCCATCCTCTCATAGCAATTTCTGCCAATGTACATCTCCAGACTAGACCTCTCCCATAAATTATAACACTGTACATCCAACTGCCTTCTTATTATAGCTAATAGGACTGCTAATAGGTTTTTCAAATTTATTATATCCAAAAGCAAAATAATGATACGTTCTTCCAGACCATCTTGTTCGCTAGTCTTCTTCATATCAGTAGAGGGAAACTCCACCCACCAGGACAAAATAACTGTCATCCTTGACTTCTTTCTTTTCTATCCTTTGTCCAATCTGTCAGTAACTTCTTTTCTTCTTTTTTTACCTAGACTTACCAAACATTTGTAGACTCTTATCATTCTTCACAATCTCTACCACTTTCACTCAGATAGAAGCAAACATGATTATTTTTACAATGATGTATTAACTGGTCTCTGATTTTAATCACTACCCTCTCTTCCTACTCTGCCAACCCCCATTCAGTCTATTTCAACATAGTGAGCCAATTTATTACATTAAAGCTTGATTCAGTTCATATCACTCTCCTACTCAGAACTGTTTAATTTGTTCTTATTTCACTCAGAATAAAAACCAAAATCCTAGCAAAGAACTATGAGTTCCTGCAGAATTTGCCTCCCACTAACTTTCTGATCTGATCTTCCAAAGCTTTTCATTTATTACCCCCACTCCTGCCAAACAAGGCTCCTTGATTTTCATCCTACACACTGGCACCCTGCCTCCTCAGGTTCTTTTTACTGTCTCTACTATTTTCCCCTAAACTGCTTTCCCCTTACTATCCAGATGGTAGCCTTTCCTCAAGTCACACATTATCTTCTTTAGATCTTTATTCCTTTAAGTCTCTTCCTTTCCATGAGGCACCCACAGGATTCCCTATCTCCTCTCCATGTGATTGACATCATATACATATACATATACATGTTCTTATCCATATGTATACATATGCTCACACATACAAATATGTATATGCGTGTGTATATGAGTGATTCATACATTAAGTTTTGTTCTTCAATATCATATGATCACTAGCTTTGGTAGATTTTTGTCTACATCTATATCCCAGCACCTAGAATATTAAAATAGTGCTTGGTGAGTAAATGGAGCTCAAATAAATATTTACAAAATTATTGAGTGGTTCTGTGCCCCTTCATCAGGAATTTTAAATATGCTTGAAGTAACTTTATTGTTATTAGCTCTTTCCAAAAATTGTCATTCTCACTGTTACCTGACCCCAGTTCTGTCCTATCTGGGTTGTACATTGCCTCCTTATTACAGAGATCTAAGGTTCACAAGCAGAGACACAGGTCACCATGATGACTGACATTCTGGTCATTGGGCAAACCAAGAAGAGAGAACAATCTTGAATAAATCTTAATCATTGCTTCTTCACAAAGTAAGGATTTTAGATGTTTCGAGGTTTTGCAGGATCCCATAAACTAGATGAAATAACCTTTCATTGTTTAGTTATGTTTTCCACAGATATGACATATATTCCTACTTCATGAAATATAAATTGCAATATGGCTATTTTCAGGTAACTTTAATTTAGATAATTGGGTCACTGCTCACCAAATATAGACAAGATATCTAAGATATCCCTTTAATGAAAAAGTGTGGGGAATTTCAAGAATGATGAATAGGGTTTGTTGATATCACTTCCATTATTAATTTAAAAAATGAAATCTTTTTGCTTAATCTAGTTTTCCTTGAGAAAGAGTTTGTGCTATTCTTTTACTATGTATTTATTGAGTTCTTCATTAAATGGACAAATAACTACTGAGCATCAACTTGTGACAGGTGGCACGATATCATAAGATTGATGCTTGCCATGGAATTTCAGCAATGAATATATAACTATCCATTAAATTCTATCTAAATACCAGATAGTCTATGAAGAACCTTAGAAATGAATGACAAGATTTAAAATATTCCTTACTACAACATAATTAATTAGGTCTATTAATATCCCCTTTTATAAATAGGAAATGAGCAACAGTGAAGGCAGCTAATTTACTGAAGGTCATATAACCCATTGTTTAAAAGTTCATCTACAGCCTTTCTCAGATCCAGAATCCCTATTATAATTGACTAAAGTCTACTTTAGTATGAATGTAAATACTTCTTATCATCAAAGGTGCCTCACAAGAGCAGGAAATACAGGCACATAAAATATTTAGTACTATGGTATAAGTTGGTATAGCAGTTTGATATTGTTTATAAATTCCAAAAATAGATATTGGATTATGTTTGTAAACTGATCTGCTCCTCAGGGCATATTAGATTTAATTGGATTCAGAGGTTTCACCCTTACTTGATTAAGTAACAATTAAGACTTTGTTTGGGCCACTTCAGTAGTAGGTTGAGTCCTTACCCCCTTGGTGGGCTAAGACTCACAGACAAACTGCACTGCCAAGAAGGAAGGAGGGAGTTTTTGATCCTGGAGTCTGGGAAGTATCACACAGAGAAGATAGGTCAGGAAGGAAAGAAGTCTCCATTAGACGCTACAAAGGTTATGGGAAGAAAGATGAGCCATCCATCCGATAGTCTACATCTGGCCTTGTGGAGAGAGTTATGTAGCTGAGCCTGAAGAGAAAAAAATCCCCAGGAAGAGAGGAACCCAGGGATTCTGAACACTTGCAGATATCTGCAACCATCTTGCCTCCACACATGTTAACAGACTTTGGTGAGGGAAATAACTTATGCTTTATGGCCTTGTAACTGTAAGCTTTTACCCCAAATAAATACCCGTTAGAAAAGTCAACAGATTTCTGGTATTTTGCATCAGCACCTCTTTGGCTGACTAAAACAGTTGATATACATTCAATAATAAAAATTTGTGTGGAAATTTTTAGAAATGCAAATTAAGAAGTAATTTTACTACTTGATTTGCAGGAAGAAATGTAGGGAAGGCTAAAGAGTAATAATAACTGATCTGATTTGAGAGATTATTTTACAAGGACATCTAGCACATTCTAGGAAATAAAAATAGATATGAGGGATTATTTTATGTGAGGTCACTTCTATTTCTCTTTGAGTTATATGAAATACTAATTGTATTTCTCTTATGTGTAAATATCTATTATTGGAACATAGGACTTTATATATACTTGAATACTGTGAAAGAGAGGATTAGCGTTCATTAGATGAATCCTTTATTCATTGTTAATGTGTCTCTTTTCTCTCCTTCTAAATACAAGTGGTACCTTTCAATTCCACATACAGTAAAAAGATAATTGGGTACTTGGAAATAACATAACCAAAGATGAGAACCATGAACATTCCATTGTCAGTCTGCCACATTAATGAAAGTGCAATCATCTTGCTTTATTTTAAATATGCTGTGTGAGAAAAATTTTAAAAAGGCAATCCAGCAATCCTGGGATGTGCCATTGTTCTTTTTATTGCCAGGTTATACTCTAATGGAAAAATCACAGATGTTGACAAAAATTAAAGTAATAGTTCATGCTCATGAAA
The DNA here is from genome assembly GCF_030445035.2 of Dasypus novemcinctus. Lineage (NCBI taxonomy): Eukaryota > Metazoa > Chordata > Mammalia > Cingulata > Dasypodidae > Dasypus > Dasypus novemcinctus. The sequence continues at coordinate 30,375,071 of NC_080674.1, read as the reverse complement.
ATAGTGCTCCACAGATTGCTTAGATAATGTGATAACCATGAACGTGACCATCTGCTTTATGTCCAGTCATTATTTGGTATAAAACTTTATATTACATATTCACTAAGAAAGATTGGTTAAAATAGTTTTGAATTAAATAAAATTACACCTGTTTAGTTTGTCAAAGGGCTGCCTCTGCAAAGTACAGAAATCTGTTGGCTTTTATAAAGGGCATTTATTTAAGACAAAAGCTTACAGTTCGAAGACAATGAAAAGTCCAAACTGAGGTACCATCAGAGATGCTTTCTCACCGAAGTCAGCTACTGTTGATCCTGGCATGATGCCACATGGTAAGCAAGATGGCAGCTGACATCTACCCAGGTTTCAGCCTTCCCCTCTGGGCTCAACCCCTCCTTTTGAGCTGCAACCTGGACCCAGACTCTTTGGGCTTTGAGCTTAAGCAATCCTATAGTCCTCTCTCTCCCTTTCAGGCCTCCTAACTCAATCTTGGCTGTTCTGCTCTTTTCCCAAGATAAAAAATGGTCAAGCTCTCTCTTCTTCTGAATGTCTGCATGAGTGTCTGTTTATCTCAGATCCAGCAAGGGATGGAGAGTCAACCTGTGTCACTTCTCAATGTGTAGTCCTATCAAAAGCCTTAAATCAATCTTACCAAGTAATCTAATCAAAGACCCTTCAGCTGAATTTAATGCAATCAGCAGGTACCATGCCCTGAGAAAGAGATAAGTTTACATAAATAATATTTTTCTTTTTGGGATTCATGAAATAATTTCAAACTGCCACACTAACATATGTTTTCAATCTTGGATATTACCTTCATAGCTTCAATTAATCTTCAGGACAGCTAGAATTACTGGAACATTTTTGTGCATCTCTATTCCTATAAGCCATGATGCTGAAACATCATTGTACTTAGTACCTATGTAAAATCATGAAACAGTTTCCACTTTCAATTTTTATAATTGATGAAAGTTAAGAGAAACTAAAATCACAGTTACTTAATTATATCAGTTATTAATAAGAAACAATAATAAATGCAATAACTTTATACTTATAATTAACTATACCATCTGTGTATTCAAAATGGTGTAAAAATATATGGAAATCTGTTTTCTTAGAATTTACATTTTGACAGTAACATTTACATTTAGACAGTAACATTTTAGACAGATAATAAATGTACACACATAAATTGTACAAAAGTATTCCAAGTAGCTATAAGTTCTGTGTAGACAATAAAACAAGATCATATGGTAGAAAGCAATCACTGTATGCATTTAGAAGGATAAATAGATTACATTTTAGATTCTTTGGACATGAATAGTTTCTTTGTGAAGGTGACATTTGAACTAAAATTCTGCCTGACTAAAATATCTAAAGTACACTTTTAAACCTATTTTATTTCTGATTAGATTATAAACTAAACTTATGCCATAATAAATGAAGTTCAATAAAATCCGGCCAAGCCAACTTCTGAGAACTCATATAATGCCACTTTCACTATTTGTATTATGCTCAGCCACATTAACCTTTTTATCTGATGTTTTGGAGGTAATTACATGTAGAATAAAAATGGAAACAGAACAATTACACATGAGTAATTGTGAAAGAGAAAAGAGAGAAGAAGCAATGCTGACCTCCTAGGTTTTGAACTTTAGCAATTCATAGATTTTAGAATCATTTATCAAGTTATGAAAGAACTATGCTTATGTAATGACTTCCTTCCCTCTATCATTCTGGGAAGTAGAGATTGCAATATAGTAATTTTAAAGAATTTAAAATTTTAGATGGCTCTCAAGCCCCCCTCTCCCATTCATATCATCCTTAAATGCTCTAGCTCAGAGACAACCACTTTAAATTAATGTAACTTCTGTTTTTACACTCATGTTTCTAAACCATATACTTTTGCTCCTATTGATATAGACACATAAAAATTAAGAAAATGCTAAGAGAATGAAAATAAAAATTTTAAAGCAAAAAGCTATGTGTAAATCACCTGACTAGTAAATATGAAAAATAAAATTAAAATTGAAAGTTAATCCAATACAGGATTAGTAAGAAAAGGGAACAGTCATTTCACAAAACTGACTACCCATTTGGCCAAATGATTATATGATAAGAGGCTCAGTTTCAGTAATTATTAGAAAAAGGAAAATTAAGTCACATGGAAAAAATAAAAGAAACTCAAAAGAAATTATAAAATTAGAAGATTGCAATTAAAGTGCTAGAGAGGAAGTAAAGTAAAGGAAAGTCTCAGAATAATCACAACCTAAATACTTGCAACCTATAACTCATCATTTCCATTCCTAGTTATATACCCAAGTGTTTTGCATGTACAAATGAACCAAAAGCTGTTTATAAAATATTAATAATGGTATTATTCATAATAACCAAAAACTGAAAACAATACCAAAGTCAATCTACTGTTTAATAAATTATTGTTTATACATATAATGTAGTATTATATATCAATACAGATAAATTATAGATAAACACAAAAACATGAATGAAATTAACAGTATTAAAAATCAGGAGCAGATGTGGCTCAAGCAGAGGGCCTTTTTCCTGTATAGGAGGACCCGAGGTCAATTCCTGATGCCTACTAAACAACAACAACAACAAAAAGACAACAAAGAAAACAAACAAACAAAAAAACCCGCCAAATAAATAAATAAGATGGGTCAATGGGGCTCAGTGGTGATTCCAGTACCTCAAAAAATATATATATAAGTCATTATGGCAGTTTGATATTATTTATGAATTCTAAAAAGAGATATTGATTGTGTTTATAAACTGGTCTGTTCCTTTGGGCATGATGTCCTTTGATTGATTTAAACACCAAGATTTTACATTTACTTGATTAAATCAAGATTAGCGCTTTGACTCCCCCACATCATTAGGGCATGCAGAGTTGAGTCCCTGCCTCTTTGGTGGGCTATAAAAATGGATATTCACATGAAACTAAAAGCACAGGAGAAGATATGTGGGCATAGAAAGAACTCCATAGACACTGAAGAGGATCCAGAGACCCTGGGAAGAGAGATGAGCCATTCCTCTGGTAGCTTACAGTTGCTTTTGTGAAGGGAACAGAGTAGCTGAGACTGGAAAGAAATGAGCCTGGGGAAGAGAAATGAGTGTTATGCCAGCCTACAGCTGAGACTGGAAGAAACTGGGCCCATGGAGCCTCATGAGGAAAGAGGAAGGCTGAACCCTCACAGACATCTCCCAACATCTTGCTTCAACATGTGGCAACAGATTTTGGTGAGGAAGCACCTCTTAAGATACTTTGAGTTGGACTCTTTAGGGCCTTGTGACTCCAAGTTTCTCATCAATTGTTGCTAGATATTGTGGGATAGGAGGACAGTATCCAAAACCCAGAGGATTCAATGCGATGACTAGTAATACTTCCTTGCTCAAAAATCCTGAGGAGATAAAGACGAAATCATTGGAGACACAACTCCTTCAGGAATAAATGTTTTAGTCACTCCACCAGATAAAAAGCCCTGTTAAGGTGGTGCTAATAGAAGCTAAGAGGAATACACAAAGACTGATGGAAGAAAACAGCTACAGTTACCAATGTAGACTCATAAGCAGTTATAGAAGTGAGGACAGTGGAAAGTGTGTATGATGTTAATTATACTACCTTTTAATGCTCTCTTGTCATATATGAAGAACAAGATGGTAATTAACACTTTAACTTTCTGGCACACATGTGACTGAATTGCTATTAAACCATGCTCATATAGTAGCTAATAGGCCTTTTTATGTATCATGTTATGCAATTTTTTTTAGCTGAGGAGAGGACAACAATTGATGTTGTGGTATAAAAGTGGTATGATGTGCAGACACACCTTCCATCAATCCACTTCCATCTAAATACTTGAAGACATAAATATTTATCTAAATCAAAAGGCTGCCTAGTTTTCTGTTCTCTGCTGTTCTCTGCTGGTTGATGTCCAAAATGAGAACCAGGAGATAATGAAAGGAATAAGGTGAGAGAGATTGCCTCAACTCCTTTTTTGGGAGTTCATTGTAATTTGGAGGTGTCCATTGAACCAAGGTCACAGTTTGCATGAGGTGGCTTTCTTATTTCTCTTTATGTTTGGGCAATGTTTATATTCCCCCCGACACACACGCAGACCTCACCCCTTTATATCTCTGGTGGTTAAGTTTCCATACTATTAATAGTTTCAGAATCTACCCTGACCACATGACCATAACAAGGCATTTGTTAAAGTATATTAATATTAATCATGCTTGCATCATATCACTGGTTCAACTATTTAGAATAAGGTATGATATAAAAAATAATTTTAACAAAGATAATTAGTTTCATATCAGTATGCATACATATAGCAAATTAACATCTCAAATAACCTAAGAAAACCTTGAAACTTTCTTTCAATGCATAAATTAATCCTACTGGTCACCTAGAACTATTATTATACTCTGATGGGCAGAAAGGTCTAACAATAGGTTATTGTCATAAGGGAATTAGGCAAAGGGGAAAAGTGGCAATTTGGGGAAAAGAAAGTCAGCAATTAATGACAGTTGGCTAACTGAGAGGCAGTTTGCTTTCAAAGAAATATAAAGTGAAAAAGAAACAGTGTCACATTAAGTTTTACTTTAAAGAATACAAAATATGAAATCTAATACAAACACAAAGATGGGAAAACAAAGGTATAGTGGAATAAGTGACTTTTTGTGTAATGTGTCTAAAGTATGGATTTTTTTTAAACTCAAAGGCTACCATCATAAGAGCAAGTAGTACATTAATGGATTTGATGATTAACAAGATTTTTGTAAAGCTTATAATGAAATTCCTATCAAGTAGCAAGGGAAAAGTCCATTGAAACAGCTACACAATATTAGCAGTTGGAAAGAATGTGGACTTTTAATGGAAACAGAATCCAAGAAGCAGTAGATAACTGGGGGCAACTCAATAAAAAACTACTGATTTAAAAAGACTTCCTTTAGAAAAGAATTATATACCAGCGAATTAGTATCCTTGAACAGTTAATATATTTGATCAAATGAAAAAAATATCTTTCTTGGCACATGAAATGTGACAGTTCAGAAGTCTCATGCCTAATACACAAATCATTTTATAGACAAATATATAACCTTCTTTTCCCATTACCTACATAGAATGGTTTCATTATACTTACATGGATATTAAATATTAATTACAAAATGGTTATTCCTCAAAAGTCTAAAGCTGACCATTTCTACTGACCCCATAGAAATATAAATGATAATAAGAGGATAATATGAACAACTGTAGACTAACAAATTACATGACATAGATGAAAGAGACAAATTCCTAGAAACATGCAAACACCTGCACTGACTCAAGAAGAATTAAAAGTTCCCATCAGATCGCTAACAAAGTTATCAAATCAATAATCCAAAACCTCCCCCAAAAAGAAAAGCCTGGGACCTGGCTTCATTTGTTAATTTTACCAAACATTCCAAGAAGAAGTTAACATCAATACTGCTCAAGCTCTTCCAATAATTTAAAGAGGAGAGAACATATCCCAATGTTTTCTATTAGTCTAGTATCACCATAATACCAAAACCAGATAGATATATGATAAGAAAAGAAATTGCAGACCAATATCCCTCATGAATATAGATGCAAAATTTTTCTACAAAATATCAGCAAACCAAATCCAACATTAAAGCAATTGGACATCATGTTCAAGAGGGATTTATCCCAGGAATGGATGGGTAGTTCACCATTATAAAATCAATTAATGCAATACACTACCTTAATACAACAAAAGAAAAAGCACTTAACCCGTCCCAATTGATGGAGAAAATGCATTTGGCAAAATCCAGTACCCCTTTCTGATAAAAACACTAAAAAAATAGAACTAGAAGGAAACATCCTTAAAATGATAAAAAGCATACATTGGCATGAAAATATCTCTTTGAGCCCCTCATTTCAATTACTTTGGGCATATACTTAGAAGTGTGATTGCTGAATCACATGGTAATTCTATATTAATTTAATTAGGAATTACCAAAATGTTTTTCACAGTGGCTCAGCATTTTGCATTCCCACCTACTATATACGAGGGTTTTCCTATTTCTCCATGTCTTTCCCAATACCCATTTACCATTTTTTAATAGTAGCCATTGTAGTGGGTGTGAAATGGCATCTCAGTGTGATTTTGATTTGCATTTCCCTAATAGCTGATGATGTTGAGCATCTTTTCATGAGTGTTCTTAATCCATTAGTATATTCTCTTTAGAGAAATATCTATTCAAGTCTTTTATTGCATATTGATTTTTGACAATGTTGCCAAGTCCAATATGCAGGGAAATTATAATAGTCTCTTCAGCAAATGTGGCTAGGATAACAATGGCCTTATGCCAAAGAATGTATGTGGACTCTTACTCTACATGGGGGCTTGGGAATTATCCTGAATGATATTGCAAAGACAGATACAAGACATTATGTGCCTTGTCACAACTTACAAAATTGTGCAGGAAAGAATGTAAACTACAATATAAACTATAATCCATGCTTATTGGCAATGCCCGAAAATGTGTTCATCAATTATAACAAATGTACCACACCAATGAAGGATGTTGCTAATGTGGGAATATGTGGGAGTGGTAGGAAGTGGGACATAGGGGAATCCTCTATATTTTTGATGTAACATTTATGTATACTAAGTATCTTTAAAACAGTTTAAAAGTATATATATTTAAAAAGACCATGGATCACACAAAATAAAAATTTAAAAATTAACTCAAAATGGATGAAGTCAAGGACTTAAATAAAATAAACTATAAGATACCTAGAAAAAAAAAAACAGGAACTCTTCTTATGAACTTTGTGTTAAGAGTTTCTTATGTGAGTTAGTTGTGTAGTTTCCTTGATTTTATACTAAAAGAACTAACAAGAAAAGAAAACAGTATATAAATGGGATTTCATAAAAAAAAAACTTTTGTGCATCTGTTTTAACTTTCTAGGGTGCTCAAAGTACATACCATGAAAAGGGTTAGCATTAACAAAGGGATTTTATTAGCCTACAGTTGGATACTGTGAGAATGCCCAAATCAAGGCATCATCATGGCAATGCTTTCCTTCTGAAGACTTCCTGAAGGTGGTCTTTGGCTTCTCTGCTACATGGCAAGGCACATATTCTCTCCTTTCTCTACCAGGTTGTGTGGCTTCCAGATTCTTGCTTCCATGACCTTCTCTCTTTCTTGCTATATTTGTTCCATTTATAAAGGACTCCAGAAATAGGATTAAGATTCATCTTGAATGAGCTGGGTCACACCTTAACTGAAGTAGCCTCAGCAAAATATTAAATTTTAAGAACACCTTCTCTGGAGGAACATACAACGTCATACCACCAAAACATCTCAAAGGAATTCATCATGAATGTAAAAATACAACCTACAAGATGGGAGAAACCTTTGGAAGCCACTTACCTAATAATGGTTAATTTCCACAGTACATAAATAACTGTTAAACAGTGAAAGCGACAGGCAACCCTATTTAAAAATGGGAAAAAGACTTGATTAGACTTTTCTTCAAAGAAGATATCCGAAAGACCAATAAACACATGAAAACATGTTCAATGTCATTATCCATCAAGAAATGCAAATGAAAACCCCAATAAAATACCTTCTCATATTCATTCAAGTGAATACTGTTAAAAAATGGAAAATGAGTGTTGGAGAGGATGTGGAGAAATAGGAAAACTCATACATTGTAGGTGGGAATGCAAAATGCTGTAGCCACTATGGGAAACTGTTTGGCATCTCCTCATTAAATTAAATATAGAATTACCATGTGACTAGGCAATCTCTCCTTTAGGTAGATACCAAGCACTCAGAGCAGATGTTAACCCAGATTCCCCAAGACTAAAGTATGAACAACCATAAGGGGGGAGTGTAACCATAGACCAAAGCAAATTTATTGTTATTGTGGTTATTATCTGGAGTTAGTGGGAGAAATTTTAACATTGATATAAGGTTTGTGGTTTCCTGGGGTTCAGAAAGGAGTGGGAAGGGATGAATGGTGAAACACAGGACATATTTGAAGTAGTGAGATTCTTCTGTAGGATACTGCAATGATGGGGGCATATGACATTATGTATTTGTCAAGATCTATGAAACTGTATAGCACAAAGTGTAAACCATAATGTAAACTATAGGCTTTAGTTAATAGCAATGATTCAATATTAGTTCTTCAACTGTAACCAACGTACCAAACTAATCTAAGATGTCAATAATAGTGGAAAGCATATGTGTGAGTGTAGGGTTTTATATGGGAAATAGCTATACCTTTGGTGTAATTTTTCTGTAAATCTAAAACATCTCTAAAAGAAAGATTTTTAAAAATAGAAAGCATTGATTCAAAGAGATTGAAGTTCATAGATGGATTATTCATAACTACCCAAAATCGGAAGCCACTCAAGTGTACATCAACAGATTAATATATAAATATGATATGGCATATACATACAATGAGATATTATTTAGCTGTAAAAATGAAGGAAGTTCTATTGCATGTTACAACAAGGATGAACCTTAAAGATGTCAGGTTGAGTGAAATAAACCAGATAAGGACAGATAATGTATGATATCACTTATATGACTTAAGTATAAAAATGCAAATCCACAAAGTTGGAAATTGGAACAAATATTACCAGGGGTTGGATTGAGGTGAAGAATGAGGAATTTACACTTAATTGGCATGGAATTTCTGCTTGATATTATGCAAAAGTTTTGGCAATGGATGGTGGTGGCACAACTTTGTGAATGTAATTAATACCACTGAATAGATTATTTGAAAGTGGATAAATTGGGAAATTTTAGGTTGTATATAAATTATTGGAATAAAAATTTCATAGAATTGAATGAGACAATGAGTGAACCCTAGTGTAAAATATGGGTTATAAATAATAATATAATTATAAGAATATTGTTTCATTGATTGTAACAAAGGTAACACATAAATTAAAAATATTAATAATTGGTAAAATGGTGTGGTTTTGGGTCATCGGGGGAATATATTTGAACTCTATTTTCAGCATCATTTTCCTGCAAACCCATAACCAGTCTAACAAAAAAAGATTAAAGTTTTTATTTGGTTAACTTATCATGCCCAAATCACAATAGTGGTCTTAGGAAAATAGCTCATTTGTTTATTGTATTGGAATATAATGGTCTTTGAGTAGTTGGACCATTTTCTTCATTTTTTTGAGCAGTTCCAAAAAGTAAATAATATTAAAATGAATCTAGGTGCAGAAATTTTTATCCAAACGCAAACTAACACTTTTTATAAAAATGTTTGTAGCTGAAAAATCAACATTAAAAATCCACAGGTATACTTCCATACTGTTGTTTCCAGCAATAACCAGAGTTATACTTAGAGTATATCCCCTAACAGATGGTAGAACAGATAATGCTATCCTCCTAAGGCTAAACATTGGACTTTTTGAAAGTATAAAAATGAATTTCTAAAAGAAATACAAACTGGCAAATCTCTCTTCATGCATAAACATTTATTTGAGTTTAAATTGTCCAGTTAAAAAGGCAGAGAAAATTTCTTGTAAAACACTCTTAGCAGTTTTAGTGTTTATATATGTGTGTCCTTAAGATCTGGCAGGATTTTTCCGTGTTGTTTTAAATGTAGTTAATACTAAGAAATAAAAAAATGCAAGGCATTGTTTCAATAAGTATGTTGCTTTATATTTGACTTATTTATAATTGGTCTAGAATATATTATAAAGACTTTGAAGACAGCTCAGTCCAATATCCTTGTTTTATAAGTTTGAACACTGAGGTTTAGAGACTTTAAGTGACATATACAAGAGCATACAAATAATTTTTTTTTCGCTATGTTTCTGTTTCACAAGAGACAACAGGTATCCAAGGTAGATGGTAAATCTTAAACAGCCCTAGCTGCTTGCTTGGATACAAAGTTTACTCATTTGTAGGGTCCCATTCTCCTGGAGTATATAAAAGTCCAGTAATCAGGCAATGCATGCAACCCTCATATCTGATGTAAAGTGAGGCATGCAGATCTGCCAAATAGTTGCCTCCTCACGGGACCAGCTACAATTGGTCCCTCATCTCCAATGTGAAGCAGGACATGTGGAGCTGCCATCCACTGAAACTGACCTGTTCAGTTGACCTCCCCAGGGAATCAGCCAGGGTGAAATCTTTCTCCTACTTTTCTGGACCCTTCGTGTTGTGTTAGTAATAAAGTGGTTGTATTAGTAAGCCAAAGGGGTACTGATGCAACAAAGTATCAGAAATCTGCTGGCATTTATAAAGAGTATTCTTTTGGGATAGAAGCTTACAGTGACAAGACCTTAAAGAGTTCAACTCAAGTTATCCTAAGAGGTACTTTCTTACCCAGTCTGTTGCCATGTGTTGACGCAGGATGGCAGGCAATTTCTGTGAGGGTTCAGCCTTCCTCCACTTTCTGAGGCTCCATGGTCCCAGCTTCTTCTAATTTCAGCTATGGCTGGGACAATTCTTTTCTCTCTCCCGGGGCTCATTTCTCTCGGGGCTCAGCTGCTCTGTTTTCTCCATGAGACCAGTTGTAAACTCTCAGTCGAACAGCTTGTCTCTCTTCCTGGGGCCTCTGTGAGTCTAATGGACTTTTCTCTGTGTGCTTACTTCCCAGACTCCGGGATCAAGCTCTAACAAACTCCTCTGCCCTGTAGTTTTCTCTGTGAGTCCCCACCCACCAAGGGGGTAGGGAGTCAATGTCCTACTGACCGTGGCCCAATCAAAGCCTTAATCCTTATTTAATCAAGTGAAAATGAAACCTCTGAATCCAATGCAATCTAATATGCTTGGAGGAAGAAACCAGCTTACAAACATAACCCAATATCTATTGTTGGAATTCATAAATAATACCAAACTGCTACAGTGGTCATTTGCTGGCAGTCTCTGTTATGCCCAAGTCTCTGTAACCACAACACACAGTATATCAACTCACTGGATAACATAGCGCCTTATCTCAGTTCACCAACGTGACTATCAGAGCCCTTTCAATGCTCATTACCGAGTTCCATCCACATTCAAGTTTGGTGCACTCAAAGGAGCAGAGAAAATTTTGGCATACTATAAGGAGATACTTCTATTGTCAAGTGTGCAATGAGATTATATAAGCCAATTGTCCTGCCTAGGTATTATCCTCTTGTAAGTCCTGTACTTTCCAATGCTTCTCAAGTTTTCTGGTAACTTTATGGATAGGTGATTTAAATATATAAAGTGAAGTGTTTGTGTGATGATGACATACATTTGACAGCAAATAAAGAAATAAGGACCTCAGTTCCTTAGCCCTTGAGGACTAAATTATTCCAACAGTCATGAAGTTGGAAGAAAATCCATTCCCAAGTGAGAATTCAGATGAGATTCTGGACTGAGGTGAAACCTAGAGTTTAAATTTGTGGGGGATTTTAAGGCAGAGAATCCAGTTAAGTCATGACCAGATTTCTGACCTAAAACAAATATTTTGATCACTAAGTTTGTGGTGATATTTTAGACATGAGTAGATAGCTAATACATTAATAAAAGCTGGATACCACATCAAATTACTAATCATCAGTACTCATAAGAAAAGTGCCCTTGATAATGGGTTATCAAATACAGTACTCTTATACCATTAATAATTGAATCTGAGATTCAAAATACTAAAAATTCTCTGGTCCAATTCTGATATTCTTTTATAAATGTCATAATTTTTGGACTCTAATCCCTAGTTTAAGCAGAGAATTATTTGCACACCTGCTGAGACTTGAAAGTAATCTTTTTAAACTAAATATCTCATGACCTAACATGATGACTACAATCATTTTTTTAAAACCCCATAAAAGCTTAGAGATGGTAATGTGAGTCAGTTCTTGTTTCAAATACTAACCTTAAAAGAATGTGATTAGAATATTCTTCCTTCTGTTTATTGGTTTCACTTTTGTCAATGCTTTCTACAGCAGCAATAAAAGTGTTCTTTTATTTGCCATTTCCCCATCACGTTGGCTTTCTCTGTACCCATTCGACAATTTACACAGGAGTCATATTTATCATCTAAATTCCATAGATGTGGTCTGTTCTCCCTCACATGCCATGAACCTTTTACTGTCATAAAACTTGGATAAATTGGCAACCATCACAGCATCAAAATATTGCCAGTACTTCCCTAGTCATTGTTTTTTTTTAATCTAATAAAGCTTCTTTCCTTATCAAGTTTGGAGTCTTTGCATAAATCTCACTACTATTATCAGTCTGTGTACTACCTGATCACTGACTAATATTAATAGATTCTATGTTCATAATTCACAAAAGTATTCACAAGACATTTAACCTAAATGTTTATATAGCAGGTAACAGAGTTTTCACAACTTCAGCTACAGCTTCCAGGTTCCTTAACAAAAAGATAAGCTTGGCTGCAAGAGATAAGTTTCAAGAATGCATGAAGAGTATAAATGTATGGAAGCAACACCTTTGCTTCACCACCCACTGATTTTACTGTGCTTCCCATGCCTCAGAATACATGCCAAGGTGCACCTCTCTTGTACAACTTCAGCTCATCAATCAGTAGGAGTTTCACAGTAGTTAGTTCTGATAAGTAAGTACACTTGGAAAGCCCTAAACTTAGGTTAAATTCTGTATTGGACAGAGGAATATTTCTAGAAGGTAGATCCAAGGCTATGATCTCAGGTATCCCTGGAACTATTTTGAAAATGGAATAGGAAAGAAGAATAAAGACAAAATTAAATGCTATAATGATCATGCAATATAAAAACCATTTCTTTCATCTGCATTTATATTAGAACTAGGAACTAATAAAAATAACAAGTTCTATCAAAGAGGTCAATATATCTTTATTGTTTATCTATCATGAGCCTACCAATTCCCAAGGTTTAGTGGAAAATATGAAAATACAAAATTAATAAGATTCTCTTTCTATAGTGACAAGATAATAAAGTTTATATGCATATGCGTTCATGTTCATAAGTTTTGGACTATTTATCTCAAAGCACTTTATAACAGGTAAAAAAATATATGGTTGCCATAAAAGTATTGGCATAATTAAAATCCTTCAAATGTGTCACATAAAATATAACAAATAGAACAAAGAGTAAAATGATAGTTACATATTTTAAACTAATGGCTTCTCCAGATAATACTTCATCTTCAAAGGGGTAGCTGGAGAAGCTAAAATACCAAATGATAGTGTCCTCTGTTCAACAAATTTTACTCCAATGATGAGAACAGAGCTTTTGGTAAAGGTAAATACCATGATTATTTTTCCAGAATATTCCATAATATTCGTTATGTTCATTTGTTAACTCTCCTTGCTTCAAGCTTAGGTTGGCATATATGCCAACTACAAACAGAACTGATGAAGAGGAACATTGGTTTTCAAAATGGGAGTCCAGACTGGGAAGGAGTGCTGGAGAAAGGTTGTGTGAAGTAGACCATCAGCCCATCCTAAGATGATGACATCTGGCTGACAATAATAAAGAATTCTAAAAGCACACATGGGGATCATGTCCACATTTAATGGAAAATAGGCAGGACATTTACTCACACATACATTTATATTTTAAAAATAACATTTAGTGGTATTGAAATATTGTGAAATAACATGTATCGTACATTTAACATATACTAAGTAATTTACATGCAGTAGCTTAATCATCAAACAATCTTGCAAGGCAGATCATAGTTTCAGTTCAAGGTGAGAGAACTAATGTACAGAGATGATAAATAACGTGAGTAAAGTCACACAGCTAAGATATGATCATAATCAATCTGACTCCCATACTCTTAACCATAACACTATGTAAATATCTCCAATATTTAGTATAGGGAACAATAACTACAGATTGAAAATTAGGTATCAGAGATGATACTTTATGTCAGCTAATGAATTAACAAAATATGAATTTATTTTATTATTAGTTTATATATGTTGAACTTATACCATGTTGAATTATACATTTGCCTACACAAATTCTAACACATACATATACTCACATGGAAAATAATTATATGAGGGATTGGCAAGAACATTTTAAAATTGATTAATAAAACTATTTTTTAAAGAATATTGTAAAATTGTACTAGTTACTAAACAAAATGGATATATGGGTAGATGTGAGACAAACAAATCAGAGAGGTCAATTCATTGGACATTAACAAGATTCTTACATGTATTAATTTTAAAAATCAATTTTACAGTGGTATGATATCCTTATGAGCACATTCTGTATATGGTCTATATTATATTAATTTGTAAAAATTTTTCTATTCTTTATGATATATACCCTAGCAAAGGGTTGCATTTTACATTTTTTTCTTCTGAGTTACTATGATAGAGTATTGTAAAATTGAGTCATACTTTTTATATCATCTTACAAAAATATTATTATAGTTACATGTTTTTATTACAAATATCACAAGGGAAACCAATTAATACAAGAGCTATTGAAATATGAATTGGTTGTATTTTCACAAATGAAATGATAGTAAAAAATGTGCTTTTTTATACTTTTCTTTCCAAATAGGTAACCGTTTTTACCTTGGCTCTTATCAGATTTTGATTTATCTCTTTATCCATTCTTATAGCTAATGGGGAACTAATTACATATTACTCATGAAAGACACTAACTACTTAGTGTTGCAGAAAAAGAGAATATTACAATTTACATTTAAATGAGATTTGAAATGTTAATGAGCAGATCTAGTATTCTAATTATCTCTACAAATACATTAAATTAAGGTGAACTTTAGGAGATGGATCATTCCTGAGTGTTCCTTTACTTGCCCATTGGGGTTGCTTGATAGCATATCAAGAACATAACACACATTTTAGATTCACTTATTGTGATAATGTAAAATTACACAGTCAAATAACTGTAATGATTATTATTAAAATAATTTTAATCTAATGAATATACATAAATAACTTAAGGGCATTTTAAATAATAAAATTGTCTTAAGACAATATTGTTTAGGTTGGGCTGTATTCACTTATTTTCCTGAGGTAAAAATATAATAGGATGGTATGCATTTTTTGATTAAAAGAACTTCCTTATAACATCATGGGTACTTATGATTCTAATACTGTCATTTCTGCAGTACATAAATTGGTTTGTATCCAGTAAATAACTCTAAAATTAAAAAATTAATTTCTATGTACTTTTACTTGAAATGACCACACTTTTGGCTACCAAGTAACATAAGTCAATGTGAATTCTTCCATGGAAGTAGACTTCTGAGCCACAGAGGGATACACAGAATACAAATGCCTCATATTCTTTCTTAACCCAATTTGAGTATTTGCACTGCCTTAGAAGAGATTATTCTGCTTTTCTCCCAACTTCATGCAAATTTTTGATATGTGTATTTGATACAACATCCCAAATATGATAAATAGTTTTTAATAACTCAACTAGTTACTGAAAAAGGGAAGCTTTAATAAAATAAGAAAGGAAATCCTCTTCCTGGATGGAAACAGACACATAACAGAGTAATCTTAACAGTTAAGGCACATATCTAGTAGAAGAGAAAGATGCAGAGACATGAGAGGATTCAAACTATTAAACATGGACTGATCCAAAGGTTCAGTATAAATTGGGCCAAGCATTGAATAAGAGTATTTTTCTCTACCTATGGTCCTACAGTCATGGCAGATAGTTCTGGAGTTTAGTGCCTTGCCAGTGGCCCTTTCTTGGAAGTCTGTGCTCCTGAGGGTGGCAGAGTTGGACTTAGTGGTGACTTCTCTACACATGCCTCTTCTGTCCCTTCTATTTGAACCTATAGTTGGTGCTGGAGTTGGTAGGTAGACATTCAGGACACTTGGATCTTTGAACTGTCCTATGCCAGCTGAGCCCTGAGCCTCAGCAGAGTTACAATACTTACTCTCCAGTTCATTGGACTCACCCAGGACAACTTACAAGGAGGTGAGGATGTACAATCACCATGCCAAGGAACCGAGAGAGTTTACAACTGCAAGCAAGAGAGTCCCATCCATAAGCTGTATGGGATCGAGGCCCTTCCCAATTAGAGGTGGAGTAAGTATCATCATCCCAGAATCCTCTGAATTAGGGAATAAAATATGGACTAAAGTAGACTTACTGGTATTCTCCTACAGACTTATTGTGATTCTAGCAATGGAAGGAATTGTATCATTGATGTCGAGAGAGTGGTCACTGGAGGTTCTGGGGGTATGAAGGGAAAAACAGGTGTAATACAGTGGCAATTTTAGGACTTAGGAATTGTCCTGAATGACATTGCAATGACGGATACAGGTCATTATATATCCTGCATAAGCTACAGAATTGATTGGGAGACAGTGTAAACTACAATGAAAACTATAATCCATGCTTACTGGCAATGGTCCAAATGTATTTATCATTTGCAATGAATGAACTAACTAATGAAAGTTGATAATGTGGGAAGGGTGGGAGGTTGGGGAGTGGGGCATATGGGAATCTCTTATATAGTTTTATATAACATTTTGTGTAATCTAAGTATCTTTTAAAGAAAATAAAAAATATATTAAAAGTATAATATTTAATTTATCAAACATAAATATTTATTATATGACAGATGCTGTTCTGGACACTGAAGATACAGCAGTGAATAAATTGTCAAAAACCTTTATCCTGGTAGAGCTTATTGCGGCATATAACTCCAGTTTTTACTTCTTACAGGTTCTAAAATGTGCATTCATAAAGAATGTAGACAAGCATAATTTGTATCAAATACAACAAAAACATGAGGGGACAGAGAGCATAGGATAAGTGTATATATACGCTATTGAAGTTAACTTGGTATCAAATAAAATGTTATTGTTATATGATTTGGGCCCATCTATACAAAATTAAATGCACACAAGTTTATAAAGATAGAAATATATTAGTATTTATGTAGGGCAGGGAAAGGATAGAGGGACTGAGAAGTGACTATTAAGGAATAGAGATTTTTTCTTTTTAGAATGATGAAAATGTTCTAATATTGATTACAGTGAAGAATGCACAACTCTGATTATAACAAATATCTTGAAGTGTACACTTTGGATAGATTGTGTGGTTTATGAATACATTTCAATAAAACTGATTTAAAAATGTTTTGTTATAGGATGTTAGATTTGTGTCCCTTGGAAATCATAAAGAGAATATATGAAAAACATAAATAGAAAAGAATGAGAAGTGACTAAAAATGGTAGACAACATAATCAAATAATAATAAAGTAAACACTAAAAATTGAGGGGCAAAGAAAGGTACAAGACTTACAAAGACCAAATAGCAAAATGGCACAAGTTAGTACTGCTTTATAAATAGGTACTTTAAATGTAAATGGAGTACCACTCCATCTAAATGTAAATATTGGTAGAATGGATAAAATAACATCATCCAACCATCCAACCATATACTGGTCACAAAAGACACACCATAATTTCAAAATACAAGTGGGTTGTGTGTAAGGGTGGAAATATATACCAAGCAAATATTACCCAAAATAAAGTTGGGGTAACTGTATAAATATGAGATAAAATAGACTTTAAGTAAAAAACTTCTATAAGTGTAAAAGAGGGTCACTATATACTGATAAAGAGAAACTTTCAACAAAAAAATAACAATTATAAATATATGCATCTAACAGCACAACCCAAATATATGAAAAAAAATAATGACATATTAGAAGCAATAAATAGACAGTTATATATTAGTGGTAGCAGACATCAATACACAACATTTAATAAAGGATAGACGATTTGGAGAGAGGATTAAGAAGAAAAGATACTATATTATAGTATCATTTAAATCTCCTGAGGGCTATGGAGATGCATAGATCCTATAGTCATGAAAGATGGCTCTGGAATTCAGTGTCTTGCCAGTGGGCCCTACTTTGTAATTTTTGTTCCTGAGTGTGATGGAGTTGGACTCAGATGTGACCTTTCTACACATGCCTCTTCTGTCACTTTTACTGAACCTGTGGTTGGTGCTGGGATTGGTGTATACTTAGGAGATTTGAATCTCTTGACCGGTCCTATACCAGCTGGGCCCTGAGCCTCAACAGAGCTGCATCTCCTACACTTCGGTTTGTTGAACTTACCCAGGTCAGCTAACAGGGAGTTGAAGATGGTCAACCACCACACCAGGGAACCGAGAGTGCCTAGAACTCCAACCAGGAAAATCACATCTATCAACAATGTGTGATCTATGCCCCCTCTTGATATAGAGGTGGAGTGGACATCACCATCCCAGGATTCACAGGATGGAGGAATAAAATATGGATTAGAGTGGACTTATTGGTATTCTATTATAGAACTATTGTGACTAGTGATGGAAGAAACTATAGCATTGATGTGGAGAAAGTGGCCATGGTAGTTGATGAGGGCAGGGAGAGGAAGAGATGGGATATGGAGGTATTTTCAGGACTTGGAGTTGACCTAATATATTGCAGGGACAGATGCTGGGCTCTGTATATCCTGCCATAACCCACTGAAAGTACTGGGGGAAAGTCTAAATTAGAATGTAAACTATAATCCATGCAGTGCAACAGTGCTGCAAAATTTATTCACCAAATGCAATGAATGTGCCACAATGATGAAAGAAGTTATTGATGTGGGAGGAGTGGGGGTGGGGTGGAATGTGGGATATATGGGAACCTCATACTTTTTAATGTAACATTTTTTTGTGACCTATGCATCTTCAAAAATAACAATAAAAAGATTTTGAAAATGAGAACAAAGTTAATTTTGCAGATAATTCAGTTTTAAGAAAAGGTTTTATGTTTTGCCTGATAATTTAGAAAAATGCCTAATCTGGTAAGATAGCAAATAAGCATGGTTCTCTGAGTTAATGTCTTAAAAAATAGCGTTAATATGAGTATATGAAACAGGTAAATAAAGTTTTTAATATTTTTATTAAAAAAGAAAAATCATATATAGAACACTTCACCCAACAGCAAGAGAATACACATTTTTCTCTAGTGCTCACAGATAATTCTCCAGGATAAGCCATACTTTATGTCGCAAAACAAGTATCAATAAGTTAAATATATTGCAATAACACATTGAAAAAAAGAGATTGTACTCAAATAACTGATCTTAGAAATGACCCCACCAGATTTAAGAGGATTATAAGAGGATACTATAAACAATTGTACACCAGCAAAGTAAATTACATAATTCAATGGAAAAATTCACAGAAACACAAAGAACATACAGTGTTAAAAAAAAAAAAAAAGATCTCTAGACCAATAAAAAATAAAGAGATTGAAAAAATAATCACAACCTCCCCGAAAATTAAATTCCAGGGCCAGGTAGTCTCATTTGAGAATTTTTCCAGACATTACAAGAAATAAATTAACAAACTCTTCCAAAAATGTAAGAGGAGGGACTACTCTATAACTCATTTTTTGTGGTCATATCACCCTAGTACCAAAGCAAATTAAAAACACAATTAGAAAAGAAAATTACAGACCAATATCTTTTAAAAATATAGGTGTGAAAATCCTCAACACCACACTACAAAACAGATTCCAACAGCACATTAAAAGCAAGATCAAGTGGGATTTGTCACAGGTATATAAGGTTCAAAATAAGAAACTAAATTAATATGCAATGTTAATATTATATTATAATATTAATATGCAACGTTAATGGAAGGAAGGAAAAAATACATGATCATAGTAATTAATGTAGAAAAGAGATTTTACACAATCCAACACACTTTCTTGAGAAAAACACAGATAGGGCATCTGCCTACCACATGGAAGATCCAAGGTTGAAACCCAGGGCCTTCTAACCCATGTGATGAGCTGACCCATGCGCAGGGTTGATGCATGCAAGGAGTGTCATGCCATGCAGGGGTGACCCCCGCATAGGAGAACCCCACGCCCAAGGAGTGTGTTCCGTAAGGAGAGCTGCCCAGTGTGAAAAAACTGCAGCCTGCCCAGGAATGGCACCACACACCAGGAGAGCTGACACAGCAAGATGACTCAACAAAAAGAGACACAGATTCTGTGTGCCGCTGACAAGAATACACAGAACACACAGCAAAGAGCGAACAACGAGGGGAGGGGAGGAGGGCATGAAAGGGAGAGAAATAAAATAAAAAATAAAAAAAGGGATACTTCCTCAACGTGATGATGGACACATATTATAAGCCAACAACTAACATCATACACAGAGGAGAAAGAATGAAAGCTTTTTCTTCTAGAACAGACAGCACCACTGTTAGTCAACATTGCACTGGAAGTTCTAACCAAAACATTCATTCAGGAGAAAGAAATAAAAGGCATGCAGATTGGAAAGGAAAAAGAAAAACTTCGCCTATTTGCAGATAAAATGATATTTTATATGAAAAAGCCTAAAATTTCACAATAAAGGTGCTAGAGCAAATAAATGAAATAATCAAATTGGCAAAGTACGGTATCAATACACAAAAATCATTTGTGCTTCTATACATTGATAATGGACAATATGAAAGGAAATCAAGAATATAATACATTTACAATAGCAACAAAAATCAAATATCTAAGAATAGACTTAACCAAAAATGCAAAGTAATTATATGGAAAAATGATAGAATAGTATTAAAAGGAAATAAAGGAGACCTAAATAAATGTAAGAACATGATTTTCTCATGGATTAGAAGACCAGTTAAAGTTAAGATGTCAACTCTATCCAAAGTGATTTACTGATGCAACGTAATACCAGTCAAAATTCCTGCATACTTCTTTGCAGAAATGAAAAAAAAGTCTATCATTAAGTTCACATGGAAGAGTAAGGATCTCCAAATAGCCAAAGTCATCTTGAAAAAAAGAATAAAGTTGGAAAATTCACACTTCCCATCCTTAAAGTGTATTAAAAGTTACAGTAATCAAAATAGCATGGTACTGGCACAAGGACAGGCATATTAGACAAATGGAATCAAATTGAGAGCTTAGATATTAACTCCCACATTTATTAACAACTGATTTTTTTGACAAGGGAACAAAGACCACTCAATTGGGCAAACATAGTCTTCAACAAATGGTACTGGTAAAACTGATTCTCCATTTTCAAAACAATAAAGGTAAATCCCTACCTCACATCATATACAAAAATTAATTCAAAATACATCAAAAATCTAAATATAAGAACCCAAGTATAAAATCCTAGAAAGAAACACAGGGAAGCTTTATGACCTGTGCTAGGCAATGGTTTCTTAAAGTTTACACTCATATCATGAGCAACAACAATAAAAAAGCAGATAAATGGAACTTGATATAAGTTAAAAACTTTTTGCATCAATTTTATTATGAAAATAAAAAGATAACCTACTAAAGGAGAAAGAAAATATTTATAAACCTAATAACCAATAAGAATTAAGTATCCAGAATATGTAAATATATTTTACAATTCAACAACCAAAAGAAACATCATGTAAAGTATTTGAATAGACATTTCTTCAAGGAAGATATATGAATGACTAAAAGGCACATGAAAAGATGTTCAACACCCTGAGCCATTAGGGAAAAGAAAGCCAAAACCAAAACGAGAGGCCATTTCACACCTATAAGAATGGCTACTATTAAAATAATGGAAAATAGCAAATGATGGAGAGGATGTGGAGGAATGGGAACATCATTTATTGTTAAGGGGTATGTAAAATGGTGCAGATGCTGTGGGAAAGAGTTGGCAGGTACTCAGAAAGTTAGGTATAGTATTTTCATGAGACTCGGCAATCCTTCTTCTGGTATATAACCGCCAAAACTGAATCCAGGGACTAAAGAAAAGACATTCACACACTGATCTTCATAGTGGCATTATTCACAAATGTCAAAAGATGGAAGCAAAGCTGGTGTTCATAAACAAATGAATAACCAAACAAAATGTTCTATATATATACAGCAATACAGAGAAAAATAGATAAAACTGAAGATATCATGTTGGGTGAAATAAACCAGACATAAATAGTGAAATACTATGTGATCTCACTGATATAAAATAAGTAAAATAGGCAAATTCATAGAGTCAGAATCTAGGATAGAGGTTACTGCGCCTGGAGTGAAGATGCAGAAAGGGACATTAATGTTTAATTGGAACAGAATTTCTTTTCTGGGTGATCGAAATATTTTAGCAATGGATAGTGTTGATGGTGACACAACAATATGAATGAAATTAACACTATTGACATATAATTGAATATGGTTAAGGGAAAACTTTAGTGGTATATGTTACCAGAATCAAAATGTTTAAAAATGCCATAGAACTGTAAAACAGGAACAGTGAGTCCTAATACTAACTATAGACCATAGTTAATAGTACAATTATAATGATATTTGCTCATAAATTGTAACAAAGGTAAAAAAAAAAACAATGCAAGGTGCTTCTTATGGGCAAAAGAGCATGTGAAGAGAGTTAAATGGAACTCTGTATGATTTTTCTATTAAATTCTTAACATAAAAAATGAAAGGATGAAATTGACACCTCTGCAGTAGTTATCAGAGACTTCAATACTGTATTTTCTTTTTTTTTTTTTTTTTTAAATTTTTTTTATTTTTTATTGACTTTGTAATAATATTACATTAAAAATATATATGTGAGGTCCCATTCAACCCCACCCCCCCACCCCCCCTCTCCCCCCCCCCAACAACACTCGTTCCCATCATCATGACACATCCATTGGATTTGGTAAGTACATCTTTGGGCACCTCTGCACCTCATATACATTGGTTCACATCATGGCCCATACTCTCCTCTATTCCATCATGTAGGCCCTGTGAGGATTTACAATGTCCGGTGATTACCTCTGAAGCACCATCCAGGGCAGCTCCATGTCCCGAAGATTTTCATCAATGGAAAGAGCATCTATTGACGAGGAAGAACAATAAGGAAACCCAAAACTTGAACAATAATTTAAATGAACTAGAGCCAACAGACTTACACAGAACACTGCAGACTGCAGACCTAAACATCAGAATATGCATTCTTTTAAAGCACACATGGATCATTTTCCAGGATACACCACATTTTAGATTAAAAAAAAAAGGTCTCAGTGAGTTTTAAAAGATTAAAATTATACAAATCATCTTCTCTGATCATAAAGGAATAAGGTTAGAAATCAATAACAGAGGGAGAAATAGAAATCCACAAATGTATGGAAGTTAAGCAAAATAATCAAAGGGTCAAAGAAGAAATAATAAGGGAAATCATGAAATATCTTGAGACCAATAAAAATGAAAACTCAATATATCAAAACATATGAGATGAAGCATAAGCAGTGTTCTGAGGGAAATTTATAGCTCTAATTCCTTATATTAAAATGAAGGAGAAGTTGATGTAGAGGTTGTATGTCTGCTTTGCATATTTGAGGTCCTAGTTTCAATTACTGGTACCGCTTAAAAAAGACAAAAAGAATTGAGGCGTTCAAGTCATAGACATAACCTCACATAACCGCACAACTGGAAGGACTTGAAAAAGAAGAGAAAACTAAATTTTAAGCAAGCAGATGAAAGAAATAATAAAAGTTATAGCAGAGATAAATGGAGAATAAAACAACAGCAGCAATAGAAACAATGAAACCAAAAGTTGGTTCTTTGGAAAGATCACTAAAAATCAACAAACTTTTAGCTAGAGTAACAAGAATAAAAGAGAAAAGATGCAAATAACTAAAATAAGAAATGAAAAGGAGGATGTTACTATTAACCCCACAGAAATAAAAAGGATTATAAGAGGGTACTATGAACAGCTATATGCCAACATATTAGAAAACCTATATGAAATAGACAAATTCCTAGAAACTTGCAAGCTAACTACACTGACTCCAGAAGAAATAACAGATCTCAACTGACAAATAATACATAAAGAGATTCAATCAGTAATCAACAATCTCCCAATGGAGAAAACCCCAAGAACAGACAGCTTCACCTGCAAATTCTACCAAACATTCAAAGAATTATTATCAATACAGATCAGTATCTTCCAAAAAATTCAAGAGGAGGAAATACTTCCTAACTCATTTTTTAAATAAAATTGTACATTTTGACTTGCACATAAGTTACTACAAGCAAAAACATAGAGCTGTACAACACAAAGCATGAACCGTAAAGTAAACAATGATCTAAATTATTATCATTTTAATTATAATAAAATTACTTCATTGATTATAACAAAAATATCACATTAATTTCAAAGTATTAATTTTAGGGAAAACTGGGGGGGAGGGAGTGTGTATAAGGGAATTCTGTTTTCTGCAAGATTTCTCTGAAACCTGCAAATGCACTGATAAAAAAGGGAGCACTTAATTATTGAGGAAAACTTAATAAAACATTTTGAAAGAAACTGAACTGAGTCACTGGTTCAAAGGTTTCCACACTGAAACACTAGAAACAACAATAGAGGTAAGTGTGATGAAATAAGTGCCTAACATATCCCATCATCAGAGTTATTATTTGCCTTAACTTGGATTGATGAACACTGGCTGTGAATTAGGGGTAACAAATGTAAGGCTTCATACTACAAAATATCATTTCCTAGTGTTATATTTGCTCTCATTGGGAAACACAGGAATAACTTCTTTACGAAACGGGAGGACAGGCACAATAAACACTAGTCTTATATTTTAAGTCAATGCAAAAGAAAGAACAGGAAAATGAATACATTTATCAACCTGCTCTTGATATTAGAAAACTTCATTCAAAGCATGATGATGCTCTTTCCTCCACCTTTTCTCCATAATTTGACAGCTGTGACAGCTTAACCACACACCCCCTCAGTCAAGGGAACTGCATGTCCTACAACTAGGTAGGTGCCATATTTACTGTAACCTTGCTCTATGTATTAGGACGTTTAGGTATTTAAGACGGTTAGAAAGGTTTCCTTGGGTTTGTCTTACTGGCAAGGAATGGAATATTCTATCCTAACCTTGTTTTCACCATGAGTCTGTTGCAATTCAGAATGTAGGGCTTTTAGAAGCCATCTACAGTGCCTAGTGAAAAATGAGAAGAAAAGTTAAAATAAAAATGAAGCTAAAACAGTTTAAATCAACTTTCTAATCTTCATACTAAAAACTGCAAATCACTATAGTAGGTTTAATTAAGGTATAAAAAGAAATATTTTAAAAAGTCATACAGAAGATAAAACTGGAGAAACTTTCTATAATTTTGTGAAAAAATCACAATAAAAATAGTTAAGTATTTATTGTGAAGTTAGCAAAGTATATGTTTTAAAATTTAGAAATAATTGAAGTTTAAAAAAGAAATGAAAATATTATTAGAGTAGGAGCTAGGTGACTTCATGAATGCAAATGTAAAATAGGATAATTTTGACAACTTAAAAAAGTTTTAAAAACAAATATAATACAAAACTTATCTTAGGGTCAAAATTTAAAATTACAGCTAATATTTTAATCTAACTTTACCATTGAATTGGGAATTATGCCTAGTAATAAGAAATTCAAGATAGCTTCCAGACCATATGATAACTGAGTCAAAAGTTCCATCATCTATAAATGAAAAGAAAAAGACAATTTTTATTGCCCATGACCTTGAAATATTGCAGCATAAATGCTTGTGCTTCTCAGATTCATTTCCCATTGCTTGAAATTTGATCTGTTCTAGTCACATGGTGGCTTGACAAGAGGAATTATTGCCTCATGGTTTTTTGGCTAGAAATCCCAAGACTAAGCTTTTTCTTTAAGTGTGTAGTGTTCTGGTGCTGGTTTGCCTCAATCCTTGGGGACCCTTGAATTGCAGCTCTGCCTCCTGTCAAATGGCGTCTGCCCTTCTGGTTTCCTCAGGCTTCTGCTTCTTCCTGTGACTTTCTCTGACTGACTGATTCTGAATATCCTGTCTTTAAAAGGCCTTCAGTCATGTGGATTAAGGCTCAAGTGATTCAGTTTGTCCTCACATTAAGTGAGTTTGACAAATGAGTCAAACTCGCAGGAATGCGGAATAAATAAGAAAGATTTTTTAACTTGGGGTACACGACTCAGTCTGCCATAGAGGGTAAAAAGCTGTTCTACTAAATTCCTCCACATATTTTAAGATATTCCAGAGAGTCCTTGCCACAGGGTCATAGAATAGAATAGACTAACAAGTCTCAATAGAGCATACTCACATAGGTCTTTAATAAAGGCAAGGGATATAAGACAGTAGGTAGTTAAAAGCACAGATACGCATGAAGGTCTGACTTCCAGGCACAGGTCCCAGGATGCACTTGTTCTCTGGATTACGAACTATCCAGACATGTGTGAAAAATATTGGTTTCAGAGGAATTCAAGCAAAAGTTTCCAGAGGGGCCTTTTTATGCCTCACTGTTTACAGAGCCAAGCCAGGTTGCGTAACATTTTGAAGCAGATTTAAGCCATCATTCCCCACATACCTAAATAATATGAAAGTAGAGGCTCTGGGTACAGCCAGGGAATTTCAAATTTTAAATAGCATGTTATAAATGACCCTCGATCCCATCTTAATCTTACTTGGCCCAAAGACACTGCCAGACTTCCAGGCACACCTGGAGATAAGCAAAAAGCAAACAGAAGCCAGCTGTAAAATAGCTCTTTTATATCCACAATCTAATAGAAACGGCTTAATAAACTATATTAAAGATGTGTATCTTTTTTTCTTTTTACCTTTTTATTGTACATATATTAATGTATATTTCAAAAATATGTTGATGACAAAAAATGCACATAATCAAGGGTATGGGCTAAGAATTCTACAACCATCATACATGTATAGAAGAATTAAGTAAATAGATGCAAGTTGCAGGAATGACATTTCTCACTGTTGGAGTGAGATGTTTCAGATAAGCTAGGTGAAAATGCTAGAATAATATATGTGAGAATGCATTAGAGTTGGAGACATTAGTAAAAGCTCATGTTTAGCTTAATATACAAATTGGTAGATATAGAGCTATTTTATGTGTGTGTATGTGTATATATATATATGTTTATACATACATGGGTTAGTATAGACAGATGTTTTCCCTAGCTCTAATAGCCAACTGAGTCTAGAGACAATGGCATTCCAGTAAAAAAAAATAAAGTGTTCAAAAATAAGCGCACCCACAAAATAATTGGGTTATGTCAAAGGGAAATAGAAGTCAATGAAAAGAGCTTTCAATGGCCAGAGGTAAAATAATTTGACCGGCAAAAAAAAAAAAAAAAAAAGTAGTTTTGAATTATAAATCCAAAGAATAAAATAAATATCTAGGTGTCCATAATGGTGTAAATGATTGAAAAAATTAATGGATGTGAGAAGATAAGTAATTCTCCCATGAAGAAGAATTGCAAAGAATTCATGTAGATAGTCCACCCTCAAGAAGGTTGAGAAAAACTCCCATTCCTTAATTTGGGTTCAAATAGTAATTTCCTTGTGAAGAGTACACTCTGAAATGGGGGAAAGTGTAACTGTACAATGGAAAAACCTGGCAATTGTTACCTCAGTTTGGTGATCAAATTTAATATCAACAGCAATAAAGCATGTTGTTAGCAGGCACCTTTGATATGTTGTGAGAAAGGCAATTTAACTCTGTTATCGTCCTCACAAAAACCAATTACTACACCTTTCTAATCATGAGAAAAACATCAGTAGAGATTCCAGTTGAAAGGTATTCTATAAAATACCTGACCCATATTCCCAGAAATTTTCAAGGTCATCAAAGAAAGAATGAATTGTCACAGCCAAGAAGAGCCTAAGGAAATATGATGAATAAATGTAATATGATGCTCTGGAAAGGATCCTAAACCAGAAAAAAGAACATTTGATATTAAAACTAAGTAAATATTAATTATGAATGAACCTTAGTAAATATTAATGTTTTAATGTTTTTTCATTAGTTGTGGCAAATGCGCCTATCTAATAATGTAAGTTTTTACGTTGGGTGTGGGGTATATGGATCTCTCACATTATCCTTGCAACTTTTCTATAAACCTAAAACTATTCTAAAATAAAACATATTTAAAAAAATACACATAAAAGCATCAGGAGACAGATTAAATGGAAAGATTCCATAAATCAATGAATATTCCCTTGATGGAATAATATGCCACTACATAGCATTTTTATACTTGAGGCTTTTTTGCAACAATGACCATTTATATATGTAACACTAAGTAAACGATATTAAATAATGTATTTTACTATAATGAATATGCATATTTATGTGTGTGCATTTAAAACTATATTATCAAAAACATTAGTGCAGTTACCAGATTTGGATGGAAAATCAGTTTTACAACTAGAATAGTGAAAATTTTTATAACAATGCGAGGTTTTCCTTATTTAATTTTGTCAATTTTTAAAATGTAAAATAAATAACTGAAAAATTTTATATTAGCAAATGTAGTATCACTTATTTCAGAGGAATAATCTATTTTTTATGTGTAAAGAGGATTCCCTATATTTCAAATTCCCATTAGAACAGGCATCATCACACATGCTGTCCATAAGTCATTTAGTTGTTATAACTGGGGAAATTTACCCCTTCTAGGTCACAGAAATCAATCCTCTCATATGTACAGGCTTTATTATTAATTATACATTTTTTAGCACAGTCCAGACTACTTAATAATATTTTCTATGATTTCAAAACTATGATGAATGCTTAAAATAGACTTTTGAGATTTATTGAAAATATACTATTTTTCTCATCTCAGCACTTCCCTAGGTTGAAAACTTATTTGGTCTTAAAACACTTACTCTTGCCAGAGTCCAGGGATCGACCATACACATTATTTTCATCCTTTCATAGTTTTATTAATTTATATTCTCTGATGAATTACTCACAGCTTTTAAAATCTACATTGGAAATGTGAAATTCTCTAAACTTTATTCTAAGTCAAACAGGAATGCTTTGGGTATCTTCTAATTTCATTTTCCTTTCTTTTTTTGTTTTTACTGCATTAATATATATATTTTTATGTGGAGCCTTCATTTCATGGTGCACAATAGAAGAAATAAATGTGAATGGATTGGCCTATGTCTCAGTTACATACTGCTCTTTAATCCAAGGCACAGTTCCAGGGATTATTGCAATATTAAAATTTAGATAGCGGGGTAATGAAAAAGATGCATTGGACATACACGAGTAAGCTATTATCATTAATTTTAAAGTTATTTTTCACGGCAAGATGCAGTTTGGCTATAATACTCTGCAGTATGCATGAAAAAGACAATGAAAAAATGTATTGGGAGATGCTTCTGTCAAGATAAAAGTGTTGCTTTGTATATATATGTATTTGATTACACAGTTACAATTTCAAAAGTATTTTCTACATAAAATCTCATTGACTTCAATTAGAATTTGCAATCTAAGTACACCATATGGCTTTGCTTAAAAGCAATGAGACTATTAAATTTAATTACTTTTATATGTGTCTCGCATGGGAAAGGTGCTTGTTAAAGGAGCAGCAACTATATGAGAATTATTCCTAGTAAAAATTGAAAACTGAGAGGATGGCTACTGTCTGCTGGTTACTAATTGGCAGTCAATTCCAAAGGAAAAGTAATTTTTAGGAATGCTAAAAAATAGCATGCAGAGAATAATGTCGCATTGCTAATTCTATTGCTGCTCTAGCTGCTCTATATGGCAATATTTAAATTTAATGTGAATAACCAATATTGTTCTAAAAGCAAATTATTTCTTCTGTTTATAGGTCATATCCTCTCTTACTTTTTCTGTTACCCACAACAAAAGAAATATTTATAAAAGAGAATTTTTATAAAATTGAGCCATTTCCTTCATCTTTTCCTTCAAAGAAAATGTTGCAAATTCAAATCCCTAATAAAGTCAGACAAACAATGTAAATGACAGTGATGGGTTTCATTTTACTGTGCAAGTACTGATAGGGAGTACTTATGTTTATGGAAAACTTGAATGCATATACCATTCCCAAAGTTTTATGTTGTGTCAGCTCCAGCTAATTTTTCCATGTGATGAGGAATTTTGTATGCTATTGTTAGATCCTTTGAGTTCATATTTAAAATACATGAAGTAAAATCTTCAAATTTTAAATGTGCCAAGTAATTCAATTTAACAATATGAGCAAAACAAGCATTTTTGCTGCTAAATATGTGTTGGGAATTGAACTATGTCCCTCAGAACAGGCAGACTCATGTCACAACCCCTGACCTGTGGGTGTGGACCCATTTCTAAATAGGATATTTCAGGATGTTTTTAGTTAAGGTGCGCACAAAATAAACGAGGGTGGGCATTAATCAATACAGACACAGGAGAGAAGCCACAGGAAGCAGTCAGAAGCACGAAGTCAATGGAACCTAGAAGAGAAAGAATGTACTTCTATGTAAATTGTCATTTGAAGAAAAGTCAAGGACCAAGGATTGCCAGGAGCCAGTCCCAGAATGTACCAGTCTTCACAATGAAAGCTTTACCTTCCTAAGGTCTAGATCTTGGACTTCTCCTAGACTCAAAACCATGGGTCAATACATTCTTGGTTCTCCTTGCTGCTTATAGCAAAATATGAGAGGAAAAAAGCAAATGAAGAAGGAATTGTTAAAACAAAGGAACCAGGAATTTGGAAATCTCAGTATATCATATTTGAGAAAGCTGTTAAAGCTTGTTAACATAAAATTCATTTGACATAATGTTGATTTTTAAAATCTAATTATTGAATGGTAGAGGAAGGCTAAATGCATTCTTAATTCCTATTTTATACCCACTAAAATGAAAACTATCAAATTTACATAGGAAAATGAAAACTCATATAATACCCCAAAGAAAAGCCAAACAAGATGTTCTTAGATGGTTTTGCCTAATTTTTCTCCTTTGAGGAAAACAGCTTTGTGTCACAAGAGTTTCCATTTCCATACGGGTAGTTGACATTAAATGTGCTTGTTCTGAGTTAGACCCAATAATATAAAGGGATATTATATAATTTTGCTTTTGTTTAGATAGGTCTCCCTATTATAGGATGAGATATGCATACTTTGACATAATGTGGATACACTCTTATTTATCATAATAAATATGTTTGGTTTTAAAGTCAGTGATAAAAGTGATAATGTTTTCTAATCTACATTAAGAAATTATTTACTGTATTTGATATTCAGCTTACCAAAATAATAGCCCTCCTTTATGGCTAAGCTGTTACCTTTTCCTGTTTATGACTCTATTGACTTCCTGAGAGTGCTGTTACAAAACACCACAAAGTTAGTGGAAAAAAAACCAGAAATCTATTTTCTTTAACAGTTCTGGAGGAAAGAAGCTAAGGAAGTTAATGTTAATTGAAAAATAACCAGAGGATAATCTAAGGACTGTATAATACAGTGATTTCAGTGTTAGGTAAAGATTGTGGTTAATAATACAAATACAAGAATATTCCTTTATTACAGGGTGTTAAGAATATGGTGATACATGAGAAAAATACAACTAATGTAATTTATGGACTACACTTAACTGTTATATAATTTTCTAGGAGTATCATAAAAAATCACTGCAATCTGGGTAACTTAAAACCCAAAAAAAATTTTTATCTCAAAGTTTAGGAGGTCAGAAATCTGAAATTAAGGGGTTAAAATGTTTATTTCTTTTTTTATTTTTTATTTTTTTATTGACTTTGTAATAATATTACATTAAAAATATATATATATGTGAGGTCCCATTCAACCCCACCCCCTCCCCCCCCCCCTCCCCCCCCAACAACACTCGTTCCCATCATCATGACACATCCATTGGATTTGGTAAGTACATCTTTGGGGGGGGGGGGTCTTTATGGAGTTTCTTAGGGATAATCTGTTTCAATACTCACACAAATTCTGGTGGCTCCAGGTGTGCTTTAACATCCCTTGGCTTGTAAGTACAACATTTCAATCTGTACCTCTGTCTTCATATTGCTTTCTACCCCATGTGTCTGTGTCTCAGATCTCCCTGTCTTTCTCTTATAAGCACCTTTCTCCCTGAATTTAGGGTCCACCGTAAATCCAGGATGATCTCATCTTGAGATTTTTGCCTTAATTACATCCGTAAAGACCCTTTATCTATGTAAGGTCACATCTAAAGTTTCCAGGGAACGTATCTTTTTTGGGGTGTGTGTGGGGGGAAACAATTCAACACACTATGATGTATATATATGTGTGTTTGTGTGTACAAATATATACATATGCATATTCAAGCCCCACTTATTGAACTGGGAGTAGAGCAAAATGAAGTATAAATAGTTTTAAAATATTTTAAAACATAAAATTACAATTTATTAGATTCTTTATTATGAGTACAAAATTACATAAGACTCTTTGGGTATGCATTTTGTTAGTTATTTGAACATACGAAAGGTTTCATCTAGCCACAACAATAAGCCTAAATCTTTGTAGTAAGTTAACTGATGTACCCTCAGAAACACAAGTTCTTGGTATTAAATGCCTTATTATGGGTGAGAGCCAATTGTAAGCAGGGTCTTTTGATGATGTTGTTTTAGTTAAGGTATGGCCCAAACGAATGAAGGTGGGTCTTAATTCGACCACTGGTGTCCTTTATAAGCAGAATAAATTCATATATAGAGAGAGAAAGAAAGATAGGGGAGTAGCCAAAAGTGGGAAGTCAGTGGAAGCAGAAGAGAAAGGAGAGGACATCACCATGTAACAGGAAAGTCAAGGACTCCAAGGATTGTCAGCCAACAAGAACTCTACTGAGTCTAGGAGGAAGCAGGCCTTCTGGCCTCTGAAACCATGACATAATAAATCCCTGCCATTTAACACAACGTATTTTATAGTATTTATACATAGCAGCCCAGCAGAAAAAGACAATTTGCATGACTTAGGTCCTTCCATGCCAGTTTTAGTGCTATCCAAAATCCACTCAAATTATTAAACATACTGGTTTCCTGCTACATTCTGTCCTTAAATCTCTCACTGACTGAAATAAATCAATGATTGCCTATTTATTATTAGATCTGATTGAGTCATTATGGCTGCTATCTTATTATAAATAACAATAATAATGGTATATTCTGTTGGTAGGACAAGGTAGATTAAATTTGAAGATTTAATATGACAGAAGTTAAAGTGATTCAAGACGTTTCCAAGAAGAGGGAATATAGTCAATTTTAGAGAAATGGCAAGGAATTACAAGGAAAATATTTGGTAGTATACAAAATCAGGTAGAATATATCTTTAATTAGACGTATGAGATAATGAAATTAAATTTAATAACTCTGCCAAATACCTGGCTGCAGGAAAAAGTAAAGAGATTACTGTTAAGAAGAAATCCCTTGCCTTAGCACATTATTCATGTAAGAGCTATGAAAACCATTGTAAATCTGGTTCCATCATTTTCTATAATACCAGACTACCAGCCCTAGTTGATTGTGGTTATATTTTCATACAAGAAAAATACTGCAGCAAACACATGGCATATGCCTCATTTTCAAAATGTGATGCTAATCTTTATGATAACTCAATATATCACTGGTTTTAAATAGGGTTGGGTCTATTCAGTCATGAGTTTATATGTATTTAAAGGGAGAAAAAACAAGTTCTCATATTTTAAAACTGAGCAAAATTGCACAGCTATTCAATAAACATGTTTCTACAGACTGAGAAAATTATGCATGAAGCTTTTATTTGGGTTACCTCAACTCATTTTACTAACAAATAAGATAATGATTTAGCATGAAATTAAGGAAAATGACAGAAAGCAGGAAAAGCAACTATTCAAAATTTATTCCCCTAGTTGTTTGGAAATTATTTTAAATAATTCAACAATTTTTTTTCAGGAGCTTTGGTAAGAGTGTTGGTGTTTAAAGAATACTCTTTTTTTTTTTTTCAACCACAAAACCTGTACTCATTTATTCCCATGGTAAAGATAACCACTTCAAGTTTATTTTTTATGGTGAGGTGTTTCTACATCAAATCACATATAGCTCATTAGAACTGCTCTTTCAGGGTTACCCATGGTATGGATGAAACTCTGGGTATGAGCCATCCTAGGCAAAATTCTTCTCTATATGTGGACCTGTAAAACTAGATAACAAGTTAACTGCCTCCGAAATACAATGGTGAAACAGACACAGTATAATATTCCCATCTCAAAAGAGAGAAATTGGAAGGATAAAAGGGCCATAGACAACAAGCAAATCTGAAAGCCAGCAGCACAAATTCCACTCTTGTTTTAAGGAGTGAGAGTAATTCTCTGAGGTGCCAGTGATAGCAGCCCTCCTTCTTTGTGACTTTAAATTTATAGTCATTCTTCCCATTTCTTTAAGGAAAAAACATGTTCTCTGCTGAGTAACTCTATCAGCCTTTTCCTAACTGCAGAGTCTCCAAAGTCTGACAGCATTATTTTATTTTGTCCTATATTGACCTCTTCACTCCTGGCAGTGTTTTGGTTTTGTAAAATTTTCAAGACTATTGTTATTCTTGTGGGTATCTCAAGGAACCCATGCCAAATTATATGTGAGGGTTCTCCAAAGATCTTTCCTGAATATTCCATCTCTATTTCTGGCTTCCGCTGAGATAGCTGATTGGTTCTATGAGGAAGGTGCCCACTCTATCCAACAGAAAGTTGTCCAGCCACACCCTTGGAATTCTTCAGAGCAATACATGTTCTGAATGTGTTTGATATGGTAAACCCAAGTGAATAGATCATTTTGTTTGCTTTTTAGTCCTTCATAGATAAACCATCTGAAATTGACCCACTGTGTACAAGAGTATAAACATTCTGAGGGATTTCATACATGTTAAAATTGTATTTATCCATGAAACAGCATTTTGAGGACTACATAGAGTATAGCTGAGCATATAGTATTCCTTAGCATCTAGATTATTACTATAACTTGCTTAATTTAATAGGTCAAAATGGTATCTTTTGTCATAATATAGATGTATTTTACAATCAAGTTGAATTTGCTTATATTTAACTTCAGAAATTAAAGTCACAAAATCAGTCACAAAGCACTTTTCATAGAGATAATTGGTTTAACAGCAATTTCAAAACATCAAACTTTATATAGTTTTTAAAGCTTTTGCATAAATTGCTAGGATTCTTGAAGATATTATATAAGCAATAACTTCTTTTATATAAATAAGAATAGATTATTCTTTTTGTTTTTATAATTTATTGCCTTTGTTTTGAATATAATTTATTTTTTAAGATTTATATACATATATATATTTTTTTAATTTGAGAAATTATGAGTTAACAAAACAATCAGGTGTATCAGACAGGATTCCCATACATTGCCCCACCACCACTATCTTATATTGGTTTGACAAATTAATCACAAATGATGAAAGAACACTGTCATAATATCACTGCTATATATAGTCCATAGCTTATATTTTATATATTTTTCCCACAAACTATCCTACTATTTACACTGTGTATTAGTATTGTATGTTTGTTATCCCTCGGGAGGGAACATTCAGATATTTGTATTGTGAACCACATACCATCATTCACCATGGGTTTCTTGTGTTACATGGACGTCTTGCTTTGTACAACCCATCTAAAGTGGACACTCAGGTTTGTCACAGAGTTGTTCTGTCAGCAGAACCCTTGAAACAAAGCTGTCACAATCAAGATAAAAGAAAGAAATCTGAATTTTAACAACAACAGCAAGTTTGCTTTGGATCAATAGCCTTGAAAATATGGTTGACAATGGAAACATACTATATACAACTTAAGTCTTATATTTGAGATATCCTTTTTGGTTAATATATTGCCATCTTTTGCTGGAACATTACACTACTTAATCAGAATACAACTATAACTTGGTACATGGTCTTTACACATAAATGTAGTAAATTCTGGGTTCAAAGATACTAATACTGCAATTTTAGCAAAGATTTCATGTTTTGTCATTAAGCAGTACTTGATATCTCAACACATTTCCCCATTTTTTCCTTCATACAAAAAAATATAAAGAATGCAACATGACTTTCTTTAGAGGTTTACTGTTATTATATGGCAAACTAAATTATTTCATTAAAAAATTTCTGATTGATAGTGCAGGTCAATAAAAATAATATTTCATTAAATAAAAGACTTTCTTTATTCATGAACATTTGCTATAGAACAAAGCAATAATGCTAAAGAAAGCAACCTAGCTTGTGCAAACTCTTACAAACCATATTTCAGAGCCTATCTACAAGACATTAATATACAGATATATATGCTGTTGAATCTTTATTTCCACACCCATAAGTCTTTAAAAATATTTTTGTTTTCTTCATAAAGCATTCTATATTTTATGTACATGTACATTAGATTGGTTAATATATTTTTAAATGTCTTTTTCATTCAAGAATAGAAACAGCACTTTTTAAACCAGGATTTCTAATATAATAGTGAAATTTAATATATAATAGATATGGTCAGCCTACTGAATCATGCAGCATCTAAAAATACAAAGGCTTATTTATTTTGATTATTAATTCATAAACAATTTTTGTATGAGCAGATGTTTGATACCTTTGCCAAGCAATTAAAAGATGTTGGTACAGCTGAGTTTTGCACCTGGTTGAAAAGATGAACAAAGTGTTTGTCAAGATTCATAATATTTCAGAATACTTCACTGGTGCCAACAATGTTCATGAAGCATGGCTATTAAAACATATACTACCCAATAACTCCCAAAATACACACATAAATTATTGAAAATTAGTGATGATTAGATCCCAAATAGAAAATTCTTATTTATATTGCTAAATAATATATAAGTAATCGAAGTACAATATATCCAAATAAAGATCCTAATTGTGGTCAACAATGAGAAATATTATAGTAGCTCAAAGGTTCCAAGGTATTAATGAGTCACTTGATTTTATTATCTGTCTTCACTAGTGACCTGCACAATTTTCATGAATAAATATACAAGCTTGTTTTTAAGACATTTAATCAAAACTCAACATTTTCTCTTCTCAAAGTGTCCACAGAAATATTACTGAAGTAAAGAGAACAAAGAGAAATTTTAAATTGAATAGAAAGCATTTCCACATTCTATTTCAATTTAAATTTTGACAATTAAGTGAATTTCATTAACAAAACACTAAAACCTTCTTTCATCTAGGAAAATACATTGATTGCAATGATGAAGATCATTATAATTTATGTAAGCAAAAATATATTATTCTGTTTAAAATATTTTATTTTCTAAATTCTAAAGGAAAAATCATTGCTTCTTTTTGTTTTTATTTAATATGATGAGCAATATAGCCATTTTAAATTAAATACATAAACTGAAAACAGATTATGTATTTGTTTGTAAATATAGTATAAATTCCTTACAACACAAATTTATCTATTGCAATTAGTCACCAACTTTTATTCTTAAATAATATTTAGTTTGCTTGTGCCATAGAATATTAATTATCCAAATGCCCCAGAGTTATCACTTTTACAACACAAGTTACACAATACATAATTTTGGTATGTATACAAATTATTTTCAAAAATACACACATTCATACACACAAACAATACACATATTACACATATGCATGTATTTTTATTGAAGCTTATTTCACACTATGCAATTCATCCTTTTAAAGTATATGATTCAATTTCAATCATTTTTAATACATCCGTAGAACTGTAGAACAACACTATATATAAGTTTTAGATCATTTTCATCACATGAAAAAGAAATTCCATGCCAATTAGCAAACACTCCCCATTCTCCTCCTAAACTCCTCAGCCCTAGGCAACTACTAATTTAATTTTGTCTCTAAAGATCTGACTGCTCTGGACATTTCATATAAATAGAAATATAAAATAAGTGGCCTCTTGAGTCTGATTTTTAATAACATTTTCAAGGTTAATCCATGTTTCAGTTTATATCAATAATTCATTATTTTTATTGCTGAATAATATTTAATTGTATGTATGTACCACATATTGTTTATCAGTTTATCAGGTGATGGACATTTGTGTTATTTCCACTTTTGGATTATTATGAATAATGCTGTTATGAACACCATGTATAAGTTGTTTTGTGAACATACATTGTATTTATTATGGACATTTGTCTACTAATTAAATTGATATATAGTATCTTTATGTTTAACTTATTGAGGAAATGTCAATTTGATTTCCAAAGTGAATATACCATTCCTAGCAACAGTGTAGAAAGATTCAGATTTCTCCATTTCCTCAAAAATCTTAATTATCTTTCATTTTCGGTATAGCCATTTTAGTTGGTGTGAAGTAATATTGTGGTTTTGATTTGCATTGAAGTCTAACTGTTGAACAACTTTTCATGTACCTATTGACCACATTTATATTTTGTTTGGGGAAATGTCTATATAAATCATTTTCCATTTTTTTTTAAAATTTTCAAACACGTTATTTGTCTTTTCATTCTTCAGTTGTAAGAGTTCTTTATATATTATGGATACTAGTCATTTATCAGATATATGATTTGAAAATAATTTCACCCCACTCTGGATTAATTATCTTTGAATTTCTTGGTAGTATTTTTTGAAATGCAAAAGTTTATAATTTTAATGCAGTCCAATTCTTCTGTTTTTCCTTGTTCTTTTGATTTCATGTCAAGAAAATATTTGTCAAATCCAAGATCATGAATGTTTATTCCCATATTTTCTTCTAAATGTATTAATGCTTTTGTTCTTACATTTAGGTTTACACTACAGTTTGAGTTTATTTTTGCACATTGTGTGAGAACGAGGCCAAATTCATTTTTTGCATACAGATATTCAGTTTTCCCAGCACTATTTGTTGAAATGTTTGTCTTTTCTTTATATAATTGTTTTAGCAATTTCATTTTTAAAAATTTGATGAGTTAAGTAGGCAAAAATGGTGGAGCAAGGAACTCCATATTATGCCTTTCCATAAAAGCAATAAAAAAAGCAAAAGCAGTGAGAATAAACCACTGGAAATTAGCCAAATGTTTGCAGCAATCCAGAGAATGAATATTTGGTGATAAATGACTGATTCTCAGCTATAAGAATGTAGTCTGTGGTATTTTAACTCTCCTCAATCCTGCCCTCCACTCTATAACTCAGAGGTAGCCATAAAAGTAATATTCCTATTACTTATCAGATGGAGCAGAATGTACTTAATTCACAAAATAATTATAATTACTTATTTCTTCTGATTTGTCTAATCATTTCTGGAAAGACAGGTTCAAAAACCTTGCCTTTAATTAGCTTAAGTCCAAACATCCTAATGCTAAAGTTGCTTCCTGTAGGGGTGTTTGGAAAAATATTTACAGGCTTATGGTTGCTCCCTGAGGAAAGATATTATAATTGGGGCAAAAAAAATTGACTAACCCAAAATCTTAGATGGAAAAGTTAAGGAATGAGATGCTCATAATGACTTTGAAAAGCTCTGACATATTCCTGGAAGTCTAAAATGTTGTACATGTGCAAACACAGGAAATATGTGAGCAGGCCCTGAGCATTCATCTCTGACCTGCTCTGAAGATACACCATGAGCAGGAAGTGAAGGCTAATGCAGAATTGTAAACTGCCTGGCTGAGTGCTGGTGCATGTTCTAACTTATGCCAGAGCCCCTCAGCAAAGGCTGGATGATTTCTTCCCCCTGTTATATAAGTACATCTATAACGAACTATTCACTATCAAACTAATGAAACAGAGATGTGTAGAGCCACATTTAACAGAAAAAATACAGATTTCATGAAATTAGATCAGAAAAGTCACTAAACAAACAACAAGAACTTCAATGTGCATCAACAACAACAAATCCTGGAAACGGGAGAGAATCAAGTTTCCAGAATTGCCACATTGTAATACTCAAAATATCCAGTTTTCAACAACTACAAAAATTATAAGGCATGCAAAGAAACAAGAAAAAATGGCCCATACATAGAGAAAGAAATAAATCAATAGAAATTGTCATTGGAAAAGACCAGATGTTAGATTTTCTAATCAATGTCCAGTAAGCACACACACACTCACACACATGTGCACACACCCACCCTACCCATACAGAAATTCAACACATTTTTTATTCCTGGAAACACAAATTAAATAATAAGGAAATAGGAATACACTCAAATTATTAAAATGTAATGTCTGACACCATATCATGTTGACAAGGTTCTTGAACAATAAAAATTTGGAAGACAAAACTACTTTGGAAAATCTTGGGCAGTTGCTTATTAAAGTAGATAAAGAAGGGAAGTAGACTTGGCCCAGTGGTTAGGGCGTCCGCCTACCACATGGGAGGTCCACGGTTCAAACCCTGGACCTTCTTGACCTGTGTGGAGCTGGCCCACGCTGATGAGCGCAAGGATTGCCATGCCACACAGGGGTGTCCCCGTGTAGGGGAGCCCCATGCGCAAGGAGTGCGCCCTGTAAGGAGAGATGCCCAGAGCAAAAGAAAGTTCAGCCTGCCCAAGAATGGCACCGCACACATGGACATACTGAGAGCTGACACAACAAGATGACGCAACAAAAAGAAACACAGATTCCCATGCCGCTGACAACAACAGAAGCAGACAAAGAAGAACACGCAACAAATAGATATGGATAACAGACAACTGAGGCGGGGGTGAAGGGGAGAGAAATAAAAAATCTTAAAAAAAAAAGTAGATAGAGAAGGAAAAAAGCAAAATCTATCCTATGACTCCACAATTCCTCTGTTATTATTCACACTAGGGAATAAAACTTGCCCTCAAAAATTGTTTAAGTATATTTATAGCAACTTTATTCATATTGGCCAAAACTAGAGAAATAGAATATATAAACAATGTCTGACATACAATGGAAGACTGTTCATCATTAAAAAGAATGAACTGGAGAGTAGGTACTGCATGCAGCTCTGCTGAGATTCAGGACTCAAATAGCACATGCACAGACCAAAAATTTTAGACTCTGAGACATACATTTAACAAGTATAGTGCTAATTATAGGTTCGAATAAAAAGGGCAGAAGAGCCATGTGTAGGGAAACTGTAAACGTGTCTAACTCACTTGGACTAGGGATCATAAGTTCCAAAGTAAGGCCCACTGACAGGGTGCTGATTTCCTGAGCTTGTCTACCTTGCTTATAGTGTTAAGATGTCTCTAGGGCCCAAATAAACCCCACTCTTTCAGGCACTGTTTACTGTGGCAGTCAAAAATTCATTTGTGTTTAATATTTCCCCCTTTGGGGTAAGGTCTTTTCCAGGCACACTGCTACTTGGTGCTTGGTAATAATCCCTTGGTGCCAGGGAAGCTTATCCCTGGGAATCGTGTTCCATGCCATGGGGAATGTAGTGAGATTGTATACAGAGTTTGGTTTACAGAGAGGCCACATGTGAGCAACAAGGAGGCTTCAAATACATCACATTAATGAAAGATTTTGTTAATGTGGGAATCTCTGGTGGGTGGGGAGGTGAAGAAAATGGAGGTGAAGCAAATGTGCATTTATGCAATCTAAAGCTTCTTTATAAACACATACATACATACATAAGTAAAAAATTGACTTCTGATTCACACAACTGCATGGATAATCTGAAAAAAAAAACCATGCTGGATATCCTCTATTAATCCATTTTTATGAATTTATAAAAGAACAAACTAATATATGGTGGAAAAATGGAACAGTGATTTGTTCTATGTTTAGGGGTGAGGAATGTTCCTGAGGGAAACTTCTGGAATGTTGGTAATGTTCTGTATCTTGACATGACTTGAACTTATATAGGTATATGTATTTGCCAGAACTCATGTAATGGAACACTTAAGTTTGTGTATTTCATTGTATTTAAGATTTACTTCTATGGAAAAAATGTTTATAAACTATATCAAACTCTACCTAATGATACATATACTGAAATATTTGGGAGGAAGTGAACTGAAGTACATTTTTTGAAATGCATAGAGGAGTAATATAAACAAAGGATGAATAAATTTGTGGATGGAAGGATGAATGGTTATAGATAAATAAGTAGATAGATGTAAAATAGAAAACTTAATAATAATATGTGATTGTAGTTCTAGGTAGTGGCCATATTAGTACCTACTGAAAATTACTTCAACTTTAATGTAAGCTTAATAATTTTAATAGTAATTTTCTCAGAATATAAACTAAGCACAACAAATATAAATCACAATCAAAGATACTATTAGGTAATAACAAATGGTTTAAATTTTACTCTGAATAAAATAGGATATTCCCCTCCAACTTCTGTTAGAGGAAGTACCCAGTCTTTAAAACTTTCCCCCTCTGTTCATTCATCAGAATATATCAAATGCATGTTTGCATGTATGTGTTTGTGTGTGTGTGTGTAAATGTGTGTGTCATTCCTCTAGTGTATGATAGTTTAATGGCATTGTTTGCTAAACTAAATTACCTTTTTGTTGTGGTTGTTGTTGTTAATGTCTGTACTTAAGAAATGGATTTCAAACAGTAGAAAAACATATAAATCCCTGGCAGGTACTACATTTTTAAGGCAGCTTTTTTTTTCCTCTCCCAAACTTCTCAAATAACAGATGACTGGTCTGCTATGGTTAGATTAGGCATAGTGAGTTCCAAAATAGTGATACTATAAAAATATTGTATTATGTTGCATTATATTACAATATTATTCTTATAGTATTAGAGATTTCTTTCCTGTGTGATAGCTATCTTTCAGACTATCTTAAATACATAATATAGCTATATGCTATTTGTGGTTGATAGTATAAGTACAGCACCTGATTTAGTAAAATTGCCATTTTGTATTTCAATGGCTCTTCTTGCCCATTTAATAATTTACTTGGATTACTGTGTGTTCCCTGCTTCTGTTGAATAATGGGAGTTATAGCACCCAAACGCATAAGCAAAGGTTAGCACTGATTAAGGTTTACTGTAGTTGGAAAATAAGTCAGTAAGGGAATTAAGAAATTCTACCAAAAATGAGAATTTATTTTCCATTATGTCATGAAAGATAGTTATCTCATTTTTTTCATCAGTTCAGGCTCTGTATTCCAATTTGGGGAAGAATATGGGGATAAGTAAAGGTTCTCTTCTATTTTGCTATTTACTTCCATGACTTTGTAAAACAGCAGAACTGCAGATTACAGGAATAATATCAAACTCAATCATGCTGTAGTTATTAGAAACTCTCTCCATGTCCCTGAGATTTTGGTAAATGGCCATCTCTTATTATGTTTCCAATATTGTAGTGAGATATTCATTTTCTTCTTTTTTCTCATATTTTCATCTTTATAAAGATTGGGGCCACTAGCTGTTATCAGGCAATCTAGAATCTAAAAACCTTTGAATTCTATAAATAATTAATATAAATGAGTAATATTCATAAAAATGTCAACCTTACACAAATTCAATATAATAATGAAAATATGCTGATAATGTTTTGAGTAAATAATAAAATTAACTGTTTATAAAGCACCTCGTCGTTTTTAAAATTTTGGTCAAGGTAAGAAATACCCATTTTAATTGAAAAGTTTACTCCTTAAATTAATGTAAGGTTTTCTAATAATTTGATGTAGCAGAAATTTTCAACTTCATAAAAGGATATTTTTAAAGATATTTGTAACTGCTGTTTTGTAAAATTTTAGGAGAATATATCGAACAGAAAATGTAACTTCATTATGATGTAGCTTTCATTTCTTTGGATGTGCATTTCCATAATTTAGAATACTTGGCTTTAAACAATCAAACCCTTCTTTCAGAACTTCTTTTGATTTGCAAGTTCAGACTGACAGTCCAAAGAAATGAAATGTGAATATGTTTCTAAATCCTTTATAAAAAGAAATCTATTGCCACTAAATTATATTCTAAAAAATGCAGAACTTCTACAATTATTT
This sequence comes from Dasypus novemcinctus, assembly GCF_030445035.2. Classification (NCBI taxonomy): domain Eukaryota; kingdom Metazoa; phylum Chordata; class Mammalia; order Cingulata; family Dasypodidae; genus Dasypus; species Dasypus novemcinctus. The sequence goes on along the minus strand of NC_080674.1, from coordinate 30,331,355 downwards.
TGCTGAACTTGGTAGGTAGCTTAGCTACCCAGTCCTTGACACTCTGATTTGCATATGAGGAGAGTTGTTCCATATCTCACTACAATACTTTGGGTTTATATTAACCACAAAAAAAGTTTTTTCCAACTAATAGGAAGTTCTGAATATATGCACTTGCTTATTCATATTCAAAAATTTCTTCTGAAGGATAGACTATGTTAATGCTATCACCAATTTACAAAATTTGAAATGGAGATATAGGGAGTAAATAGTATTCACACACAATAAATCAACCATTATGAAAGCATTGGTTCAAATTTAAGACTCCATCATTTTTGAAATTTATAGTTTAATAATAATATATATGTAATACAAATATACCCAGAACTTGCCCTGATCTTGTGTTTACAAAGGTTGATAAAATCCAAGTCTAAAAAATAATGTTATAGGTAGCCCCTATCTGTTAAAAGCTTCTTAGTTCCAGGAGAGTTGCTCAAACTTTTTCTTGGATGCCTAGGCTTATATCTTTTATATTTAAAAAAAGGATTTTGTAATTGTTTTCAGGTATTAAACTAAGCACGTCATGTTTTTACATTTCCCTCTATGAGCATATTTAACTGATAGAAGAAATTTATGAATAACAATAAGTTATAGCAGTGTTGAGAGACTAGAAAATAAAAAATAAATTAAGAATGAGAGCAGTGATACAATACTATATAAAAAGAATATGTGTTCAAATTTAAATGGAATTAAAATAGATCTGATTAATTTCCAAGACTATTTAAGTGAAATAGATTTTTCTATGAGACTTTTCCACAAGAATTCCTGAAAAATTCTTAATATGAGTACTGTTAATAGCTAGGAATAGGGAAATAAGTGAGTAAAATAATATTAATAATAATCATTAATCGGGACAAGTTGAGACTGTATTGATATTTATGTGAGGTATTTGTGAGATTTTTCCCTTAGAGATTCATAAGTGAAAAATATCATAGCATGTAAAGAAAGTGAGTTGCAATGAAACAAAGGTAATTATAAAGAACGATTTAAAAATATAATAAAGTATTTGCATATATGGCATTTTGTTTTTCCTATTCAGTTAGATTATCTGCTTAGGAGAGTGACATTTATCAGATGCATACTTTTTTAACAAATCAATTTTATTGATTCCTATTAATAAATCATATGTCCATCAAAGTGTATAGTCTATGGTATTTGGTATAATCACATAGGTGTGCATTCATCACTTCAATCATTTTTAGAGCATTTTCATTATTCTACTACTAATAATAATAATAATAAAGAAATAAACAAAACTCATTACCACTCAGTCTCTCTATGCTTGCCCTGCTGTGCTTAATTGCTATTTTGTTACCTTCTCTCTGGTATATATGGATTTATACTTTGTTGCAAAAGTCTTACCTATGTAATACCACCCATATTTGTATTTTGCATGAGGTTTTGCTATGCTTTACAGTCCCGTGTTACATTTTTTACCTATCCTTCTATATACCTGACCTTAGACTTACCCTTTCAGCCACTGTCATACCCATACGTCCATATGATAGCTCTGCTAGTTACAAACAGTATGAATACTTTCACCATTTCTATTCATTTCCAAAGATTTACAAAAATCCTTTTTACCAGGATCCCCAACCTTGTTCTTTTTAAAGACATTTTTGGCTATTCAGGGCCCCTTATCCTTCTAAATAAATTTGATAATTAACTTTTCCATTTCTACAGAAAAGGATGTTGGGATTTTTGTTAGATTTGTGTTGATTCTGTCAATCAATTGGGTAGAATTGCTATTTTAACAATATTTAGTCTTCCAATTCTTGAACATATAAATGTCCTTCCATTTATTTAAGTTTTATTTGCTTTCTCTTAGCAATGTTTTGTTGCTTTCTGAATACAGGTTCTTTATGTCCTTGATTAAGTTTATTCCTAAGTATTTGATTCTTTCAGTAACTATTATAAATGGAAATTTTTTTCTGATTTCCTCCTTGGATTGCATGTCCATAGTGTATAGAAATTCTATTGATTTTTGCATGTTAGTCTCGTATCCCACCACTTTACTAAACTTGTCTATCAGTTCTAGTAGGTTTTTGTAGGTTTGACGGAATTTTCTAGATATAGGGTCATATCATCAGCAAATAGTGAAAGCTTTACTTTTTTTTTTTCTATTTGGGTGCGTTTTATTTCTTTATCAGACTAATTGTTCTAGCTATCAATATATTGAATAACAGTGGTGACATTGTGCATCCTTTCCTTGTTCCTGATCTCATTGGGAAAGATTTTAGTCATTCACCATTGTGTACAATGCTAGCTGTACATTTTTCATATATTCACTTTATTATATTGAGAAAACTTCCTTTTGTTCCTATCTTTTGGAGTGTTTTTATCAAGAAAGTATGCTGTATTCTGTCAAATGCTGTTTCTGCATCAATTGAGAAGATCATGTGATTTTTATTCTTCAATTTATCAATGTGGTTTATTACACTAACTGATTTTCTTGTCTTGAACCACTTTTACATATGTGGGATAAAGTCCACTTGACCACTTGATCATGGTGTATAATTCTTTTAATGTGTTTTGGATATGGTTTGCAAGCTTTTTTAAAAATTTTAAGTATTTTGTTGAGGTATTTTGCAATTATATTCATTAGATATATTTATCTGTAATTTTCTCTTTTGATAGTATCTTTATCTGGTTTTGGTATTAGAGTGATGCTGGCTTCAAAGAATGAGTTTGGTAACATTCTTTCCTGTTCAATTTTTGGGGAGTGCTTGAGCAAGATTTGTATTAGATCATCATCAAATGATTGGTAGAATTGACTTGTGAAGCCATCTGTTCCTGGGTTTTTGAGCTTTGAGATATTTTTGATGACTATTTCAGTCTCCTCACCTGTGAATGGTTTGTTGAGGTCTTCCATTCCTTCTAGGGTAGTGAAGGTGGTTTTGTGTTTCTAGGAATTTGTCCAGGTCATCTGTACTGTCTAGTTTTTTTGACATACACATGTTCATAGCATCCTCTTATGAAGTCTCTTATTTCTGTGGAGTAAGTGGTAATGTTCTCTACCACATTTCTACTTTTATTTATATGTCTTCTCTTTTTCTTTGACAGTCTAGTTAAGGGTTTTTTTTTTTTTTATGGTTGTTGCTCTTCTCAATAACCATCTTTTGGTTTTGTTGATTCTCTCTATTGCTTTTATTTGTTCGCAATTTCATTTATTTCTACTCTTATCTTTACTAATCATTCCTTTGGCTTGGTTTGGGATTAGTCTGCTGTTCTTTTTCTCATTCCTCCAGGTGTACTGTTAGAGCTTCAATTTTAGCTCTTTCTTCTTTTTTAATGTCAGCACTAAGGGGTATAAATTTCCTTCTTGGTACTGCCTATGCAATATCCCATAGGTTTTGATATGCTGTATTCTCATTTTCATTTATCTCAAGAGAGTTGTTGCATTCTCTTGCAATTTCTTCTTTGCCCCATTAATTATTTAAGAGTGCTGTTTAATTTCCATGTATTTATGAATTTTCCATTTTTCTATCCATTATTTTTTAAATTTTATCTTCATTATTTTATTTAATTCCTTCAATTAATCTATGAAACTGAGTTCAATATTCTGATTCAAAGCAAGAAGAATGTGAGACTTACAGCAGTATGATATTCTTTTCCAAGGCATGTAATTGTGTCTGGATTAAATCATTGCTTTCAATGTTCCTAGGTTTTTACATTTCACTAATAATGTTTATTATATTTTTTATTTTTAAAAATACTTAGATTACATAAAATGTTACTTAAAACATAAGGGATTTCCATATGCCCCACTCCCCACTCCTCCCACTTCTTCCCACATTAACAACTTCTTTCTTAGTGAGGTATATTCATTGCAACTGATGAACATATTTTGGAGCACTGCCACTAAGCATGGATTATAATTTACATTCTGATTTCCAAGTTCATTCCATCATGATCAGAGAAAGTGTTTTGTTTAATTTCAAAATTTTAAAATTTATTGAGACTTATCTTGTGACCCATCATATAGTCTTAGAGAAGGATACATGGCAATTGGAAAAGAAAGTATATAATACTGTTTTTGGGTGCAATGTTCTATAGATCTCTGTTAGGTCTAATTTATTTATCATATTATTCAAGTTATCTGTTTCTTTACTTATTCTTTGTCCATATGTTCTTTCCAATACTAAGAATGGTGTATTGAAGTCTTCAACTGATATTGTTGTATATATTCCTCCCTTCAGTTTTTCCAGTGTGAGTTTGGATCTTAGAGTACTCTGGTTAGGTGCATAAATATTTAATATAGTTATTTATTCTTGGTGAATTGTCCCTTTTATTACTATATAATGACTCCATCCCTTATAATAGTTTTGCATTTAAAATCTATTTTGTCTGATATTAGTATCATTATTCACTCTTTTTGGTTTACTGTTTGCATAGTTGTGTCCTTACTCTGAGGTAAGGCTTTTGTAGACAGCATATATATGCTTATATATATTTTTTCCATTCTATGTCTACGTATTTGATTGGGGAGTTCAAGTGACTAATATTCAAATTTTACTGTAAAGCCATTACTTACTCCATTCCTTTTGTCCTTTGACTTTCCATTTTCATATCTTACTTATGTCCATCTTTTTACCCTTTAAATTACCCTTCTTAATAATCTTAATTTCTACCTTCTTCTTCAAGTATGTCACCCTTGTTTTACTTTAGGGCAGGAGCAGTTCCTTTAGATCTTTTGTTGTTCTGGTTTTTCGGTAACAGGTTCTATTAGTTTTTGTCTGTGAAGATTTTGAACTCACCCTCCTTTTGAAGGACCATTTTGCTGGATACAGAATTCTGGCTAGCAGTTTTCTCTCTTTCAGTACTTTAAATACATCAGATGACTTTCTTCTCACCTCCATGATTTCTGATGAGAGATTGGCACTTAATGTTATTGAGGTTCCCTTGTATGTAATGTTTTGCTTTTCTCTTGCTACTTTCAGAATTCTTTCTTTTTTTTAATTCATTTTTTAAAAATATTACATTCAAAAAATATGAAGTCCCATTCAACCCCACCGCCCCCACCCCCCACTCCCACCACAGCAACACTCTCTCCCATCATCATGACACATCCATTGCATTTGGTAAGTACATCTCTGGGCATCGCTGCACCTCATGGTCAATGGTCCACATCAAAGCCCATACTCTCCCACGTTCCATCCAGTGGGCCCTGGGGGGATCTACAATGTCCCATAATTGTTCGTGAAGCAACACCCAGGACAACTCCAAGTCCCAAAAACGCCTCCACATCTCACCTCTTCCTCCCGTTCCCCACACCCAGCAGCCACCATGGCCACTTTTCCCACACCAATGCCACATTTTCTCTGTGGACATTGGATTAGTTGTGTCCATTGCACATCTATGTCAAGAGGAGACTTAGATTCCACATGGATACTGGATGCAATCCTCCTGCTTTCAGTTGTCGGCACTCTAGGTGTGGTGGTTGACATTCTTCAACTCCATGTTAGCTGAGTGGGGTAAGTCCAATAAATCAGAGTGTAAGAGTTGAAGTCTGTTGAGGATCAGGGTGTGGCTATCATATTGTCAGTCCAGATATTCAAATCCCCTAGATATATCTTAAACCCCAGCACCAACTACAATTCCAGTAAAGTAGCATGAAAGTCTTGTGAAAAGAGATCCCATCTGAGTCCAGTTATGAATTAAAAAGCTATTGTTTTCATGAGAGAGGGAAAGAAAAAAGAAAGACAATAGTTTCAAGAGTGGATAACCAACAGAAAACAAAACAAAGTATTAGAAATTAAGAGTTAAACACTTTGTGGATCAAAGAAAGGGAGGTGAAGGATATCAAGATGTAGGGGAAAGGGGATAGTGTAGGTAGCCAAAATCTATTCACACAGAAATGAGGCAGTGGAGGATGAGAAAACCCAGCAAATGTGAGGTGTTCCCTGCAGCACCTATTGTATAGTTAAGATAAAATATGAAGAAAATGAGGATCGAGAAAGAGAGAGAAAAAAAAAAGAGAGAGAAGAAAGGAAGAAAGAAAAAGGGGGTGGGTAGAGGGTGGGGAACAGGTAGGGAAAAGGACAAAAAGATATACACCACCCACAACAGCCACAATAACAATTTAAAAAAAAACCTAAATAACTGAAAAAAAAGATTTTGGGGGATACACTGGGAGAAAAGACTAGGGGATAATGCAATGTTAGCAATCAGGACAATAAAAAATAAAATAAAATAAAATAAAATAAAATAAAATAAAATAAAATAAAATAAAATAAAAACAAAACAAAACAAAACAAAAAAGAAAAAACGCAAACATTGAGGGCTAGGACATTCAAGGACCTCAGATGGACCTCAGGACATGATGGTTTCAGGGATGGAAAGTCTGAGATATTGAAGACTCAAGAGGTGTGAGTCTCTGGGGTGTGGGCCATCAGGGTTTAGGGGACTCAGACCTGGCAAACTCAAGTCCGATTAACATGGAGACTGGGAGCACCGCAGTGCATCACAGCCTTCAGGGACCCCTGCAGCTGGTTGCCAGCCCTATGAGTGAGGTCACATCCGCAGGCTCTATCCTGTGTGTCTGTACCGCACAATTCACTCACTCACTGGGGTCTATTCTGTGGATGTATCACCAATTCGACTTCAGGACACCTCCCACCCTGTGAACCCCCAGAACGGCCACCTGGGGGCACCTCTACACTGCAGCCAATTTAATGACGCAGATCAATAGCCAGGCCCGGGGGTGGGGCTCCAGCCAGAAACGCTAATAACAGAGTCCAAACCCGAAATTCCCACGCTTCGCAAAATATTCTCCTAATCGGCTTCCAAACATCTCCCACCCTGCCAGACCTTGGTGGCGTCTCTTTATTACTATCAATTTAAGTCCACTGTAGATCGGCAGCTGGGCTTGGGGGGGGGGGGGGTGGCGGGGCTCTAGGAGGAAGCACTATTGTTTGTATCCGCAATCAAAAATTTCCCCACTTCGCAATAAAACTCCCGTTTGTCTCCCCAAATCGGTCTGCAAGCGTTTCCTGTCCTATTAACCCCCCAATAGGTTACTCAGGGCTTATGAATCCCCCAGTACTGCAGAGCCTCCAAAAAAAAAAATGCTGCAGCAGCACTGGGTGCTGCGGCTCCGCCCACCCTAGGAGGAAGCGTTCAGCGCACAGCCCGGACCTCCGTGTAAAGAGTCTCAATTATATTTTATAGATGTATTTTCTCTGTTACCTTCCCACCAAATCGATGTCCAGACATCTCCTGTCCTGCAAAAATCCTGAAACAGCCTGGTCCCGAAGAACCTCCAATGCTGCCCAGCCGCTTCTTTGCAGGAGATATTATCAGGTAAGCTCACTCAGCCATCATCTTGCCCAGAATTCTTTCTTTATCTCGGATATTTGTCATTCTGAACAGTAGATGTCTCAGAGAAGGTCTGTTCAGATGTGTTCTGTTTGGGGTACATTGTCCTTCTTAGATACTGATATTTATGTCTCTCATAAGGGTTGGGAAATTTTCAGTCTTTATTTCCTCAAATGTTCTTTCTGCCCCTTTTTAATTCTCATTTCCTTCTGGGATACCAATAATGCATAGGTTTGTGCATTTCACATTGCCATTCAATTCCCTGAGACCCTGTTCCATTTTTTTTCCCATTCTCTTCTCTTTCTATTATCCTGTCTTTTCCAGTTCAGAAGTTTTGTCTTCGAAATCAATAATTCTTTCTTTGAACAATTCACATCTGCTCTTATGTGCCTCTAATGTATTTTTAATCTCATCCATTGTGTCTTTCATTCCAATAAGGTCTGTTACTTTCCTTTGCAGGCTTTCAAATTGTTCTTTGTGCTTTCCCAGTGTCTTCTTAATATGCTTTATCTCTTTAGTCATATTTCCTTTTGGTTCTTTGGGTTTATTTAAAAGAGTTGTGTGGTTATAATTGATTAGCTATCTTAAATTCTGTTTCTCTTCAGGTTATTTGGTTTGTTCCTTCAGCTGGGCCAACTCTTCCTGTTTCCTAATAGCACTTGTAAATTTTTGCTGATAATCTAAGAATCTGAATATGTTGGTGAATTTATTCTGATAACAAATTTTTCTCTCTTGCCTGTTTCTCTCCCCACCCCCACAGGTTTTGTTGTTGCTTTATATTTGGTTCCACATATTCTGAGTCTTTAAAATTTCCCAGGCTAATTTATCATAATCAGGCCAGGTACTCAATAATGGGGCACAGATTTTCTCCCAGGAGTTCGGGTTAAGAGAAACTAAAAGCAGACTTTCTCTGTGCAATTCCAGATAAACTGGCAGATGGTGCATGTTGGTGCCACATTCCTTGGAGGTGTTTCTTTCAATCTACACTTTCCTGTGTTTTGGTCTGGTCAGGGCTGTGATTCAAAGTGGGCTTTGCTGGCCAAATTCACTGAAGAGAAGTCCCCCAACTCCCCTCCCTTTTCCCTTGTTACAGCTGACAGGGAGGAAGATGTCTGTTCCTCTTTCCATTGATTGCCGTAAGCCAGGGGTTTTACTTCAGCTTAGTATCTTGGGTGTTGGGGAGCAGAGACCTTCCTCACTGGGCTTTTATAATTCAAGTTTATTGTTTTGAGTTCTTCTTCTCTCTGTTCTTCACCCTCCTGGAAGTTGTGTAGCACTGTCCATGTCTGCTGAACCCCAAGGCAGGTTACTTGGACACCTTTTGGCCCTTTCTTCATTGTTTATGTGAGAGAGGTGAGTCCCGACTTCATATTCTGATGCCTCCTTCCCAAAGGTCCTCAAATGCATTCATCTTTAATCAATTTTAGTACCATAAGATAAAAATAATACAAGTAATTTGTGTAAGCCATTGGATATTAGAAATTTTAGGAACTGTGACAAGCATGGAAAGTCATATCAGCACATAAGAACCAGGTAGAAGGGAAGTAAAACAGTACATTAATTCTGGTGGCCACCTATCATTATCACATATAGTTGTTTTAGCAATTAACCCTGGCAGCTATGACTACACTTACTTATTGTTTATTTTCCTAACTGCTAAAAACAAATATTACACAATAGGTTGGCTTAGAAAATCAGAATGTTTTGGCTTTTGGTTTTGAAGCTCGGCATCCAAAATAAAGGCTGATGCTGTTTGCTTGATAACTGTGGCATTCTGTGACTTGTTGCAATCCTTGATCCTTGACTTTTCTTTCACATGGCAATGCATATTCCCTTTTTCTTCCATATCCTGTTGACTTTCAGCTTCTAGTTGTTCTCTGTAATTTATTTTTCTGGGTCTAGTTTCCTTTGTATATAAGGTCTTTAGCTATAATGGATTAAGGTCCATGCTCATACAGTTTGGGCACATTTTAACTCATAACATATTCAAATGTCCTATTTACAAATGGTTTCACAGCCACAGGACCAGGGCCTGGGACATGATCATGCCTCTTATGGGGCACATGATTTAATACCTGACATAGACTTTTTAATTCATAAAAGAGTATCTATGAAGAAAAATTTGCTAAGAGCATCAACATTTCTAATGAATTAGATAGTCAAAGACACATAGGTGGATCAGTGTCAAAGAGGGTTGTGAGTTGTGTATCCAGATGTTGATTCATGGTGATTCATAAGTAGAAATTGCAGAAATATAATTTTAAAAAAGTGACTGTGAAGAGACAGGACCAGAGCAGATGGTACTTTCATTCTGTTGATGGGCTCTGAACATTGTTTCCTTGTCTCTGCCTCGGGCTTATCAGGCACTAACTCATAGTCTTTGCAATCTGAAGTACATAATAGATTTAACGAAACATCAGACCTGGCCCAGGAATTAGATATGCATATGCAGATGGTTAATATTTTCCTAAATAACCATAATATTACCTGAGCCAAGCACCTGCCCTTTAGCCATTTAGCTATTCTACCTTTTGCTCCCATTCAGGCTGTTCTCATAACTTTATGTTTCTACATATTTTCTCCTTTAAAGAACTAAAACCATAATCTGTGCCATAGCTTTAATTTATAGTTATTTTATGAGCAATTCATGGGCTACTTTATTTTCAGTTTGGGCTATTTATTTTAGTGAAGACTATTTTCAAACACCCTGAGTTGATATTCAGAGAGGATACTAACCCTCATGGATGTCTAAAACAAATACAATGAAGTCACATAAACAAGGAGAACTATAGTTTCTTTTTTCTTTCTTTCTTTTTCAAATGTTTTCCCTAATTGAAGGCTTACAGAAGTTTTAATTTTTATGAAGTACATCTTATTAAATTTTAATTTTATATACCATGCTTTTGCTGTCATATATAGGAAAACTTTGCCTAATCCAAAAAGTTTCAAATATCTTATTACAATCTGTCTTCTACAAGCTTTGTAGCTTCAGACTTTATATTTACATCAATGAGTGTGACATTTCGAAGTTTTTTGTATCACAGAAAAGATTATGTTCTTTGAAATAATCCATTCCTGAGGGTATGAGACACTTTGATTGCATTAGAGCCAGTTAAGGGACCTTGATTAGATCACTTTTCATTAGATTACTTTGATTGCACTATGCCAGTGATGCATGATACAGGTTAGTCTTCATCTTCTTCCTGGAGCCTTACATAAAATGAGAGCTGAAAGCAGAAATACAGAGAGAAAGACAGTTTCTGTTTTTACACTGCCATATGAAAGAAGACTCCAGGATCAGCAACATCTAGGAGAAAAGTTAGGAGAAACTCTGAGAGTCTGAGAGAGAGAACCCAAAGGCTGGAATCAGCATAGTAATTTGAAACAAAGAGAAGGGAGAAACCAGCCATGGGCTGATGACCTGCTGAACTCAGGAAAAAAGCAACCTGGAGGATAAGGAAGAAACCCAAATGGAGAGCCACCATTTTGCTTTGCCATGTGACAGGAGACTGCCTGCAGCCAATTTGGTGAGACAGCATCTCTCATGATGCCTTGATTTGCATATTTTCAGAACCTTGGAGCTGTAACCTTTTACCCTAAACAATTCCCATTATAAAAGTCATATCATTTCGTGTATTTTGTATTGGCAGCCTTAGCAAACTAAGGCATTTATCCTATAAGCAATATGTTTCAATATTTTTCGGAAAACATGTATCCAATAATTCTAGCACTATTTGTTAGAAAGAGCACTCATTTTCCACTAAATTGTTTTGGCTATTTTATGGAAATTAGACCATATTCTTGCAGGTCATTTTCTGGAATCCCTTTTCTGTTCCACTAATCTATGTGTCTCTCTTTTCACCAAACCACTTTGTCTTGAATACAATAGATTTAGAGTAAGCAATTACCTATGCTCCTCTTTTGCAAAGTTGTTTTAGCAATTCTGGGTATTTTACTTTTATGTATAAATTTTAAAATAAACTTTGCAAGTTCTATTAAAAATTTGCTCATGATTTGATTGTGATTGTTTTAAACATATGAATACATGAATCACTTTGGTGAAAATTATCATGGCAACAATACTGAGTTTTTCAACTGAAAGAAATGTAACTCATTGTTTCTATCAGTGATAATTTCTCTTTCTATTCTTCCCCTTCTCTTCCTCCTTCTCCTCCTCCTCCTTCTAACTTCTGCTTCTTGGTTCTGTTTCTGCTTCATATTTTATTTTCAGTATATGGATCTTTCATATTTTAGGTTAGATTTATAGCTTTGTATTACATGTTTTGGTAGCTATTTAAATTGCACTCTCCATTGCAATATGTAAAAATAAAATTGAATTTTATGTGAACATTATGTCTGGTGAACTTGTAAGATATGCTTGTAAGTTCTAGTAGCATTTTTTATACTGTTTGGATTTTCTGCATAGACAGTCATGGCATATGCAAATAACAAGATTTTTTATTCCTTTAAAATCATTATGCTTTTATTGTACTAGCTAGTAATTCCAGTATTGTAACAGTTAGGGATTGTATCAAAGTGGTTCTAGTTCTTGCTTAGTTTTCAATCTTAGGTGGACACATTCAGTATTTCATTTTTAGCATGGTATTAGCTATAGATTTTTTGTTGTTGTTTGGTCATGCTTTTTATTTTTGCTTTTATTTGCTCTTCTGTTTTTAGGTAAGTGTTTTTTGTTTTTGTTTTTTTGAGGTACTGAGCCCAGGGATTGAACCTGGGACTTCATATGTAGAAAGTCCACCCTCAACCTTTGAGTCTCATCAGCTTCCTTGAGCTGTTTTTTTCATTTGTTTGCTTGTTGTGTGTTTTTGTTTTTAGAGGGCTCCTGGAACTGAGCCTGGGCCCTCCTATGTGGGAAGCAGGCACTCAACTGTTTGAGCCACATCTGCTCCCTAAATATGCTTTTGTAATTAGAAAAATTTTCATCTCTTCCTAGGCTTCAGAGAATTTTTAATAGGAATATATAATTTTTCTACTTTTTTCATCTACTGAGATGCTCTTATCATTTGCCTTTTTATAGTATTCATTTGGTAAATGGATTGGTTTACTTTGAACCAACTTCACATTCTCAAGACAAATTCAACATAGTTTTATAATATAAGATTAAATGGGAGTTATTTTGTTGAGAATATTTGCATCAATATTTATAAAGGATATTAATCTATTTTTTTCCCTTATACTGCCTTTGTTGGATTTAGTATCTTGGTAATCCTGGCCTCATAAAATATGTTTGGAAGTGGCTCCTTAACTTTTATTCATTGGAAAGGCTTGCTTGGAATTAGTATTAATTCTTCTGTCAGTATTTAGTACAATTTACCAATGAAGTCATCTTTGTCTGGAGTTTGAATCTTTGTAAAATTGTTTTAAATGTATTTAACTTATTTAGTAGATATCAGGTTATATAGAATATCTTTAGTTCTGGGCAGAGCTTGGAAATTTTGGCCTTTGAAGGAATCTGTCTATTCCATCTGTTTTAGAATTTACGGATATAAAGTTGTGGCTAATATTCACTTAATACACTTTTTAAAATATGTTTTTATTAGAGAAATTGTGAACTTACAAAACAATCACGCCCATGTGTGGAATTCTCATACAAGACTCCTCCACCAACACACTATACTGTTTTGGAATATTTGTTACAAATTATGAGATAATATCATTGGACTATTACCACTAACTATGGTCCGTAGCATACATTTGGTTTATTTTTCCATACTCTATTATTAACACAGTACATCTTTGACAGTGATGCTAGGAAATTACAGTATTGCTTAACTATATTCCTTAGGTTACATTTATTGTATTAATATCTAGGGAATGAACAACAGTGAATTTAGAGATGGATAATTGTAGTTAATAGTACAAGAATGTCCTATGAACTAGAACAAATTGCAAGGTGGTGAGAATGTGAAGAAGTACATGAAAAATATACTTACTATACTTTTTTTTCCTTAGGCTAGTAAAATATAACTTATTTGGGAAATGGGGGAAAGAACAGAGCTTGCTGAGAAGTGGGAAAGACAGAAATATACACCAAGACTTGTATCAGGTCCCTCTAGGCAAAGAAAGTTGGCTCTGCGTCATGTGATTACCTTTTAAACTGTTAATATTCTACACCCTTGCTAATGATAAGGGGCTGGACCTCAGCAGTTACAGGTTATCCCTCCTATGGTGGGGGCCAATGGTGAGGCCTTTTTGGACTATCTGGGGCCAAAGGGAGGTCCTGGAAAGAGAAACTGGGATGTCAAGTTTAATCTCAGAGTCCCAGCAAGGTCTTGCGTCCAAGTTGTCTGCTGGTCATGCACTCTACCGGCCATGTTGGCTGTCAGCCATATTGTGGGTCATCTTCTCCATTACCCTGTAGTAACCTTTTTGAAGTCTATATTATTGTTACTTTTGACCTCTACTTATTCCTGATATTGATAATTTGTATTTCTTTTATTTTCCTTGGTCACTTCACGTATTTTTTTTTCAATTTTATTAATCTTTTCAAAGGTCCACCTTAAAATCTCATGACTTTTTCTCTATTGTTTTACTGTTGTCTGCTTCACTGATTTCTGATTTAAAATTTCTTATTCTGTTTTGTTCTGATTGCTTTGGAATTAGTTTGTAGAGTTTCTTGAGTTTGAACCCATGATGCTGATTTGAGACCTTTCTTCTTTTCTGATAAGATTTAAGGTTATAGTTTTCCCTTTAAGCACTCTTTCACTTGTATCTCACAAAATGTGGTATGTTGTGTTTTCATTTTTCTTCAAAGGGTAATATATCTTTGAGATTTTTTCTTCAACTGATGGGTACTGAAAAGTGTGTTTAATTTCCAAATATTTGTACATATAAAATATTCATTTCTATTATTAATTATAAATTTAATTTGTGGGACTGAACAACATACTCAGTGTGATTTCAGACACTTTAAAAATTAATGAGCTTTGTTGTAAGGAATCACATTTGAGACTCTGTTGTGAGGTGTGCTTATTTCATAATTGTTTTACCCCAGATGTATTGACCATTTTATTGCTATGGACTATCCTTCTGTCTTTAATAATATTTCTTATCTTAAACCCTATTTTGTCTGATACAGTTGTTGGATATTTAGTTAATCTCTCAATACAATTACTATTTTTTATATGGTGTATATTTCTCCATTCATTTATTTTCAACCTAATTGTGTCTTTGAATCGAATGAGTGTTGCTTTCAAATAGCATATCACTGGACATTTCTTTTTATTTAGTCTGGCAGTCTGTTCTTTGATTAGAATGTTTAGACCATTAGCATTTTATTTAGTTTACTGATATATTTCAGTTTACATTTGTAATTTTTCTATTTATTTTCTCTATGCCAATTTTTGTTGTTGTTCCATTTTTCCTTGTTGACTGACTGCTATTGTGTTAAAAGTATTTAAATGCAATTTTCTGTCTTATTTTCACAGTAATTTCTTCTGAGATTAAAATATGAACCAAATTTATCACAAATTGAATAGTGCTATTTATTTATTTATTATTCTTTATTTTTAAAGAAGCTTTAGATTACATAAACATCACATCAAAAATATATGGGATTCCCATATACCCCACCCCTACCCCTTCCCACACTTTTCCCCAATAACATCTTTCATTAGTGTGGTACATTTGTTACAATTAATGAATACACACTGAAACATTACTACAAATCATGGACAATAGTTTACATTATAGTTTAATCTTTGCCTCACACAATTGTGTAGGCTTTGACAGAATATAATGACCTGTATCCATCATTGCAATGTGATGCAAGACAGTTCTAATGTCTCCAAAATGCCTCCACATTACAACTGTTCTTCCCTCTCCCTCCCCTCAGAACCTCTGCTAGCCACCGCATTTATATCAGTGATAAAAGTTCTTCCATTTCTAGAAAAATAATAAGTTTACTTTAGTCCATAGATGTATTCCCCCTTTGTTCATTCATGAAGCTTGAAGATTTGGGGATGGTGATGACATTCTGTTTCTGATTGAGAGGGGACTTTGATCCCATGGGACAGATGGCTAGAGATATGTTGCTTGTAGTTCTAGATACTCCCTGTTTTGGGGAGGATGGGTGTTGCCCATCATCAGCCTTTTGCTAGTTGTCCGGGGTGGGTACAATGAACTGCAGATTAGGTGATGCAACTCTGTGCAGATTCAGGGCTCAACCAGCTTATGAACAGCCTGAAGATTTAAGTCTCTGGGACCTATATTTAGGAAGTATGGTACTAATTATAGGTTCAAATAAAAAATCAGAAGAGCCATATGTAGAGAAATTATAAATGAGTCTACCTCTGTTACATTGGGGAACAAATATCCAAATAAGGCCCACTGACACAATCCTGAAATTGTTTGCCCTGTCTATAGTGTCTAGATGTCTCTAGAGGCCTCAGGCACTCCACGGTTTGAGGCACTGCATATTGTGGCAATCAATGAGATCCAGCTGAGACTTGCATAAGTATAATCTCATAGCCATAAAAATTCATTTGCATTGAATATTTCCCCTTTTTGGTTAAGGTCTTTTTCCAAATATATCGTTAGTTGGTGCTTGGTGATAATCCCTTAGGGTCAGAGAGTCTCATCCCTGGAAGTCACGGCCCATACTGGGGGAAGGTAACACATGTATATGCTGAGTTTGGTTTAGCAAGAGTCCACATTTGAGTAACAATGAAGCTTTCAGGAAGTAATTCTTAGACTATATATAATACTAGGCTAAGTTTCAGTGTCACAAGAAAAGGTTCGTATGCACAAGCGAATATAAATGGCCTGGCATAATAGTCTAGCCTCCTTCAGTAGTCACTGCCCACTGTACTCAGGCGATTCTTGCTGCTCTATTAGAGAATGTAGCACACCTCCCCACGATAGGAATTCAAAATTCTTTCAGTTATTGTCTGTGTCTCCACCCACAAGACAATGCTCCATGACCACATGAACATATTCATATAACATAGCAGCATGCCCCAGGTGCACCCCTCTCCACACATCCTGCCATGACCAACATCCCACACCAGTGATTCTCCCCTTCCACAGTTGTGACCTTTCTGTAATCCAAAACCTCCCCAAAACAGAACCAAAAACCCACATAAAAATAATAAGAAAATAATAATAATAAATAAAAATAAAATATAAAATAATAATATGATAAAATAAAATCTCACTGTTTCTTTCATCACCATAAGATCAGTCATTTTTTATTTACAGTGACAATTTCTTCTGTTTTCCCTAGTGGCTTATTCTTTCACTTTATCTTCAAAGAAGCTTTAGGTTACAGAACGATGACATAGAAATATGGGGGATTCCTATATTCCCAACCTCTTCTCCCTCTCCAATTCTCCCCTATTAAAAAGATTGAATAATACCAATTTTGTTCCAGTAAAACATAGAAACTTTGCTCTACTATGGCTGCTTATCCTTTACCTCAATTTTGCTGTTTTTGTTATATATATTACATCTCTATGTTTTATATACCCAACAAAATTGTTATTAATATTGCTTTTTATAATATGAAATCCTTTAAAATTGAAAAGGACTGAGAAAACTTATATGATTTATTATTTTATTTTAACCTTATTTTAACATTTCAGAGGCAAATTATATTTCTTGTTTTGCCAAAAATCATCACATGAAGTCATTTCCCTTTAACCTGAAGGACCACTTTAGTATTATTTCTCAGGTATATCTACTGGCAATACATTCTCCAATATTTTGTTTATTTGAGAATATTTTTATTGTGTCACTTTTCATGAAAAAGAAAAATATACTCAAAAGGAATGAGAGGATGAGAGGATGGCGTCAACTATCATGGAAAATTAGTCTCAGAATTTGACTCAATCAAATCTGTGCCTGGCTAATTTTCAGAATTACCATGGACAGTTGTCTCTCATTTGTTGCCAGTTTTCCCCCTTTTGAAAAGGGATACCTATGTCAGTAATTCTATGTTTGTTCCACAACTATGTGTTGGTTATATGCAGGAGATGATAACTAGTATCTTTAGTTCAAAGGTCATTAAATCAAGAGCTCTGCAACTGAGGGACTCTACATGGGAATTACACTTGAGGAGCCTCATGCACAGATGGAACTGAGTTAGATGTCAAGATTCTGAAGTCGTAGCTGATGCTGTAATAGAATGAGTCATGTGGGGACTTGATAAGGCGAAACTTATATTTTGAATATGGGAGAAAAATAAATAGTCTGTGACTAGAGAATAGAATATGGTGGTTTTAAACTGCTCACAAATACTTTGATGTTCAGCTACCAAAAAAGAAAGCCTAATTCCTCTCCCTTTGAATATATTTACTTACTAAATCATATTTACTTAGTTCTAATGAATAGTATAAAACAAATGACTATGTGTATGGCCCAGGAAAGTAGGTCATAAACTGCACTAAGACTTTTTCTTTGCTGTCACTTTTTTGAATTGTTTGCTTTGGAGGAGGATAGCTCATGTGAGTTCATAAGCAGTCTTTGGGAATGTCCACAAGGCAAGGAAATGAGGATGCCTCTGGCTAAGTCAGAGGGAGCAGAGGCTTCCTGCCAAGAGAGATGGAAGTAAGCCATTTTGGAAAGGATCTCTCAGACCCAGTCAGACCTATAGATAACTGCAGCTCCTGCCAATATTTTAACTGTAACCACTTAAAAGACATTGAGCTAAACTGCACCCAAATTCCTGCCCAACAGAAACCATGAGATAATAAGTGTGTTGTTTCAAGCCACTTATTTTGAAATAATTTTTATAAAATAACATATACTTAATATAAAAATCCAGATATGAGTCTTTGCTGTTTATTCTAAACACCAGTAGAATAGTAAATAAGTAGACTCTATCCTTTGTTCTAGAAAAGATTACAATCTGAAGAAGACTCATTGCATTTGATGTGCATCCTTTAAGACAATGCATATTTCAGTTCAAATTATTTTTCAAGTAATGTTGAGAAATATTTATCATTACTATTGATTGACTCATATGTTAACAGATATAAAATTAATACACACAAAATTCCAAATCAGATACTTGCCTGTATATTTCTCAGGTATAATCAAACCTCCCAAAAGTCTAGACATTTACATAAATGTGCAAGAAGTAACCTTCTCAGGTAGAGTTAACTACGTGTAAACTTCAGGAGGGAATTCAGTTCACAGTGGGGTTCCAAGAAGTTCTTTCTTAACTTATGCATCCAAAATATGGTGTCTCTGACATACAAAAGAAAATCAATCTGGGCATTTTGGTTTGTTTGCTCTCTATTTTTCTAACATCCATATTCCTTCAATGTTCTTGTACACTTAGTAGCACATCAAAATCCAGATGGGTAGCAAAACTTTCAGAATACCAACATCTTTCATTGAACTACTAAATCTAAAAAGCAATAAAAATAGATTGTAGTTTCTCCAAAACTTTTATTATAAAGTTCTTGGCCTGACAATTTTTATATCTCCATTGCAACGAAGTTAATTTGTATTTCATATTTTTATTTAGTAAAAATTCATTATTTTAATAGTTACTGATTGAAAAGTAATTTTCAAGTTCAATTATGCAAATATTGACACACTTAGGATTTTGAGTGCTTCCCTTAACGATAGGTATATAATGTTATGTTGAAGACCTCACTGGAATAGGTATGTTCCCTATAGATTTATGACCGCTGAGCAGCAAATGGAAAGCCAATGATCATTTTTACCATCACTGAAAATAAATTCAACCAAGGACAATGACTAGTCAACCATGAAATTGTACACTTAAGCTAACGTCACACTGACAACAGAAATGTTAGAGGAAATTCATATATACTTGCTAAGATCTCATCTGCTGAGTGTTATTTGGCAAAATCTTTTTTGATCCATTTTTATTGAAAACAGCAGTATATCCACTTGCTGTTTCAATATCTATTCTCAAGACTTATATTAATCAAAAATAGTTACTTCAAGTTTAGAAAGGCTGTAAACTCCACTTCAATTTTCACTATGGAAGTTTGTTCCTTTAGATAGGTCAAGAGTTCATCAAATCATGAGAAATAACATAGTGGATAAAAATCATATGATCAATATTTGTATCTAAAATAGTAATATTAAAATGTATATAAGGATGTATATATGTATGTATGCGTATATACACAAGATAATCTTCAGAACTAAATCAAATAACGTAGGTACAATTATTATACCCATTTTATATCCATCAAGATACTGAAGCAGAAAAGTTAAATAAATTGCTCGTGATCATAAGTTAGTAAAGGACAGAGTCCAGTTTGAATACATTCTGTCTGCTTTCATGTGCCTGCTCTTTATCATTTGACAATTTAATCCTAATTTTGAGTTATAATATATTTCTTATAAATTACATTATAGCCATTGACTTTTGTATTTATATATGTTTAAAATATAGTTTAAATGTTTCTTTTTCATCTAAAATATGGCTAGTAATTATAATCATGATAGTTATAAAATATATATCATTCATTAACTTTTAAGTTTGTACTAGGAAGTATTCTAATGTTTGTGTATAAATTGTGTTATAAGATCTTCACCCCATGCTTGGTCTTTATTTTACAGATGAGATAGAAATCTAAGGCAGGTTGTGGTACTACTAAGTCCTGTACTGGTTAGTGAGGGTGTAGGGACTGAAATATGTATCCATTTAAAGAGCAATAACAAAAATTAACCTTTGACTTCATTGATTTCTTATAATATAAAAAGAAGGAATTTTAAGCAAATATTTTCATGCATTTTCCATCTTTGATCTAGTTTATTATCTACAATTATGCAGCCCACAGCAAGAAGGATTTAAAATCCAATTTTATGTGCCTGAAAGATGAGTGACCAATTGTATAACTGAAAAGATAAAAGGAATGGCAATTATTGAATATTTATTATATATAATCTACTTTGCTTTTTATTCACTTTTAAATAAACATGTCTTATGACCTAGTCTAAAAATTTTCTTTAGAATTAATTTTATTATAATTTGGAAGCATATTTTGAGACAACAAACATTGTTAATAATAATCTAAGAAATAAAAACTGTAGCATAATAATATCATGAGGAAAATGTGAATTGCATACAAGTTATTAAGTATGTATAGTTCATGTCTTTCGTCTATAAACTTAATACCACAAAGCATGTTACTACAATTAAGGCAATGAAAAATTTACTTTTGACTTAGTCTTTAAACATTACTTATTAAGTCATTATTAAACAGGTACATGTGAATAGGTACATTATAATTATGGTATAATATTTAGTTTCTTATTTAGTTTTTACCATGTCAAAGATAAGATTGACAGTTAAAGAAGTTTTTACAAAATGTATAACATTTTTAAATGAGATCTGAAATATAAATCAAATGATAAGTATTTAGATAAGTTCATAAAATATTATATTCATAATATTGATTTATTAATATTGCACACATTATTGAAGACTACCCTGAGACATTATCCCCATCAGGTAAGCAAAATATTTAATGAACAATATTTTCTATCAATCCAAAGAAAACTTCAAATATTAGGGTGAAAAACTTAAAAGGGTCAGGAAATGCCTGAAGGCATTAAAGAGGAAAAAATTTAATGTTACCTTATGTTAAATTACTTTTCTAGTGATAGGGTGCAAAGAGTGTATGAAAAGTAATGGATTGAAAGTAAAGTACAAAATGGGATGGAAATGGGAGGCATGAAAAGACACATCTGCATTTCTGCTTTGCTGTCTTGAAAGAAACATACTCCATCAAAATGACATATTTGAAAAGTTGTTTTCTTTGCAATTTCCAATCTCTGTTCTTATAAGTTTCCATACTTGATGGCAACATTATATTCTGTATAAAACAAATAGAATTCAGCTTAGTTTCTTAAGGGAGAAGACTAACAACAACTAGAACTTGGGTGGTTGTAAGAGATTCACCCAATAGCTACAAGGTGTTCTATTGAATACAGTTTGATCAGCAGTTGTTTTGACGTTACATTATTCCTTATCAATATAGTTCAAAATGTTTTAGAACTTTCCACCATACTTTATGACTTTGGTGTAAAGCAGATGTTTATCTCATTTAAATTAGATAGATCTATGTTAATCTGTCATGGGATAAGTATATTTACAACTTTATTTTTGAGAAAATATGTTTAATAAGAAAGGAGTAGTTTGGCAGGAAATATTGCTTATCACTTTAAAGCAAAAAAAACGGGGTTTTTATTCATATCTTTTAAAATGTAATGTCTTTATTTACGACAATATATTTAAGCATAACAATGGTCATAACAAATGCTGTAACCTCAAGAAATAGTTTTAACACTGGGAAAATTGTACTTCAGCTGAAATCAGAGGAGGTGGTTGCATTGAACAATAAAGGAAATTTCAAATGCCAGAGAAGGCAGTAGCAGAAAGCAAGTTAACATCAGTCTTCCCAGGTCTTGGCATCTACAATAGTCTTCCAGCAATGCCAGGGGCAACAGTGTCTCATGATACTTACCCTAGCAATAGAGGAGTTGTCAAGACTCAGGGAGATCACACTTGAGTTCTCACTCCAGCAACAGAAGGAAGGAAAACTGCACCAATCTTTTGGAAACAGAAAATTCTCTTGTGTACATACAGACCATGTGGTGGAGGAGACTGTAGAGATCTGTGGTGAAATATCTATTCTTACTGATTTTCTTGAATGGTAAAAAATGTACACTTTCACTTTGGCACTGTAATGGGTAGTTCAAATACCAAATTGAAAACAGACAACCTCATGAGGATACATATGTATTGATCCCATTTGCAATGTATGTGCTTAGTGCATATTAACCTACATACAAATGCACAAGACTTTTGAAAATATGAATAACAATTTAAATGCCCATTGTTCAAATGTTAGTTATTTTAATGTTATACAACTATTTTCAACAAATTTTCCATGTAGTCTACCTTAATTATCAAAAGTGAAATGTACTGTTTTAAAGTACCAAAATTACAAATAATTAGATTTTAAGTGTGAAAATATTTCATTTTTAATTATAAATGCATTTTGCTTAACTGAAAGTGTGTATTTGTATCTGTATCTGTGTGTGTGTGTATGCAGCACACAAAACCTCAAATGTACTGCAATGGTAAATTTTAAAAAGAGTTTTCATCCATGGTAAAGAAAATAAGTCTTAACTTTTCCGCAGATGGCCCATAATCTCCATACCAATCCTTTAATTTTCTTGCATTTTGATGATTCGTTTTACATCATAAGAAACTACTAATCTCTGATTATCACACTGTTTTTAGTGTAATTCTCACTTGTCTCAATCAGTCAGTTTTCTTCACCATTGCAAGTTTGCCAGAAGCTTGGAAACTTCTGTAAGGAGGAGGACTGATGTAACCAGAAGTTGTTGATGAAATGTCCATGTACTCTTTCATACGTTCAGGCTCATACAGTTCAGTTCCTTCTCTTTCACCATATCTTACCTGTATTCTCTCATATGAAATCTCATCACTGAGTTATCTCTCAAACTCTACTATCCTGACATTCAGATCACCTTACTATAAAACAATTCTGTAATTTCAACTCTTTCTTTACTGTCATCTAACTCTCTTATCATAATAGCCTTTTTCTTGAAGCAGCCATGAGTAGAGGATATTCATCTTCCTATAATTAATCCTATAAAGTAATAAGACCAAGAAAGTGGTCAGTATGCTTCAAGCTGACAAATGGGCTTTGAAAACTATTGTGGTTTTCATTTCTATTCAAATATTTTGTAACAGTGAAGTTCCATTTGGTTTAGTAACTCTAATCTCCTAAACTCCCAATTACTGGCCTCTGTTTATTTAAGGAATTGTTCACCTAATACACACACTTTTGCTCATATTCTTTTTGCCAGTTTTCCAAATCAGTGTCTATGTGGGTGAGAAATTCAAAAGTCTAGCATTAGCTTTTTTATTAATTAAGCTTTTAAAATTTTGAAATAATGTAGTTTCACATGCAGGTGCAAGAATAATAGAGAACTATCCCATGTAATTTTTATTCATTTTTCCTTATAGTATTACCTTCACAATTTTAGTGCAATATCACAAGCAGGCTGTTGGCATTAGAACAGTCAAGATACAGAGCACAATAATTCCTTTTGTTGGTCTTTTATAATCACATCTACCTCTCTCCCAGCCCTCCCACCCTTTTACTTAATCCCTAACAACCACTGTTCTAGTCTCTATTTCTATAATTATGTCATTTAAATAATACAGTATGCTCACTTTGAGAATTGTTTTATTTTTTACTTAGTATAATTCTATGGATATTCATCCAAACATCAATAGTGGTTTTTTTTCCTATTTTATTTTTGAGTAGTATTCTATGGTATGTATATACTAACAACAGTTTTTAAAAGCCAATAATTTTCCTCTCTGCTCCACTGAGACAATCAGTTAGGTCACAGCCTTACTCATACTTTAAAAAGACAGCTCTGAAATCTTAAGTTAAAATGTTCTTCTATCTCATCAACATTCCCTATTCATCAGCCTCATCCCACCTATTCTTTTACAGCAACTTCACATGAAAATTAAAATCTAGTCCTATAAACTTTTATTTGGGTCTCTATCAATTTTAGTTTTCCTGAAGTCATGAATTTACGCATCAAGCCAGTTTTGCACACTTTAGATGAGCTAGTTTAGTCATTTTATTTTTCTTGCCCTGTCCAACATCCAAAAGTTACTCAAATAGTGAAGAATCGGTGCACACACCTCAGTCATGTCAAAAAGCTTGTAAACTTGGAACTACTTTCTACACAGTTGTTTCCATGCTTCTCAAAGATAATTCCAAGCCCAAATTAATTTGTGTTAGTCTCAACAAGTGATGCTTCTTTCAATTCCATAGAGAATATGGTCTCATCATGTAGGAGGTCTACCAAATTCCTATGAAATACCATGAAAATGAAAATAGATACTGAAGTGCCAATCCCGTGCGTGTTCTCTATTTAATTATCACTTCTGGAAATGTATTGTATCAACTTTCTCACTTTACTAGTCTTTCCCATTCTCTCTATCCTATCTCTTCCTGAAATCACTGTCATCATAATTAAACTTCAAGATCAATATTAGCTTATAGTAACAGTTATTCAATCATTTCAAAGAGACAGAATGTCACCTGCTGGACTGGACTTGAGTGCAACCTTAATTAAATATATGAATAAATGTCAGTAAGGAGTGTGACACCCAGAAGTTTGGAAAGTGTTGGTTACCAACAGAGGAAGAGTAAAAGTGAATCTCAGGCGAAATCATTAGCAGTATCCACCCAAGTGCTGTAAGTATTCTAAACCCATTGGCAAAACCATCTGATCTCTTTCAGTCCTTCTAATTTTGACCTGGCTTCTTCTAAAAAGATGACAGCAAGGAGCAAGCACAATACACATGCTAGAACTGAATTGAAAATTAAGAGATTAGAATTCCTGATTTATATGCATTTGCTTTCTAATTCCATTCAGTGTAATATCTCTCTGAAGAGGCCCTAGCCTTTTATTGCATTGACAATGTGTTATTTCTGAATTTTCTATTCCAGGAGACCAGCCCTGGAATTTTGTAATTTTACTAAGGAATCTCTCTTTTCTCTCTCTCCCTCGCTCTCTCTCACTCTCTCTCACTCTCTTTTCTCTACGTATAACAATCTACTCATCCAACTGTCAATATGTCAAGGGCCATACTTCTTTTCTATTTAGTTTTTGAGTCTTCTTTCTCCCCTTCTTATGCAAAGATGGATATAGGATACATTAAAGTACACCAAAATGTATAAAAGCCTATAGGCTAAAATGTAAACCATAATGTAAACCCAAGTGTAATCATGTTTGAAAGCTATTGTCTCAATATCTGTACATCAGTTGCAGCAAATATAATATGAACATGTAAAAAGATCATTGCTGGGGAAGGGACAAAGTGTTCGATGCTGGATAAGTGCGAGAACCGTATATTGTATATATGAATTACTGTGATCTAAAACTTTTGTGAAGACATACCTAATAATTAGGGAAAAAGAAATAAAAGAAAGAATGAGGACACTGAGGAAGGAATGGAAGACATTGCCTTGCCACCGTACATACAGGGCAACACTTATAGCAGTGATAAAAGGCAAAACATCAAAAACAAAGCTTTTTAATTTTTTAATTTTTTGATATCCCAAATTATTTTTACTTTAATTTTTCTAAATTAGTACGTTTTCTATATCTAACCTTTAAACCCATAACTAACTATATTCCATTTTACTATTAATGGAATCTGACAATATATTAGGTTTCATTTTCGAAGAAGTTTTGGATCACAGAGAGGTGCAACTATGGCAGGGGAGGAATACTGGTGTGGGATGTTATTGATAGGGGGCACATGATTGGAATGGTGTTCTCCAGGGCATGTATAAAGGGTACATAAAAATATTTGGATATTTTCATAGTGGTTACAGTTAAACACGACAACTGAGGGAGTGCTGAGTTCCTAGCTAGGGGAGGAGGTTCTATCACATTCCCCAATGGAACAGCAACAATCCCCCAAGTGCAATGGCTAAGACCAATGAAGAAGGATGGTCCAACAATGAGCCCTTGATATTAATAACTATGCTTGTGAGCCTGTGCAACTGAAATAAGAACTAGGCCTAGAGCTGCAGGGTTCCTAAGAATTACCTCCTGAGAGCCTCCATGCTGCTCAAATGTGGCCAGTCTCGAAGCCAAACTCAGCATGTAAATGCATTATGTTCCCCCAGCATGGGACATGACTTCCAGGGATGAGCCTTCCTGGGGCCGAGGGATTACTACCAAGTACGAGCTGATGATGTAACTAGAAAATGACCTTGAATAAAAGGATCGACTCAGAAGAGCAGGATATCTCAGCTTACGTGTAAAATCAGGTGTCAAAAATGCTTTTTGACCTTGAATCAAAGGGGAAAATGGAAAGGACAAATGAGTATATAGCTATGAGTCTCCAAAAAAGAGTTGGGAGTTCATCAGAGTGTTCGCCCTTATGCATGCCTCAGCAGGGTTCCAGAGACAGCCAAAGTAGATACAAACCCAGGTATTGGGCTACATAGACCCACAGGTTCTATGGTCAAGGCAAATGGAGTTCAGTGCCATGTCAGTTGGTCCTAATTTGGAGTTTGTGTTCTTGAGTGTGATGGAATTGAACTCAGATGTGATCTTTGCTCACAAGACTCTCCTGTTACTTTTACTAGACCTGTGGTTGGCACTGTGGTTTGGTGTATGCTCAGGGGACCTGAATCTCTGGACTGTCCATGTGATAGCCAGGCCCTGAGCCTTAACAGACCTGCAACTCCTACCCTCTGGTTTAATGAACTTACTCCAGCCAGCTATAAGGGAGGTAAAGAAGGTCAACCACCACACCAGGGAGACAAGAGTCCCTACAACTGCAAGCAGGAGAATTTCATCCATCATCCTTGTGGAATCTAAGCCTCTTCTTGATATAGAGGTGGAGTGGACCTAACCATCCCAGGGTCCACAGGATGGAGGAATAGAGTATTGATTAGAGTGGACTTGCTGATATTCTATTCTGGAACTAATGTGATTATTAATGGAAGAAAATGTAGCATTAATGTCTAGAAAGTGGCCATATTAGCTGCTGAGGGTAGGGAGAAGGAAGAGAGATATGATGTGGAGGCATTTCCAGGACTTGGAGTTGTCCTGAGTGGTACTGCAGGGACAGTTGTTGGACATCATAGGTCCTGCCATGGCCCAATGGGTGGATTGAGTGATAGTGTAAATTCCAATGTAAACCACTATCCATGTGGTGCAGTAGTGCTCCAAAATGTATTCACCAAATGCAATGAATGTGCCATATTGATGAAGGAGGTTGTTGATGTGGGAGGATTGGGGTGAGGGGTATGGGTGCTATATGGGGAACTCATATTTTTTTCATGTAACATTTAAATAAATAAATAAATAAATAAATAAATAAATAAATAAATGGGGTAAAAAAAAAAACTCTAAAGCCACTCTTGCTCCTGTAAACGAAGTCACCTCTCAAATCTGAAAGAACAGAAGCTGTCAGAAAATAACTAATATTAAGTTCTTGCACTCAAAAACATAAATAAATAAATAAACCTTATGTATGTCAAACTTGATCTTTATTTCCTGTTTCAAAGGAAAAACAAAGACAAAATTCAAACTCCTTCTCTCCAATACTTCAACTGCCACTGTCAGTTTCTGTTCAGAGTATTCTCTAAGATTTCCTTTTCTTTCTGTGTGCCCAGCTCAAAACTTCTGCATACTTTGCTTCTTAACGGAGCATCTGAAGTCTTGGGCTACCCAACATGCTTTTACCTTGGAGTTTATGTGCCCCGAGGATAGTTCTTAACCAATGAACTCCTTTAGCCAACTGATAAAGGAAAGTGCAAGACAACTAACCACCTTGTCTGCAATAGGGAGAAAATCTAGGTTGTAATTTAAATTCCAGAGTTTCCTACAGAATTAGTATTAATCTGGAATGTCACCTAAAATCATATCCCTGACTGGCTTCTCCCCTTGCTGCATCTTTTATTCTCTTATCTGCTTTCCTAGAAACATTTCCTGAATCACTTGCAAGGGTATCTCTGTCTTCCTGTTGAGGTCCTGGAGAGCAGTATGAAGACAGTATTTACTATCAGCAGCTTCTTTTGGCATCATTTATTCCCTTCTCTATTCTACAGGAAATTCATCTAATATGCCTATTTCATTAACCTTTCCCTTATCTGAATTTTCTCTCTTATCCACCTAATGATTAGCATTCTTCCTTAATTATCACATAACTTTCTTCATATTTAAATTTCTGGAGGGTATAGTTTACATTCATTTCTCCAGCTTATCACTTTCAACCTACTGAAATTTAGTTTATTCCTTCACTACTTTGTTAAAATGATTTTACTAAAATTGGCTAAGGCCTTTTAGTTGGTGAATGTCTTGAGATATTTTATGCAACATATAACACTTCGATAAAAACCAAAAATCCTATGGTCACCAAGCAAAAACTCTCCATTCCCCCTAGCTCCCTGGTAAATTTTAATCTACTTTCTCTTTCAGTGTATTTCCTATTTCTAGATATCTCATATAAGTTATATCATGAAATATTTGTCCTTATATGCCTCGCTTATTTCAGTCAGAATAAAGTTTTCAGGGTTAATCAGTGTTGCAACACGTACCAGTTCCTTCCTTTGACCAAATAATATTCATTAGTGTCAATCTACCACATTTTGTAGTTTCATTCATTTGTTGATGGACACTTGGGTTATTTCCACCTTTTGGCTTTTGTAAATAATGATGCTGTGAATATTGATGTACAAGTATTTGGACGTCAGTTTTTATTTTCTTCGAGCATATACCTCTTAGTGCAATTTCTGGATCATATGGGAATTCTAAATTTAACTTTTTGAGGTACCATCAATTTGTTTTACAGAAAAACTGTACCACTTGCATTCCTACTAACAATGTACAGGAGTTCCTATATTTTAATTCCTCTCCAACAGTTATTTTCCAATATTTTAATAATAGCTGTCCTTGTGGGTCTTAAGTAGTATCACATTATAATTTTGATTTGTATTTCCCTGATGGCTAATGATCTTAAGCATATTTTCATATGTTTATTGCCCATTTCCATACCTCTTTGAAAAAGTGTCTAAGTCTTTTACCTGTTTTTTAATTGAGCTGTCTGTCTTTTTACTCTGGCATTGCAAAATTTCTTTATATATTATGGATATATAAGACTTTATCCAATATATTGTTTCAAATATTTTCACCCATTCCATAAGTAGTCTATTTACTTTCCTAATGTCTTTTGATGCACTAAAGTTTTGTTTCTTCTTTTTTAATATTTTTCATGAAATAGAATTTATCTATTTTTTTTTACTTTTGTTGCTCATGCTTTTAATATGATATCTAAGAATCTGTTGTAGAACCCCAGGTCATGAAAATTTGCCCCTATGTTATCTACTAAGAAGGTGATTTTAGCTCTTATTTTTAAGCCTATCCATCTTTGAATTAATTTTTAATGTATGGTTTGAAATAGAGTCCAACTTCATTTTTTGCATGTTACTATACAATTTCCCAACATCATTTGTTGAACAGACTATTTTCTCGCCATTGCATGTACTGAGTACATTAAAAAATCAATTGGTCATAAATGTGAGGGTTTAATTCTGAACTTTCAATTCTATCCCATTGGTCTATTTATCTGTATTTATGCCAGTACCACACTGATATGTTTACTGTAGATTTGTAGTACATTTTGTAATCAGGAATGCTGAGTTATCCAACTTTGTTCTTCCTTTTCAGAACAGTTTTTGTCTGTTTGGGACCTCTTGCAGTTCTATACACAATTTGAGGATTGGCTTTTCCATTTCTGCAATAAGAAAAGTTCCTGAAATTTTGACAAATATTGTTTCGAATCTATGGACTGCTTTAGGTAGTATTTCCATCTTAACAATATTAAATCCTCCAATCCATGAAAATGAGATGTCTTTCCATTTATTTAGGCCTTCTTTAATAAGTTTCAGTAGTGTTTTGAGGTTTTCAGTATAATAGTCTTTCACTTAGTTAAATTGATTCCTAGATAGTTTATTCTCTTAGATGCTGTTATATTTGCAATTGTCTTAATTTCCTCTTCAGATTGTTCATTGCTGATGTATAGAACATAAAACACTTCTTTTTTTCAATGTTTCTTAACTTCAGTAATATTGCAAATGCAAGTAGTATTTGAGAGTTATCCATTATATTCCTGGAAATCATGATATAAAAATAAAAGGCATATGGCCTCAGACCCAAAAACTAAAAGTTTTGCAGGGAAGATAAACTTTATCTTTAAATGTTATCCCCAAATGAAGACAGTACAATGTATGCAATCATTAGACAAATACCTATTTGAGTGTCTATCATGCTGACAATAAGCAAAGTGATTGGTATAAGTAATAATAGTAATAGAAATGGTTTGCATTAATGACAAAGAATAGAGAAACATGACAGTGGGTTGGAATGCGGGAATAATATCTGGAAGACATTTGGCTTTGCTGAATCCTATGTGATTTGTGCAACTTATTTGTGGCATCTTTTTTCCATCTATATATCAGGTCATAAGACTAAAATCTCCCTACTCAGGAAAGGTAAGATTTGTGAAGATGTAATTACCTTCAACTAAATCCAAGCTTACATTAGTGTCTTTGGAGAACTAAAGTCTAATCTTTTAATTCTCAAGAATATGCTTTGACACTGAGAAATGACCTATACTCTGTTTTCCATGCAGTTCCTAATCTTACTAAATCTTAATTTTTTTCTCTTTTCCCAGATAAGTCACTAGCCCCACAATCTTTTCCTTGAAATCCAGATACCCAGGTATTCTAGAAGCTTTATATACTTACGTAGTATCTCCGCACTGGTCCCACTTTCTTAGCATGTCTTCCCATTGCCACCACTTTTATCAGCATGACAGTTGAGGAAAAAAACCACCACCACCACCAAAAAGCTATTGTGGCAGAGTTAAGATCCTAAGTCAATTTAAGACTTAGAGATAATCCATTTTTAAAGAGTATTGATTGAGTCTAAATTTTTTTCTGAAATGCAAGAACTTGGAAATGTAAATAAGAAGTGGGAGAGAAACAATGATCAAAATACCTACTAATGCACTTTAGAATTGTAGCTCAGAGAGAGAGGGAAAATTCTTCTCATGAATTAATAAGCAACTCTTAGAAACTATTAAGCAGAAAGCATTGGAGAAAAATACTTTTATTTAAATTGTCAAAGATACTGTATGTAAAGTCATAGCTTTGAAAAACTAGGAAAACTCTTTAGATAGTAATAATGGCACTGATTAAAAAGAGGAACAATTGATGAATAAGAACATTGTGGGGAAGAAGAAACTGCAGGATGAAAAAGATCCATCTTTCTTGTATTAGAACCCAATAGATTTGAATCTTGCCTATGTGTGTCCTAACAGGAAAGAGAAGTTGCTCTATCTTATATTTGCCTATATGTTGACTTAATTTTTGTTGCTTCCTAGTGACAGATCCTCTCCCTCAAATCCACATAAATAAAGACCCCAGAGCTCATGACTATAAAAAAAGGTCTCACATTTTTTGACCTCTAAGGCCCGTTTTTAGGGCTAGTGGTTTTAATAGTGAATTGTTCAAAACAGAAGTCTTCAGAAAATTCAGATTCCAAAGCCCTAGACACTTCCAAAACTACCAAGAATATAAATTTATGTTATAATTCTGGTATTTGAAAAAGGTCTATTCAAAACTTTATTTCCAAGGAAATGTGATCAATCTTATAAAATGCTATAAAGCATCGGAGGGATAATAAGATCCTTTGTCATAGGAGTTATGACTATTGGGTCCATTTAACTGGCCTGTATTATACAAAAGTAGCCTTGACTATCCCAGAAGTAAAGCATCTGCTCAGTTTGCAAATCATGCTAG
This sequence comes from Dasypus novemcinctus, assembly GCF_030445035.2. Classification (NCBI taxonomy): domain Eukaryota; kingdom Metazoa; phylum Chordata; class Mammalia; order Cingulata; family Dasypodidae; genus Dasypus; species Dasypus novemcinctus. Next base: position 30,299,607 of record NC_080674.1, on the reverse strand, counting down.
AAATTCTAGGGAGGGCATTGCTAAAAAATAACTATAATCATAATATATGTTAAAATTGTATCATTTTAATAACACTTTTAAAGTTATTTCCTAAGATAAAAAGGTAACTAACAAAATAAAACCACATTTTAAAAACATGCTGAATTTAATTAAGATGTGTAATTATTGAATAGAAATATCCTAAAAATGGTTCTCAAATTTTCACAAAAGATTTTTAAAAAATATTTTTAAATTGTGAGATTTTATTTACAATAATTTTGATGGTGGCAAATACCATAAAGATTAAAATCTATTTACAACATAATGTACATGATTTATAATATTAGCTGAATAATGAAGGACTTTATTTTTCTTATTTCAAATAGGGAATACAGTTTAAAAGGCAAATACAATTTTTGGATCATGCAAAGAAAATATGAAAACCTTTAGACCAGCTGTTAACTAACATTTGAAAACCAAATTAAGCAGGTTTGTAATATAACAGCAGATGGAGAAAATGTGATCACCCAGGGAATACATTTTCTTTATCTCTCCTTTTAACTTAGGTTTGTCCATGCCTGTTTCCTAGAAAATAAGTCACTTTTTCACCCCATAACTTGCTTCAGAGTACCATGAAATAATGTGTTTTCAAGTATTTTCTGGTTATATCTACTATAACTTAAGGATAAGGGAATTGCTAATATAAGAAAATGATAAAATCATATTTCATTTTAAAGTGTAGGTACTTATATGACAGTGTTTATTGTGGGTAGGGTTGAAATATATGTGTAAAAAATTATCCTTATCTAGAAAACATATTAAGTTATTTGCATGATGAAGGCCTCAAATAAATGTGGACTCCTCATTTGAAATATTCAGAATAATCAATATTTAAAATAATCAAATTCATAAAGACAGAAATAGTTTAGAGGTTATAAGTGGTAGGAAATAAAGGAGAAAAGGAAATTCATTGCTTATGGGTATGGAGTTTCTGTCTGGAATAATTAAAACATCTTGGTAATGGATGATAATGGTACAATACTGTAAGTCTCATTAGTGCCACTGTATTGTAGACTTAAAGAATGGCAAATATGGGAAATTATATGTTATGTATGTATGTTACCACAATAATATATATGTATGTGTGTATGTATATAAATATATATGTGTGTCTATCTATCTATCTATCTATCTATCTATCTATCTATCTATCTATCATCTATCTATCTATCTGTCTATCTATCTATCTTCTGCGGTCACCCCTCGGGCTGAAGTGTGGTTTGCTGGCCTGGCGGGGGAGCAGCCGCGGCAGGCCAAGCCGCTGCCCCCATAATAGGGTGGCTGGTCGGACTCACCGCCACCCCTGAAGGAAGCTCGGCATGGGCGCAGAGTGCCCTCGGGTCTCCCCTTCTCAGCAGCCATGCTTCCGCGGCCACCCCTCCTCCCGGATGGCGCCACACGATGCCTGTAGGTGGCACCCTTCTTCTTCTTTCTCCCTGCGCAGGCGCAGGGCGGAAAATTCCAGTCTGCCCTTTTCCCCTCCCCCGACAGCAGCAACAGCCAGGCGTGGGCGGAAAAATCCAGTCTGCCCTTTTCCCTCCCCCCGACAGCAGCAACAGCCAGGTGTGGGCGGGAAACTCAAGTTTGCCCTCCACCCCAGCAACAGCAGCCACCAATCCCTAAACCCTGCCCCTTCCCCCAGCAACAGCGACAGCCAATCCCTAACCACCACCCCTCCCCCGTCCAGTACCGCCCACTGACCTTTCACCGGCAACCAATCAGAACAGTGCGTGGCTTCGACCACTCAGCCTTCCCCAGCCCCTATAAAACTGTTGCCTCTCCCTCAATAAAGTTGGACTTGTGTGTTTACTTTGTCTCAGCGGTAGTTTTTCTGCCGTGCGCCCTCCAGTCCTGAGAGCCCCCGACAAGGGCCTGGCCTCCCTTGTCCCCAGTTCGTCGCCTGCTTCTCCGGGCGACCCCTTCATCGCCGGCTTCTCTGGGCGACCCCTTCGTCGCCGGCTTCGCCGGGCGACCCCGTCAGCCGAACCGCGCAACCCCTTGTGAGACCAATCCCTCATCTGCTGCCGGACCGACCCCTCATCCCAAGTGGGACCGACCCCTCGTCCCAAGCGGGACCGACCCCTCGTCCAGAGCTGGACCGACCCCTCGTCCGCAGCCAGACCCCACCTCTACCGACTGAGCAAGCCATCGCAATCATCTATCTATCTATTGGGGGTTCAGTGATGGTCATTCACTCCTTCATCATCATAGGCCATTTATTTATGCATCCCAAATTTCACTTGCTTAAACTATAAAATTGGAGTGGCCATATCTATCTCCTATTGTAATTGTAATGACAGGGATGAAATTTTAAAAATTATCTTGGTTGCCATTAGTGTAAGAGTATATGTGTGCCTGAGGATATTTATGTGTGTTCTTGATTGTGATGGTTATGCTCATGTGTCAAGTTGGCCAGGTAATGGTGCCCAGTTATTTGGTCAAACAAGCACTGGCCTAATTGTATTGTAAGGACATTTTGTGGACTTCGGTCACCAGTGAGTTGATTGCAACTATGGCTGTTTATATCTACAATCAACTGAGGAGATTGCCTTCAACAGTAAGAAAAGTCTCATCCAATCAATTAAAGGCCTTAAAAGGAGAAATGATTTCGATAGAGAGAGAATTCCCACCTCTAGTCCAGACACCCAGCTTCTCCCAAGGAACTTATCAAGGACTTCATTGGAATTCCTGGCTTGCAGCCTGCCCAGTGAAATTTGGACTCCTGCATCCCCATGGTCATGTGACCATATAAAATATAATATATACAGATATCTCCTATTGGCTCTGTTTCTCTAGTGAGCCCTGACTAATACAGTGATAAAATCAAATTTTACATGAAGTAATTAGTAGAGTTTTGAATGTTTCATAAGTGCTTAAAAGAAATAATTTATTTTCATTTATTCATTTAAAATATTTGCTGATAATCTGTTTCTCATTTTATTGACATTTACATTTACTGATTTTAATGTCAGTAAAGTTGGGAAGCACACTTGGCCCAGTGGTTAGGGTGTCCGACTACCACATGGGAGATCTGTGGTTCAAACCCCGGGCCTCCTTGACCCATGTGGAGCTGGCCCATGTGCAGTGCTGATGCATGCAAGGAGTGCCGTGACATGCAGGGGTGTCCCCCCCACCTGTAGGGAAGTCCCATGTGCAAGGAGTACGCCCCATAAGGAGAGCCGCCCAGTGTGAAAGAAAATGCAGCCTGCTTCAGAATGGTGCCACCCACATGGAGAGCTGTCCCACACGGACAGCTGACACAACAAGATGATGCAACAAAAAGAGACACAGATTCTCATGCCACTGACAACAGAAGCGGACAAAGAAGAAGATGCAGCAAATAGACACAGAGAACAGACAATTGGGGTGGAGGGAAGGTGAGAGAAATAAATAAATAAATAAATCTTAAAAAAAATGTCAGTAAAGTGAGAAATAGATTATCAACCAATATTTTAAATGAACAAATGATTTTATTATTTAGCTCTGTGTGTGCCACACATAGAAAAAAAATCTACAATTTAAAGCCATCCTTGTATCTAGGTGAAACCATACGACTAAGTTTTAATACAGGGAGCAATGTGCAGATAAGGAATCAAAAAAAGAGGAAAAACCAGAAGAGAGGATGGAGCACTACTGAAATTTTATGAATTTGCCCTTATCAGCCGTGCAATATTACTGCTCAGTCTATCAATCAAATACCATTTATTAATTATTAAACTTAGTTAAAAATAAAATTCACTTTCGGCAATACAAACTTTCCAACTATTATAAATCTATTAAATCAAATAGATCCATTATTTATAATCAAATACTTTTTCACCATGAAGGCAATGGCCACATTTACATGACATATTATTAATTAACTATTGATATATCTTAATGAATAAATTGGCTATTATTGATTTTATGTGCATTTGAAAAATATCTTACAACACAGAAGAGATATTAAAATAAAAATACTTGTATTATTACTATTATTGTTTACTCTTAGTAAAACTGTGTAGGCCTATTTATTGAGAGGCTAAAGAGTTGTTTTGGTACCTTTTAAGTTGTTCATTCTTGTCCCCTTATATCTCAATTTTTAGAAGTAATACTGAAATTGATGGTCTAATCTTAAATCAGTATATCAACCTGTCAAGCTTAAACTCAAAGAAATCAGTGTAGCTTAAAGACAAAATAAAACTTTGGAAACCTTCACAAAAGTTGTGCCTATAGGAATCCTCTTAATGGTGATATATAATGTGTTCAACTTTATATAAACCAATCTTCATTCATTTGATTAAAAAATATCCTCATTGTAAGTGGGAAACTGATATTTGCTAAATAGCCACAGGTTCAAATGCTTCTAATGTCTTCATCACTTAACCTTAAAACTTAGCCTTCCCTGGAAAACAAAGAATCTACTTTGAACCATGCTTTACATTTCAAGTTCACCAGTCAAGCAGTACAGTTATATTTTTAATATATTCTTTCATAGAAATAATTATAAACTTAGTTTTAACATGACAGGTTATTCCTAACATTGCCTACAAGGTTTAGTTATGTTGGTAACCATGTTGCTACCATATTTAGTTTTCATTTGACAAATGTTATCACTGATGGCATCAGTTCATTTAAAACATGGGAGAAAAGCACATGGAACTGAACATGTTTGATGACGGCTGCAGTGAGAATGAAGAGAAGATTACATCTTTCCTGGAAAACCCTTATTTTGCTTTTAGTGCTAAGTTAGGAATATGAGTTTCACACTGATATAACTGAAATAGAGTTGGATTTCTTTATATTTTCCTATTTGAAAGACAGACCTCTTATATATCATAAATTACCCACATTGAAATGTTTTCCACAACTATTCATCTGATGTTTTCCAGAAAATTGTAGGGGGGTTGGAACAGTCATTTGGCAAGTGGAAATAGAGAATATTTTTGCTGTAATCTCCATAGTCCTAATTAGGATTCACAGTGATTGTGGGTATGTACACAGATGATAGAGGAAAAGAATCTTCTACAGATAGTAATTGCTGGCCACTATCTTTGAATCACCAGTATTTGGCTTTTAGTTGCATATGTAGCTATGAATGTCCTTAAGTCAATTTATAAAGAGAAGGATTTTAAGTTATAGCTACCTTTTTTTCTTAAGTTGTTTTGTCAATTCCCAGAGTGGGCAGTATTGAATATCATAGGTTGTCTAGCTTTGCATCTTCTGTTCTACCAAATATTCTAATTCTTCAATTATAGGCCTTCTTCAGTCCATCTTTATTACCATAATGTCCCTTTCCCCAATATCATAATATAAGGATATTCATTCAAATCTCTTAAGAACTCCCTAATATCTCCAGAGTGATTGAAGGTCTTAGTGTAAAAGAGAAATAATTTCAACTTGTGGGGCAATATTGCATGACTTCTCCATAAAATATTAAGTAGTTTGATATTTATATAGGGTGATCTTTTCTCTTTCTATTTTTACAGATTGTGTGTTGGAGAAAAGTGGTGCTCACTAGGGCACAGAGACTGACATGATTGCAGGCAGGAAATTTATTGAGATGCTCTCCCAATGGAAGGGGTCTGAAGGATAGACTTTAGCTTACCCCTGAAAGGGGGGATTTGAATTTATACAATACATTCCTAGATGGGGAAATGGCAGGTAGTGGGAGAGGGTTGAGGGTCTGCGTGAGGTGCAGAGGCCAATAGGAAGCCCTAGAGGTGGAAAATTTCCCTTGTATGACTAGAGGGTATTGGGTTAGGGAGTTATGCTTTCTTGGAATGCTGAAGGACTAGTAGGTACTTTGATTTGGAAAGAGTGAAGATCTTTATTTCACTTTACTTCCATTTCCACATGGTTTCTTTGTTCAGCCTTTGGGTATGTGCTTTCAAACACATAGGCTCCTGGGCGTGGGCGGGGAGGGCTTGTATCAATACATATCATGGGGAACTGATTCACAGCTTTTTAATTATTGTAGACTTAGTGAGAGGGAACCTCTAACAATGTGCCACTTTAATCAATATTTTTACAACTTAATTTCTTTATATAGAGGCAAAATTTCACAGAATAGGTTAAATATCATTTGAGGAAATAATATATTAGTATATTTTATCGCTGCAATGAATGTATCGATAAATGTTTACTAAATGATTAAATAAATAAATGAATATTGTATCTTTTCCTGAAACAGCTAAATATATACATTAAAAGAATGCAGAAATAATAAACATTATAAAAACACTATAGTTGTTTCTTAACATGATATGGAATCTGCTTCAGAAAGGCTAAAAAAAAACAAAACTCATTTTAGATTGTTTACCTAACCCAAGCCCAGATATTTTGGAGCATTATAAAAGAATAGAAAAAAAGTTGAAATATAAAGGATTAAACTTAGATGAAACCACCACATTTATTTTTCTTTTTAAATGAAGGACATATTGCTTTTATGTAAAATTTACCCCTGATTTTTGACCCCAAAGGAATATTTTTCAGTTAAAAATTGAAGATAAAGAAGTAAAGGAAACTGCACTTTATATGTATATATGAAATATAAATAACACATCCTAATCATAATGATCACATTCATGATGAAAATCTAGAAAACAACTAGAAAATAAGGGATATATTACTTTCAAACAGCAATAATAAAACTAGTTATTAATTTTCTGCAGCCATATTGAAAGTCAAAAGAGAACAGAATGGGTTTTTCAATATTCTAAAAGAATGTTACTGTTAACATCATAATCCATGCCCATTGTAAACACCCTTCAAAAACAAAAGCAAAAGAGAAATATTGTTTGGAAAGAAAATGGAGTGTTCAGAACCACCAGGTAAACTATACTGAAGAAAATCTAAAGGAAATGCCTCACTATGTTCTTATCACCATGTTTTGAGCTTTCAATTCATAATCTCATTTAATCCCTTGGCATTCAAATTATTACACAATTAAAATAGTAATAGTGAGTTTCTTAAATAGGAAGAACATTCTCCACTTTATTTTAGCTCCAAAATCGGTGGTCTTTTCAATAAAGCATGTATTCTTGCTGTCTGCATGATAATTTACTCAACACATGAATTTGAAACTTGTCTTGCTCCATTACAGGTATATAGGAATGATCATGCTTGAAACTTTACATGTATACCATCTAGCAAAATGTCATTTAAAATAATGTACATATCTACTTTTATCTATCTACCTATCTACCTATTTATCTATGTCTATTTATCTACTCTTTCTGCATATCTATTATTTATCTTTGCCTCAAATAAATCTTGAGGGGATTCAGTTTCCTACTTATTAAATCACAGTACTTAGCATCTATAGTATTTATTTAAAACTTTATATACAGTTATTAAGCATAGCAAGTCAATAAGCATATAAACCTAGTAGGTGGGCTTTAGATTGATATCTATCTATGGCTGGGTTTGAGTTTGCTACCAGCAAATAACCAACAAATAACTGTTTAGTTTTATCCAGTCATATACTAGAGGATAATAGTAGGATAATGGAAGAAAATAGAGTGGAAGCATAGAAATTCAAATTCTTAAGCAATCTTTCCTTCACATTTTTTCCCCTGTAACAGCTAAGGGACAGGGTATAAGAATGCAGGATAGAGAGGACTTATTAGTGAAGATGGCATTTGTAGACCTATTGAAATGTGAATTGAATGATTACAAAATACCATACTATGCACAGACAATAAAATGACAATATTTATACTTGTAAATGCCTAAATAGCTTTTGGATTCTAATTTCAAATTTTCTTTATGGACACAGATTGACTTTAGACACATTGACCATAAAAGCCTCATACATATCAGGACTGACAATTAAGGAATCATTTCTTAAATATATGGATGTTCAAAGTTGTCTGTCTCTCAGCAGCATCAACATTACTTTGGAGCTTTTTAGAGTTATGGGATATCAGATTCCACCCTAGACCTCCTATGTCTGCATTTTAACAAGATGCCCAGGTGATTTATATGCAAATTACTATTTGAGAAGTGCTGATCTAGTACCTCTAGATTATGTTTGGCAGAAAGATGTTCTAAATGCTCTCTATAGTTGCATTTGCAGTGACAGAAATGTTGCCTAATTCAGAAGAAATGCAAATAAAATCCATCATTTGCATTTTACACTTAAAATATTCACACCAGCCTACTTGGTAAAGAAAACAAAAAACAAAAAACAAAAACCCTGATTTTTATTACATTGTGAATTATCATGTATGTAATTTTTCTGAAGCTGGAAACTTATCTGGAATCATTTGGGACTCCATTCAAAATTCTAAACATGTCAAAAAAAGGAAATGTTGCAATGCTAAAGAAATTTCCTTAAGATTTGTAAGCTTAAGAGAGCACAATGTGCTCTTCTAACATATTTAATATGAGAATAACCTTAAAATCACAAATGCAAGAGAACGGATAGATTGAATTTTAATTGCTCCTAGAAAAGCTACCCAAAAAGACAGAATATGGACTTGACTACAAATTTATAGAGAGGGTAAGAGATTTCCTCTTACCTTTCTACATTAAGGTATTGTGCATTCTCCTTTGCTTAAATATAGAGTCATAACCTATTGTTTGTATTTTAAATCTCTATCTAAATAACAAATGTAAAAATATTTTACATGTATATCATCTAGGAAAAAAAGTCATTTAAAATAATAGAATAATTTTGAAAGTCCCAAAAATATTTTACCTCTCACTATTTCAAATTAGTATTTTAAATCAAACTACCTATTAGAAAGATGATGTTATCAAGACTAGTCCAATAATAATAAAATAACAAAAAAGGTCAATATTATACTGATAATTGCAGACATGTTCATTATTTTTGAGGGAGCAAGTTATATAATGGCCCCACTTTTTATATAAATAAATGAAATTGAGAAACATATACATATGGAAAATAGTGTTACAAAGGAAACAATGGAGGAAATTAACAATGGCTATTTTGAGCAAAGTTTGCTACTGTTATTAGTGATTTGTCTCTACTTTTGATATTTTCTTCAATAAGTACATATATCATATAAAGGGAAACATATACTGAAAATAATAAAACATGGTCACATTGGTGTCTGATGAAATACTACTAGCATCTTAAAGAAGTTACATGGCTATAGAGAACATCATTCATAGAAATAGTTTTTAAAAATGTCTCTATGATAATTTTATAATTTAATAGATCTTTCCTTCTCCTGATAGAAAATAGTTAACTTTGAGAAATTTAAAGTATATATTTTACAAATTACTTAAAAGTATCTGTAATGAAGATAGTAGAACACATTTCATGTGAAATATTTTGCCCTTCTTTGCAAATACATATGTTAATAAAAGGAAAGCTTGTAGAAAATGTTCCAGGAAGTGTGTTTATACTCAATTACTCATTTTATTTTTCTGATTGTATTGGGCATTGCTGGTAAAAGTTTGAATATTTAACTAATTGGATTACTACATGAAATATAAATCATATTATATTATATTTTTAAAAGAGCATGTTTGAATTAACAAAGAACCAAATATTATTCTTTAATGGTTCTAAACACCAAAGAAGTAATGACATTTACAAAGATGCGAGGGCATTTCTACTCTTACTTATATCAAAATATGCTGAACCATAACTAAATCGCTTAAAATATTCAATTTGTATAATTTGGGGGCTATTTCTTTCTAATATCAATATAGGAAAGCTTTTTCTAACATGCCATTAAAAATTTGCAACCATCTTTACCTGGGAAATAAAGCAAAATTTCCCCAAATAACTTTCCTATTATACAATGTGAGCCTTTAATCCTTTATTGTACAGCTTAGTTTTTGGCACATGTAATGTGCTAATTACAACTTAATTTAGCTCCCATATTGATGCTTAGTTATAACTGTGCTCATCCTTTCTCTCTAATAAACATGTTTTTCATTTAACATTTTGTTTACTGAATGTAAAGTGATAATAATATTTTACATTTACTTAAAACACTCATATGTGTATTAAGTTTAATTTCATAACAATTATTCTATGGTAATCTTACTTTAGTGCCCCAAATATTTTTTTAAAACATACATGCCATTAAGTTGTAATATAAGATAAAAATAGAGAATGGACAATAACAAAAAGTTTTGAATAATTTCATTTAAGAGGCATTATTTCTCTTAGTAGGGGAAAATGTTATTTCCTAAAAGTGGAAAAAACACTAACATTGAAAGAATAAGTCAGAAAGTTGACTGTATTTTCTATTTTTTTAAAACTTTTTTATTTTTTTATTATAAGCAAATTTTAATTATATATTACATAATACTATAAGTCATTATAACACATTGTATTATAAAGATAAATAGATCACAGAAAACATTACATTAAAGAACATAAGAGGCTCCCATATACCCCAGTCCCCACTTCAGCCCCACTCCTCCCACATCAGCATTCCCTTTCATCAGGAAGTCACATTCATTGCATTTGGTAAATGCACCTTGAAGCACTGCAACTCCACATTGACCATAGTTTACATTGTAGTTCACATGGTCCCCTAGTCCATCCAATGTGTTATGGCAGAATATAAAATGTCCTGGCATGTGTCCCTGCAATATAATTCAGGACCAGTTCAAGTCCCCAAAATGCCCCCTGTCACATCTCTTCCTCCCTCTCCCTGCCCTCAGCAACTCCTGGGCCAACCATCTCCATATTAATAATACAATATCTTCCATTGCTAGAGTCACAACAGCTCTACAGAAGAATACTGACAAGTCCACTCCAATCCCTATTATATTCCTCCATCCTGTGGGCCCTGGTATGGTGATGTCCCCTTCACCTCTAAATTGAGAAGGGGCTTAAATCCCACATGACTGATGGACACAATTCTCTTGCTTGCAGCTGTAGACTCTCTCGGTTCCCTGGTGTGGTGGTTGACCATCCTCACCTCCCTATCAGCTGACTTAGATAAGTTCAATGAACAGGAGAGTAGGTACTGCAACTTTGCTGAGGCTCAGGACCCAATTGGCACACAGCCAGTCCAGAGATTCAAGTCTCTTGAGCATACACAAACCTCAACACCAATCACAGGTTCAGTAAAAGTGACAAAAGAGGCATGTATAGAGAGGTAATCTTTAAACCTGCCAATACTATTTCATTTTCCTACTAATTGAGTTTTTCAATATATTAGGCTTCATTTTTAAAAGAAATTTTGGATCACAGAGGGGTTCAGCTACGCCAGGGTAGGAGCACTGGTGGAAGTGTCACTGATTGGGGATTCATAGGTGGGAAGGAGTTCTCCAGGCCATGCATATAAGGCATATAGATATGTTCAGATGTTCATTGGGTATTGTCATAGTGGATAGAGTTACACATGACAACTGAGGGAGTGTTGAGTTCCCATTTGTGGGAGCTCTGTTACGTCTCCCAATGAAACACCAACAATCCCCCAAGTGCAAGGGCAAAGACCAGTGAAGAAGGATAGTTCAATGATGGGCCCTTTATACTGACAACCATGCTTATGAGCCTGTGTGCTTGAAATTTCAACTAGGCCTAGAGTTGTAGGGTGCCTAAGAATAACTTCCTGGGAGTCTCCATGTTGCTCAAATGTGGCCGCTCTCTAAGCAAACTCAGCATGTAAATGCATTATCTTCCTTCTGACATAGGACATGACTCCCAGGGATGAGCCTCCCTGACACCAAGGGATTACTACCATCACCAGCTGGTGATGCAACTAGAAAAAGACCTTGAATAAAAGGGGGAAATGGTAAAGACAAATAAGTTTAAATGGTTAAGAAACTTCAAAATAAGTCTGGAGGTCATCAGAGGGTCACACTTATGCATGTCTCTGCAGGATCCCAGAGAAAGTTGACTTTAAATGTCCATCACAAATTTTCAAAATAATCAGTCCCCCATAGAGTGCATTTCTATCTACTGAAATTTATATTTAATTGTAATCAGATGAAACCATTTTCCCATGACATATGACTTAATCAATACACACTTTTTGTTGCCTGCAAAGTTTTAGCAATGTTTATGTTAATCAATTACAATGGAAAATCATGAAACTGATTTATAGGATACGTTTTTCTTGAACTAGGAATAACCATTAACCAAGATTTCCAATATCGTCTTTTAAATTTTATTCTGTTTTTTTGATAATTTAAAATTATATTTAAAACAGAGCACTAATACTTACATTGTAATTATTGAACTTATATATTGGATTGTTTTATACATAACATCTTCAACAATTATTCAAAATGATAACTTTTGCATTCATAATATGTTTCATTATTTAATTTCATTTTTTGCAGGGAGTAATCTTCTCAGCCAAAAACTAATGCTAAAACGGTAAAAAGAAATTTTATTACAAGCAGATGGCTATTTTATAACATAAATATTTAAATTAGTGAGTTCCATGCAGTTCTTTATTGGAAAATGTTAACTTTATTGAGTGAAATTTAATTGCAGAAATTTAATTCACAGTTATTACTGTGAATAAGGTTTGCATGTATGTCTACCTACCTATCTTTTATTTTTATTGCATCATTAGTTTTAATTGCTTTAATTATATCAAGTTAAACCATTTGCATATTGTCATTGTGTATCAATATATATTTTAGCAAGCAAGTTCTTTGAATCACAGACATCTATAATATACAGTCTGTGGATAATTTTGAAATTGATTTGCATATTTATTTATGGAGCTGTATTGGGATCACTGGGATAGTTTCCTAAAATAGAAGAACTAATTTCTTTGAGGGATTTAAGAAGACAGCTGTCATGTAATGCTTCCCAAGTAGTTTTCAAAGTACATAAACAATATCCTGTAATGAACACTGAGATTAGCATATCAGATGAACGAAGGGAAATTCATCCTGAATACTTTTAAGTGGAAAGAAATTTTGAAGGATTAAAGTTTTTTTTCCTCCCTTGTTCCACACAGTACTGTGTTTTTTCAGTCTAAAGTTTGAGAATGCATTTGTGGTGAACATTGTTGAAGTCAATGTGATGCTTTCACATTAACTAAAACCAAATGTAAGATGACTTTGTGATCCCAAATAAATTTAAAAAAAAATTACACTCATCTTTACTGAAAGTTACTCCCAGGTAAAATTTTAAAAAATGATAAAATTAGTCATTTAAACCTTGTATTTAGGTAGCAGTCTATGATTTTGCATTTAACTTTCTTTTTTTTTTTTTCCTTTTTGTCTTTAGCAGATACTTGGGGTTGAAGCTAGGACCTCATACATGGGAAGCACAGGCTCAACCACTGAGTTACATCTGCTCTCCAATAAGAGTTGGTTATTTTCATTTCTTTGTTTGTTTTTTGTTTGTAGAAGGTACTGGGGATCAAACCCAGGACCTCGTACATGGGAAGCATGCACGGAACCACTTGATTTACATCCGCTCCCTAGCTTTCTTTTAAATAGTATGAAAATCCAGAAACAACTTGTAAAGTTATAGGATTTCATTTCTAAGGAGAATTTTTATTATGCAATTATATATATATATATATATATAAAACTGCTTCTGATATTGTAAGTACAACTGTCCTCTGCTAGTGACATGCTTTATTGCATGAAGGAAAATAAATCTATCATTGAAGGAAATGACAAGTGGTTGCTTTACTCCTTGCCAATCATTTATCAGTACTTAGAGTTACTATCTGAATTGAAAAGAACATTCCACATATCATGAGAGATATATATTCTAAGGTTAGATTCATCTGTGAGAGTTATGGCATGTATATTTTATAGGATTATTAAATTTATTTTAAAAAATGGGAATTTGACACTCATCTCTGGATAAGAAAGTTTGCATTAGTGCACCCTGATCATGGTTAGTCATTATAAATAAAATAATATTAAAGTAATGGTACAGAAACATTTTGAATAATTTTTTAAATAGCAAATCAATTTGAATAAAAATTTTGGAATAACGTGTAGGGAGAACTTTAGGATCATTGGATCCTGAGACGTGTGGTGGCCATTGATTACCATTGACAAAAGATAAACTACTGATTGCTTCATGTTATCCAGGAACAAGGATCATGTATTAAGGCACCTGGTGGGCCAAAAGAGAAACAAGGTTGCTGCATAAAAGTGCACAGTTTGTGCATTCAGTAATGGGGCAGGGAGGGCTGCAATCTACACTGCACTTTCCTAATCCCCTAGAATGGAGTTACATCTATGCAAAGGTGGGCATGTGTTTGACAAAGTATTCACCTGAAGGAGACACTTTTTTTAACATATGAGAGGATGTCACTTGTGCTACAAAGAAGCTATTTTACTATAATGATGAGAAAACCAATAAAATCAGAACATGGAATTATTTTTAAAATCTACTTTTGGAAATAATCTCTAATATTTTTTTAAAAACTTGACAATATCAATAATTGAAAATTTTTAAAGTTGATTATATCACTGTAAAAGAAGGCATGATAAAAGGAGAAATTTACCAGAAAGAAAGTGGAAATATAAATGGAGTAGATTGAAAAGATTGTACAAAATCTAACTCTAAGCAGTAAAGTAGCAGCATAAAATATAAAGAAATGGAACAATAGAAGGAAATTTGATAAATATGGAACTCAAAGAACTGAGATGCTGCATGTGCAAAAAAAAAATGTTGAATCTTAAAAAAATAAAGTGAGAGAGACCATACAAAATACAAGCTAGCAAATAAACAGAAATATAATTTAGAGAAATCCATCTAAAAGTGAGATTAAAGAAAACATGGAAATGGAGTTCAAATTCTCATAAAAATCATGGAAGATGTAGAGGTACAATAAATATACATATACTATTGGCATTTCCATAAAATTAAAATGAGCAGATTCCTTTGAAAATATAAGGAATGCAAGCATGCACTGGGGTTTCTGGTCTCTTTACTCCTCAAGCCAAATCTATACCCTGACACAAGACCTAAAGGAGTACTAGGAAATATGCTTGGAAAAACAAAAGAATTTTTTATAACTTTGTATACTCTAGACTTAGTTTCCTCACTTTGTGAAATATTAGAATTTTGTTTACCACCGCAGCTTAAATTTTGAACTTAATTTGGGTGATCTCCTTAGTTCCTTTCTTTTACCTTAGTCAGGAATATAAAACTCCAAAAGTTAGAAAAGGTATTGGAAAAATTATACAATGAAAAGAGTCAATTCCTGCCAGTGTATGAATCATTCATATATATATGTGTGTGTGTGTATGTGTATATATATATATGTATGTATATATAAATGAATTTATAAAAGTAGTACAATTACTACATCAATATTAGAATGGACTCAACAATTTTTACCACTTAGTGTAGTAGTTTGAAGCTAGATGTTCCCTAGAAAAATATGTCCTTAAATCAAATCTGTCCTGTGGGTGTGGGCCCAGTGTAAATAGGATCTTTTGATGAGGCTACTTCAGTTAAAGTGTAATCTACATCAATAATGATGGGTCTTAATCCTTTATCTGGAGCCCTTTATAAAGGGAATGAATACAGAGAGAGGAAAGCCACAGAAATAGGAAGTAAGAATTTTCACTGAAATCAGTATCACCTGGAAGAGATGGAAGAGATCAGCAGAAACAACCCTGTGCCTTGCCATGTAAAAGAGGAGCTAAAAATCTCCAGCAGCCAGTTTTGGGGAATATAGCATCATCTTGATGATGCCTTGATTTTGACATTTTCCTGTTCCCCAAATTGTGAGAGAATGGAGCAGCCTAGGAAACTTAAACACTTTGTAATATTATTATGAAGTTAATATGGAAGAATAGCAAAAACAAAACAAAAACACTACAGAACAGTTAGGAAGGAAGATAGTAGGGAGAGGAAGGAAAAAAAGTATATGGGGGGAAGTGGATTTGGCTCAAAGGATAGAGCATCCAACCTATCACATGGGAGGTCCAGGGTTCAAACCCAGGGCCTCCTGGCCCATGTAGTGAGCTGGCCCACGTGCAGTGTTGATGTGTGCAAGGAGTGCTGTGCCACACAGGGGTGTTCCCCATGTAGGGGAGCCCCACAAGCAAGGAGTACACCCCATAAGGAGAGCTGCCCAGTGTGAAAAAAGTGCAGCCTGCCCAGGAGTCACGCCACACACGTGGAGAGCTGATGCAGCAAGATGGTGCAACAAGAAGAGACACAGATTCCTGGTGCCTCCGATAAGAATATAAGCAGACACAGAGAGCAGACAACTGGAGGGGGAGGATGGGAAGGGAAGAGAAATAAATAAAAAATAAATCTTTAAAAAATATATGGTAAGAAAGGAAGGAAGGAAAAGAGACAGGGAAATGGACTAAAGATATAATTTACACTCATATATTAAACCTCTGGTACAAGTAAATATTTCTTTGTAATTTTTAAAAATTTAAATGTAAAGTATATTTAATAATATAAATAAATATTTAAAATAGTTGCTCTAATGAAAAACTGAATCTCATATATACAGTGGGTAACAGGAGACAAAACTGAAATATATTAGTGAACATATGAATAACTAATATCTGGAAAACAACTGGAAATTTGCAACATAATTTTGAAATATTCTACAGCCTTTTGACACAATTCCTCTAATTATATTGGTTTGTGTATTAGTCAGCCAAAGGGGTGTTGATGTAGAATACCAGAAATTGGTTGCTTTATATAAAGGGTATTTATACCAGACCATAAGGCATAAGTTACTTCCCTCACCAAAGTCTATTTTCACATGTTGGAGCACTGATGGCTGCAAGGGTTCAGGCTTCCTGGGTTCCTCTGGGTGCAGATACTCTGTTTTCTCCACAAAGTCAACTGTAGACTATCAGTTGAACAGCTCTGTCTCTTTCCCCAGGACTCTAGCTTAAGACTTCAGCCTTATACTCCAACATTAAAACTCCAACATTAAGAACCCCGACATCAAAAACCCTCAACTCTGTCCTTTGCCATACCTTTTATCTGTGAGTCCCCACCCACCAAGGGCAGTGACTCAATGCCCTAATGATGTGGCCCAATCAAAGCCCTAATCATAACTTAATCAAGCCCAGATACAGACCATATTACAAACATAATCCATTATCTATCTTTGGAATTCATAACCATATCAAACTGCTACAGTTTGTAAAAGACAAAGGAAGTTGTCATAAAAATAAGAATTCTTATCAAAATGTTATTTGAAATACTTAGACAAATGAAGACTTATGAATCCACAAGTATCCAATAAAAAGGAAAAGATTGATGAAATTACAATTAATTTAAAAAAATTTTAAGCAATATTTTTTCAAACACTCATTGAAAGGATTCCTTTTTAAAGTTTATTGCCAAGAGATTGAACTAGAAATCAATGAATATATATGATACTATTTTGAATGGAATTGTAACTCGTGGGTCCAGCCATATAAATACATTTTTATGTATTAAAATGTTTTATAAAATAGCACATTTATATTTGAATCATGAAATATAATATTGTTCATTTCCCAATTTTAATAGTGATTGACTCTAAACACTTGGAAATTTTATTTAACCAGAAAAAATAATAGATGAACCCTGTGCAAATTAATTATGTTTGTTGTGAAATTTTAACAAAATTGATTCTTAGAGAAGTTGAGGAGGACTTCTGTATTAGTCTGCCAAAGGAGTCCTGATGCAAAGAGCCTTCATGTTGCTCAATTATGGCCTCTCTCTAAGCCAAACTCAACACATAAATGCATTACCTTCTCCCCAGCCTGGGACATGACACCCAAGGATGAGACTTCCTGGCACCAAAGGATTACTACCAAGCACTGACTGATGATGCAACTGGAAAACTACCTTGAATAAAATGGGGAAAAGGTAAAGACAAATAATTTTATATGGCTAAGAGACTTTGAAGTGAATTGGGAGGTCATCAGAGAGGTAACGCTTATACACATCTCAGCAAGATATCATAGACTGCCAAAGAAGATACTAACCCAAAGTGGGACTCCTGAGTGCTCTAGAGACACCCAGTTGCTGCAGTTATGGCAGACAGCTCTGGAGTTTGGTGCTTGCCAGTGGGCCCTACTTTGGAGTTTGTGCTCCCAAGTGTGACAGAGTTGAACTCACATGTGACTTCTCTACACATGCTTCTTTTGTTCCTTTTATCTGAACCTACATTGGTGCTGGAATTAGTAGGTATACATCTAAAAGACTTTAATCTCTGGATTGTCCATGTGCCAGCTGGGCCCTGAACCTCAGTGGAGTTGCAATACCAACTCTCCAATTCATTGTATTCACCCAAGACAACTAACAAGGAGGTGGGGGTGGACAAACAACACATCAAGGAACCAATAGGGTCTACAACTGCAAGCAAGAGAGTCCCATCCATCAACCATATGCAATCAAAGCCCCTTTTCAATTAGAGGTGGAGGGGCATCACCATCCCAGAATCCACAGGATTGGGGAATAAAATATGGACTAGAGTGGACTTACTAGTGTCCTACTATAAACTTAGTGTGATTCTTGCAATAGAAGAAATTATAACATTAATGTGGAGACAGTGGCCACTGGAGGTGCTGAAGTCAGGGAGAGGGAAAAAGAGGTGAAATATGGGGGAATTTTCAGGATTTTGAATGACATTGAAATGACAGATATAGGCCATTATATATCCTGCCATAACCTACAGAATTGAGTGGGAAAGAGTGCAAACTACTTTGTAAACTATAATCCATGCTTAGTACTAATACCACAAAATGTGTTCATCAATTGCAATGAATGTACCACACTAATGAAAAAAGTTGTTAATGTGTGGAAGGGTAGGAGTGTGGGGATTAGGGCATATGGGAATCCCTTACATTTTTTTATATAATATTTTATGTAATTTAAGTATCTTTTAAAAATAAATTAAAAAATAAAAAATTAAAATCTGTTGGCTTCTTTAAATGGTATTTATTTGGGTATAAGCTTAAAGTTACAAGGCCCTAAATTGTCCAACTCAAGGTTGCATTCGAACCAGTCAGTTGCCATGTGCTGAAGCAAGATGGCGGGTCTCTCAAGGCCTCCTATATCAGTCTCTGGCATAGGGCTCATTTCTTTCCAGTCTTCTCAGCTACCCAGCTTCTCTGTTCTTTTTTTTTTCCCCTCCCCCTTAACCACCCTACTATTTTTGCTGTCTGTGTCCTTTAGTTATGTGACCTTCTGTATCTAGTTTTCTTTTTGTCTTCTTTTCTCATCTTTCTCCTCTAGGATTCACTGGGATTCAATCAAGGGGAACTCTGATGTGGAGAGAGGTTCCCTGTCAATTGTGTCACCTAGTTCCTGGTCTCTGCTGCACAGTGAGCCCACATTGTGAGCCAGTGCCTACACAAGTGACTCACACAGCAAGATGATTATGCAACAAAAGAAAGATGAAGGAGAGAGTCAAGGGGAAATGCTCTATTCTCCTTAACTGCAAACTATCAGGCAAGTGTCTCATCTCATCCCAGGGCTTCAGGATCAAACATGACAGAGCTCTCTTTACTGTGTGTCTTCTTATGTGAGTGTAAGTTTGTATCAGCCCACCAAGGGGATGGGGACTCAATCTGAGTCTTGCCCTTCTGACATGTTGAATCAGAGCCCTAATCTTAATTTGTAATTTAATCATAACATGAGGTTGAATCTAATGCATTCAAAGGGCATCTCATCCAGAGGAATAGATTTGTGTATAAACATAATCTTTCTCGGTTTGGGATTCATAAATAATCTCAAACTGCTACACCTTCTATGGTCACCATAGCCAACAGATGTCAGAGATGGGAAATGAACTCAGTTGTCTCCCTTTGTCTTTCAAAACATTATCATCAATAAGAAATATGTAATTTATTAGTTTTACTTGAGCACAAATTATTCCACAGAGGAATAAAAAAATAGAGAATACCAAAAATGCTGACTTTGACTTTAAAGGATCATATTTTGAGGGAAAGAAGATGAAGAAAAATAAAATGCATTAATTCATTTGTCATCTTATTGTCACTAACTAGAATAGGACTCACATTCAAATTCTAGGGTAATCCAGGGAGTTGCTATATCATATGTTCAGTATGAGTTAATTAAGGTGAGAGTCCATTTATCATTTGAAGCTTTTTTGTGTGTTGTAGTCCCATAGAAGTTGATTAAACATAATTATCTCATCCATGTATATAAATTATTTTCCACTTAAGATGTCAATTCAATTAAAATTTTAGAAATGTCTTTAAAAATCTTTATTTCATTACATTATATTGTGAATTCTGATCTTATATCAATATCATTCATATTTTGAGTATCAGTCAAATTTGGGGTATTTATGTGTGCATGTATGTGGATGTGTTTTCTCTTTTCCTACAATTATAGAAAAGCAGTGACTTCTATCATAAAAATGAATGAAGGAGAGTGGGTGTAGCTCAGTGGTTTGAGTGACTGCTTCCCACATTTGAGGTCCTCAGTTCAACCCCTGGTACCTCCAAAAAAAAAGTGAAAGCATATTAAATACTACATTGTAGTTAATTTTACTACATGTAGTTAACCACATGGTTGGAATGATCATGCAATCAGTCTATCCAGGGAAAAACAAATACAATCATGTCAGGATACTACCACTCCAGCCACATTCAAATACTGAATATTTCTATTAAATATGCTATTAAATATTTCACTAAATATTTCTACCTGAAAAATTATACAAACAGTTGCATCAACATTAATTCTGACTTTATTTGTTGTCAGGAGCTAATTGGAAAGTAGAAGATCCAAGAATAATTAACATCCTTGAAAAGAAATTAAATAGTGTCATTGATGAACTCATGATAGCAATTTAGAAAATAGGTGACATATAATTGTATAAATTGATTTGATAAATCAGTAAAAGCTTTTCACTTTTAACGCTCTGAAACCAGAAAACCAGGTCGTATAGAAGTAACTATCAAAGAAAAATTTTTAAAGGAGAAATTTGTGACTACTTGATAAGAATTTTAAGCAAAATATAATAGTCAATTTGTACTTTCAATAAGAAACATTAGACTTTTTCTTCTCTCAGTTAACAAAACAGTATTTTCTCATTTCTTACATAAATAAAATTTTTAAAAATGATAAAGAGATAATAAATGTTTCTGTGACTCAGTTTAGGTATTAGAATGAATTGTTTATATTTCTATAACTACAGTTAATCCTTACATCAGGCACAAAATAGTTGATTTGAGGATAGGTTTTAGGCCTAGGAAAAGAAATCAATTAGAGCATCAGCAAATAACCTGACATTAAAAATAGAAATTTTGCATTCAAGTTCAGTTTTAGTTTACTAGGCCGATCCAGAAAATGCCATGAAATTAATCAGCTTAAAAATGGAAATTTATTTGTTTATGGTTTGGGGGATGGGAAAATGTCCAAATCAATGCTATTAAGGCAATGATTTCTTCCTGAACACCAGCTACCAGAGATCTTTGGTTTCTTTATCACATGGCAAGCCAGATGGTGGTGTCCACTGGTCTCTCCCTTCTCTTCTGGGTTTCAATGATTTTGACTTCTTTCTTTTGTGGCCATCTCCCTCTTTGCTGCACTTTTCACACTTACATTTGGAAATCTCATCAGCCAAATATCCATGTTCATTGCTTTCAAATTCTGCCTTCCATTCAAGATCAGAACTCAATTTAATCAATTGATTAACTTCCAGAACATGTTTTTTGCGGGGTATGTACAGTTCCAAACTGTTACAAAATCCTAAAAGTAGATCATAAAAATCAAGTTATATTTTCCAATATAATCTATATTTTGCAGAAAAAAGTAACCAAATTATTCCAATGCCTTATTAAACAGTTACATTCATTGAAATAATAAATGTTTGATAAATTATCATAAAACAGTGTTAACATATTACTAGGATTAAAATTTCTAACCACAATTTTTATAATTTTACTGATCTACAGAAAACAGTGACAATGAATGTAGAGATAGCTGGAGGAACAGATTTAGGTTTATTTCATAGGTATAGATAACAAATATTTATTATTTGGTTATTAGATGTAATTTATATGCACTTAGTTAAGTGCATTTCAATTTAATCTGTTTACTCTAAATAGAAGTTTTTTTAAAAAGACTAGAAATTAAAATCAAGACAATTTCCATAAATGTTAAATATTCTATATCTTTTAAGAAAATGTTTACCTAAAGAATGGAAAATGGTATAAGATATTTCCTTATGTAGTAATATAATAAAATTATTTAAAGAAAGACATTATCAAATGAATATACGTGTATGGAAAGAGAGGTAATATGCATAATCTACTACCCATATGCTTGCCAAAATTATATTAATCAGTTACCATATGATAAGATTATTGTAAATCAGATATCTTTGATCAATATTATAATTAATATCAAGTTACCCTAGAGCAGTAAAGTTAGAAACATGAAATTAAGAAGCAGGAATAGTATCTAATATATCACTGTAAATGGAAATTTCTTATAATGCCTTAATCATTATCCACAGAAACTAAAAATTTAGCTATCGTCTAACATATGATGATTTATAGGTAAATATCCATGCTGTTCATGTTATCAAGCTTTGTCATGAGGTGCTAAGAGATTTTTTTCAATATCTTCTGAATATTAGCACTTTGGAAAAATGTAAAAACACAACAAAGGAAACTGAAAATTGTTACTAAAGAAGTTTCTTCTCAAAACTATTTCCTCTCCATTGATACACTATAATGTGAAACATAAAAGAGAGATCCAAAGCAAATATTGATATTAATGTAACAAAATATATTTAGCTTCTCTTTCACGCTACAATAAAATGAAAACTAATGTCCAAACGCTTTTTTATTTTTTTTAAATATTTGATTTGGCACTGTGCATCTATTGGGTCAAAATCTAAAATACTAGTGCTTTAAAGATGTACAGTATCTCGTAATGAAATACAATATGTAAGAATAAAAGCTGATCTTCATTAAAATCCTATCCACCTAGGTCCTAGAAGTTCTAGGGAATGCATTTGGCTGCTTATAATTTCAATTCCCAGGATCATCCAAGCAGAGCAGATGCCAGTTACTCCCATGACAAGAGGGCTGAATGCCCTATGTGGTTAGACATTAAAATGTAATATTTAGTGAGGGCAAGTTATTTTCCTTTTTTTCTCTGTATGAGAGAAATAACCAAAAATAGTTTTAGAAATTGAAGCTGACTTAGCTATTTACATTATCCAAATAAAGCCAGTATATGTAAATATCCTGCATATTTTGAAGTCAATTCTCACATTTTCATAAAATTTGCTTTTGGTACATGGTGGCAGACAATTTATTTTAACTATTTAATTTAGAAATAGTGCATAGGAACTGGGGAGTAGAAGCCTTAGCTAACATACAGCTCAAATTGTACATTGCATACATGGAAAATATTAAAAGCAAGGGAAATTAATCAAGTCAATACAGGTTAGAATTTTCATTCATAGAAGTGGCAGAACTAGCAATGTTTCTTTCACTGGTGAAAGTAATTGTTCAGTGACTGTAGATATTTTGGATATTAAAAAAAATTATATATTATCATGTTTTAATGGTTTGCACAAACCAAGCATAATATGTCCTTCATTCACGGATGTAAAACACCAAATCTATATACATAAAAGTAAGATATGATTACATAGAACTTTTAGAGATAAGATAAACTTTGTTACACTGGTCATATTCAATATTCTTAATATATGTTAAAATAAAATATTTTCATGCAATTTAAGATCTCAAAGATTTATTGAGTGATTCACGAATCAGGCAGCATCCCATTCAGAAAGTAGAAGGAAGTTCCACTGAAGGTATGGAAAGGGCAAGCTCATATAGGACGAACTTGAAAATAGGTAAAGAAATGTTCTAATTGGCTGGAGTTAAATTTCCATTTTACAAAGGGGAATCTAACAAAGTGGGGATCAGAGATACATTGATTAGTATGGTATCCTTGTCCATTCCGATATGCTGTCTCTATTGGAAAAAAAAAAAACTGGTTTTTTCAGGGTGTTGCTTATCTGCAGCATGTATTCCGTTTCTCAGAAAGCTCCTGTAGGTCAGTTGTTTATGCTGGAAAGGGTCTCTCCCAGGAATGCCTAATACAGGAGGACTTTTATTTTATTTAACATATATCATATATTGTATCTTTGGGACAGGACACACATATGCTCAGGGGGCTTCTCCCAGCATATGCCTAACCCCTGCCTTCTTTTCTATGTGTGTGCCTATGGTTCAGTTTGTTTTCACTTTGCAGCCCAGGGGAGATATTAACTCCAAAGAAAAGGTCCAACTATACATGATACCTGGAAAGTGGGAACAAGCAGCCCCAGATTCCTATCAGGGCAGGAACTCCCCCTGAAACATAAAAACTCCCCACCCTTGCCAGCACAGATTTGTCTATCCTCTCTGTTGCTATGTGGGACTTGCAGAGCTTCTATACATTGAGCCAGACCTGAGTAGTTGGCCTCCTCAGAAGAATGGCCACCCTGGGATCTCTTCCTTTGTTTTTCTGGACCCTTCAGGTGGTGTAAAAAAGTCATTTGCTAAAAGTTTCTGTTGTGTCTGGACCATATGAAAAAAAAATGTAAAAAAAATTTGTATTAAAAAAAGAAGAAACAAATTCAAGTCATAGAATACTGTTCTACAGGATGTTTCTCAGAGCACAGTTCAGTGATCTGTTAATAGGAGCAGGAGAAAATATTCCAAGGTCAATTGTCATCCTATTTTCAACCCAGAACCCCCAAGAATCATAGGACACGTTGCAATTTTATTGACTCTTTTGGACCCGAATGCTAATTTTTCCTTATCTTGACTTGATTAACTACTAATACCCTTAGGAAATATATTCTGAGGATACCGGTTTGGGACATTTGCTTTAGAAAATTTCAAAACACCCCAGGATGATGAAAAATTGCAATGATACAGAGAGCATCTTTGGTAGCAGAAGACTAAGGAAATATTTTGTTTATTTTCAAATGTCGTATTACTCAAATTATCCATCTTGAATACTCAATGGAAACCTATATATTTAGTTCTTGATGCCCAATATAGTTGTGAAATGATTTCTGTCATGAGTTACACTAATGGAATAGATATAGAAATGTTACTTTATAAAACAGCTAGAAAACACAAGGAAATAAGAAAGTTGTAATTAATAAGATTTTATAACATATCTATTTACAATCTAAATATATAATTGCAAATTATATAACCAAAATAACTAAAAATATTTAAGTATATCAAAAACAATGCTTCAGAAGAGGTTGTTAATGAAATGCTAAAGTGAATTTTAGTAACGCTATGAACCTGTAATGTGAGAAATAATATTTGAATGCTCAAAAGCCATACAATGCTATAGAAAGAGTGAAATTAATATTATAATGATGTTAGTATTTCCCAATTTAATTTGTTGTTGTCAAGCAATGTTTAATGAAGAGTTTTTAAAATTGGTAATGTAATTCTAAATATCCGCCACAAAAACAATCATGCAAGACTATTTTTGAAGGATGAAGAAGAGGGAGATATTTACTTAACAAGACATAAAATATATTTGAGGTAATAATTCTGGGTATAATATATATTTTCTGGAATATAGTATTTAGTGTAGAACCATACTAAGATATACACACTGTTTTAAATAAAGTTAGAATCACCAGTGTTAGTAATGAAGGAATATAAAAACAAGTAGTAAAGAAAATTGACTATTTCTAAAAATATCTATATAAGTAATTGTCACATAATATGACAAAAACAATTCTTGATAGATTATAAAGTAAAATATAAAATTAAACAGACCAACAGAAACTAAAGTTTAATATATACATGTGACTATATTAAATTGATGGGTAGTGTTTTATTTTTGAAAAATAATAACTGAAGACATAAGAGAGCAAATGATTGAAAAATTGGTTTACAACAATTTTTAGTGTATATCAAGAACAAGATGAAGGATTAATAACTTTACTTTTATCTTTTAACCACACATACAAATAGATGAGAACTTCAAAAACTAAGGTATTATTATACACAGAACACTATAGAAGTGTGGGGAGACTACTCAGAATTCTCTCTTTCCAAGTCACTTCTTCCTTCCTACAAAAGATAAGAAAGTATAAATGGACACTACTTAGGCAAAGCATAAATGTCTCCCTATACTTGGTCAAACTTTGCAATGGTCTTTCCTAGTTTCTTCCACAGGAGGTTCACACATAGGAGCAGTAGCAATTTTATTTTCAAGCAGTGCAATTTTATTTTCAAGCAGTGCTGTAGATGGTGGC
Organism: Dasypus novemcinctus; assembly: GCF_030445035.2. NCBI lineage: Eukaryota > Metazoa > Chordata > Mammalia > Cingulata > Dasypodidae > Dasypus > Dasypus novemcinctus. The sequence continues at coordinate 30,273,412 of NC_080674.1, read as the reverse complement.
ACGATCTTCAAATTCACATTTGGTTTTGAGTAATTGACAAGTCCCCATCTTTTATAGTTTCTGGCTGTGAACCATGGAAACAAAATGTTCCACATTTAGATCTGTAAGAAGTGCCTGGTTATAATAATGGGCCAATTAAAAAGTAATTTCAATTTTTACTTGTGTATATAGATGTTGAAGAAGAAATGTCTTCATTAAATTTTAACATATCCTTAGTCCTTGTAAAAATCATCAGACTCATCCCCAACTATAAGAAAAATTCTGACCAATCATTTGCTGGTATCTAACATTTGAACAGGGACTTAAATGGACATTACAAAATGGAACACAAACTTAGCTCAAAAATGTCAGTGAACAAACAAACAGCAACAAAACAATAGCAGCAAAACAGAGAATCATCAAATTTTGGAGATGAGGAAGAATCTAATTTACAGAGTTGAGATGTAATATAATCTGAAATTACCAGTTTTTAACAGAAAACCACAAGATATGCAAAAACAGGAAAATGCAACACATAGAAATAAAACAGGAAAGTCAATAGAAACTATATAAGGAGGTTGAGGTGATGGAAATATCCTGTACCCTGAGTCTACATTAGGTCTATCTCCCATCTAGTTTTTCATTTACATCCTGAAACTCAGAGACTTTTACTTTATGAATGGCCATAGGAATCCTTCTAATATTTAAGAAAACTTCAGATTATTTAATGTATTCCTCAGAGGAATGTGGAAATCTATCCAAAGTGATGCTACTTCTTGGTTACATGGGGAGGGCTTCTCAAGAAACATATTTGATTTGTAATTTATGCCCATCATATGGGTAGTTATCCTTATAATAAAGGTCATCCAATAAGAAAAGTCAATACAAAATTTATCCTCGACTTTAGCTAAAATGATAAATTACTTTTACCTGAAAGGTATTCCAGTTAACTTCATGGCACTAGGGAAAATACATTCTACTGGATCCATTTCCACAGTTTCTTAAGTCTTTAAGATAAAGGTTAGCATTATTATTATCTTTTTAATGTTTAGTCTGTCAGAACCCCTACATTCCTCTAGTTAACACATCAGTTTGTTTACATTTATTTTGTGTGCATCACTGGGCTCTGCTCTCTTTAAAGTCAGATACTGCTTTGTTTGTCTTTATATCCCACAAACCATGGCATAATGTGTTATAAGTAATGCTCTCAGTAAATTGTTATTGAATAAATGTCTGCACTGATTTTTTTCTGACATACTTTAATTGCAGTTTTAACATCTTATCGAGTGATTTTACTAAATTAATAGGCAATTCAAATATCATTGAAGATTTTTTGAGCAGGACAGTTATGTGATGAGGTCAGATAATCACTTTAGAAAGATTAATTTGAAACTGGTTTTCAGAATTCATTGTAGGAGGATATGCATGAGAAAATTAATTGTTAGAAGAAATTATTATGTTACAATAGTCCAAGTGGGTGTTAATCTTAGGTTGTTGATAGTCATACAAAAAAAGGGAGTAAGATATCACATGGAAATACTCTATGAAGACTACCAGGAAGAGAGACTGAAAATTCACTAATGAGTTAGGAAGGATATAAGTGCTAAAATATAAAAAAAACTAATTGTGTCATATAATCTCACATCTAAAGATTAGCATTCACAGCACACAAACAGTAAATTCAGCAAATTAACAGCAGCTGCTTATTTATCTTCATATAGATATAAATGATTTAAATCACTCATCTTTTCAGATTGTGTGCAGTCATATAGAGTTTGCAATTGAAATATTTATTGAATTTTCTATAGCTAACAAAATCATTAACAAGAAAAGTCATTAAGAATAAAAGATATTTTATTCAGCATTAGCACACAAAGTATTTAGTATTATGGACCTTGAAAACAACATTATCTTTGCAGTCTGATGTAAAAGTACAGATCTAATTATAATTCATATAGCAAATGGTCAATTAAACTCTATGTGAATTTTTGAAATATTTTTGTACAAAGTGTTTAGTGTTACGGACCTTTAGAAAACAACATTATCTTTGAAGTCTGATGTAAAAGTACAGATATTATTATAATTCATTTAGCAAATGGTCAATTAAACTGTAAATTTTTGCTATATCTTAGTAATCTCCAACAAATAAAATAATTAAAATGTATTTCCTTTAATTAAAAAATCTATAAATGTTATTTTCTAATGAAAATATTATTAGAAAAACTAATCTTTTCTGCTTGTGTTATATTAGATATCCTCAGAAAGATTTCATGTGGTTCTCCTAGAAATTGGCTTTGGATTATAAATGCACTCAATGAAATTATATACAAAAATTTGAATATGTGTACATATGTGGATTTTTATATAGATAAGGCCCACAAATTTCATAATATTTCTAAATCATCTATAACAGGGAAGTTAAGAATCACAAGGACTTTATCATGAAAGTAAAACAATAACCTATACAATGGGAGAAAATATTTGAAAACCACATATCTGATAAAGGATTACTATCCAGAATATATAAAGAAAACCTTCAACTTAAAAAGAAAATGACAAACAGGCAATTATAAGTGTGTAAAAGACTTGAGTGGACATCTGTTCAAAGAAGATATACAGAAGGCCAGAAACTGCATGAAAAGATACCCAACATCATTAGCCATCAGGGACCTACAATCAAAACCACAATAAGATACTGTTTCAATTCCATTAGAATGGTTGCTATTTAAAAAACAAAATGAAAAATAAGCATTGGAGAGGACGTGAAGAAATAGTAACACTCATTCATTGCTGGTGGCAATGTAAAATGGTACAGCTGCTATAGAAGACAGTTTGGTGGTTCCTCAGAAAGCTGACTATAGAACTCTCAATAACCCAGCAATAACACTGCTAGGTATATAGCCAAAATACTAGAAAGCAAAGACTTGAAGAGTTATTTGCAAACCAATATTAGTAGTGATATTAAACACAATTGCCGAAAGAGTGAATAAGTCAGACACAAAGGGGCAAATATTGTATGATCTCAGTGATTTTAAATAATTAGAATAAGTCAACTCATAGAGTAAGAATCTAGTTTATAGGTTACCTGCAGATGAGGTAGGGATAGAGAATGGAAAGTTAAGTTTTAAAATTTACAGTGATTCTATTTGGAATGATGGAAATGTTTTGGTAATGGATGGTAGTGATGATAATTTCAGTATAGTGAGCAAAATTAACAGCATTGAAATATATATCTAAATATAATTAAAAGAGGAATTGTTAGATTGTATATACAATAACAGAATAAGTTTTAAAAACCCTTGGAATTACACTACACAGTGAACTCTAATTCAAACCATAGACTATAGCTAATAGTACAATTATAAAAATATGCTATCATCATTTATAATGAATATTCTATACCAATATGAGGCATTATATTAGGGTGGTATATGATAATCCTGTATTTTATACATTGATTGCCATTTATGTTTAAAATGTATATAGTATGTATACTTTCTAAATAGAAATTTCCATGATTTAAATATGATCAATATCTTATTTATAGTCAATGTTTAGTAAACGATACCTATAATTGTTATTATATTACTAATGTTACTTTAATTATTACTACTACCAAAAGTACCTCATGGCTCTAAGGGAAAGGTATAATTAATAGATTCATTATAAAATTAACAATGAATATTTCCTATAGTAATTAATAGTGTATAAAGAAACCTTTTTAATTTCTAGGTCTATGCTTGAATCTAAGCACTCCCAGCAGTTGTGACATATTTTCTAGTAATAAATTAAGTCATCAATACCTATTTTTTTTTAATGCTGATGCCTAATTACTTAGAGCTTACTACCCACCCAACATTACTTATTGATACTTACATGTTTTTTTTCTATTGGGCAGACAAATGTTTATTAAGTATCTGCTATATTCCACCTGTGGCATAAATTTTGGTAAGCAATAAAAAATCCTTTTGCTCTGAAAAAAAGATAATAAACAATTAGAACATACACCCTGCTGCTGATGATCAAGAAGAATGAAATATGATTGTGAGACATAGAGCATTTTGGTAGAAGATTATTTGAGTCAGAATAATGAAGAAAGTCTTGTTTGATGAGGAGACAGTTGAACAGACTTAAGAGTCATGGATCAGGGAAGAGAGCATTCCAGGAAGAGAAATAGTAGGAACTAAACCTAAAGAGAGAGTACACTTGGAAATTTCAAGGAATATCAAGGAAGCCAGTGTTGCAAGAGGGCATGAGCAATGGGTGATGAGGTCAGAAACGTTGTTGGGTTGTTGTGGGTTGCTATACGCTCCTGAGAATTACAGAACACCATTGGAGGGGTTTGAATAGAAAAGTCACATTCTTATATCAGTTTTAAAAGAATTATTCTTAATGATGAATAGAGACTACAATATTAAAAAGCAAAAGTAGAAGTAAAGATCAATTTGGAAGCTGTTGTGATTTTCTTGGTGATAAAAAAATTGTAATTTGAAATATATCAAAAGTAGAAATGGTGAGAACTTAGTGGGCTTGTATTCATTTCATATATTTACCTAAGAGATATTGCTAATGGATTGATTAAGGTTGATGGGAGAAAGATGCCAATCAAAATTTACTTAAATTTTAGTTCTGAAAAACTGGAGTAATTAAATAGCAATTAGAGAATGGAAGAAGTTTGGAGAAAGATAATATTTTCAGGTATAAATAAAGAATTTATTTTTGTACACATTTAGCTTTAATATCTATAAGACATACAATTGGTAAACACTACTTCCACTGAATCCATTAAAAAAGAAAATTTTATAGTCACTATAAAAAGTCTCCTTTACTAGAAAATATTAACCTCAACAGATTTTACTGCACCTTAGGTTTAATAAAATTTAGATTATTATCCCTTATGTTCCTTAAAGAAGTAATAAACTAGTATTGATTTTCTGAAGAAGAAATGACATGAAAACATCTATTTCCTATTTGCTTTTTTGATTAATCTTAAGTTATATCATTAATTCAAAAGATATTTGAGTTTCATTATCTGTCTTGGTATTTAACTCATTCTACAGTGAAAAGTTAAAATTATATACATTTACATATTTTTCTTCTTTCGTAGTAACTTGTGAAACTGACAGCTTCTCACATGTCAATAGGTTTAAGTGAAATGTGCAAAGTTTATCTTGATTTCTAAGATGTACTACATCTTTTGCAAAACTTGATATCTCATGTCATCTCCTTATTTTCATTATTTCATTACATTGTATGTATTGTTATTGATAAATGGTGAGAAGATGAAGATGGTAAGTTGATATCATGTGCTAGTATAAAAAGTGTTAAATCTAGGATTGTTTTATAAGGGCTGGTCTATTACTGAATCATTTTACTTCATAATGACTTTGGTGTCATTCTAGTGAGGATCTAAACTCTCTCTAAGGAATATAAGATAGATGTATTTTAATTCGCTACCATTACACAATCAAATAACTTCTATGACTTACTGATATTCTGGTTATGAGAAGGTTAAAGTGATTATAAATAACGGATATACATTGTTAAAGGCTTGAAATATGAGGGAAAACTCATTTTATTCATTAAATTTGGCCCTCTACCCCATTTGTTAAAGCTATTCTAAATCTTAATATCAAAGGATGCATGTCCTCTTGGAGTATATATCTGGAAGACTGAAAAGCAGTGTCAGTTCTCAATAGTCTTTGTTGCTAAATAAGAAGGTCTACCTCCATCAGGAGTTCTAGATCTCAAGAAGCAGAAAAGACATGTTTGCATGCACTGAAGATATTCTTGAAAGTTTTGCTATTAACAGTGTGCTAGTTCAGCCATTCTAATTGCACATTGGTCACGCAACAGGATATGTCACAAACAGGAAGAAAAATATAACAGGATTCTATGGCCCTAACATATTTAGCCATTATCAATAGTTGACAAGCACAATCAGGTGCAAAGTATTTACAGCATCAAGTTGATTGCAAGAAATATAGAAAGTGCTGAAGGGTCAGGCCTTGTTACATCAAGCTAGTAGACCTTTGGTCCAGGTCTTCCCAAGGGCTAGGATTGTTAAGGAGTAGGAATTGGCTCTATGTCCAGGGGAAGCACATATGAATTCACTCTCTCAGATCTATCAATAGCCAAGTGATTAGAAAAGGGGATACATGTAACATGTGGACCCAGAGTATAGGAAAACCTTCAAATGGAGTGTTCTATCTTTATTAAAACTCAAAACAAGAGAAGGAAAAAGAAACAACAACATGGGTTCCCCTGGATATAATCTGCTATAAATAGGTAGTGGAGCTTTGTATTAAAGATGCAGGAGAAAATCAAATATTGAAACATTTACTAAGGGGATGGGAAAAATATGGAGCAAGTACATTAATAAATATTTATTTAGACATATAAGTAGAAGAAAGATGATAGACAGATAGATAATAAATAGTTAAACTCTGACAAAAAATCTACTCCATTCTGAGGGTAGATAAAGCGCAGTTTCTGCCCTTATCATATCACAAGTTGTATTGTGGCAGAGGAAGGATATATAAACAAGCAATTATAATAAATGTGCTATATAAATTGTTGGACCATTGCACAGTACATTATGAAATACGAGAAAGATTTATTTTACTCTAGGTTTCAGCTGCTAGTACATTTTTAAAAGCATGCCTCCTTGGAAATAATATATTTAAAGATAAGGGGAAACAACAAGTATGTTGTTGAAAAAGAATATATGAAGTAAAAGAGACTCAAATAAAGATATATTTTGAGGCTACTAAAAATTCAAAAGGAAAATGAGTCTCCATGGATTAGTGATACCAAAGAAAATTTGAGTGTATCTGCCAAAGTTCAAAGGAAACTAGGAAAATCATGGTAATAATTAGAATAGAAACTGCTGGCTGCAGTAGTCAGGGAATACAGATTGAGCCTATAAATACTTGGTGGAGATATAGGTAAAGCTATGGTAAGAGAACAAATCTAGAGTTTAATGACAATAAAGGCAAACTAGTGTATCCTTCATGTCAAGAAAGTAATAAAAAGTAAGCAGAAATGATAAACTAAACTAAATAAAAAATGGATAACATAAATTTATATAAATATAGTTTTACTAAAAGTAATAGTTACTATTGATCAACAAAAGGATGCTTATCTAAAGTTCAGTTTTCTGGATAATTTTTAAAATAAAAAAAACATTTAAAAACATGATATCATATTACCCATAAATGGGTAAAGAAATGGGACAAGCCTTTGACAAATTATTATATCCAAACAGTTAATAAACATACAAAATGCAATCAAAATCATTAGTTATCAGAATAAAATAAAGACTCCAGAAATTAACTCAAGGAAATATAGTTAATTCATTCTTGACAAAGTGAAAAGGCAATTCAATAGAGAATGGACATCTATTTCAACAAATTGTGCTAGAATAACTGGACGCCATTACACACAAAAAAAGTTTTTTAAAAGCCTTATATATGTGTTACACCTTACACAAATAACTAATGCTAAATATGTAGTAGACCACAGTATAAAATATCAAAATATATAATTTCCAGAAAGAAAACACAGGATAACACCTGTATGATCTTGGAGTTAGCAATGAAGTTTTGATATGTCAGCAAGAACATGATCTATAACAGAAAAAAGCAATAATAAATTGGAGTGGGTCAAAATTTAAATTTTGTTTTGTTAAAAGCATATTAATAAAATGAAGACAAGTCAAGATTGGGAGCAAACATTTGCAACCCACATATCTTATACAGCAGTTGTAGCTTAAATGCTTAAAATCCAATGACGAGAAAACATATACAATTTTTTTAAATGAGCAAAAGATCTATTTAGATACTTCATCAAAATATATGAAAAATTAGCACAGCACATGAAAAAATGCTCAACATTATTAGTCATTAAGGAACTGATATTTAATACAATAATGAGATACCCAAGTTACCACTCTAGTCCTACTGTAATAACTTCTTTTAAAAATCCTGACAATACCAACAAGAGCAACTCTTATTCATTGTGGCTGGGAATGGGAAACCATACAGCCACTTTGAAAAACAGTTTTTCAGTTTCCTCTAAAGTTTCAGTTCACTTACTGTATTAGTTAGGGTTCTCTAGTGAAACAGAATCAACAAGGAATATCTGTCGCTAGTAAGAGATTTATCAGAGTCTCTCATGCAGTCGTGGGGATGCACAAGCCCAGATTGTGCAGGCAGGCTACAACCAGTGACTCCGGTGAAAGTCCAGTGAAAGTTTTTGACGAGTTCTGGGAGATGTTGGCTGTCCAAAGATAAGCTGGGAAATTCTCTCTCAATTTTGGAATCACTTCCCCTTTTAAGGGATTCGACTGATTGGTTTAAGCGTCATTCACTGCTGATGGCAGTCTCCCTGACGTAATTATAACCAGCTATCTAAGATTTACCACTGCAGTAAAATCAATGGTGACTAAAGTTCATAAATACACTTGTATTACACTTCGCCCAGTGCTTGCTTGACAAAACAACTGGGCACAATTACCTGGCCGAGTTGACACAATAGCCTCACCATCACACTTCCTATGAAGCAATTACACACCTAGGTATTTACTCAAATGAAATGAAAACCTCTTTATTCTTTTTATTTTAAATGTATTGAAATATATCACTCATACTTAAACATACATAAACAATAAGTGTATAATAGTTGTGAACTTACAAACTAAACATATATAACATCAAACAAACACATATAACATCTCACCCTACCACCAAAAACTTGCATTGTTTATAAAACTTTTTAACTAATGATTAAAGAGCATTGTCAAAATATTACTATGAAACAAAGTAGTTATCCCCTAACCAGTCTGACTATTATTATCTTTATATCATTTATATATGAACATACATAAACAATTAAGTATATATTAAAAGTTGTGAACTTACAAAGCAAACATGCATAAAATCGTATAGAGGTCCCATACATCAACCCTCCACCAACACCTTGCATTGTCATGAGACTTTTGTTACAAAATGTGAAAGAACACTGTCAAAATCTTACTACTAATCATAGTCCTTATCTTACATTTGGTGTGTTTTTCCCCCAACCAACCCTATTATTATCTTTTAAATATATTTTTTTTTATGAAAGAAGTTGCAAACTTATAGAACAGTCATGCCCATACGCAGAATTCTCACACCACATCCCTCCATCAACACACCAAAATGTGGTATGTCATTTGCTACAGATAAAATAAGATCATCTGATTGTTACCATGTCCATAGTGTACATTTGGCTCACATTTTCCATACTGCCTCAGTATCAACACAGTACATCCTTTGCATAGATGCAAGAATATTATATTATTACTACTAACCATAGTCCATAGGTCACTCCAGCTGTATGTTTCCCATGCTTCTCAACATTCCCAACACCCTGCAGTAGTGATAGACATTTGTTCTAGCAAACAAAGGACACTCTTGCATCTGTACCATCAACCACAATTCTCACCCACCTCTTGGTTTACTGTGCTATCCAGTTCCTAGATTATTCTCAAGCATTCTATCAATTGGCATTTACATAACTAGACTGCCATTTTCAGTCACATTCCCATTTATAAGCTAGGTGTTACTGTGTGTTAACATCCACTCTACACATTTCCACAATTTTACAGTAAAGCTAATTAAAACTTCTACACACACTAAACATCAGTAGTCCACTCAGTCCTTCTCTTATCTCCTTTAAGAATCCACCACCTACCACCAGGACTTAAGGATATTTTCCAATAATTTCTTCTAGAAATTTTATGGTTCTTGCTTTTATTTTTAGTTTTTTGATCCATTTTAAGTTAATTTTTGGATAAGGTGTGAGATAGGGGTCCTCTTTTCTTCTTTCAGCTCTGAACATTCAATGTTTTCAGCACCATTTGTTGACTGGGTTGTACTGCCTGAGCTGTGTGAGTTTGACAGGCTAGTCAAAAATCACTTGACCATACCCTGTAAGGGTCTGTTTCTGAACCATAAATTGGTTCCATTGGTCTATGGCCTCTGTCTTTAGGCAAGCACCACGTTGTTTTTACCACTATAAGTAGGTATTATGATTTAAAATCTGGAGATGAGGGTTCACTTTTCCTTTTTATGATGTTTCTGGCTATTCAGGACTCCTTACCCTTCAAAATAAATTTAATGATTGTGTTTTCATTTTTTTCTTTAATGCTGGTGTTATTTTTATTGGGGTTGCATTAAATCTGTATATCAATTAGAATAAAATTGACATCTTAATGACATTTAGTCTTCCAATCCATGAGCATGGAATGTTCTTCCAGTTATTCAGGGCTTTCTTGATTTGTTTTAACACTGAGTTGCAGTTTTCTGAATACAAGTGCTTACATCATTGGTTAAATTTATTCCTGACTATTTGAGTTTTATCTGTCATATTTTATTTTCACCACTCTTTTGAGAGTTTTAGTTACTTTTATTGCTATAATCTTCATTTCTAGGCTCTCTTCTAGTCCTCTTTCTCCTGTCTTTTCTTTTCAGGCTCTAGCACACCCTTTAGTATTTCCTGAAAATCTGGTCTCTTGCTGAAAAATTCTCTCAGTTTCTGTTTATCTGTGAATACTCTAATCTTGCCCTCATTTTTGAAAGACAGTCTTGCTAGATATAAGATTCTTGGCTAGAAGTTTTTCTCTTGTAGTATCTTAAATATATCAGACTACTGTCTTCTTGCCTCCATGGTTTCTGGTGAGAAATCAGCACATAATCTTATTGGATATCCCTTATATGTTATGCATTGTTTTTCTTTTGCTAGTCTCAGAATTCTCTTTGTCTTTGGAATTTGACATTCTAATGAGTACATGTCCTGGAGTTGGTCTATTTGGATTTTTTTGGATGCTTCTTGTACAGGGATATCTATGTTATTTAATAGGGTTGGGAAATTTTCTACCATTATTTCTTTAAATATTCCTTCTGCTCCTTTTCCTTTCTCTTCTCCTTCTGGGACACCCATGACCCATATGTTTGCACACCTTTTGCTGTCATTTAGTTCCCTGAGAGCTTGTTCAATTTTTTCCATTCTTTCCTTCATCTGTTCTTTTATATGTTCACTTTCAGAGACCATTTGTTCAAGCTCAGCAATCCATTCTTCTGTCTCCTCAAATCTGCTATTATGATTCCAGTGTTTTCTTAATTTCACTGATTGCACCTTTCATTCCCATAAGATCTGCTGTTTTTCTATGTATGCTTTCAAATTCTTCTTTGTGCTCATCCAATGTCTTCTTAATATCTTAATCTCTTTAGCCATCTCATTGAATTTATTTAGGAGATTTGTTTGAACATCTGTGATTAGTTGTCTCAACTCCTTTATGTCATCTGGAAGCTCATTTTGTTCCTTTAACTGGTTCATAGCTTCCTGTTTCTTGGTGTGGATTGTAATTCTTTGTTCATGTCTTCATATCTAGCTTCATAGAATATTTATTCTAGGTGCAGTTTTTCTCTTTAGTTTAGGGCTTGCTATCATTTCTCCCTTGTTGGTTTTGCAGTAGGAGCCAAGCATGTACTTGGTGCTTTAAGCTGCGGAGGCTCAAACTGCCCTCATTGCACCAGGGACCAATGAAGCTTCTTCCATTTTCTCCTTTGCCAGGGGTAGGGACAGATTCACAGCTATGTGGAATAATCCACATGCAAGCCTAGACTGTACTTGCCCAGAGAGACTAATAAAGCTTCACATCCCTTTCTCCCCTGCCTGAGGCAGGAATGGAGCTGCAGGTGTGGGCAGCAATCTATGCAGTGTGGGTCCAAGATGACCACAGTTGCCCTCGTAGACTTCTGGTTTTCAATCTATGGCAGTCAAAGTTACCTTCAGTTACCTATATAGGCTGGTGCAGGGCTCCTCAGCCTCCTCCCCGCCAGAGGCGGGGCTGAAGCCTAGGCAGGCTGCAGGCTGATCTGCATGAAAGAAACTGGTTCCTGACAACACTGAGAGTTTCAGTTAGCCCAGCTTCCCCTCGGACTGGGGGCAGAGTCAGAATGGCAGCTACTGGCCTCTTTCTGACCTGGGCTTGTTCACACCCCCCTATTCCCAGGGTTATCTCTTAGCCAGCCAAGTCTACCAATCAGTAGCTGAAATCGGCAGCCAACCATCTCCTCCTTCCCTGTTTCTGGGGATTGGAGCTTCCAATTCCCATCACAGAGCAGCTCCTGGGGCAACTCATACCACCAGAGTAGGATGGTCACTGGCCTCTGTGGCTTGGCCAGTAATTTCCTGGAGAGGCTGGTGCAGGTCCTGCAGCTTCCTTCCTGGCTGGAGGTGGCACCAGGGCCTAGACTAGACCTGCAATATGATCTGAATGGAAAGAAGCTGGTCTCCACCAGCATTGGGGTTTTCAGTCCTCCCCGCTTCCCCTCGTGCCAGGTGTGGAGTTAAGATGGAAGGTCCTGGACTCTTTCTGACTTGGACAGGCTCAAACTCTAGCTGTTTTCAGAATTATACTGTAGCCCACTGAGTTTCCTCAACAATAGCTGAAATTGGTGCCCAACTGTCTCTTCCTCCCCTATTTTGGGGAAGTGGTGCTTTTGATTCCAGCCATGGAACAGCCCCCATGGTGGCTTGTGCCTCCAGTGGAGGATGGGCACCAGCCTCCACAACGTGGAGTGCTCTACTTACCAGTCTTCTTGGCTGAAGGGCAGTCTCCTCTTTCCACTCCAAAAATGTTGTAGGATGCCCTTCTGGTCTCCTGGAGCACCCAAACAGGTGCTTCAGCTAGCTCCAGAGAGCCCTGGAACAGGAGCTGACTCTAGGAGCTCCTTACTTGGCTGCCATCTTGCTGATTGTCCTCTCTCTCTCTTTTTTAAATCTCTAAGGTCTACTTGTTTCTATTTCTTATTCTATAGTGATACAGACACACTTCTTCCACATGGCAGGAAAGACAGTTGCTGACAGCTCCAAGCTCACCTCTTTGCAGCTTACCATCTTTTAGGAAGGGAGGCTCTCCCCATGACCCCAGATCAAACCTTTTTATTATTATTTTTAACAATTGTACTCATTATTGCCCCAAACATAACATAGTCCGTGTATCATTCAGTAGGTGAAGAGTGAAACACACCAGTATATATCTGTATAGTGGAATACTACTCAAGAGTGTAAAAAATAAAAAATAAAAAACATACCAAACTATTGATGCATGCAACAGTATAGATGAGTCTCTAATGCATTTTACTACATAAAAAAGCCAGGCTCTAAAGGCTGTATATTTTATTATTACATTTATATGATATTCTGGAAAAGGCAAACTTTAGGAATTGATAACTGTCCAATAAGAGATGGCGTAGGGAGTAAATTCAAGATGGCGGCACAAGTTACTCTTGGGAACAATGGAATTATTCTGCATACTACTGTGATGGTGGATACAAGCAAAGCGATCAGAGAAACACAAATTAAAATTTAATGATAATCTAACACATATTCAATAGATTGGCTAAAATTAAATAAGCCAATAAACAAATAAAAAGACAATGTTATGTGGGTTTGAAAATGTGGCACCTGGGCTTTAAAATCTTGTCAGTGGGATGGTTAACTGGTACAGCTGCTTGGGAAAAATTTTGGCAGTAATTTCTGAATTCATTGCATGCACACTATGATACAGAACTTCCACTCATATATAAGCAATTTCCAGTTATTTACATAAGAATTTGTGTATGTGTGTGTGTGTATACATTTTTTTTCTCTCTTTCCAAAGTTTCATTATACATAGTTCTCCAAAACCGGAAACACCACAAATTTTCAGTAACATTAGAAGAAATGTATACTTTGGGGTATATTCTTAGAATGGGATAACAGATGCCATTGGTTTAAAAAAATGTATTCTAATACATAACTGTCACAATTACAATGCTATGTGAAGGAAGTCAGACATGAAAAGTACATATTGCATTATTCTGTTTACCTAAAATTCAAAAGGGGAAAGAATAATCTGGGTGTCTATTAGTTTTCTATTGCTACTGTAGCCAATTACCACAAAACTAATTGCTTAAAATCACAGATTTATTCTCTTACAGTTTTAGAGGTCACAAATCTGAAATTGGTCCCACTGGTCTAAAACCAGTTGTCACCAGGGCAGCAGTCCTTCTGGAGGATCTAGAGGGAGGATATGTACCCTTGGATCATGGCCCCCTCCATTTTCAAAGCCAGCAATCAAATCTCCCCATCTATTTCTATTGTCACAGCTCTGATTCCGACACTTCTGCCCCCTTCTTTCATGGATAAGGACCATTGTGATTATATTGGGCCAACCTAAATAATTAAAAGTATTTCCCTTATTTAAATTCAACAGTCAAGCAACCTTAATCTTATCTACAAACTTAATCTCCCTTGCCATGAAAGTAACATATTCACAGATTCCAGGGATTAGAACATGGACATCTTTGGGGTCAATATTCTGTTTGGATAGAAGATAGAGTATTTGGTCATATTTTCAGGCAAGTTATGACCTCTTGTATTCACTAGAGATGTTTGTGGTTTCTAGTCATGTACTGTATCTTGACCTATATAGGCATAAAGTACCCTTTCGGTAGATGGGCAGGGAGAGATTTCAAAACTTCAAACACTGAGGCAGGGCACGCGGCCGTTTGGTTAACACAATTGGCAAACTCTGTGCCTTGAGATGTCTCGTCTCACACTGAGTGAATATATGGAGCAGGTAGTCTTTCGCCCCCCTGTCGCTCCCGCCTCCCACGGCTGCCTCCCTTCTCACTTCCCCTGTTCTGCAAGGCCGCAGAGGTTTCGGTTCCCCTCCTCCCACAGCTCGCTCGCACGCGCAGCACCAGACCCCCTCCCCCTTCAGCTCGCACGCACAACCCCCGACCTCCCCCTGGTCCCTCATAACCAATCAGCAACCTTCCTCCCGTTCACTGCCTTATATGGTAAAACCCTGTACCAGCTATCACCTTAGCCTATATAAGCTCTTGTAACCCTGAATAAATTGGACTTGCACCATCCGCCTTGCTCTCTGCGGTCGTCCTTCACGTCGCTGTGCGTCCTCAGCTCCTGCTCCGCCACTCCGCGGACCCGCCGCGCCGGGAGATTTCCACCCGCAAAACACCACATTCACAATTTTGTACAGATTTTATTAATATATTAAACTTCAATATATAAGCAGACTTAGCCCAGTGGTTAGGGCATCCATCTACCATATGGGAGGTCCACGGTTCAAACCCCGGGCCTCCTTGACCTGTGTGGAGCTGGCCCATGTACAGTGCTGATGTGTGCAAGGAGTGCCGTGCTACGAATGGGTGTCCCCCCGCGTAGGGGAGCCCCACGTGCAAGGAGTGCAACCCATAAGGAGAGCCACCCAGTGCAAAACAAAGTTCAACCTGCCCAAGAATGGAGCTGCACACACAGAGAGCTGACACAACAAGATGACTCAACAAAAAAATCACACAGATTCCCATGCAGCTGACAACAACAGAAGCAGACAAAAAGAACATGCAGCAAATGGACACAGAGAACAGACAACTGGGGAAGGGTGGGAGAGGGAGAGAAATAAATTTAAAAAATCTTAAAAAATATATATATATATAATATAAAATGAGGAACAGGATATATAAAGAGATTTTTATTGTAAGTGCAATGCAATATTATAAACATACTGTGATTAAATGTGTTATTTTAAGAAATATAGATTATCAAAAAATTTTCCAAAAGGAGTAGGCTTTTTAAATTATCTTTCCAAAATGGCTTGGTGAACAAACAATGGAGGTGGTAGAGACTTTCTTATTTCAGGGAAAGATATTTTCTATGGTACTTTGATTTCCAGAACTTTTAAAGAGCATAAATGTATTCAAATGTATTTATTTATTTATTTTTAATTTTATTTATTTTTTGTCTTTATTACTTTTTTTAATGTTAGATTAAAAAAATTTGAGGTCCACATATACTTCCTACTTTTCCCATATCAACAACCTACTCCATCATCATGGAACCTTCATTGCACTTGGTGAACACATCTCTGAGCACCACTGCACCACATGGACAATGGTCAAAACTATATTCTACACTCTCCCCCAGTCCACCCAATGGGCTATGGCAGGACAGACAATGTCCAGCAACTGTCCCTGCAGTACCACCCAGAACAATTCCAAGACCCAAAAATGCCCTCACATCACATATCCTCTTCCCTCTCCCTACCCACAGCAGCTACTGTGGCCACCCTCTCCTCATCAATGCTACATTTTCCTCCATACTAATCACAATAGTTCCAGAATAGAATATCAGCAAGTCCACTCTAATCCATACTCTGTTCCTCCATCCTGTGGACCCTGGGGTGGTTATGTCCACTCCACCTATATACGAAGAGGGGCCTTAGATTCCACTTGGATGATGGATGCAATTCTCCTGCTTGCAGTTGTAGGTACTCTTGGCTCCCTGGTGTGGTGATGGCCCTTCTTCACCTCCCTGTTAGCTGGCTGGGTAAGTCCAATAAACCAGACAGTGGGAGTTGCAAGTCTGTTGAGGCTCAGGGCCTGGCTATCACATGGACAGTCCAGAGATTCAGGTCCCCTGAGCATACACCAAATCCCAGTGCCAACCACAGCTCTGGTAAAAGTAACAGGAGAGGCTTGTGAGCAAATATCACATCTCAGTCTAAGTCCATCACACTCAAGAACACAAACTCCAAAGTATAGCCAAATGACATGGCACTTAATCCATCTGCCATGACCATAGAGCCTGTGGATCTCTGTAGCCCTCAGATCTAATACCTGAGCTTGTATCTACTTTGTCTGTCTCTGGGATCCTGCTGAGGTGTGTGTAAGGGCCACCCCTCTGATGATTTACCAACTCGTTTTTGGAGACTCATAGTCATATAAACTCATTTGTCCTTTCCATTTCCCCCTTTTATTCCAGATCAAAAAGCATTTTTTAACAACTGATATTACACATAGACTGAGATATTCTGCTGGTCTGAGTTGACCCTTTCATTCAAGGTTGTTTTCTAGTTACATCATCAGCTGGTACTTGGTAGTAATCCCTTGGCACCAGGGAGGCTCATCCCCAGGAGTCATGTCCCATGCTCAAGGGAAGGCAAGGCATTTACGTGCTGAGTTTGGCTTAGAGAGTGTCCACATTTGAGCAACATGGAGGTTCTCAGGAGGTAACTCTTAGGCACGCTGCAGTTGTAGGCCTAATTTTTATTTCAGGTGCATAGACTCACAAGCAGTCCCTAGTATCAAGGGCTCATTGTTGGACCATCCTTCTTTATTGGTCTTAGCCATTACACTTGGGGAATTGTTGCTGTTCTATTGGGAAATGTGATAGAGCTCCCCCGGCTAGGAACTCAGCACTCCCTCAGTTGTCATTTTTAACTGTAAAATAAACTATGAAAATATCCAAACTATTTTTTTATTTTTATTTTTCATTTTTTTCTTTATTTTCTTTTAAATGTTACATTAAAAAAAATATGAGGTCTCCATATAACTCCCACCCCATACATACCACCCCTCCCACATCAACAAACTCTTCCATCATTGTGGCACATACACTGCACCCAGCGAATACATTCTGGAGAACCATTCCAGCACATGGACAGTGGTACACATTGTAGTCCACACTCTCCCCCAGTCCAGCGAGTGAGCCATGGCAAGACACAATTTCCAGCATCCATCCCTGCAGCACCACTTAGGACAAATCCAAATCCTGAAAATGTCCCCACACCATATCTCTTCTTCCCTCTTTTGTACCCTGTATACATGCCCTAGAGAACTCCCTCCCAACCATGTGCCCCCTATTAATACCATCCCACACCAGTATTCCTCCCCTGCCATAGCTGAAACTCTCTGTGGTCCAAAACTTCTTCCAAAATGAAGCCAAATATATTTTCAGGTTCCATTAATAGTAAAACAGAATATAGTGATGGGTTTAAAAGTTAGATATAGAATACATACTAATTTAGAAAAAATTAAAGTAAAAATAAATTGGGGTATTAAAAATGAAAAAATTGAAAAAGCTTTGTTTTTGATGTTTTGCTTTCCATCACTGCAATAAGTGTTGCCCTGTATGCATAGTGGCAAGGCAACTTCTTCCATCTCTTCCTCAGTGTCTATGCCCTTTCCTTTCTTTTTCTTTTTTCTAAATATTGGGCTTGCCTTCACAAAAGTTTTAGGTCACAGTAATTCAAATATGCAATGTACAGTACTTCCACATACCCAACATCAAACACTTTATCCCTTCTCCAGCAAATTTGCTGCAATTGATATACAGATATTGCAATAAGAGCTTTCAAACATGGTTACACTTGGGTTTACATTACGGTTTATATTTTAGACAATACAATTTTCTAAATTTTTAGTTATCTTATGTTTTACATTATGATTTACATTTTAGCCTATAGACCCCTATATATTTTAGGTGTAATTTAACATGTCCTATATCCATCCTTGAATAATCTTGTGGAACACTTCAATTGCCCCACGGTTACACAGATTCCATCTGTTCAATACCTCTTTCCCCCTCCCCTCAGGTGAAAAAAATATCACTTGAGAATCTCATAAGGTGTAAAAACTGAAAAAAAAATGCTACACTAGATATTTTGGAATAGTAAGGTCACAGTCTCAAAATAAATTTGTTTAAATGAATTATGGACCATAGAGAAAATACAGTACAATGGTCAGTCAAGATAGTGAAACGTTGTGATCTCTCATACTGTACATAATTATAAAATGAAAATGGTATATCATTGGGAAGCAGAATTATGAATTATTTGTTTACATTTTATTTATCTATATTTTCTCTACATTCATAAAATATGGATTTCAATCTGAAAACCAACTGACTTTTTAAAATGTGTACACCTTTATATGCACATACATGTTCATGTATATATGCACATAGAGTTGAAAATAGAGATGCTTGTGTATTTACATACATATATCCATATATATTAATTAATATTTCTAATTTTTCTTCATAATTTTTCTTCATAATTAGTGGCACCTTGCATAGCATATACCTATAGCATATACCTAGTTTTTATTTCTAAACTGAGATGCTCCATGTGGGTAAGGTCTTTGTTTTATTTATTTATGTAGGACAGTATCCACTTCTTTTATTGAGAAGGAAGACTTTAACTCTTTTTATTCAAAGCTAAAATAATAATCATAGATGTAGACAATATTATGGAATGTACAAAAAATTTCCAAGATCACGGGGATTTATTAATGCAACAGGATTCAAGTCCTATTATGCAAATAAAGCAATTATATTTCCATATACTGATGACAAACAAATGGAAATTAAGATCTGAAACACCTTTTACAATAGCAACAAAAGCATGATATGTTTAGGGATAAATTTAATAAAAATGTGCAGGAACTGAACTCTGAAAATTCAAAACATTGCTAGAAAAAAATTAAAGGAAACCTAAATAAATGGAGTAATATACCATATTCATGGTTCAGAATACTTGATATTTTTACAATGTCAGTTTTCCCAAATGGATCTGTAGAATCAATCCCAACCAAATGAATTGGAATCAAGAATGTTAAATGTAAACAAAAATATCTATGTTTAGATAGTGACATAAGAGATACAATTGACAAGAACTCATCCAAAAGAGAGAAATGATTCTTTATAGTTCTATAAGAAAAAGACAACCCAAAAGAAAAATGTACAAAAGACTTGAACACACTTCAAAACAAAGAATATCCAAATCACAAATAATTGGCTGAAAAGATGCTTAATGTCATGAATCATCAGGAAATTTCAAATGTCAGCCTCAATGAAATACCACTATACACCCAGCAGAATTACTAAGTTTGTGTTTAATAATGACAAGATTCAATGAAGAAATAGAACAGCTGGAACTTTTATAACACTGTTGCAACCATTTTGGAAAGCATTTCAGCATTATCTGATAGAGTTAAATAAAGGCATATTTATGATCCAGTAATTTGAATCCAAAAATAACTTAGGCACATGTACACCAAAAACCATGTACACAAATAATCACAGGCATTTTTTATAGTAGTCAAAAACTACAAACAATCTAAATGCCCATCACCATTAGGATGAAAATTAAAAGTTGTACTAATGTATGCAATTGATCGCTCCGTAGAAATGAAAATCAAAGGACTATAGCTACATGAAACAATTTGGATGATCCTCAGATGTCTAAAATTAAACAAAAGAAACCAACATGAAATGTACACAATTCCATATACATTAAACTTGAAAAAATAGGCAAGCAAAACTAAGCATTTATTTAGAGATGCATGGTAAAATGGTAAAATCGTAAAGAAAACAAGAAAGTAATTACCATAAAACTGAGAGCAAGAGTGAATTCTAATGAGAAGGATAAGTGTGATTAGAAGTGGACACAGAGGAGCTTCTGAAGTGCTGACAATACTCTATTTCTTTACCTGCATAATATGCTACATGAATAACTTATATAATCATTATCACTTTGTGATAATGAGCTGTACTCCATTATTTTGTCTACTTTATAGTGATATTTAACAAAAATATGGCTGAAAGAAACGGAGCTTTGCTAGAAAACAAGAAAAGAAACAAGCTGAGAAAATACTTGCAGTAAATAAAACAAACAAGGAATTGATGTATTTGCATGTCACATGTTCATACTTTAAGTGAAAAGTAAACAAAGTATAAAAGAATATATAGGATATGCTACCTTCTGTGTAAGAAATAAAGGGAAATAAGAAAATACCTTTCATTTGTACAAATAGAAATATGAGTAATGTAATTAGATTGGTAACCTTGTGTAGGTGGGTAAGATTGGGATGGAAAAAACAGGAAAAAAAGGTGGGGGTAGGGAAGGGTATGATATTTCTCAAAATCTTTTTGGTTAGTTTTGGCGTTCAGAAACATGTTAAAATTTCACACACTAAAAAAAACAACAAAAAACAGAAAGAGTGAAAAAAATAATTTCAAAATAGAAACAAATGATCTGAACCATCCAATAAATTAGTAAAATGGCCACATTTAAGGGGTAATTGAAAAATA
This sequence comes from Dasypus novemcinctus, assembly GCF_030445035.2. Classification (NCBI taxonomy): domain Eukaryota; kingdom Metazoa; phylum Chordata; class Mammalia; order Cingulata; family Dasypodidae; genus Dasypus; species Dasypus novemcinctus. The sequence continues at coordinate 30,252,448 of NC_080674.1, read as the reverse complement.
ACAAGGTATCTGATCTATGTAACATCAGGCTGAAGAGGAAAATAACTGAAGGTAATTATTTACCTCTACTTGAGGCTACTTTTTTGCAGAGGTACAGCTTAGCAATTCCTAAACTACTTTTTGTCTATTTTAGGAGTAAGCAAATAAGTATATTGTGGATAATGGGGGACAGAATTCTCATCAGTGGAAGAAGGAATTAGCAATACGGAAGAGAGAAGAGCTATTTTGAGGCTCTGTAAATACTCTTCAAACTTTGATACACTAGTTTGCAGTTATTGATAATTCTTGCCTGAATCATTTATTACTATAATGGATGCCAAAAGGTGATTTTTAAATTCCATCACTCCGGTGTTTATTAGATGACTTTCTGCTAATAAGGAACAACTTTCTCTTCTTGTCTTTATTTACTTGAGGACTCATGAGTTCTATCTTTTTTTAACTTTTATTTTGAAATAACTTCAAACTTACATGAAAGTTGCAAAAATAAAACAAAAACAATATGTAGAACTCTAACATACTCCCCATCCAGATACCCAAATTAACCAACTATTAGCATTTTGCCACACTTGCTGTATCTATCTTTTTAAACATTTGACAGTACGTTGCATGCATCATGCTTCTCTAAGACCTAACACTTCCATGTATATTTCTTAAGAACAAAGATATTCACTTTTGTAACCTGCTTAAGTACGGCTATGAAGTTTAAAATATTTAGCATTGATTTAAAGCATACAGTCCATATTTCACTTTTTTCAGTTATCCCAATAATGTCATTTTGAGCATTTTCTCCTCCATTATTAGTTCCAGTCTAGGACCATGCATTGCATTTAATTGTCAGTCTCCTTAGACTCACTTTTAAAAATTTTAATTGTAGTCACATATATACAACACAAAATTTCCCATCTTATCCATTCCCAAGCATAGTATTTAATAACATTAATTATACTCAAAATGTTGTGCTACTATCACCACTACCATTAACAAGTTTTTAAAACAGAAACCCTCCATTCTTTACGAATTAACCTATTATAAACCCATTATAAGTAGGATCTTTTGATGAGACTACTTCAGTTAAATTGTGACCCACCTCATTCAGGATGGGTCTTAATCCTATTACTGGAGTTCCCTATAAACAGAATGAATACACAGAGAGAAAGAAAGCCACAGAACAAAGAAGCTGAAATCAAAGAAATCTGGAAGAGAAGGGAGAGGCCAGCAGATGCCACCATGTGCCTTGCTATGAGGTAGAGGAAACTTGCCAGCAGCCAGTCTTTGGGAAGAAAGAAACCCCTTGATGATTCCTTGCTTTGGATATTTCCTCAGCTTCAAACTGTGAGGTAATAAACTTTCATTGTTCACGCTGAACCATTCATAGTTTTTGCTATACGCAATCTTGGATTCTAAAACATCCCCTTCCCCCTTCCTGGTAATTTGTATTCTGTTCTCTCTCTGTGAATTTGTATATTCTCTTATTTCATATGAGTAGAATTATATAATATACGTCCTCTTGCATCTGTCTTCTTTAATATAACTTCAACTTTCATCCATGTAGCAGCATGTATTAGAACTTCCATTTTATAGCTGAATAATATTTCACTGTATGTCTATACTGCATTTGTTTATTCATTCATCTGTTGATGGACATGATACTTTTCCATCTTTTTACAAAAGATACATAAAACATGTTCATACAGAAAACATGATGGGCATAACCTCCTTTCTTTAAGAACAAGTACATTTCCTACAATTGAGAGGACTGTTGCAAAATATTTTAAAGCTCAAGAGCCTGCCACAGAAATGAGGTATGATAATGGACAAGAGGATTCTTGATCGCACTCACTGGAGTCTCATCCATTTCTCAGGGGGCCTTTAGTACTCACTATCTGTTCAACAGTCTTTGTGTTCTCCTTTCCCTCAGATTTTACAGTTTCTGGTGTAGGTTCTGCCTCTTTCTTCATCTGATCCACTGCACAAATTTGAATGGAAATTTTTGCCTAGGGTGTAAGAGTAAAGAATCCATTCATTACCTTTGGAAAATAGAGCTTGGTTCTTCTTTCTTTGTGGCTTTAAGTTTGATTTTATCTTGCTTTTCCTGATCTTTGAAGTGCCAGCAATATCCTTTGTAGGAGATGATATCAACAATATGACATAGCTTTATCAAAAGCTGACAGAATAGTATGCACCGCAGTAAGCACTCTGGAGTTTATAACTAATCCCAAGTCCAGTGCCTGATACATCACACTCCATCAATGCTATATTAAGTGGTTATTGGAATAACTTGGGTAAGGAACTGCTGCTGTTGCATTTGAACAATAAAAAGAATGGGCGCTTGAGCATGTAAAAGGATGTATTCCACTCCAAACATCTGATTAGAATGTTCTAATGTTAGTCTACATTTTGACTACTTCAATATTACACATCCGGTCATAAAAAAAGATTGCTTCATTCTGAGAAGAAATCCAAGATACTGTTACTGTTCAAAATGGGGATCCAAGTACTGATAACCCAATAGATTCCCAGTAGATAATCTTGGTTATCCACCACCACCATAATTCCAAAACCATTCCAGTATCCACCTTTAAAACAATAAATTCCGAAGTTATGGTATCCATGCATATTAGCATTTGCATTTTATTTAAGTATTCATTGTTTACTGTTAACATTTAATGATCATTTTAATGTACTTACACTTTTAATTAAGTATGTATTCTATAAAACTATAGCTTTCATTGTATGAAATGTTATATTTCTTCATAATTATTTTTTCGGATATAAGCAATTTTAAAAATTATGTTATTGTCACAGAGGTAAAAGAGATCCTCTCTTCCCTTTTTTTCCCTTTCATAGATCTCTTCCCTCTTATGATGCTTTCCTTGAGATTTGACTCCTGGGGATCCATGAATACAGAGATGCACAAGAATTTTTCATAATTAGAAATCTGTTATATTATTCCACCATATAAAATTTAAATAGATGTTTTTATTTTAGTGTGTTTGATACAAAACACTATAGTTCTGGCTTTTATTCTACTACATAAAGTAGACAGGAAAACAATTATTTAAAAATAAACTGATTGAAATTGCAAAATTAATATAAAACTTATATAAATCATGAACATTTCTACTTTTATTTAAGTGACCTTAAATAAAACACACACAACTAAAGTAAAGCGGATTTTAGTCAATGACAGTAACTAACATTTCAATATGAATTTATCCAGACATTTCTTGGTAACTTTTCCCTGAAATGTTCCTCAAAACAGTGAACCAACCATAATAGCACTGACTTCTGCATTATCAGAAAATTTTCCTTCACCTCTACTAAATTTTAACGTGATGAGGACAATTCTTACTAATTCTACTGACTAGAAATCTTTAGGAAGTGATTGATGTGACTATTCTGAAATGAAGCAGCTACAAGCATTCAAAACTACAAAGCTGATTGCTGAAGATGATGGACTGCTATGTTCTTCAGGAGAGAGAAGTTTTCTATTAACTTAAGATAAATGACAGCAACCTCTCCTTTAATTTACTTTTCTGTTTGCTTAAATTTTCTTCAATATTTTACTCCCACTTTCTAATCCATCTTGCACTAGAAAGTGGATTATCAAGTATTAGGGTTTTGTGGTTTTTTTCGCTTTAAAATGTTTGAAGAATACAAAACTATCTATTTAAAAGAACAACAAAGCGTTTGTTAATGTCATCAAATTAAACTCAATATAATTCCATTACAAACTTAACAAATTTACCAGATTTTTCTTGTAGCCATTTATTCAGTTAGTCTTGTAGCATGTGTTAGTCCTAGCAATTCTAAAATCTGTTCCTTGCAAGATATACACTCAATGTAATTAGCTTTAGCATTTTGAAGTAGGCTTAAATTTAATTTTCATTACCTTTGAAAAATTATATTACCATGTAATCATCTGAACATATAGTTTCCTATTCATGTTTTGCTATTATACAAGAATAACTCTTTTTCTCAATATGCACTTTGAAAAATAAATTACAACACATCCACAAATATGCAATTCTATCCTGATATATTTATGCAAGCATAAAAGTGAATGACTGAATCCTGCTAACCTAACTATATAGATCTGCAAAAAATTTTTAGAACCTGTCCTGTTGATAAAATTGCTTTACTAGACATAGAGTTCTGTGCATTTTTCATAACATTTATTTCACCAATATTTATGTAAATGGATATAAAATATTCATTGAGTGATGCATTCTGTCCCTTGCCTTTACAGTTACTGATCAGGAAGTTCGAATGAATGAATGATTACTGCCAGCTTACTCAAAACTTTTGAATAATTTAAATACTATTTGCTTTCTTCTCCATGCAATAAATTAGCATTGAACTGTGTTAACTACATATTAAATTAGCAAACAGGAGGTAAGGAAATTCAAAACTGACTCACATTTTGGTCAGTGTATAAAATATTTTCTGTCAAATAATCCACCTGCATTAGGATCTTAATGTTATTTTATTCCTTGTTAAGGGCTTCAAATTTGAATGGCTTCAAATGTATGGACAACAATAATGATAGCAAAAAAAAATAATGATGGCTATTGACCATATATTACCCAGCAGCATTCTAAAATAGTTACTAATATGTAATCTATTATACACATGAGGAAATTCATTTGTAGAGAGATTAAGTGACTTTTCCTAGGTCAGGCAATTAGTCAATGGAGATACTTAAGAATTATATCCATTCTCTTGAACACATTCATGTGTGATTAAATGTTTGGGCTCTCTCAAAACAGGGAACTTTTAAAAGAAAATAGTTCTATGTACTAGCTGTTGTTTAGAGAAATGCAATAGGTTAAGTTTATTTTCAAAGTGTTATATTAACTGAAGGAATTTAACCAGTATCAGTAGCCCTAACACATTATTTACATTTATATTCTGCCCCTTCCCATAACTGGCCCTTCTCTTTAAAATATTAGGTTGTGTTCTCACTTTTCCAGCAATCAAAGGGGTTTATCTCCCATTGCATGATTTCCTCCAGCAAGCACTCGGTTAAGCTGAAACTTACATCTAATAGGCACAACTACTTTATTTAGCTTAGGAAGAAAATAATTTGAAATATTTAGCAACTAAATTATGCCTATGCCCTGAATATATATTTAATATATTTTATTGAAGTATATCATTCATGCATGAACATACATAAACAGTAAGTGTATAGTAAAAATTGTGAACTTACAAAATAAATTTGCATAATATTATAAAGGGGTCTCATCCATCACCCCTCCACCAACTCCTTGTATTGTTGTGAAACATTTGTTACAATCTATGGAAGAGCATCATGAAAATTTTACTAATAACAATGGTCCATATCATACATTTGATGTATTTTTCCCCAAAACCATCCTATTATTTTTTAAAATATATTTTTATTACAGGGGTTGTGGACTTACAAAACAATCATACACACGTATAGCATTCCAATACAATACCCCTTCAATAACACACCATACCTTGGTGGAATATTTATTACAGATTATAAGATAATATCATCAGACTATTACCACCAACCATGGTCTATAGTGTATATTTTGCACACTTTCTCCATACCGCCTCATTATCAACACAGTGCATCTTTGGCATTGATGCCCCCACATTTCTACCACCCTACAATAATGACAAACATCCACTCTTCCTCATTGAAGGACATTGTTGCATCTGTACCATGAATCACAATTCTTATCCAACTCTGGGTTCACTGGGTTATTCAGTCCTTAGATTACTCTCTAGCTTTCTTTCAGTTGGTATTTATATCCCTAGACTACTCTTTTCAGCCAAAATCCCATTGATTAACCAGCTGTTACTTACTATATGTTAACATCAACTATCCATTTCCACATTTTTACAGTAAAGTTAATTAAACTTCTACATCCATTATGCCTCAGTAGTTCATCTCGACCTTTTCCTCTTATCTCCTAATAACCTATACTCTAGGTTTTAACTCCATGCATTTATTCTTCATATTTACTTCATATAAATGAGACGAAGCGATATTTTTTTTTTGTCTGGGATACCTCAGCATAACATCTTCAAGATTCACCCATGTTATCATATATGTCTCAATTTCATTTCTTCTTGCATCCAGAATAGTATTCCATCCTATGTATATATCACATTTCATTTATCCATTCAATGGTTGATGGACACTTGGGTTGTTTCCATCTTTTGGCAATTGTGAATAATGTCTCTAGGAACATCAGTGTGCAGATGTCTGTCTGTGTCACAATTTTTAGTTCTGCTGGATATATTACTGCTGGAGGAAATGTTGAATCATATGACAGTTCTATATTTAGCCTCCTGAGGAACACCCAAACTGTCTTCCACAGACGCTGCACCATTTTACAATCCAACCATCAGTGAAGGAGTGTCCTATTTCTCCACATCTTCTCCAGCACTTATTGTTTTCTGTTTTTTTAATAATGGCCTTTTTGAGCAGTGTGAGATAACTCATTGTCATTTTGTATTGCATTTCGCTAATTGCTAGTGATATGGGACATTTGCTCATATGTTTTATGGCCATTTGTATTTCCTCTTTGGAAAAATGTGTATTTAAATGTTATGCCAATTTTTAAAATGGATTGCTTGCTCTTTTATTGTTGAGTTGAATGATCTCTTTATATAGAATTGAAATAAAACCTTGTCAGATATGTTTTCCAAATATTTTCTCCCATTGAATGGGCTGCCTTTTCACCTTCTTGGAGAAGTCCTTTTAACCACAAACATGTTTAAGTCTGAGGAGACCCCTTTTATCCATGTGTTCTTTCATTGCTCATTCTTTCAGTGAAAGGTTTAAGAATGCATCACCTACCACCAGTCTTGAAAATGTTTTCCTACATTTTCTTCTAGGAGCTTTATGTTTCTTGCTTTTATATTTAGTTTTTTGATCCTTTTTGAGTTAATTTTTGTATAGGATGTGAGATAGGGGTCTGCTTTCTGTCTTTTGGCTATGGATATCCAGTTCTCTGAGAACCATTTGTAGAATAGACTACTCTGCCCCAGCTGGGTGGGTTTCAGAGACTTGTCAAAAATCACTTGACCACAGACCACAGGGTCTGTTTCTGAACCATTATTTCAGTTCCATTGGTCTATGGGTTAATCTTATGACAATACCTTGCTGTTTTTACCGCTATTGATAGGTAGTACAGTTTAGAGTCTGGAAGTGAGTGTACTCCAACTTCACTTTGTTTCTGGCTATTTGGGATCACTTACCCTTTCAAATTAATTTGATAAATGTGATATCCATTTGTTCAGAAAATGTTGGCAGAATTCTTATTGGGACTGCATTGAATCTGTATATCAATATGGGTAGAATTGCTGTCTTAAAAATATTTAATCTTCCAATCCATGAGCATGAAATTTCTTCCAATTGTTCAGATCTTTTTGTTATTTCTTTCTACAATGCATTACCGTTTTCTGGATACAAGTGCTTTACATCCTTGGTTAAATTTATTCATAAATATTTTATTCTTTTAGCTGCTATTATAAATGTAATTTTTTTCCTGACTTCCTCTTCAGGTTGCACATTATGATTGTATAGACATACAGCTGATTTTTGCATTTGATCTTGTACCCTGACCCTCTGCTGAAATCGTTTATTAGCTCTAGCAGCTTTCCTGTAGATTTTTCAAGAATTTCTATATATAGGATCATATCATCTGTGAACAGTGAAAGTTTTACTTTTTCATTTCTGATTTTGATGCCTTTTATTTGTTCTTTTTTTTTTTTCAGGATTGCTCTAGCTAGGACATTTAGTACTATATTGAACCACAGTGTTGATAGTGGATATACTTATCATTTCCTGATCTCAACAAGAAAGCTTTCAGTCTTTGATCATTGAGTACAATTTTAGCTGGGAGTTTTTCATATATGGCCTTTATCATGTTGAGAAAGTTTTCTTCAATTCCTAGCTTTTGCATTATTTTTATCAAGAAGGGAAGATGTATTTTGTCAAATGCCTATTCTGTATCAATTGATAAGCTCATGTGATTTTCCTTCTTTATTAATGTGGTTTAATATGCTGGTTGATTTTCTTGTGTTGAGCCACCCTTGCATGTTTGAACCCACTTGATCATGGTGAACGATTCTTTTAATGTGTTGTTGGATTTGGTTAGCAAGCATTTTACTGAGGATTTTTGCATCCATGTTCATTAGTACACTAGGTCTATAATTTTCTGCCTTGATATTAGGGAAATATCAGAGAATGAGGTTGGTAGTGTTCCTTCTTGTTCAAATTTTTTGGAAGATCTTGAGTAAGATTGATATTAAATCTTTGAATGCTTGATAGAACTCATCTGCGAAACCATCTGTTCCTAGGCTTTTAATTTGGGGGAGTTGTTTGATGAATGTTTCATTTCCTTGACTTGTGATTAGTTTATTGAGGTCCTCTATTTCTTCTAGGGTTAGTGTAGGTTGTTTGTATCTCCCTACCCATTTTTCCATTTCATCTACATTGCCTAGTTTTTTGGTATACACTTGTTCATAGTATTCTCTTATGATCTTGTTAATTTCTGTGCAGTCAGTAGTAATGTCCCCATTTTCATTTTTTGTTCATTTATTTTCATCTTCTCTTTTGTCCTTTGTCAGTCTAACTAGGTGTTTGTTGATTTTGTTAATCTTCTCATCTTCTTGAAGAACCAGTTTTTGGTTTTGTTGATTCCATCTATTTGTTGTTGTTGTTCTCTATTTCATTTATTTCTGCTCTGCTTTTCTTATTTCATTTCTTCTACTTGCTTTGGGATTAGTTTGCTGCTCTTTTTCTAGTTCCTCCAGTTGTCTAGTAAGCATTGAAGGCAATAATTTTCCTTCTTAGCACTGCCTTGGTTGCATCACTTAGACTCTGATATGTTGTGGTCTAAATTTCCTTTATTTTGAGATATTTACTGATTTTTCTGATGATTTCTTCTTGACCCACCAATTATTTAAGAGTGTTTTGTTTAATCTCCATATATTTGTGAATTTTCCCTTTTTCTGCCTTTTGTTGATTTCCACCTTTATTCCATAATGATCAGAGAAATTGCTTTGTATAATTTTGATTGTGTTGAATTAATTGAGATTGCTTTGTGACCCCACATATGATCTATCCTGAAAAAATATCCATGAGTACTTGAAAAAAATGTATATCATGCTGTTTGGGGTGCAATTTTCTGTATATGTTTATTAGGTTTAGTCTATTTATTATATTATTCATGCTCTCTGTTTCTTTATTGATCCTTTGCCCAGATGTTCTATCCAGTGCTGAGAGTGATGTAATGAATTCTCCAACTGTTATTATAGAGATATCTTTTTCTCCATTCATTTTTACCAATGTTTGCCTCATGTATCTTGGGGCACTCTGGTTAGGTGCCAATATAATTATGATTGTTATTTCTTCCTGGTGAGTTCCTACTTTTATTAATATATAATTTCCTTCCTTGTCTCTAATGCCAATTTTGCTTTTAAAATCTATTTCATTCAATATCAGCATAGCTACTCCAATTTTTCTTTCTTTCCTTTTTTTTTTTCTTTTGTTACTGCATGTGTGGAATATCTTTTTTGACCCTTTCACTTTCAATTGATTGGTCGATTGGTATCCTTGGGTCTAAGGTAAATCATTGGCAGAAAGGATGTAGATGGCTCATATTTTCTTATCTATTCCACCATTCTGTTTCTTTTGATTGGAGAGTTTAATCCATTAATATAAAATGTCATTAGTGTAAAAGCAAGTCTTTTCACCCATTTTGACCTTTGAATTTTATGTCTCTTATTTTATTTTCACCACTCTTTTGACACTTTTAATTACTCTTACTGATATAATCTTCATTTCTAGACCCTCTTCCAAACTTCTCTCTTCTGTCTTTTCTTTTCAGGCTATTACACTCCCTTTAATATTTCCTGTGAAGCCCGGCTCTTTGTTATAAACTATTTCGGTTTCTGTTTATCTGTGAATATTCCAAATTCACCCTTATTTTTGAAAGACAATCTTGCTCGATTTAAGATTCTTGGCTGGCAGTTTTCCCCTTGCAGTATTGTATAGATCATACCACTGCCATCTTGCCTCCATAGTTTCTGATGAGAAAATGGCACTTAATCTTACTGGATATCCCTTATATGTCTTATTGGGTATCCCTTATTGTGATGCATCACTTTCCTCTTGCTGATCTCAGAATTCTCTCTTTGTCTTTGGCATTTGACTTTCTGATTAGTATGTGTCCTGAAGTTTGTCTATTCAGATTTAATCAGATGGGAGTATGTTGGGCTTCTTGGACAGGAATATCTATGTCCTTCAAAAGTTTGGGGAATTTTCTACCATTATTTCTTCACATATTCCTTCTGCCACTTTTCCCTTCCCTGCTCATGATACACTTTTTGCATGTCTCTTGCTGTCCTTTAGTTCTATTAGACCCTGTTCAATTTTTTCCACTCTTTTCTTCATATGTTCTTTTATGTTTGTTTTTGAGGGCAAGTCTTCAAACTCACCAATCCTTTCTTCTGCCTCCTTAAATCTGCTGTTATATTCCCCCAGTGTATTTTTATACCATTTATTGAAACTTTGATTCCCATAAGATCTGCTGTTTTCTATGTATGCTTTCAAATTCTTCTTTGTACTTACCCAGTGTCATCTTAATATCCTTAATCTCTTTAGCCATCTCATTGAATTTAATAAGGAATTTTGTTTGAATATCTTGTTTAGTTGTTGCAACTCCTTTATGTCATCTGGAGTCTCATCTTGTTCCTTTAACTTGGCCATATCTCCTTGTTTCTTGGTATGGATTGTAGTTTTTTTGTTGGTTACTTGGCATCTGGTTTAGTAGGTGTATTTACTCTGGGTACAGTTGCTTTCTTCAGTTTAGGGATTTTTTGCCTTTTTCCCCTTAGTGATTGTGTAGTAGGAGCTAAAGATGTAGTTGGTGCTATAAGCTGTTCAGGCTGAAACTGCCCATGTTACCTCAGTAATTGATGAAACTCCTTTCATCCTTTCCCTCTGCCAGGGGTAATAATCCAAGTCATGCAAGAGAAGACTGTCTGTAGTGGCCTAGAGAGATCAGCAAATCTTCACACCCTTCTTCCCTTATCTGGGACAAGGATGGAGCTGCACATATGAGTAGCAATCTATGCCTTTAGGGTCTAAAATGACCATAGCTGCACAGGTAGTACAATGCAGCAATTCCTCCCTCCCAGCCAGGGATGGGGATAGACCCTCTGTAGTGCTCAACAATCTAATCTGTGTAGACTGCATTTGCTCTGAGAGGCTGAGGGAATAATTTCCCTCCTGCCCTTTATGGGGTGGCAACAGATCCACTGATTCCAGCAGTTTAGACCAGTTAGGCTGAAAGTGCCTGCCATTGAAAGGAGAGACTGAGGAAACACCAGTCCACTCTTATCTTATTTGAAGGGATGGATCCACAAGCATCCAACAGTCCAGTCTGTGCTGAGTGAAAGTGCCTGCTGTTCTTCAGAGAGGTTAAGGAAACACAAACCCCCTCATATCCTACTGGGTACTGGGGGTGAATCCACAGGTGCTCAACAATTCAGTCCATGCAGGCCCAAAGTGCCTACTGTTCCCCAGAAAGGCTGTGGAAACACCTGTTCCCTCCTTACCTATTAGAGGTTGGGGGTGGATCCACAGGTACCCACCAGTTCAAGCCACACAGACCTTAAGTTCCTGCTGTTGCCTGGAAAGACTGAGTAAACCCAGCTCTCCTCCTATCTTACTTGGGGGTGGGGGTGGGGATGGAGGTACAGGTGTTTGGCTATTCAGTCTGTGTGGGCCAAAAGTATCTGCAGTTACCCAGAGAGGCTGGGGTCCTTCCTTCATCTTAAAGGTGGGTGTGGGGGTGGAGTCACAGGCTCCCAACAGTTGAGTTTGTGCAGGCCAAAATCACCTGCAGTTGCCCTGAGGATCTGAGGAAACACAAGTTTCTTCCTTTTGGGGTGGAAATTGCCTGGAGAGGCCAAGAAAACACAGATCCTCTCCTATCCTATTAGAGTGCAGGGATGGAACCCCAGGTTTTCAAACTATTCAGTCTGTTCCAGCCAAAACACCTGTGGTTACCTGGAACTGGTACAGGTACTTCCAGCTTCCTCCTTGCCAGAGGTGGGGCTGGAGCCTAGGCTAGGGATTGCATTCCAATCTTGGTGGAAACAAGCCAGTCCCTAACTTCACTGTGCTTCTCAGTTGGTCTTGCTTCCCCTAATGCCAGGGGTTGAGTTAAAATGGTGGCTAAAGGCCTCTTTCCATCTTGGACAGGTTCAAACTTCAGTTTTCCTTAGGATTATACTGTAGCCAGCCAAGTTTAATAATCTGTAGCTGAAGCCCATGGCCAACAGTCTCTTCCTTCCCAGATTAAGGGAAATGGAGTTTCTACCTCCAGCAACAGAAGAGCTCTGGAAATGGCCTGTGCTGCCAGTGGTAGATGGGCATTGGCTTCCACACCATGGCCTGCCGTTTCCCAGAGAAGCTAGTGCAAGTCCCCCCAGCTTCCTTCCTGCCAGGGGCAGGAATGGGGTTCAGAATAGACCTGCAGTCTGATCTAGGTGGAAAGAAGCCAGTCCCTACCAGCACTATGATTTTCAATCAGTCTCACTTCTCCTCATACTGGCAGTGGAGTTAAAATGGCAGCTTCTGACCTTCTTCTGACTTGGATGGTTTCAAACTTTAGCTTTCCTTAGACTGCACTTTAGTCAGATGAATTTACTAATCAGTAACTGAAGTTGGTGTCCAACCATCTCTGCCTTCCCCATTTTTAGGAAATTAGAAACATAATATAAGCATATAAAATAGCCTTCAAACACCTACTATAAATTAAATAAAAGAAACCATCATTTTGAATCCATGAAGACAGAGCACTACATGCTGTTTTAATAGTAATAGTAATAAAAATAAGTATTGTTAAATTTGTAATAAGATTATTTTATAACCCTCTCCTTAGGGGTATTATTGCTATTTATGTTCACTGTCACTTTGGGTGTTTTCAGAATTGTTTTAATTCCTAGAAGTAGAATTATCCTTCCTTAACAACAAAATAAATTTCTATCTCAATAAAAAATCCATCATCACACATAAGAACAAAAACAGCTCCATTTACATTCAAAGTAAGAAAAAGAGCAGGCTTGTGTGTCATACCCCTTTGTGGTAATATTGTTCTCAATTTTTTTTTCAATGTAATAATAACACACACAGACATGAATAATGGAAAGGATGTGAAAACATTACTGCTGTTATGATGACTGATTTGACTACCTGGAAATTCCAAAACATCAAGCAATATGGAAAATTACCAGTATGTTCCTTATATAGCTGCATAAATTAAATGACAAAATAAAATCTATGTTTCTTAAATATCATCAACAGATAGAAATTAAAATGGTACAAAAATAGCTAAAAACCAATAGGCAAATAATACGAATTTTAAAAATGAACAGAATAGTGAGTTAAAATACATATGTTTGGACAGTTGACTCAGGAAAAGTGAATTCAAATCATTTTTGAAAATAATTATAGGTCACGTGGTTATCTTTATGGAAAAAAATAATAGAATATGTCCCCCACCTCATCATTCTTAAAAATCAATCACAATGGAATTGTGGATTTGAATATTAATGATAAAACAATAAAGCTTCTAGAAAAAAAGAAAGAAAAATTATTTCAAGACATTGAGAATGGAGCTATTTAATTCGTAACACAGAAGGCACTAATCATAAGAAAAAAATATTTATAAATTGAACTGCACTAAACTTAAATACATTTGTTTATTATAAAATCTAATTGGAGGAATGAAAACACAAGCTAAGGAATAGTAGCAAATATTTGCCAGATATATACCCAAACAAGGATTTCAGAAAGAAAGCATCTAAATTCTACAACTTTATTAAAAAGCATTGGAAGAATTGGTGTGATGGTTAGGCCAATGTGTCAATTCAGCCAGGTAACTGCGCCCAGTTGTTTGGTCAAGCAAGCACTGGATAACTGTAATACAAAGGGAATTTATGCACTTTACTCACTATTGACTTTACTGTAATGGTAAATCACAGATAGCTAATTACAATTACATCCATCAGGGAGATTGCCATCAGCAATGAGTGACGCTTTATCCAGTCAGTTGAATGCCTTAAAAGGAGAAGAGATTCCAGCATTAAGTGAGAATTTCCCATCTCGTCTCTGGGTAGCCAACATCTCTCAGAACTCATCAGGAACCTTCACTGGACTTTCATCAGAACCCCTGGTTGCAGCCTGCCTGCGGAACCTGGACTTGAGCATTCCCATGGTCACATGAGAGACTGTGATAAAATCACACACTATTGACCAATATCTCTTGTTGATTCTGTTTCCTTAGAGAACCCTGATGAATACAATTGGCAATATAATTTTAAAAGCATTTCACAAAATTGTATAACCTACTAATCAGTAAACATGTAATAATTGTTCAACTTAAATAATGATCAGGAAAATGACAAAAAATAGGCCAAAATTCTGTGGTCAACTGATTTTCAACAAGGTTTGTAAGTACATTAAATGTGGAAAGAATAGTCTCTTCAATAAATTTTTTTGAGAAAATTGGGTATCCACATGAAAGAGAATGAAGTTTGATTCCCTAGCTCACTCCATATAGAAATATTAACTTAAAATTGATCAAGCATCTAAAAATATGTAAGAGTTAAAGGCATAAAACAAAACTTTTAGGAAAAATATTGAAGCAAACCTTCGTGACTTTGGATATTATACCAAAACATGAGCAACAAAAGAAAATATTGATAAAATAGACTTCATCAGAATTAAAAACTTTTGTGCATCTAAAGGACATTGTGGTAGTTTGAGATTATTTTATGAATCCTAAAAAGAGTAATATTATGTTTTTAAAGTAATCTATTCCTGTGGGTGTGATACCCTTTGATTCATTATATTTGGTTGAGGGTCCTTTGATTAGATTACTTGATAAGATCAATTTTGGGATTTTGATTGGATTATGCCAGTGAGACATGATTCAGATTGAGTTTCCACCCTCTTGCTAGGCCTGATAAAAACAGGCACAAAGAGAAAGACATACAGACACAGGAAAAGGAAGCCAACATGTATGACACTTTCATGTAAGAGAGAAGTAGAGGGCTGCTTAAGCATGAAGTCCCAAGAGCCTGGGCCCATGGAGCAGCTCTAGAGGAGACCAGCCTTACTATATGCCTGATAGTTTACAGTTGAACTTGGGAAGAAAGCAGAACATCCATGATTGATATAGGATAATCAGAAAGAGACAAGCCCTATACCTGGTTGCCTTCAGCTGAGCTGAAACCTTGACAGAGATCAGTGGCCATCTTGCATCAACAAGTGACAGCTGACTTTGGTGAGAATGCATCTCTGATAGTGACTTAGTTTGGACTTTTTACAGCCTTGAAACTGTAAGCTTTTATCCCAAATAAATCTCTTTTATAAAAATCAACCCATTTCAGGTACATTGCAATGGCAGCCCTTTGGGAAACTAAAACAAACATTAAAAGAAAGTGAAATAACAATTTATGGAATGGGAGAATATATTCTGAAATCATCTATCTGGTAAGTATTTAATATCCATAATATTAATACCCAAAACATTTGGAGAACTGCTACCACTCAATAACAAAAAGTCAAACATCCATTAAAAATAAGCAAAGAACTTGAACAAGTATTTCTCCAAAGAAAATATACAAGTGGCCAAAAAAGAATCTCAACATCATCAGTCATCAGGGAAATTCACATTACTTATGATTCATTCATCTTCTTCACTTAGAAATGTTATTCTTTTAATGGGAAAAAAATAGGAAAGAAACCGGAGGAGACAGTAATTGTCTCGTAACAGTTTCCAAGTTTTTGTTACAAATAGCGCACAATGCATTGGCTTAAAGAACAGGGATTTATTGGCTCATTCTTTAAAGTCTAGAAGGCTTCCTTCCTCCTATGGTTGTGTTCTGACGAGCCAGCAATCTCTGATGATCCTTGGCTTTCTGGTCACATCACTGTTCTCTCCTTTCTTTTCTGGGTTCCTGCTGACTGCTGACTTCTGTCTTCCAGCTCATCCCCACTTTTCAGTACCTCCCCAAAGCTTTTCTTTGTATAAAGCCTACAGTAACAGGATTAAGACATATTATGATTCAGTTGGTCATGCCTTAAGTAAAAATAACATCTTCAAAAAGTCCTGTTTACAATGGGTTCACATCCACAGCTGTGGGATTAAAATTAAGAGCATGTTTTTTGTTGTTGTTGTTGTTTGCCCTGAATTACATAACTTAACCTAGCACAATAATTAATTAGTATTATCTTTATTTTAAGTGATGTCCGTTTTTTATCTTGTCAAGAAATGTATTTTCAATATATATATATTAAAAGAATTTTATATCAAATATATGTTAAGTCTATTTCTTTTACATGGAACATAACCCCTTTTTAAAATTAAGTAGAGTCTTTTGGTATCATCATTAATAAGTTAAATTATGTGCATATAATTTTGGATTTTCCTGTATGTTAAATTGAAGATCATTTGTGTATTGAGATATCATTTTTAATAATTGACTTTACTAAAATTATACTCATTTCATTACAAAGCAACAATTTTCAGGTTGAGGAAAAATACAGCTGATGCAATGGATTCTATGTTAACCACATGGTTGCATTGTTTCATGAATGTGAAAACAAGACATTTTTGGTTTAATTGGATAATGAAAAGTAAATTGATCTCTACTTAAACACCTATACTGATATGTATTATTGAGCAAAACATCAAATTAAGGATTTTCTAATATCACTAAGGCTTCTACTAATTATTTCTTAAACTGTCTATTTATAAAATACATTATCTATGTGAAAAATAAGCCTAAATTTCTTAGTGAGAATGTCACTGAATTTTAGAGAACAGGCAGTCCATTTGTTTTTTAAGCCTGAAAACTTTCTGAAAGTGGCATCTAGCACAGAAGCTCAATATATTAAAAAACAATTTAAAGTAAAAAGTGCTGTTTCAGCTGAAAAAGTAGAAGGCAGATGCTAGACTGTATTTATCTGCTCTCAATTTCCCATCACGCCTCAGCAGAGGCTTTTATAATACTTTCAAGTAACCACTATGAGTAGTCAGAAGACAATTTAAGACTTACAGATAAGATATAATTGACCCTTCAGATTATTGAAATAAAATCTATGAGCCAGAAAGAAGTACTTTATTCAATATCACACATTTAATGGTGATAAAAAGAAGAGATAATTTTTCTCACCTTTAGAAAATGTTTATTTGGAATCCCAGGCCGCATTTTTTCTACTTTATCCCAATATTCCAGTACTGTACTTATAGTGTAAAAAAGTATGTTGACTTCTTAAGGTATGTTTCTCCACACTTTTTCTGTTTCTTTTATTCCTGCTTACTTTCTTTTTCCTGTTCTTTTTCAGAGTCCTACAGTTTAGAAGTGACACTGGAGTATATCCAAGAGTTTCTCATTAGTAATTCCAGCTTCCATAGAGAACTTTTCATGATTTCAGCAAAACAACAAAAATTTCTGACAAATTGCTGGTCCAGGGAGAAATGCCATCTAAGTTAAATAAAGCAAAATTTTAGTTTTGCAACTAATTGAAAAATTAATGAAAATTAATCTCTCTCTGCAGTTTCTTTTGAAGTCATTTTTTTAGCCAGATTAAGACTTTGAAAGCAACACACTCATTAATGGCATTTAAGAACAGGTGAGCACAAATTTTCTGAATCTCTTCCAACATGTAATGATATATTTAAAAATATTTTCATAAATATTCATCTCTATGTTATCAAATATAGATACAAATAGAAATAATGTAACGAAGTTCTATTTTGCAGTTACATTTATTATTTCATTATCTGAGCTGTTCAAGATAAGGAAATATAATTATAAGCAAAATGTCATTAGCACATAAATTGTTATAAAATAATTGGCTTTGTATTTGGCAAATTTTTCTGAGATGAGCATGACAAGCATGATATGTGTTGTAATCTAAGCTCAATAAAGGGAAAGACTGTCCCTTAAATAGTTGCTTTGATCAACAGAGACCTATTATACTATTTACTTGTTGCCAGACTCTCTAATGTGTCAGCTCTTTTTAAGTAATTTGTAAATATTTGGGTTATATTTTTCCACCTCTCCAGGAAATTATATTAGAGAAGGAATGATTCTATGTGACTGGATAACTGATAAAAGATGCTCATATCTTGAGTAGTGGACAAGGATGTATTTAATGGACAAAGATCTAAATTTGTTGTCCTCAATATCTTTTCAACTATATAGAAATTCACTTATGCCAACACATATAAAATATATCCAATTATTGTTACATATATTTATATTTGGCTGAAAATCTGGGAAAGATTTTTTAAATTATGGATGAGTCAATTTTTAAATTTTATATGCAATAAATATATGAAATATATGCAATGAATCTCTGGGGAAACTAGTATATATTGATTGAGTCTGAATAAAAACCCAAAATAGAGATGAATAGAGAAAGATATTTAACAATATTCTTTATAGCCTAAGTTTCCTCTATACAAGTTTCAGTAAGTGTTGTAAATTCATGCTTACCACATTTCTTCAGAATAAAATATACTACATGACAACAGTCACAAAGATAAAATGCAAGTGGTAAAAACCATCTTGATTATAGGATTACTTTTAAAACTTGTAATTCAAAATCTCGGGAAAGCTGAATTCCCTTGTAGCAACAAAGAAAAGTTTCTTTTAGTATATAGTTCATCTTTCTTTCTGTTCAATCTGATTTGTTTTCATTATCGGAATCATTAGTATATTGATTATTTTTATTTTTGTTCTTTCGTTGCATTTGGAAAATATTTGTGACATCTATTATGCACTAGGAACTGTTCCAGACACTGGAAATACAGCAGTAAACAAAATAAGAAAAAAATTACCCACAAACACCTTTCATTTTGGAGGAAATCAACAAGTCTATGATAGGTCATGGTCCAGGCAGTTCTTTTATCAACAGATATTCACTCAATTAATCCTCAACAAACAAACAAACAAAAAACCCAAAGCAAAACGCATACAGGAGGTAGGCAAGCTATTATTATACCTATTTCACAATGAGGAAATTTCAAAGTAAAAAGTGGCGGATATTGGGGTCACATAAATGAGTTGATTCCAGGATCCCTGCTCATAACAATTTATTCTTTTTATAGAGTGATGGAAGAAAGAGAGATGAGAGGTTAATAGAAATATTAACTTATTTATTTACTTATTTACCTACATTTGCTTGTTTGCTTATTTACCTACAAATTCCCTTCTAAAAATGAATTCACTCAGTGATTTAATCAAAATTATTCTCAGCCAATAAGAGCAAACAAAATCAAAATGTTAACTTCCAGGGAAAACAATCAAAAGAGAGAATGAAAATATATCAGTCCTCTCATTAAGAATAGCATCTGCTTTTAGATTATATGTGATTTGAAATGGAATTTCTTTATAGATTAGGAATAGTTTTCCAGATACCTTTATGTCTGCTGCTTTGCTCTGCTCCAGGCCATCCTGCTTCTAAGAAATTTCACCCAGGTGCCTAAGGAAGCCTCCCCAGGGCGAGGACCTGAAGCCATGGCTCGGACCTGAAGCCATGGCTCGGACCTGAAGCCACGGCTCCTCAGCGCCATCTAGCGACCGGTCCAAGAGAATCTTGATCCAGTTGTCAGTTTCCTTGAAAAACTTCGTAGGAGTACATCTCCTCTTTGATTACATCCTATCCTCCCATTCCTTTTTCCTCTTGCTCTGTTGCTTTTCATCTCAGTGCATTTCTGATTTTATACTCCAAGTGAATACCTTTAATTCTTAAATGAATTGTGAATCCATTTTATTTTCAGTTACTCTCTATTTTATATGCACTAGTTATTCTCGAAGTCCTTTGAGAGAAATAATGTCCTTGATGGTGGTGAGGAGAATGAGGGGACAAAGGCGCCATTTTGTGTGGCAAAAAAGTCACACAAAATTCCATAGGTTAGTGCTAATTCCTGAAAGTTATGGTGTCTGCCCACTTAGGGTGCTGGCAAACAGTTAGTGTCATTATACTCTCTCCATCTAGTTTTCAAATGTGGAGTATGTACCTTTCGTAACAAAAGGAGAAGATTTTAGCACTTGGGAGGGAAAAACCACATGACCATAAAGGAAATATGCAGAAGTTTGGCCGTAATTTGCCATAGACACTAAAGTTTTCAACTACAGTTTTAGCTATAAAGATGCTTAAAGTGTATACATATTAAAGTGGTTTGGATAAGTTTCTGGTTTTTGGCCCATATACATAAAAAAGCCTAACTGTAACATAATTTGGAACTAGGAATGGGCTGGTAGACAAAATACTCTCAAAGTCAATGTCTCATTATCTGCAGCATTTTGTAAGTGTGTCTGCATGGTGAGAGGATGAGAGAAAACTAGCAAATTCTCTTTTAAGGAGAAGTTATAAATCAACCAATTTGTTGTCAACTTTGTCTAGCAAATAGAAATATTTAAAAATTTTTAAATGTATTTCAGCTTTTTACAGCCCTTACTGCCATGTTATTAAATACCTTTTAGAGTTAGATGGTAGCTTCTCAAAAGACTGAATGATGAAGAATAGAAACTATGAAAAATGAAAGGATTCAAGTCATTCATTGCCAGGCACGAGGCAGGTATGAAAATTTAATGTCATTTTATGACCTTGCTGCTGGAAACAAATTTTCCCATTTGTAAGTACTCTGCATAAGGATAAATCCGCCCAGTATTTAATAAATAGTTGAAGTTACATCATTCTTCAAATTTGCTAATCTACAATCTGAAAAATGGTAATGATAGAAATTATTGCTTTATTTGGAAGAAGAAATAGAAAATGGCATATATCTGATAAATAGACTGAATTCTATTTCAGAACACTTCCTCTTAGAACCTAACATTACATAAATGCATCTATCTGTCCATTTATATTTTACCATTATTAAGATAGTAAAGGTAAGGTTGATATGAAAGATCAGGGTGAGAAAAAGAGGTATAGTACACAGAATGACTGCAGGATATATCTAGGAAGTATATTAAATTCCACAGAAGACTATGTGGGCATGGTATCTGTAGGAATTTGATTTAGCAAGAAGTCATGAACTTAGATTATACAAAATGAAGTTCAATGAGAACTCAATCTGGCATTTTACTTTTAAAGCACGAGCAAAATGATCCATTCTATTGAGGACAACAGCTTACTAAATTGTCTGACCCAAGCATAAAACAAAGGTAGCTTATTCTAGCTTATCATGAGGAATCAGTTGGGACTTGCTAAAATATGGAGAAAACAATAAACATCTGGAAAAAAAAGTTAGCTTGTTTCATCATAGTCATATGTTCACATACTTCCACACTATGGAGAACAAGGCCATAGATTCAGCTCTGTATTTGACTATAAACAATAGATTGATAAGTTGAGTCATGTTGAGCATAAAACTATTTGTTAGTCTATGGTATCATCAGTTTCTGTTTACTTCTGAGGAAAATTCCTATAACTTCTTATTTTCCCCAATCACTATATCTGGACAAATTAGATTTATATTGATTCTTCAGACATGGTTGTTAGGTTGACTGGATATTCACGGTCCTATAAGAATCAAGATTGTGGAATTAATGAAAAGGAAAGGAAATCAGGGTTGTGTGTATGGGACATACAGAGGAGATGCAGAGTCTGGATCTCTTTGTTGTACACAAGAAAATGCACCAGAAGGCTCCCACGGGCAAAAAGACTCTTAAAAGTGGATAGAAGAACATGTTCTATGAATATCAGTCATAACTACTATTCACTGGGCTTATGATCAAATAGGCAGTAATACCCATGGGTAAATGGTGTGGACATCCCCTTCCAAGCAGAATTAACAATTTTCTACTAACAAAATCCAAAGTATATCTAGTGATATGGTGCTTCTCTCAAAGATAACCACTTACTAATACCCCTCCCAAAAGGGTATATAATACCAAGAGTCATCCAATACTTTAGTACTTTCAAGGACCAACATCCTATCAAAATCCTTTAACCACCTCCAACACCCCATCATGTTTGAGTTATCCTCTTTTTCCAGTGCTTCATTCCTTTCTTTCTTATCTCACCAGAGGCCAGGACTTATCTGTCTCTTTAGGGAATTTGCTACATTAATCACTGTTGGAAGTGAATCATGTTTCCCACAAAAGACATGTTCAGGTCTTAATCCCCAATCCAATAGGTACAACCAGTGGGTATGTAAATAAGATCTTTGAATACATTATTAGTTACAGGGAGGCCAAACTGAAAGAGGGTGGGTTTTAATTCAGTATGGATGAAGTCTTATAAGCAAAGGAAATTGAATATGGAAGAAGACCTGAGAAGGAACAGAAGGATACAGATTTCTATGTGATGGTAGAATGCAGAAAAATCCATTATAATGGTCCAGACTTTGGAAAAAGCATGTACTGCAAACATATTGATTTTGGATTTCTAGGCTCCCAAACTGTGAGGCAATAGATACCTATTTTTCAAGCCAACACCTGTTGTGTGTTGTTTTTTAAGCACTTTATTTGCCTTGGCAAATAAAGAATATGACAGTCAAACTTCATTTTCTCATATCTCTACCTCCTTTGTTATGCTGTTTGCTTTTTTCAACTTAGCGTTCATGAAAGTGCTCTTTACTTTGGGGAATAATTCTCCCTCTCTGACACAACATCCAGCTCTAAGGCACTTCTTTCTCCCTAGGACTTTAATTTTTAGAAGATTTAGTTTAATCCAAAGTCTCCATTACTCATGTGCAGTTTAATTTTTAATGTGCTATAATTTAGCTTTTGACCCAGCAATCAATTTAATCAATACTTTTAAGTGCTTATTTTGGAATATCCTGTGGACATTTCCTGTAGACTCTCTTAAAGTATTTTGATTCACTATTCAAGAATGGCATTCCTCTCTCTTTCCAAAGAGGACTTCTTAGTAAAGTTTTTAATCTTGCTTCTTCTGTGAATACTTACAGTTCTAAGCATAAATCCAAAAGTAAATTCCAATCTGCTACATCAAACTGCATCCTGGTTCTTTACTTAGTGTGACACAATCAACTCTAACTCAGAAAGTCCCAGAAGCATATTTTAGCATCACCCCTTAATTAATTGTTTCTTAATACTTTCTCAATGTCAATTAATAGATCCACTTTAATATATAGCATAACTATCTAAATCAAAATTATTTGGAAATTATACTTCTTCTTCCACAAATGTTTGCCAAATTCTGCCACTTCTATATCCTAATATTTGATGCACCTTATCCTTTACCTTTCATTTCTAGTACCACTCAAAAACCACTTTCAATGGTTTTTATTACTCAAGGCTGGGCCTTTTCAAATCTCTTCCCCATCTGGATGCTAAGATATTCAGTTCAAAATTCCTCTTCATTCCATATAAATTAAAGTTTATGCTGCTTAATACTGCAGAAAAGATTCCTATCTGGTTCAATGTTCTTCTACAGCTTTACTTTTCTCCACAGATTTCCTTTTAATTTTTCACAAGCATCACAAAACTGCTTGGTTTTCTTAGATGCACCACGTAATTTCAAAATTCAATACATTTTGTGATCCTTCCTTTGCCTGCAATGACTTTATTAGAATTAATATGTCCCCACTTAATCCCACCCTCTACTTTCCTGAAAAACTTATTTTCATCTTTTAAGCTTAGATAAGGTGCTAACTCACCAGGAAGAATTTTTCTATTTACTCTCGCCACTACCATAGAGGGCTGATCACTTCTTACCACTATTCCTTGTAAGTGTTTCTGTTCTGTCAGTCATTACAGTACATAATATATTGCTTATAATAATATTCTTCCCTCTTGAAACTACATTCCAGAATAAGGTTATATGTTTTTATATCTTCTCCTATATGCCTAACCAATGACCAAAACAGAATCAGATTAAACTCATACTTAACAATTGAACTGATAAATACCTTTTTATGTTTCTTCTATTGATTTCACTTTCAGATCTCTGCAAAAAGTAGAAAAATTAATTGGATGTGAAAATGATTTTATTTTCTACTTCTAGGCTAATTTATTGGATTTAATAAGAAAGTGTTAGAGGCATGTGTTCAAAAATACATGAATGTACTATATATATAATATATTACTACAATTAAAATGTCATGCAAATTTTGACATTTAAAATTATTACTCCAAAATACCAATTAATTTATTTTTGGACAAAGACAATGTATGTAAAATACTTTTTTTTTCTTTTTTTTAATAATTTCTTATGCTATATTGTAATTATTAGTGATTAGTCTCAAAGTGGCTGATGCATAATAATAACTCCGATTATATGGTTGAAGGATGTTGTGTACATTTATAATATACAGTTTTAATAGATATTTTGATTAAAAAGTAAAATGCTTTGCACCTGGACCCTTTCTAAACTTCAGCATTGTCAAATCATCCCAAAACCATTATTAGGATTATTTGCGAGAACAAAGAATATTTATCTAAGACATTTAATATAATGTTCACTTATTTCTTTACAATCACTTAAAGCAGATACAACTCCATTTGAAATTTTCCTATTTTTAAGACTGTTTTTTAAAATATCCACAAATATAAACTTAACAAAACATTACCATAAACAATTCCTTTCTCTTTTGCTTTAGGTGTGTTTTTATTTCGTTCATTATTAGACTATCCAAGGCAAATTATTTACATACATTTATTTTATTTTATTAATCTGAGTTACAAGGAAACATCCATACATAAAATTTGAAGCTTCTCCTTGTACATCATATCCAGTTACTTTTTTGTTAAAGAAAACACATGAGAAAAAATGTACTATGTGTTTTGCTTGACATATAAAATTTGGAAAGAAATCTTTCAGTGAATATCTCACCGACTTTATAAAAGAGGACATATTTAGTACTGAATTTTTCTTCTCTTATTTGAAAGGAAGAATAAAGGAAACAAAATTCATAACAATTTTGTAGATTAAATTGAAGATAATGTCTATATAAATGTATTATGTCTAGATGAATTTTGAGTTAGCTATTTTTTTTTTCTTCAGCTTTTATTTGTCCTTTCCCTTTTAGGAAATTATTGGTCAAGGATCAAATGTAAAGTTCCTCTCCTTGCTTGGTCTCTGACTAATTAATAGAGTTTAAGTGAAAGCTTCAGATTCAGATCAAAAGAGTGACCTATAAATTGCTATTTGTTTCTAAGCTTTAGTTTCCCTTTCTCTTTGCCCCTCTTTCCATATCTGAGGAGAAGGGTGTGGTAGGCTGAGTAATGACCTTCCCCTAATGTGCAGAACCTCTGAATATACTAATTTACATGGTAAAAGTGACGTTGCTGGTAGGACTAAATTAAAGACCTTGAGATAGGGAGATTATCATGGATTAACCAGGTGGGCCCAATGTAATTATAAGGGTCCCTATTATTGAAAGGAAAGAGAAGCAGTGTTAGTAGTAGGAGATGTGATAGAAGCAGGAGGTTGGAATGATGGAGGAAGGAGCCACAGGCCAAGGAATGCAGGTGTATTTAGAAGTATGAAGAGAGAAGAAATACATTGTCCTCTCAGGGCCTCCTGAAAGAAAGAGTGCTACAGAAACCTTGATTTGGAACTTTTGTGGCTGATTTTTGACCTTTGACTTCCAGAACTCAAAGAAAATATATTTATCTTCTTTTAAGCTACTAACAGCATTGGGAAATATATTTGATACCCCAAAAAATGTTTCTATCTTATTTCAGGTTCCTGAGATACAGTTTTCTTCTTTATTCTAATCAAAATATAATAAATAGTGAGCATATAAACATTCCTGTAATATAAAGCAAAATGAAAAGATTGAGAGAAAAAAATCCCAGGATTTCATTCTTTTCCTAAAGTGTAACTTTATTAAATAATACATTAGAATTGAAAATATCATTTTTAGGTAATATCCTATGCTGGTGATGGTTAATCAAGTTAATTTCTTCTTTAATATGGGAGACACTGTCATCTGGTATCAGTTCAGATCCTCCAAGAAGCAGATGCCAAGGAAGGATTTTATTAAAACAAATGCCTGTGATAGAAATGCAAAGGCATCAAGAAGAGGCTGTGATAGTCAGCAGACCATGAAATATGTCAAATACTGAATGAAGGAGAGAAATCAGTGCTCAGACAAGTTTGGTAAGGCCATTGGGAAGTCTCTGGATAAAAGGCCTACATCTTCCAGGAATGAACCTGCCTTAGGATTCCTACTACATTCAGCTTGACTTTCAAACAAAAGCAATGATGACTTCACAGTGCAGGAGCAAGGTTCTCGGTTAATAACTTTCCCATATTTTAATTTCTGTGGGGCTCAGTCTTATGGCCCCATGTGTGGCAATGTCAGGAAAAATAGGTTTCCTGTTCTTCAGGGTCTTCAAAGGGCGACTGAACTACCAGAAGTACTAACACACTTCCAGTGCTCAATTAAAACTCTGCTCTTGTGCATCACGTATTAGTGGAAGTGACAAGGTTTAGTGAAATTGTAATGGCCATGAAGCTGGAAATTCTGCATTTTAGGGCACATTTGTTAACCTCTCTGAATTATAGAATCTCCTCTAAAATAATTTTTATTCTTATTTTTTCTTCTTTTCCTTAGTAGGTATGATTTATTTGTACAATAAAAAGCTAAAGTATTTCTGCTCAGGTCATTCATGTGTATATTATTTACAATACACATAGACATTTCTATTTCTATACTCACTAATATTGAGTGGCATTTTTCCAGAAGTAGTGTTCCAATCCTACATCTGTTCATGTAAAATTCTCTTTCTGCTTAATCATTCTACAAAAGAGACACCATTATAGAGTGTTATCTGAACACTGCAGATAGATGGAACTTGTAGTTTGCTGGAGAACTAAAGCAGTTGTCTATAGACCATGTGCCTAAAGCTCAGTGACGCCACTAGTACTTGTATTATATCTGGTATTTTAAAATATGGAACTATTCAGTAGATGATTGCTTCTATAAAACACAAGGGGAACCAAACAAAATACAGAATCACACATTTATTTTTCACTACTGGGTGAACTACCAAATCAGCAAACCATCTTATAGCAAAGGAAATTTAGGACAGTAATCTTTACATATGGATGGTATAGATTAACACCAGAAATCCTGATTTTGATAATGTATTCAAATGGTTTCTGTACAACATATTTACTTTGTCTTTTATTCCTCACCTGTTCAAACAAGATTAGCACTTGCTGGCAAAAATGAAAACAAACAATTCAGAAAGAATCAGACATCACTGAATTTATTAAGACTAAATTGTTTCAGCTGAGTAATGTCAACTATTCTAAAGACTACATTTATCGTAAAAATTTGCACTAGAAATATTGTAATATAAATAAATAACCTAGCAGTTTACTTGCAATATGGCTATTTTTCAAAGGCTATAATTAAATATTAAATTAAATTGATTGCTTTTCTTGAATTCAGAATATATAAAATGAAGATCCCATTTGGGATAACAGACATCAATATATAATAATGAGTATTTGTGTTTTGTTCTTGTTAACTTTTAATCATTCAATTATGTCAACATATCCACATATAACTTAAAATTTAGGGATATGAAAAGACACAGTAGAGAAATTCAGGTTCCTCATTATTCACTATTTCAGCAAATAATTACTGAGTTAATATATCTGTTGTAAGGCTTTGTTCTTGACTCTGAGGATATGTCAATGAAAAAGGGATAATTTCCCTATACCAGAAAAAAAAAATCCTTGTAAAATGCATATGGAGTTAAGTGTATAGCCAGAAAAAATGTAGAAAGTGTGGAGACAACAAGGAAGTAAGTGGTAGCCAACTTTCCTAGAGTTCAGAGTTTCCAAGACAGGAGTCAGACGCTTCTTACAACTTGATATGGGAAATGTTACTCCATCACTTCTAAGATATTTTATTCTATAAATCGTAGTCACTAAGACCAAATCACAATCAAGGAAAGGGTGATTAAGTTTCATATTTTGAGGATTATCAAATAAATTGTGGAGTATCTTTGAGAACATAACCTTTTCTTTGCCCTCAAATATTTGACTGGGTTTCATCCCATGGGAGTCACTGAAGAAAAGTGGAGGGTGATATCTAAACTTTGAATCTCCTTCTCTATCAAGTTAATGGTGGGTTGGCTGTTTCCATCTCTAAAATGTCTGTAGCGTCATACATTAGCCCTCTCATCTTTCTAATTTCATAACATGTCTCTCCTCTTTTCCCTTCATGCATCAAGGTGAAAATGGCTACTAGTGTTACTATCCATGCAATACTACTCTGTTCTACTTTGTTTTCCTTAAACTTTGCCCACAGCCATGTGAGTTACCCTTTAATGAAACTCTTCTCTTTGCCTGGGTACACCATCTGCTTTCTGCAAGGTTTCTAACTGCTGTAGAATTTAAGAAGATAGGCTTTAGAGTCAGATAAACTTGGATCCTAATCTAATCTTTATGCAATTTAATAGTTTCATGATGTAGGAAAACTAATTAAACTTCCAATTCCTCAATTTTATCATCTATATTATCTATCAAGAGCTAGCTACACATTACACACCATTTTGAGCATGTAACATGAGTCAATTCATAGACCCCTCAGGACAATCCCATGAGGTTGTGTTATTATTGTCCAAATTTGGTAGTTACTAGGAATTTAATTAACTCACACTTGCACTTGCCTGCTTCACCTTGTTATAGTGCCTATTTCAAAAGACTGATGTGAGAAATCAATACATTTACACAACTAAATTGTTAGACTTTCCTCAGTCAGTTCTCAATAAATCTGAGATTTTCTAATCACTTAAGATTTTCTCTTCTATTGAAATAGTTTAGCCAGAAAATAGTACTAATAAATTCATTTTAATAAGAAGTTTTTAAAAACATTGCTAGAAATAAAAGCCACTCTTTGAAGGCAAGGGTACTTGAAATACTTTAAAAATTAGTTCAGCATTATCAACAGTAAAAAAAAAATCAATAAATTCAAATGCTGTTCAGCACAAAAGCCTAAGATGATTCACAAAACAGCATAAAAAAAGTCTCTTATGGGCATGGTTATTTTTAATAATGTCAAAGAACTATAATTAGAGTAAAATGGGTTTTTATAGACATTTAGCATTTCTGAAAGCCATACTCTATTCAATACTATATTTATAATTTGACTTTGCCCTGTTGAAACACAAGTTAAATTATGAGTAAAAAAGAAGCAAGATGAGACATGGATGTTACTTTGCGTATTTTTGTTTATATCTGTATGCATTTACAAAGACAGTTTTATAATTTTTTCTTTTTTTGGTTCTATGATCTCTTATATTTTTAATGTTACATTAAAAATATATATAAGAGGGTCCCATATACTCCCCACCCCACCTCACCCCACTCCTCCCACATCAACAACCTCTCTCATCATTGTGGCACATTCATTGCATTTGGTGAATATATTTTAGAGCACTGCTGCCACACATGGATAACAATTTACATTGTAGATTACACTCTCCCCAGTACATTCAGTGGGTTATGGCAGGATGTATAATGTCCAGCATCTGTCTCTGCAATATCATTTAGGACAACTCCAAGTCCCAAATATGTCCCCACATCACATCTCTTCTTCCCTCTCCCTGCCCTCAGCAGCTACTATGGTCACTTTCTCCACAGCAATGCTGCAATTTCTTCCATTACTAATCACAATAGTTCCATAGTAGAATATCAGTAAATCCGTTCTAATCCATATTTTATTCCTCCATCCTGTGGGCCCTGGGATAGTGATGTCCACTCCAACTCTATATCGAGAGGGGGCTTAGACTCCACAGGGATCATGGATTCAATTTCCTGCTTGCAATTGTAGGCACTCTTGGTTCCCTGGTGTGGTGGTTGACCATCTTCATCTCTTTGTTAGCTGACCTGGGTAAGTCCAATGAACCAGAGGGTAGGAGTTGCAACTCTGCTGAGACTCAGGACCCAGCTACATGGAGTATTTCAAAATACTACTTTACATTTAAAAAAAAAAACATAAATAGAAATATGTTAAATGCTTATCAAAATATAATATTTGTTAGTTTGGCCATTTTCTAAATATAATTTAAAATGAAATACTGACATTTTGGTCATATGGTTCATTTGTTATTTGGACCAACTCTCTCGGGGAAGACTAAAAAAAACTGGATCACATATTTTTAATATATTCTCTAATGTCTTGAAAAACTGGCAAGATTGTTAGAACTTGGTCAAAAGTAAGTAAAAGTAGGAAACCAGAGAAGCAAAAAGAGCATTCCCCAGAGATCCTTTGCTGTTCTAGGGAATGTGAATACAGATTTCAAGACATTCTGTTGTGTGAGGGAAAGAATTAAGGATCCCATGGCTGCCTAAGATTTTGAGGTTGAAAGGAGACATACCCTATTAAAGTAGGTCATTCATAGTGATGCCACCTAAAGTTAAGGATGAATGAAAAACAGATTGCAAATATTTTTAACTCTATCCTTAGTATGAGAGTAAGTGGGGCAGACTGAGAATGACAGTGCTGGTAGGGACCACCTGCTTTCCATTCAGATCAGATTGCAGCTCTAGCATAAGCCCCAGCCCCACCTCCAGCAGGGAGGAAGCTGGGAGAACTTGCACCAGTGTCTCTGAGAAACTACAGGCCATGACTTGGAGGCCAATGATCATCCTACTCTGGCAGCACAAGCCCTCTCAGGAGCTATTTTGTGGCTGGAGTTGGAAGTCCCATTTCCTAAAAGCAGGGAAGAAGAGAAGTTTGGTCACTGACATCAGCTATTCATTAGTAAATTCAGCTGGCTGAAGTAAACCCTAAGAACAGCTAAAGTGTGAAGTTATCCAAGTCAGAAAGAGGCCGGTAGCCACCACTTTGACTCAGCCCCCCAGCATGAGGGGAAGTTGGGCTGATTGAAAATCATAGTGATGGTTGGAATCAGATTCTTTCCACTCAGATCTGACTGCAAACTTAGCCTAGGCTTCAGCCTTACTTCTGGCAGGAATGAAACTGGTGGGACCTGCACCAGCCTATCTGGTATATTCACCTGGCACAGACTGGATAGTCAGAATACTATCAGGACATCTGAGGTCATTTTGGACCCACAGTCATAGGTTGCTGCCCACACCTGCTGCTCTATCCCCTCCCTGACAGGGGAGGAAGCAGTGTGGATCTTCATCAGTCTCTCCAGGTAATTACAGTCTAGGTCTGCATGATTTGGATTGTTACTCATGACTGTGGCTCTGCTTCTACACCTGGCAAAGAAAAAGGGTGAGGAAAAGTTCATTGATTCCTGGGGCAATGCCTGCTGTTTGAGCTTCCACAATTTATAGCACCAACTACATCTTGGGCTCCTACTACACAACCAGCAAGATAGAAAAGACAAGAAAGACCCAAAGAAAGACCAAAGAGAGAAACTGCACACAGAATAAATACATCTAGTAAGACAGATGCCAAGACACCAACTAAAAACTACAATCCATATCAAGAAACAGGATGATGCAGCCCAGTTAAAGACACAAGATAAGCCTCTTGTGTCTATATTATATAAAGGATTTGAGACAACTAATTATAGATGTTCAGACATCTCCTTAATAAAGTGAATGAGATGGCCAAAGAGATTAAGAATATTAAGAAAATATTAGATGAGCACAAAGAAGAATGTGAAAGAAGACATAGAAAAATAGTAGATCCTAGAGGAATGACAGGTGCAATAAATGTGATTTAAAATACACAGGAATCATATAACAACAGATTTGAGGAGGCAGAAGAAAGGATTGGTAAGTTTAAAGACAGGGCCTCCAAAAGTGAACATGCAAAAGAATAGATGAAGAAAAGAATGGAAAAAAATTGAACAAGGTTTCAGGAAACTAAATAACAGCAAGAGATGTGCAAACATACATGTAATGGGTACCCAGAAGGAGTAAAGGAGAGAAAAAGGGCAGAAGGAATATTTAAAGAAATAATGGTAGAAAATTTCCCAACCTTATTGAAGGCCTTATATATTCATTACCAAGAAGCACAAAGCTCTCTCATCCAAATAAATCTGAAGAGACCAACTCTGAGGGACATACTAATTAGAATGCCATGTGCCAAAGACAAAGAGAGAATTCTGAGAACAGCAAGAGAAAAGCAATACATCACATATAAGGGATACTCAATAAGATTAAGTGCCAATTTCTCATCAGAAACCAGGGAGGCAAGAAGACAGTGGTGTGATATATTTAAGATACTGAAAGAGAAAACTTCTGGTCGAGAATCTAATATCTGGCAAGATTGTATTTCAAAAATGAGGGCAGGTTTAGAATATTCACAGATAAACAGAAACTGAGAAAGTTTATAACAAAGAGACCAGACTTACAGGAAATACTAAAGGGTGTGCTACAGTCTGAATAGAAGACAAGAGAGAAGACAAGACTATCTTGAAAGACAGCCTACAAATAAATATTATATAAGTAAAAGTAACTGAAAGTGTCAAAAGAGTGGTAAAAATAAAATATAACAGAAAAAACTCAAAGGTCAAAATGAGTGCAATAAGAACTGTATTTATAGTAATAACATTAAATGTTAACATATTAAACTCCCCAATGGAAAGATACAGACTGGCAGAATAGGTATGAAAATATGAGCCATCTGTATGCTTTCTGCAACAGACTCACCTTAAGTCAAATAACACCAATAGATTTAAAGTGAAAGGCTGGAACAAGATATTCCACACATGCAATAGCCAAAATAAATCAAAGAAAAGAAAGAAAGAAAGAAAGAAAGAAAGAAAGAAAGAAAGAAAGAAAGAAAGAAAGAAAGAAAGAAAGAAAGAAAGAAAGAAAGAAAGGAAGGAAGGAAGTAAGGAAGGATGGAAGGAAGGAAGGAAGGAAGGAAGGAAGGAAGGAAGGAAGGAAGGAAGGAAGGAAGGAAGGAAAACTGAAGTAAGTATATATCAGATGCACATTACTATTGCAGGTGGTAGCAATGTGGAGAAGCATGAGAAAACTAAAACTGGGGTGACCTATGGGCTGTAATTAACAGCAATATAGTAATATTCATGCATCTATGCCAAAGATGTACTGTTTTGATATTGGGGGAGTATGGAAAAAGTTTACCAAATGTATACTATGGACCATGGTTGGTGGTTACAATCTGATATTATCTTATAATCTGTAACAAATTTTCCACCACAGTGTGATGTGTTTGTGAAGGGGTACTGTATGGGAATTCTGCACATGTCATATGTGGGAAACAAAGGCATGTTGTTTCCATGGAAGCAAGTTACTTTCTGACCACTGGTCATGCTGTCCCTAGAGTTATACATGCAGGTGGCTAATCTCTCTGGGAAACATAACATTCCAGCAGATCCCAGACTTGATATTTCAAGTAACCTGGGCAACAAGATTAATGAGTATGTTTGTTTCAATAATATAATAGAACATTATGAGCTTTGGTAACTATCTTATCCACTGTGCACTGTGTTATGTAGAATGAGGTAATGGGAATAGTTAGCTAGAATAGTTGCTGGTTCTCACAATTTCTTGGGGTATATAAAGAAGCCCCTGAGATTAATAAACTTGTCTGATGAGCTTGAGGCTTCAATGCTCGCAGATCCCCTGAACCCAGTCTTGCTTTATCTTTCATTCCGATACCCTTGTGTCCATTGACTCCCACAAGTGGTGCCTAAATGTGGGGCCCGAGGCAATAACTTCAGCAGAGATTCTTCCATGACAGTATCGGGAATGCGGAAATGGAAAAGCCTTCTTTAAGGTAAGAGCATCAATCAGTAGTAAACCAGGTTTGGCATTGCTGTGTGTAAATATATTTTAATATTGTTTCTGCTAGCATCAGGATATGGGTAATCAGCCAGGATGCTTGGAAGAATATTCACAAGTTTTAAAAATGCTTTTACATACAGTTGGTGTCACAATAAAAACAGCAGATTTACTTGAATTTTTTGCCTTAGTTCAGAAACATTGTTACTGGTTTCAGCCTCAGGGACATAATGTTTTAAATTTGAAACAGTGGAAATGTGTAATGAAAGCTTTAGGAAGAGTATATCAAAGAGAGGAATCTATTCCTTTATCTGTGTGGGCTTTGTGCCAGCAAATTGCTGCCACCTTAGATCCTTTACAGTCTGAAGAAGTAGAGAAAGATGAAATTACTATATTTTCTAAGCCCATAAGTAAATTTAAAATGAAAGAAAGTAAATTGGAACAAAAACAGGAAGTTGAGGCAAATGGGGAGCCATCAGGTTTTTTCCCCTCATCCTGATATTAACCCTTTCATCAATAAAAGCTCAGTGAAGTGTCCTAATGAAATATCTTCTGTGTATCCAGTACAACCCTCTGCATCTACTGAATTGCCTTCTGTTACTAAGCCTAAATTAGAAATGTTTTCAGATGTTACCAATGCTTTGCTTTATGTTAAACAATTATTATCTGCTTTCCCAGTAACATTACATGCAATACCATCAGATACAAAGAATCTGCAAGGGGGTGTCAAGTTTCATCCTGAGCCAAAAACTTTTAAACTATTGAAAGATTTAAAATGGGCAAAGATACTAAATAAAGTCCTTGTTAGTGAAATCAGGCTTGTAAGAAAACTCTCTGTTAAAGTGTTAACTAAGATAAGGAAACTGTTCTGGCAGCAACTCTGCAACACCCCCTGCTGTCTACCTGACAATGTAGCTGTGGGCTAGTGGGGGTTAATAGAGATAAGCCACTGAAAAAAGAGAAAAACATGGCAACATTGGTGTTCTGTTTTATTTCCATGCTAATTCTAATTGGGCTTATTTAACCAAGATAATAAAATTAGTACAAAATTTTTATCAAGGTTTAAAAAGGAATTTTCAGTTTTAAGTCAACAATTTACTCCTGAACTTCAAGTCTCAGTATAGTCTTACAAAGTAATAATCCAAAAATGTGTGTTGACAGTGTCTAAACTGCTAAATTAGAGTGTTAACTACATTTATGCTGCTCAAGTTATCTTAACTGATTGCTGATAACTAAAAAAATGTTTCCAAGCACAAGCTTGCATGTTAAAGGCAACATGGATCCCAGAAGAAATCTTAAGAAGTGATATTTAAAATGTGATATAATGGAGAGCTTAAAAGCGGCTATACCAAGAAAGTAAGAATTATGAGTTAATTGTAAACTGTATATTTCTGTTACTGTGTTGTGATTGTTCTGTGTTTGTCTGTTGGTTCAATGTCAGTGTATATTTTGATACCTCCAGATGGTAATATAAATTAATAAAAATTTATAAAAGAGCTGTATTCAAATGGCCAAAAATTAAATAAGCGCTTATATTACTACATAAGTTTAAATGTTAATAAGATCTCTACAATGATAAAAATTTGTAAGTCTTGATTAACAAAATTACTATGTCTTTTTATAAAAATTTGTTCTTGCCTAGATTGAAATGAATAACTTATTTTTCTTCACAGGATAATATGAAGGATGTAAAACTTAAATGAATATTTAAAAAGGTTGAAAGTTTGTGAGAATGCTAACTGAAATTTAATACATTTTTGCAAAAAGGTGTGTTTTGTCCTAAAGTAGGATGGCTAATTTTCATAAACTCTTGGAACTTAAATGCATGTGGCAAGTTGTAGAAAGTATTGTGGTAATTTTAAGTAAGGAAATGTGTTGTAAAGGTAAAATTTGTCTTAAAATAATATAATTATAGTCTATATGGTTATAAAGTCTTATGAAGCATTGTTTAAATTAAAGTGTTTAAGTGGCTAATTCCAAAAGGTCATTATTAAACAAACCTGAATTAATAATAATAATAATAATAATAAAAGGTAATTTTATAACAGGAAAGCTTGGCTGCAGCCAGCCTCCCTTGACAACTTGCTTCTAGGAAACTGTTTCTGATATTGCATGCTACTAAGTATTCAAAGTAAAGAAAAGTTCATTATTTTAACAAGCTTGTTTAGTGTTGACGGTATTATGTTATAAGAAGTTTGCTTAATAACTTTGTATGTGGGCTATATGAAATGTGTTTTTATTATTAAGGAAACAGGAGATGATTTTGTCCTAAGTTAAAATGATTGGTTATTAAGAAAGAGTAAAATATGGAACAAAACCTGAGTGAATACTAAAAGTGCAGAAGTTTCATGGAAAAAGAATTTTTATGGTTAATGTTGAATAAGATTTGCTGGGTCTATCTATAAAATTTTAAAGGCTTTATTATCAAGTAGCATACTAATGCAAAGTTAAAATTTTGTTCTTTCTTAAAGCCTTTCAAATCATTAATATGTTTTGGTAAAAGCTTTTATTCTGAATAAAAATTATTTTTAAAAAGTCTGTTTTATCAAAATAACTTCTTGTGCTTTAATGTCATCATTTCCTTGGTGTTCCAAGAAGGGAAAGTTTTATCTCTTTTAAAGGAACATAAAGTTGAAAATTGCTTTCTCAAAATCAAATCCTGAAAAGTAGCCTTTTATTCCAAACTAATTATAAGAGATTTGTTCTTTTACCTTGAAAGAAAAATTAAAGTAATAATTAAGTTCATTTAATGTTATAAGTTGAATAAAAGGTGTTTTAAAGTGTTATGAAATTAACAAGTTTTTTCTTCTTCTTTAACCCTCTGTTAATTAAAGCTGTATGAGTAAAAGGTTTCTATAAATGCTTAAGAGTGTATAAAGTTACCAATATTTCAATATAATATTAAAGAGAAGTACAATGTAGTTATTTATGGTTTTAATTATTATAAAAGAGTATGTGTCACAGAAACAACCTCTTATCATAGATTAAAGTAACAACACTGTAGTATGCAGCAATCCCAAACACTGCTAATTTGTTGCAAAAAGTTAATGTCCAGCTGTATTGCTATCACTTTGTTTTAAAACTTGCTAAGACTTTCTTTAGTGTCTTCTTAGACAAATCAAGCCAGCTGCATTCTTCTATCTGTAAAAAAACCAACAATAGACTTTTGCAGTGCTTTTCAGGGCTATGTGCATAACCCAACTATCTTGTACAGTATTTACTGATAGTAATAGTAATAAAAAAGCAGCATATGTTACATCTCAAGAAGAACAAGTTTGGCAAACTCCTTATTCATCTGCTCAATGCACAGAACTTTTCAGCTGTCATTGAGGTTTTACAAATGTTTTGAGAGCCCTTGAACATTGTCTCTGACTCTGAATATGTATGTCCTACTATCAAGCATATTGAAACAGCTCATATCTTTGCTACTAATGAGTTATCTCAACTTTTCGCTGACTTGCAACATCTCATTAGGTTAAGACCAATTTACATCACTTATATATGCTCTCATACCTCTTTGCCTAGTCCTATGACAGCAAATAATGCTCAAGCTGATTTATTAGTAGAGCATTTACAAAGTGCTCATAATTACCATGCTTTAACTCACATTAATGCTAAAGGCCTGTGAAATAAATATTAAAAGTTAACAAGACTACAGGCACAAGAAATTATTCGCACTTGTCCTACTTGTGGACCACTAACAGCCATGCCTTTTCAGGCTGGAACTAATCCCAGAGGCCTGACTCCTAATCAATTATGGCAGATGGATGTTACTCACATACCATCCTTTGGTAAACTACAATATGTTCATGTTTATATTGACACTTATTCTCATTTTATGTGGGCTACTGCTCAAAGTGGGGAATGGTTTCATCATGTTCACTCACACCTCTGGTCTGCTTTTGCTGTAATAGGATGCCCTCTGAAAATTAAAACTGATAATAGACCATCTTACATTAGTAAATCCTTTGAATCTTTCTATTTAAAATATGGTATTGAACACGGTGCTGGCATTCCTTATAATCCTACAGGCCAAGCCTTAGTTGAATGCAGCCATCATACCCTAAAAACTATGCTTTTAAAACAAAAAGGGGGAGATGACGGTATTATAATACCAAAAGATCAATTGGCAAAAGCTTTATTTACTTTAAATGTTCTTAATGTTTATAATTCATTGACACCTGCAGAATGTCACTTTGGAAAATGTCAAACATCTACAGTGGATGCAGGAAATGAAGATCAACCAATATTCTGGAAAGATATTTTAAGCAATGAATGGAAAAAAGACAGGATTAAAGTATGGGGATGAGGCTATGCTCTTATCATTTCAGAAAATGGAGAACAAATTTGGCTACCTATGAAGAGGATTAAACCCCAGAATGAAGAGATGGGGTCTCCTGCAACTTCTGATGATGGTGATCCAAAGTAATGAAGAAGCTGCCAGTAATTACACTTATTGGGCCTATATACCTAATTCCCCATTATTTAGAGTGTTAACCTGGAAAGATCCATTCTTTCATATATATCTGAATAAAACTCATATATTCCCTGGGCCAATTGATGATCGATTGCCAATTAAACCCTATGAAGAAGGACAAAGACTCAATAATCTCATATTACCATTTGATTATCAACCCTTATGCATTGGTAACCATCCTTCCTGTACGCATGTTAAAAAACGGGCCATAACTATCTTTAAAAATAATAATACTCAGTTTATTGTGACTTTATTTCCCTCTTCCAATTTATTCATGACCAAAAATCCTACTTATGATTGTCCACAAAAAGGCAGTAGGGATAAAGAAGGATGGCAAGAGTGCCATATAGGAAGAGGATCTGTCATTTTTAATGATTCCTATGGAATAGTGTGGGAAAGTGCCCTTATGGGGAGTCCCATTGAATATAATGACAGATTTATTTGGCATGGTCTAAATAGTAAAGGACAACAAAAAATAATTTTTACTAAAAATAATAGTGTTTGGAAACAGAAAGGGAAATGGATCCCTTCTCCATGGTGTAATATTACATCTATACATAAACAAAAGAATTTGTGGGAAGTTTTTCTAGGAATAGCTCCTTCTATAGAATGGATTGGGAATAATAGTAAGAATGGTCAATATCTGCATTTAAATCAAATTCATCATCTTCAGGCATGTGTAAGAGATCCTTATGTGTTTGTGGTTGGAAAATTAACCATAACCAAGAATGCTCTATATTATAAAAGTGGGGCCTTGCATACTTATTTGTGTGAGAACATTTTACAGAATGGAGATTTCATTACAATGGCTCGAAGGCGGTGGGGAGTGTGGATTCCAGTGTGACTGAACCGAATTTGGCAATCGTCACCTGAGAGTCAACTGCTGTTCCATATGGCTCGAGAAATCCTGAAGTGCTTGAAGCAATTTGTGGGACTGCTAATAGCTGGCATATTAGGACTGATTGGTGTCATTGCAACTGCCACTACAGCTACCGTGGCCTTGCATGAGACCATGCAGACTCAACAATATGTGCATGAATGGCATAAGAATGCTAGTGACTTATGGCATAGTCAAGAATATATTGATGGAGAATTAAACAGTAGAGTTAATAATTTAGATTCACCTGTTTTGCATATTGGAGATCAATTGTATAGTTTAAACTTAAGGGGATTGAAATGTGATGGGAATGAAAGTAACTTTTGTATTATTCCACTTGCTTATAATAATTCTATATTTGATTAGGAAAAGATTAAAAATCATTTGATAGGTCATAAAGGTAATATGTCATTAGAAATAGAAGAATTACACAAAAATATATTAGAAATGTATCATAATCAGATTTAAGTAGCTGAAATATAAGGGTATCTTTAATGATTTAATTTCTCATTTTAATAAGCTTAATCCAGTAGATTGGTGGAAGTCTCAACATTCTTTATCAGCATTAGGAATAGGATTTTGTGTATTAATCTTGTTGCTCATTGTTGTTGCTTGCCTGGGACGAGAAGTATACCAAAGACTGCACCATGTTGATACGATGGGATAAGCTAATAATTTGGTACTTGCAAAAAATCTGATATAGTTCCCCATGGTCAGAGTGCTTGGCTGGTAGTCAATGATGGGTAAGACTCTCAGAGGAGGGCAACCTAAGACAGGCACAGCCACCCTGACTAAAACAAAAAGGGGGATATGTGGGAAACAAAGGCATGTTGTTTCCATGGAAGCAAGTTACTTTCTGACCACTGGTCATGCTGTCCCTAGAGTTATACGTGCAGGTGGCTAATCTCTCTGGGAAACATAACATTCCAGCAGATCCCAGACTTGATATTTCAAGTAACCTGGGCAACAAGATTAATGAGTATATTTGTTTCAATAATATAATAGAACATTATGAGCTTTGGTAACTATCTTATCCACTGTACACTGCATTATGTAGAATGAGGTAATGGGAATAGTTAGCTAGAATAGTTGCTGGTTCTCACAATTTCTTGGGGTATATAAAGAAGCCCCTGAGATTAATAAACTTGTCTGATGAGCTTGAGGCTTCAATGCTCACAGATCCCCTGAACCCAATCTTTCTTTATCTTTCATTCCTGATACCCTCGGGTCCATTGACTCCCACAGTCATAATTATTTTGTACTTTCACAACTTTGTAAAAAAATATATTTTTAAAATAATTATAAGGTGAGCTGGGGGAAAATGCACCAAATATATAATATGAATTATAGTTAGTTGTAAGATTTTGATGATATTCTTTCGTAAATGCTAACAAATGTCTCACAACAATGCAAGGTGTTGGTGGTGGGTTGATGTACGTAACCCCTGTATGATGTTATTCATGTTTGCTTTGTAAGTTCACAGGTTTTACTGTACACTTATTATGCATGTTCATGAATGATATTAATAATAATAATAGTAAGGTGGGCTCTCGTTAAAATGCAACAAATTTAAGATACTCTGGCTAGTAGTAATATTTTGAGTATGCTCTTTCATCATTTGTTAAAAATGTTTCACAACAATGCAAGGTACTGTTGGTAGGGTGATGTATGAGAGCCCTGTATGATGTTATGTTTGTTTTGTAAGCTCACAACTTTTACTATGCACTTATTGTTTATATATGTTTATGTATGAACTTCATACATTTTTAAATTTTAAATTCAAAAATTTTTAAATAAAAATTTTAAATAAAAATTTTTAAATAAAAGAAAACAAATTGTACATATACACCCACAAGACTGTACAAGATATGTGGCTTGACCCTCAGCAGAAAAGGCTAATAAAGACTGCATAAAACTATAACCACAAGTTTTTCTTTCCAGTTTGCTGCTCAAATTCTCCATATCTGCTTCATCCAAAATAATTCAAAGTATGAATTTCATTTAAATTGATCCTAGACTGATAGTGACCCCAAATACTTGATTAAAACTAGCTCAAATATTTGATCCCCCTTGCGCACACACACTTTTTTTCCAATAGAAATATCTGAGGCTTTCAAAGTCTTACAAACATTCTGTTGGCTAGGACACCTCTGCTAGCTGTCCCTCCCAACTTAAATTCCAGAACCTGTGTGGATTTCTTCTCAGGACCAAAGCACTCATTCCCCAAGTCTCCAAAATGGATGCTGAAGGCTAAATACTGAGCCTTTCCCTAGGAATTACCTTGGATGGACGGAAGCTACCACTTCCAAAGTTAAATCTGCTCCCTGGCAGCAGCCTGCCTGCAAAAACTGATTAGTGTGCTGATCTCATTAAGGGCATCTGTGAAGGACCATACCTATTTTAGAGCATCAGAGCTCAGCATCTGCCACTGCCCAGTCTTGCCATTTTTATTCCCTAATAGGGGAAGCTCCTGAGAACACTCCAAAAAACTACCTGAAGAAAAATCTGAGAGTCTCAATCTATTTTTGAAGAAGTCCAACTTTTAGCCAGGCATTCCATCCTCATACCCACTATTGACACACCTTTTGCTCATGTGCTGTCTTCTACTGCTGTCTTCTACTACTGGTAACTCTGTTCTTTGATAACTTCTCTGACTAAATTCCAGGCACCATGCTCTACTCATATGACCAGCCCCATTCAACACTTTGGCCATCACCCCACTCAATTGCATTGGGATATCTGCATTTCACTATGATAGTCACTGAGAGACAGGGCATAGTATATTGTGGATTAAACATGCCATGCCACCATTATGCCTACATGAATCCATAATTCTGTCTACCCCAACTCTGTGTGGGACATGCTTTGATGTGGAATACAATTAGAATTCTAAACAACAAACATTTCAGATTCTTCCTCACCCCATCTGGTGTTATTGAACATCTCACCTCACTCTTTCCTGTGTTTAGCGCTTATCCCAAAGTTTGGGAAAAAACACATCTCTTCTTAGGGTCCTAAACAGATCTTTAGCCTAATCATATCACCCCTTAGTCCTCTATGTTTCTCTCCCATTTCAAAAGTCAGGATAGGCATTTCCCCTTCCCATGTGATGGAATTCTCTTTTATCTTCTCCTGCATCTTACTCGAAGACTACAGTAAATCCACTGCCCTATATTCTCTAAACCATCTCTCTTAAAATTTTTTTTAAAAACCTTAAAACCAAACAAATGAAAAACCCTCTTTTTTCTATTGAGAGCTTTAGCTTTTACAGCTATTTTCTCTGAAATTGAGGTCAAGAGCTTTCAACTCAAATTGAAAGGTGAAGACTCTCCTTCATGTTCTGGATTCTGACCTTCCCTGAAAAATAGCTACCTAAACCTCAAAGGATGAAGGCCTCAGAATCATGATACTAAAAAATGTTATTCAAGTCCACAAGGAAAACTGAGCAAGCATTTACTCTGAGAAAAAATCTCAGCCTTTCCAGGACCTTTTTTCTGGAGGCAGTCTAACACTGATTGACAGTCCACTTAGGAAGTCTCTCTGGACGTACAGGGTCAGGCCATGGAAGTAAATGTGAAAGCTGTTCTCTTAGAGGGAAGGAATGGATTCTATCAACCATTTCTGAAGATAAGGTTTTGTCATTCTGCTGAATATGGAACTCAATACTAGGGTCTATGTGCTGATG
This sequence comes from Dasypus novemcinctus, assembly GCF_030445035.2. Lineage (NCBI taxonomy): Eukaryota > Metazoa > Chordata > Mammalia > Cingulata > Dasypodidae > Dasypus > Dasypus novemcinctus. The sequence goes on along the minus strand of NC_080674.1, from coordinate 30,209,661 downwards.
CTGATGTTCTGGCTGATTCAAACTAAGATTAACTATTGTCACTGAGACCTGTTTTGTTTTGTTTTGTTTTTCTCATTAGAAAATATGCCTAAGAGTGAAAACAGTCTAGGTTCTTGAGGAAATATAGTTATTATCTCAAGTGCAGTGACATCTTCAGTGGCTCTATTGGCCAGTTAAGAACTTTACTATTTTTTGCTTTCAATGCAAATAATTAGATCCAGATTGTCCACATCAAGGAAAATTCCTTGGTATTTTAAATATTTGAAAGTACTTATATAAATAATTATAAGTGCTAAGATTAGGTGAAATTTTATAATAGAATCACGGAGCATCAAAATTAGATGGGCTTTTTAAGGTCATTAAGTCCGATGCTTATATTCCTATACAACATTGCTGCCTATCAATTTTCTTGCAAAATCTAGCTTGTGCTTAAAGAACTCCAATGAAAGGGAACATTGCAGTCCAAGGAGAACAATTCTGTTCTTTTTATAAACAATTTCTTAAACTGAGACCCTAAACTCTGTCATCTCTTCTTATCAGGACAGTATTTTTTTTTTTTAATCTATCTACAGGTTCTAGAATTAGCTCTGATTTAAGGTGCACACACTATGGCTTCCAATGTAATTTTCATCACTGATCCGTGTTTTAACCCTTTAAAACAAGCACACTAAATTCATTCCATTTTCCTAATGAAAGTCTTTAAAATATTTGGAAAATATTATCTCTCTACCCCATGCTACCCATCTCATTAAACCTTCCTTTCCCCTCAATCTTTCTCCCAAGATAAACATCTTTTCCAAGGGTTGTCTTCAGACAGTTCTTCAAATGTTCCTCATGAGATTATTATTCAGATTTCCTTTAATATAACTCTTCTGAATAGAATGCTTTAAAATTTCCTATTGCCATTTTAAAAATATGGTACTAGAATTAATTGTAACACCCTACATACTATTTGAACAAAAGTACCATGTTCTCAATTGAGTTGTCCTTTATTTTAGGCTGAGCTTTACTGATCAGCTTTCTTGAAGCCACATCATAGACAAATTCACATTGAATTTACTTCCTGTGAATCACTTGAACATTTTTGTCACATGCTGCTGCTAATTCAGTATTCATGTCATTTGCAATTTACGTCTAAGTATGGTATTGCCCACATGTATCTTTACTACATTTAATTGTTCGCTTTAGCCTATCATTACAGGTTATAAAGATCATTTTGGATTAAAATTGTTCTGCAGTGCATTCACTAACTTTTCAAGCTTCCAGTACCCACAAATTTAATGAACATGTGAATTTCCCTCTAAATGTTCATCCAAATTGCTGCTAAAATACTGAACAGGACAAAACTTAAGACATATTATGAGAAATCTATCCAGACTGAGATCTGCCTTGTAATCTTTCTAAATATTTTCTTGTTTTATAAGTTATTAATATACTTGATCAATGATCATTGCATTTAGGCTAAATAACAAAACTTCTATCAACCTATCGAATCATCTATCTATCTATCTATCTATCTATCTATCTATCTATCTATCTATCTATCTATCTATCTATCTGTCTGTCTATCTATATAATAGTACATGCGCAATACAGAGTGAGATAATTTTTTCATTAAAAAATTTAAAAAATTCCTTATTACTGATTTATTGTAAGACTTGTATGACTGTAAAGAAGATCTAGAAGCAGAAGTGGAAAGAATGTCATCATTTTAATGAAACAACAAAGTTTAAATGCTCATGATTTACTCTAATCTACAGTTCATGAATCACCTGGACTTATATCAAAATATTCATATTATCTGTACATGGAAATATTTGAAGTAGGGGAAGGCAAAGTGCTTACAAATTTTATCTGTTTCTCAAAGTAGTAATTGATCCTCTTTCTAAACTTTAAAAAGCATTCTTAAAGGTTAAAAATAAATACAAATCCCACTTTCATTGTATTTAAAAAATTCTGAACAAGCATCAGTTGAGCCAGAGCAACAGGACAAAGATTTCTATGGCACACATGGGTAAAAATAAATATAACAAAATAATCTTAACTCATTATAAAATTCACTTTGATTGTCATAATGAAATATGCCTTCCCCAGTTCAGTGTACTTTGGATATTAACAGTACAGTATTCAAGTCCCATTTCATCACTATTTTAGTTTGCCCAAAGCTGTAGAAAGCAACAAAAAAGAAATAGGTTGGCTTTTACTTTGGGGATTTACTAGATTGTAAGCTTACAGTTTTGAGGTTGAAATAAAACGTCCAGATCAAAGCATCATCAGGTGGTGCTTGCTCCCTGAAGACCAACACATGATGGCATTTCCTGGTCTCTTCCTCCTCTTTTGGGTTTCATTGTTTTCAGATTCTGGCTTCCTCTTGCTTTCTCTCAGGTCCTGTAGTTTTCTCTCTGTATTTCTGTTGGTTTCTTTCTGAATCTCTCTCCATATTCATCCCATTTATAAAGGGATCTAATAAGAGGGTTAAGACCCACCCTGGGTCATGCCCTATTAAGTAGTCTAATCAAAAGATCCCACATATAATAGGTTTACACCCACAGAAATTAAGTAGCCCTAAGGGCATGATTTTCTGGGGTTCATAAAACTCTAAAACTCCCACAGTCATTAACTCCCACAGCATGAGTTTGGAATCTATATCAGTTTGCTTGGCCTTGGTTTACTCATATTTAAATGTGAGGTAATAATAAAAAATACCCTATAAGGAAATGAAGGCACAAAATTATAAAATGCATGTGAAGTGTATAAAGCAGGCAATGCAGTGCCAGTAAATATTTTATCAATTGTGTTTATATTTTCAGGGATTTGTATTCTTACTTTTGTCTTGTTCATACAAAGTTGCATTATGCCCTTCTTTCTTTCCTTTTAAAAGAGGATAGAGCCCAGAAGGATCTTTGTCAGCCTTTAGTTTAAAAATCCAAAAAGCATTAGGAGGACTCCAGGGTAAAGTGCATATGGGCAGATTTCTTAGAATTTTCATGCATTAAGAAAAATAAATCTTCCCTTCAAATGGAATACCCTTGTCTAATTCACAGTGTTCAGAGACAAAGATTTAAGGTTGAAGAGTGATTTTTCTCTGGTGTATGCTTATGATAATTGGAGAATATTTTGAGTAAGTACCTGGGATCATGTATTTTTCATAGTTAATGCAATATAATGTGTTATAGCACAGCCATTTTCATGGCCAGGTCTTTATCATCAGGGATGATATCTTAGCACTGAATTGCATGAGTTGCTTAATCCCATAACATTGATTTGTAATTAGTTTTGGTATATAAAGTGTCATCAAGAAAAACAGTTATCATTTATATGCCTTTATCATAGATATCTGGAAGAACTGTTTTGCTCAAAATATTTAAAGGAACCATTCATCAAAGTAGCATAATTCCAAAATCTACAGAACTCTATCCATATCCAATTTTATAACTCCAAATCCATATATACTTATCACCCGTTCTTCAGAGATAAAGAATTTAGGAGTTGAATGAAATATGGAAACTGCTTTTTAAAATCCTGTGTTTGAATAAAGGTATAAATAAAAATGTAGTAATAAAAATCACAGCATAAATATCAACCTGCCTGTGTACATTATATGCAGTTTTAAATATCAAATTAGTGAATATTCTTATCCATACTCTCTATTTTTTCCAAAGATATCAATTTTCAAATCAACAATGATTTGAGTCTGATTGGTTTCTTCTTGTCTGCCTAGTTTTCTATGTACCTGTTGTTTTTATTTTTCCATTTTAATACCAACATATTCTGAAATATTTTAATTTAAATAATGATTTTCAATATATCACTGGGAAAAGCATCTCTTAATTTCAATAAATGTTTGATTATTTATTATGTTCTAGGTATTACCTTGTCCACTGGATAACTTATTAAAGAATCTTTAAATATTTCTCTTCCATTAAGAAAATTGAGGAAAGATAAAATAATCTAAATAGTTAAAATAAAGTATTCTACCTACATATAAAGTGTTCTATATATTTTACAATATTCCCATCATTTATCAAATGGAGGGTGGAAATATTTAGATATCATATATAGAGTATGCTTTAAATTATGATATATAAATTTAAAATTGTGAAAAAAATTGACTTATTTATTCTTGTAGTCAACAAATATATAATAGACTCCTACATCTTAGGTAATTGTTTGCATGTCTGCCTCCCCCTAAAGTTTCTCTTTTATTCATCTATTTGTCTTTCAGAGAAGGATGGTGTTCCACTTACATTCTTTTGTTCCAGAATATAGATCAGGTCATGGTATAAAAGGAGTTTAGAAATCTTGGAGTCAGAATCTAGATTGTAGGTTACCAAGGGACAGGGTGGGGTTTGGAAAATGGAAGTTAAGGCTTAAAATGTACAGAGAACTTATTTGGAATGATGGAAATGTTTTGGTAATGGATAGTAGTAAGAGCAGCAGAACACTGTGAACATAATTAACAGCACTGAAATGTTTATCTAAATGTGTCTGCTAAGGGAAATGTTAGATCATATATATGATAAAAATCCATGGAGCTACCCCACAGAGTGAACCCTAATTTAAACCATGGACTATAGTTTATAATAAAGTTATAAAAATGGGTTATTATCAATTGTAACAAATGTTCCACACCAATGAAAGTTGTAACTACTAGGGTGGTATATGTGAATCCTGAATTTTACACATGGGTTGTTCTGCAAACCCACAACTTTTTACTAAAGAAAAAAAAAATAAGGAGGAAACGATGGAAATTTCTTGTTCATTTTCAGCATAGCTATCAGAGCTAGTTGTAGTCAAAACATCATACCTTTATTATATAATCCAAAGAACTGCTAATGTAGATGGAAAATATTTCATTTACACCTTCATAATTTTGATTTCATTTATCCCTCTCTGACCATGAGCTCCTAACTTTTTTGCTCTTTTGCAATCAGACTCTGATTTCCATTAGGTCTGCTCAATTCCAGGCCCTCCAGTCCAGTGGTTAGCAAACATTTTCTGTAAAGAGTCAAGCAGGACTGATTTATTCATTAGGCCAAGTTGGCACAGTATCTAAGACCACCAGTACCTGTAAGGGCCAGAGGAAGTGTTAACTATTTTTAAAATGAGAAGAATAAAAACATAAATATAATACAGTCTGAATTATAGTCATTTTTATATCAATGTATGAGAGCAGTCATAGTCAGTACTTTATCAAATGGGCATGGTCATGCTTCAATAAAACTATTTACCAAAAGAGATGGCAGGTAGAATTTGGTCCATGTATCATAATTTGCTAATCCGTGCTCTATTCATCCGACCCTCCATTCACAGTCTCAAACACCATTATTAGCCAGATTCTCCTGATTTCCCAGATTAAATGCCAGTGTCAATTAATATAATCACTTCCTGAGCTACATTCTTGTTCCCTTGTTTATTTCCTTATTCTCATTGTACAAAATCTCAACCCAGTCCAATTTAATTATCTGCCAACTCCATACTTGCATCCATGCATTAGTTGTAACTGAATAAACATAAACATTTCCACTTTAAATTTGTATATATTTATAGATAACCACAAATCTCAACTGGGACCTTATGTTACCAGTCAATCATAAAGAATTTCCTCAAATCAAATACTCTCCCAATCTCCCATAAATCTGTTTCACAACTTCTTCCTGATCAGTCCCTAACACCTCTGCTCTATCTTCATTCTTAATGGATGGCATCTGCTATTTCACTGAGAAAGCTGCAGCAGCAACAGCAGAAATTCTGCTAATAGACACACCCATCATTTACTATTAATAATTTGCGCTCCACTAGAACATTCATTTCATCATACAAACATGCTTGTATTTCTTTTTTTTTTCATTTTTATTATCTTTTTAAAAAGATACATAGATCACACAAAATGTTATATTAAAAAATATAAAAGGCTCCCATATACTTATTTTTCTTCATTAAAAAAAGTATATATATATATAAATCTTAACCCTCCAGCTACTCTTTCATTTCTTTTTACCAAAAGTTCCCCCCCAAAAATATTATATTTTCTTACTCCAATTACTTTTCCCTGTTCTCTTAAAAAATGTTTTTCCCTAGCACTTTACTACTGACTTCCAAATGCTAACTCCAGGGGTGATTTCTCAATCTTCTCTTACGTAACCTAACTGTAGTATTTGACACAGGTAATCATTCCCTCTTCTTTGAAACACTTTACTTGGCTTCCAGGATAGCAAAGTATTTTGGTATTCCTCCAATAAGTGTTTTCTTCTTTTTAGTCACCTTTGAAGATGTCTTCTCTCTCTTTAATGTCTTTAATGTGATCCACTTCTCTATGTGCAATCATTACCATGCCCTGAAATCTAGTTTAGTAACTTCAATTCTTATCAATTTGCTCATGATTTCTCATATTGATAGCTCCAATCTGACCTCTCTTCTGAACTTCTGGCTCACAGATCTACCTGGCTACATATCATCTCTTCCTAAATGACCAATAGATGTCTCAAACTCAACATGTCCAAAACTGACCCTGTTCCTATTTGACTCCCTGCACAGTGTTCTTCATGCAAGCTGATGGCAAGTCCATCTTTCCAGTTACTCAAGACAAAACTTCAGAATAATCGTTTGCTTTTTTCTTTTGCTACCTCACATTCCAAATTTCCAAAAAGCTCTCCTTTGTAATTTATCCAATATCTGATTTGTATCCATAGCCTGTTAAAGGGATTCTCTTCTCTGTATACTGCAACTATTTCCCATTTAACTCAATAAAAACCAAAGTTCTTACACTTGTCTGTAAGCTCTCAATGTTCGGGGCCATAGTTAATACTTTGACCTCATCTCCTAACAATATATCTTTTGCTCAACTTCACCAGATACTCTGGCCTCATTACTGTTCCTTGAATCCACTATGTTTCATATCAGTGATTTTGTACTAGCTATCCCATGTGCCTAGAATAGTTTTGCAAATATCATGTTAGTTAACTCCTTTATCCCTCCCAGTCTTTGTTTAATTGCAAAGGTAATGCCCTGTGAACAACCTAGTTCTAAGAAATCCCATTCCTATTTTCCTGCCACCCCTTAACTTTGCTCTATGTTTGTTTTTTTTCTTAGCATTTGTAATCTTATACACATAGTTCCATTATTTATTATGTTTTTATTTAGTTTTTATCTCCCCCCACGACACTGCAATTTAGACTTATGAAAACATGAATTTTTTTCTGTTTTATTCACTGATGAATCCTAAGCCTTTGACTAATATTGGAAATTTAACAAATATTTGTTGAATATTAACAATAATGGGCCTTGAAGAAGGAAAAAAAAAGATTAAGTGTAGAAAAAATGAATGAATATTTTTTTCTTTTTTCTGGGTCACCTAATTTCAAAATTTGAATTTGTAATGTCTCTCATTACTTTATTATTTATTCCTGTATATACATACATACATACACACACACACACACACACACTTTCTTTTACATTTATTTTGAAGTAAAGTTGAAAATCCATTTGAGGGAACTAAGAAACTTGTCTTTTCACTGTATATATTAGTTTGATTGCTGTTTTGTTTGTACCTGTATTCTCTCATGTGTCCTTCTGGGTTTCTTTTCAGCTTCCATGGAATAGATAATGATAATGGCTCATAGATTAGAGAAGAGAGATAAAAGGAACAAACTACAAATTTTGTCAAAAATGCTTTATAGATTTATGTTTATTAAATATCAATCGCTATCCCTTTTGGAGTTATTAAAGTGGCTTAACTAATGATTGTTGCTAATGTCACATTTTTCCTTAGTTAGCTACATAACCTTGGAAAATGGTTCTCCTGGCTCTCAATTTGCTACAAAATTATTTCAAGCTAAAGCAATTTTAATTGATTTTATATCAAATCAAAAATGCTATGTGATCCATAGTCATAGATATCAAGAAAGGGAACATATTCAGATAAACTAAATAGTTAGCCTATCTAATAATTCTACTTCTAATTGAAAATGATAAAATTGATACTGACATGATATGTACAGCTATTTCAAAGAGCTACCTTTGAAAGCATTACATGTGTTAAACCAAGAACCATTATAACCTAGGAGCAAAGCATTAAACAAAACTTTTTTGGTTCTCCTGTCCATCTCTTTAACACAATTTCCTTTGAGATTTCATCCACTAAATTTTATGTGACATTTGTATTGAGATTGAGGTTCAAAGTATTTTTTTTCTACAATTTCTTCCTTCTAGACTTTCAGGTTTATTTTTACAAATGGCATAATGAAACTGTATGCATAGCACTGAGAATAATCCCTCTGCATATAAATGTGCCAGATTGGCATTTATGAGAGCAAATAGTAATCTTTGTTGTCAGGTGTTACATTATAGAAAGTATGTATTTTCCTTGGAGAGTTCAATTTCCTTACATATAATAGTAAAATGCCCATATATGGGACTCCAATTATCAAAGATTTTACTTTTATAATTTTTAATTCAGGGCTTTCTGTAATTTGAAGAAGTACAGGTACAGCTGATTTCCTATCTCTTTGGCTTGAATCTTTTCAAGATAATGAAAGAGCAAAATAATAGATGGGTGCTAAGTAAAGTCTAACTCTATCAAGATTATATTGGGTAGGTACAAGATTGCTCACATGATAATGGTAGAAGGAAAATAAAATGAAATTAATGTTTATGTGCAGCTTATACATTTAATTTTGGACAAAATTTAAAAATGAAAAATAGGCTTGTTAAAGGTCAACAGTACACCTTTAATTGTAGTTTAGCAAGAGCTAAATTTATTTTACCTATATTAGACAGTACATGATAAAATAATGTATTTGTTAATCTCAATTTGCACAAATACAAAATTTTATGATACTCACTATATTGAAAGATTAAAGAGAGTAATGTTAAAATATTATTTTGGAAATTAGTATAAAGAATAATTCAATCAAACTTAAAAACCTTAAAAATAATTTTATTTTGCAAACTAAGCATTTGGGGAAAATGTTTCACTATATAGAGAACTTACAGTAAATGCCTTCACTAAATACTCCTTAAGAGGTCTCTTTGAATTCACTGTACTGGACATTTAGAGAATGTATTAGTCAGGGTTCCCTGGGGAAATGGAATCAACAGGAGATATCTGTAAATAGTATGAGATTTTATAAAATTCTCTCATGTGACCATGGCGATGCACAAGTCTAGATTCCACAGGCAGTCTGAAAACCAGGAGCTCCAATGAAAGTCCAGTAAAGGTCTTGATGAGATCCCAGGAGATGCTGGCTGTCCAAGATGAGCTGGAAAATTCTCTCTGAATGCTAAGATCACTTCGCCTTTTAAGTCATTCAACTGATTAGATCAGATGTCATTCATTGCTGATGACAATCTCCTTGGTTGACTGTAGATGTAATCAGCCATCCAGCAATAAAGTTACTGATGACTAAAGTCCATAAATATCTTTGTATTACAATTAGCCCAGTTCTTCCTTCACTAAACAACTGGACACAATTGCCTGACCAAGTTGACATATTAGCCTAGCCATCACAGTCCACCTCTTGTCCACTTGGCAACCACACACATCACCTTAAACCATACTTAGCTTCACAGTATAAATAATAACAGGCATGCATATATATATTTGCCTAACAATATTCAACTGTTGTAAGGGACTCCAAAATAGGCCAAAGTTGTAAGCTGGGAAAGAGAAGGTAACATGACCATGGGCATTTGAGCTACTACCTCATGTAACTTTCTTGTCCCTTCAGGGCCTGCCCAAGCCCTATCTCTTATATGCTACTTTCACTTTATTATGGCATGCCTCTGTGCACACCCAAATTTATGGCTTGGTGGGTCAGATAATACCCCATTCATGACAGGCAACTCAGGTCTCGTGGTAAGTTGATGACCCGTGGTTAAGCATTCAGTCTCTATGAATGCTCAGTAGCAGGTCAAAAGCTGTTTCTCAAAAGAAGAGTGGATATCTACAGAGGATGGAAGACCTTTGCTATAAAATCCTAAGGGCCTGCATTGTGATTCTCCTATAGTGGCCTGCCAAGGTCTCCAGACTGCATCTCTATTTGCTACTAATGCTTTCAGCACCACTGGATCTGCTGGATCATATGGTCAAAGTGGTAGTGCAGCTTACACAGCAGCCTGGACCTGTCAGAGAGCCTCCTCTTGTTCTGGCTCTGAATCAAATGTAGCAGCTTTCCTGGTCTTTCAGTATATAGGCCAGAGTAGCACACTCAAACAAGGAATGCATGGTTTCCAAAATCCAAAGAAACCAACTAAGTGTTATGCTTCTTTTTTGGTTGCTGGAGGGGCCAGATGTAGCAGCTTATCCTTCACTTTAGAAGGGATATTTCAATATGCCCTGTACCACTGAACAGCTAGAAATTTCACCATAATGGAGGGCCCCTATATTTTCATTGGATTTCTCTCCCATCCTCTCTTACACAAATGTCTTACTAATAAGTCTAGAGTCTTTGCTACTTCTTACTCACTAGGTCCTATCAACATGATATCATCAATAAATGGACCAGTGTCATGTCTTGTAGAGGGAGCAACTAACAAGGCCCCTGCAGATAATATTATTACATAGAGCTTGAGAGCTGATAAACCCATGAGGCAGGACAGTGAAGGCATATTGCTACCATTGCCAGGTGAAAGCAAATTGTTTCTAGTGGTCCTTTCAATGGCAATTGAGAAAAAAGCATTTGTTAGATCAGTAGCTGCATACCAGGTACCAAGGGATGTGCTGATTTGCTCAAGCAATGATACCACATTTGGGACAGCAACTGTGATTGGAGTCACCACATGGTTAAGTTGAAGATAATCTATTGTCATGTTCCAAAATCCATCTGTTTTCTGCACAGGACAAATAGGAGAGGTGAATAGTGATGTGGTGGGAATCACCATTTCTGCGTTTTAAAGATCCTTGATCCTGGCACTAATCTCTGCAATCCCTCAAAAATTTGAGTATTGCTTTTGAATTACTATTTTACTGGGTAGGGGCAATCTTCTTAGCCTTTTCTACCATAATAGCACTCACTCCAAAAGTCAGGGAACCAATGTGAGATTTCTGCCAGCTTCTGAGTATGTTTATTCCAATTATGCATACTGGAACTGGAAGTATAACCACAGAATGGGTCTGGAGACCCACTGGGTCCACTGTGAGACAGACCTGGCTAAAACTCCATCAATTACCTGATTTCCATAAGCTCCTACTCTGACTGGTTGACCACAGTGATGTTTTGGATCTCCTGGAATTAACATCACTTCTGACTCATTATCTAATAATCCCCCAAATGTCTGATCATTTCCTTTTCTCCAACCTACAGTTATTCTGGTAAAAGGTCATAGGTCTCCTTGGGGAATGTACAGTGGACAAGGAACATCTCATCTACAAATTATAGTTGGTCAGTTAAAGGCAATTGTTTTCAGATATGGTAGGTAAGGGATCAAAAACTAACAACTATTATATCAACACAAACAGCAGCAAATAGAAGTTTTAGGCATATCTCCCCTGAGTTTGGCAAACTGAAAATTAATAGCTTGGCTATAAGGGATTAAAAAAAAAAAAAAAGAATTGAGAAACTTTTAAATGCCAACAAAGAACCAGACTTAAAAACCTTAACCCAAGAAACAGAAGAAAATGTCCCCACAAATGTTTTAAGAGATTGAAAAATAAATAAGGCAATATTAAAATGCCTAAGGAAAAAATGGAATGCCAAAAATTACTATTACGGAGCTAGTAAATGAATTTGAAACAGCAAGTGACAGTCAAGATAGAATTTGTAATAGAAGAAAGGCTTCTGAATAATACATACTTCACCTTACAGCTTTTACCTTGGAAGTATTTCATACAAAGACAAGTGCATGTACAGCAGCCCATGGCTGTGATGTGGCTCTCAGGATTCCCCTCTCCCATGTTGAGTCAACAGCAGCAAAGTCTGAAGCTGGTGCAGTTCACCTCAGCTTTGTGCTGTCCCTGGGAGGACTCCACTGTAGTTACCTATGGCCCTGGATGCAGCTCTCAACCCTCTGAAATCAAATAACCACCACAAGAATGAAAATAAAAGTGCATATAGGATTTGAAACTAAAAAGACAAAATAATGCCATGGAAAATTTTGGTTTGCATAAAATATCCTTACTAATTTATGTAAAAGACTGATACACACTTTCAAACCTAATATTCTCTGTACTTATCCTGCAAGATCTAGTTAGGAAGAAATCATAACAAAATGCTGTACTACTTGGGAATAAATATAAAGAAGATATAAACAAAAATGTTTTGTTGTGAAAAAGTTACATTAGCCCTCATAGTTACCATAAAACAAAGTTTCAGGTCCAGTAAATACCGATATGTAAATAATAAAAGTTATTTTTAGACAAACAAACAATATTTTTTCTATTAAAGTAGAGAAGGGCATCTTAAAATAGAGGAGGGCAGGAATTATGAGTTAAAAGATTGATAAATTTGGTGGCAACTCCTCAAGATATCAACCTCTAATACTAAAGTCCACACATTATAGTCAACTTAAAAAAATATTTTTTTAAATGGATGAATACAGAGGCTCTTAGATTCCAACCACTAGATTACCTTGATTCACAGTAATATACTCTAAGTTTTATTTAGGGAACCAAAACACAAGCTAAATTGTTTATCTAACTTTCCCTAAACCTAGGAGTGGCCATGTGAATAAATTCATGTGACAGAACTATAATTATATTCAGCTATTAATTGTCTGACTTTGACCTCTCTTCGGCTCACTCTTCTACTTTAAAATAATTTTATAATTACATCGGAGCCACCATGATAATCCAAAACAACCTCCCTATTTTGAGGTCAGCTGGTTATTAATCTTAAATCAATCTTCAACCTTATTTCTCCTTTGCCATGTAACATCACATAGTCACAGATTCCAGGAATTAAAATGTGGGCATCTTTGGGATGTCATTATTCTATCTACCACTGTATTTATAAAGATATTGTCTAATTTAAATAATTTGTGATGCTAATTGTATTTCTTTTGATAGTCTTAGAATACTCCAACTTTATTTGAAATATTATATTTATTTTTAAAATATACCAATGAATGAATAATTAAAAAGAAATTGTTTATTTTGATGATGTGCTCACCGCTTAATGTTAGTCTTTGAAATGTTAGGTTTCTTAATTATTTCAAATACAAAATGGATTACATATAAATACATATAAATGCAGCAAAACTTTTTGACAAATATTTCTACAGAAAAGAAGTAACATGAGTAACATGTTTCTTCTAAACATTATGTATGTGTATAAGTTTTAATGCAGTAAAAAAGGGAAGTATTATCAGAAGAAAGAGACTTCTGAAATATATACCTAAGGTCAATCACTAAGAAAATTCTTGGATGGCAGAAAAATATATCACATGCAGATATCATCATTGAAGACGTTAGAAAGTGTCCTTCCAATCAAATGAATGAATCAGAACTATATATACATAACTTAAAGACAAAAAGAGCAAGAGTTTGACGTATTTTGGACAGAGAGACATACATGAGACATTTCGACCTTAACTTTGAAATGTAAGCTTCCTTTTAAGGTTGGGACAGGTTTCTAGGAAGAAAGAAACTCAATTGTAATTGCAAACTTCTCTAGTTCCAGCAGGAGGCTTTTGATCTGAGGTTGCTGCACATGATTTATATTCTGTGAAGAGAAGATCTACAAATAGAATATCTCTGTGTTAAGCTTTCACAAATGCCATTGAGAAAGTAGGAGGCCAGAGTAATAAGTAGTTATTACTGTAAAGGCAGTACAAATTCATGTCTCTTTGTTTCAAGGAAAATGACTTATTGCAGAAGACGTACAAATGTAAGGTAAATTTGATGTATTTTTCCCCCAACCCAACCCTATTATTATTTTTTCTTTTTCTTTCTTTTCTTTTCTTTTTTTAATAAAACTTTTTAAATTAAAGTTAATAGATCACATAGAATGTAGCATTAAAAAAACATAAGAGGTTTTCATATAACCCACCTCCCACTCCCCCACCCCAATTATTTTTGTAAATTCTTTTGAGATACATACATCACAAAAAAGGTTACATTATAAAAAACACAAGAGGTTCCTGTATGCCCCCCATCCCCCCACCCCACTCCTCCCACACCAACAACCTCCCTCATCATTGTGGCACACTCATTGCACTCGGTGAACACATTTTGGAGCCCTGCTACACCACGTGGATAATAGTTTCCTTTGTAGTTCACACTCTCCCCTAGTACATTCAGTGGGTTATGGCAGGATATATAATATTCAGCATCTGACCCTGCAGTATCATTTAGGACAAGTCCAAAGTCCCAAAAATGCCCCCACATAACATCTCTTCTTCCCACTCCCTGCCCTCAGCAACTACTGTGGTCATTTTCTCCCCATCAATGATACAATTTCTTTTATTAGTAGTCAGAAAAGTTTTATAGTAGAAGTCTACTCTACTTTTACTATGAGTAAGTCCACACTAATCCGTATTTTATTCCTCCATTCTTTGGGCCCTGGAATGATGATGTCCACTCCACCTTTATTTCGAGAGGGGGCTTAGATTCCACATGGGTGATGGATGCAATTCTCCTGCTTGCAGTTGTAAGCACTCTTGATTCCCTCGTGTGGTGATTAACCATCTTCACCTTCCTGTAAGCTGACCTGCATAAGTCTAACAAACCAGAGAGTAGAAATTGAAACTCTGCTGAGGCTCAGGACCCAGCTGGCACATGAACAATTCAGAGGTTCAAGTCTCCTGAGTATACACCAATGTTAGCACCAGTCAAAGGTTCGTTAAAAGTGACAGAGGAGGCATGTGTAGAAGGATCAACCCTATTGTTATTTATATCATTCATACATGAATATACATGAACAATGAACAGTAAAAGTTGTGAATTTCAAAACAAATGTGTATAACATCATATAAAGGTCCCAATACATCAAACCCCCAGCAACATTTTGCATTGTTGTGAGATATTTGTTACAAATTATGAAAGAATATCATCAAAATTTTACTAGTAACTATAGTCCATATCTTACATTTGGTGCATTTTCCCCCAACCCACCCTATTATTTTTTTTAAATATTTTTTTATAGAAATTGTGAACTTATAAAACTATCATGCACATGTGCAGAATTCCCATACAACACCCCAAAAATCAACACATCATGCCATGTGGAACACATTTAAGATATTTTGGTTAGTAGTAATATTGTGAGGAAGCCCTTTCATCATTTGTTAAAAATGTTTCACAATATTCCAATTTATTGGTGGTGGGATGAGGTATGAGAGCTCTCTATCATGTTATGCATGCTTGTTTAGTAATTTCACAACTTTTACTGTACACATTGTTTGCGGTCACCCCTCGGGCTGAAGTGTGGTTTGCTGGCCTGGCAGGGGAGCGGCCGCGGCAGGCCAAGCCGCTGCCCCCATAATAGGGTGGTTGGTCGGGCCCACCGCCACCCCTGAAGGAAGCTCGGCATGGGCGCAGAGTGCCCTCGGGTCTCCCCTTCTCGGCAGCCATGCTTCCGCGGCCGCCCCTCCTCCCGGATGGCGCCACACGATGCCTTGTGGGGCGGCACCCTTCTTCTTCTTTCAGCCTGCGCAGGCGCAGGGCGGAAAATTCCAGTCTGCCCTTTTCCCCTCCCCCTACAGCAGCAACAGCCAGGCGTGGGCGGAAAAATCCAGTCTGCCCTTTTCCCTCCCCTCGACAGCAGCAACAGCCAGGCGTGGGCAGGAAACTCAAGTCTGCCCTCTACCCCAGCAACAGCAGCCACCAATCACTAAGCCCTGCCACTTCCCCCAGCAACAGCAACAGCCAATCCCTAATCATCACCCCTCCCCCGTCCAGTACCTCCCACTGACCTTTCGCCTGCAACCAATCAGAACAGGGCATGGCTTCAATCAATCAGCCTTCCCCAACCCCTATAAAACTGTTGCCTCTCCCTCAGTAAAGTGGACTTGGGTGTTTACCTTGTCTCCACGGTAGTTCTTCTGCCGTGCGCCCTCCAGTCCTGAGAGCCCCCGACAAGGGCCTGGCCTCCCTTGTCCCCAGTTCGTCGCCTGCTTCTCTGGGCGACCCCCTTGTCGCCGGCTTCGCCGGGCGACCCCATCAGCCGAACCGCTCAACCCCTTGTGAGACCGATCCCTCGTCTGCTGCCGGACTGACCCCTCGTCCCAAGTGGGACTGACCCCTCGTCCCAAGCGGGACCGACCCCTCGTCCAGAGCTGGACCGACCCCTCGTCCGCAGCCAGACCCCACCTCTACCGACTGAGCAAACCGTCGCAATTGTTTATGTATGTTTATGCAAAAATAAAATGTATGAGTGATATAATTCAATATTTTTTAAAAAATGAGACAAAATGTAAAGTAAATTGAAGAGGGGAAGATAAGTAAGAGAGGCGATTCTAAATTTTCTTTAACTTAAAATTTTTGTAAATTTCCATATATTATAGGTTTTTAAAAATACATTTTACTTTTATTTTTAAAATAATTTAGATTACATAAATTTTAAAGAGAAAATATAGGGGATTTCATTCCCTCATCCTCCCATGCTTTCCCACATTAACAACATCCTTCATTAGTGTGGTACATTTGTTACAATTGATGAGAACATATTGGAGCATTGCCACCCCTGAAGGAAGCTCGGCATGGGCGCATTGCCACTAAGTATGGATTATGCTTTACCTTTTAGTTCATACTCTGTCCCTCACAATTTTGTAACTTATGACAGAATATATAATGCTTGTATTCATGATCACAACATCATTCAGGAAAATTCCAATGTCTCAAAAATGTCCCCATATTTCACTTGTAGTGGCCACTGCCTCTATATCAGTGATAAAAGTTCCTCCATTACTAGAATAATGATAAGTCTATAGTAGAATAACAGTAAGCCCATTATTCATTTCTCAATCCTGAGGATTCTGGGATGTCCATTTTGCCTCTAATTGAGAGGGGATTTAGATTCCATGGGGGCATATGGATGGGACTATGTAGCTTGAAGTTGCAAACTCTCTTCTTTGGGATGAGCATTGTCCATCATCATCTCCTTGTTAGTTATCCTGTGTGAGTCCAATGAACTGGAGGATGGGTATTCCACCTTTACTGAGATTCAGGGCCCAACTGGAACATGGACACCCAAAGACTTAAGTCTCTTTGACATAAATATATCAACTCTAGCACTAACTATAGGTTCAAATAGAAGGGGCAGAAGAGCCATGTCTAGGGAAACCACAAATGAGTCCAACTCTTTCACTTTCAGGAGATTTAATTTCAAAGAAGATCCCACTGGCAAGGCATCAAACCCCTGACCTGTCTGCCCTGCCTATTGTGTCTGGATACCTGTAGAGCCATCAGGAGTCCCACTATTTGAGGCAATATTTACTGTGGCAGTCAATGAGATCCTGCTGAGACATGCATAAGAATAATCTCTGGAATGGCCTCCCACAGAAGAATCACTTTGAAATCACTTAGCCATGTAAAATCATTAGTTTTTACCCTTTCCCTCTTTTGGTCAAGGTCTTTTTATAGGTGCATTGCTAGTTGGTATTTGGTAATAGTCCCTCAGTGCCAGAGAGACTAATCACTGGGAGTCATGTCCCATGCTGGGGGAAAGTTATTGCATTTATATGCTGAGTTCGCCTTAGACAGAGGCTATATTTGAGCAACAAGGAAGCTCTCAGGAGGTAACTCTTAAGCAATATATAATAGTAGACTAAATTTCAGTTTTAAAAGAAAAGTTTCATAAGTACAGTCATCAATATCAAGGGCCTTTTACAATGGCCCATCTTCCTTCACTAATCACTGTCCCTGTCCTTGGGGGATTCTTACTGTCTCATTATTCCATTAGAGAATGACAGTAGACTTTTAAAAATATTTGGTAAATATTTACATCTAGGGAAAAAAAGGTTTTTCAGAAAAGATGTTTTACAGATTTATCATGACATTTAGACACTTTGTAGTTAGTATTTCTTGTCCAAATAATTACACTTTTAACTCTCACTTGACCACTGTAAAAATTAACACTGATTTTTCTCTTGAAGTTTAAAAAGATCTTGAACTTCTTAGTTATAGTGATTTTTTTTGTTAAATTGATTAGAATAACTTCATTTACCATTAAGTCATTTATTTCATAGTATTCAAGTACTGTATTGGAGTATATATATATATAACAGTACTCTTTACATAAGCATAATCTTAACAGTAAAATTTAGATCATGCTTGCACAATCATTTGTTACAAACTGTTCATCACAGTTTAGAAGCAATCTATTCAAAAGTGATCTAATGAAAAGACCCAATATAAATAGGTTACATGCACAAGAATGCATTAGCTTAAGAACATAATTTTCTGAGGTCCACAATGGACTTCACAAAAAATCAGGACAGGGTCCTTATACTCATTTATACTTTTTGTTCACATTTGTTTTTAATTTTATCATAGGTTCAGCAATATCACAATTTATTAAGTGTAGGTATTTTCCATTCTACTTAAATTGAGAGTCTCTTTTAACTTTAAATCATTATATTTTTCACTGAATATTTAATCTCTCTAGAAGTCCTGAGTTGAGAACATATTGGAATAATGGGTATTTTCTTTAAACTCTTATTTTTGCATTGGTATCTATTTAAGCTAAAACATTTTCACAGGTGCTACATTTTCTCCATTGAGAGTGTCTTTCTTTGACAAACATTATAAAATGAAACTTGTTGAGTAAGGGCTTACTATTTATGAATATTTGCAATGTTTTTCCAGAATTTGAAATTGAAAAGTCAAAATGATTTTCAATTTAATTTTCTTTTGTCACAGAGTGTACACTGATCCAATTTAAAAATGAGTATTCTATAAAACAATTCTTCCAGCAATTTAAGTTACTCAACATGCAATATTAAACCTTATACAATGTTTTAGCTCTTCTCATTTAACATTTTCAGACTTTTTCTTACTTTTTAAGACTTATAAGTGTCATTTGAAGTATCTCTTTTCAATAATCACAATTCACTATAAGCTTCAATAGCTGTATTTTATAACTCTTCCAAATATAAAATATTTTACTAAATATTTCCAACTAATATTGAACAAAATATAACCAAATATAGAGGATTTCTTTGCAAAGATATCCACTATCCTTGAAACCCACTTTGATTTAAACTGTAGTTTTTCAAGGGTTCAAATAATTCTAAAATCTCATTGATATTAAGTTATGCAAAGGGAAAGGATGATTACCTTTGAAACAGAGGTTTAAAGACTAATCTAAAGGTCTGCTTAGGAAGGTAGCACACTGAAAGCTATTGCTTCACTTTGCATGTGTACAAAAGACTTGAAACAGAATATGAATGAAATAGCGTTAGAACAGTAACCATTTGATGGAAATGGAAAGTCAGGCTTCAAAAAGTGATATGCATATATTTCTTCATTCCACATCCTTGGGCACATTTTCTTAAATTAATTAAGTTACCATCTCCTGAAGAGATTTGTGTTCTTATTATTCTGTGGTCAGGAAATGGATAAAAATATTTACAAACATCTTATCCAAGCTACACGTTCATCATTAAATTGCTTAACAAAGTAAAATTCAATACTTAACTTTTTAAATTGCACAATATTTCCTTGAAAAGTTATTATGTTGCCTCTGGAAAAGAAAATGGGCATTACAGTTCATATGAAAAGGTTTGAAGAAGAGAAAAATATTATATTAGTATAAGAAATCTGAGGGAAGCGCTAAACTGAATAGGAAGCTAAGACAACAGTTATAAACCAAGGATGTTGCAAATGAAATATAAATTCAGCCTTCAAATATTTGACCTACATGCTGCCACTTCCCACCCTCTGTGTATGGCAGCTCATGATCATTGTCACTGCCTGCTTTCCATCTTTTCCCATGTTCTGCTTCAGAATCCTTCTCACCTATCATCTAGTTAATGTTATTTTTTCCCTGGTGAGATACACTTTAAATCCAAGCCACAGGTTAGTTCCAAAACTACAGTGTGGCCAAATGAGAGTGTATAATCTGAATCAAAGGTAGGAGGGAAGAGAGGGGGCAGAGAGAGAGAGAATGAGAGAGAGAGAACTATCCTATAAACAGGAGAAAGCAAACTACAAAAAATAATCCCCAAGGACTTCCCAGAATTAATATGAGAAAATTATTAGATACAAATGACACCAAATAATTATGTTTCAACTGATTAAAGGAGGAGAGAGGAATCCAAAATGTAAGGAAAATTGAAAATACTTCAAAAATACAAGTAAATTTTGGAAAACAAAAACATAGAACTTACAAAGTTGAAATGTTCTTTAATTGAATTTGAAAGCACAATGAAACATTTATACAAGGACCATCTTTCCTTTTGGCAAGTATATTTTAATATTGAACAAGATAACTAACTAGAAAGACAAAAATAAAAATAAAAAAGGCTGAATTGTATTCTTAAAAATAAATTGCTTGAGATAATAATTTTGTCATTCATTAAATCATTCCTTTGTCTCAATTATTTTTATTATGAATATTTCATTGGTATAAGTATTAGTTAACTCCTCCAGTAGGAGGTGGAATGCATCCCTGCCAAGAAGTGCCTGTAATTTGGTAAAGTATGTGCAATTGAATCTTTAAGCCTGCTTTTTCTAACCCTTTAAGTAGCCATTGGTTCTGCCCCGGGGCCTCAATGCCATTGCCTAACCAAGGAAAGAATTTGTGCAATTTCAAATGGCCAAGTGATCTAAAGAACCAGAATATTTCTTCTTCTATGGTGGCAGTGGCAGTGTAATGAACTTCTTTTGTGTAAAAAAATGGTGCTTGACAGAATCCACTACATATTTTTCCAATTATTATTGATGCATAACAAATTAACACACAACTTAGCATCTTAGAAAAATCATTTAAATGTGCTTAGAGATTCTGTGCATCAGGAATTCAACTGTAGGGGCATCTTATCTCTACTACATGGTATCTGATGCCTCAGCTTTTAAGATGTGAAGGCTTGTGGTTCCTTGACGGTTAAGGACTGCAGTCAACTGAAATATTTCACCAGCATTTAAGCATTTATGCTAATGTGAAGATTAATTTCATGTGTCAACTTGTTCAGGTTATGGCATCCAGCTGTTTGGTCAAGAAAACATTGGCCTTATCATTTCTGTGAGGATATTTCTTGGACTTAAATCATTAGTATATTTCATCTATAGCCAATTAAATCTACCATCAACTGAGGAGACTTCCGGCAAGAGGGAGAGAAGTCTCACCCAATCTGGTGAAGGCTTTAAAAGGAGAAGTAATGATTTTAGAAGTCAGAAAGGAGAATTTCCATCTCTACTTCAGCCATCCAACTTCTCCTGGGGAATTTATGGAAAATGTTCCTTGGAGTTCCTAGCTTGGCCTGCCCTATGGAATTTGAATTTGACCTGCCCATGCTCACAGTCACATGAAACAATTCTTATAAAAATCTCATAACTATGTATATATATATAGAAACACACACACACACACACACACACACACACACACACATATATATCTCCAGTTGGTCCTGTTTCCCTAGAGAGCCCTGACTAACAGCAGGCTTGACTTAAAGACTAAGACCACATTGCAGAGCACCACAATGTGACCTCAACCTGGGCTAGGCTTCTTCATGGCGTGGTAGCCTCAGGATAGATGATAGATAGGTTTCTTCAACCACTGTGCTAGAAAGATACATTACATTTTATGATCTTGTCTCAGAAATCACATAAAATCACTTCTTCTATAGTCCTTTGGATGAAGTAATCAAAACTTGCCAAGAAAATGAAGGAGGAATTAGATCCCACATCTCAAGAGAGGTGTCAAAGAAATTGCAGTCATCTTTAAAGCCACTGCACACAAAATAGAAATATGTGTGGGTGTGTGTGTGGGTGCATTTATACACAAGGAAAAATATTTTTATTAGTGTCACTCTAAGTTTCTTCTTTACATTCTTTATTATATTGCTCATTGAGCATACTTTCTCAGTAGACTGACCAAATCCTAATAATTATTTTTGAAGCCTTTCCAGTATCTACTAAATTAGATTTCAATAATAAGACCCAGGACTATTATTTATCCCATATATTACTTGTTTTATAGCTTGTACAATTGAGTTCTTAACTTTAAGGACACTTAGTATAAGGGCTTATTTGTTTGCATGTTTTTAGTTTGTTTAAAAATCTTTTCACAATCATCTTTTAGAACAATGAAAAAGGCTACGACAATATGAGAAAAATACATCACAATGCTTTTCATTTCAATCTCTTCCACCTCCTCCTAGTTGTGTCTACTGCTGTGGAAAATCAATCCAAGTGTGTGCTTTGGGGTGATGGTAGCCAAAGAAAAATCAGTTGATGTTCTGGGAGAAAATATTTTTTAAAAATCTCTCTCTCTCTATTTAACAGCTTTATTGAGATATAATTCAAATTCATATAGCATATAATTCATTTATTTAAACTGAACAAGTCATTTTTTTTTGTTCATTAACAGAATTGTGCAACCACCACCACAAACTAATTGTGGAAGGTTTCCTTCTCTCTAAAAGAAATCACATATCCATGAGTAGTCACTACCAGTTCCCCCACCCCCTCCTTTACTCACTTACTTAACAACCACTTATGTGTTTCTATAGATTTGTTATTTAGGGCATTTCATTTTAAATGGATTTGTGTAATCTGTGGTCTTTTGTGGCAGGATTCTTTCACTTAACAATGCTTTCCAGTTTCATCCATGCTATAGTATATTTCTGTTGTAATCCACAAAAACAAAAAACAAAAAGAAGTTAAACTTATTGAGGTTTAAGGTAAGAATAAAAATGAATTGCCTTGTGTAGCAGTTTGATATGGTGGCCAACTCATTGTTCAGAGAAAGTTGAGCCTGTATGTCAAAGGTTAGGGAAGACCAGGTGATCAACTCATTGCTCTGAGTGGTTTGAATCTGTTTGCCAAAGGTTAGGGGGAATGTTGTCTTCACATCACTGTACTAAGGGTCTTAGGATTAACCCAAAGATTGGGTAAGGCATGGCAATCACCCCAACACTCTTGGAGGATGAGGTCTGGAGCTTGGTTGACACCCAGATGCTTGATGAGGGTAGAAACAAGATAATGGCCATTGGGCAAGCATATGGAAAGGGTGGGTTCCCATATGGCACCAAGGAGAAGAACCATCTTCTTAAGAATGACTCTCAGACTGAAATTGAGTAGAAGATGCCCTGCAGGTTTACTGAAGTGTAGAGGACCCATGACTCATGTTTCCTTCCCAATTTCACTTTATTAATGAAAATGTTTATCTTTTGTCCATTTGTGTATTGGAAACAGACAAATTGTTTTGTAAGTTTCAGAGGTCTGTAGCAGACAGGACTTTGCCCCAAGACAAATGGTATTTCTTTAAATTGATTGTGATATGATTTAGTACTTGCATTGTTACTGATTTAAGGTTTTTTCAAATATTATAATGTCTTTTTGGAATTCAGAGGGTAGAGTGTAGCCATTTGAAAAGGTTATGAATTCCAAAAATAGATATTGGATTATGCTTGCAATCTGGTCTGTACCTGGCATATTAAGTTATGATTAAGGCAGTTAAAAGGCATGGCAAATGATAGAGTTGAGGGTTTCTGATGTTGGAGTTTTGATGTTGGAGTTTGATGCTGAAGCCTTAAGCTGGAGCCCCAGGAAGTCAGCACACAGAGGAAAGAGAAGCGAGCCCTGGGAAGATAGGACTTGAGTCAGGAGAAGAACACAGAGGAATAGAGACAGCTACTTAGACAAACCTCAGGCAGAGAGGCAGAGCCGTTCATCTGATAGTCTACAGCTGAACTTGTGGAGAGAGGCAAAATCTAGAAATCTTCATAATCTACAGCTGACCTTGTGGAGAAAGCAGAGGGACTGAGCCCAGAGGAACCCAGGAAGCCTGAACCCTCATAGACATCAGCAGCCATCTTGCTCCAACAGGGGAGAATAGATTTTGGTGAGGGAAGTAAATCATGCTTTATGACCTGGTAAATGTAAGCTCCTACCCCAAATAAATACCCTTTATAAAATCCAACTAATTTCTTGTATTTTGCATCAGCACCCCTTTGACTGACTAATACACTTTGTTTCCAATTTTTGGCTATCATTAAAAATGTTGCTATGAACATTGGTGTGCAGATGTCTAATCGTGTCACTGCTGTCAAATTCCTTAGGAACTGTCAGAGTCCTCCACAGTGGCTGTAAAATTCTTCATTCCCACTAACAGTGAATAAGTTTTCCTATCTCTCCACATCCTCTCCAACATTTACAGTTTTCTGACTTTTTAATAACGGCCAGTCTAATAGTTGTGAAATGGTATCTCATTTTGATTGCATTTGATTTGCATTTTGATTGCATTTGATTGCATTTTCATTGGCATTTCCCTATTCACTAGGGATATTGAACATTTTTTCATGTGTTTCTTCACCATTTGTATTTCTTCTTGAGGAAGTTATCTTTTCAAGTCTTCTGCCCATTTTTAAACCAAGTTGTTTGTCTTGTTATTGTTGAGTTGTATGATCTCTTTGTATATCATGGATATAAAACACTTATCAGATATGTGATTGCCAACTATTTTTCCCATTGAGTCAGCTTTCTTTTCAGCCTTTTGATAAAGTCCTTTGAGGTGAAAAAGTGCTGAATTTTGAGATCTCATTTATCTATTTTTTCTTTTGTTTCTCATGCTTTGGGTGTAAGGTTTTAGAAACTACCACCTATCACACATTCTTAAAGATGTCGTTTACATTTATTCTATGAGTTTCATGGTTGCTGTCTTTATATTATGTCCTTGATTCATTTTGAGTTAATTTTTGTATAAGGTATGAGATAAGGGTCTTCTTTCTTTATTTTGCATATGGCAATCCAGTTCTCTCACCCCAATTATTGAATAGACAGTTCTGGCCCAGCTGGTGGACTTAAAAGCCTTGTTAAAAATCACTTGGCTGTAGATGTAATGGTCAATTTCTGAGTTGTCAATTCATTTCCATTGGTCATTCTATCTCTCCTTATTTAAATATCATGCTATTTTGCGTGGTGGTGTTGTTGTTTTGTTTTTACCACTGTAACTAAGTAATATGCTTTAAAGTTAGGAAGTGAAAGTCTTCCCATTTTTTTTTCTTTTTAAAGTCATTTTTGTCTATTTGGGACCCCTTCCAAATAAATTTAATTATTGCCTTTTGATTTCACCAAAAAAGGCTTATGTTATTTTTATTGGGCTTGTGTTGAATCTGTAAATCTGTTTGGGTGAATTGACCACTTAACAATATTTATTCTTCCAATCCATGAACATAAAATATCCTTCCATTTATTTAAATCTTCAGTTTCTATTAATAATACTTTGTTATTTTCTGAATATGGGTCCTTTATGACTTTGGTTAGGTTTATTCTTTAGTATTTGATTGCTTTAGTTGCTCTTAAAACTGAAATATATTTTTCTGATCATGAATGGATAAACAAATTTTGGAGTATACACATTATACAGCAGTAAGAATAAATGAAGTAGTGTAACATATGATCATAGGGATGATCCTGAAGGATATTATGTTGAGTGAAGAAAGCCAGACACAAAAGGACAAATACAGTATATGATTGCACAGTTATAAACTAAATATTTTATGTGAAATATGTGTAAAATTGCATATATAAGACCATTTTTTCTTTGAAGTTGAACAAATCTAGGTTAATACTATAAAACATTAATATCAAACCAGAGGGAAAAAAACAACATTAAAACATTATAATAAGTGAAGGAGACCTGATACAAGTACTAAATATTGTGTGATTCCATTTATATAAAATGTAAATATAAATCAATTTATAAAGATGAAATTAGATAGTAGTTATGTAGGGTTGGGAAAGGAATGCTAAGGAATGTGGAGTCTTTTTGGAGTAATGAAATCATTCTAAAATTTTTGAGATGATCAATGTACAACATGTGATTATATTAAAAGCCTTTGATTATATGCTTTGGATAGATCATATGGTATGTGACTATATTTCAATAAAACAGCTTAATAAACAAAACAAAACAAAAAAATAGTTGCCTTATTGGAGCGAACTATCTGAAGATATATTCTGATTTCTGGCATACAGTATGCAGGTATGCAGATGGAAGGGTAGGATATTCACAAGAGGGAAAATTAGATGGTGGCATCCTACTTGTTGCATGTCTTTACAAAAGACAGCAGTTAATGTATTCCTAATTAAACGAGATTCAAGAGCACATTATCTAATTTTAATTAAATGAACTTTTCTCAAAAGGACAAGTATCTTTAAAAGATTCCTTTAAAGAAATTCAATATTCAAGATGATCATAATAAGCACAACAGAATGTGATGGCTTACATTTCCTCTACAGTCCCTTTGAATAACATTGTTTTAAAAAATGACAAAAGTGTGTTGCTAGGGTTGAATTGTGTCTCCCCAAAAGATGTGTGCTCAGATCCAAACTCTAGGTACTTTAAATTTGGTGGTATTTGGAAACAAGGCCTTTACAGATGTAATTAGTTAAGATGTTGTTATATGACTGGTGTCTTAGAAGAGGAATATTTAGACACAGAGTCACAGTCACAGACAGAGAGGCAGAAACTGGAATTATGCTCCAGTTATGGAACAGATTCTTCCATAGAAACTCAGAAGAAGCATGGCCCTGCCAACTTGATTTTAGAATTTTAGCCTCCAGATCTATGAGACAATAAATTTCAGTCTTCTTTAAGCCACTTAATTTGTGGTACTTTGTTATGTCAGTCATAGAAAACTAATATAGGTGTTTCCAAAAATAATTGCCTGTTTGCATATTTTAAAAGATGTAAATCAGAATTTTGTAACCTATTCCAAATGAATAGATCCAGTGAGTGTTATATGAATTGTAAATACTGATAAACACACATACATATATATGTACTATATGCATATACATTTGTTTAAATAATGGTTGGTTGAATATAAGTATCATAGTTTATTCAGCACAGCCAATGATGCATGGATATGTGTAAATCTTTGACAGGTATATTTTTGAGCATTGGCAACCATTAAAACCAAGTGTTGAAATAAATTGAATTTAGAGTCAGGTCATCCAAACTCTGTATAAATTATTCAACTAAATTGAGAAAAAAAACTGATGAATGTTCAATTGTATTACCTCATTAAAATATTGTAATTAATAGGTTTTGTAAGAGAAGAGATCATCTGTATGAAATATAAACTAAATATTAATTTTTATCTTATATTTTTAAAAATTTGATTATACTAAAAATAATTGATTATACACTTTCAATTGAATAGCCAGAAATGCCAGCTGTGTAC
Source organism: Dasypus novemcinctus (assembly GCF_030445035.2). Lineage (NCBI taxonomy): Eukaryota > Metazoa > Chordata > Mammalia > Cingulata > Dasypodidae > Dasypus > Dasypus novemcinctus. Next base: position 30,182,367 of record NC_080674.1, on the reverse strand, counting down.
AGTGGGGTAGCATACAGAGATTGAGAGGTGAGGAATTTTCTTGTTTGTCTGTTTTTTTATTTATTATTATTGAAATAATGAAAATGCTTGAATAATGATTGAAGTGATGAATACATAATGATGTGATTAGACCAAATTCCAGTCATTGCACACTTTGGGTGAATTGTATGCTTTATTGAAATGTATCAATAAAATTATTTATTTAAACATTTTTGAACTTTTACTTTTTATACGTTTTATAACGCAAAATATGAATGCATCTTCTACATTGTTTTTCTGTTTACCAGTTAACAATTATATATGTACTTGAACTGGGTGTTCACATATCTTTTACTGATAGGAAATGAGACAAAAATATTTGTAAACTACTAATTTATAAAATCTCCAGGAAACAATGCCCATTTAACTCTTTACCAAGCTGAATAGAGCAGCTCCCATATCATATCAAACACCTGCTTTACCCACTAGACAGCTGTCCATCTGTGTGTTGGGTACAGACTTGGGGTCATTCTTCACTTCCAGCAGCTGTGTAATTACTATTAATAAAATGATTCCTGTTTTTCACTGTAATATACTATTTCAGTTAAAGCAAGGCAGACTTTTTACGTCTGACTAGTCATTTCCTGTATGTACACAAAAGCACGACTTAGTAGTAGAAAGAATTCCAATATGACTATGAGAAGAAATGATTTGAGAGGGTTGTCTATGTTTTTCTTTCACAATGTTTGCTCTTAATAAACAAATTGATATTTTTTTCTTGAATGTTGGGTTTAGAAATCGAAGCAAACTGTTAATTCCTGAATTCTTGTGATTTTTTCCCCCCAGGTATGTTGCCTAGCTTAAGTCAGGTGCCAATACTCTTTGTGTATCCGTCATTTAGAAATAAAACTTCTTAGAGAGCCATTTGAAAATATAGTTTAAAAGCTTCATTTCTGTGTGACTCAGCATGTTAAAAAAGGACATAGGATTTCAATTTGTATTGTAACATTATTTGTCAACTTTTTCCCCTATTTTCTTTCTTCCATTTGAAGAACTATCATACAAATGCAAAATAAAGAATAGAGCTTCATATAATGATTTGATTATAGCTTGTTAAGTATAGATTTGTTTTCCACTCATCATTCCCTCTTCAATTTTTCACTGAGCTGTGCTCTTTTAGAAATTCTGTTGAGTGGGAAGATGTGAGCTTATGTAAACATGCTTTGAACAGCTGAACCAAAATGTTTATAGCCCCAAACAGGAGATTACTCATTGGAACTAGTACAATGCACAGACATTTTCATGCATGGCCTGTAATTGCAGTATTGTATTTGAGGAAAAATGTGTTTGATAAAGAGTGAAAACAATTCTACAGTTGCTCAGGAAGATAACATTGGTTAAGTAAATGAAATCAATGTTTCATCTATTAGTATTATTTCATCAAATTTCTGGAGCATGATGTTATTAAGGGTGATGAAAAACTAAATTGTAATTAAATAAGGGCAAATTTAATTCTGATGCATCCAATTCAGTGTAAAGAAGTGTACTGTTAAATGTGTATGTATTTAATACTATTATTTATAGTACAGAAATTATTCAATTATCTTGGCCTATTTTTTTTATTTTCTCCATTTGTGGGAAAAAAATGTCTATTGCAATCCTCCTCTGTATATTCATCTATTATAAATTCTTTGCTCTGGCTAGAAAAGAATTGAATTCAATTTCATAAAATTTTATTTCAATGGTGTAGCCTCAAGTACACTTGGAAGATGACCATGGTAGCATTTGTATAGTCTGGGAGTAATTTGTAAGATCATTAACATTAAAAATAACTTAACAATTTCATTACCTTTAATAAAGGTGATATCTATATCTACTTGTTACATGGAAAAATTATACTTAGTTTGCACAAATATTCTCTTTAGGTTTGACATGCAAATTTCAGGATTTGTATGTAAAACTAATAAATTATTTTGCTTGGTATATATAGTATAAAGTTTTAATGAAATGCCTCTAAGAAGAGATAGCAGACAGTTTCATATCTTCAGACTTCCTCTGCTAGGAAAAAAAATAAAGGCAATCAGGAATTAGAAATAGGTCCAACTTAAATTTATGAAGAATGTTTGGCACATTCTATAAATTTTCATATATTAAGGTTGCCTTCAAAGGCCTTCTTCATTTATTTATATTTTCAGAATTCATTCGCTTATAGCCTAATTTATTAGGTTCAAAACTGAATTAGTAGGAAGAGGAGGAGAAGGAGATAAAGACTTCCAAATAAGGTTTGGAGCAATCTCTTGCCCAAGAAGCTCTCAAGGTTTCCCATCACTCCTGAGGTATTTGGAGCATAATGAATGCAGATATTCATGAGTGAGTATTCAGAAAGCCTGCTGAGGCTGAGAAAACTCTCAAAGGGACTCAGCAACACAGAGTTGGTGTCTCCTGTTGCTTCAGGAAGTTGTAAAGGCACAAGTTTTATTATGGCACCAATTCTCATAATGGTGAGTCTTATTGAGAGTGACCAGGTAAAATTTTCGTGGTAACTAAGCAACCACATGTACATTGTGAAACATGCAGACAAAAAAGTAAATAAATAAAACAACCTTCACTTATAATTCAAACAGTATCTACAAAAAAATTAAATTGTTCTTTACCAATTATGTACTGACATAGTTTTGTCAACAAGTCTTAAAGCTTTCAATCTCTTTAGAACCAATACTGGAACCTAAGAATGAAATTTTATTACAAGCACAATTTCTTAAAAACCCCAGCAAGGAATCCCTCTAATGTTATGTCAGATAAATAGTTGTGCTAGTGACCTGATATATGCAAATGCCATATGGCTAAGAACCCAGCCTTTAAAGACAGGTAGACAGTGTTTGAAATCTCTGTTCAATTATTCACTGTGTAAACTTGGAAATTAATTTATTGTAATGATTGCAGTTTCTCAGGTTTAAAGGACTTGTAATGGGTAAAGAGGCAATAGTTACAGATTCTAAAATGAAGCATGAGCATAGAAATTATACGTAATACTAGCGTTCTACTATTATATAAAAAGCTAGAAAGTAATCTCACATATTCAAGAAATGATCCCTGCATCATCCAGTAGCTCTTTTTAAAAGCCTGTTTCAAGATATAAGACAGAGAACAACAAGATTAGTGAAAAGGAGAGAAATTGCCATGATAGAAGGATTTTACTCAAAATGATACAATAGCGCATACAAAATCTTCCACTCTTCCAAAACTGTATTAACAAAAATAAATTTTAAGTGCTTATTTTATGAGCTTTAGAAAACAAAAAGAAAGATATATTAAATATAAAACTGAACACTTCATGGAATGAGAAATGATAGACAGATGAGGGAAAAGAGAGGTTTCCACCATGTGCTTGCTCATCTCTTTTTCAATCATTTGATAAGTTTAAAACTTCTAGTTTACAATTTTAAAAATTTGGAAAAAGTTGATGCTTTAATAATTTCACTATGAAAACCTAAAAATGTGGGCATATTTGGGTTTTTGAAAATATAAAGACATGTAAAATGAATTGGAAGAAGTAAAAAATCGTGTATGGTTTTGCTTTCAGTTCAGTTTGAAAGAACTGGAAGAAGGAAGTTTGCTACAAATCTTACAACAGGTAAAAGTTAGACCAACCATAAATTAATGACTTGCTAAAACCATGAGACATCAGAAGGTCAGAAAACTTTCCTGAAATCTGTGGGCACTGGAGTATATTCACTGTAGCAGAAGTAAAGGGAGAGAAAAAGGGGAAAAAACTAAGAAGCAGCAAACTACTCACAATGCTTCAAATTATCTACTGCAAGGTATTTACAAACTGCTGTTGTGTTTTTAACATATTTCCAGAAATGTAGCAACAATATCCCTTCCCCTTGAGTATGGCCTGAATCTGGTGACTTATTTCTGTATAATACAATTTGAAGGGGAGAACAGTAATTTTACTGTATAAAAACCTAGAAGATATCTCTTTATCAATAATCAAATTTATTGTCACAATGTAAGGTCAGATTGATTTCATGTACCTCTGAATAAGATGGGGTAAGGCACATCACCTCTACAGTATTTTTCCAACAAATCTATACCTTTATTGTAATCATGAAGAGAGTCAGACAAATCCAAGTTGAAGGTCATAAAAAGGAAGGAAATATTAAGAAACCCTTGTAAGGTTAAAGAAGACTAGGATGACACAAGACTAAACGCAATGATATGCCAAATTGGATTGTGGAGCAGATAAAGGACATTAGTGGAAAAATTAGGGAAATCTGAATAAAGACTGTAATTTTTATTACTGTAACAAAGTTAATTACTAGGTTTTGGTAATGGTAACAGTCTCTTGTAAGAATTTAATATTATTGGAAGCAGGTTGAAGAGTATAAGGGAACACTGAAATGTTTTTGCTGTGTTTATGAAATCCATCATTATTTCTTACCAAAAAGTTTTTTTTAAATCCTCTGAGATGAATATCTGCGATATTTACAGCTCCAGAAATTTCTTCACTGGATGTTTGCCTCCCTGAACCTTGTTTTTATGGTTAAGCATGAATTACAAATTATTTTGTGGTATCTTCAAAAATACCATTCCCCAAATATTCACATATAAGTAAAAGACACATTTTGAAATATTAAATTTAAAGGAGAAGTATATTGATAAATTCACATCCTTTAATGCATTCCTTCATTTGAATATAAACATGATGTGTCAATAATTCAAATAATCTGCCCTATCACAGAAAAATCATTCCTGACAGCACCAGTCTGTCACCTAGAGAAACATTCCCATGCACATATAATTGGTCCTTAAGTGACAACAACCATACATTTCTATTAATAGGTATAGTATTTTCTTTTGCCCTTAGCTAGCCTCTGGGAAGAAATCCTCCCACATGTTACTTCAGCAGTCCTTTTCACAATCAATGGCTCAAATACCACTTTATAATTCAACTCCTACATTATTTTTAATTATCTCAAAGAATGTAAGGACTTGACATAATCTACTGAATGTTCTACATTCTGGTTACCTTTGACGAGGAAAATTTCATCTACTTATGTATGCACCTTTAAAGGTGTTTTTCACTTTATGAAGTCATACTGTCTTCCAAAGAAATGTGTCATATTTCTACTGCACCTTATGTGTTAAGACAAAAGCACATTAATTCAAAATATTTGAATTCCTACATATAGAAACTACAATTCACAATAACCCAGAAAGACAATTTATTTTGACCTGGGAGTTTAAGCTTGATTTGGAATGATTATATAAATATTTACATCTTCCTGTGCCTGTTTGCTACTTCAGAAAATTAATGAAAAGTTAATCCATTCTCGTAATATGCTTAATTTCTCATTCTGCTCAATTAGTTTATGCTAACTCTCCCTCATGCTGATCACCATTCTCAGAATGTACCCAAATTATCCAAATGCCATACCTTTATAAAAACCTCAATTCAGTGATTCCCTACGAAATATTTTGCTTGAAGTTTGCAGCTTCCATCAAACTCAGTTTCATTTAAATTATAAACAAAAAGTAATGTAAAAGAAAGTGTTGGTGTGAAGTGTTGCTCTGAGTTTTTACTACCTTATTATTAATTCTCATATATATTCTCTAATGCAAGTATTACTAGTACCCTTCTGAAGGGAAACTTCAAATACTTAACACTATAGTATAATTTGATTATTGCTCTTGTTTTATTGGTATTTTTCCATGTGATAAAATCTTTTTTTATTTTCAACTTCTCTGACTGTGAAAGATGTATATAAAATACATTCAAATTGTACCTTAAGAATGTAGTAGAAACATAATTTGAATTATAAATAAAGATCTCAAAAAAAGTGAGACAGCAAGACAGAGATAAAGGGAGAGATTACTGCAGAAATGAAAATATCTTAGAGAAAGCATTAACCTGGCAGCATTGATATGGTCTGTTAAATTTGTATTTTTATTCCTCTGATGTTCTAATACAATTCTATCTTGTTCCAGAGCTCTGCAAATAACTAGCCCATGACAAGTGTCCTTCAACCCCAAAATAGTTATTCATCTTTAACAAAGGAATAAAACCATCAAGTAAGATCCAATAAAGGTTTTTTAATTTGGTCCCGGGTTGCTATCTTTTCCTTACATGGGTGATTTCTTAATCTTGATCAGGTTAGCCATGATTAGTTTTAGCAACCAAATACATGGGTCAGTTTTTATTCTCATGGTTGATTTCCTGGGCAGGGAAAAGAAAACAAGGTCATAATGTATTTAACTTTCTTGTCTTCATGGAGAACATCATATATTGATTAGACCTAATGAGAATAGCATTCTAAGGCTCTTTGAAGGAAGTCATGGCAGACGGGTTTATAGAATTGTGCAATAGAATAATGTAGAAGCTTGCTTAGGAGAGAAACTACAGCTATCATCATCTTGACAACCAGAGTAACCCAGGCTTACTCTCTAAAAATGTCACTATAAGATTAATGCTTTTTCCCTCATTAAATTGATTTTTCAGAAATTGACACCTCAGAGATGCTAACAACATTAGCCTTATCTCGAAAATATATGGTTAAGAATCTGCTTTGTTCCCTTTCCAAGTTACCTGCTTTAGAGAGCAGTTTTGACCTTTTAATCTTTGACTTGTTTTGGAAATACCATGCGCCTTTCAAGAAAGGAAAAGACATCCTCTGTATTATGAACATGATATGGTTTACATGGAATGTAGGCTTTCAGAATATGAACGTTTTTTGACAATGAGAAGTCCACTTATTTATGATAAGCTATGGGAAACATGATAGAAACACTATCTTTTTAGAATTCTACAAAGAGCCAATACTTTGGAGGGAAAACTGCATGCAGAAATTCAGAAAAAAAGCAAATTTACAGCTATATGCCTCACAAGTTTCAATATGTTTGCTGATTTGCCTAATGTATAACTTTGCAGATTCCCTTCACAGGACTAAGAGTTATATCTGTATTCCAATCAATGCTACCCTTTTTTTGCCATCATTGCTATAAAACTTTTTTTTTCTTATTTAAGAAGACTATATAATTCTCCTCAAAAAATTATTGACTATAACTTTTGTTTTGAAAGGATAGAATTCGATGGATTTATATGTATTATAAATTATAGTAATACAATTATCCTTCTTAAACAGTGTTTACACTTACTCCATCACCTCTCACTTCTGGCATTCTATGGGACTGGATAGAATTCTTGAATATACCCATTTCAAGTCACCTCTTAACAACACAGATTGTTAAGAAGTATAACCATTTATGTAATTCTTATTTAGATTGTATTTTCGCAAAGAGAATTATTGAAAAAAACCCCACTGATCATGCTATTTCCCGTACTGAGTTATTTTACTGAGGTTTATGACTCATGTGGATACATATGTACCATGCAGTCTTGCTATTTATGCCAATTTTTATCATACAAGCCTTATGGACATTAGTGGGAGCAAAAATGTATCTTTCGGAATTATTTTGTAACTTCAGTGGCAAAGATGAACAAGAGTAGAAGCAGAGTTCCCAATAAGAATATTATTTCTTAGACATCTTTGTGTTTTGTGTGCCCAACTTTCCCTACTCACTTTTCAGCACCTGCTTTGAACAATGGTAATGACACTCATTTTTTGCTAGCAGAGGGAGAGGAAAAAAATATTTCTATATGGTAGTCTTTACTAAGGTAAGGTAATCACAACACTGGAATATCCTGTTAAGTCTGTAAAGTATTCAAGATTGAATTGTTCAGTATTCCACATGAGATCATTATGTCTTTGTTTCCAACAGATTTGAAAAGGCAGAGGAAGACAATACATTTGAAATCAAACAGATAGTAGAACTGACAGATTAAAAGATAGAAAAAAATCCAGCAGGGACTTAGGACCTGAATGAAGATGGAAAATGCACAAACAGATGCATTATAGGCAATCCAGAAGGAGAAGAGAAGGGAAAAGAAGCAGAAGGGGCATTGGAGGAAATGATGGCTGAAAACTTCCCAAACCTATTGAGGGGGATGGATGTCAATGTCCAGGAAGCACAACACACCCCAAATAGCATAAATCCCAACAGGCCTACTCCAAAACATATACTTGTCAAATTATCCAATGCTCAAGACAAAGAGAAAATACTAAAAGCAGCAAGAGAAAAGAGAACCATCACATACAAAGGAGGCCCCATAAGATTAAGTGCTGATTTTGCATCTGAAACCACAGAGGCAAGAAGGCAGTGATGTGACATATAGTCAAGGTATTAAAATAAAAAATATTCCAACCAAGAATACTCTATCCAGCTAAATTAGTATTCAAAAATGATGGAGAGCTCAAAATATTCACAGATAAACAGAAACAAAGAGAGTATGCCAATGAGAAACCTGCCGTCCAAGAAATACTAAAAGAATTCTGCAGGAAGAAAGAAAAAAACAAGAGAGACAGAGTTGGAAGAGAGTGGAAGAGCAAATAAAAAGACAAAAAGAGAAAATAAATCAAACAAAATATGACAAACACAAATCCAAAGAAAATATGGCTAATATAGTAACTCCTTGAAAGTAATGTCAATGGATTGAACTCACCTATTAAGAGACTCAGACTGGAAGATTGGATAAAGAAATATGATCCATCTATATGCTGTCTACAAGAAACACATCTTAGACCCAGGGATTCAAGTAGGTTGAAAGTGAATGGTTGGAAAACAATCTTATAGGCAAATAATACCCAAAAAAGGGTTGGAGCAGCTATATTAATATCAGATAAAATAGACTTCAAATGCAAAACAATTATGAGAGACAAAGATGGACACTACATATTAGTGAAAGGGATAATCTTTCCAGAAGAAAGAACAATCATAAATATTAGTGCTCCTAAGAAGCGCACCTCCAAATATGTGAGACAAACAATGGAAAAACTAAGTGAAGGAATAGGTACCCCTACAGTTATAGTGATGGACTTTAATACTCCACTACCACCTTTGGACAGAATATCTCAAAAGAGAATCAATAAAGAAACAAAGACTTTGAACAATATATTAGAGGAACTGGACCTAGTAGATACATACAGAACATTACATCCAAATACAACAGGATATACATTCTTCTCAAGTGCGCATGGATCATTCGCCAAGATAGACCACATGGTAGGCCACAGAGAAAGTCTCAATGAATTCAGAAAGATAAAAATCATACAAAAACATTTCTCTGGCCACAGTGGAATGAAGCTGGAAATCTGCAAGGGAAAGAGACTCAGATTTGGTAACAAGCCATGGAAGTTAAATAACACATTCATAGAAAAACAGTGGGTCAAGGAGGAAATCTTAAAAGAAATCAATAACTATAATGAAACAAAAATGATAACACAACATATCAAAACTTACAGGATGCAGCAAAAGCAGTACAGAGAAGGAAATTTATAGCTGTAAGTTCATACATCAAAAAAGAAGAAAGAGCTAAAATTGAAGACCTAACTGGATGTTTGGAAGAATTAGGAAAAAAAGAACAAACTAAACCAAAAGGAAGAAGAAAGAAAGAATTAACAAAGATCAGAACAGAACTAAATGAAATAGAAAATAAGAAAGCACTTGAAAAAATACACAAAACCAAGAGCTGGTTGCTTGAGAAGATGAATAAAATTGACAAACCCTTAGCTAGAACAACAAAGAAAAAAGAGGATGCAAATAAACAAAATAAGAAATGAAAAAGGGTATAACACCCCTGACCCCACAGAAATAGAGACTATCATAAGAGGATACTTTGAAAACTATATTCCAACAAGAAGGACAATTTAGAGGGAATGGACAGATTCCTAGAAACACAATAGCAACTTACATTGATTAAAGAAGAAATTGATGATCTCAATAAACCAATGACAAGTAAAGAGATAGAATCAGTCATTAAAAACCTCCTAAGAAGAGCTCTGGGCCAGACAGGTTCACAGGTGAATTCTACCAAACCTTCTGGAAAGAACTAACACCAATCTTGCTTAAACTCTTCCAAAAAATTGAAATAGAAGGAACACTGCCTAACTCATTCTATGATGCCAACATTACCCTAGTATCAAAGCCAAACAAAGACACCACAAGAAAGGAAAACTACAGATCAATCTCTCTAATGAACCTAGATGTGAAAATCCTCAACAAAATACTTGCTAATCATATTCAACAACACATTAAATGAATTATACACCATGACCAAGTGGGATTCATTCCTGGTAAGCAAGGATGGTTCAACATAAGAAAATCAATTAATGTAATACACCACAGAAATAGATTGAAGGGAAAAAAATCACATGATCATATCTATAGATGCAGAAAAAACAACAAAATACAGCACCCTTTCTTAATAAAAACACTGCAAAAGATTGGAATAGAAGGAAACTTTCTGAACTTTATAAAGGGTATATATGAAAAACCCAAAGCTAACAAAATTTACAATAGAGAAATCTTAAAATCTTTCCCTCTAAGATCAGGAACAAGACAAGATGGCCACTATCACCCCTTCTATTTAATATTGTGTTAGAAGTACTTGCTCAAGCACTGAGGCAAGAACCAGAAATAAAAGGCATCCAAATTGGAAAGGAAGAAGTCAAAATTTCACTATTTTCAGATGATATGATCCTATACATAGAAAATCCTGAGAAGTCTACAACAAAACTTCTAGAACATATAAATGAATTCAGTAAAGTCACGGGTTATAAGATCAATGTGTAAAAATCAGTAGCATTTCTGTACGCCAATAATGAGCACACTCAGGAGGAAATCAAGAAACAAAAACCATTTACAATAGTAAATTTAAAAAAATCAAATTCCTAGGAATAAATTTAACTAAAGATATAAAAGACTTACACACAGATAATTACACAATTACACAACACTCTTCAAGGAAATCAAAGAAGACCTAAATAAATGGATGAATATTCCCTGTTCATGGATAGGAAGACTAAATATTATTAAGATGTCTATCCTTCCAAAACTGATCTACAGATTCAGTGCAATCCCAATAAAACCCACACAGCATTCTTTAGTGAACTACAGAAAGTAACTATGAAATTTATTTGGAAAGGAAAATTTATTTGGCCCTGAATAGCCAAAGACAAATTGAAAAAGAAAAATGAAATAAGAGGAATCACACTACCTGACTTCAAAATATACTACAAAGCTACAGTAGTGAAAACGGCATGGTATTGGCACAAGGATAGACACACTGACCAATGGAACTGAATTGAAAGTTCTGATATAGATCCTCATATATACAGTCATATGATATTTGACAAGTCCACCAAACCCACTCAACTGGGAGAGACTGGTCTCTTTAAAAATTGTGCCTGAGAACTGGATATCCACATGTAAAAGAATGAAAGAGGATTAATAACTCACACCTTATACAAAAATCAACTCAAGATGGATAAAAGATCTAAATATAAAAGTCAAGACAATAAAGACTTTAGAAAGCAATGTAGGGAAACATCTACAGGACCTTGTAATAGGAAAAGTTTTCATGAATGTCACACCCAAAGCATGAGCAGCAAAAGAACAAATGGATAAATGGGACTTCTTCAAAGTTAAAGGCTCAAAATTAAAGCCTTTTGCACCTCAAAGGAGTTTGTCAAGAAAGTGAAAAGAAAGCCTACCCAACAGGAGAAAATATTTGGTATTTTCTGATAGGGGACTTAATATCCTGCATATATAAAGTACTCCTGTATCTCGAAAATAAAAAGACAAACAATCCATTTAAAAAATGGGCAAGAGACTTAAACAGGCACTTCTCCAAAGAAGAAATATAAATGGCTAAAAAGCATATGAAAAAATGCCCCAAATCACTAGCTGTTAGGGAAATGCAAAGCAAAACTACAATGAGATAACATCTTACTCCCATGAGACTGGCAGCTAACAAACAAACAGAAGACTACAAATGCTGGAGAGGATGTGGAGGAATGGGAACACTCATCTAGTGCTGCTGGGAATGCAGAAGGATCCAGCCATTCTGGAGGGCAGTTTGGCAGTTTCTCAAAAAACTAGCTATAGATTTGCCATATAACCCAGTAATTCCACTGCTGGGTATACACCCAGTAGAACTGAAAACAAGGACACAAACAGATATATGAACAACAATGTTCATAGCAGCACTATTCGCTATTGCCAAAAGTTGGGATCAATCCAAATGCCCATCAATAGATGAATGGATAAATAAAATGTGGTAAATACATACAATTGAATACTACTCATCTATAAGAAGGAATACATTACTAACACATGTGATAACATGGATGAATCTTGAGAACCTTATGTGGAGTAAAGCAAGCCAGGCATTGAAGACAAATACTTCATGATGTCTCTGATATGAAAGAAGTAAACCAAGCTGTCTCAGAGAACTAGAGACTAGATGATAGGCTTAAAGAAGTTGCGGGGAGAGGAAGGTTGCGAACTGACACCTACATGGGTGAAATCTATGATAAGCTAGAGGTAAGTATTTGTACAGGGAGGGGATAAAATGAGGGCATAGAGATACCTTTGGATGGAGCTTTGAGGGCTTGAGGGGGCTAAGGATAGTAGGATGGGTCTGATGGTCCAAGAAATTGAGGGGAGGGTGGGGGAACATTTGGACATAGGAGATTTTCAGGTATGTGGTTGAAACTATAATGTTAAGAAAACTCGTTAGAAAATATAATAAGGAAATTTACCTGTTTAAGATGCTTAAGGGGGGACATCTGACACAGGACAGGCTTCCAGGGAGTGTGTGAGTGCTCTTTTTGTCATAGTGGGTCATATCATTAGGTGGAGACCCATGCAGTGAGTGTGAACTATACTCACATCCTTAGGGAGGACTGATGTTCTCAAACAAAGGGAATTGTGCCTCTTGAGAGAATTGGTGGCTCCCAATGGACTAGGGCAATTAAGTATGTTAAGTCCTCAACATTGTTATTGTTGCAAGTATCTGTGAATATGGTATGGTCCTTCAAGTAATGAAAATTGATTGTCACTGTAGGTGCTGTGGGGAGGGGGAGAAAGGTATTGAATAGATGGAATCAGGGTAACTGGGGGGCAATGGATGTGTTCACAAGATCATGCAATGATGGATTTAGGATATGTTAAATTACACCAAAAATGTACAAAAGTCTGTAGGCTAAAATGTAAATGGTAATGTAAAACAACATAACTAAAAATTTAGAAAATTGTATAGTCTAAAATATAAACCATGATGTAAACCAAGGGAAGCAGATGTGGCTCAACTGATAGAGCATCTGCCTACCATGTGGAGGGTCCAGGCTTCAATACCCAGGGCCTCCTGTTCCATGTGGTGAGCTGACCCACGCACAGTGCTGATGCACACAAGGAGTGCCATGCCACATAGGGGTGCCCCCACATAGGGATGCGCCACGTGCAAGGAGTGCACCCTGCAAGGAGAGCAGCCCCATGTGAATAAAAGCACAGTCTGCCCACGAGTGGCACCACCCACACACTGATGCAGCAAGATGATGCAACAAAAAGAGACACAGTTTCCCAGTGCTGCCTGACAATGCAAGCAGATGCAGAAAAACACACAGCAAATGGACACAGAACAGACAACAGGTGGAAGGGGAGATAAATAAATAAAAATAAATTGTTAAAAAATAAATATACAATAAAAATATAATGTCAACTGAAATGGAACCTTGGTTGAAAGCTATGTTTCAATATCTGTACATCAGCTGCACCAAATATAATACGAACCTGTAAAAATATCATTGCTGGGGAAGGGACAAAGTGTTTGATGTTGGATATGTGGGAGTACCCTATATTAAATATGTGAGTTACTGTGATCTAAAACTTTTGTTTTTGATACCCCAATTTATTTTTACGTTATTTAATTTTTCCAAATCAGTATGTATTCTATATTTAACCTTTAAACCCATCACTATATTCCATTTTATTATTAATGGATCCTGGCAATATATTAGGAGTAATTTCTGAAGAAGTTTTGGACCACAGAGAGGTTCACGTATGGCAGGGGAGGAACACTGGTGCGGGGTGTTATTGATAGGGGGCACATATTTGGGAGGGAGTTCTCCGGGCATGTATACAGGGTACATAAAAATGTTTGGGTATTTTCATAGTGGTTACAGTTAAAAATGACAACTGAGGGAGTGCTGAGTTCCTAGCCAGGGGAGCTCTATCACATTCCCCAATGGAATAGCAAAAATCCCCCAAGTGCAAAGGCAAAGACCAATAAAGAAGTTTGGTCCAACAATGAGCCCTTGATACTGATGACAATGCTTATGAGCCTGTGTGCCTGAAATATGAACTAGGCCTAGAGCTGCAGGGTGTCTAAGAGTTACCTCCTCAGAGCCTCCATGTTGCTCAAATGTGGCTGCTCTCTAAGCCAAACTCAGCATGTAAATCCATTACCCTCCCCACAGCATGACTCCCAGGGATGAGCCTTCCTGGTGCTGAGGGATTATACCAAGTACCGGCTGATGATGTAACTAGAGAAAGACTTTGAATAAAAGGGTCAACTCACGCCAGCAGAATATCTCAGCCTTCATGTAATATCAGGTGTTAAAAACTGCTTTATGACCTTGAATAAAAGGGGGAAATGGAAAGAACAAATGACTTTATATGACTATGAGTATCCAAAAAAGAGTCAGGAGAACATCAGAGGGGTCATGCTTACACATGCCTCAGCAGGGTCCCAGAGACAGCCAAAGTAGAGGCAACCCCAGGTACTGGTTCTCCTGAGGGCTATAAAGACCCACAGGTTCTATGGTCACGGCAGATGGCTCTGGAGTTCAGTGCCATGTCAGTTGGCCCTACTTTGGAGTTCGTGTTCCTGAGTGTGATGGAGATGGACTCAGATGTGACCTTTCTACACAAGCCTCTTCTGTCACTTTTACTGGACCTGTGGTTGGTACTGGGGTTAGGTATACTCAGGAGACCTGAATCTCTGGTCTGTCCATGTGACAGCCAGGCCCTGAGCCTCAGCAGACTTGCAATTTCTACCCTCTGGTTTATTGGACTTACTCAGGCCAGCTAACAGGGAGGTGAAGAAGTTCAACTACCACACCAGGGAGCCAAGAGTGCCTACAACTGAAAGCAGAAGAATTGCATCCATCGTCCATATGGAATCTAAGCTCTCTCTCAATATAGAGGTGGAGTGGACATAACCATCCCAGGGTCCACAGGATGGAGGAATAGAGTATGGATTAGAGTGGATTTACCGATATTTTTCTGCAGAACTATTGTGATTAGTAATGGAAGAAGTTGTAGTAGCATTGATGTGTAGAAAGTGGTCACAGTAGCTGCTGAGTGTAGGGAGAAAGAAGAAGAGATAGAATGAGGGGGCATTTTCAGGACTTGGAGTTGTGTTGGGTGGTACTCCAGGGACAGATGCTGGATATTGTATGACCTGCCATGGCCCACTGGATGGACTGGGGTTTAGTGTATACTGCAATGTAAACCATTATCCATGTGTTGCAGCAGTGCTCCAAAATGTATTCACCAAATGCAATGAATGTCCCATGATGATGAAAGAGGTTGTGGGAGGAGTGGGGTAAGGGGGGTGGGAGTATGTGAGGTCCTCTTATATTTTTAAAATGCAACATTAAAAAAAATAGAGAAAAAATATATATAATGTAGTGGGGAGTGGATGTGGCTCAAGTAGTTGGGCACCTGCCTACCACATGGGAGGTCCCAGGTTTGGTTGCCAGTGCCTACTAAAGAAGAAGAGCAAGATAACGAGCAGATTGATGGGCTATCATGACAAGGTGATGCAACGAGATGACACAATGAGGAAACACAACAAGAGACACAACAAGCACTTAGTAGATGTGGTTCAAGGGATTGGGCACCTCTCTCCCACATGGGATATCCCAGGTTCAATTTCTGTTGTCTCCAAAAAAGGAAGATGAGCAGACACAGAGATCACATAACGCATAGACACAGAGAGCAGACAAGGAGCACAAGCAATGAAGTTTGGGGGATATAAATAAATAAATTAAATAAATCTTTAAAAAAATATATAATGTAGCAGTAATAATGAGTTGTACTTTTTTCCTCCCTTTTTGGTCAGTAAGAGAACGCAAAAATGATGAGAAGCCTTAATTTAAATCAATAAAGTATCTGTGAACTTGAGGAATATAAGTATAGAATAAGTTGTCACTGGGGAGGGGTTATACACTATACACTTTGTAGTTAGAATATCTGATTCCAATCTTGAATCTAACACTGATTGCTAAGTATCCATTTTTGTAAGAACAAAATAAATCATAAATATTTGTTTGAAGGGAAAATTATTTCTCGGTCTTCATTTAAAATAGAGGAGAAACCTCCTTCTATTTCTAAAGATAAAGAGGAATGTTAGAATAAACATTTGAATTGTTCTCTCCTTCCTAAATAAGAAAAAACATTTTTTTAAAAACCAGTGAATCACATTTAATAATGTTCATGGTGCAAGCTCTTTCTCTTTGGACTTGCCTGGACACATGAAATTAAAATCCAAACAAACAAATAGCTCACGGTCTCTAGTATTTTTTTATACAACTTTCAAAGAGTAAACCCACAGAAGGGCCATCCATTCTTTCTGCCTTTTAATGCCTCCACTGTAAACTTGGCTGATGTTCACTCTGTTACAAAGTTGACTAGCAACCCTAAATTTCAGAGCAGGGTACTTACTGCTAAAAAAAAAAAAAATGCCAATCCTCATTTGAGAATTAAGTTTGAATTTCATTTCTCTATTTCTGGAAACTTAAGGAATTGTTTATGTTCCAACAAAACTAATTTCTAAAGTTATGTTTAATAAGGCTACAGTTAACAGTATATGGTAAAAAGAAATACAACTAAAAAAGAGATAAAATTTGCAAGCTACACAGCTCAAAGCAACAAGGTATACAAGAAATGGTAATGTGAGAGAGGTGGGGGCGGGGACATTTACTATTCTTTCTCTAGTGTTTGACAGAAAATTTTAGTTAGGGCAATTATATTGATCCTCATATTACAGATATAAAGTAGATAGGAAGAGAGATGTAAACATGGAGAGATAGGTAGGTACATAGATGGTAAATAGAAATTATTTTGCAGGTGATAATGCATACACTTAAGCTTTAATTAAATATAACTTAAAAGTGAATAATTTGAAAGTGCATAGCAGCGCTCCATGGAAAGTAATTTAGGAGCTTAAGAAAAGCTATTTTTTTTCTCCCATCCATAGTTTACAGAAAGCAATAATAATAATAAAATATTTCATACCTACACAATATATGAAAACAGCATTTTAGAAGAAATATATAACAGATAATTTCCACCCAATAGCCTTAATTATTCTTTCTAACATTATGGTTTAAATACAATAGTTATTATTTTTAAATTAAAAGCCAACAATATACCCTTACATATAAAATACAAATCAAATGAAAAAAAGTTTTCAAAATCTAGAATCACTTTCAATTTTCTGATTCATCTGCAGCCATTGCTCTCACTATGCCTGTTTTAGTTTCACAGGCTGCTGAAAGCAGATACCATAAAATGGTTTGGCTAAACTAATGAGGATTCATTAACTTACATTTTGAGGATGAGAAAATATCCAAATCAAGGCATCATCAAGATGACGTTTTCTTCTTGAAGACTAGCTGCCAGTGATCCTAGGCTCCTTTGTCACATAGAAGGACACATGGAATCATTTGCTGGTCTCTGCCTTCTCTTCTAAATTTCATTGATTTCAGCTTCACGCTTCTGTGGCTTTCTCCCTCTCCCTCTCTGTATTCATTATATTTATAAGGAATTCCAGTAAGAGGATTAAGGCCATCTTGAATAAAGTGGGTTGCACCTTAACTGAAGTAGCCTTTGTCACACGGGTTCACACCCACATGAATGGGTTAAATTTAAAAACTGCTTTTCTGTGATATCTACAACTTCAAAACACCACAATTTCCTGGACTCTAACCATTTTAAACCTTCAAATGTTATCTGAATTTGTAAAAACTTTAGAATAGTTGTCTTGTACTCTCCCACACCCTTTATCTAGGTGTGTTAAAATATTTTGTTCATGAAGAGTAACATTCAAGTTACATCAAATAATGAGAACATTATTTTAGGGTTCCATTTAGAATAAGGAAATAGAGAATTTCAGATCACAGTTAGAAATAATGTGGAGATATGAGTCAGTCATGACTGATGGTGTATGGAGTATCACTCCACTTCAATTCACCTCCTTGTGCCAACCAGGAACCTGAATTAATTAGCCACATTTTTGTGTCCTGACATTAATACAACTTAAATATTTTCTGTTTCTATTTCTCTACTTATTTCCATAAACCGTCCATTTCTTACACTATACCGTATAAATCTGAGCTCACAAACAAATATTAGGTTTTATTTCTAACTTCTGCTGTTCTGGTGTCAATCATTCTCTCTTTCCCTCTTTCTCTCTCTCTCTTTCTCTCTCTCTCTCTCTCCCTCTCCCCCACCCCCAGGTTAGGAAAGAAACATTTATAGGTAAATTCAATAATCCAGAAATAGAATATACTTCTGGTTCAAGGTGCCCTGCAAACATGTTTATTTCTTTTTTTACTCAAGCCTCTGTAAAAATTATTGTTATATTTCTAAAAACATTTTACCCAACTCTTCTTAAAGACTGAGACTGGATGAGTAGATGGAGGTTTGTTGAGTCTAGTAGGTGAAGTGATGAACCAGATTTCCTGCTGAAGTAGAGGCTTGGGTTGGGTTTCTCTAGCAGAACTCTGGAAAATTTTTGGATTCAAAGAAGGAAGTTAAGACAAAGGACACGAATGAAAACTTGGGCCAAAAAAAAATAGGCGAATTAAAGAACATTATTCAAATGATGAAAACAGGGAAAAAATAACAATGACTTCAGATTCTGAAAGTAAAAAATTTTCAAATTAAGAATATATATCATCCAGACTCCATGTAAGAGAAGAGCATAAGGCTATTTTCAGACATGTGAAAACACAGAGTTTATGACCTATTCACCTACTGCATTTGGTGATGTATTTATTCAGTAAATGAGAAAATACAACAACAACAACAAAAAGGAAGACACAGAATAAGGAATATGGTCATTCTGACCCAAGAGACCAGAGACCTTTGTAGAAAGTACAAAGGTCAGCTGAGCAAGAAACAAGAGTGAAAAAGGGGAAGACGATGGAGTCTCTGGTAATGTTATCTTTGAAATGGGAAAAGGTGAATTATTTTAGTATGCTGAACATTTAAGGGGAAATTAAGGAGATAATAAAGGAAAAGCATACCAAAAAAAAACACACACAGAAAAAATGAATAATTGAAAGAATTCAAAACTCTAGGGAAAATACTAACAAAAACTGCAAAAGAAAGTCATGTTAAAAAAAGAAAGCCATATAAAACACAAAACACACTGTGATTTTGAACAACTGGTGAGTGGGTAAGTGTGGGTGTATCAATGAGAAAGAGACAGGGACAGGGAAAGTGGAACTGAGAGAAAAATAAGGGAGATTTCAACATGATCATGTTCCTTTGACTAGCTTCAGTATTGCTGACTTTGGGATTTTAGAGGAGGTTCAACCCTAACACACCATTAGCACATTAAAACATTTTCATTTTAAGGGCCACTAGGGGACAATAGAAGTGTTCCACAAGATCATGTAATGATGGATATAGGACATGTTAACGTACACCAAAAATGTATGTAAGTTTATAGGCTAAAATGTAAACTATAATGTAAAACATCAGGAAACTAAATATTTAGAAATTTGTATAGTCTAAAATATAAACCATAATGTAAACCAAAAAAAAGGAAAAGGAAAATCTCCCAAGGAGAATAAATATGGTTTAAGAAGGAAAAATTTGCTTTTTAATATTAATGTAATGATTATTATTTAGTATTAGAATCATTTGATTTTTGGCTAAAACTAAAATTTTTTTTTTTTTTTTTTTTTAAAGATTTATTTATTTATTTAATTTCCCCCCCCCACCTGGTTGTCTGTTCTTGGTGTCTATTTGCTGCGTCTTGTTTCTTTGTCCGCTTCTGTTGTCATCAGCGGCACAGGAAGTGTGGGTGGCGCCATTCCTGGGCAGGCTGCACTTTCTTTTCACGCTGGGCGGCTTTCCTCACGGGCGCACTCCTTGCGCGTGGGGGCTCCCCCACGCGGGGGACACCCTTGCGTGGCACGGCACTCCTTGCGCGCATCAGCACTGCGCATGGCCAGCTCCACACGAGTCAAGGAGGCCCGGGGTTTGAACCGCGGACCTCCCATATGGTAGACGGACGCCCTAACCACTGGGCCAAAGTCCGTTTCCCAAACTAAAATGTTTTTTGCTGCTAAATCTAAAATATGGTGGCAGAGTTTGGAAAGCAGAATGAATGAAAGAATGAGAGAACAATTACCATAATTTTTAAAACTGAGCAAACATGAGAGCCAGTCTATTCTTAATGAAACATGATATGAAGATTAAGTTTGCAAATGTCCAGTAAAGAAGTGAGAAGAGTGATAGTATTACAATACTCCAGGAAAAACTTGCAAATAGTAACCAAAAAAGAGCTGGAGTAGTGATACTAATATCAGACAAAATAGATGTTAAGTGCAAAATTGTTATAAGGGATGAAGAAGGTTGTTATATATTAATAAAAGGGACAATCTACCAAGAAGATATAGCTGCACTATAGATTTACCCACCTAATCTGAGTGCCCCAAGATACATGAAGCACAACTGGCAAAGCTGAAGAGAGAAATAGCCATTCCTACAATATTAGTTGAAGACATCAATATATCACTCTCAATTTTGGAGAGAACATCTGGGCAGAGTATAATTAAAGAAACAGAAGTCTTGAGTAATATAATAAATGAATTAGACCTAACAGACATCTATAGAGACTTACACCCAAAAACAACAAAAATACTAGTAAAACAAAATACTTGAAAACAGAATCCAACAGCACACTATTTTCAAGTGCTCATGGGTGATTCTCCAAGATAGACTATATGTTGGGTCATAAGACTAGGCACAGTATATTTAAAAAGATTGAATTTATACAAAATATGTTCACAGATCATGATGGACTGAAACTGGAAATAAAAAAAATGGATGGAAAAGGGGAAAATACATAAATATACAGAGATTAAACAACACATTCTTAAATAATGGGTCAAAGAAGAAATTGCAAGAGAATATCTTAAGACAAAGGAAAGTGAGAGAAAAATATAACAAAACCTGTGGGACACTACAAAGGCAGTGCTGAGAGGGAAATTTATAGCTCTCAACTCTTATATTAACAAAGAAGAAAGCTAAAATTGAAGACTGATTGCACACCTGGAGGAACTAGAAAAAGAACAACAAACTAATCCCAAACCAAACCAAAGTAAATAAATAATAAAAATCAGAGCAGAAATAAATTAAATTGAGAACAACAACAGCAACAACAAAACAATATAATCAACAAAATCAAAAGTAT
Organism: Dasypus novemcinctus; assembly: GCF_030445035.2. Classification (NCBI taxonomy): domain Eukaryota; kingdom Metazoa; phylum Chordata; class Mammalia; order Cingulata; family Dasypodidae; genus Dasypus; species Dasypus novemcinctus. Next base: position 30,160,991 of record NC_080674.1, on the reverse strand, counting down.
GTTCTTTGAAAAGATCAGCAAAATTGACAAACCTTTAGCTAGAGTGACAAAGAAAAATAAAGAGCATAGAAGCAAATAGATAAAATCAGAAATGAGAGGGGGTCATTACCACTGACTCCCAGAAATAAGAGAGATCATAAGAGGCCAAAAAACTGGACAATACAGACAATATGGACAAATTCCCAGAAACACACAAACCACTCACACAGATCCGAGAAAAAGTAGAAGACTTCAACCAATCACAAATGAAGAGATTGAAAGAGTCATCAAAAACCTCCCAAAGATGAAAAGCCCAGGAATACATGGCTTCACAGGTTAATTCTACGAATCATTCAAAGACGATCTAAAACCAATATTTCTCAAGCACTTCCAAAAAAATTTAACGGGAAAGAAATCTATCAAGCCCATTCTATCAAGTCAATATCACCCTTATACCAAAGATATCTGTATCTTTAGATAAAGGTACTAAAATTTTTTAAAAATAGAGAAAAGAAAATTATAGACCAGTATTTCCAATGAATATAAACACAAAAACTTCAACAAAATACTTGCAAACAGAATCCAACACCACAACTGGATTGATTTTATCCCAGGTGTGCAAGGGTAGTTCAACACAAGAAAATCAATTACTGTAATAAACCACATTGATAAATTGAAGAAAAAAATCACAAGATTCTCTCAATGAAGAAAAGGCATTTGACAAAATAGAGCACCCCTTCTTGATAAAACGCTCCAACAGTTAGGACTGGGAGGATTTCTCAATATGGTAAAGTACATATATGAAAAACCTACAGCTAATATACTTAATGGTGAAAGACTGAGATGAGGAACAAGAGAAGAATGCCCACTGTCCATTATTATTCAGTATTGTGGTAGACATTCTACTTAGTGCAATTAGACTAGATAAAAAAAGTATAAGGGAGCCAAATAGGTTAAAGAAGAGGTAAAACGTTCACTATTCGCTGATATCATCCTATATCTAGAATCTTCTGACAAATCCAAAACAAAGCTACTAGAACTGACAGACAATATCAACAAAGTGGCAGGATATAAGAATATACACTAATATCAATAGTGTTTCTATACACTACTGATGTGCAATATGAGAAGAATCAGGAAAAAAATCCATTTATAATAGTGATTAAAACAATCAAATGTTTAGGAATAAATTTAACCAAGGACATAAAGTATTATTCAAATAACACAAAACATTGTTAAAAAAATAAAAATGAAGAAGACTTAAATAATTGGACGGGTGTTCTGTGTTCATGAACTGGAAGAATAAATACCATTAAGATGTCAATTCTACCCAAAGTGATTTATAGATTCAAAACTATCTCAAATAAAATCCAAGCAGAAATTTTTGCGCAAATGGAAAAACCAATAATCACATTTATTTGGAAGAGTAAGGGAACCTGAATAGCCAAAAATGTCTTAAAAAAGCAAAACCAAGTATAGGACTCTCTCTTCCTGATTTTAAAGCATATTTTATAGTTACAGTACAAAACAGCATAGTACTGATATAAAGAAAGGCACATTGACAAATTGAACCAAATCTAGAACTCAAAAATAGACCCTCACATCTACAGTTAAGTAATTTTGACAAGGCTGTCAAGTCCAACCAATTGGGCCATAACTGTCTATTCAACAAATGGTGCTAGGAAAACTGGATAGCTATAAGCAAAAAAAAAAAAAAAAAGAAAGAAAGAAAGAAACAGGACACCTATCTCACACCCTATACAAAAATTAACATAAATAGACCAAGGACCTAAATATAAAAGGAACAACCATAAATTCCTATAAGAAAATGTAGGAAAAGATCTTCAAAGTCTTGTGGTAGGTGGTAATTTCTTAAACTTTCACCCAAAGCACAAGCAACAAAAGTAACAGGTAAGTGGGACCTTCTCAAAATCACTTTCGCATCTCAAAGGACTTAGTCAAAAGGGTGAAAAGGCAGTCAACTCAATGAGAGAAAACATTTGGCAATCACATATCCTATAAGGATTTAATATCCATGATATATAAAGAGATCATACAACTCAACAGTAAAAAGAAAAATTATCAGATTAAAAAATTAGCAAATGACTTGAAAAGACAATTATCCAAAGAAAGGCAAATAGTAAAAAAAAAAAAAAAAAAACAACACATGAGAAAATGTTCAACATCGCTAGTGATTAGGGAAATACAGATCAAAACTATGATTTGAGATATAATTTCACACCTGTTTGACTGGCCACTATTATAAAGTCCGCAAACTGTAAATGTTGGAAAGGATTTAGAAAATAGGATTGCTTATTCACTGTTGGTGGGAATGTAGAATGGTACCGCCACTGTGGAGGATTGTTTGGCAGTTCCTAAGGAAGTTGAATATAGATTTCCATGTGACCTAGAAATACCATTTCTAGGTATACACCCAGAAGAAATGAGAGGAGTTACACAAATAGACATCTGCTCACCAATGTTCACAGTAGCCTTATTCATGATTGCCAAAATTTGGAAACAAACGAGGTGTCCATTAACCAATAAACGGTTAAACAGATTGTGGTATATACAAACAATGAAATATTATGAAGCTGTAAGAAAAAATGAAGTTGTGAAGCACATGACAACATGAATGTACTAGAGGATATTACATTGAGTGAAGCAAGCCAGTTACAAAAGGATGAATACTGTATGACTATGCTATTATGAATATATTATGTAAACTAATATAATTATAATAGGAATATAGGTCACCAGAAAATTAAATGAGGGTAGAGAATGGAAAATTGATAGTTAATCTGTGTAGTATTGATTTAAAATTTGTAAGTTTTTGGAAATGATTGGAAAATTTTTTCCACAGTATTTATTTATTTATTAAAGATACAAGAATGCACAAAATATTACATTACAAAATATAAGAGGCTCCCATTACCCAACTCCCCATATTCCCCACTCTTTCCACATCACCAACTTCTTTCATTAGTGTGGTACATACATTGCATTTGATGGATACACCTTGGAGCACTGCTACACTGCATGGGTTATAATTTACATTGTAGTTTATACTCTCTCCCAGTCTATTCAGTGGGTTATGGCAGGATATACAATGTGCTGCATTTATCCCTACAATATCATTCAGGACAACTCCAAATCCCAAAAATGTCCCCATATCAGACCTCTCTGTCCCTCTCCCTGCCTTCATCAACTCTCGTGGCCACTGTCTCCACATCAATGATACAATTTCTTTCATTGCTAGAGGCAGAATTTGAGAGTACATCATGCTGTTTGTGACTACCAGAGCTATTATATGAGTATGTCAATAGTTAAAGAAAGCATAAAAACATTTATATAACTAGAGCCAAAGTGAAAAAATGTAACATGGGACTGTGTAATATAGTGAAAATTCGTAATATTTGGATATGAGGGGTAATTTTTTTCAAAATATCAATACAAATAAATTGGATAGAAGTAAACTGAACCGCAGCTATGTACGCAGGAGAAGCATAGAGAGATTGAAAAGTGATGTTTTATTTGTTTGATTTATTGGTGTTTATTTATTATTATTATTATTATTTCTGGAATAATGAAAATGTTCTAAAAATGACAGGAGTGATGAATGCGCAACTATGTGATTATTCAGATTACCATTGATTATGCACTTTGGATGGATTTATAGTTTATTAATATGCATCAATAAAATTGATTTATTAAGGAAAACTACAATGAGATATCATTTCACACCTATCAGAATGGCGACTATTAAAAAGACATAAAACTACAAGTGTTGTAGAGAATGTGGAGACATAGGAACACTTACTCACTGTTGGTGGAAATGTAGAAAGATACAGCCATTTTGGAGGATGTTTGGCAGTTCCTAAAGAAGTTTAATATAGATTTGTTATGTGATCCAGCAATAGCACAACTGCATATTACCCAGAAAAACTGAGAATGCTGACAGAAACAGACATCTGCACACCGATGTACATGGCAGCATTATTCATGATTGCCCAAAGTTGGAAACTACCCATCTGTCCATCAACCAAGGAATGGATAAACAAGCTGTGGTATATTCACATATTGGAATATTAAGCAGCTATAAGAAGAAATGAAGTCATAAATCATGTTACAACATGGATGAACCTGGGGATATTATGTTGAGTGAAACAAGCCAGACATAAAAGGACATATACTGGATGATTGTACTATTATGAGCTAAATATATTGTATAATCTCATGGAGTTTTAATTAGAATATAAATCACCAGAAAATAGATTGAGCACAGAGAATGGAAAGCTGAGGGTTAATCTGTACAGCACTGGTAAAAATGTTTTTTGTAAGTCTTTGGAAATGAACAGAAATGGTAAAAGTATGCCATAATGTTTGTAACTAGCAAAGCTATTACATGGGTATGATATTGGTTGAAAAAGTAAGTCTAAGGTCATGTATATTACTAGAAGGAAAGTTTAAAACTGTAGCATGGGACTCTATAACATAGTAACACCATATGTGAATTATGAATATGGATAAAATTGTATTTATAAGACTTTTTCTTTGAAGTTAAACAGATATATGGTAATCCTACAAAATGTTAATATCAAACAAAAAAAATTAGGCTAAGTTAAAGAAATCAGACACAAAGTACTGCATATTATATGGTTCCAATTTTATAAAAGGTAAATATAATCAATTCATAAAAGTGAAATTAGATTAGGGGTTATGAATGACTGGGGAAGGAATTGTGGAGTTTTTCTTTTTAGAATAATGAAATTGCTCTAAAATTTTTGTGGTGATGAATGCACAATATTGTGATTATACTAAGAGCCATTGATTATATATTTTGAATAGATCATATGGTATGCAAATATATCTAAATTAGACTGCTTAATAAATAAATAAATAATTGTGTAAGAATAGCCAAAAATAACAGCTATGTTCAGCAAGGGAAACAGAGAGACTAGGAGGTGATGAATTTTCTTGTTTGTCTAGTTTTTATTTTTTTTATTATTGAAACAGTGAAAATGCTTGAAGTGATGACTGAACAATTATGTGATTATACCAAATACCATCAATTGTACATTTTGGATGAATTGTATGCTTTATTAATATATATCAACAACATGATTTGTTAAAAAAAAAAGCTAAGCAATCATGACAGTCTATTCTTAATGGAACATGATATGGAGATTAAGTTTACAGATGCCCAGTGAGGGTTAATAATATAATGTATTATAATACTCCAGATAAAATAGAACTGATTAATTTAGTAGAAGAATTGGTTCATACAACCATGGGGTATGGCAAGTCTGAATTCTGTAGGGCAGTCTGTATGATGGAAATATCAAAAAAAGTGATTCTGAAATCGGCACAAAAAAATATCTTTAGGGCAGGCCACAAGTTGGTACTGGTAACTCCAATGAAGGTGAAGTAGTCCCTGAAAGAAGCCAGCTGTCTGAAATAGAAATAGCAATTCTTCTTTCTGACTGCCGAAATTTTGAGTTGTCACCTTAACGCCTCCAACTGATTGAATGACGAGATTCCTCTCATTGCTGACGGCAATCTCCTTTTCTTGATTGTAGATGAAATCAGCTGTAGCTGTAATCAACTGACTAATGGTGTAAATCCATCTACAAAATATCCTTATAGTAGCAATTAGACCAGCACTTACTTAACCAAACTAGATACCATATCCTAGCCAAGTTGACATATGATATTAACCTCCTCAGTGATAAAACTGCTGGGAAAGATGTCAGGGAATGAAGATTGGGGATGAGGATTTTCATATTGTAAACCCTTGTTCACCATGGCAGGAAATTACTAATATCTAATGTTGATAGATGAAATGATAGTTAGAGCATATAATTTAGAGAAATGGAACCCAAAATTTGAAGGATTAAAAGTACTTGTCTCTGGGGAATAGAGTTAGGAAAGTGGAAGAGTTGAGAAAGGAGACTTTACTTTTGACCATGAGCCAATTTGCAATGTATGATTTTATAAAAACTAAAGAGATATTTGGAGAATAAGATGATCTCTTGTATTGTTTTATTCTCTGGTATTTATTGAAACCATCAATATTTCAGTCCCATGTTTTGCATTAGAGTGCAATACAGGCAAATATGTCATCATCAAATTTAGGTTATAATGGAGTATATTGAAAAGAGAAAGGAAAAATCAATAAATGTGATTAGAGCTTAAAAAGAAATGAGTACTGATTGGACAAGAATAATGGAGCAAAAGGCTCAGGAAAGACCATTTTAGGCTGAAGGTATCAAAATAATACATGAAAGATAAGTAAGACCTAGACTAAAAGAATCGGGAAATAATGTTCAAGGCAAAGGGACAGAAAGACCTAATATAAAAGACCATGTCATTTTCTACTAATTTTCAAAGCCAATATACCTACAGTGCTCTTAACTAGGGAGAGATTATAACCAGAAGGTGGCCAAAATTACATTTCCTGTGTATGTGATAGGCTTGTATGCACCATGGAGAGCCTGAGAGCAGTTAGAGCTCGAGAAGTGTGGGATGATTGTAAATATATATATTTGGAGGTAAGACTGAAAAAACTTTCTGATCAATTACACTTGATAAATAAAGTAACATGAAATTCTCCTAGGTTTTTAGCTTTGCTGACTATGCAGATAGTGATGTTATTATTAACAGTGCTGGGAGAGAACTGACAGGTTAGAGAAGAAACACAACAGATAAAGCAGGTATAATCAGACATACCAGTTTAGATTGCTATGCCTGTATTTACTATGAGATATCAGAGGCATGCTAAATAACCAGTATAATATATAAGTCAGAGCATATGAGAAATTTGAGCCTGAGTTTGTAAATACAGCATTTACAGCACATGGAATCTACAGTATAGAAGTTATGATGGTATCATCCAGGGGTAGACTGTACTTGGTAAAGAGGGTTTGGAACAAAGCCCTGAGAGACTCCATAGAAGTCAGTTAGTATCAAGTGAAATGTCAGTTTAATACCAAGTTCCATAATTTATATACTTAAATGAAGCTCTTTGGCTGTCTTGAAAAGAGGTGCTTTTATATGACTACTTGTAGTGAGAAAAATGGGGGAATTATAAACTTTATCGATTTCTTTTATTTTATATATTTAATAGCATGGTAGCTCCGGTCTGACAATTTTCTGATATTTTAATGACATGAGTGTGCTAAATTTGGCAATATAGTGTATCATTGTAGCCATCAGGGAACTGCAGATCTCATCTCAATAAAAGCTGCATATGAGACAACCATGATTATTGATTATTGGGGGTTGATTGGGGGGGTTGAGTAAAATGGAAATATTTCCAGTTCAGTGAAAGAAAAAAGGACAACAGTAAAAATATAACATCCTAAAACATACATTCAATATGCCTTCCTCTGTCACTACCTTGAGGAAAAGTAAATGGTGACTATTTTCCAACTTGGAAGGATGGCCTAACTTAGTGACACAAGTAAGCATGGAGGTGTGAGATTATTTTAAGTAAATACGTACATAATTTTTCACAAAATAATGTTACAAGCTATGTTAAAAATTTGTAAATTATGTTCTTCAGACAATGGTGAACTAAATTGAAAGGCTTCAGTTCCTGAGGTTAAATAAATCTGAAGTCATTGGTCATAAATTTCCTGAATATCCTTCTTATACTGATGATTGACCTTGTACTAAACACCTGTTATAAATGTCTATAAGATAAATTTATTCTCTGTTCAAATTTGCTTTTCCTCTCCCTACTGTTAGGATTAGCAAACAATCTTATTGAAAGGGTTCACTTGTTTATTTATTTATTTACTTACTTATTTTTGGTTTGTTGTTTGCTATTCTATAACTAATAGGAAAAAAGTTCATAATTCTCAGAGTATACAAAAAATTAGAAAATTAAATCAAGCCTCCGAAATATTTTGTTGTAGTTTATAATCTTTTTCACTCTGATTATGGAAAATTGAAAGGGAGTTCATAGGATAAAACAGCATGAAATTTAAATAAGTAAAATAAATGCAATGTTACACTCATGAAGCTAGAAATAATACAAATTTTCTTTTTAAGGTAAGCAAAAGCATATCAGGGGAAATGAAACAATTAAATTAATCAATAATTCTCTCAATATTAACTTTAAGTGGTTTTTTTTTTGTTGTTTAATATGAAAGCCTGAATTAAAAATGATAGTGCCTTTCTTCTCTAGGCACTAAACATTTACCAGGAGTAGTTTTATGTTGCTTTCTTCCAGATTTAAAAAGGGCAATAAAAACAAGAAAACGTCTCTGTAAATAACAGGTCATGCTGCTGATAATTGCGAAATCATACCTCAGGAAATCACAGGAATTGTTACACTATAAGGCAATCTGAATCTTCCCTTATCTTGTCATCAACCTCACCTTATCCATTTATCCACATAAAAAGTAAGGATGTTCCTCTGTTTGCCACCAATTATCTTTTTCTCCTAAATTCCAAAACAAATATATATGCCTTTGGGTATAATTTTTACACCCAAACTTCTCACTATAGCTTCCTAGGATAGCTTCCAAAGTTTACTTTTTCAGCAAGATGGATCAAATTAGGAAAAGAATCACTGACTTAAGATCATCTTTGAGAAAGACATGCATGTTTATATCTCATCTGTATTGGCCAATTATCCTAAGAGAGAGCAGTGAGCAGTTTCTTTCATAAATAAATCTTTTCTGAGTTACTATTTTAAAATTACATGGACATTTCAGACTATAGTTTATTTGATATTTTTTAGACTCTCTAAAATAATCAATGCTATATTCTTTATCATTATTCTATATTACTGTTTTTATTATCCACCATGACTGAATTCCAGTCATGAATACACACTTAACTGATGGCACATTCAATTTACCAGTCAGCAGATCTTAAAATAACCATCTCTCAAGCAAAATGATCTAAGATGACGAACTTTCAACTACAACATACGCAAGAAATAATCATCTAGTTTCAGACAGAATGATTCCAGTAATGGATACCTCACCACCTCATCAGGGATTTTGGAACATATCTCTTTGCTAATAATAACTTTACTTTGAGCAGAAATCTGTAAAATTATGAATTCCAAATATCTGATATGTCAGATTCTCTAACCAAGAAGAGAAATTTTTTCAATTACCTAATATCACCGTGCTAAAAATTCCAGTCTACCTCAACTAATGAATTCACATGTAGCACAGTAATATATTTATTTTACAGATAGGTTATGTTTGTCATTGCCACAATATTTTCATAGCAAAATTGGTTCTTGCATTTTGGAAGACAATTGCACATGAAATTAATTACTTATTCATTATGTATTAATTCCATTTTGACAGACGGTCAAATTAATTTGTTCTGGATTTTAAGTGCATTAAAACACATAAGCCCCTCACCCCATTAACATTGCTTCTTAGCGCTACTAATATTTGCTTAAAGAATTAAAGTAAGAACAAGTATGTTTAAAGGATATTGGATTAAGGTCACATAATTCAAGCCGGTTTTAATTGAGTACCACAAACTTTCTTTGTGTTTTCTTCAGTGATAAAGGTCTATGTTTCCTTTGTTTCAATGATATGATACGATGGAAAGATTGGGTGAATCACAATGCGTTCCCTATGGATGGTTAACTACACAAATTTTAGTCTCCATTTTCTGCTGAAACTACAGTTCTGTGAATTAGATGAAGGGTAACATCTTAAAAATAAGACTTTTACTTTTCAAATTAATTTATCATGTGTTCCTATTTTAAGAATATGCAATAAGAAATATATTAAGCCATCAATATAAAAGAGTTCGCTGTGGAATAAGCAGTTGTAACCTCTCTTATCTACTACTATTTTACAATGATATACTAAGGTTTTTGAAGGTATATTTGAATTTAACCTAAAATTAAAGGAGTTAAATTTGATAGTTTTTTTGGAAAAAATGTATGCTAACTCATTATCCAACACGTTAATTTTCCTAAAGGCCATTGTCATATGATGGATCAGCTTCTGGAATCTTTTCTTAATCACACAGCTAATGTGTTTTTTCTCAATCTAACAATTAAAATCAATCTTATATAAAATTAAAATACTTTCAATAATTCTATAATAGACCTTATTCTGCCCTCATGAGAATTAAGGTATATATCTACTAATATTTTCCAGTGAAATATTTTAAATATTTATTGATAACTAGGGTAGTTACAGAAAATATCACGTTCTTGGAACTAATCCATTCCTGTGGGTATGAGACTATTATAGGTGGCAACTTTGATTAGATTACTTCATGTGGAAATTTTAGATTATTTTTGTGAATCTCAAAATGTGTACACTGGTCTGTTCCTGTTAGTATGACGCCTTTTGATGGTATTGGATACTGAGGGGTCTCTGATTAAGTATACTTGATAAAATCAGTTTAGGGCTTCAGATTGGGCTACTTCAGTAAGGTATAGCTTGGGTTGATTCCTCACCCACTTTGGCCTATATAAATGGACATTCACTCAAGAGTATACACAGAAGAACACATGGAAGAGAAGAGAGCACTGTCATGTTTGGTCCTGGGGCTCTAGGGAGAGATGAGCCATTCACCTGATAGTTTGCAACTGAAAAGAACAGAACAGCTGAGCAACTGAGAAGGCCCTTGCTGGTACAGGAAGCCCTGGTTGATGAGCCCTATGCTATGCCAGCCTACAGTTGAAATTGAATGAAGCTGGGCCCACAGAACCTTAAGAGTAAGCTGGGCCCACAGAGCCTTAAGAGGAAGAAGGAAGGAGAGGCCAAGTAGAGATTGCCACCATCTTGCTTCAACATGTGGCAGCTGACTTTGGTGAGAAAGTAACCTTGACTCTCTAGGGCCTTGTAATTATAGGCTTTTACACCAAATGCATACCCTTTATAAAAGCCAACAGTCTTCTGCTACTTTGCATCAGCACTCCTTTGGCTGACTAATACACTTCACTAAGGCACGACCCAAGGTGGATCTTAATTCTCTAACTGGAGTCTTTTATAAAAAAGATGAATATGGAGACACACAGAAACATAGGAGCTCAGAAAGGAGCCCACAAAAGGTGAGAGAGAAAGTAGCCAGAAACTGAAAGCAATGGAACCCAGAGGAGAAGGCATAGACCAGGAGATGCTATTGTGTGCCTTCCCATGTATAGGGTGGCCTGCAGCCTGTCTAAGAGAGAGAGCATTGGTGATGATGACTTGATTTTGATACTTACATCAACCTCAGGACCATAAGCTTGCAAACCAGAAACCATCCATTGTAAAAGTGAACCCCTTTCTGATATATTATATTGCTCCTCCCCCAAAATATATATTCATCTGTTACATGACTAAATCCAAACATAGATGTGAACAGAACTTTAAGATATGTTAAATCGAGTTTCTCTAGGAAAATCATGAATGCTGAAGTCAGTTTAAGTCAAATTGTTGTTTTTAAATAAGAAGCTTGTATACAAATTCTATACAAATAGTTCTTTGATGAAATACTGCTGGCCACTGGGTATTATAAAATACATTTTTATTGTTGTCTGCAAAATATGATATAATGAGAATTAAAAATTTAGCAGGAAAATAAGAAAAAAACTAGGAGGCAAGCAGAGAAGAGGACAATGAAAAATTAACTAAAATATAGTAAAATGAGTTCTGATTAATCTAGTCATCTGTTTCATTGAATTAAAGAGAGATTGAGTCTTTTACCCATTTTGACTGATTGAAAGAACTTAGTGATAAAGAAAGAAGAGAAATTCAGGCAACAGGAAACCTAACTGCATTGTTTCCCATAGGAATTTGCACCTAGAACTAAGAGGAAAGGTCTCTGAACTCCCCCCATACCCAGATGGCTCTCTCATCTGTTGTCTGTTGGCTCATTGTTTTTACTCATTGTCTGCTCATTGTTTTTTGCTCATTACCTGCTTGTTGTTTTCTGTTCATTTTCTGCTTGTTGTCTATTTGCTTCTTCTTTAGGAGGCATCAGGAACCAAACCTGGGACCTCCCATGTGGGAGGCAGGTGCCCAACTGCTTAAACCACATCTCCTTGCTCATTTGTTTTTGCTCACTGTCTGCTCATTGTTTTTGCTTGATGTCTGCTCATTGCTCATTTTTTGTCTTCTTTACAAGGCATGGGAACCAAACCTGGGACTTCCCAGGTGGGAGGTGGAAGCTCAACTGCCTGTGTCATATCTGCTCCCCAAGGATTCTGGGCTTTTTCTGCAAAGCTTTGGATTTCTCTATTATGTTAATGGCACAATTAGGTGAGTCATCACAGACTTGACCAGGGTCAACTGAAGCAGTAGGGGGTCTTCTGTTCCTGCAAGCTCTCTCAAATCTAAAGGTAGTTCAACCTTTGAAATAAAAGTAAAATTACTCCATTGTGTGACCTCCCTCATTCTTTGTGTTATACACTACTCATCAACTCCTTCCTTACTTCTATTTTTCCTCACTATATAGTAATTATATAGTAATTACTTCAGTTTCAATTGTGCTCTAAACATTAGTTCCCCCAAAAGACTGTAGTCTTATCAAAAAGATCTACCAGGACTTCAGGTCAACCAAAATGGCAGTATAAGATGCTCCTAGACACCTTCTTCCCCACACACAGATTCTCTGAGCAACCAGTACACCTAGCAGAGCCATCTTCCCCAGGATCCAGAAAACAGTAAAAGGAATGCAGTAACTGGAGAAATAAGGCATTAAGGAAAAAAGAGCTTGACAAATGTTAAGTAAAGCCTGTTTTGCCTTAGGTAGCCCCTGCTGAAGGGGGCTATAGGTAATAGTACAATCATAATAATAGTTTTTCATCAATTGTAGCAAAGATACCACACTAAAACAAGATGTTAACAAAGGTGGCAGGGGATATGGGAACTGCATTTCCTACACAATTTTTCTGTGTTCCTACAACTTTTTATTCAATATATTTTAAAAATATAAAACTTTGAGCATGAAACTTTTAAAATGTTTTAAAATGCTTTACAAAAACTTTTAATACCACTGTTTATTAGCATTGTTTTTTTTTTGCATTGTTGTGATGTTAAAAGAATACGAAGCATTGCTTAATTCTGTCTGTGTTCATCAAATGTGTATCAATTCTATTTTCATACTCTCCCTCTCTCTTTCCCTCTCATTCCTTCTTTCTTTCTCTTTCCATTCCTTTCTCCCTCTCTCAATTGCTCTCTCTCTAAACAAAGAACAGTAAACATATTTCTTCATAATCTAATTTTTGTCTTTCTCTTTCCTTATAATAATATATTTTTCTTCTGAATTTCCCATTCTTGTATCTCATTCAAGGCTCAGAAATGCAGCAGCTAACTTTAATCTAAAATTTCCATAACATATAATTATAAAGACATTAGATTTATAATAATAAATTATTGTTCTACATCAATATGAGTTGCCTTGTTGCTGAGCCCATTTTAGTTTAGTTTAATTTTGTTTTTTGTAAATTTGGTTTCACAATTTTCTAAGTGCAGCTAAGTAAATATACCAATGTGTTTTATAAACTCTAAGTTGTTAAGTTAATTCATGGTGCCATAGTTGAGTTCATAGATATAAATGAAGTCAATTAATTAATGTATACATGTTTTCAATCAATGAAGAAAATTTAGTATTATCGTGCACTATTTATAGGGTATGTCTGGTATGTTATCCTCTAAGACCATAACTGCCTTTATTAATAATTTGGTTTATTCTTTTAATTTGCTCCATACACTTTATATCCTCAACCATCAACACTACTACTCTTAACCACCAGCTACTTTTTCTTTTTTGATATTTCCCTTGGGTAAAAGGTGTATTTGTCTAGTTTTGTTTTGTTTTTGATAAAATATGCTTGAAATTAATATTTTTCAATGCACACAAATGGCATGTATTAAATAATAAACTATTTCTTACTGTGAAACTTTTAAATTGGTAAATAGTAAGATTAAACTAAAACCAAGTAAAGATAAAGAAAGAGTGAGCAACTATATGATGGAGAAAAGAAAAAGACTTTGAAGACAGTTCAGAAATGATCCTGACAGGAATATTTTGGGGAACAAAGTAACACCAAGATACCAAAAAAAAATGGAGTTTATGAAGATTTCTGTGGCTCTAATAATTATTTTAAGTCTGCACAATTAATAGAGAAATTTTAAATTGACATAAAATGAAAAAGTATTTTTGGGAGGCAGTTTGACAGAAACGTAACTTCAATGTTTATGAATTTCTGCAGAAATATACCTGTTTTATCAATGTTCCCTTACTGAATGCCAACGTATTCTTAAATCAGCTTAAAGACAGCTTTGGCATGGGGAGAAGCTAATAAATAGCCCACCTTGTTGCAGATGTCTGAGCTTAAGTAACTGTGGTCAGGGGACCATTGCCATGCAAATGAAAACGCAATGATCAGGCTAGTTAAATTCTGACTTCAGTTCAGTTTAACTAGAATGTAAGAAAATTTTTTTTGGGCCAGCAACAGCTGTGTCAAAAAGGAACAGATGAGAGACTTAGATATAGATTAGGAGCAGTTAGAGGAATTAGTGTGATTAAAAGCTTTTATACCTAATGTGCCTAGAGGCACAAATGTTCTAAAACTCCTAGCATCAAAGAAAAGGCAGGAAATAGGGAAAGCAGGAAAATGTATGCAGCTCAGAAAGGGCAATTTCAGAGTACCATTTTCCTTATCTCCAGAATACCAGGGCAGAAAAGTTAATCAGTGTAAATTGAGAAGATTTAAAACGACAAATAAACTCTGCTCTTTGTCTTTTAATTATTGGCCTTTTGTTGTTTTCAACAATTAATCATATATAATACAGACAATTAGCTATTTAGGTTAATTACTGTTGTGTTATTTAATATAATTTATTTAAATTTAAGTTAACCTCTATTTTTTTCTCAAAAACCCAAGAATGGAAAGAGTCGCAATTTTCTGAACTGTTTCAGGAGTCAAAAGGGCACACAATTAGAGGAGAAAGAAGTAGTATCAAGGCTTTATATTGTTAAATATTAACCATCTCTGAGTTGTTACACACGCCAAGGAAAGGAGGAGATAAAAGGAGATGCTGACCAAGATGGAGAGATAGACTTTCAATTGTGTTTTTTTCTCTCCCTCTCCCTTTCTATACACACACGTAATTATACTTATTTTTAGCATACTTGATAATTTTAGTTTGATATTCCACACTATATAATTTTGAGTGCAACACAAATAACTTTAGTGTTTACTTTGTCATTACCTAGTAATATTGGCAAACTTATTCATTTAAATTGATATATTAAATATTATATTAAGGTATCCTTGTCAATTTAACAATTAACTTCAATTACCCAACTTTTTTGAGAGACTAGGAAAAACCTTTTTGCAATGCTAAAAATTCAGTAATTTGGAAAATAGTTTTGATTTTTTTTCAGAGATACTCTTCTCACAGGTCCTTTTTTTTTTTTCTAAATGTCCACCTTGACACAATGGAACTTAAAGGAAAAATAAGGTATTCTCAGAATCCTAAATTTATTGCATATTGAAGCAGTTTAGGCTTCAATACGCAGAGATATTTTTAAAAAGAGCTAAACAATTCAAAGACTTAAAAGACAAATGCTTGATTAATTACTAACTAAATGCTACAGATAATAACTATAACAATTAAGCCAAAAATATAGTTCCTAGTATAAGCCGTTAATTTAGTACGATGTAAGATAGAAATAGAAGGCTGCATACATTTCAGAACACCAAAGAAAAGCAGAAAAAGAAATTGATGAGGAAAAGCAAAAGTGTTCAGAGGATGATTAGGTAATCAATCTATCAAAAGCACATCTCTGAAAACCTTAGTTACACTATGAAATGATTGCAAATGTAGACCAAAAAAAAATGTGAATATGGACGTCAGGGAAAGCACTGGACGGAAAGTGAAATGGAGAAATAGTGACGCCTAAGAGATCTTTTGAAAGCCGTGTCATGACATTTACTAGCTATGAGGTCTCGCAAAATTTATAATTCTAAGGCTCTGTTTAGTTAAAAATAAATGAAAAAGGCTTGGGGTTTTGTTCATTGGTCATTTAAGGATGAGTCAAGGAACAACCTATCATTTAAAACCAAATCACCATTTTTTTATTTGCTGAGTGCTATCTTGCCTCAGGGCCTTTGCTCATGCTGTCTGCTCTGGCTTGTATCATTCTTGCTTCCATTCTTTGTACAACTGGCTTCATTTTTCAATGCATAACTTAAATATCACCTTCACAGGAAGGTATGCCCTCACTACTCATCATTTAATTTCAATTGTTTTACTTTATATAACACTTGTGAAATGAGTACTTGTACATCTGCTTATTTGTTCATTGCTGTATCTGCAGCTAGACTGTAAGATTCTTGAGAGTCAGAACCATACTGTTTGTCACCATTTTTACTCTAGTGTCAGCAAAACTATCTGAGACATAAATATGACACATCAAAATCTGTTGAAGAAATGCATTTAAGTTGTGTACAATTTTAGCTATTATTATTTTGTGGATAATTAAAAAAACACAGTTTTGTGATTTTTGATCAACAGAAGGCAGGGATAGAAATCTCATCAAATGAATTAGTATTGTGCAAATATACTTTATATTCATAAACTCATACTGACACCAACCCAGGATAGGTATCCATAGAAAAACTCAGCATCAAGCAGGCAATTACAATGGACTCAAATTCATAGGTGATAATTTTGCCTTGAGGCAATCTCAGGCCTCTAATCAGTATGATACAAGAGCACTCATATCAGATCTTGAAGTATACACGTACCCCCTCCCCAGCACTCACACACATCCTCACTGTCCCAGTCACCAAATCACAGACATCACCTGTGAAAGGAACCCAGGTGAGCTGGCAGAATACCAGAATGTGTAGAGGGAGCTTTTTAATTTATTTTTTAATTGGGAAGATTAGGACCTTTTATCTTTTCACTTTCTCTACAAGAGATATCATAAAATGGAGTAGCAAATATTCGGAGGTATCTAAGAAAGTCTCTTAGAAAGGTGAAAGGACAGAAACAGTATGGTGGCAAGGAGCTATGTACCCCAGAAAAACAAGACCTGAAACTTTAACGCATTCCTGTGGGTGTGAAACCACTGTAAATAGAACCTTAAAATGAGCTTATTTCAGTTAATGTATGGCCTAAATGAATCAGGATGGATCTTAATCCTGTTACTGAAAGCCTTTCAGGGAAGAGAGCAAAAGCCAGAGGAAGCAGCCAAACCTGAAAGTTAAGGAACCCAGAAGAGAAGGGAGAAGACAGGAGAGGCTGCCATTGGCATGTTACAGAAAATTCAAGGACCAAGGATCTCAGCAGCCAGCCACAGATTGCCACAGTTTCCAGGGAGAAACCATCATCTTGATGATGCATTGACACTTCGATTCTTTACTTCTCCTGACCTCAAAACTATGAACTAGTAAGTTCCCATTGTTTAAGCCAACTCATAGCATGTTATTTGCTTTATCAATAAGGAAACTGAAATAAAGAGCTAATCACTGTATTATTATTCTGCTGTTAAAATGGCAAGATCCAACTCTCCCAATGTAATATAGTCTTCGTAAAAACAAAGACTTTGTATTTTTCATTTCTGTAGTCCTAGAATCTAATTCTGTCCCTGATATCTAGATGGTTTAAAATCAAATTAAGCAAGCAAACCAAAAACATGTTAACAATCAGTGCTAGGAGTATATTAAAAGATAAGAAGACTTGCTCACTAAGGTAATAGACTATAATAAAGAGGCTTAGTACTAAAACCAGTCTAATAATGATACAAGATATGTTGTAATTCAAGACACATGCCAATAATACCTAAATTTGAAAAAAATAGTGCAAATAAATGCTTATTTAAAGTGGATATTAAAATATTTTCATATGATTAATAAATTAATAAAAACTGTAGTAAATTTGAGCTTGTAATCATCCACAATACCATGCTAGGCATTTTACAAACTTCATTCATTTATTACTTTAGGAAGCATCATAATCCTTGGGTTGTAGAGTCAGGTTGCTGGGCTCCACTTCAGCAATTCTGATTCACAAGATTGAGATGGAGCCCTAGAATTTGCATTTATCCAGGAAATCACATTTGAAATGCACTGGTCTATATAAATTGTGATAAAAATAATATCCCCCTTAAGAGAACTTAAGAACCCAAATTACTTTCTCCAATTAAGTATGCAAGTTTTAAGACTAACAAAATTTTTCAAAATGCTCAATATTATTTGATACTACTCATTTTACTCGAAATATATATTTCATTATTTTGAGGCTTAATATTTAAAATTAATAGAAATATCTATCATTGATTATTAGATTTACAGTTTTCTTAAGAGGTTTGTTTTCCCTTTGATAATGTGTTCTATTTATTATTCTTTGAATTAATTCTTAAAGTGATATTATTCCTTCTATGTATATTCTCCTCACCCATACTTGGGATAGGAGAATTTCTAAATTGGGTGTAAACTACTTTATTCTTTTGCATTTTGACTAATTATTTCTATCACTAGTTATTTAAATAAAGAGATATTTTCTTCTTCCAAAAGAGGGCAGTTTATTTATTTTTTCATCCTAAGCCATCAAAGGGGTTTATGTTCAGTAATTTGAATTCAAAATTTTAAAAAATTATATTTTTCTAAATTAACTATAAAAATCTTTTCTAGTGAGTATATAGTACAGTATGGCCTAGACAGATTAGGACATATAAGCTATTGAAAACTATTTTTGGAATAAATAATTCTATTTTACTTCTTTCTACATCCTTGAAGCTAAAAATTTATGAAGATTTTCTAATTATTTAGTTATAATTAGATGCCTATGATTTATACTTTTATCATAAAAATTAAGTTTATTAATATTTATACGTTAATATTGATTCAAGAGAACTCTAGATGTATAGTCCAAGATTAAAGTAATATCCTAGAACACAGATTTTATGTTTGTTTCTCTATGAGTCAAATGTAAACATACAATAGTGTATATGATTTAAAATAAATAATTTACACGTAATTCAGTCTCATATGCCCACATGAAACTAATAAATACATTGGATAGAATGCATCTGAGACAGATATACTCATTTGTCTTGACAATTGAGTTATCAGACATTGAGAAGTACTTTTTGGACACAGGTCTCCATCTTGTGACCTGATTTAGTCTGTACCTATGTTCATGGAAACATCTAGTGTACAACTCTACATCCCTTCTAAACTGTTTTTAAATTCATGTAAGCAAATATTGCTAAGAAATAGCAGTATTACTTGGGAAAGCCATTCTCATATTTTTTTTTAAGGCAATTGTGCTCGTCTATGTTATTTACATCCTTAAAGTACTTACTGGAGTTTTCATTTCTACAGAACTAGTAATGTGAAATGCATGTCTGCAAATTATATTAATTTGGTATTTCATAAGACTTTCTCTAATAAAAATAAATAGAATTAGGTTTTAAGGAGTACTATTTCTTACTCTTTTATTTCAGTTTAAATTAAGCTTCCCATTATGATAACACTTTACTTTGAAGTAAGATTTTTCAATGTCAAGAATGGAAAATCACTTCCCAGTTGGCTGACAATTTATTAAAGCAAGAGGTCTCAGGAGATTAGCACACATAATATTGTAAGACATAATGCCATAGGGTTTGCAATTAAAAAACAAAAAAATTAAATATGGATCAAAATACATTTTGAGCTTCTCTTTTAAAAAGTAGAAAAAAATCAAATGGTAATATTTGGTTTTATTAAGAATATCTTAATACTCTTTTTTACAAAAGAAGGCAATCTTAAAACTATTAACACTTTCAAAATACATGCCTTAAAGCTTATTCATGTAAATAATAGTTGGTCATGTCTGTATGTAAAAAGAAGCAAAGTGAAGAAACATCATGAATGCTGTATTTCTTTTTCATCCTGGAATTTTAATAGACCTTCACCTGTTCCTGTTGCTAGGATTACTCTCAGAATTTTGTCATAGTTGATTACCAATCATCTCCTATGCCTTTAGAATACATTGGACATGATATTTATCATAATCCAACTTGTTTTATGGGACCAAAGTAGCAAGTTGAGGACTTAAGTTGAAATATAATTTGAATTTGAATGCAGATGTGATTGAATTTCATAAGCAAGAATTTTGCTATTATTTTGTAGCAGATCCTTGTTAGGTTTGCTTAAGCAAACATTCCAATATAAAGTTTCATCTTAAAGTATGAATGTCAAGTTATTTTACCCGTGCTTTGACTTAAAAGGGGGATAGCTAAGTGGGAAAAGCATGAAGAAAGTACAGAGATACTTGGTCTCTGGGGTCTATGTTTTCACTATTTAATATTGGCCAATAAATTGTACAATATTTCAATTTCCTCATGAGTAGAATTGAAACTTGAAAGCATACACACATACTCATGTACACATAGATATTAATCTATTATACAAGAAAAATTTGTGAAAGATTCTAAAAATGAATATTATATAGTACTAGTTTATTTTTAAATTATATTTCTGAATATCTGAATTAACAATGAAAATTTTTCTTTTTTTTTACATAAAACAATCTAATTGGAAGCAGTATATAAATGAATATATTTAGGTTTTACCCAAGACAACTTTTGCACTCTCTCTCTCTCCTTCTGGCCTTTACTTCTGCTTTCAAATCCAGAGATAATACTAGCTTTTAATTCAATAAAAAGCAATATTTATAGGAATAAAAAGGAAAAGAGAATTTTATGCTAAATTAGCTACTATTATGTGCTAAACTCTGTTCTAGATGTTCTTTTATTCAAACAAGTTTGTGTCAGTACTACCAATTCCCATTATATATTTTTAAAAAAATGTTAGAAGTAAATTGCCCAAGATTATGAAATTGAAAAGTAGAAAAATATAACTCTAGACTATAATTACAAAGCCAATGTTCTCTTCAATTCTATGAAAGTTTTCAGTCCAAGAAGATGGGGTGAAAGTCCTGAGTGCCCTTAGCATTCATCAAAATAATGAAGATGGGGAGTGGATATGGCTCAAGCAGTTTAGCACCTGCCTCTCACATGGGAGGTCCCAGTTCAGTTCCCAGAGCCTCCTTAAGAAAAAACAAACAGACAGCAAGCAGACAATGAGCAAAACCACACAGATGAGGGAACTACCTTGAGGGGCAATAATGCAGAGATTCACAGGGATTATGGGTTATTTATCAAAGTTTAGATGATGTCTTTATTTGTCTACTAATATGTTTGACTCAGAAACTCTGTCTTGAGAATAATATACATATGAGCAGCAGAT
The DNA here is from genome assembly GCF_030445035.2 of Dasypus novemcinctus. NCBI lineage: Eukaryota > Metazoa > Chordata > Mammalia > Cingulata > Dasypodidae > Dasypus > Dasypus novemcinctus. The sequence goes on along the minus strand of NC_080674.1, from coordinate 30,139,783 downwards.
GAGCGGATGATCAGAATATAGATTATTGGTGTTTTCATATTCATCCACTTAATATTACAAATTCAGGACTCAATAAAATGTTGAGGAGCTTAATTCTCTAATACTGGAGAGTATTACCACCAAAACCAACAGTGGTAAACTCAAACTCTACACCCTACACCAATATATAATTTAATTACTTTCATTCATTAATTACTCATTTTTAAATCCATGCTTGCATTAATCTGGATGTAGCATCAAAATAGACTAGTATACAACCATTAGTATATATTTAGTCAGTAGTCAATCAATAAATGCTATACTCACACACACAAATCCATTAAATTATAGTTATACATATTTTTAGCATGCATCAGGAAACTGCTTTAGAGTTGTTTTCATTATGGAATATATGGGAAATATATTTGCAAATAAAATTTATATATGAATTGATAATAATGGTAAAAATGTCATCTTTTATAGCAGTCATGATAAAATGGAATTTACTGATATTCACTCACAAAGTAGAGTCAAGAGAATTTACCATAAAATATGCTTGTCAGTATCTATCTCTTGGAGTAAAACTTAACATTATTGATAATTTTAAAATTCACCAGGTAATTTTAAGGTGCAGGTAAGATTTAGAGTCACTGGACCAGTGAATACTCCCATAATAGGCAATACTCTTAGAATGGTATTATGGGAAGTCCTACCACCCCAAATGTTATCTCCATTTTTTTTTTTTCAGGGAAAACACACACACAGAGACACACACATAATTGTGTGGAATGTTTGATTTAAGCCATAGGAGTCTAGGTTAGTGGCTTAGGGCTAAACAAAATATCATTGGAACCATAGAATTGAAAGTCTTCATTTGAAGGGTTTCATACTCCGAATGTACAATCCTGTATATCTATTACTCCACATAATAGTGAGGTTTATGTAATTGAAATTTTTAAACTGATGTCAAATGCATATGATCTCTATATGTTCAAATATAATTTATATATATATATATATATTAGTTAAGAAGCTGTTACTTTGCTAACAAAGTGATTACAATAAGATTATATGCTGAATATGATATACCACCTGCCCATGGATTAGTAGGTGAATGAAATACAATGCAAAAAATGCATGCTATGGGAAGACACAAAGTAATAATGTAGAAGAGAGGTTGCTAGGCCTTCCAGGGAAAAAATAATAATTGAGCATAAGCTTTAACGATATATATGGTTAACAAAATAAGAGGTTACACTTTATGAATATTTGGGGCAATTTGAACACCATGTGTAAAGGCTCAGATATAAAAGATAGAGCTTTGAATATTAAGAAATTATATTGAAATGATATTGAGAAATCCACTTATAATTGGAGCTTAGTATTCCATGTAAGAAAAGATAGGAGGTGTAGTGTGGCCAGATCATAAAATTCTTACATGTCAATCAACTAGACCTGAGATTTGCTAAGGGTAATAGAAAAATAGTCAACATATTTCATTGGTTTACTCCAATACTTTCTTTATTGTTCAACATTTATGTCCAATGATGGTCATTAGAAAGTGAATATGGAAGAATCTCACTCATTCTGGTCACTCAGAAGCCATCTTCAAAAGAACATTCTCAAATGCTTGATATAAGCAAGAATATATATTGAACTATTGGAACAAATAGCTGGAAGGTATTTCAGTTGTCCCACTGGAAAAGGCAAGATGTAGGTAAACTCTTCTCAACACAGGTTGTGGGAGGGGGGACTCAGAACCTCTGGTGACAACTTTCTTTATATCAACGTTAAAAATTCTTCCATTACTATACTAATAATAAGTCTACTCTAAGCCATAGTTGCAATCCTCCCTTATGTTTTTTCATTCCTTAATCTTGGGGATTTGGGGATGTAGTGGTAACCAGAGATTATGAAGGGAGGAAGAAGGAAGAATAGGTGTAACTTTGGGCAATTTTGGGACATTGGAATTGTTCTGCATGACTTGCAATGGTGGATACACACCATTATACGTTCTGCCAAATCCTATACAATTGTGTGTTGCAAAGAATGAATTATAAAGTGAACTATAGACCATAGCTTGTAGCAATGATTCAATATGTGTTCACCAATTGTAAGAAATGTATCACGGTAATGAAAGATGTTAATGGGAAAAAGTGTGGGAGACTGAAAGAGTGTGGTACATGGAAATCCCCCTATATTTTTTATATAGATGTATACCATTTGTATAATATAAAGCTTCTTTAAAAATAAAGATTATATATATGTATATAAAGATTGTTGTACATTATATACCATATTCAAGAGTTTGGATTTAGTCCTGAGGTCAGTGGAAACACATGGAATGTTGCTTTAAATGTATAGTATGTGATTAGAATTCTGTTTTAGAAAGATCACTTGACAGTGTTTGTAGAATGTATAGGAGGAGGTGATAAGAGACCAGAAGACAGGCTAAAAGGATATTGCCATAAAAAACACATAACCATAATGTAGTTGAGAGATGATACTGGAATAATGAAGTATATAGAAATGAGAAAAGAGACAAATGGCTAGAATCGATGGAAATTAAGTCACCATGGAAGAACTGCAGGATTGGATTTGGGACATAGGGAGAGTGATTAGGGGACTTAGGTTGATTCCCAGGATTAAAATTGGGCAATTCAGGATATCCTCTCTGAAAGAGGGAAAAGAGTTTTTAGGTAAAGTGAATCAGGTAAATCCTGAAGATGTTAAGTTTTAGTTACTGCATATTACCTAAATAAATATTTACTCTGTAGCAATGAAAATGCAGATTTGAATCTCAGGAGATAGATAAAGTTGTAGATAACCCAAAGGCCTTCAACATACAACTGAACACTGAATCCAGGAGTGTAAAAACATTTATCTATTTAGAGTACATGGATATTGAAGATGAGTTTCATTGGAATAAAAATGGGCCCAGTAATGGCAAAATTAATAGATGGATAGAGAATCACTGTCTTCCACAGGAGATGGTAGCACCAATAAAACTGTAATGAAATAAGTACTTCATAGGATACAAAGTTCAAGAAAAGAGTGATTAATAATCACAAATTATCCAGTGATATGAACTCATGTTATATCTATTAGAATACAGTGGGAAATCTATGGATTTTCTGAACAATAGAAGCAAAATTTCACAGTTTTAAGTGAATGAGAAATGAGGCAGTGGAGGTTTTGAGAAGAAACAACTATTTCAAGTAACATTTTTATGTAAAAAATTCTGTATAAATAACATATATAATGTGGCAAATTTTTATTTTTAAGTAATGTACCTGTATAATAGGAAACCTAAAAGAATCAACTGCACAATTTATTACAAATGATTAGTGAATGAATTGTGGTCAGTTTTACAAGAATTTAAAATAATTCATTATTTTATGAAATAAATACATGCAAAATTTTTACCAAACAGTGTTTAGTAGGGCCCATATCCAATATAGATTTTTAAAAATTACTGAAAACAATACAATGGAATATTGGCCAAAGACACTATATGCTACTGGGAAAGAAATGTAAATGGAGTTAAACATAAAATATTATTTAGTTAATGTAAACTTTTCTAATTCATCTATAATTATATATACAAAAATATATTGAATTTCAGATAATGCAGAGACTTTCAGGAAGATAGGGAGTTGCAGAACACACTGCTTCCTCTAAAACAGCTAATGAACAGCAGAAAATGTCTGGAACAAATATTCTGGGGCTCTAAAGTGCAAGGGTGTAACATACAGCATCCAGGAAAGAGCAGGATGAAGATCCTGAGAAACTGTGAAGAAAGTCTGGCCCATTGGAAATGATCTGCATCCCCTTCAGGTCCCTGGCTCTGTTTTGATTGGGAAATACTGATGAACCAAGTGCCAAATAAAAGCCATAATGCAAAGCTAATCAACAACAAAATCTTAGATAAGAGAGGAAACTGTTTTCAGAGTAAATTCATCTTGATAATCAGATTCCTAGATATCAGCAAAAAATAACAAGCCTATTAAGAAATAGGAAGCTATGGTCCAGCCAAAGGAACAGATTAGAAAGTCAGAGAAGATACAGAGTTTGGAATAACTAATGAAAGTTGGTCAAAAATATCTCCAAAATCTATTCAAAGAGATGAAACAAAAATATGGCTAAAAAAATAAAAAATATTGAGAAAACACTGAGTGAGAATAAATAGAAATTTGAAAGCATGCAAAGTGAAATAGCAGAACTTATTGGAATGAAAGACATACTGCATGAAATTAAAAAAATATTAGAGACATACAACAGCAGATCTGAAGAGGAAGAAGTTGGTGTGTCAGCAATTTAGAATGTAGCACATCCAAAATCAAAGAGATAGAGAAAAGAATGGGAAAATTTGAAGAGTCTCTAGGAATTGAATGACATCATGGAACACATTGGCATATGTGTCATGAGTGTCCCAGAAGGAAAACAGAAAGGAAAAGGGGCAGAAATAATGACTGAAAATTTCCCATCACTTATAAAATTTTCCCAACTCTTATAAAACACATGCCTCAGAAACACAATGTAGTCCAAACAAAATAAATCCAAATAGATCCACTCCAAGACACATACTAATCAGTTTGTCAAATGCCAAAGATAAAGACAGAATTCTGACAGCAGCAAAAAAAAAAAAAAAAAAAAAAAAAAGCCATTCATCATATACAAGGGATGTCCAGTAAGATTAAGTGCTAATTTCTCATCAAAGGCAAAAGGCAATATTGTGATATATATAAAATAATAAAAGAAAAACACTGCCATCCAGGAATTCTTTATTCAAGAAATTTTCCTTCAAAACCAAGGGAGAGTTAAAGAAATTTACAAACAGAATCTGAGAGAGTTTGTTAACAAGAAACCTCTCTTAGAAGAAATACTAAAGGGAGTTCTGCAGACTGAAAGGAAAAGAGAGGAGATAATGGCTTGGAAGAGAGTGTAGAAAGGAAATTAACAGTAAGGGTTAGTAAAAGAGTAAACAAGAGACCAAAATAAGATATGACACATGAAAGCCAAAGGATAAAATGATTGAAGTAAGTACTGCTTTTAAAATAAAATCATTGAATGTTAGTGGATTAAACTCCTTATTCAAAAAAGACAGATTGTCAGAATGGATAAAAAATAAAACCTATCTATATACTATCTACAAGAGACTCAACTTAGCCTAAAGGGTACAATAGGTGGAAAGTGAAAGGATGAACAAATATATTCCATGCAAATAGTAACCAAATAAAGTTGAGGTAGCTATACTAACATCAGACAAATAGAGACTTTAAATTCAAATCTGTTGTACGAGAAAAAGAAAGACATTACATATTAATAAAGATGCAATTCACCAAGAAGCAATATCAATCATAATTATTGATGCACCTAATCAGACACTCCAACCTACATGAGGCAAACACTGGCAAAACTGAAGGGAGAAATAGATGACTCTACAAAAATAGTTGGGGACTTCAAAACATCATTCACATAAATAGATAGAACATCTAGACAGAGCATCAATAAGGAAACAGAGAATTTGAATAATTTGATAATGTATGAGACCTAACAGACATGCAGAACAATGCAACCTAAGAGCAGGATATGCTCTTCTCAAGTGCTCATGGATCTTTCTCCAGGATAGACCACATATTGGGTAACAAAAACAGGGCTCAAAATTAAAAAAAAAAAAAAAACACTGATATTATACAAATCATTTTCTCTGATCATAATGGAGTATAAATCAATAACAGGCAGAGAACTGGGAAATTTGCAAATATAATGCAGGTAAACAACACACTTTTAAACAATCAGTGAGTCAAAGAAGAAATTGCAAGAGAAATCATTAAATATTTTGAAATGAATAACAGTGAGAACACCACATATCAAATTTATGGGATACAGCAAATACAGTGCTGTGTATAACCCTAAAACCTACATTAAAAAGGAAGAAAGAACTAAAATCAAAGACCTAACTATACAATTTGAGGAACTAGAAACAAAAACCAGCAAACTAATTGCAGAGCAAGCAGAATGAAAGAAAGAATAAAGATTAGAGCAGAAAGAAATTAAATTGAGAACAGAAAAAGTAAAAAAAAACAATAGAAATAATCAACAAAACCAAAATTTGCTTTTTAAAGATCAATAAAATTGACAAACACTTAGCAAACACTTAGCTAAACTGACAAAGAAAATAAGAGAAAAGATGTAAATAAATAAAATCAAGATGTGAGGGGGAAATATTCTTACTGACCTCTCAGAAATTAAAAATAAAAACATGAGAGTATATCAAGAACTGTGTGCCAACAAATTAGACAGATTAGATGGAATGGAAAATTTCCTAGAAACACATGAACAACCTGTGTTGACTCAAGAAGAAATAGAAGACCTCAACAAACAAAGCATAAGCAAAAAGTTTGAAACTGTCATCAAAAACCCCCCAACAAAGAAAGCCCCAGGACCACCTAGTTCTACGGGTTAATTCCACCAACGATTAGAAGAAGAATTAATATTAGTCTTGCTCAAACACTTCCAAAAATTGAAGAGGAGGGAACACAACCTAACACATCCTATGTAGCCAAATTCACACTAATACCAAAGTCAGATAAAGATACAAAAAAAAAGAAAAAAAAAAGAAAATTACAGACCAGTTTCTCTAATGAATATAGATGCATATTGAGAATCAAATCCAACAGCACATTAAAAGAATTATACACCATGATCACGTGAGTTTTATCCAGGTATGCAAGAGTGGTTCCACACAAGAAAATCAATTAATGTAATACACCACATCAACAATGGAAGGGGAAATACAACATTATCAACTCTAATGTCATAAAATATGTATTTTAAAAATTCTAACATCATTTCTTTTTTTTTAAATTATTTTCATTTTTAAAGAAGCTTTAGATTACATAAATGTTACATAAAAAATATTAGGGATTCCCATATACCCACACCACTTCCTTCCCCTCCCACACATTCCCAGGTTAACCACATTCTTCATTACAGTGATACATTTGTTTCAACATATGTTACATTCATTACAACATCCTTTCTTGATCAAAAAACAACAACAACCACGATTTCAAAAGAAAGGAAAAGAAAGAAACTTCCTTAACATGATAAATGGTATATATGAAAACCCCACAGTTAACATAATACTCAGTGATGAAAAACTGAAAGCATTCCCTCTGAGACAAGACAAGGATGCCCAATCTCACCACTATTATTCAATATTGTACTGCAAACTCTAGTTAGAGCAATTAGGTAGGAAAAAGAAATAAAAGACATACAAATAAGAAAGGACAAAGTTAAACTTTCACTATTTACAGATGACATGATACTATACATAGAAAAAGTCCAAAAAATCTACAACAAAGGCACTAGAGCTAATAAATAAAATCAGTAAACTGGTAGGATACCAGATCAACATGCAGAAATTGATAGTGTTTCTCTACATTAGTAACGAACAATCTGAGGAGTAAATTGAGAAATACAACTATTTACAATAGCATCTAAAAGAATCAAATACCTAGCAATAAATTTAATCAAGGATATAAAGGACACGTATTCAGAAAACTACAAAGCATTTTTCAAAGCATTCAAAGAAGACCTAAATAAATGGAAGAACATTCTGGATTGAAAGATTAATTATCATTAAAGTGTAATTTCTACCCAAATTGATTTACAGACTTGACACAATCCCAAACAAAATTCCAAAACCCTATTTTGCAGAAATGGAAAAAAACAATTATCAAATTAATTTGGAATGGGTAAGGAGTCCTGACTAGTCATAAACATCTTGAAAAAAAAGTATAAAGTTGGAAGACTCACATTTCCTGAAAATGCATATTACAAAGCTACAGTGGTCAAAACAGCATTGTACTCATAAAGAAAGATATATCAACCAATTGAATCAAACTGAGAGTTCAGAAATAGACTCTCACATCAATAGTCAATTGATTTTTGTCAACACTGCCAAGGCCAATCAACTGGGACAGAATAGCCAATTCATCAAATGGTGCTGGGAGAGCTGAATATGCATATCCAAAAGAATGAAAGAGGACCCCTGTCTCACAAGTTATAGAACAAATTACTAAAATGGATCAAGGGGGAGCTGATGTAGCTCAAGAGGATGAACTACAGTTTCCCATGTACGGAGTCCTGAGTATGATCCCTGGTACCTCCTAAAAACAAAAAACAAAAATAGAAACCAAAAAAACCCAAACAAAAACAACTCTCATTGGCGAATGGATGAATCTCAGTGGTTGAGTGCTTTCTTCCCATATATGAGGTCCTGGGTTCAATCCCTGGTACCACCAAAAAAAAAAAAAAAAAAGGATTAAGGACGTAAATATAAGAGCCAGGAACATAGAAGTCCTAGAAAAAAGTCTAAGGAAGCATCTTCAAGATCTTGTGACATTTGTGACATAAGGTGATTTCTAGACCTTACAACCAAAGCATGAGCAACAAGAGAAAAAAATAGATAAATTGGACCTCCCCAAAATCAAATACTCTTGTACTTCAAAGGACTTTGTCATGAAGGTGAAAAGATAGCCTACTTAACGTAAGAAAATATTTGGAAACCACTTATCTGATAAGGGTTTAATATCCAGAAAATATAAAGATCCTACAACTCAGCAAAAAAAGAGACTAAAAACCCAATTTTAAAAATGGACAAAAGACTTGAATATACACATTTCCAAACAGGAAATACCAATGGCTAAAATGCTCATGAAAAGATGGTCAACATCACTAGCTATTAAGGAACTGCTAATCAAAACCACAAAACCACAGTGAGATATCATTTCATACCTATTAGACTGTCCACAATCTTAAAAAAAAACAAAAACAAAACAGAAAACTACAATGTTGAAGAGGGTATGGAGAAATAGGAACACTTATTCACTACTGGTGAGAATGTAGAATGGTACAGTTGCTGTGGAAGACAGTTTACTTTGGTGGTTCCTCAGGAAACTAAGCATAGAACTACCATCAATCCTCCTACTAGGAATTTACCTTTTTCAGAAGAACTGAACACAGACATTTTCACATGTTTGTAGTAGCATTATTCACAGTTGCCAAAAGATGAAAGCAATTCAAGTGTCCATACACCAATGAATGGGAAAAAAATGTAGTATATACATACGATGGAATATTATTCAACTATAAGAAGAAATGAAGTCTTGATGCATGTAATGATAAGGATGAACCTTGAAGATGTTATGTCAAGTAAAATAACTCAGAGACAAAAGGACACATATAATATGATTTCACTAATATGAACTAAATATAATGTGCAAACTCATGGAGTTACTATCTAGAATTTATGTCACCAGAATATAGAATTGTAGAAGAGAAAGGGGTCTGATAATTAATGGAGAATTTTTTAATATGGTTGATTAAAAATATATGTAAATGGGTAGAAGTGATGGTAGCAAATTACTGAGATTGTAATTAACAGCCATGATATATGCATGCGATTAAGGTTGACAGGGAAACTTTAAGGTCATGTATGTCACTAGAAGGAAAGCTAGAGGATGAAAAGGGACTGTATAAAATAGTGAAGCCTGTTGTGGACAATGAATGTGATCAACACTACAAATAGATCAATGTTCTTGTATGAATTAGAACCAATGTACTTCACTATTACAAGGTGTTAATAATGTGATATATGGACAAAAATACGCCAAATGCAAACTATGGACTATAATATATTCATAGTCTTCCATCAAATATAATAAGGTACCACACTAATACTATCAATAATAGGGTGTAAGGAATATGGGGTTTTTCATTTGGGATTCTTGAAAATGTTCTGAAATTTATTATGGTGATAAAAGCACAACTCTGTGATTATATTGAGATCAATTGATTGTACACTTTGGATAGATTATAGGATGTATGAATAAAACTGCTTAATAAAATGTAATTCAATAGATATATATTGAGTTTGGATTTTACTGCACAAGACAGGACATTTTATATATAAGATTGCTAAAAAGTGAACAAGGGGGAAAGAAATTTTAATATAAGTGATGAAAATGTTCATGTGTAGACTAGGTTATCATGTCCAGGTGTCTGACAAGTAAACCCTAGCCAGGTTTTTACTGAGAGAGAATTCCATATTTAGATTTGCATCCATAGTCAGCTGATGATATCTACAACCAACAAAGGAGATTTCCTTCATCAGTGAATGGAATCTCCACATTCAATCCCTTGGAGACCTTAAAATGAGAATTTGAGATTTCAGCACTGAGAAAGAAGAACTTCTATTTTTTATGCAGCCAACCCGCCTTTCCTAGGGAATTCGATATCACCCTTATTGTACTTTCCAACTTGTGGCCTGTTGAATAGGCAATCCCTATGGTTGTGCAAGATAATTCCTTTAATAAATATTGAGAGAGGGAGAGAGAGAGAAAGAGAGAGAGAGAGAGAGAAAGAGTCTTGTTAGTTCTGTTTTTCTGGAGAGCCCTGACTATCACAATATATTTTGGAGGAAACAATATTTTTAAGTTGTTTCACCTTAACTCAGTAGAGGAATTTACATAAGTACATCTTAGTGAAATATCACACAATATGACAAATAACTTATACAATGTATTATTTTTCCTAATTCAAATATCTGGAAGGACTTTCAAGTGTGACTTTTATTTAAGGCAAAGTATACAGAGTGGCTAGAGTTCCAGAGACCTTTCAACCCAAATTTCACCACGCCCTGTCATTGCACAGCACTGCTAGGATGATTCTCTGGATTGAATAGGCAAGATTTCTATGGAAAACCTCAGTTTCAGGAGAGTTCAAAGAAGATCTTAGGATTGCTTTTAAATTAACTTGGTCAGGTCATCAAATGTCTTATCAAAATGGCTAGGCAATGTGAAAACCACCTGTAAAAACTGATTGGGTTATCTTTCCATTTATTTAGGTCTTCTTTGATTTCTTCAAGAAATGTTTTTAATCTTCATTTATAAGTCCTTTATACCTTGGTTAAATTTATTCCTGCATATTTGATTCTTTTAGTTGCCTTTGTAAATGGATTTTTTCCCTTTAATTTCCTTTTCAGATAGTTCATTTCTGTTATATAGAAACACCACTCTTTTTGCATATTGATCTTATACTGTATCACTTTCTGAAATGATTTAGTAGCTCTTGTAGCTTTATTGAAGTTTTGGGAGTTCTCTATATAGGATCTTTCACGTCATCTGGAAATAGGCAGCTTTTACTTCTTCCTTTCCAATTTTGATGCATTTTATGACTTTTTCTTGCCTAACTGCTCTGGCTAGAAATTCTAGTACAAATAGAATAAAGTGGTGACAGTGCGCATACTTACTTTATTCTTTAACTACAGGGAAAGTTTCAGTCTTTCACTATTGCGTATGATTTTAGCTGAGATTTTTCATATATGTCCTTTATCATGTAGAGGAAGTTTCCTTCAATTCCTAGTTTCTAAGACTTTCTGGATTTTTTTTTTATTATGAAATAGTGATGAATTTTGTCAAAAGTCTTTTCTGTGTCAATTGAGCAGATCATGAGGTTTTTTCCTTTCCTTCTATTAATGTGGTGTGTTACATTAACTGACCTTCTTAAGTTGAATCACTCTTGCATGCCTGAGATTAATCTCAACCATGGTGTACAGCTCTTTTAATGTCATATTAGATTCATCTCCATTCTGATCTTTGCCACATAATGGAGTAAACTGTTGATGCATGCAACAACTTGAAACACCCTCCAAAGAATAAGTAAGCTTCTTTTACTGTTAAGTAAAAGATCAGGAAATAAGGATTGGGTTAGGTTGTGATTGCAAAGAGCATGAGGAAATTTTGGAGTGATGGAACAAAGGTGACTGCATGAATATGTACACGGGTTAAAATTCATATACTGTACACAAAAATGTCAATTTTACTGTTGTTTAATTAAAAATAAATTAAAATATAGAGATGTGTATTTATACCTTAACTAATTAATAATTAATGTGTCCATCTTTTCTTTTTTTTTTTTTTTTTTTTTTGCTAGGAGGTACTGGGGATTGAACCAGGACCCTTGTACATGGGAAGCAGGTACTCAAAACACTGAACTATACCTGCTCTGCTCCCCTGTGTTAATCTTTTGATGTAGAGCCAAAGTGAAATATTTATTTGAGCATTGGTATTCTATTTGGGGTTTCTTCTTCTTTGTATTTTTTTTTAATTTCTTGAGTAAACATAAGGATGCATATTCTAATTTCACTTTCTCTAAGGTGGAGTCATATATTATAGATATTTGAGTATAAATCTGAAGGTAGAGCTCCATCAAAAAACGGTACAAAAAATATTTAGATGAGTGCAAATGGGAAATTGTATGTCATTGTAGGTTCCTAGCAGTTACCTTATTGAACAATATTTGGCCTTGGAACTCACACAAAAGCTGTATCTGAATTCTGTTGTAGACTGTAGGAATTTAAACATCTACAAATTATTCGGATGGATTTCACAAGAAAAAGAATTACTTTGCTAAAGAGACTAAAGAATGTTAGGAAATGAACACTGATTTTTTGAGTATCCACATGCTTTATTCATTTTATATCACTTAATCATGCAATAATTTTATGCAATAGGTTTTACTAGCTTCATTTTGTACATGTGGAAATTTTTTTTGTTGTTGTTGTTTTTTAATTAAACTTTTAATTTTGAGTAAGTGTAGAATCACATGCAGTTGTAAGAAATAATACAGAGAAATCACATGTTCCCTTTTCCCAGTTTCCCCCAAGGATAACATCTTGCAAAAGAATAGTACAATATCATAATGGCAATATTGATATTTTTTTTCTTTTTTTTTTTTTTATTAATTTTTTTATTTTTTATTGACTTTGTAATAATATTACATTAAAAATATATATGTGAGGTCCCATTCAACCCCACCCCCCCACCCCCCCTCTCCCCCCCCCCCCAACAACACTCGTTCCCATCATCATGACACATCCATTGGATTTGGTAAGTACATCTTTGGGCACCTCTGCACCTCATATACATTGGTTCACATCATGGCCCATACTCTCCTCTATTCCATCATGTAGGCCCTGTGAGGATTTACAATGTCCGGTGATTACCTCTGAAGCACCATCCAGGGCAGCTCCATGTCCCGAAGACGCCTCCACCTCTCATCTCTTCCTGCCTTTCCCCATACCCTTTGTCCATTATGTCCACTTTTCCCAATCCAATGCCACCTCTTCTATGTGGACACTGGATTGGTTGTGTCCATTGCACCTTTATGTCAAGAGGAGGCTCAGATTCCACCTGGATGCTGGATGCAATCCTCCCATTTTCAGTTGTAATCACTCTAGGCTCCATGGTGTGGTGGTTGTCCTTCTTCACCTCCATCTTAGCTGAGTGTGGTAAGTCCAATAAATCAGATTGTAGGTGCTGGAGTCTGTTGAGGCTCAGGATCTGGCTATCACATTGTCAGTCCAGAGATTCAAATCCCCTAAATATATCTTAAACCCCAACATTAACTGCACCTCCAGCACATTAGCATGAAAGTCTTATGAAGGGAGATCCCATCTGAGTCGAGATTCATCACACATAAACACCATTTCCAAAGAGGGGCCATCTGCCCTGGTAGTTAACCCCATCGGCCATGACCATAACTCCCATGGGTCTCTTTAGCCCTCAAAGGAACCAATATCTGGGGGTTGTATCTGCTTTATCTGTCTCTCTGACTCTGCTCAGTTGTGCATGAGGGCAAACCTTCTGCCAGCCTCCAGACTCTTTTTTAGAAACTCGTAGCCATATAAACTCATTTCTCCTTTCCATTTCCCCCTTACTTTAGGTCAAACAGCATTTTAAAGTCATGGTATTTTATGTAGACATGGATATTCTGTTGATCCGCATTGAACCTTCCGTATAAGGTCATTTTCCAGTTGCATCATCAGTTGGTAGTTGATAGTGGTCCCTCGTTGCCAGGGAGGCTCATCCCCGGGTGTCATGTCCCACGCTGGGGGGAAGGCATTGCATTTACATGCTGAGTTTGGCTTCGAGACTGGCCACATTTGAGTAACATGAAGGCTGACAGAAGGAAATTCCCAGGCACAAAGTTGCTCTAGGCCTTGTTATTATTTTGGGTTTATCAGCTCACAAGCATAGTCATTAGTATCAGGGGCTCACTGTTGAACCCTCACTCCCTCCCGGTCCCCACCACTGTACCTGGGAGATTGTCGCTGCTCCCCTAGGGACCACGACAGAGCACCACTGGCCAGGAACCCAGTACCCCCCCTACTGTGGTTTTTAATTGTTGCCACTATGAGTATATCCAAACATTACCATGCACCCTGGACATATGTTCTGTACAGCTCCCTGTCAGTCATATATCATCTGTCATTGGTATCCCATACCAGTATCCCTCCATTGCCATTGTTGAAACACTCTGTGATCCAGAACTCCCCGAAATTTGAAGCCCAATATAATGTCATGGTCCCTTACTAGGGAATGGCATATAGCGATGAGTTTAAAGGATAGATAAAGATGTACATGTGGAAATTAAAGACCAAATAGTTTATATAACTTCCCCCAAATCAGCTAATAGAAGAAACAGATGGGATAGAAATTAGATATTCTTTATTCATTATTATATTAATAAATATTGAATTCCACTTCTACCTAAGTTGATGAAATAAACAGTAAAGAGAAATAACAGTGATAGATCCCAAGGTAAAGAATAGAGAGGAATTATATCTGGTCTATATGCCTTACACTTACAGATGTCCCTGCCTTGGAATCTTGGTGTGATTAATTGTTAGGTGTCCCCAAAACTTTGACTTCTTTCCTTCCATTATATTAGGGTCTTTTTGGAGCACATATACCTAGAAATTATATAACTTAACTTTATTTAAGGTAAGAATCGTGTAGATATTTAGTTCCTGCCAGTGGAATGGGAGTGAAAGGGAAATTTTCTACTTTGTTATTTGTATAAAATGTAATTGCATGTCATCCTTTTCTGCTTTTCACCCTTCCAGTGTGCCAGAAATCACATATGACCTAGCTTTAACTATGCAGGCTAGGACCTTTGGTATGGTAGAGGCATCTTGCTCTCTGAATCTGAGAGTGGACTTAGTCATGCCATCCTGTTGGCCTGGACTCTCAGCTAACATTAATGTATTTATGTGAAGATGGGAAAGAGTATGAAAAATGAAAAAAGAAAGCCTTTCTTTAATTTGCATGAGTATATATTTGGGTCACCTTATTGCAAAAGTTTTGTATTCCCAACTCAATATATTTGGCAAACCTATCACTTATCTGTATGGAATTTACTTGAAAACAACTTTTCACAAAATAGATGAAAAGAATAAATGTTGTAGTGGAAGAAGTAGGCATGCTTTCTTGTGTGTATTTGGGTAATTCTGTTGAATGTATTGTTATTGAACTTATTGTGATAATTTTCCCAAAAAAAGCCATGTTTCATTTAAAGGAAAATTCATTTATTCATATTTTTATATTGAGTATATATAATCTGATAATAATCTTTCAGCCATTAACAGTTTAAGTTGCTGTAATGATCTGACAACTATGTAAGTTAAAAGGTAATTCACCCTATGTAGTTTACTATTATGCTAGTGTTCATTTAATTTGAGTTCATAAAAATTGCAGTAAAATTTTAGGAGTTCAGAGCTATAACTTGGATCATATTGATATGGAATATAGAGAGATATAACACTCTACTACAGAACTAGCTTAGATTTAAAGAAAAACAAAAACAAAGAAAAGAAAGAAAAAGAAAGAAAGAATGGAAGGAAGGAAGGAAGGAAGGAAGGAAGGAAGGAAGGAAGGAAGGAAGGAAGGAAGGAAGGAAGGAAGGAAGAAAAATGCTATAAAGCAAATTACAAATCTTTACCTACAGTAACAAAGCTTTTCCTATTCCTTGGATCTTATCTAGAAGTAAATTATGTGAATAGGATAGTAAGGCTTTCAGGTCTGGGGAGAAAAGTACAGGCTAAGGGCTGGGAAAAACCACTTTTTTGGAACCACTTAAATTTCAAAAACAACTGAATTGTGTTCCAGAAGAGTGTTCCAGAGTCAATTAACACAAAACATTCATTATTATTATTGTTTTGTTATTATTATTAGATTTCTTAGTAGCTCTGCCTCACTTACTGAAAGTTAGCATCTAACAATTGCTTTCTCTTAAACAATTCTCAGAATCATCCTGAATTAATCTAGGTTCACACTCCTTCTCTACTTGCCTTGACTGCAATTAAGCTACCAAATTATGATGATATCATAGGTTTTGATCTCCACAGAAATTATTCTATCACTGAAAATATATCTAACTACATCTAAATAAATAAATTCTAATTGTTCCTTGCACGCTTATTTAGTTATACCTACACTTGTGTATACCTACACTTGTACTTTAGGGAAACCTACTTTTCTGATGATGAGCTATCATTTCAACCATTATCCTTAACTTCTTTGTCCTGTAGGTCTTCTTACCCCTTTCTTCTCCTCCTCACTCCACTTTCATTCTAAGGAGTACTAGTTGCTACTGAAGAAAACCTACATTTTAGCCACAATATATTTATTATCATGCTTACTTACTTGCTGAGTTGGTTCATTCACTCATATTCCCTGAGAGAAAATTTCTTCATTAAAAAGTCAACTCATCTTTTCTATAGGTAAATTTGCTTCCTACATATTAGGTTGCAATGGCTTTAAATTTTAGCAACTATAATATATTTGCACCCAAATTCCTCCTCTATAATTTAGAATTAACTCAGGAAAACACAAACTGCTATTGACCTTTCAGGCAGGAAGGGAATATGGATAGGGAATTAGATGTTGGAAAAACATATGGAAGAGTTAGGGGAGTGAAAGACATAGAAAAAACCCATTGGCTTTCAGAAAATGAGGAAGCCGCACCAACACTCTAAGCTGACAGAAACTCTAATGTGGATTATTTTCAAGAGAATTCCAGAACCATGGCAAAATATCTCGTAGTCTTTCTGCTGAAAGACAATTGTAGCTTCCGTTTTCTACGTATTATACAAGGGCCTCTCAATGGTGGAATCTAACCTGGCATTGTTTTGGTAAGAATTCTGAGAAAAAACTGTTCTCAGGTTTCTAGTCCATATGGTATCAGAGGGAGTGCAAAAGATCATAGGCTGCAAATTAATTGACAACTGAAGTTTAACTCAATACGCTTGGCTTTTTTCAACAATTGCCATGGTAGAAACATCCTTCCTCTGGGCTAAATTTAGGTCTTAGTGAGTATTGTTTTCAACCCATTTTTGCTATTCTTAGAGACTGTGTCTATCAATTATTCCTTCTATTACTAATGTCCTCAAAATATTCCTTCCATGTGGGATCCCATCAGCTTTTAAACAAATTCAATTTTATAACATCTCAAGAACATGTCATAAATGAAAAGCATGAATCTCATCTTTTCACTTTCACTTTCATGATAATATCCTTTGTTGCATAAAATTTTAAATTTTGTTGAGTTCCCATTTATCTGTTTTTTGTTGTTGTTGCTTGAGCTTTGAGTATAAAGTCTAAGATATTATTGCCTACCAAGATCTTGAGGATGGTTCCCTATGTTTCCTTCTCAGAGTTTGATAGTCCTGGTTTTTATATTTAGGTCTTTGATCCATTTTGAGTTAAGTTTTATACATGGTGTGAGGTAGAGGTCCTCCTTTATTATTTTGCACATGGATATTTAGTTCTCCCAGGACCATTTGTTGAAGGGACTATTGTTTCCCAATTGAGCGGACTTGGCAGCCTTGAAAAAAATCAATATTCACTGATTTCAGCTCTAAGTTAAAAGTGTGTTGTTTCATTTCCAATTTTCTTTGAGATGTTTCTCTTATTGATTTCTAGATTTTTTCCATTATTATCAGCAAACCGTTCATTATTTCAAATGTTTTAACTTTGTTAACCTTTGTTTTTGATGCCAGGTAAGGATCAAAGTGTTCAAAATTCTACATCCACTTGAAAATAATGTGCACTTTGTTGAGAGTTAGATAAACATAAATTAGATCCAGTTTGACAATGTTTTACCTTCTCCATAATCTTGCTGATTTTCTTCTCGCTAACTCTAATAAATTCTGAGAAGAGTGTCAAATGCAATGTTCCACTAAAAATGTGGATTTTTTCTATTTATCCTTTCAGTTGTTCTTTGTATATTTCAAAGCTATATTTTTAGTTGCAGACATCCTAAGAATTTTAATGTCATCTTTAAGAACTGATTTTTAATTATTATGTAATGGTCCTCTTTTTCTCTGATAATTTTCTTTGTTCAGAAGTATATTTAGTCTTAGATTAACACAGTTCCTCCAATTGTGTTTTGATTAGTGTTTGCATGGCATGACTTTTTTTTCCTGATTTGCTGTTCATTTACTTATAATTTAAAATGAATTTCTTAATAGATGGCATATCAAGAGATCGTTATTTTAAACCCATTCAGAAAATCATTGTTAATTGGTATCTTGATTATTTACATAATTTACATACAATTATAATTAATTGATATGTTTGGATTAAGGTTTACTTCTTGGATTTGGGTGTATTATTTGAGTTCTATACATATATTCTGTTTTTGTTCCATTGTTTCTCCTTTCCTACCTTTGTTGGGGGTTATTAGACAATTTTTAGAAGTAATTTATCTATTTTGTTTTGATTATATTTGTAGAGGTTTTTATGTAGTTGTATGAGAGATTACAAGTCATAATTAACCCTTCACAGACTATATAGATTCAATATTTTACCACTTTAAGTAAAATGTAAAAACATTACCAACACATAAATCTCTTTATTCTCAAACTTTCATTTTGTATGGCATATATATTTTATATGTATTCCTTGAGAACTCTGTCAAAAATGCTGTAATATTTGCTTTCAAATGACAAACATACTTAAAAAATTAATAGCAGGTGTACAGTCTTAAAAATGCTTTAAAATACTATGTCATTTCATTTATTCTGTAGGTATCATGTCACTTCTCACTTGTAGCTTTTGATATAATCTTTTTCCATTTAGTTTTCTGCAGCTTGATTTTGATGTTTCTGCCTGTATTTTTTTAAGTTTGTCTTGTTGGAGTATACTGAGATGTTTGAATCTATAAATTTATGTATTCTTAAATTGAAAATTGTAAGCCATTATTTTCTTAATGTTTTTCTGCACATACTCTTTCTCATCTACTATGATTCCAGTTACATTAATGTCAGACCTAAACTAATGATATCATTAATAATAGCATTATTAACACCATTATTATTTTCATTATTCCAAATGTCCCTGTGTGTCTGAGGGTTGTTTTCTTCATCTTTTGTCTCTGTATTGCTCAGATTATATAATTTCCATTATTCTATCATTAATTTCACTGATTCTTTCCTTTATAATCTCCTCTCTGCCTTTGGGCTCATTTAATAAGGTTTTTCTTTTGATTGCAATTTAGGATCTGAAACTTCCATTTGGTCCTTTTATATCTTCTTTGCTGGTCTTTTTTAACCTTTCCATTAATTTCAAGAAACTTCATCCTCACATTTAGGAGCATTTTTATAATAGTTACATTCAAGTTTTGTTCAGTTAATTTCAACATTTGCTTCATCTTGGTGGTAGTGTCTGTTGATTTTCTTTGCCAATGAGAAGGGAGAATTTCTGGTATTTTGTTGACTGAGAAATTTTGGATAAGTATTCCGAACATTTTTAATGTTAAGAAATGAACATCTGTGGCTTGTTTACTACCTTTTAAAAATGTTGATATTTTTCTTTTAGTGGGAAGTTGTTCCAATTAATTTCTTGTCCTCAAGTGTGACTAGTCTGCTGTGGATTACGATATATTTCAGTTTTCAAAGCTGTCATGGTATTTGTATCTGTCTTATATTTGATACTTCACTCTTTTGTGAACATCCTACAACTGAGCCCTTGCCTGGGGCAAAGCAGCAGGAAAAAGGAAGAGAAAAAACAGGAGAGATTAATTTTATACTCTTTGGGAATAGTGCCTTCAAATGGACAAATGCATTTTCCTTCCTTGGAGTGTTAGTCTTCTGGGATTTCTTGTTGCTGCCCCTGCTGCCATTGTCACAGGATAGTTTTGAGGCTAGTGCACAAATGATAAGAAAATAAAAGAAAAAAGAGGATTTCCCCCACTTCCACTGAGTGTCATACGTTTTATTTCTTGACCATAGTGCTAGATCTATTTTTGCTGTAACAAATTACCACAAAGTGACTGTGAGGGTTTGAACCTTTATGTATCCCAGGAAATTGAGTTCTTTAATCCATTCCTATGGGTATAACCCATTCTAAGTCAGCCCTTTTGATGAGTTTACTTCAGTTAAGCTGTGACCCAGCCCAATTAAGATAATTATTTGAGTCCTTTGTAAAAGAATGAAATTCAAACAGAAAAGGGCATAGGAAGCAAGAGGCTGAACATAAACAGAACCCAGAATAGAAGGAAGAGAGCAAGAGATGTTATCATCTGTCTTGCTAGCTGACAAGGACTGCTCTCAGCCAGCTCCAGAACTCCAGTCTTCCAGAATGCTTTATTCTATTGGGCTGCCAAAAGCAATGTTACGGAGATGGGTTTTTATATTGGGGATTTATCAGCTTACAAGCTTACAGTTCTGAAGCCAATTATTTAGTCTCAAAATCAAAACAAATCAATTTCCATTGTTTAACCTGACCCATTTCATATTGACTTGAGCAGGAAGAAACTCGAACAATGATGTAGAAGAAAATAATTTTATTATCTTACATTCCTGAAGACCAGAAGTCTAAAATAAGACTTACAGGGCAAAATCAAGGTGTCGTCAGATTGGTTCCTTTTAGAGAATCTAGGAAAGAATCTGTTCCTTGCATCCTACAGTTTCTGGTAGCTACTGGCTTTCCTTGGCTTGAGACCACATCAGTCCAACATCTGCTTCCATTGTTACTTTACCTTCTTCTCTTTTGTATTCAAATTTTCCTTTTCCTCCCTGTTGTAAAGGCCCTTGTGATTATACCTAGTGCCCACCTGCAAAATGTGGGAACAAAATCTCCCCTATCTCAAGATCGTAACTGGAACACAACTACAAAGTCTCTTTTGCAATATAAGGTAACATTTAGAGGAGTCAGAGAGTAGGAACTGGATATATTTGGAAGCCATTATGCCAACTACACAGCTTCTGCTGGAACTCTTACTATCAGCACCTCTGTGCTCACGTTTGTGTTTCTGGCTGCATTGAGACAAGCTTGGGGAAAGCAGAGGGGAAAAGACTAGACACTACTGGTTAATTGAAACTGCAATTTCTGAAATTTCTGGTCTTCTACCCTAATCTGATAATACTATTAATTTAAAAATAGCTACTTCTAACATTTTGCTCAAGTTTTATAGCTGCATTTGGTAGGAGAGGCAGAATGGTATGGACTTATTTCATCTTACCCAGGACCAGAACTACCTACCAATCTTTTGTATCCTTTATTTTCTAATCACCATTATGCCAAACCATTAAATGAATACTCAATGGCTATAATGGAAACAGTAGTTCTTTTTTTTTAAGATTTATTTATTTCCCCCCCACCCCCACCCCAGTTGTCTGTTCTCTGTGTCTCTGTCTGCTTCTGTTGTTGTCAGCAGCACAGGAATCTGTGTTTCTTTTTGTTGCGTCATCTTGTTATGTTAGCTCTCCATGTGTGCAATGCCATTCCTGGGCAATCTGTACTTTCTTTAGTGCTGGGCGGCTCTCCTTACATGGCGCACTCCTTGCACATGGGGCTCCCCTATGTGGGGGCACCCCTGTGTGGCATAGCACTCATTGAGCGCATCAGCACTGCACCTGGGCCAGTTCCACACAGGTCAAGGAAGCCCGGGGTTTGAACCGTGGACCTCCCATGTGGTAGACGGATGCCCTAACTACTGGGCTAAGTCCACTTCCCAACAGTAATTCTTTGATCCACCTTTCTTCTGACCTGACTTTGGCTCAAGAACTAACCCCTTCACACAGTAGATACTTTATTTCTACATTTACATTCATATTCTTAGATGCCATGTTTTAACTAGCACATCTATTTTTAATGGTACACATTAGTTATGCAATTTTAACAATAGAAGACAATTAGAGAACTTTCTGTAATCTTCCAATCTTCTACTTACAAACATACCATGTACAAGAATATGCTCTTCCAAATTATTACATCCAGAATGGATCATCCAATATTTAGTTTTAAAAGCAATTTATTTTTATGTGATTATTATATATAAATAATATTATAGTGAATTGTAATTCACACCAAACTAGTCATGTTATCAGAACACTTCCTTTGAATAACTTTTTCACAAAATTAAAATTGTCTTTTATTTAATTTACCTTATTTTCTCTGTCCTCTTCACTCTTTCTTCTCTTCTGTCTCTCTCTTCCCCCCCAAACAAACACATAATATTACATTTGACATAATCCAATTTATTTTTAAGTAGGAAAACCTTTATTTTAAAAAACTTTTCTCCTCTCCCTCACTTACAAAGTTACATAAGATGCTTTGCTTTAGACTTTATTTTTTAAGATTTGTTTGTTTGTTTGTTTGTTTGCTTGTTTATTTCTCTCCCCTTCCTTCCCTCCACTCCGGTTGTCTGTTCTCTGTGTCTATTTGCTGCGTTTTCTTTGTCCGCATCTGTTGTTGTCAGTGGTAAGGAAATCTGTGTTTGCTGCGTCATCTTGTTACGTTAGCTCTCCCTGTGGACGGCACCATTTCTGGGCAGGCTGCACTTTTTCATGCTGGGCAGCTCTCCTTATGGGCACACTCCTTACCCGTGAGCTCCCCTATGCAGGGGACACCCCTGTGTGGCATGGCACTCCCTGTGTGCATCAGCACTGCACATGGGCCAGCTCCACACGGGTCAAGGAAGCCAGGGGTCTGAACCACAGACCTCCCATGTGATAGACGGACACCCTAACCACTGGGCCAAGTCCGCCTCCTGCTTTAGACTTTAGAACTAAAAGAAACAGAAAATAATAAAGTACTAGAAAAAATAAACAAATTAAATGCTAGTTTTTCAAGATCAATAAAATTGACAAACCCTTAGCTAAACTAACAAAGGAAAAAAGACAGAAGATGCAAATACACAAAATAAGAAATAGGAGGGAAATATCACAACTGACACCACAGAAATAAAGAATATCATGAGAGGATACTTTGAAAAATTATATGCCAACAAGAAGGATAATTTAGAGGAAATGGACAAATTCCTAGAAACACACAAGCAGCCTACACTGATGAAAGAAGAAATTAATGAACTCAACAGACCAATCACAGGTAACAAGAATGATTTAGTCATCAAAAACCTCCCAACTAAGAAGAACCCAGGACCAGATGGCTTCACTGGTGAATTCTACCAAACATTCTAGAAAGAACTAACATCAGTCCTGCTTAAACTCTTCCAAAAATGGAAATAAAAGGAACATTTCCTAACTCATTCAGTGATGTCAAACTTACCCTAATACCAAACCCAAGCACAGATTCCATAGGAAAAGAAAATTACAGATCAACCTCTCTAATGAACCTAGATACTAAAATCCTTAGCAAAATACTTCCTAATCATATTCAACAACACATCAAATGGGTTTCATCCTTGGTATTCAATGATGGTTCAACATAAGAAAATAAATCGATGTAATACACCACATAAACAGATTGAAAGGAAAAAAAAATTACATGATCATTTCTACAGATGTAGAAAAAGCACTCAACATAATACTTTCCTGATAAAAACACTGCAAAGGATAACAATAGAAGAAAACTTCAACATAATGAAAAGTTTATATGAAAAACACACAGCTTATATTATATACAATGGTGAAATCATAAAAGCATTCCCTCTAAGATCTGTAAAAAGACAAGGATGCTCACTAAAAATACTCCTATTTAACATTGTGTTAGAAGTACTTGTTTGAGCACTTAGGCAAGAAAAAGATATATAAGGCATCCAAATTGTAAAGGAAGATGTCAAGATTTCACTATCTGCAGATGACATGATCTTATACATAAATAGCCCTGAGAAATATACAACAAAGCTTCTGGGGCTTATAAATGAGTTCAGTAAAGTCACAGGTTATAACATCAATGCATAAAAATTAGTAGATTTTCTGTCCACCAATAATGAGCAATCTGAGTAGGAAATTAAGAAAAAAAATCCCATTTACTACAGCAAATAAAATAATCAAATACATAGGAATAAATTTAACCAAACATGTAAATGACCTATACACAGAAAGCTACACAACACTGTTAAAGAAATCAAAGAAGACTTAAATAAATGGAAGAATATTTCCTGTTTGTGGATGGGAAGACTAAACATTATTAAGATATCTATCCTACCCAAACTGATCTACAGAATTAATGAAATCCCAATAAAATTCAACACAACAACTTTTAATAAATTAGAAAACTAACAATGAAATTTATTTAGAAGTACAAGGGGCCGCAAATAGCCAAAGACATAGTGAAAAAGAAAATTGAAATTGGAAGAATCATACTACCTGACTTTAAAACATACTACAAAGCTACAGTGGTCAAAGCTGCATGGTATTGGCACAAGGATAGACATAGCAACCAAAGGAAACAAATAGAGAGTTCTGATACACATCCTTCCCATATAAAGTCATCTGATATTTGACAAGGCCACCAAGCGCACTCAGCTGGGCAAGACTAGCCTCTTTAATAAATGGTGCTTGGAGAACTGGATATCCATATCCAAAAGAAGAAGAGAGGAACATCATCTCACACCTTATACAGAAATCAACTCAAGATGAATCAGAGATCTAAACATAAGAGCTAAGGCCATAAAAACCTTGGAAGACAATGTAGGGAAACATCCACAGGACCTTGTAATAAGAAATGGTTACATGAACTTTGCACCCAAAGCACAATAAGCGAAAGAATTGATAGATAAGTGGGATCTTCTCAAAATTAAAAACTTGTCCCTCAAAACAGATTGTCAGGAAATTGAAAAGACAGCCTACCCAATGGGAGAAAATATTTGGTAATCATATATCTGATTGGAACCTATTATCCTGCATATATAAATAAATCACATATATCTCAAAAATAAAAAGGCAAACAACCCATTTAAAAAATGGGCAAGTGATTTGACTAGACACATCTCCAAAGAAGAAACAGAAATGGCTTAAAAGCACATGAAAAAATGCTCAGCATCACCAGCCATTAGGGAAATGTAAATCAAAATTACAATGTGACATCATCTTACACCTATTAGACAGCTGACCACTAATAAAACAGAGGATTGTGTTGGATGTCAAGGAATGGAAACTCTCACCCACTGCTGGTGGGAATGTAGAATGGTCCAGCCATTGTGGAGGACAGTTTGGCAGTTCCCCAAAAAACTAACTATAAGTATGTCATATGATTCAGCAATTCCACTGCTGAGTATATATCCAGAAGAATTGAAAGCAAGGACATGAACAGATATATACACACCAATGTTCATTGCAATATTATTAACTATTGCCAAGAATTAGAATCAACCCAAATGCCCATCAACAGAAAAATGGGTGAACAAAATGTGAAATATATGTACAATGGAATATTACTCAGCTATAAGAAGGAATAGAGTACTAGCACATGGGAAAGTGTGGATGAATCTTGAGGACCTTATGTTGAGTGAAAGAAACCAGGCATTGAAAGATAAATATTACATGACCTCATTCATATGAATTAAGCAAGTCTAGCAGACTCAGAGAGTTAGACTCTGGAAGATAGGTTTACAGGAAACAGAAAAGGAGAAGGTTCTGATCCAATGCTTATATGGGTGAAATCTATGATAAGGTGGAAGGGAGTAATTGTTTTGTGAAGGCATATGACTGGGTTGTAGTGACACCATTGAGTTGGGTGGTGCAAGCTTAACAAGGAAGTAAGGTGGGGAGGATGGAATGGACAGTATATTGAACTGAGGTAGGGTTGGGGAAGGGAGCAAGTGACACTGGGGATTGGTGGGTATGTTATTAAAACTACAGGATTGAGAAAGCTCTTTTGGCAATTTGACAAAGAAGGGTTACTGGTTTAGGGTGTTGGATGGGGGGGGGCGCTTCTCTTCTAGAGAATGTGCAAGTGATCATTTTGTAATAGAGTGTTGTATCAGTGGGTAGAAACCAACATAACGAGTAATGAGCAGGAAGGAGTTGAACTCCCAATCTGGAGAGGCAGACATGTTCTCAGACAGAGGATTGGTCTTGTCTCTTGAGAGTATGACAGTTCCTAATAGGGGAGGACAAACTAGTATGTCAAGCCCTCAGTGTTGTTGTATGTGGCTATAAATCTTGTCCTTCAAGGAGTAAAGACTGGTGGTTGCTATAGGCACTGAGGGGAGAGGGAGGAAGGAATAGAGTAGATGGAAGAGGGAGGAAGTTAAGGGACAATGGAAATGTTCTGCATGATCTTGCAATGATGGATACAGCCCATGTTGAATTTCATCAAAAATCTATAAAAGTGTAAGGTCTAGAGCATATAACATAATGTAAACCATTGACCATGGTTAGTGGCTATGTTTCAATATGTGTACATCAGTTGTAACAAATAAACCATCTACATATAAAAATGTTATTTATATGGGAAGGGGAAAAGGGGGGAAGACATTGTGTATTTGAGAATACCCTGTGTTCTGCATGTGACTTTACTGTGACCTAAAACTTCTTTGAAGACAAAATGAAAAAACAATAAGACACTCATGAAAAAATGGAAGAAAATATCACTATATATACAGGACAACAGATATTACAGCATTGAAAGTCAAAACATCAAAAAAAATGTATTTTCCATTATTTTTTAATATCCCAATTTTTATATTATTTGTTTTAGCTTTCTAAAATTATTATGTATTTTATTCTTATGTTTAAACCTATCATTATTATTGAATTTTCATATTAATTATATTTGGTGATATTCTTGGCTTGATTTTTGAAGAAGTTTTGGACCACAGAAATCTTCCAACTGTGACAGGGGAGTATCATTGGTATGGGGTGTCAGAGAATGGGGATATATGGGAGGAAGTTCACCTGGGCATATATTTAAGGTATATAAATGTGTTCAAATGCTCATGGGGCATTGTCACAAGAGGTGGAGATTCACACAATAACTGAAAGAATATAGAATTCCCATCCTGGGGAGCTCTGTCACACACTCTAATGGAACAGCAACAATCTCCCATGAACAAGGTAATGACTAATGAAGAAGGATGGTCCATTGATCGGCCCTTGATTTTGATGATTATTCTTATGAGTCTTTGCTTTTGAAATTGTAATTTAGCTTATGCTGTAGGGTGCCTAGAGTTACCTCCTTAGAGCCTCCATGTTGCTCAAATGTGGCCTCTCTCTAAGCCAAATTCAGCGTACAAATGCATTACCTTTCCTTCAGCATGGGACATGTCTCCCAGAGATGAGCCTCCCTGGCACCAAGGGATTACTATCAAACACCAACCAGCAATGCAATTAGAAGAAGATCTTGATGGGAAGCAGATTTGGCTCAATGGCTAAAGCATTTGCCTACCACAAGGTTCAAACCCAGGGCCTCCTGATCTGTGTGATGAGCTGGCCCATGTGCAGTGCTGATGCATGCAGGGAGTGCCATGCCACACAGGGAGGAGCCTCACGTGCAAGGAGTGCACACTATAAGGAGAGCCACCCTGCAGGAAAGAAGTGCAGCCTGCCCAGGAGTGGCACCACCCACATGGAGAGCTGATGCAGCAAGATGATGCAACAAAAAGACACAGATTCCTGGTGCCACTGACAAGAATCCAAGCAGACACAGAAGAACACACAGCAAATGGACAGAGAGAGCAGACAATGGGTGGGGGGGGGGGGGGGAGGGAGAAGAGAAATAAATGAAAACTAAATCTTAAAAAAACAAACCTTGAATAACAGGGGGAAAAGGTAAATGGAAATGAGTTTATATGACTAAGAACCTTCAGAATGAGTTGGGAGGTCATTGAAGAGATAATGCTTCTGCACATCTCAGCAGGATCTCATAGACTGCCAAAGTAGATACTACCCCAAATAGTGGGGACGCTGAGGGCTCTGGAGACAGCCAAATCCCACAGTCATGGCAGATAGCTCAAGACTTTGGTGCCTTGCCAGTGGGCCCTAATTTGGAGTTTTTGCACCTGAGTGTGACAAAGTTGAATTCAGATGTGACTACTCTACATGTGCCTCTTCTTTCCCTTCTACTTGAACCTCTGGTTGGTGCAGGAATTGGTAGGTGTATGTACAAGGGACTTGAATGTTTGGTCTGTCTATGTGCCAGCTGGGTCCTGGGCTTTAGCGAAGTTGCAACACCTACTTTCCAGTTCATTGGATTCACTCAGGACAAGAACAAGGAGGTGAGGATGGACAACCACCATACTGAGGAACCCAGAGAGTACAACTGCAAGCAAGAGAGTTCCATCTATCAGCCATATGCAATTAAGGCCCCCTCTCAATTAGAGGGGGAATGGGCATCACTATCCCAAAGTCCTCAGGATTGGGGAATAAAATATGGACTAGAGTAGGCTTACTGGTATTCTTCTAAGACATTGTGATTCTAGCAATGGAAGAAATTATATCATTGATGTGGAGGCTGTGGCCACTGGAAGTGCTGAAGGCAGGGAGAGGGACAAAGAGATATAATTTATGGAAATTTTTGGGACTTGGAATTGTCCTTAATAACATTACAATGACAAATATAGGTCATTATATATATTAGGCCTTGACCTACAGAACTGAGTGGGAGAGAGTGTAAACTACAATGTAAATGAAAATCCATGCTTAATGGCAGTGCTCCAAATGTGTAAAGCAATTACAACGAATGTACCACATTAATGAAAAAGTTGTTAATGTGGGAAGGGTGGAAAGTGTGGGGAATGAGGTATATGGGAATCTTACATTTTTGTTTGTAACATTCTGCATAATCTAAGATTCTTTTTAAAAAGTAAAATCATATATTACAACAAAACAAACAAAAAACCAAATGCTCTTATCTGTTAGTGCGAAAATGAAAATAAGTTGTCCTAGTTTCCTTCCTTCCTTCCTTTCTTCCTTCCTTCCTTTCTTCCTTCCTTCCTTCCTTCCTTCCTTCCTTCCTTCCTTCCTTCCTTCCTTCCTTCCCTCCTTCCCTCCCTCCTTCCTTCCTTCCCTCCTTCCTTCCTTCCCTCCTTCCTTTCCTCCTTCCTCCCTCACTTCCTATTGTCTTATTAAGACCTCTCTCTTTCATTTTTTCCACAACCTTCTACTTTCATTATACCATATTTTCACTCCAGGCATACACATATTATTTTAATTAGATAATTATAAATTCTTTACAATTTATTAACTCTTTCCTCAAAATCTCTTACACTTGATTTATTCATACATTGTTCATTACAAATTTTCCAAATTAAAACAAGATAATCCTCAGATAACATTCTGTTGACAGTATCATATCACTGGGTAAAAATTATATAAGAGTAGAAACAATACATTAACACAAAGAATAATCTATAAATTTTTTCATAATAGAGAATATGTGTTTTATGATCAGACATACTGAAAATCAGTCTTTCAAATAATAATAGTTTTGTTCCCTGCCATTGTAATTTATATGGGTCATAAAAAATGATACATAGTTACTAAAATCTTCTGTCATCTTAAATGGCCAGCATAGTCTTTAATTAACCTGTAAATATACGTGTATATATGTTATTTATAAAAGAGAAAGAGAGCAAGAGCTGTATATTAGTGGTAAAGTATCAAAATAACCCACACATGGAATGCTCAAACCACAATCACTGGATTTTTGCCTTAATGGTTAAAGTGGTTTCCCTCTTAGACATATCTAAAGAACTTGGAGGCTCAAAGTTCAAGCTTGCTGGAAATTTCCTTCACCAGGTGTTTTTCTTGACAGAAAACCTCAGAATTGTTTTAAAAGATGGCATTAAGTATGACCCATTATGAAATTTGACCAAACCATGAGAATAGGGTGCAGGTTACATTAAAAATGTTGTCATATTGCGGACGGTAGATAGATGTTCCTTCACAAAGCTTTAGAGTTCAAGCCTAAAGAAAAATATCAGGAAACTGGAATGTTAACTAGGGAAACCTTTGTGAGAGTTTCAAATTTGTGTTTTTACTTTCCAATGATGTATTGAAAGTCAAGAACAATAAATAAATC